>NC_136073.1:863920645-865263145 GCF_964261635.1 Lissotriton helveticus
ACTCTGATGGCACTAACTGTCATACACACTCTACCCTTCTCTCCATGTAGGTTGCATCCATCTATCCCATTCTAAAGTGATTTACTAAAATCACGTAAGAATGGCTACCAAACAGCAAATAATTGAAGGTGAATCTTTGGGAAGCAATTACGATAGACTTCCCTTAAATAACACGGATTAGAACATTGGAATGCTGAGAGCTCCACTGAAGACAATGTGGTAGCTCTGGGCTTATAATGCCTATTAGAACATTGGAATGTTGGGAGCTCCATTGAAAACAATGGAGTGCTCCGGGCTTATAATGGCTGGTTTAAACCTGGAGCTCCAACATTCCAATGCTTCTTTGTTCACAGCTCTGGCTGTGAACTCAGGCTTCAGGGAGCCTGAGGGATTCCAATCCCCTCACGCTCCCAAAAGGCTTTGTTCTTTTTTTGTTAGAACATTCTGCCCTCTAGTGGCAGAATGTCTAATAGCCTTATAGCCCTTCGTAGCTGGGCTATACCGGCTATTAAAGTCCCTCTGCCTTGTTAAACGCTGGAGAGGGTCTTTAATAGCCGGTATAGGCCTCTACGGCAGGCTATAAGGCTATAGTATAACCCGGAGCTCCAACATTCCAATGCTTGTCTTCATGTTTCTCTCTTTTTAATTTAGAAGATTCTACCCTTAGGCTTATAATGCCTATTAGAACATTGGAATGTTGGGAGCTCTATTGAAAACAATGGAGTAGCTCCGGGCTTATAATGGCTGGTATAAGCCCGGAGCTCCATCATTCCAATGTTTGTCTTCCTGTTTCTCTCTTTTTAATTTAGAATATTCTACCCTTAGTGGGTGGAATGTTCTAATAACCTTATAGCCCTCCTGCCTAGGGCTATATGGTTTTTAAAGGCGCTCTCCCTCGTTATAGTCCTTTGCCTGCAGCTTGGGCCTATAAATTGGGTTCAGGGCCTTCAACAACCAGCGGGCTACATTGCTAGTGTAAGTGAAGAAAAAAAACAGTGTAGGAGGGTGGGAGGATGCCTGGTACATCATTTTAATTTGTTGTATTCATTCACAACTGACGGTAAAATGTGCGGTAGAACTCAAACTGCAACTGAGAATATCTGAGTGCCCTCTTCTGGAAATTTGTTGGGCGAGGTGCAGGCAAAACTGAACCTACTTCTGCCAGGAATGTAGGCAGAAGGGCAATAGCGATTTTTCTGTCTGAAAACATTAATATTGAGAAATAAGGTAGTAATGAAGCTGTAAATTAATTTTGGGTTGGTCTTAATAATAGTGGTTTATCTGTTGTGGGAATACCATCTCCGGTTCTGCAACCAGGCGGTGAATGACTGGAGAAAAGGTGTATTGAGATGGCTTATTGACACGCCCAATGGTGGGCGGTGCGCAGCATTTAGTGTGTTGTTGCCAGCAGGATCTCACAGCCAGGAACTTCCTACCATTGCAGGTGTCCTATACCACCAGGGTGGTCCTGAGTGTTCCAATCCTAGCCTGACTTGACCAGCTCAGTACTGCACAGGCCCTTTAGGTGGCGCACAAGAGATGCTTCCTAAATATTCCCGCCTTTGGTCCGGTTGCTCCTTCCACGTGTAGCTGCAGATAAGAAGCAGAAAAAGTAAATGCTATTTTGATAATTCTGATCCACACCAGTTCCCCAGGGAGTCTGCTCTGGATTAGCCGAGGCACCAGTATTGCATTTATAGACAGATAAAAGCTGAGGTTTACATTCTTAGAATTCTGAAAGGCAAGTTTAATTCTTAACCCATTAATTTGCGATAGCAGAGATAATGATTCAGTGGGATCACATTAAGTGATAAATGTCTCCTGCTGCTAAAAAAATGCTTCAGTTTTGCTTCACCATTTAGTTTAAACACAAATGCATAACCACTTACACAACAGCGGGAGTCATTAATAAGTGCTGTATAACAGCCTTCGCTTTGTAAGCTATTTCTTAATTACACTAAGTGGGATAATCTTCTGCCACAAGGAACAGTGATGTGCAGTCTTTATATGTATGTATGTGTGTATATATATATATATATATATATACATATACATATCTCTATATATAAATATAGTAAGATAGTTCTTGTCGGTTTTTAATCATATTCTAAGTTGCCTATAGTCTCTGCCTCCTTGGGCACCCAACCCCCACATCAGCGGCAAACCCGCACTGTGTATGGCCTTCAGTGCTGCACAGCGGGGACACGTTGCAGGGCCTGGCCAACCCATTGCCTGCCGCCCAGCCGTTGCTGCACCCTGACATCAGCCGTGCACAGCAGGAGTTTGCTGCAGGGCCTGACCTGTACCATAGCCTAACGCCCTGCAAGGCAGGAACACCTGTTGCTCACAGCCTTCGGCCAGTGGTTGACCTGCAGCCAGGCAGTGCGTCCAAACCCATGGAGTGGCCAACCGCCGCAGCGTGCAGCCTATGGCACTGTACATCATTAGTTGACCAGGTTCCTGAGTCCTGTGATAGCAGCTGCAACACTTTGTTCAGAGTTGATGCTAGTCAATCAGATCACTATGTACCGTGGTACCGGCACCAATAACATGGTGACAAAAAGCACAAGGGGAAAAAGCTCCCTCCTCCAATCAGAAGGCTGTAATTCTTAAATGTTCTTGTACTGCATGACTCCAGTGGCACAAGCCATCTTGACATACCTAACTTTTTCTGAGCCTTAACCCCTACATGCCCCGTGTAGGAAGGTGGCTACCTGACTATGGTTACCCCAGATTTTTTGCCTTGTGTTTAGCTGGTTTTCAAATTAGTTGGCCTGGTTCCCTGCTAATCAGGGCCCCAGACCATCTGCTCTCTCTGTAAAATGGATTCCATGTACCCTAGGTACATACCACAATTGGAAATGGACTCCTTGTCAGCCCCGGTACCATGCACTATAGGTGCTCAGGGCATAGGTGCCACCAAGGCCTACCAGGGGCTGCAGCATATCTTTTGCCACCCCTGGCTGGTTCTTAAATTGACACAACTGGCTGATCACTCAGCTGGGGCAAGGTGGTGTAATCACCCCTTGCTTAGGTATAGTATACCTATATCTAAACCTATATCTGGACACATATAAACCTGTGAGCCACTCCTATGGAAGGCCTCATCAATCCTGGAGGCAGAGTGCGTGGTTTACTGTGAGATGGGGCTCTAGCATGAGCTGAGCCTGTCTGCAGCTGTCGGGAACAACTCCCTAAGCTGTTTCAGGATAATGCCATACCATATACTATTAAGTGCATTATAATCCTCACGGTTATATAGCAACTTTGGTTTGGCTTTATCAAAACATGTCGTGTAAGGTGTCATACGATTTGGAATACTATCCCCTCGCCAGTTCTGGCAACGGGGATAGCATTCCACCCCTCTGGAGGGAGAAGACATGTTACTTTACTGAAATGCGGTTAATTTTAAAAGAGCCTCACATCCACAAAATGGATGCTTCTGCCACAGACACAGGTCTGACCCCCTGCAGCTGACCGAAACTCAGCCAAGGGGGCCTGGACAAAGGGTTTCCTGTCGCAGGGCGGTGTTACACCCCCTCAGACAGGAGATAGTGGATTGTAGCAGGGAGGTTTGAAAGAAACCAGACACTGCATGGGGAGCACAAGGCTGCCCCTTGCATAATCCGGCCAAACCGGTTCTGGGGCACTCCAGCCCCCGTCCCAGCGCGGCCAGGATCAAAGGAAGGGGGTGTATCCACCCACTTCCTGGGTCCCACCCATAGGAGGGGACCTAGCAGGTAATCCAGCCCCCCAGATTCGAATAAGAGTGGGAGCAGTGCCAATGCACTTCAGATTATCCTGATGAAACATAAGAAACGGAACTCTGGACCCTTCGACATCCTACTCAACGTAGAAGACTGAAGAATCTCCCTTGTGGTCAAGGAGTGACCACCCTGTGAAAACAGGCACCATCCAGCCTTCGACGTCTGCTTTGTTGCAGTTCCCGCCGGAACTCGAGCGACAAAGATCAACGAGATCAAGCTTGCCTGCCTTCCAACAGCCCGATCCACAGTCCCTGCAGAGCTGAGACCCGTGGAGGAGACCGGAAGCGTGGGGCACGCCATCTTGAATTGACCACGAGACGCTGACCATGCAGCCCACGAGTGACCCTCGAAGCTGTACACCGGGGCTTGAGAAGCCCCAACCCTGAGACACTCTTGCACCGAAGTTCAGCCCTCCACACTCGACGAGTGCTGCGTGGGGCCCTTCTGCTCCATTTGGCTCAACGCATTGGTCCGGTCACTTGCCAGCCGGCTTGTGGCCCCTGTACCGACGAAACTTGAAATTCGACTTGCGATTCTGGTTGCTCCAGATTTGCACCAGCTCCCCTGAAAAGGAGCCCCCACTCTGACCCTCCTGGTTCGAGTGAGAAGCAATCTCTCGGTTTCGTGTGGATTGCTCTTGCCAAGTGTTGTTTGCTCCAATCTTGAAGCCGACAGCGCCGACGGTGAGAGCCTACGTGGGACAGATCGTGACCCGCTCCTGGACGTCGCAGATGCCCCAGAGCCCACGTGGCAGTGGAGAGAAGCTCCTCGACAACCACCTGATTGCGCCCGACATTGCCTGGTTCCGTCCTGGTTCCACCCTGGTCACTGCTGAGTGACCCAGACTCTGTCCCCTCTGCTTTCAGGTACTTTTCGACTTGAGTCCACCCTTGGACTCCACCGGACACTTCTCTTTCACCTCGCCTGCAGCCCTTTCAGCTCCAAGCACCAAGAACCTGCGTGACGAAACCCGACTCAACTTCGACCCTGTGCACCCACTTCCTGTGGGTGAGGTAACATTGCAACGCCGGTGTTCCCACACTGGTACACACCTCTAGGGTCTGTGTCTTAAGTTTTGTTCCTCTAGGTTCAGCGGAAGTGTCCTTAATCTCTAACTTTGTAACTTTTACGCACCATTGACTTTACATTGATGCAAGCCGCACTTTACGTGCTGCACCCGAATCCCGCGGGCTTTTCCCGACTTCAGCATTGCTAGTCCTGACTGCTCCCAGCGATTCCCTAGGCCCTAGGCCTAACCACTGATCGATTGGTATCTCTTATACCATTTTTTTAGTATATGGTTTGAGTGGCCCCTAGGCCTCATCCAAAATTGTGCAACTTTGTATGTGATACTGTGCTTTTGATTTAACGCCTGTGCCCCTTTGTTCATAAAGAATACTGGGGATTGTTTTTAGTAATAAATACATATATTTTTATAATATATACTTGTGTGGTGTCCTTTCATTTGATATTACAGGATTGTATGTGGTAAAACAGCTCGCTTAACACGACCTCTTAAGTTAAGCCTTTAGGCTGCTTAGTCCATGCTACCCCTAGGATAGCTTGTCTAATAAGGTTGACTTACAACCAGACACCATAGGGGTTGTTTGGACTGATACACAGTGGTTCCAGAATTGGAAACATTATATATCAGGCCAACTTCTCACATTGGTGGCAGCGGTGCGGATTTGAGCTTGCTGTTGTTTTACCATTGCAATCTTTTTATCAAATTGAAAGATCACATCAAGTACCTCTAGGTACATATAAATCAAAAGCTTAGCATATTAAGTTCTACTGAACTTAGTAGTTGTAGATTAAAGGGATTAGCACACCCTGACTACAACTCACTAGTAAGGTACAGTAGGGAAACACTTAGTGTAGGTAGGTGCATCACTTACACCACACTAGAGTCATGTCTGACACAGGAAAGGCCTCAGGGTCTGGTTTGTGACAGTTGACCTTACCAAGGCAACTTCCAGCTATGACAAGCTAACCCACAAAGACTTGGTTGCCTTGTGCATCTCAAGAGGGTTAAAAAGGGGCAGAAGTCCCACCAGTCCTTCCCTGATAGCCATTCTAGAACAGGATGACTTAGAAAAGGCGAATGCAGTTCCCCTAGAGTCAGGAGATGGAGTGAACCCCCCTGTAACTGATACCACTCCAGAGGAGGAAGAAGAAGAAGAGGAAGAGGAGGAGGATGGTTCAGACTTAGATGAACCTGAAGATCAGGATCAAGGGGTTAACCAGGTTGTAGTTGCCAGACTTAACCAGGCCAACTTAAACCTACTGGGAAATGGAGAGGGCCAGCACCTCCCCAGGTCCCACCAGAGCATTCTCCCAGGCAACAGAAGAGTGAGATCTCCATCAGGGGACTCTCATATTTCTAGTGCCTCCAGAGAATCTCAGAGAGGCATGACTGCCTCACAAAAGATAGAGCATAAGGCCCGGATGAGAGCTGTCAAACTCCAGATAGAGAGGGAGGAGGTAGCCCTGGCTCAAGCTAGACTTGCCTTGGCAAGAGAACAGAACATGTGTGGCTTAGATGCCACTGGTGGCAGCAATTTTCCTAGAGAAAAAACCAGGTCCTATGATAGTAGAAACCTGACAAAGATTGTGCCCCCCTACAAGGAAGGGGATGACATCCACAAGTGGATAACTGCTCTTGAGAGAGCCTGCATGGTACAGCAGGTTCCTGAGGAACAGTGGGCAGCAATCTTATGGTACTCCTTTTCAGAGAAAGGGAGAGATAAGCTCCTCACTGTTAGACATGAGGATGCAAACAATTACAAAGTCCTGAAGAGTGTTCTGATAGATGGGTTTGGCTTAACCACTGAACAATACAGGTTAAGGTTCAGAGATACCCAGAAGACACAGACTCAGGACTGGACTGATTTTGTAGATTGTGCTACTAAGGCTCTGGAGGGTTGGCTACATGGCAGCAAAGTGCATGACTTCACAGGATTGTATAATTTGATTATGAGGGAGCAGATCCTAAGTAATTGTCAGAACCAGCTCTTACACCAGCACCTGGTGGACTCAGATTTGACCTCTCCCCAAGAATTGGGAAAGAGGGCAGATAAATGGGTCAGAACCAGGATTAGGCCTAAGAATCAGGACAGTAACCAGAAGAAGGAGTCTACCAAGCCTCAAGAAAAGGGTGAGGATAAAAGTAAGGAAAAGACTTCCCCAGGGCCCCAAAACTCCAAGAATGGGGGTGGGTCCCAAGACACGTCTTCAACTCAGAGAAAGCCTTATTGTCATGTCTGTAAACAGGTTGGGCATTACAAAACAGACAACTGTTGTCCCAATAATGGCAATAAAGAAAATATACCTCCAAAGCCAGTTCCAACACCTCCTGTTACTGTCAGCAGTAATCCCCCAGGAAGTGGGAGCACACCCAGGAATCTGGGTGGGTTTACTTATGGAGCTCAGGTGGACCCTGGCCTATCCAGGTCCCCATCACCCAATAATCTTGTTTATGAGACTGGCATGGGGTTTGCCAATTTCTCTGATTGCCCAAATACTTTGAGCAAATATAGACAAGAACCCATCATCAATGGTTTGAAAGTTGAAGCCTTTAGAGACACAGGGGCTAGCATCACCATGGTGGCTGACTGTATAGTCCCCTCTAAGCAACTTTTACCAGGTGCCACATACCAGGTAACAAACATTGATGGAATCCAAACAAATCATTCCATGGCAGTAGTAAGTCTCAGCTGGGGAGGTGTCACTGGTCCAAAGAGAGTGGCAGTGTCATCAAACTTGCCTGTAGACTGCCTACTTGGTAATGATTTGGAAATCTCAGCCTGGGCTGAGGTTGAACAAGAAACCCATTCTAGAATGGTAAAGTCCAATGGAAAGGTTAGTGGGGCTGTAATGGCTACATCCCCAATTCAAGATGTCCTTCCTGAAAAGGTTGGTAGGGCTGAGCAATTCTCTGCCCCATCTTTAGCAGAAGCTCTTCCTGAACAGAATAGCAAAGCTGTTATGATAACAGCAGAAACCCAAACTGAGTCTCCTCCTGAAAAGGTTGGTGGGGCTGTGATGGCCACAGCCCAAACTCAAACTGATATGTGTGTTGTGAAGCCTGAAATGATGGATAACTCCACACAAACTGAGAGCACAGAGGAGGACGAGAAATCTCCCCCTCACCAGACTTTAGGAATGGATCAGCCTCCTCAGGGAACTGATCTTACCCCTGATGAAGGAACTGCCCCAGAGGTGGTTAGGCCTAGCCTGACAGAACCTCTGATGTCAGTGGACCCTTCTCAGGTGGGACCCAGTCTGGAGCAGGTAACCTGCCCCTCTCTACCTTGCCTTAGTCAGCCCAGGGCTGCTGAGGACAAGAAGGACAGTGAGACCCAGAGGACCCCCTGTCAAATAAAGCACCCCCATCAACAGATTAGGGGCACCAAAACTAGTAGCCTTAGTGTGGTGAAGACTTTAAAAACTCCTGAGGGAGCCCCCTTAAAAGTAGTTAGGGACCTCCCACAGATGGATTCTGTTGGGCACAGCCAAACCTGGGACCCAAAGGGCCCAAACCTGAACTGTCCCTCCAGCAAGCCAAACAGAGGGACCCAGCCTCCAGCTTTAGGTAGCCAGAGGTTGACCCTGAGAGCACAGTGCAACTCAGTTGAAGAAAGAAAGGCACACATGGTGGAAGATACTTGGAGGAAGCTGAGCCCTAAATTAGTGGAGCCTCACTTCAATACTCCATATCCAAACCAGCCTTTGACTTTGCATAAACACACCCAAGGTAGTGATTCCCTATGGTGGAGACCCTCTAATACCCCAAGGGTGAGGGACTGCTTAGTGGACCATGAGACAGGGGGTACCCATGCTAGTGCAGGTACTTCCTTATATGGCCACTCAGGCAATATAGGCTTACCTGGCCAAGGATAGCCTTATCTCCTTTCGTTTCGGGGGGGGGGGGGGGGGGTTATGTAGGAAAGTGGCTACCTGACTATGGTTACCCCAGATTTTTTGCCTTGTGTTTAGCTGGTTTTCGACTTAGTTGGCCTGGTTCCCTGCTAATCAGGGCCCCAGACCATCTGCTCTCTCTGTAAAATGGATTCCATGTACCCTAGGTACATACCACAATTGGAAATGGACTCCTTGTCAGCCCCTGTACCATGCACTATAGGTGCTCAGGGCATAGGTGCCACCAAGGCCTACCAGGGGCTGCAGCATATCTTTTGCCACCCCTGGCTGGTTCTTAAATTGACACAACTGGCTGATCACTCAGCTGGGGCAAGGTGGTGTAATCACCCCTTGCTTAGGTATAGTATACCTATACCTAAACCTATATCTGGACACATATAAACCTGTGAGCCACTCCTATGGAAGGCCTCATCAATCCTGGAGGCAGAGTGCGTGGTTTACTGTGAGATGGGGCTCTAGCATGAGCTGAGCCTGTCTGCAGCTGTCGGGAACAACTCCCTAAGCTGTTTCAGGATAATGCCATACCATATACTATTAAGTGCATTATAATCCTCGCGGTTATATAGCAACTTTGGTTTGGCTTTATCAAAACATGTCGTGTAAGGTGTCATACGATTTGGAATACTATCCCCTCGCCAGTTCTGGCGACGGGGATAGCATTCCATCCCTCTAGAGGGAGAAGACATGTTACTTTACTGAAATGCGGTTAATTTTAAAAGAGCCTCACATCCACAAAATGGATGCTTCTGCCACAGACACAGGTCTGACCCCCTGCAGCTGACCGAAACTCAGCCAAGGGGGCCTGGACAAATGGTTTCCTGTCGCAGGGCGGTGTTACACCCCCTCAGACAGGAGATAGTGGATTGTAGCAGGGAGGTTTGAAAGAAACCAGACACTGCATGGGGAGCACAAGGCTGCCCCTTGCATAATCCGGCCAAACCGGTTCTGGGGCACTCCAGCCCCCGTCCCAGCGCGGCCAGGATCAAAGGAAGGGGGTGTATCCACCCACTTCCTGGGTCCCACCCATAGGAGGGGACCTAGCAGGTAATCCAGCCCCCCAGATTCGAATAAGAGTGGGAGCAGTGCCAATGCACTTCAGATTATCCTGATGAAACATAAGAAACGGAACTCTGGACCCTTCGACATCCTACTCAACGTAGAAGACTGAAGAATCTCCCTTGTGGTCAAGGAGTGACCACCCTGTGCAAACAGGCACCATCCAGCCTTCGACGTCTGCTTTGTTGCAGTTCCCGCCGGAACTCGAGCGACAGAGATCAACGAGATCAAGCTTGCCTGCCTTCCAACAGCCCGATCCACAGTCCCTGCAGAGCTGAGACCCGTGGAGGCGACCGGAAGCGTGGGGCACGCCATCTTGAATTGACCACGAGACGCTGACCGTGCAGCCCACGAGTGACCCTCGAAGCTGTACACCGGGGCTTGAGAAGCCCCAACCCTGAGCCACTCTTGCACCGAAGTTCAACCCTCCAGACTCGACGAGTGCTGTGTGGGGCCCTTCGGGTCCATTTGGCTCAACGCGTTGGTCCGGTCACTTGCCAGCCGGCTTGTGGCCCCTGTACCGATGAAACTTGAAATTCGACTTGCGATTCTGGTTGCTCCAGATTTGCACCAGCTCCCCTGAAAAGGAGCCCCCACTCTGACCCTCCTGGTTCGAGTGAGAAGCAATCTCCCGGTTTCGCGTGGATTGCTCTTGCCAAGTGTTGTTTGCTCCAATCTTGAAGCCGACAGCGCCGACGGTGAGAACCTACGTGGGACAGATCGTGACCCGCTCCTGGACGTCGCAGATGCCCCAGAGCCCATGTGGCAGCAGAGAGAAGCTCCTCGACAACCACCTGATTGCGCCCGACATTGCCTGGTTCCGTCCTGGTTCCACCCTGGTCACTGCTGAGTGACCCAGACTCTGTGCCCTCTGCTTTCAGGTACTTTTCGACTTGAGTCCACCCTTGGACTCCACCGGACACTTCTCTTTCACCTCGCCTGCAGCCCTTTCAGCTCCAAGCACCAAGAACCTGCGTGACGAAACCCGACTCAACTTCGACCCTGTGCACCCACTTCCTGTGGGTGAGGTAACATTGCAACGCCGGTGTTCCCACACTGGTACACACCTCTAGGGTCTGTGTCTTAAGTTTTGTTCCTCTAGGTTCAGCGGAAGTGTCCTTAATCTCTAACTTTGTAACTTTTACGCACCATTGACTTTACATTGATGCAAGCCGCACTTTACGTGCTGCACCCGAATCCCGCGGGCTTTTCCCGACTTCAGCATTGCTAGTCCTGACTGCTCCCAGCGATTCCCTAGGCCCTAGGCCTAACCACTGATCGATTGGTATCTCTTATACCATTTTTTTAGTATATGGTTTGAGTGGCCCCTAGGCCTCATCCAAAATTGTGCAACTTTGTATGTTATACTGTGCTTTTGATTTAACGCTTGTGCCCCTTTGTTCATAAAGAATACTGGGGATTGTTTTTAGTATTAAATACATATATTTTTATAATATATACTTGTGTGGTGTCCTTTCATTTGATATTACAGGATTGTATGTGGTAAAACAGCTCGCTTAACACGACCTCTTAAGTTAAGCCTTTAGGCTGCTTAGTCCATGCTACCCCTAGGATAGCTTGTCTAATAAGGTTGACTTACAACCAGACACCATTAGGGTTGTTTGGACTGATACACAGTGGTTCCAGAATTGGAAACATTATATATCAGGCCAACTTCTCACACCCCGTCTGAGCACCTTTTAAATTTTATTGCCACATTTGGTGTAATGCCTAGAGCAGTTTGTTCTGTATCAGAGAGGAAAGATTCCTATGGGAATTAACATGGGAAATCCCACCAAGGTGAATTACCTTTTTTGGGGAAAGTTTCATGCATATTTGTCGGCAAGATTATGGAAACCATGATGTAACTATAAAAACTATAATTACAGAGTTGTGACTCCCAGTGATTTGATATATATATATATATATATATATATATATATATATATATATATATATATTTGAAGCAAAAGCTCTGGAGCTTGGGAGGGAAGCACGACCATGGTCCGCCCTCCGGCCGTATTATGCAGCCTGCCGTTACCTTCGTGTTGATTATTATCACTGCCGACGCGTTTCAGGGCTTGACGCCCCTTCCTCTTGGGCAAACGAAAGACAACGCCTGAGACCTGCATCAATGGTTCTCAAACTTTAATGATACCATCCCCGCCTCCCATGGGCGTGGTTACATCACACTGTCCTTTGGTGCATGCTGGGGGATGGAGTTCGTGATGCAGGTAAGTCTCCTTTTAGTAAGTTCTGGCGTGGTTTTTCCAATCAGTTAAAAGTCTAATTTCTCTAAGTGAGTCACTGTTAGGTGCGAGCAGGCTCAATCTGCATATGGAGCATGGTGCTGACTTGTGTTGAAAAGTTCAAAACGCAGCTTCACATAGCAAGCGATCTTCGTTATCACCTGCTAGGGATGGTTCTCCTCCCCACGGCCAGGCACCGTGTCTATGTATTTGAAGCAAAAGCTCTGGAGCTTGGGAGGGAAGCACGACCATGGTCCGCCCTCCGGCCGTATTATGCAGCCTGCCGTTACCTTCGTGTTGATTATTATCACTGCCGACGCGTTTCAGGGCTTGACGCCCCTTCCTCTTGGGCAAACGAAAGACAACGCCTGAGACCTGCATCAATGGTTCTCAAACTTTAATGATACCATCCCCGCCTCAGTCAGCACCATGCTCCATATGCAGATTGAGCCTGCTCGCACCTAACAGTGACTCACTTAGAGAAATTAGACTTTTAACTGATTGGAAAAACCACGCCAGAACTTACTAAAAGGAGACTTACCTGCATCACGAACTCCATCCCCCAGCATGCACCAAAGGACAGTGTGATGTAACCACGCCCATGGGAGGCGGGGATGGTATCATTAAAGTTTGAGAACCATTGATGCAGGTCTCAGGCGTTGTCTTTCGTTTGCCCAAGAGGAAGGGGCGTCAAGCCCTGAAACGCGTCGGCAGTGATAATAATCAACACAAAGGTAACGGCAGGCTGCATAATACGGCCGGAGGGCGGACCATGGTCGTGCTTCCCTCCCAAGCTCCAGAGCTTTTGCTTCAAATACATAGACACGGTGCCTGGCCGTGGGGAGGAGAACCATCCCTAGCAGGTGATAACGAAGATCGCTTGCTATGTGAAGCTGCGTTTTGAACTTTTCAACACAAGTCAGCACCATGCTCCATATGCAGATTGAGCCTGCTCGCACCTAACAGTGACTCACTTAGAGAAATTAGACTTTTAACTGATTGGAAAAACCACGCCAGAACTTACTAAAAGGAGACTTACCTGCATCACGAACTCCATCCCCCAGCATGCACCAAAGGACAGTGTGATGTAACCACGCCCATGGGAGGCGGGGATGGTATCATTAAAGTTTGAGAACCATTGATGCAGGTCTCAGGCGTTGTCTTTCGTTTGCCCAAGAGGAAGGGGCGTCAAGCCCTGAAACGCGTCGGCAGTGATAATAATCAACACGAAGGTAACGGCAGGCTGCATAATACGGCCGGAGGGCGGACCATGGTCGTGCTTCCCTCCCAAGCTCCAGAGCTTTTGCTTCAAATACATAGACACGGTGCCTGGCCGTGGGGAGGAGAACCATCCCTAGCAGGTGATAACGAAGATCGCTTGCTATGTGAAGCTGCGTTTTGAACTTTTCAACACAAGTCAGCACCATGCTCCATATGCAGATTGAGCCTGCTCGCACCTAACAGTGACTCACTTAGAGAAATTAGACTTTTAACTGATTGGAAAAACCACGCCAGAACTTACTAAAAGGAGACTTACCTGCATCACGAACTCCATCCCCCAGCATGCACCAAAGGAAAGTGTGATGTAACCACGCCCATGGGAGGCGGGGATGGTATCATTAAAGTTTGAGAACCATTGATGCAGGTCTCAGGCGTTGTCTTTCGTTTGCCCAAGAGGAAGGGGCGTCAAGCCCTGAAACGCGTCGGCAGTGATAATAATCAACACGAAGGTAACGGCAGGCTGCATAATACGGCCGGAGGGCGGACCATGGTCGTGCTTCCCTCCCAAGCTCCAGAGCTTTTGCTTCAAATACATAGACACGGTGCCTGGCCGTGGGGAGGAGAACCATCCCTAGCAGGTGATAACGAAGATCGCTTGCTATGTGAAGCTGCGTTTTGAACTTTTCAACACAAGTCAGCACCATGCTCCATATGCAGATTGAGCCTGCTCGCACCTAACAGTGACTCACTTAGAGAAATTAGACTTTTAACTGATTGGAAAAACCACGCCAGAACTTACTAAAAGGAGACTTACCTGCATCACGAACTCCATCCCCCAGCATGCACCAAAGGACAGTGTGATGTAACCACGCCCATGGGAGGCGGGGATGGTATCATTAAAGTTTGAGAACCATTGATGCAGGTCTCAGGCGTTGTCTTTCGTTTGCCCAAGAGGAAGGGGCGTCAAGCCCTGAAACGCGTCGGCAGTGATAATAATCAACACGAAGGTAACGGCAGGCTGCATAATACGGCCGGAGGGCGGACCATGGTCGTGCTTCCCTCCCAAGCTCCAGGGCTTTTGCTTCAAATACATAGACACGGTGCCTGGCCGTGGGGAGGAGAACCATCCCTAGCAGGTGATAACGAAGATCGCTTGCTATGTGAAGCTGCGTTTTGAACTTTTCAACACAAGTCAGCACCATGCTCCATATGCAGATTGAGCCTGCTCGCACCTAACAGTGACTCACTTAGAGAAATTAGACTTTTAACTGATTGGAAAAACCACGCCAGAACTTACTAAAAGGAGACTTACCTGCATCACGAACTCCATCCCCCAGCATGCACCAAAGGACAGTGTGATGTAACCACGCCCATGGGAGGCGGGGATGGTATCATTAAAGTTTGAGAACCATTGATGCAGGTCTCAGGCGTTGTCTTTCGTTTGCCCAAGAGGAAGGGGCGTCAAGCCCTGAAACGCGTCGGCAGTGATAATAATCAACACGAAGGTAACGGCAGGCTGCATAATACGGCCGGAGGGCGGACCATGGTCGTGCTTCCCTCCCAAGCTCCAGAGCTTTTGCTTCAAATACATAGACACGGTGCCTGGCCGTGGGGAGGAGAACCATCCCTAGCAGGTGATAACGAAGATCGCTTGCTATGTGAAGCTGCGTTTTGAACTTTTCAACACAAGTCAGCACCATGCTCCATATGCAGATTGAGCCTGCTCGCACCTAACAGTGACTCACTTAGAGAAATTAGACTTTTAACTGATTGGAAAAACCACGCCAGAACTTACTAAAAGGAGACTTACCTGCATCACGAACTCCATCCCCCAGCATGCACCAAAGGACAGTGTGATGTAACCACGCCCATGGGAGGCGGGGATGGTATCATTAAAGTTTGAGAACCATTGATGCAGGTCTCAGGCGTTGTCTTTTCGTTTGCCCAAGAGGAAGGGGCGTCAAGCCCTGAAACGCGTCGGCAGTGATAATAATCAACACGAAGGTAACGGCAGGCTGCATAATACGTCCGGAGGGCGGACCATGGTCGTGCTTCCCTCCCAAGCTCCAGAGCTTTTGCTTCAAATACATAGACACGGTGCCTGGCCGTGGGGAGGAGAACCATCCCTAGCAGGTGATAACGAAGATCGCTTGCTATGTGAAGCTGCGTTTTGAACTTTTCAACACAAGTCAGCACCATGCTCCATATGCAGATTGAGCCTGCTCGCACCTAACAGTGACTCACTTAGAGAAATTAGACTTTTAACTGATTGGAAAAACCACGCCAGAACTTACTAAAAGGAGACTTACCTGCATCACGAACTCCATCCCCCAGCATGCACCAAAGGACAGTGTGATGTAACCACGCCCATGGGAGGGGGGGATGGTATCATTAAAGTTTGAGAACCATTGATGCAGGTCTCAGGCGTTGTCTTTCGTTTGCCCAAGAGGAAGGGGCGTCAAGCCCTGAAACGCGTCGGCAGTGATAATAATCAACACGAAGGTAACGGCAGGCTGCATAATACGGCCGGAGGGCGGACCATGGTCGTGCTTCCCTCCCAAGCTCCAGAGCTTTTGCTTCAAATATATATATATATATATATATATATATACACCCACACACACACATATATATATATATACAAACATATAAATATATATATATATATATATATATATATACAAATATATATATAAATTTCAGCCTGGGCGGAGTCGCAGAGTTCAACTCTGCGGAACTCCGCGAAGTGCCGCAAAAGCTCTGCCCCACTCCGGGGAGTTCCACCAGAGGCGGGGTCTATTAAGTCATGCTGCTTGCTCTGATATTAAGAGCTGGGAGTTTGTCCCGTGCTGTAAAATCAGCATGAATGGCACTCCGAGTCACCCCGGAGGGTGTTTCTGCTTTCTGCCACTCGAGTAGACATTCTATTCGCGCGGCATTATTCTCAGTAGTTGTGACCTGCTGCGACTGCCTACATTGAGAAATCATGCCAGGAGGAGGTCTAGTGTGTGATTTTTGTGACCTAATGTTAGCAAAACCCCACACGAGAAAAACTTTGCTCTGCATCACTTTGCAGAATTTTACTGATCTCTTTGCTCAGCGCGGAGTGGGCAAAAAACTGCAGGTGAGCGAATTTCTTCATCCACTCCCAATATAATATTACGAATGTCCTTTTTCTTACTCGCTTCAATGCCTTCGGAACCAGAAACAGGAACGGACACCTCTTATTTTGTGCAAACCTTTTATTGTTTCTTTTGCTTTGTGCGCTGTGCCGCCATGACGCGTTTCGGCCTATGCAGGCCTTGATCACATGACGCGCCTACAGGACTATATATATGTGGATTTGCGAATATATATATATATATCCAAACCGCCAAACGATCACATCGGACCCCTGCCACTACCAGCGGCGGGTCTGGACGGGGTTGCGAATCCCGACAATACCACCAAATTGAGTTAAGCTTCAAAGAACAAAACAATGTCCAGGCCACTGGTTTCAATAAAGCGCGTTTGTATCTATCTATCTATCTATCTATCTATCTATCTATCTATCTATCTATCTATCTATCTATCTATCTATCTATCTATCTATATATATATATATATATATATATATATATATATATATATATATATATATATATATATATATATATATATATCAAGCAAATTTCCCTCCAAAAGAAGAAAGGAGTCTGCACTCACGATATGGCCATGGAAATCCTTTTATTTACATCAAGTCACCAGCTGTAATTCCCGATGCATTTCGGTCTCATCTGACCTTGTTCACAGGTAACAGCACTCTTATTTAAATGACACCAAAGTTCTATTCCATATTTAATGTGCGCCCCCTTGTGGTTATCCTCGTGGGTTGAAGTGCATGATGGTCTTTGTAGTGTCAAACAGTTTTTTAGCCCCAGTGGGCCACATAAAATACTTTTAAAATGTAGCGGCCCCAATATCGTTCTATTTCACAGCTCCGTAACATACAGGCTATATAGATCCAAGCCGTGGTGATTCATGGCGGCTTCTCTGCCATATGTCGCTTCACGACTCTCCTCCAAAAGCGGTCCTCAAAGGCAGTAATGGAGCACTTGCTGGGGGTGCAGTCGTGCGGCCGGACAACGCCGCTATACATCAATATATAAAACTGTATTCAACAATATAACAATATCAAAGGGTGTCTAACATACCTACATGTAATGATATCTACAGGATATCTCATGCCACCAGGTGAAAAGATCCATAGGACATCCCTCACACCTCCATGCAACCACATAAGAAGCATCTCTGACTCTGTGTCTAACAGTATCTATAGGGTATCTCTCACATCCCCATGTAACAATATAGACACAGCATCACTTCTACATGTGTCAAAAGGCATCTCTCATTCCTGAATGTAACAATATGGATAGGGTATCTCTCATACCCGTCTGCAATAACATCACCATATAAGAATATCAACAGGGAGTTTCTCATACTGGCATGTAGCAATTTCGACAGGCCATGTGGCATGCAACAACATGTTTACGACATCTCTCACAGTGGGATGTAAGAATATCAACAAGACATCTCTCATACCCACATGTAACAATATCTACGACGTTATTAGGAGGGTGTCTCTCATGCCAGTTACGTAACAATAACAAAATCGCATCTCTCATACCCATATGCAAGAATATACACCAGCATCTTTCATAGGGCATTCACAAATGAAAGGGCATCACTCATACCGCCATGTAGCAATATCAATCGGGCATGTCTAATACACACTTGTAGCAATACCAAAAGTGAATCTCATACTCACACACAACAGTTTCAAAGGGCATCTGTCTTATCCGCCTACAACAATAAAGGAAGGGTATGCCTCGCATCCGACAGTCGCGGCCAGTGCAGGTAAGAGTGGTGAGGCAGGGCAAAGGGGGTAGTCGACAGACAACAGAATATGGAAAATAACATTTAAAAAATAAATAAAACCACTTACCTGGAGTCGGCGATGCGGCCAAGTGGTAAGTAGTTTTATTTCTTTTTTTAATTTCTTTTTTCCTATTCTGTCATCTGTTGACTTCCTCCCCCGCCACAACCCACCGCTCTCACCTGCACCGGTCGCGACTGGAACCCGCAAGTAAAAACAGGAACATGGCATCTTTCGTACCAATATGCAAAAGTATGCATCTTTCAAGAGGGCATGCAACAATTTCAAAAGGGCACCACTCTTACCCACAAGCATACATTTCAGCAGGGTGTGTCTCACACCCACATGTAACACTATCAATCAGTCATCTCATACTCACACACAACAGAGCACCTGGCAGATGCTCATACAACAATACAAGAAGGGCATCTCTCAGACATGCATTCAAACATATTTATAGGACATATCTGCTCCCACGCCATCTTGCATCTCACATTGGCGCTCGCAAGAAAATCAGGTCATCTGTCGCCCCTTGCAGAAAACGTACAAGGTCACCTTTCACTCCCATGTACCTCAGAAATACCCGAAGTAGCTCGGGAAAGGTGACTCACTAACAATTCACATACAACGCTCAGCCCAGAGGTATGACCCAACACACACACACGAGAACCCTTTAAACCTGCAGTAGCACCAGCCAGCATCAATCATTCTCACTGTAAAGCAGTACTTGTCAGGATCTAAACGCGTGTCTGGGGGGTGTTTACGATGAAGAGACTGAAGGGCTCCGACATTGGCTGTTTTTGTCTGCCAGAGATAAGAGCCAGCCCTCTCAGCAGACAGGATACCACAGACTCTAGGTAGCGCCTGGCAGGTAGCGCCTCCAGGAAGGAGCCCCAGACGTAGGAAAAAGCCCAAAGGCAAAAAATCTCCAGGTGACAGCAACAAATCCGGCGGTGGAGGAGCAGGGCATCATCATAAACAGGAAGCAAGCTCACAGGAGAAGAAACTGAAAGAGCAGGAAGCAAAATCTCCAGGAAGAAACGCAGTGCTCTGGACAGGAAACAGGAGCAAAGAAACGCACCGAACACTAGGAAGCGTTGCGACGTGAATGAGGATGGACAGGCTTCAATCTATACTCTTGAAAACAGGAAATTGCATCAAAGCGGGGAGGCCATTTTAGGATGGGATAATCTGGTAGAAGAAGAAAGCAGGGCGGCCAGCTTACATTGGGCTGGATATTTTCTGTGGTGGGAAGCACCCCCAAAAATAAGAATGGTGGGCCAGCTGCCTTTAGGTACATTTTGCACAGGGAACGTGGCGGCCTGTCGGCCTCTCCTGCCCTAGCTGCACTTGCTCCACTGTGCGCCCCATCCACCAGAAGCGGCATCGGGCTGGACACCAGTGGCGCGACAGTACTTTGCGAAAAATACAAGCAGACTATGTATGCAGGACCGGCCTCTGACCTGATGCCAGAATTGCCATGGCAACCGCAACTGTTCCAAGTTTGCTACAGAACGAGGCAGCAAAGTGTTGGCCTTTTTTTCCTCCTTTCTGGATTAAACTGCCCTAATGAGGCCTCCTTGAATGCGGTACTTTCCAGTCCTGTGGCAGTCCATGCTCTAATGTGGGGTCGGGGTTGCAGGTTGCGTGCATTGGCACTCATGTTTTTGACACAGGGCCTTATTTTCATCATTGGTATTTGACTCACAGCAAAAGACAACACGCATTGAAAATGCAATAGGTCTCGCCTTTGATTAAGTTAAAGCCATTTGCTTTGCTAATGGTATTGTACAGCAAAGCAAATGGCTTTAACTTAATCAAAGGCAAGACCTATTGCATTTTTAATGCTTGTTGTTTTATTCAGGGCCGGACTGGAATTTGCGGGCACCGGGCATTTCCCCGGTGGGCTGGAGGGGTGGGGGCCGGTTTTGTGGCCGCAGGGGGCTGCTTTTCTTACAGAGTGCCGGTTTTGTAGCAGCGCTACAAAATCGGCCCTCTGAAAGAAAAGCGGTAGCAGTGCTTTGCGGGTAACAACTCCCTCCCCTCCCGTTACCAGGGCCAGTGGAGAAGCAACCTGCCAGGGCTGGTTGCTGGTCTCAGTCCGGCCCTGGTTTTATTCTCCTTTCTTTCATATCGGATATATTGCTCAAGTACTGCTCAACGGGGGTCACTGCTCATTCTACGATGTCATTTAATTTTTAAATACCGTGATTGTTGAAAGATGGATTTCATTGTGATATGGGACAAAACGCTAGTTAAAAATAAAGAAAGGAATTGGTTGAGGAGATAATATCACCTTTTCTCCCGCTCATCAGATTAAATGAACTAGAAGATTAATATTCTGTTTGCTGAAAAGCTGTGCCAGACTTACTTCCATTTATCCTGCAGTATGAGTCTTTTATTAACATCTGAACATTTTCAGTTAGCCCTGTAAGTGGTATCAAGAGCCAGAGTACCTTGCAAATAAGCATTTGCAATGCAATAGGTCTCACATTTTGGGAGAGTTAGAGCTATTGGCATTGTAAATGATAATGTATTTTATCTATGTGTTTACCTTTGGAACCTTATAAGTGTTTAGATATGCAGCACATTATCCATAACTTCTGCACACACCCACAGATTGGAAGGTGCGCTGCAGAAGAAGTATTTCTTAATATACTGGAGCAGATTAAGCGTCTCAGTGTACAAAGTCGTCCGTTTAAAGAGGCTGCAATGGCACCAATCCACCGACAGATGTCCCTTGTGAAAGCTGCAAAGGAAACCTGTGCCGCTAGCTGTCCCTTCTTGATGAAGTAAAGCGCTTCAATACCAATTCACAAAAGAACTGAAAAAAAAAAATACCCTATTGATGTGTGTTCATGATATAGTACTAAATTACAAAATGTGCATGTAAAGGAATACTGTGCTTTCAAGTGCAAAAAATAAATAAAACCATTGTCTTTCAATTTGCAAAAGACCTTGATGTTTTTAAGTATAATAAATGAAATGACACGCAAAAGGAGTGCTGCGGCAAACAGGCATGTGTATTTTAATGTGAAGGTGGTGACACCTGGCTGTGGGTCACTGTCACTTAAGCTCTTATGTACCTGAGTGCTTTTGACATGCTAGTGTCACCTTAACCAAGAGCCAATCTAGGGTATACAAAACATACCAAAGTGGGTTCATTCTTTACCCAGACAGCGATGTACCTCAGGACTGCTGAGTTTTTGAAGGCCTTTGAAGTTTTTGAAGGCAAACAAATGAACTCTGACCTGCAACCCGAACAGCCCAGTTAGTGCTTTGACTGCAGTGCTATTCTTTCTTTTCAGAGGTGTGTGGGCTTAAGAGGGGGATTCTATCGATCTTCCAAAAAGTTCCCGTTCGTGTGTCAAGCAAGACACCCACGCTGGAAGTGCAGCACTTGTGCGTCAGTGGGTGCGAGTTGCAACAGGTCAGAGGAGCCTGACGACAGCACTGCATAGTGTCAGCATGGCCCAGCACCGGTATGCACACTTGACTCTATGCTCGAGCAATGTAGCCAAGTGTCGAGTTGCAGTCAAAAGCTCCGAAACTGCACAAAAAGAAATTGAGGAATCTTGGAAATTCATCACTGTTATAAAAGTTATGTAATTTACCAGGGTTACGTCAATGCGCTGCGAGTGAAGATGAAAGGTTATTAAATAGCGCCATCCACCTTTCATAACACCTGACAGTACAGAACACATGTGGACCACACCCAAAAATAGAGCGCGCACCCGGGGGCTATAAACGAGAAAAGGCAAAAACTGACAGAGGGAATGAAAGAGATTTTTAATCAGCGCAATATGATCGCTAGCAACAGACATTATTAGTAGCATTGATTATTAATTACTGCAGCACCACAGGCTGCTACTAGAGGTCCCTATTTCTAAATTAATCTTTTGAAACTCACTTCTAATAAGTGCCACTCCACACATGATATTATCTAATGTAATAAAGTGACACGCTCCGTGGCCTCTTAGACTACGTTTACATGAATTTTGTTGCAATGGTTTACATGCTAAACATTTTCATGTACCGGCGCTTAGAGCCAAACTGTTGTGTTTCAACATAAACCAACCCATTGGCTCTGCTCTAGCTATTAATGTGTCGGCTCACCCACCTCTAGTCCTTGGAGCCAGACGCCAGCGCTGATTGCACTAAATTGCTATGCCACACACCATCACTGGAGGTCCACAGAATTATACACTATCAATGACTGCAGTACAGCAGGTCGTCGCTAGAGGTCCCTGGAGCTGAACGCTATCACTGACTGCACTACAGCAGGTCGTCGCTAGAGGTCCTTGGAGCCGGATAATATCCCTCAGCTTTTGCTCCTGGGCGCTCCAACTGCTTCCCTCGCAGTTTATGTATGAGAGCCATTAGCAATATTCGACTTCCCACTAACAATATCTTTTTCTCCTGTAAAACGGTTTGCACTAAAGTTGTGCTTCCTGTTACGTATGAAAAGATTTCCAAACAAAATTCTGTGCTGTGTTTTTCAAATTCAATCGATGCGCTAAATTTGAGGCTCGTATTTTCTTTTAAATATGTTTGCTAACAAGAGTATATTTGTCGTCTACGGTTTGAAACGCTAGAAACCTCTGGCCTTCTTCGACGATTCGATGTTTTCTTTCACCCCATCACTAAGGCTGTGTTATTAAATCATGGCATATTTTACAAGTTTCATGCTTTTTTTTAATAGCAAAAGAGTTGCGCCCTCTATAACGCGCAGGTTGGAACATGCGCAGAAGCTGCTCGAGCCAATATTAAGTGTGATTATCTTGATGTGCGTGTAAGTAAATGACTTTGCGTGAACGTAACTTCTGCAACCACAGATTAATTTACACCAGCCCAGGCTGCACATGGGCAAAGTATGCTGGAAAGCGACAGGGTTGGAAGTACAACATACCCTGATTTACATATGCAAAAGAGGAGTGATCAAGGAGTGGCTAAAGACGTGCAATGCAAATGTGGGTGACACCCACAGAGAAAGAGTACCAGGACAATTTCGCCTATCCGCCCCAAAAAAAGCAAATTACTTGCTCCTTAGTTTTTACCTCGTCTGACAAGTGGTAAAGGATAAATTGGAATCAGAGAAAAGAAAAAAGTTTTAGAAAATAATTATAATTTGAGACACTAGATCTCTGTAAAAAAAAATCACGTTTTCATGATTACGTGAGCCCCTCGGCGGCCAACTCTCCTTCGCTGCCCGCAACTCTGACCAGTTACAAAACAAGTAACCTGAGACTGGACCGTTTTTTTTTTTGCATCTCGCTTTCACTTTAAAGTGAAAGCGAGATGCAAAAAAAAACTTGTCTTTATGGGGCGATGTGTTTGAAATACATGGCCCCATAAAGATAAGAAACCTTTTGCGACCAACCTAAATCAGACAAGCCCGTCCAAGTGGGCCGTCTGAAAGAGAGAAAAGTCCACGTCACCAAAAGCTCTTTCCCAATGGCTAGCCACCATTTAGCATAAACGGTGATGCCGGCCAATGGGAAAGAGGGGCGGGGCTTAAAGCCCGATACATGAAAGCCCTCAAAAACATCCAATCTCGCCAGCGAGACTGCGCATGTGCGCAGCCCACGCAGGCGAGACCTAAAAAGGAAGAAAAGAGATGAATAAAGGAGAAAGTGAAAGATAGGAAAACAATGACAAGCAGGAAAGAAGAAAGCCAAAGATACGAAAAAAATGAGAAGGTAGGGATAAAGAGACATAAAATACAGCAAAGAGGAAGACGGAGACACAAGGTGGAATCAAAACTAGGCAGCCTTGGTATTCATGAAGTACAGAGATAGGAAGTGTATGGTAATGGATTTAAGATGCATGAGGTTGAAAATAGACTAAGCAGCCTTGGTATTCATGAAATAAAGAGATAGGAAGAATATGGTAAAGGTAGTAAGATGCATGAGGTGGGATTCATGAAATAAAGAGATAGGAAGTGTATGGGGTAGAAATAAGACTAGGCAGCCTTGGTATTCTACAGCCCTGGCGATGGCTTCTAGAAAATGGTTGGGCCCTGCAACTATGCTTTTAAAAATGAAGCGCTGACAGTGCACCAATAGAATGCCTTCCCTTCACAGTTCATGCAATACCTTTCAATGTCCGAATATTTGCAGGGCCCTACATTGCAAATAAATCCCAAATCTAAGCCCATAAATTAAGACCTCCATTTGAATGAGGATTTTCTAGTTTTTGGGATTCACAAAGCAAAGATTTTCAAGAATCCTACCAGAAAGATGTGGCAGTCACAACTATCCGAGATTACTCTTTTGCAAAATTTCTATTATGTCCATGCAATCCCATTTCCGCATGTGTAACCACACATATGGCCCGATTACAAGTACAGTGGTCTCAAGACCACATTACCCGTGGTGACGGTCCAACCTCCGCCTATTCGTCGGACCGACCACCCTATTACGAGTAGGGCTGTTGGCCCGCCTCTAGGCCGCCACTGACAGGCAACGCCGTCGGAGTTACAAGTTGCATTTCCGACGACCTTTTCATGGCAGAAACCCCACCATGGAGAGGTCATCAGAAACGGGGCTCCAAACAAGGCCCGAGCATTTTAGCACATTGGAAAGTGTGGTTGGGGTCACATGTTATGCTCCTCTATGCTTGCACTGTTGTGCTCGCACTATTTGCCATGCATGACATGCAAGACAATGCAGGCACAGAAGTGTGGCGGCATTGCATTCAGGCACACTCTGTGAGTCAAAGCATGCCTCCCCTGCAAGACCACCGCTAGCACACCACCAGTCCAACTGTAAACTCATGATGCGGCGGCCGGGATGCCCCTGGCTTGGTGGCGTACTCCCGACTGGCGCAATGGTGGTCTGACGGTTGGATTGCCAATCTTGTAATCAGGCCCATAGTTACAATGGCTAAAATAACTAAACAAGGTTGAGAGCTATTCATCATGGGAGGGGGTGGGAAAATGCAAGTGACGAATAATTCAGATTTTAGCTGTGACGAGAGCCACATGCAGAAGATGACCCTTAAGGCAGGAAAGGCCCGGGGTGGTCGCTAGATCATGCTAGATCATGTAGAAGGATCAGAGGACGAGGCAGGGTTGACTTGATTGGCAGGGTCTCGCTCAGCGTGGTGTCAACTGCCACCCAAAAGGATTTTACCAAGGGCAGCGCCGGCTTCTCCGTTATGGCGGAAGAGTGTCACCCCCCCCACCAGCAGATTTAAAATGTGAAAAATAAAATGATGTGGGCATACCCTACCAACGTAGGACGAACAAAGCAAACACAAGGAGATGGCTTATCAGATTATCTTTTCCCTTACCAATGCAAAGCCTTCATCCCCATCTGCATTGAAATCAGGCTTGCAGGAAGTCTTCAGCTGGATGTCAACTAATCAGCTGAAGCTCAACGGGGAGAAGACGGAGATTCTTCTCCTAGGGAAAAAGAGAGATTTATGGCAGGACACACATTGGCCGCCCTCCTTGGGTGCTTTTCCCTGTCCGGCCACTCATGTCAGAAACCTAGGGGTATGCATTGATGACTCTCTATCAATGAAACTGCAGGCAAACAAAGTAGCTGGCATGTGTTTTACCATCCTGAAATGGTTACGGAAGATCATTTGGATGCTGCCTATGGAGACCCAGAAGACCGTAGTCAATGCATTGATTACATCTAGGCTTGATTACGGTAACATCTTATACCTGGGCTCCAATTTAGCTGTGATCAGGCGGCTCCAACTGGTCCAAAATTCCGCTGCCAGGCTGCTTTGTAAGATCCCCAGGACAGCCAGGATTTCAAAGCACCTAAAGGATCTTCACTGGCTCAGGGTTGAGAACCGGGTTCGGTTTAAAGCATTGACCTATATGTTTAGGATCAAGGCAGGGACTGCACCAAAGTATTTGCAGAATTTGGTTAGGCCTTACATCCCTGGACGAAACCTCCGTTCTTCAAATGGAGCCAACTTTGTGGTTCCCAGATTTAAACTGGCCCGGATGGGGGGAAAGTCGTTCTCCCATTTGGGACCAGTCCTATGGAACTCCTTGTCTTTGGCCCTGCGTAAGGAGGAAAATGTTGCCAGTTTCAAGAAAGGTGTAAAAACCTGGCTTTTTAACAAATAATAGCAGGCTTTCAAATGGGGTGTTTTTCTGCGTTTTTTGGTTGCTTTTCTCAGCTCTTACATCTGTTGCGCCGGGAAACCCTTTGTGGGTATCTGCGCGCATTATAAGTGTAAAAAATAAATAAATAAATAAAATAATGGCGGACGGAGCCCTGAAACTTTTCAGACACTTACCCCCCATCACAAATCTGGGTTGAATCTATCAACATTCTTTAGCTCACTTCACCACCCCAGTTCAGACACAGCTATATAGCACTCCGTCCATCATCTCCTTGTGTTTGCCCTAAGTTGGCAGGGTATGCCCAGACGTGAGTCCCTTGCTCAATTTGCCACTGGATTCAAGCTAGCCTGGATGATGAGGGGCGTTACCC
This sequence comes from Lissotriton helveticus, assembly GCF_964261635.1. Lineage (NCBI taxonomy): Eukaryota > Metazoa > Chordata > Amphibia > Caudata > Salamandridae > Lissotriton > Lissotriton helveticus. The sequence continues at coordinate 863,947,254 of NC_136073.1, forward strand.
CGAAACCGGACCCAGGATGCTTGTTTCCGGCATTTAAGGCTGGACTGATCCCATGAGGCACAGGGTCAAGACTGATTTGCATGTAGCTGGGTCTGAACTGGGGTGGCGAAGTGAGCTAAAGAACGATGATGGATTCAACCCAGATCTGTGACTGGGGGGTGAGTGTCTGAAAAGTTTCGGTGCTCCGTCCATCATCACCATCATCACCTTGTGTTTGCTTTAAAATGTACTATTGCCACTCCAGTGTGTGGAACAGTAGAGAAGAGAGTAGTTCACTTCAAACAAAGAAACTATTTTAACAACTACATTAAATAACAAGAAATATAAATATTTAAATATAATATATATATATAAACATTTATTTAACAAACTTTAAAATACATATTTATTACAATGTGTAATACATATTTTAAATTAACACAAATATTACAAACATAATTAAAACACAACTCTATATTTTCACAATCATAACAACCAACAAATATAATGTCATTTACAATTGAAAAGCATAACACAATTAACGCATAACATAATGAATAATACACTAAAAAAAACTATTTTTTACATTTAATATAATTCATATAACGTCCTACCATAGACCGCTACAAACTAAACAACACACACCTAAAATTCTTAAAAATTACAAACTTTACATAATTAATTATTAATCAAACAATTAATAGCAATTACCTAATAATAAAATATTTATATTTAATTAACTTCCCACACTTTATAACTACAAACACAACAATGCGCACCTAATATATAAACAAAAACATATCTTATTTACATGATAATATAAACCCAACAACCTGCACCTGATATATAACTTGAAAAATATGTTAATACCACAATTTACATAACTCATTATCAGTTAAATATTCATTAATAATTAAAATAAATTATTATAATTAATTTCCTTCCACTACTTACCCTTACAGAAACATGAACCCACACCCAAAATATAAAGAAAATTTTAAATTAATGACACAATTTACATAATTAATTATCAATTATATAATTAATTGTTAAAAATTAATTATTAATTATAATGAAATTACTTCCCACTCTATACCCCTTAAATCACCACAACCTGCACCTAAATGTCAATGTTATAAAAAAATTAATTACACAAATAACACATTTATTTACTGATTAAATGATTAATATTAAATAACAATTAATTATAATTCATTTACTTCCCACTCTGTACCCCTAAAAACCCATAAGCCGCTACAGCACTAAAAAGTGCAAGAAACTATTATATTAAATGAAAAAACAACAAAAAATTTACAAACTATATTAAAAAACCATAACAATAATTATACAAACAATTTAGAACATATATAATTAAAATATATGCTAAAATACATAAAAATAATATAGCAATATTTTTGTAAATGAGGTTAGCAACATAGATATTTTTCAAATCGATTTTAACTACATAGTTATTTTTAACATCAATTTTACTTCCCTTAAAATGTATATTCTTGTCAACGATATTTTTTACACAATATTTTTGCATTACAATATTTATAATTTGATATTTTTACATCTCAATATTTTTTTTAAATATTTTTTCTGAATACCAACCAGCTGACCTTTCTGTGTACATGTGCGGATCCGCGTGTCCTGCTTGATATTGCCCTTCTTTGTCCTTTAAGGGCTCCTGTCTCATGGGAATATCGCATGCTATTTACCTAGAGCTTTGTTTCATTTTGCACTGTTTTTCAGTACAGTATTTCTGTTTCACATTTGGTACCTTATGTTCCCTGTCCCTCATTCACCTGTACATTGTTTTGTTTTAATCTTCCAATAAAGAATTGTGAAACAGAAAATGTGGAAACATGGGTGCAATTGCGCTTTTATTTCTTTTTAATTTTTTTCTTCTTTTGGGAAAATATTTTCTCCTCTTGTCTAAATCCCTTCCCACACACTCCCAACGGTTTTGGGGGTGTTGCATGCCCATTCCCATCCCAGAAAAGGACTTACTCCAGACGTTAACAGGGGGTAAACCTTCAGTCATTTCCATGGTGGGAAGGGCCAAGAAAAAGTTAGTAAATACACACAAACTCCGAAGTTTGTGAGTGAGGCCAACCCTTTCAGAACATACCAGTTCCTGAATTGGCACTAGTCATCCGCATGAGAAAATGTACTATCAAGTACTATTACACAATAAATAGTCTATGTTGCATATGACTGAAATGTATAAGTGTAAACCCGAGCTTTGTAAATACCAAAATGGTTTCAACGTCAATGTGGAAGAATTAAAGAGAAGTCTGAGTTTACAAAGGGAGACTATGCAGTTTGTCCTCAAACGTGGAACTAACAGAAGATTGAGAGAGAAATGTTTAGCAAAGTTATAGTTAGAACAGCAACTAGAAGCAACAGAATTGTATTCAGACACGGAATGCCTGCTCTTTCCAAGGCGTAATCACTTAGGGATAAGCACACAGGACAAATTCATGCAACATGAAGTGCAGGAGGGGAGAGGTAGGAAGAGGCAGCTGGAAAACACACGCACTCCCAAAAAGTGCTTACCCCAAAAGAAGTGCTAGTAAAGCAAGCAGTGGAAGCCAGAAAGCCAGCCAATCAAAAGATGATACCCCATTCTTTCAATGCCTTAACCACACTTACGTGGAGCAATTGTTTGTTAATCCTGTCTTAGCAGACTTTTGCAGTCATGGGGGACCAAGACAATGCAATTCTTCAAATATGTTTTTGCAGACTCAAAGTCGTAGTCAAACGTGGACACAACATTTCAATACATCTTCATAAAGGTCATGCTTCCACATATGCATATCTGTTACACTGGCATAAGGAATATATATTCTATAAACCACATGAGTACTACCAAATTGTCTTGGAAATTCACAATGTTATTTTGCTAGGCAAGCAGATTGTGATGGCTCACTCGTCTGCCAGACATCCACCGGCAATGTTATTAATTCTTATCATGGAGACCGCGTGTCTTCTGGAATGAAGTCTGTGCATGGTGGTGTTTGCATACTTTATTGCACTTTTTGGAGTAACCCTGAATTCTATATGTCTTTGAGCTGAGGTCCATGGAGTGGAACACTGCGACAGCTGAACCGGCAATGACATCTGGTGGCCGTTTGGAGCCGTGACACAGCGACTCAAGCATCTCAGCATGAACTCCAATCAAAGATGGCGGTCATAGATCTTAATCCTCAGTTTTGCCCACTGCATCCCAATCCAAGATGGCAGCCGCAATCAGCGCCAATGAGGGAATTCTTTCTGGGTCCTGCGCAGCAGAGACAGTATAAGGGCCGGGTTCCATGCCAAAGAGCTTTGTCTAGCACACTGAGAGTTTGTGGGATTTCATTTGGTCCCTTGAGTCGTCATACACTCTCTTTTCTCCATCTTTTCAAGATTTCCACTTGCACATAATGTACTCTGTTGCTACTTTTCAAGCCCTAAGCACAACTCTTGCACCATACTTCTATAACGGTTCGAAACAACTCCTCCATTGAAACCCGCCGTTACAGGATCCATACAGAAATTAGGATGACAAATTCAAAAACAGGTAACTCAATCCAGCAAATTATAGACCACTCATAGCTTTCACTTTCAATCCAATCGCCGCACCAGGCTATGGAATCTCTTCGGAGCATTGGCAAAACCAATAGGTCTCGCCTTTCAATGGCTTCACCTGACCTTTTCGCTTTGCCGGTGAATTCTGCTGATGCTGTTTTGTATTGGCAAGAAGTAAAAAATAAAAAAGCTTGTTTGCAGATGCTGAAGAGCATCACTAAAAACAAAAACAGGACACTGCAGTATGATGACATTTACTTTTGCAAGCATAACTCATGAGGCCCATGTATGCACTGATTTCCCCCCCTTTTTTAGCTTTTAATTTACTTTTCTAACTTTCAGAGGCCAACCTGGAGTGGTATATTAACAAATATATTAACGAGATAATGAAAGGTGGGAGAACAAGGTCGGAGTAGGTAGGAGAGTGGGGGCGCAAAGTCAACACCGGAGTGGCAGCAGGGCACACAGTTTAAAAATAAAAGCTGGATAGGGATTTATTTATAAAGTTTTATATAGCGCAAACTAGATCCCGAAGGATATCAGAGCGCTTTACAAAAGGGTGGAAGGAAGCTTAAAACCCAATATCAACATCGACTAATAATACAAAACATGAATAATCACATGATTCATATACAGATGACACAAAGGAGAATAATACAAAAATCATGGGCAAGCAATGGACAGGCCAGTGGGGGGAGGGGAGGTGAGAAGCAACACATTAAGTGCAGGTGTGTGGGAGGAGTAGCAGAGGAGGGAGAGAGTAAGAAAAACAGGCCCTGGAGAACTAAAATAAAAGAAGTTGTTCTCTGAACATAAACAGTGGAAGGAAACAACTCATCCAATCAAAACGAGGTTAAAGAAGCTATGCTCCAGAGGAGAGAGAAACACAGGTAGAAGAATTAAGGTCATTGAATAAGAAGGAAGCAAATGAGAGTAACAAGAAAGTCAACCAATGGCGAGCACTGGTCTGACCCATAACAACTGTAAGTATGGGAATTGGCCACCATGGGCTTTACAAAAACGCAGCTAAAAGCTGCCTGTGGTGACAACCTAATGGGGGGCAATATCAACAGTACTTTAAACTAACCACAAGGCAAAGCAGCTGTAGTAAACAGTTTTGCATCCATGCTGTGCTGCAGTGGTGGTGATTTTGTTTGAAGGTGCTCATTCATGTAGCCAGAGGCAGTGGGGGTTGCTGAGCTGACAGTGTTTTTTTTAAGTTGTTACAGATACACTTTATGATATTTATTTATATAGAGTTTTTAATATGACCAAATATGTTGGCACATGGCAGCTTCAGAGGGCAGCATATGTTTTAGAGGATGCTGTACATTGATATTCCTAGGTAAGGCATACACGGGATCATGTAGCCCTTGACAAGTGGACAGCTCAACCAGTGCGGTGGACTCCACCAGCTGTGCGGCAGACTGTCCATTGTATTCAGTGAACTCCATCATCATGTTAGGTATTTTAGAAATCGTTCCTGCTAACACCATGAGAGCTCTTTCAGTTAAAGTGCCAATGCTGGGGAGAATGCCCTCTCAGGGCGCCCGCAAAGGATGTTTTTCAGAAACAAATTCCCAACTGTTTTTAAAAAACAAAGAAGAAATGACCCGAAATGCTGGGACTTTTGTTCTTAGAAAGTTTGGGACATTTTTCTTATTTTTCCAGTTTGTGACCACCATGCTTTCCAGGGTGGATAGGAACAGGAAAATCAGAGTTGGAAAGCCATCCCAGAGTAGGGCTGGCATTTTGAGGCTGAGATGGCAGCGGGCGTATGGCAAATTAGGCCCTTCCGAAGCAGACCTATGTTGAAAGATGAAGCGCAGTATCTCTGAAGCGGGCGCTGCGCTTATCAAGAGAAACACACTAACACTTGTGTTAACAAGCATTTGCAATGCAATAGGTCTCGCATTAGGAAAGTTAGAGGTATTAGTATTGTAAATGACAATTTTTTTATTTATGTGTTGGTTTTGAAAATAGCGAAATTAATAGCTTTGTCATTTACAATGCCAATAGTTTTAACTTTTACAAACGTGACACCTATAGCATTTGTAATGCAATATGCGTTGTATTTACATGACTTAGATGTATTAATATTACAAATAACAATGGGTTTTATTTTTTATAATACTTAATACTTAAATAAAATGTATTGTAATTTATAATAGCAATAGCTTAAACTTTTGTAAATAACTTTTGGGAAGATTATGTTCAGTGTATTTTATTGTGATGAAAATCCAAGAACAGAAGTATTAACATCTTTTTGTGACATTTGTAATAAAGTTTGAAACATTGAGAGAACATATTAGAACCAGTTGTTGAATGGTTGCACAGAGTGATGCTGTGGCCTTCAGTGGTGCTGAGTGATGCTGTGGGCTTCAGTGGTGCTGAGTGATGCTGTGGCATTCAGTGGTGCTGAGGTGTTGAGTGGTGCTGTGGTGTTGAGTGGTGCTGTGGTGTTGAGTGGGGCTGTGGTGTTGAGTGGTGCTGTGGTGTTGTGGGGTGCTGTGGCATTCAGTGGTGCTGAGTGATTCTGTGGCGCTGAGTGATTCTGTGGCGCTGAGTGGTGCTGTGGTGCTGAGTGGTGCTGTGGCGTTGAGTGGTGCTGTGGCGTTGAGTGGTGCTGTGGTGTTGAGTGGTGCTGTGGTGTTGAGTGGTGCTGTGGTGTTGAGGGGTGTTGTAGTATTGAGGGGTGCTGTGGTGTTGAGCGGTGCTGTGGTGTTGAGGGGTGCTGTGGTGTCGAGTGGTGCTGTGGTGTTGAGTGGTGCTGTGGCGTTGAGTGGTGCTGTGGCGTTGAGGCATGCTGTTGTGTTGAGGGGTGCTGTGGCATTGAGTGGTGCTGTGGCGTTCAGTGGTGCTGTGGCGTTGAGTGGTGCTGTGGCATTGAGTGGTGCTGTGGCATTGAGTGGTGCTGTGGCGTTGAGTGGTGCTGTGGCATTGTGGGGTGCTGTGACATTCAGTGGCGCTGAGTGATTCTGTGGCACTGAGTGATGCTGTGGCGTTGAGTGGTGCTGTGGTGTTGAATGGTGCTGTGGTGTTGAATGGTGCTGTGGTGTTGAGTGGTGCTGTGGTGTTGAGTGGTGCTGTGGTGTTGAGTGGTGCTGTGGTGTTGAGTGGTGCTGTTTTGTTGAGCGGTGCTGTTTTGTTGAGCGGTGCTGAAGAGTTGAGGGGTGCTGTGGTGTTGAGTGGTGCTGTGGTGTTGAGTGGTGCTGTGGTGTTGAGGGGTGCTGTGGTGTTGAGTGGTGCTGTGGTGTGAGGAGAGGTAATACAGGGGCAAAATGGAAGGCTTTGGGAGTAAATGGAAAGGGAGAGTGGCGAGTAGAGGAGATGTTTCAATAAAAGACACATATCCTTGCAATACACTCGAAAACGTGTTACTCAGAAAGAAGCAGCACCACTGCATGCCCTTGAAGAGTGTAGGTGATACTTGTTGCTAGATTTTCACATTTAGTTGGAGAAATCATAAGATCGTTGAGTCAATGTTGATAAGAAATGCATGCCATATTAATGTGTGTGCAATGTGCTCAACCACAAAGCCTCTCCAGTATCATAGCAATAATTGATTCCCCATTATGTGAAATCCCAAAGTAATATATAATGTAATATCTGTGCAAAGAAATCACAAACTGTTCATTGTTTGAAGGGATTCACTCTTGCAGTGGTAATGATGGTGCATTGGAAATGCCGTTGCAGTTTCATGTTAACTGGTATTTATGTCAAACTAAAACAGCATAAAACAAGAACAGAGGTGAAATATTAACATCTTTTTGTGACATTTTTAAATAAAGCTGTGGCAGTAATTGCTTGTGCATATTACTAAAGCATTCGCCAGGCCCCTACAGTATGAGAGGAGAGATGGGGGATACATTTTGCTTCTGTTTAGCTCTTGGTTTTCTCGTTACTGGGTATTAGTGTGAAGTTTACGTGCTCAGATTATGCTGAAAAATGCTTGAACTGAAGAACGCGGCGATTTAATTAACACTGAATCCCGGCGCGCACGAATCAACCAAACAGTGTGATCCTCTGCAAAATGCCGTAACTCTCTGTAGGCCCCCTTGTTTGCCAAAATATTGAGTACTTAGAAACGAGCTAACCATATTGCAGCTGTGAGACACACTGGACGCTTACGTTTTTTTAAAATTTTGAGAGAAGTCCCAGTTTTAATGTTTACCACTTTTTAAAACAAACCGATATCAATTCAATATTTACCATGTAAAACCTTCTCTTTAAAAAATAAATGGATCTGTAACCTAACGTGAAAAGCAGCAGGTATCATTCGAGTGATGACATCCAAGGGGGCAAAGAACTGGTACGATAAGGTGATGAAAAGAACTAATGCGGTCATCAGTGAAAAAGAGAAATTACAAAGGCATGTAAATAGGATAAAAGCAAACCGTCAGCTCCGAGAAGGAAAGACAAGTGGGGGCATTCCAGTATAACATTTTATTAGTAAACACAGTTTGGCGTTCTTGTGATCCATTGTTATTAATGCTGAAGTGATTGTTAACTGCGGGGGAGCACGTATGGGATCGTCTCTGCAGCAGCTGATATGAGGGACACCGCCTGCGGCCAGGTGACAGTGGATGGTCCACAGCGCGAGATAGTCTGCAGTGGCCCCTCCAGCAGCAAGCAGCACAGGGAAATCTGCAGGCGACGGCCCCAATGTAAGAGAAGGAGGGTGAAGCCTGCTGCCGGCAGCTGCTTTGCCTGAAGGTGGGAAGTGCAGGGCTGGTCGAGGTCGCACAAGCATGGGACCAGTAATGAAAGAGAGGCTGCCCCCGGGGCAGAGCAGGACTTCGGCAGCGGCCCAGCTGGGAGGAGGCTATGTGTTTTACGCAACAGGTTGCAAGCAGGCTACATCTCAAATTTAAGCTACAGGGGAAGAGCCATAGTTTCAACTATGTGTGGAATTAAAATACAAGAAAAACAAGTCATGCAGTTGTGTTACCTCGTGGCTTTGCATATGACATCATTCACAAAGGAAAATAATACGCACAACAAACATGCTGTTGTTACACTACATTGTTTTCTTGTTGGTGTGCTCAGCGTTCGTGTTTGAACGACTCATATAGGTGCGAGAAAAACGCATGGGCAATTGCACGCAACTTTCATAGGGCGAAAAGCTACGTTTTTGCCACGTACAATCAACAAAACAAAAATATGTACCCATAACAAAAAAGAGCGCATTATATAACCGCATGCGAATTTCAAGTGCTCATGTTTTAGATAAAAAGTATAACACGTCTCAAATATTACTTTACATCCTCGGCCTATGAAATGTGGAAAAATAACTATGTATACGTCATTTCCGTATGTAGTGTACTAGCCGAGTCTACGTCTGTCTCATGTTTCTACACGTAAATTAAGAAATGTACAGCAGCCGCAAACATTCCTGGCCGGGTTGTAAAATAAATCACACGCCAAACAAGAAACTAAGGGAAGACAATAAGGTAATAAAAGTGCCATATATAGTTTAAAGGGCACGCCTGAAACTTGAATAGCTAAGATAGTAAACAAAGGAACAATGTGGAGAGATTGTGGCCTTACGGCTAGGGCGGCTGACCTAGGAGCTGGGGAACTGGGTTCGAGTCTCGGCAGGGATGCCCAAGCTTGCGTGATTTTGGGAAAATCCCTTAATATCCCCTGTGCCTACCAAAAATGAATGCGTGTGTATGTAACGTAACTAGTGCTGGTGTAAAGCGCTCTGATACATTGGAGTCTAGTTAGCGCTATATAAAACGCCACACATAATGTGATAGTAAAGTGGAAAGGCTAACAGACGTTGATGTGGGAAGTTGCCTTTATTAGTAAAATAAACGTGAGTGCTGATTGTGTTACGTTTTAACATACATTAACTTACAGACAACAAGCTACAAGGAACTGCAGATGGCTGGGCTTTTCCAACTGTATTAAAGGAATGGATCTCACGGCCTGCCGGCCGTGAAGTGTGAAGCAGTGGGCGGGGAAGCTTTGAAGCACTGGGGAAGCCTGTGGGAGGGTGACTGAGGCTTTGATGTGGGCAAATGCGCGTGCTTGTGGTCACGTGATTTCACGTGAACTCTTAGAAAACCGCGAAATCCGCCCGATGGTTTGAGCTCTTGGTTTCACCCCAATAGGGCTAGCCTATTATATCCCTGCGGGATATTAATAGGCGAGCCCTAAAAATAGGTCCTAGGGCAGTAACTAAAATACAAAATGTGGAAGTATACAATTCCTGGTGGCCTGCTCCATCGGAGGGATCAAACAACGAAAAGGAGCGACAAATGCGAACAAGTACCCAATTGGAAGCAAGGATTTTTAAAAGGCACTGAAACAAACGAATGAAAAGCAGTGGGCGGGCTGTAATTCCATATGTTCTTTGACCCTAAATGTGGCTGGGGAATGGCAAGTGTGACAGAACAGGACATCCAATGATTGACAGCTGAGGTCCTGCTCCTCCACACTCTATATGACCCAAGTGGTGTCTTGTGTGGTGTTAGTAGAGCCCCAAAGACTAGGTCAGTGTAGCAACTGATAATTACCAGAGGAACTGGAGAAAAACTCTGTTTGTGATAGAGGTATGGATGGTAACCATTGGCTGGCCAGGCCATTTGTGTTTTCCATAGATAAACCAAATTCCCACTTTAGTTTTCTCGGGACAAACATTTTTGCAGACTGAGTGCTTTAAACATGGTGCCCGCTGGGAAATCTTCAGTGTTGTAAGGGGAGCTGGCATGGTGGCGGCTCACTTCACAACCTCTGCCCCCTGGCGGACCGGCGGACCATCAGCAAGCGCCTAAATAGCGACCCTTTTTCCTTTACTCAATTGTGAGTCACTCAATAATAAATGAAAAAAGTTTCTTTGCTTAAAAAACAAAGACACTGTATTTATTTTTAATGCGACGTAATGAACACCGTCCCATTGTGATCAGGACTTCGTTGCCCCAAGGTGGAAGCAGGAAGTGCTTTTGTTAGGTTAATGGAATTGTAGCTAGGTTTGCCTGTCCCCATATTGCAACCTCGGCATGTTGTTTAGCAAATTAATTAAAATGGTAGTTTTTTTTGCATGGTTGCACAGTGAATAACCTTCTCACAATTGACAAATCTCTGAATATGAATAATTTAGCCGGTCCAGAGTATAATCAGTTAGGGTAACACGTAACTGATCCTGCCTGAGTCCTGTAGGACATCAAAAGGCGCTTTCCTGCAACTGCCCCGGGTATTTTTTAATTCACATTCTGTTTCTATTTCTATTCCTCCTGCTGGAAGTTGTTCGAGGCATTCAAGCCCTTTGTAAGAAAAATACATCCTTGAATATTGTTCAAGCATTCGCTTCTTGCATTGGTTGCCTGCTAAATTACAGAATTTAAAAAGATGAGGGTTGTAATAAGTTACTTGTAAAAATACCTATCCACAAAAATGTGGGTAATAAAGTTCCTAACCCACCGTCAAAGCAACTTCCAATTTATTGTATACAAAATATATAAAATTAAATTCTAACCTCAGTTCAGATATGCATGTGGACAAGGAATGGGAAGGAGGTTGACATTTTGTGAGAAGATATTTTTTAGTGTTAAATATTTTCACACTCTCCATTTGTGAATCTTTAGTTTTTAAACTTTAAATTTCTGTAAATTAAACTTTCACTTGCCACCCAAGGAATCATAATCGCTGAGCACTATCATCAAAAGCAATCCCACTCGCCCTTTGGTTCTTGCTTGGAAATCGTGTAACCTACATGATTTAACCAATCTAACTTATGAAGTTTTGAAAGTGAGTCACACTTTTTAGCTTTTTCAGTTGGCTTCTACTTTCAGTCGACAGTCACTGTTGATCACCAAGCTGAGGGCTGGAGTTTACTATAGGTATGGCATAGATTAATTCACAATGTCCTGTCGTCAGGGTACCAAAAGGTTATATGATGTCATTAATTTCCCTATGGCATGTGACGTCAGGTCGCCTGTCCCCAAATCTTTGCTCCATTATGCTATTTGTTGATCTTAGCAAAGTCTGTGCTATGTTATGGTCTCTGCTCCCTCCTTCCATCCATATGAATACACTTAAATTGTTAACTATTTGTGGACAGGCCACTCCATTGGCATGTTGACTCTGTGCATAACTCTGAGCTAAATCATAGGGGCTTGGATGCAGCTTGTGCCCTTGTCCGGAAGTTTAGAGTAGTCTCCAATCTGTCCTCTTCCTTCCCAATAGTAAGCCCACCGAAACGGGCACAGGGGTTCAAAGAATCGTGCCGGTGGCCTTGGGGAGCAGAAAGTTGTTTAAGGGACCACTGGAGTCTCCTCCCGGTTTTATTTATTCCAACTTAACAATACCAGCATATGTTCCTTTAAGGGAGACGGGATGCTTTCAAAAGTATGTTCACTTGGAATGACGGCAATCCCAAGGTTGGAGGTTGTCTATCACTCACAGGTCTCTGTCCCTAGACCTGCATGCAATTACCAGTGGTCGCAGAAAGCCTCCCGCCTAATTAATATTCAAAAGGCAGCAGGGTTTGCGACCACCTGCGAATCCACATTTTGCAATGCGGCTGATTAGAATATCAGAGCATCTCGAGAGGAAGTTCAGGTACCTGATAAACAATGATGACCAACTGTAATAAGAAACGCTCGGACATATGAATCTGGATTACAGTTCAGACGAGCTGTCCCTGATTGCACCTCGTTGTAATTTTAACTGGGTGTTCCCAGCGCAGACAGGGTCAGTGTGCCTAATTACAAAAATGTGTTGCTCACGCTGCAGATGTAAACTTGTGCCTGTACAACAGTGAACAGTGCTCGGTCCGCCTTTCACCTCAAGTGGATTCAAGGACTCACCTTGAAGTTGGAGCAGAGATCCCCTTGCAGATGGAAGCGGTGTGTGGCTGCAGCTGCCTGCACGGGAGATGCCAGGGGTGTCAATGGGACGTCTGTGCCCCCCTGCATGGGAGGTCCCAGGGACGTACTGACTGCCAATCATGAAGGTTTCTTTGCCCCTCCACCAGGAACTCTCGCCCATCTGCAAGGGATTCAACAAGACCATCTTATGCTCAGGAAGCTGCAAAAAATCATCTATTCCATTTGTTCATTGGCTCCACTCCATCTCTTGGGCTTACTACAGTCTCCACAATTAGGGCCTATATCGTTGCATCGTTTATCTATTGGCCAATTGTATCTATACAATGTCCACTAAGAATTACCTCCTTACTTTTAGAATCTGCATCTGTACTATGATCATCCACTGGCTAGTTGTAAAGAGCCCTAACATCTACTAAGTTAGAGCTGTAGAAAATTGAATATATATATATATATATATATATATATATATATATATATATATATGTGTGTACATGTATATATATATATATATATATATATTCACTGAAAAAACCATAGGTTTCACACCAGTTATAGTTAGCTGGAAGTTGTACTCGCATAAAACCATTGAAATTCCCACATTATAGTTAGTTGGACTCACTATAACTTGCGCGTGCAGTGCACTGCTGATGACATCACATATTACATCACTCATGACATGGTCAGTGACATCACTCATGACATCACTGATGACACCATCCAGTGAATGTGTGCATTTTTTAAAAATAAATATGTGTTATATATGTATATGTAAAAGTTGATGGAAGAATAAATGTTTAAATAAGGGTTTACATGGATGTTTTTAAAAAAAAAATTGATTGGTTCACTGGCTTATTAAGTGTATCTTAGTGTATACATATATTAGTGAGTAATGTTTAAATATTTCAATATATGGATTAGTGTTTCACTTTGTGTATAGGTGGCTGCATGGGTTGGTGAGTAGCTACATGTGTATGTATATGGGTTATTAGATGTTTTTTTTAATATCAATATGAGTGTCTATATGTTTGGTGGGGGTGTTACTTAGCACATAGATGCATGAATGACTGACTCTGTATATGTTTTGAATACAGCAGACTGTATGGGTGGATGACTGTGCATATGTGTGTGTTACTGACTGAATGACTGTCTCACTATTGTCTTTATCAGTAACTACATATGTTTTAATGTAGTATATGTGAATATTGATGTATATAAGTGACTATATGTGAGAATAAGGGATTGTAAGAGTTCCTGTTTAAATAAGAATGTGTTTCTATAAGTGATTGTTTAAGAGAGTAAGTATGTGTAAGGTTGCTTACAAGTAAGGTGGTAGTGTGTGTATAGCTGTATATGCAAATAAATGGATGTTTAATAGTTTATTTGCATGTGTGAGTATGTGTGAGAATATCTTTTGGATGACTGTCGGTGTGTAACAGGATGTATAGGTGTATCACTACATATGATGAGTGAGTATACGTATGAGTGATTATATAGAACTGTTGGTGAATGAGTGGATGTGTATATAGATGGTGGAATTATTGAATTGGTTGTTGTAACTGGTATGGGTATCTCCATTTTTTTGAAAATTATAGTTTCTGTTTTTGAATATGTGTTTCAAGGGTTACATTACAGTGAAAGGAGGTCTGTCACTCTGTCACAAGGATGGTGTCATCAGTGATGTCATGAGTGATGTCACTGACCATGTCATGAGTGATGTAATATGTGATGTCATCAGCAGTGCATTGCACGCGCAAGTTATAGTGAGTCCAACTAACTATAACGTGGGAATTTCAATGGTTTTATGCGAGTAAAACTTCCAGCTAACTATAACTGGTGTGAAACCTATGGTTTTTTCAGTGAATTTAATAGGTTTTTTAAATGCTAATTCCTAACTATAACTGGTGTGAAACCTATGGTTTTTTCAGTGAATTTCAATGGTTTTTTAATAGCAAATCTCTATAAGTATAAAAAGTAAAAAAATGTATAACGAATTTTATATTGTATAATTATTTAATAGTTTTTTTTTTATTTTTTGCCTCGGAGCGCTCCTGGGGCGCGTACCGGAGAACGCACGGGTAAGCGCAATGTTACGGCGCGCCCCGGGGCGCGTACCGGTGAGCGTCCCATTAGCGCTATTCTCGCGAACGAAAACAACATCGTGACGTTTCGCGTAACCGCGTGATGCGTCATATGACGCACTGCGTAAGCGCACCCGGAAGCACGCGAGCGCATACGATCGTGCAACGTCCTTAAGCGCTTACGCTACGCGCCCCCGGGCACGCTCTAGAGCGCGTAGCGTAAGCGTAACAAGTCATATGACCTTGAAATAACTCTTTTCATTGGTTCCTAACCTTTTTTTTTTACAAAGACTGAAATCCCCACCCATTTCCTTCACTTCTTGTTTCACTTTTGTGAGTGCAAGACCTGCTTTTGGCACCTGTGTCATATTTACTTCTATTATCATGGCTGCAAGAGCATCCAGCAGCAGTGATGAGACTGAGGATTTCATTGATGAGGAGGTTCCTGAACGACTGTGAAGGAACATTTAATTTGGAAATGTTTCCAAATTCCAGAGGGGGAGAAGAAAGTAAATGCTCCAAAGGTGGAGTGTAAAATATGCCACACCATCTTATCGAGAGGAAATCCCAGAAAAAAATACAGCTTCGGGAACTGGACGATTATACGCCACGTGTCAAGGAAACATCCCCAGAACTATGCACGGGAGAGTGTCAGGGCTCTGGCACGAGAGGCTCCCAGGGATGGTGGCTCTACTTCTACCGGTGGAGCAACACCTTCTGTGCGTCGGCGTGAGCAGGAGATGATACCAAATATTCAGCCTGCTTTTAATCAGGCTATATTAAAATGCCGAAAATGTGACCATCTTCTTTGCTATGGGGAGCAAAGTGTCACACTCATGGTTCGAGCTCTCGAGAACCACCGCTGCCATCCCCAGGCCTAATTTTTATTTATTTTTTGGCTCCTGTTGAGCTGTTTCCAGTTCCCTGTTTTTGTTTTTGTTACAAAAAAAAGAAGAAAAACAAAAGTTCTTTTCAGAGCTACCTTCAATTCTCATCAAAGAGCTGTGTTCTTAAAAAAATGAAAAAGAACTACCTCCAATGTATTAAAAAATGCTACATTTGTAAAGAAGTCTGTCATTGTTTTTTCTCCTGGGTACGCTCCCTGGTACGCGCACCGGGGCGCGTACCGTGCACTCCCCTCGCGAAAATCGAATTAAAAAAAAAAAAACATTTATGCGGCGGGGCCCTTTTATGACCCCCACATCAAACCTAGGGGGTCAGGGGGGGTCTACCCTGCCCCCTTTTGGTTATTTCCCCTTTTGTTTTCGCACCTCTGGTGTCTCGATCCTACCGAGACACAAGATGGCGGCCGCTCCGGTCTGTTTGGAATGTTGACACACACCCGTGAACCAATCAGCTTTCCGCTCGCGAACTCGCGTTACTCGCAAGGTGCGCTCCCCGGTGCGCGTACCGGGGCGCGCCTATAGATATATATATTTTTTTTAACCTAAATTACTCAAAATCCTCTGGAGTACATATCTTGAGACATAGCAAAGGCACATCGGGCTACCAGTCCCTACAATTTTGCCAAGTTTGGTGAAAATCCATTCAGCCGTTCGAGCTAAAAGTGAGTCCAACCGCCCTATGGAAATTAACATGGGGAAAACACGTTTTGGGACCCCCCTTTTATCTCGGCCCCCGATTGACGAATCCCCCCCAAACTTTAAGGGAAGGAGCAGAAAGCGCCGCGGGGCAAATTTGAGGAAAATTTCAGGCAGATTCCTCAACCGGCGCCAAAGTTATTCCCAATAGAATGTTGCGATTTCCCTATGGAAAACAATCCTAACTATAACTACCTACTGGCGACCGCCAGTAGGTAATATATATATATATATATATATATATATATATATATATATATATATATATATATATCACTGCACGTTCCTCCTCTCATCCGTTGTTTGGGAAAGAATACGGCTGGCACTCTGGTATCCGTTTCAAAAATGTATTATACCAAACCCCCCTCCCCCCAAACAGACGCGTTTCGCCTTTGCAGGCTTCGTCAGTGTTACGTTTGTGCCACATATGAGTCACCATTTTAAACCTTTAGCCAGTCTGACATTATCATGGACATAGAGGACGGCTACTGACATTCAGAAAGATGGTGGCCATCTTGTAACATGCAAATTGCATTGAAATATACATGGCTTTGAAAGGTGACATTAAATAAAGTGCATAGTGCTCATTTAAAAACATGTAACACAAAACTTTCATTTAAAAAAAGTATTGTAAACACAGTATATTCTGTAAATGCAACCAATTCAACTGTTTTCTATATCTCTATAGAGATTCTATTTTTTGGCATCTTTCATAGATATTTACCAATAAAGTGCAGAATTGATAGGATAATTCATTCCTATAATGCATTACATTAGTTGTGCAGCCCTGAATGGGCGATTGTGTTACAGCACAAGTTTCCAAACGAGATTCGTGGTTAAGCAGTGGGGTATTGTCATTATCCCTAGGGTATGTTAGATGAATACATTTGGCCCTGGTGCTCCATGTGTCAGACTATATGTAAACTAAAGGTGAACCCATAGTTCTTCATTGTTATTGAGGCCCCACGGAGTCATGGTTTTGAGACTAATGATGCACTTTGACTCCAAAATACGTAGGGCCTTGTCTCTGTCCCCTCCCCGTTCCAATTTCGGGGCCTGATCTATACAGTAAAAACTAAGTTTCTCCCAGTCACTTTGATGATGTTCGGCGAAGTGGCGGGCAACGGGATATGTCTTGTCGTTATTAGTAATTGCCCGCATATGCTCCAGGACTCTTAGTTTAGCAGGTTTCATGGTGCTGCCGATGTATCGCAGCTTACAGGGGCAGGTTAAACAATAAACGGTATATTCTGAGTTGCAATTTAGCAACTGTTTGATTTTTATGTTGGGTTTCTTTTCACCAGTGCGGTTAGGATAGTCTGACATTTTTCTGCTGAATCTACATGCCTTGCATTTTAGACATGGAAAAAAGCCCGTTGATTTTGACAGTTTAATGGGTTGGACCATTGTTCTAAAATGGCTGCGGACTAGATGATCGGCCAGAGTCGGACATCTTTTATATGTGATTAATGGTCTCTGTGTCATGTGATTTTTTAATGTTTTGTCTGTGGTAAGTATGTGCCAGTGCTTCTTAAAGATATTCACAATTTCCCCTGATTTGGTGTTAAATTCGGTAATCATTCTCACTTCATCAGGCACCTCTACTTTTAATTTAGGTGTCAGGAGATCCCTCCTGTTAATGCCTGAGGCTTTTACACTGCCCTGTTGTAAAATGTTCTTATTGTACCCTCTTGTCTTAAACCTCTCTTTGGCATCCTTACTGGCCTGCATGTAGTCTTGTTCTAAGGAACAATTCCTCTTTAGGCGAAGAAATTCGCCGTAGGGCACATTCTTCACCAGACTCTTAGGATGGTAGGAGCCAGCATGCAGTATCGCATTGCCCGCCGTCGGCTTTCTATATAGGCGGGTTTGTAAAGTGTTGTTATGTACAAATATTTCAAGATCTAAATAATTGATACTGCTAGTGCTAATAGTGCTGGTGAATCTTAGATTGAGGTTATTCGTATTGAGGGTAGCAATGTAATTTTCCGCAGACAAACGATCACCATGCCAGATAATGAACAGATCGTCTATATACCTGGTCCACATTAAAATACTTTCAGTCCATATACCATTGGTATCCTTCCAGGCCTCGTGCTTCTCCCACCAGCCGACGAATACATTCGCGTAGCTGGGAGAAAAGCACGAGCCCATGGAAGTACCTCTCTTTTGGTTATACATTGTCCCATCAAACAAAAAGTTGCTGTTGTACAAGCAGAACCTAATCATTGAGAGAATCATGGCACTGTGACTGTTAAAGTGATCTGGTTTTTGGTCTAAAAACCACTTGATGGCAGTCAGACCCTCCTCATTGTTAATGCAGGTGTATAAATTAACAACATCTAATGTTATTAATAACATTTCAGAGTCCCATGTAACACTGTCCATGATGCTTAAAAAATCTTGAGTGTCCCTCACATAGGATGGAAGGTCCTTCACGAAAGGTGCTAAGTAAGAGTCTATGAATCTAGAAGTGTTCTCTAAGAGGCTGCCAATCGAGGACACTATTGGGCATCCAAGAGGTCTTTTAGCATGTTTATGTACCTTCGGGAGGTGATAAAAGGTTGGTACGATAGGTGCTTCACACTTTAAGAAAAGATATTCGTCCAAACTGAGCATACCTTCTTTTTGCCAGTCTTCTAGCATATTATGAAACTTTATGATGCTCTTGTTGTATTCAGATCTTTGTATGGGAATGTAGCAATCCTTATCATTCAGTTGTCTTTGTGCCTCCAAAAGATAATGATCACGATTGAAAATGACAACGTTTCCTCCTCTATCTGAAGGTTTTATTTCGATAGTTTTATTCTCTTTGAGTGATCTTATAGCCTCCCATTCTTTCCTTGATATGTTGGAGGTTTTTTGATTCATTTTCCAGTTGTAATCTTTTCCAGATCACATAGCACCGCTTCGTTGAATAAATCAATGGCATAAATTTTTTTTTTTTTAAATATATATATACATATATATATATATATATATATATTTATATATATATATATATATATATATATATATATTGTAGCTCCTTTTTACGCCAGAAACCGGGTCACTCGCAGACGGGTGCCTCTTCGTGGTGGCGCACCACGTAACAAACTGCAGCTCCAAATCTCTCGTAATATCAGAAAGAATTTCGGCACTCATAAGGGAAGTGTTCACGCTAGTTTATTTTATGAAAACACTCAGCAGACAAACGCGTTTCGGTTTTCCTTCGTCAGTGTCTACCATTGACACGGAGGAAGCGGAAATAAAAGCACTTCATTATTTTTTGGCATGTCTATAGAAAGAGGACTTTCGTAGATCCCCGTGAGGAAATCATTTGCTCAGTATATTACTTTTTCTATAACATATTGAAAAACATGATAAGTGGCTATATATATGTAGTCCATTAAGCGTTTACATACCACATTTTCAAATAATTATTAAATAAATTATTTCCGAAAATTATTTACAATATATGTACAATTTGTATGTTGCCCTTAATCATGTTACAATTACTATCTAGCCGTGGATCGGCAAAGCTCACGGGGTTTTATCAAAAAACATGTTCATCAAATTTGCATTTCAGTACATTTGCAAGGGTCTATGCATTTCCCAAATGAGAAGCTAGTTCCTCATTCTTATTCAATCCCAGAGGGGCCTTTGTCTGGAGGTCTATAATATAACGGGACTCTAACCTTCTTAGTCTCCGTAATCTGTCTCCACCTCTTGGGTCTACTGGTATGTGATCTAACGCAAAATACTGTAGGAGTTCTCTGTTGCTGTTATGCTTGAGGGCAAAGTGCTTTGCTACGGGATAATTAAAATCTTTATTCATGATGGCACGTTGGTGCTCTAGTATGCGTAGCTTGACATTCTTCACTGTACTCCCTATATATTTTAGTCCACACGGACACTGTAGGCAGTACACAACATGGGTTGTGGTACAGGTAAGAAACTTTGATATTTTTCTTGTCTTGTTTGTCCCAGGTATATCAAATGATGTTTTCTTTTTGCTCTTTTCGCAGGCTTTGCATTTTCCGCATGGGAAAAATCCTGGCATGTCCCTGATCCTCCCTGTTGGTGCTATTTTTTCAGGAAGGTGGCTGTGAACGATTTTGTCTCTAATGGACCTCCCTTTTCTAAATGTAATGAGAGGGGATACAGGAATTTCTTTTCCTATGATCTGATCTGTTTTTAGGATATGCCAGCTTCTCTTCAGAATTTTTCTTAGATGATTGGAATCATCCGAGAAAGTGGTGATTAATCTGAATTTTCCTTCATTTTTCGTGTTCAGCTCAGTTTTCTTAATCTTATCTTTTAGGAACTGGTCTCTAGGTATCTTCTCTACTCTTTTTAAGGTGGTTTCTAGGAGATTTTTGTTGTAGCCTCTCGCTTTGAACCTACTGATGCTGTCTTTTGCTGCTTTTGCAAAGTCAGAGTCCTTAGAGCAATTTCTCTTGATTCTCAGAAGCTCTCCATAAGGGATGCTTCTGATCAAGGTTGGGGGATGGCTGCTTTCAGCGTGCAGGACTGAATTGCCTGCTGTTATTTTTCTAAACAGTTCAGTTTCTATTTTTGTACCCCTCAAGTTTACTTTCAAATCCAGATAGTTTACAGATGAAGCATTGATGTCAGCTGTGAAGTTCAAGTTCAGTGCATTGGTATTTAAATAAGCCACAAACTCTTCTGCCGCAGTTACTGACCCTTCCCATATTAGAAAAAGGTCATCAATGTACCTATACCAAACTTTCAGGTTCCCAACCCATTTTTTGAAACCTGGGCTCCTGGTCACCTGCTCCTCCCACCAGCCTACGAATAAATTCGCATAGCTGGGGGCGAAGCAGGTTCCCATCGCCGTACCAGTGACTTGTCTGTACAGTTGCCCTTGGAACAAGAATATATTGTTAAATAAACAATATTCTATAAATTCTAGCAACATTTGACTGTACAGTTGCCCTTGGAACAAGAATATATTGTTAAATAAACAATATTCTATAAATTCTAGCAACATTTGACTATGTTGTGCAAATTTCATTGGTCTTTTATCAAGAAAATACTTGATAGCTGACAGTCCCTGGTGATGGTTAATGCTTGTATATAAGCTTGCAATGTCCATTGTTATTAGTATACAGGATGGATTACAGTCTATTGGCCTCCCAGGTGGGTTTTTATTGTCTTTATGTATTTTTGGTAACTGGTAAAAGGTGGGCACAGTTGGATTATTGTTTTTTAGAAAGAAATACTCTTCAGTATCCAGCATGTTGTCATTATGCCATTTATTTATCAATGTTTGGAACTCTGTAATGCTTTCATCATATATTTGTTTAGTTGTTTTCTCATATGATGTTCGGTCTTCCAATTGTCTGAGGGCTTCTCGACAATATTGTTCTCTGGACATCACCACGATGTTTCCACCTTTATCTGAAGGCTTGCAGATGATGTCCTCATCATTGTCTAGATTTTTCAGAATATTTCTTTGTTCTTTTGTCATATTAGGTGTTTTATTCCTTAGTCGATTTTGTTGTGACCTGAATTTGATCAAGTCCTTTATCACAGCTTCCGAAAAAGCGTTCAGATAAAGGTGGAAACACCAGTTACCAAAAATACATAAAGACAATAAAAACCCACCTGGGAGGCCAATAGTTTCCTCCATAGGAAGTATATCTGAAAACATGTCCGTATACATAGACCATTTTCTCTCTCAAAGTGTGTTACAACTTCAGTCCTATATTAGAGACACGAAAGACTTTGTAAATAAAATTGGGAATGTGGACTGTAATCCATCCTGTATACTAATAACAATGGACATTGCAAGCTTATATACAAGCATTAACCATCACCAGGGACTGTCAGCTATCAAGTATTTTCTTGATAAAAGACCAATGAAATTTGCACAACATAGTCAAATGTTGCTAGAATTTATAGAATATTGTTTATTTAACAATATATTCTTGTTCCAAGGGCAACTGTACAGACAAGTCACTGGTACGGCGATGGGAACCTGCTTCGCCCCCAGCTATGCGAATTTATTCGTAGGCTGGTGGGAGGAGCAGGTGACCAGGAGCCCAGGTTTCAAAAAATGGGTTGGGAACCTGAAAGTTTGGTATAGGTACATTGATGACCTTTTTCTAATATGGGAAGGGTCAGTAACTGCGGCAGAAGAGTTTGTGGCTTATTTAAATACCAATGCACTGAACTTGAACTTCACAGCTGACATCAATGCTTCATCTGTAAACTATCTGGATTTGAAAGTAAACTTGAGGGGTACAAAAATAGAAACTGAACTGTTTAGAAAAATAACAGCAGGCAATTCAGTCCTGCACGCTGAAAGCAGCCATCCCCCAACCTTGATCAGAAGCATCCCTTATGGAGAGCTTCTGAGAATCAAGAGAAATTGCTCTAAGGACTCTGACTTTGCAAAAGCAGCAAAAGACAGCATCAGTAGGTTCAAAGCGAGAGGCTACAACAAAAATCTCCTAGAAACCACCTTAAAAAGAGTAGAGAAGATACCTAGAGACCAGTTGCTAAAGGATAAGATTAAGAAAACTGAGCTGAACACGAAAAATGAAGGAAAATTCAGATTAATCACCACTTTCTCGGATGATTCCAATCATCTAAGAAAAATTCTGAAGAGAAGCTGGCATATCCTAAAAACAGATCAGATCATAGGAAAAGAAATTCCTGTATCCCCTCTCATTACATTTAGAAAAGGGAGGTCCATTAGAGACAAAATCGTTCACAGCCACCTTCCTGAAAAAATAGCACCAACAGGGAGGATCAGGGACATGCCAGGATTTTTCCCATGCGGAAAATGCAAAGCCTGCGAAAAGAGCAAAAAGAAAACATCATTTGATATACCTGGGACAAACAAGACAAGAAAAATATCAAAGTTTCTTACCTGTACCACAACCCATGTTGTGTACTGCCTACAGTGTCCGTGTGGACTAAAATATATAGGGAGTACAGTGAAGAATGTCAAGCTACGCATACTAGAGCACCAACGTGCCATCATGAATAAAGATTTTAATTATCCCGTAGCAAAGCACTTTGCCCTCAAGCATAACAGCAACAGAGAACTCCTACAGTATTTTGCGTTAGATCACATACCAGTAGACCCAAGAGGTGGAGACAGATTACGGAGACTAAGAAGGTTAGAGTCCCGTTATATTATAGACCTCCAGACAAAGGCCCCTCTGGGATTGAATAAGAATGAGGAACTAGCTTCTCATTTGGGAAATGCATAGACCCTTGCAAATGTACTGAAATGCAAATTTGATGAACATGTTTTTTGATAAAACCCCGTGAGCTTTGCCGATCCACGGCTAGATAGTAATTGTAACATGATTAAGGGCAACATACAAATTGTACATATATTGTAAATAATTTTCGGAAATAATTTATTTAATAATTATTTGAAAATGTGGTATGTAAACGCTTAATGGACTACATATATATAGCCACTTATCATGTTTTTCAATATGTTATAGAAAAAGTAATATACTGAGCAAATGATTTCCTCACGGGGATCTACGAAAGTCCTCTTTCTATAGACATGCCAAAAAATAATGAAGTGCTTTTATTTCCGCTTCCTCCGTGTCAATGGTAGACACTGACGAAGGAAAACCGAAACGCGTTTGTCTGCTGAGTGTTTTCATAAAATAAACTAGCGTGAACACTTCCCTTATGAGTGCCGAAATTCTTTCTGATATTACGAGAGATTTGGAGCTGCAATATATATATATATATATATATATATATATATATATATATATATATATATATATATATATATATGTAAAGATATAGATATATCAAAACCAACCCTACTTCACTTGGAAGAGAGCACGCACACGAAGAAGAAATGAGTTACTTACCTGTAACTGCAGTTATCCAATATTGGTATCTTTCATAGATTCACATGCCTGAATCATTCCTCGTCGCCGAGATGGGGTTCCCGGGTACATAAATAAAGTAATGTCCCATTAGACATATAAAGTAATAGCCCAAAGCCCTCACATTAGTAACATATTCCAGGAAGGTTTCAGAGGGTGGTGGCAGCTGATTGGTCACTCTCTAGAGTGTGGTCCTTATTACAAAAGGACCTGGATATGTTACTAATGTGAGGCCTTTGGCCTATTACTCTATATGTCTAATGGGACATTACTTTATGTATGTACCGGGGACTCCCATCCCGACGACGGGGAATGATTCAGGCATGCAAATCTATGAAAGATACCCTAATACTGGATAATGCTAGGTTTTCAAAGACATTTTATTCCATAGGGCCTCCACCGACCCGGCAACACAGAGAGACAGGTTTCGGCTGTCAATCTTCCTCAGAAACCTCCTTCCCACTTCTGGAACTCTGCAAAAGGGTCACAGCACCACAACCGCCAGGTAATCACGAAAGCAGTATTTATTTAAACCAGAGTGCAGACATGAACGGTAGAGGACGGTCTACGCGTTTCGGCTCCCAGCCTTCAACTGGACCATATATATTATTGCATTTGAGAAAGACACAATGCCGAAACGCGTCATGCCGGGAGAATTGCTGTTTATAAAATCCTTTGAAAGACCCCGTGAGTGCTCCGCAATTTGTGAAACATATTGCTGGTAGGCAAGCAAGTTCCCACCTCGCTAGTGGATGCCCCCGTCCTGAGTGCAGCGGCTATAGTGGGACCCTTTGGTAAATGAATGTATATGTGGTCGGCTGCCGTTTATGCTAACATAAAATGTACACTTTTCCACAACCTTTTGACTCGACCAGTGGGCTTGTGGAGATTCTTCCTCGATACTCCTTGCATTGGGGGGGTGGGGCGGGGTGGGGTATGTGTGTATGTGTGTGATAGCTTCATCAAAGACAAATCCTAGCACCAGCCACACCCAGTAACATAAAATCAAATTATCATCCGAAGCCCAGTCAAATTTCTTAAACCTGTTCTCTGGACATTTTATCTTAGTTCTGTGGTGGACTGGCTAATTGGCAAGGTCACTTGAGTGATGCATCCAGGAGAACAAAACTGTGCGGAAGGGATGCCTAAATCATAAGGCAAGAAAAGGCAAATTATGCAGCATAATGTGGCACATTTTATGATCGTTTTGTGTTATAGCTTTGCCATTTTATTAGACGGAAACTAAACCTTCATTCTAATTAAGGAAAAACTGCCATCCTGAAATCTTGCAAATCATGAATTGTGTCTAGCTATTTATGTCTTCCCAAATCTTTGGTTGTTATAATTAGTTTAATGTTTCTAATTTGATTTTTTAAAACATTTTAGCATATTTATTCATTCTCTGTGTCAAATATAAATTTGTAATCCTGTGTGTCCAAATATGATCAAATATGATGAAATATAGATTTATAAATAGGGTGCTCAATTATAATGGATTGTAAGTCCTATATGTGGTGAATCTTATCTTGTTTTGTTATATTTTATTGTATCTTTTATGTTGCAAGTCAACGAAATAAAGATTAAACTGAACTGAGCTTTGCCATTTTACACATTAACACTATCTTTTTACACATGTTAACACTGTCTAGGCAAATGTGTCACCTCATTAGTACCAGTTTGAAAACCACATGCAGCAATTCGAACAGAAAGGTGGCCAGTCAACCTTTGAGAACGGCCTTCCACTGCGAAGCAGTGTGTTTCCACGTTTTTAGTAACTTTTGATCACTTTGAGTTAGAAACAATATTTTTGTTAAAATCTGCAGATTATGCATCACATGATAGATTGTGTGGCAAATATGGCACATCAACAAATATGTGAAAAAACGAAGTGGCTGCAAATCGTGTGATACCAGTGGCCCTGCCTGTTGTTTTTTAAATAAACCATGCATGTGAAATTCGTCAGCCGTCTGGGTGGCCTATTATTAAATGTTCCAATTTCCATTTAGGCCAGTTGGTGTTCAGCAAAGGCTGAATAAACTGAGCATAGGCATGTGAAAATAAAGTTTTTTTATGCAAAGTACAGAGGAAACCCCCAGCTAGCTGTGAGCTCACCTGCTGGGTGCTGCGGTAGCCATGCCTACCATTTATAAGCCAATGTGCCCGTCTCAGTAATGACTCACTCCTAGTAAAGCAGCACGTCGCATTGTGAGGCGCGAGTCTCCATCGAAAGCTGTAACACCTACATCGCAGGATAAGAATAGCTCCACACACATGCAGAGGTAATGTGAGGTTCCATGCAAGCACTCCACGCCAAGTCCTAGTGGAAAGACTCAGAAGGAACACAGGAGCTAAAACAACAGAGGGAGGAACATTAGTATAAAACAAAACCTCCTCCTCAATGCCTGACCTTCAGGAAACGGAAGGCCTGGCATCAGTTCTCCAAAATGCCAGGGGAAGTGGAAGTGACATCATACAACCTTTGACCCAGAAGACATTGCTGCATGGACCCTTTTCCCATCCTTAGCCTATGGACAGCCTTCTATTCGCTACTAGGAGCCCTGCTAATGGTGGGAATGGAAACAACAAAAGCAGCAGTTACTACCCCTAGCTGATGTCTCAGTGGGCTGCAAGTCAATGCCTAGGGTCTCAGAAAAGAGAACAAGCCCCTTGAAGTTCTTGACAAACACTCAACCCACTACCTTTTCCCAGCATTTTGGGGGGGCAAATTGCTCTCGAACAGAAGGATAATGAGAATTTATTTATAGATGATTCATATGGGGTGCGTCATGAGGCCTGCACTTCAGAGAAAACCCACAGCTAGATAGATATTTGGCATAAATGTGATCTGATATGTTCTGATTGGTTGTCCAGGAGCCAGTCAGAACGACCAAAAGACCAGTGTCATAACATTTGGCCCCGATGCGCGGGGGGTCCTGAGATCTGGGTGCCCCCTCCAGTACTGTTCCCGGGCAGCAGGTCCTTGGCCTGAGAGCTCCAGAATGGGTTCAAAGGGGTGGGGGGGGCTCCATATACTTTGCAGGGGGGAGGCTCTCTCAAGTTTTGTTTTGTCACTGCTAAACACATAGAACCAATTCTGAATGACCGAACAATGAGCTGCTGAAACCATATGATGCTTTCACCTTTTCGAATGATCGCATTCTGACCAATCAGAAAGGGTCCCTCTTTGCAGACTATCCTATTAACACCTTGGCACCTACTCAGATGGTTGGAGCTTTTCATGAGTTCCAGGAAGGGGTGCGTTATCCAACGCAAGAAGGGCGACGCTGTTGACTATTACGACGGAGCTCCCAAAAGTGGCTTAGCAGTTAATTCGGGTCACGGTGCATATGTTTTGTAATAGCACAGGTGAGCTCACTAAAAGAATGGAATGCTTGCCAGAGAAATTATCAGGTGATCAAATTGAAGCAAAATGTGAGCCTTTCCTTTGCTCACATTTTCACTGCCTAGTTGAACCTGTGGCCATCAGATTGCCCAGACGTACCCGTCTCTTGACTGGGCACATTTGCCTAGTGAGCAAATTGACTGGCAATCAGTGCAAACCAGTTGGGTTGTAACCTGAAAACCTAGCTTTCCCATCATGTTCACAACCAGTAAATAATGTTTCACAGTACCTTGCATTATATTATACTTAAAAAGCAGCTTCATTCAAATGCTGAAACAGTGAAAACCCGCGCTTTAACCTTTAATCAAAAGAACTGATCAATGTCATTCTATGCATGCATACGCTAGATTGATGTTGGAATTTGAAAATCTTCAGAAAATAGTGCAACCTTGGACTATTTATCTTCAGGCTGCATACAAAAATAAGCATTGGCACGTGCGGAAGCAGTGATCATCGTACACGTTGTAATTGTGACATCTGCTGTAACAGGAGTTACCATGCATACTGCAATACTATCAGCAGGAGTACCAAGGCTTGGTATGAGACTAGATAACCTTCTGCACAGGTTCTGTCTCTTCATACTTTGAAATCTTTTTTGAGTGCTTGTGAGACCATGGAGAGGAGTCCTCTCCCCGTCCATCCACTGCTGCACAATACTCGTGACAGTGCAAGTGTACCTCTTCTAGGCTGTGCATGAGGCAATGTGGAAGCCAGAGGAGGGCCATAGTTGTACCATAACAGTCACACGAATGCACCGGGGTTGGTGGCAGAGACAGTTTAAGGCAGAGGCGCAACTAGAGCCAAATTACGGGGGGGGGGGGCTACTTAAAATTACAGGGGGGTCTAAATCTTCGACGTGTGACTTACTCGCTGCGATGAGATGGACGCCAGACCAGACAGCCCACAGTAGCTCAAAAACTGTCTGTGTGTGTGCCCGGGATGCTGTCTCAGCCCCGGCTGCACAGATGAAGGGGGCTGAAGCCCTTTGAGCCCAATGGGCGTTGCGCTCCTGGTTTAAGGCATGGGCAAAGTGGGCAATTGCCCAGGGCCCTCACTTTATAGCCCCCCTCGGAAAAGTTAATTTTTGCTCTCGCTCACTTGTGCATATTTCTGTATCTCAACGTTTACTATATAATTCAATTTTGTTTGGTACCATTGAGCTTGAATTACCAAAAAACAGGTGATAAAATTCAAAGTTGTTCCAAACATGGGCCTCCAAAAATATTTCTTGCCCCGGCCTGCAATATCCCTAATATGATACTGGTGGGTGGGACAGGGGCGTGGCACTCTAAGACCACATCAATCATGTCGGCAGTAGGACGGGGGTTGCATGGAATATCAAGCTCTGGGGAACTGAAAGGAAGGGGAAACATGAAATATATCGGTTACTAATATTACGTGGCACTGATAATCAATATTATGGGTCGCACGTCCAAATATTATATATTGAAATACTGCCTAATACAAATATCACACCCGACAAATCATTACAAATATATATCTTGGGCATGGATTTTCTACTAATAATTCCAGTGGGGCCATTTTATTTTTTTGTTGATGCTGTTTATGACACAATACTTTTGTAAATTGATATTCTGATGATGATAATAATATTCGGGTACCACATTAATATCATGTGGCACTGATGACCAATTTTACTTACTTTTTTGCTTTGGCACTAAAAGGCACCGTTCTGTGACAATTATTGGAATTATTCTTTGCTGCTCGCGGCTTCCTTTGTGTGACACCCTGTAACATGGTTTCTATAGCAATAATGGACAATAAGCCCTCCGAAGCATCACAATATTATGTGGCACAAATAATGCCATGTTTGCCACAGGCGCACAAACATAGGTCAATGTCATGCTTGTTATGCAACTATTTCCTGTTGATGTAAGGTGTATCTATTAGTAATATTTAGTGGGATTGTATACTAGTTGTAGGATTATTGCATACGGTTTTGGGGGCATTTCTTGAGTGTCATTAGTGCTAGTTCACTGCACTTTGTAAACAGCTCGTGCTATTTCATTTCAATTCTAATTTCTCTGCTGGGGCTAGAAGTGATCTAAGAAGGCGCCATGTTGCTTCTATTTTCTAATAACAAATAAGAGGAGAACTCCCCACAATCATATCTTCGGAATTAAACCCTTTAAACAAAAAAAGGATGCTATGTATTGTATTGTTTTATTATATTTTGAACAAATTCTTTAGGTCAAGATCTCCGAGCTACGATTTAATAATGATCCTAATTGGAACTGGGGAAATAAAGGGCATTAAAACCGCAGTATTTCCCGGTTTTCATAAAAATACTTCAGGAGAATGCCCCTAGCCCCTTTAGGAACTATATATTTTATATGAAGTTTTCCATTAAGTGAAATAGGTCATAAACGTTCAAAAACAAAAGGTAGCACTTTCCTTTGCTGTTACCAAGAGTCTCTGGGAATAATCAATAAATGCTGTTTTATACTCAAAGGCCGACCCTGCACTGTGCCAAATGTGAGCCCAGAGAAGGCCAGATTTTCAGCATATCTACAATGAAACGGTGAAAGATGTTCAGCATTAGCACTGACAATGTCACATAGGGGCTAATTACGATGGCGGTGAACCCGCCACCATGAGGCCATTTCCCACCCACCATACTATTTCCGTGGTGGGCGGAAAATCCGACCGCCACGCATCCGACGGGCTCCTTGAGCACGCCGGTGCGGCAGAGGCCTTCCCATCCCCAAATTAGTGGCGGTGCTTACCAGGCACCGCCATCGGGATTAGGATGTGCCTCCCTGCCAATCTTTCCATGGCGGTTTACCCGCCATGGAAAGGTTGACGGGGATGGACTTTGGGGGCCCATTGCGGCCCCTCTTGAGCAGGGGAAGTTTGGTTTTGCACTGGGGGGGCGCCATATTTCCCTGCACCATGTGGCAGGCACCGTGTGGTGCCTGCCACGTAGTGCAGGGAAATGTAAAGCGTGCATTTTTTTCCATTGAGGTGGGTGCTGCAGCCAGCAGCACCCGCCACAATGGAAAGCATGGCACTTGCGTCCGCCATGGTGGCGGGCGCATTTTAATGCCATATGTGGGACCGCCGCCATATAGTCGGGCGGTACCCATCCCCAGGACGATGACGGATGGTCAGAAGTCCGTCAGCCATCGTAATCAGGCCCTTAGTTCCCTTAGACTCATTGTATGTAAATTTATTCAGACTGGATCTCCTAAAAGTCCTGCATGGATACAGTCCTCTTAGATCTAAGTTATACACTGCTGCTTGCGTACTCAGGGGAACATTGGTAGGCACAATTTTGCACGAAGGGCCTCAACATTTTCTTGTTTATTTCACATGTTTATTTATTGATTAGTAGGTGGGATTTTGCATCCATCTAATACTTCGACTTTTACCTTGTCTTGAAGTATATATAAGTTGCTTCTATATTGAAGCAAAAAGCTTTATTTTTTCTTCTTTGATACCAATATTAAAAGTTTCTATTCTTTTACTAATCAGCGACTGACATAGTCCCAAACATGGCAGATGGTCTGTAAACTACTTTGCTTACACAAGTGTCTAAAAACACAGTATATCTAATCAATAAAATGCACACTGTTTATCAAATACGCTTCTGAGCATTGAAGTGCAAGAATAGACTTCAGAAGTGATCAATATCTAGTTTAAGAATGGGAACAATCAATGCCACTGGAGTCAGTCAATAAATGTTGCCTCACATTATCACTATCAGGTTTTGACAAAGTCTCCAATGTAGCAAAATTGAAATGCTTCTGAGTGTGTTAATAATTACTCTCTGGACTGGTAAGGACAATTCACCGAGCGGAAGCTTGCACATGGCACCTTTTCTAACAGGCTCAGTTCTACAGTACATGCTGCTGATTAAGGGTGCGTGAACTGCATCATTTTTTAATCAATATTTGGAAAAGCTGCATGTAAATGTGAATTACGTTTGGGCAGCTGTCTTGCAGTCCTGAAGGATACCTGCTCATTGCAATGGGCGATGGCCTTCAAGAAAATCTTACGGTAATCCTGCCCTCTGGTAAAAACTTATGCTAGATACAGGATCTCTGTAGTAGGTAATCATTTGCATGGCATTTGCTATGCTACCCAGTCATCTAAGTAAACAAATTACATTCAGTATAAAAAACCAAATTGCATGAAGCACAAAAAAGTAGGAGTGGGCAGAACTGTTTTACTCTACAGAACTCCGTGGAGTTACATAAAAACTCTGCGAGATCCAGTGGAGTTTTGCCAACAGGCGGAAAATATGCACGTCGCGCTGCCTGTGCTGTAATTTAGCACTGGTATTGCGTACAGTGCTGAAAAATAAGCGTAAACAGCACCATGTGGTGCGTAGGAGGGCTGATTTTGTTGCCACTTGAGTAGGATATCTACTCAAATGGCAGCTAATCTATGTGAGAAGCAGCCGTCAAATTGTGACCGATTACGATCCCCTGCGTTATAAAGTCACGCCAGGGGACGCCAAATCTTGCTTGTGCTCGCCGGCTCACATTTCTGGACCTTGCGGGGGGGGTTACAAGAGTAATGTGGCATTGCCAAATTAGCCAGTTCCACTGGCGGAATGAAACATTCCATCCACCCCTACACAAAACTCAATAATCTGCGTTTAGGTACCCATGCACAAAACATTTCACTTGCATTCTTCTGATCACATGCATCATATGCACACATTGCTCTATTGGAAGGGCCAGTGGAATTATGCAGCGGGGAGGGCACAATTATTACGCGGGAATGGCTAAAGAATGCAGCTAGAAAAGTCAAATTATGCAGCATAATTCGCCACATTTTGTGATAGTATTAGCTCATTATTTTGTCATTTTTACACATGCTAACTCTGGGCAATGGGTTCACCTTATTAGTACCAGTTTGACACCCGAAAAGAACAATAGGAAACAGAAAGGTGACCAGCAACCTATGCGAAAGGCCTTCCATTGCGTGCCAGCACGTGTCAGCACGTTTTTAGAAACCTTTGATCCGTTTAAGCTAGAAACAACATTTTTTGCTAAAATCTGCAGTATGGGCAGAAGGATTATGTGACAAATAGGGCAAATCAATAATTATTCAATAAACGCTGCAGTCACATAATGGCATAATTCCATTGGCACCAATTAGATGTGATTAGTTGAATCAAATAGCGAGAGGAACAAATAATTTGAATCAATCAGTTTTGAGGCAATTTTTTTTGAGAAACAATTGGAATGAATAAATAAGAGGTCTGAGATTTAATACTAAATGAATGTCTTTCAACTGAACTATGGAGTCAAATATCGCTACTGAAAATGCGCAAGCGGCACAGTCGGTGAGCTTTCAGTTCAGGCTTCACGCAAAGTACCTATGGATGTCTGGACAGGTGGGCAGTCCTCCGCAGGCCACTTACCAGCCTCTGCATCAGACCTCTAGTCCCCTAACACACTCCCCCACCCTATGCATACACCCACCCTATGCATGCTCTGTCTCAGACCACACGAGGAGGCCCCTATACATTATTTTATGTTCTATGGAACAATCCCACCGAACTCAGCGTCCACGGCCTCCTATCCCAGTGCAGCAGGGACACACTTCAACCAACACTGACGTCATCGCAGGGAAATTCTCTCGTCTGAGTGACTTCAATCCGGAGGGTGGGACAGCCACCTTAATAAATTGAACACTACCAGCTTCCTTTTCAAATCACCCCTACAGCGAACAAAAGAAGAAAAAAAATCAAGGAAAAGAGAAATCTCTTTATGGAGATCATAGAAAGGAAATATTTCTCTTTTCTGAATGTCTTTTTTTAAATATGACAAAGGAGCCTATTTCTGAAGCTATACTAGCGTCATGACTATGTGAACCCTGACGTGCAACGGAGCCACGAGAAGGGCTCCCTGGCTTGTAAGCCTTGTCTTCACACACACTCAGCAGATGTGTTACATAAGCGGCGCTGCTGCTCGCCTCCCCCTCTCCTCCCCCACTCCCAGCTGCCCCCGCGCCTGACCTCCCGGTTCCAGCCCCTCGAGAGAAGCATCCTTCCAGCCGGCCTGATGCCTGCATCTTCGGGGAGAGGGGGCGCCTCCCCCTTCAGGAGAAGCCTGTTAATTATGCAAATGACTCCCAGTTTCAAAGCTCTGATTTGCCGGGATTTTGCCATGTTAATTCCTCCCGGGGCTTCGAGATGGATGGAGCCCTGGCTCTGAGGTTAAAGGTCAAGGAGTGCTTCCGTGTGGGCTGCCGACTGCGGTCTCTTATTGTCTGGCTTCCCAGCACCTCGTGAGCACTCCAGCAGCTGCAGGAAGGGAGGCTGGCAGGGTAATAATAATAATAATATCCACATTTGTAAAGCGCACAATCACCCGTTAGGGTCTCTAGGCGCTGGGGGCCGTCGTACATTGTTTATGTTAATAGTTTATCTCTTTGTATCTTTTATGTAATTCATGTACTCTGAAGTCCTTATATAATGTAACTGGTTCCGTTGTAAAGCGCTCTGACACCTTTGGGTAAAGTTTGTGCTATATAAAAACGCATAAATAAATATGCATTGAGGCGCTATACCCAAGGGGCACCCCGGGACATTGCAGAGAGTATCTTCACAGCTAAGAACAGAGCTTTAAGTGCAGTGGAGGTACCCCCAGATCTCAGACCCTTAACAATTAAAAATGGACATTGAAACATATCCCTATCGGGCCCTATGTTCATGTCCTTAACTCTACAGCAAATAACACTGATCGATTTCTGAACAATTAACGTTAAAAATGTTAAGGTAGCCCATGTCAGCTATTTCTTCCTAGTCATGGTTCCCATGTTTTACTTAATCTTGCACCAAAATACCAGCACTATGATCACAAACATTTACTTTACATGTTTAAGCCACGCCCTTAATTACATAGGCCACGCCCCTTTCAGAGACCCTTCCTCTGTCACTTAATCAATCAATCAATCATAACACTTGTATAGCGCGCTACTCACCCGGGAGGGTCTCAAGGCGCTTGGGGGAAGGGGTCCGCTACTGCTCGAACAGCCAGGTCTTGAGTTGTCTCCTGAAGGCGAGATGGTCCTAGGTCAGTCGAAGGTGGATGGGGAGGGAGTTCCATGTTTTGGCCGCCAGGTAGGAGAAGGATCTTCCTCCGGCGGTGGCTCTTCGTATGCGTGGAACGGCGGCGAGGGCGTGGCTGGTCGATCGTAGCAGGCGGGTGGGAGTGTAGAAGGTCAGACGGTCGTTGAGGTACTTGGGGCCCAGGTCGTGCAGAGACTTGTGTGCGTGAGTGAGGAGCCTGAACGTGATCCTCTTGTTGACGGGGAGCCAGTGCAGGTCCCTCAGGTGGTCGGAGAAGTGGCAGCGTCGGGGGATGTCAGGATGAGTCGGGCGGAGGCGTTCTGGATGCGTTGGAGTCTTCTTTGTAGCTTGGCTGTGGTTCCGGCGTAGAGGGTGTTTCCGTAGTCCAGTCGCCTGGTGACGAGTGCCTGGGTGACCGTCTTCCTGGTTTCGGTCGGGATCCATCGAAGATCTTGCGGAGCATGCGTAGGGTGTGAAAGCAAGATGAAGAGACGGCGTTGACTTGTCTGGTCATCGAGAGGGAGGAGTCCAGGATGAAGCCCAGGTTGCGTGCGTGGTCTGTTGGCTTGGGAGCGGTGCCCAGGGCGGGGGGCCACCAGGAGTCGTTCCAGGCGGAGGGCGATGGTCCCAGGATGAGGACTTCCGTCTTGTCCGAGTTCAGTTTCAGGTGGCTGGTCTTCATCCACTCGGCGACGTCTTTCATCCCTTCCTGTAGGCTGGTTCTGGCGGTGTTGGGGTCCCTGGTGAGGGAGCTCTGACTGAGAATTATAGTGAACAGCCTGCATTTAAAACAAAGTCTGTGCATGGGGTCTGCTTGAAACAGGATTGTGGAAAAACAATGGTAAAAACGAAGCAATTCTAATACCTAAAAATAAGTAAATTATATGGAAAGAAATTTCTTTGGCGCTGGGATGCCAGCCAGAATCAGAGTTTATGCCCCCTACCTACCCTTTCCTCCCCTGCTGTATACCTCTGTGAAACAAAGGGAGATGCATACCTGCCAACTTACAACTTGATGCACCGTGTGAGGAGAGGGCGGGGCCTTAAAGGGGGCAGGGTCTCATGCTGAGAGCTACCTAAGAGGCACTCTACCCCTCAACCATCATCTCACCTCCTGCGCCTCTCCCCGAAAAATAAAAACAAAGGGTCGTTGAGGCTGTGTTGATGTGCTGAGGTGGTTTCACATCTCCCATTGGACATTGGTTGTTCACTGCCTCTGAAAAAGAGCTGAAAATTCACTGTTTACACTGGTTTTCAGCTCGTTTTCCCTGCCACTGTGTGATTTCAACTCCTCATCGTGATCGTGTGAAGGGAGCCGAAATCGTGTGACACACGGTGCACCGGTGTGAGTTGGCAGGTATGGAGATCCGTAAGGAGACCTAAAGATAATAATGTTAACTTCTGGATGTGCACTTGTGCATGTAATGTTGCAACACAAGTGAAAGAACCAACAGCTTGAAAAGGTGATTTTCTGAAGAGTCTCAGCAACCTTGCCTTATTTTATTCTTTATTTTTTTCCCCTTTGACTCCTATTTTTCAGTCCTGGTCTTTTTAACTAACTAATGCCGAGCTGTAATGGAACTCCCGCAGAGACATCCGCAACATCGCGGCGATTACCGGAGAAATTCATCATGATCTCAGTGCTATTACAGTGAATTTTAAATGAATTCTCAGTGGCTGGACACTCAGAGCGCTCACTGAATGCTAATCTTGCTGCTTCTGTAATAGAACATGGGCCGCGAGGAGTTACTTTGCAGGAGACTTTGGTTCGATGGATAGAAGTCTTTGCAGCTCGCCTCTGTGGGCAAGCAGATGTTTTTTATTGTTTCCACCCAAAATAATGGAAATATCAGAAAGACTAGCTCTTGCTTTTGTTTGCAGTGAAGAGATTTTTTATTTATTTCAAAAGTGTTTTATTTATTTTCATGCAAAAACATTAGCATTTCAGTTACAAGGTTAGCCAGTCGCAGTTTATACAACAATGTCCTGAGGCACTATGACACATTTGCTTAGCTAACCCCACATGACGTTATTTATTGAAAACAAGAGAAAGGGTGACAGAAAAAGGCAGGAAAATGTGGATTGTTGATAGTATTTCAAAATCTCAAAAGGTGAGGCCTCTTGCACAATAGTTCTAATAAACGAAAAAAACTATAAAAAATAATAGTAATATAATAGAAAAAGCTGAAAGAGGCAGTGCTTAATTTGGTAAAAATAAGCTAACCTAATTCTCAGGAGCTCACTGTCTCTTTGCCACCCACTGTCTCTGTCAGTGCTGCCAAAGGGCTGTACCAAGTAATATTCTGGATAAACATCTTTCCATGACTTCCCAGGCACGGAAGGTTGCAGCCAGCTGCTTCGGCCTTCTTAGAGCCTTAAGGAAGACTCTGAAATGGCTCCCTACGGAGGCCCG
The DNA here is from genome assembly GCF_964261635.1 of Lissotriton helveticus. Lineage (NCBI taxonomy): Eukaryota > Metazoa > Chordata > Amphibia > Caudata > Salamandridae > Lissotriton > Lissotriton helveticus. Next base: position 863,984,063 of record NC_136073.1, read on the forward strand.
AAGGACAGTGATTCAAGGAATAATTCCTTCCCACCTTGATTATGGCAACTCACTTTATCTGGGTAGCCCCATGTTTGTCATTAAAAAACTTCAGATTATTCAGAATGCTGCAGCAAGAATACTGCTGGTTATTCTCAAAACTCAATCGGCACGTGCGGCACTCAATACCCTTCACCGGCTGCCGATAAACAGTAGAATACAATTCAAGGCACTATGCATCACACACCGGGCAAAACATAAAGAGGGTCCTTACATTCTTCATCTGCTTGTCAATCCGGGGCAAGATGGCCGCACCATAGGAGCATACTGTGAGAGCTCCTGGGTTCGGGATAACTAACACTTAGTTTAAATCCCTGTTAAACCCAGACAAAACGCAACGCATCTTCGCCCCACCCCCCACTGACACAAGGAACAATGTGAATCGTGTTTGAATCATCGACGATATACCTGGAAGCGCGAAACGAAAGTCCAGCGCGACTGCTCCCCACTGGACCGGACCACCAGGACTGCCCAGAAGATCGACTGCGGTGTTTTCTGTCCGAGGGGCACGAGAGGGAAGGTGACGACAAACTGGACATCCAGGCACCGGCTGATCCCCGCGCTATGATGGTCTTCACGAAAGGAGGGAGGCTCAATCCACGTTGCCCTGACTGCTGGATGTCACTGGAGGCTCTGTGGAGGTGCTGCCGCGCTGATCGTCGGGAGTCCCTGACGCCGATGGTGATTGCAGCCCACCGCTAGACCGGAGACCGGAGACCGAGGCTGGCCGAGGAGCGGAGAGAGAGCACTGCCAACGCGGCTGGGGGCTTGAGTCGAGGAGCGGGAGCGGAGGAGGAAGAACGGCAACGAGATTAGGATACGGCGAGAACCCGCGGGTGAGAGGCATAGCGGGGTGGATGAAGGAAAGGAATATAAATGAAATAAAGCTATCGTGGCAGCATTAGAAGCGGCGCGCCTGACTCTAAAATGGCGGCCGCTTGAGACACTTAGTCCACCCTCTACTGCTGCAGAAACTAAACAACCAAGAGGCAGGAAATGAAAAGAGGACAAATAGGTACCAAACAGAGAGAAAGGAGCCTACAACAAATTCTAATCTGAGGAAAGAAAGGGAAAATGGACTAAACGAATGAGTGAAAAGAGAAAAAGTCCTCTGTCCACAGCAAAGTACTAAAACGGCGGACATTTTGTAATATCCAGTTTTTAAACCATAAGAGCACAGTAAGGGCCAGTATAATTATTGCTACCTGAAACCACAACTAACAAGGTCGCAAGAAATCAACTGGAAGAGAAACTGTCATCTATCTCTATCATAGAAGGAGATTACTTAACAGAGAAACTTGGATATATCACTACCATAGAAGAAAAGTACTTAAAAAGATATCTATGCATATCACTATTCAACTTTAATCCTTGGAACATTTAAGAGACTAACAGAGAAGAATCACCATAAGACCTATAACGCGAAGCAAATATGGGCGAAAGACACCGAGATGGCTCAAACGCCCAGGTCATAAAATATCCATCTAAGTTATCTAAAAACGGAGCCAAAAAGTTTAAACATAATACCTTGAAGAAAAACGCGGATACACTGTTCGCCGACCCATACTTTAATTCAGATAAAGGCACTATAACTAATGACTTGATATTTTACACTAATAAAACGGCTAAATGGCGCAGTGCCTTCACAAGAATACTCAACATAAAAGTTACGAAAAACATCCCACATGGCACAAAAATAATGACCTCACCATCAAGAAGATGCAGAGCAGAATTATGCATCACCATATATAAAACTGGAAAAGTGTTGATACAGGCAGGGAACAGTGAACTTATGAAGTTCGACAAGATATTCCCTACCATAAAAGAATCACTAGAGGGCTTAAGACACCAACTACACCCGACCACACCAGAATTCACTCCTGATAATATTGATATCAGAGACGCCAATCGAACGGGAGGCTGCCTGGAGCCAGCTACTAAAACCGGAGAAAAAACTGAAACAGGAGCGACTATATCGAAAATTAAGACAGAATGGATAGAGAGATCTACGAGTCATGAGAATAAAGAACAAGACCAGCTCCAAAGGGAAGAGTCGACACTGCTTCCAAACACCGAGCCTTCCCACGCAGAACATACAGTGGTGCTGAGTGAATCACTCAATGTAAATCAAGAAACAGATAAGATAGGGGATATCAACCGTGCTCTACCTACCTCTAATACTATACTAAAGCCAGGTAGAACCTCGCCCACAAAAACACTCCTAGCTTCACAAAACTCAGATAACTCACACAACATCTCAAGAAGGAACGGAACGGACGACCAAACAGAGGATATAAAGAAAATGACTGAGGCACTAAGAAAAGATCAAAAACAGAGAAAAGCGACATACAACCCCCGGACACACAGGCTAACCATCCCTAAGAAATCAACCAGGAACCAGAAGGCTATTAATGATCTTAAGAAACTAGTCTGCAACATGACACAAGTCACAATTAATACTCTACAAGCGATGGAAGAAATATTGGAAATGACAGCAAGCACCCATTCTAAGATCACGAATATTCAAGATCTTGTACACTCCATACATAGAAAGAGCAACGAGATAGACATGTCACTAGCGAATAGGATCAACCGACCAAATAGGACGAAGGCCTTGTCGAAGGAGGAAGCCCTTGCCTTACTCCGAACTTATGAATCGCCAGATCATGAGGAAGAGGAGAACATCAAAACAGTTCCGATCGATCCTAATAGAACATCAAGAAAGAAGGATAGGAAACTCAACCATAACAACTTACAACAAGTCCAGCTTAATTCCGAATACGAAACCCTGAACAGTAATAACTCTGGGAAACAACTGACTTGCCTCCTACTCAACTGTCGATCGGCTACCAAACATGCGTCAGACATAGCAGACCTCATCATTAACAAGGAAATTGATCTGGCAATCCTTACAGAAACGTGGCTATCGGAATCATCATCTCCAACCATGGATCTCTTAGTACCACTTGAATATAACATTGTGAGACTAGATAGACCAAGAAAGTCAGGAGGAGGAATTGCCTGCATTCACCGATCAGAGATAGAGGTCAACCAAATTCAATCTGACCCTCTAGAATCTTGCGAATACTTAGGTCTCAATATAAAATCAGCAACGAATCAAAGATGCAATCTACATGCGTTTTACCACCCACCAGGAGAGAACGCTAAGTTCATAGAACAGTTAATGGAGATCATTTATTTATTTATTTATTTATTTATAGGCTTATAACGCGCCGGCATCACACCCGAAGGTGTATCTCCGCGCGGAGCTGTGAAGTGGACAGGTCGAGCAGCGCTCCTCCTAGAATAGTGCTGTCTTTAGGCATTTCCTGAAGACTAAATGACTCGGGCATTCTCTGAGGGAAAGGGGAAGATTGTTCCATAGACGTGGGCCCATGACGGAGAGGGCGCGGCCTCCCTGTCTGGTCTTGTAATGTCTGGGAACCTGAAGTAACAGTTGGTTACTGGACCTAAGATTGCGGGAAGGGCGGTGATACACAAATTTCTCTGCCAGATAGTGAGGTCCCAGATTGTGAAGACTCTTGTGTACCACACAGCAGATCTTGAATTCCACCCGTTTCCGGATAGGAAGCCAGTGGAGGGCCTTGAGGAGGGGCAGGGACGGCGTTCTGGGGGGGGTATTAGTTACCAGCCGTGCCGCGGTGTTCTGAACCACCTGCAATTTATTGAGCACTCCTTCGTTGGCTGCTAAAAATAGACCATTACAATAGTCCAGGCGGCTCAGAACGAGGGCCTGGACCAAGGTCTTCCGTGTATTGTCTGGTAGAAGGGGGAACACTTTCCGAAGGAGGCTAATAATGTGGAAGCAGGACCCTGCCGTGGTGCTGGCATGATGGAAGAGGGTAAGGTCATGGTCTAGACGGACCCCCAGGTTTTTTACTACCTGTTTCGGAAGAGGGGCCTGACCCAGGCTGGGGGGCCACCAGTCGGGGGTCCACAGGATTTTTGCCTCTCCGAATAGCATGACCTCTGACTTTCCCACGTTACACTGGAGAAAGTTCTTGGCCATCCAGCTGGCGATCGCAGTCATGCCGTTGGAGAAAGCTTGTCTTATCTCCGGGGTAAAGGTCTTAAAAGTGAACAGCAGCTGCGTGTCGTCAGCGTAAGAGATGGGCATAAACCCGAAAGACCTCGTCATGTTGGCCAGAGAGGAGACATATACGTTAAACAACGTAGGGCTGAGACAGGAGCCCTGCGGGACTCCTCTGATGATACTGGCAGAAGTGGAGCTAAATGGGCCCATATTCACCTTCTGGGTGCGCTCAGAGAGAAAGCTGATGAACCACGCCAAGGCAGATCTGTCAATGCCTATCTCCTTTAATCTGGTGAGGAGGATGGCGTGGGATATGGTGTCGAATGCTGCGGATAAGTCCAGCAGCACCAACACCACTGACAGCCCTCTGTCCAGGGACAGGCGTATGGCATCCGTGACGGAAAGAAGAGCCGTCTCGGTGCTATGCCTAGGCCTGAACCCGGACTGAGAGTGATCCAGACTGCCGGTCTGCTCAATGAAGCTGGAAAGGTGGTGATTAACATGCTTCTCCATCAGTTTGCCGACGAACGGCAGAAGGGAGATTGGCCTCAGATTGGTCATATCTGACCAGGGGATGTTGGTGTTTTTCCTGATAGGCTTGACCATGGCCTCTTTCCACTCCCGGGGGACCAGACCCTCGGAGAGGGAGCGGTTGATCACCGTCTGAATGGAGGGACTGAGGACACTCCCAATGAGGTGCATGACACGGGCAGGTACAGGGTCCACTGGGCTGCCTGATTTAATGGTCCCAATCAGGGAGTTGACTTGGTCCAAGGTAATCTCGGGGATGAAGGACAGCGCAGCTGGAGCAGCGCAGGCTATTCCAGGCTGAAGGCTAGAAGAGGAGTCCTTTTCATCAACGGATGGACTTGATTGGGAGATGTTTCGATAAATGGCATCGATTTTATCGGAAAAAAACCCAGCAGTATCCTCACACAGTTTTTGGGTCAGCACTTCTGGGCTGTCGCAAGCGACGGGCTTGGTGAATGTGCAGAGAACCTGGTACAGCAGTTTAGGGTCATTGCCAGCCTCAGAGAGTTGGGAGACAATATGGGACTTACGGGCAGCTCTGATGTTTTTGTGATAGAGTCTCATGGCTGAGCCATAACGGTCTCTATCGACAGTGCTGCGCGAGATTCTCCAGGATTTCTCCAACTTCCTGCAGGCCTTTTTCTCCGCACGCAGTAAGTCCGAGTACCAAGGTTCCTGCTTGCGGTCAGAGCGCCGATTGCAGCGTCTTAGGGGGGCAATAAGGTTGACCGCCGTACTCAAGGCATCATTGAATTTGGACAGGGCCGAACTGGGGGAGTCTGAGGGAAGAAAGTCCGGAGGTATAAAAGCCGTTTTAAAAGTGTCAGCGGACATCTTGTGCCACTGCCTGCGCCATAACGGAAGGGGGACAGGGAGGGGGCGTTCTTCGGAGAGAATGGGGGGGGAAAAATTAATTATAAAGTGGTCGGTCCATTCCACCTGCGTTGGGGGATAACAAGTCAGGGAGTGCGAGTTTGACAGAATTATGTCGAGGGTATGACCAGCCTGATGGGTCGGACCCTGGTTGCACTGTTTAAAGCCTAGGGCCGATAAGTCATCCAGCAGGTTGCACGCTTCTGCATTGTCAGATAGTTCACTGTGGACATTGAAATCTCCCAGGAGAACAAAATTGGTCCCTATGCTGATATGAGGAGCTAGTGTCTCCAGAAGGAGGGTGGAGGCCTCGGTATAGGGGCCCGGGGGGCGGTACACCAATGCTCCCTTCCAGCAAGCTTGAGATGTAGAACCAATTTTTAAAACCAGAATTTCAATGTCCCTAGTACAACATTGGTCGAGAAAGGTAACAGTGAGAGTGTCTTTATAGATTACAGCGACCCCGCCACCGGTTTTGACAGGGCGGTCTAGCCTAAGAATCTTGTACCCCAAAGGGACCCCCAAGGTGATAGCAGGGACCAGGTGGGGTTTAAGCCAGGTCTCCGTACAGAAGCAGTAATCAGGGCGGGTTGAGTGAATTAAGTCCCAGACCTCTGAGTGATGCTTCGGGAGGGATCTTATATTACAGAGTAAGCTGTTGCCCCTAGGGGGCATGGGGCTAAGGTCATCAGGGGTAGGTGTGCCTACAAGGGGAGGACAAGGATATGACTGATAGTGACAATGCTTGCAGGAAAACGGGCCCCCGGGACATGGGCCGGAGTCCTGTGCGCAGCCTTTTGGCGGCGGGTGCCACAGATTACGTAAGTCATTAGAGGAGTACCTTATTCTGCCCGCTACACTACAGGTAGAGGCAACAGATCATTACGACCAATTCTAATACGAATGCCAATAACATATTCTTAGGAGATTTCAACTTACATTGGGATGACTGCAACGACAAACTAGTCAACACGCTTAAGGATTTCCTTGCTGAGCTAAATCTCAACCAAGCATGCACGCAACCTACACACTCTAAAGGAGCAACACTTGACTGGATTATTTCGGATAACAAAAATACATCAATACTCTCAATAGCCCCATGTGACTGGTCGGATCACTATGCAATAACATTCCGGATACCCATATTGAAAAAGGGCAAGACCGTTCAACCCGCCAATTTCAAAAAATTGATTCGAGACACAAGAGAGGCTAATATTGAGCTACTAGTAGAAAGCTGTGAGAGAGACTTAAAGCCACCTAGCAACCTACAGAATGCAAATGAGCTGACAGAGCACTATATAACCTCAGTCGGGAATATCGTCAACAACACCTTGCCATTAAAACTAAAAAGAATAACGGAGAAGACGAAAATTCCATGGTTTGACGGAGCACTGAACGAAGATAGGCGCAAACTAAGAATGGCCGAAAGAAAATGGAGACAACACCCATCATCCCCTGAGCTGAAAGCCCTCAGAAAAATTAGAAACCAATATAACAAAAAGATCATCAACTCCAAAAAGGAATTCATAAGATCGGAATTGGATAATGCCAAAAACAGACCACGGAAACTCTTTGAAATCCTGAAACAACAATCAAACAAACTAACCAAAACAGTTCATGAAAACGCAAAAACATCTCTAAGTAGCGAGGAATTTTCTACATTTTTCACGAAAAAAGCCAAATCGTTTGAAACAGAGCTCTTAAGCGCAGCAAATAACCTCCCCATCCAACCATTGACTACGAACGATCCCAACTCGACTACAGTGTGTAGCAAAACAAAAAACAAGGCAAACTGGGACACATTCGAATTATATGATCAGAACACGATCGCCAAAACGCTCTCGAAAATCAAACCTAATAACCACTACCAAGATCCTCTACCCGCGAAATGCTTATTATCACAAGGGATCCTCCCAGACTGCCTAAAAACTGGTCAAGTTGTTCCATTGATCAAAAAACCGACTGCAGATGCTACAGACCCGAATAACTTTCGACCAGTGACCAACATCCCTCTATTGGCCAAACTAATTGAGAAATGCGTGCAGGGCCAACTGAGCCAACACATCACTAAGTTCTCCCTACTAGATGAATGCCAATCAGGATTCAGATCAGGGCATAGCACGGAAACAGCGATCCTCCATATTGTTGATGACGCGCTACAAGCTCTTGATCGAAATCAAGCATGCTTGCTAATTCTCCTGGACCTGTCATCGGCATTTGACACAGTAAATCACGAAGCATTACTGGCCAGGCTACAGGACAGGATGGGAGTGTCTGGAAATGTGCTGAAATGGTTTGAATCTTTCCTACGGAACAGAACACAACGATTCCTGGTCAATCAATCAATTTCACCATCATGCCCTAACTCAATCGGAGTCCCACAAGGATCGACATTATCCCCTGATCTGTTTAACTTGTATGTCGAACCTCTTACAACAATTCTCAGAAACCCACAGATATCTTATCATATGTATGCGGATGACACGCAAATATATATAAAGATCGCCTCCCTTGAAGACATTGAGCTAATGAATGAAACTTTAAAAACGGCACTGCAATGGTTAACTACCAATCATCTGAAGCTAAATGCTCAAAAAACAGAGTTCTTACTAATCTCTCCACCAAGGTGCGTTACGGAAATAAAGGAATGGACCAAGTTGGTGACCGCGCTCAACTGCACCCCGACTCTAGTCAACTCAGCTAAGTCGCTAGGAATTACTTTAGACGAGAATCTTGACATGAAAGCTCACATTAATTCAATGGCAAAAAGCGCCCGCTTCCACCTGAACTACCTAAGAAAATTGAAACCATTCATCTCTGAAGCAGATCTGAAACTGGCAATCCAATCTTTAGTCATCTCTAGGATTGAATATGGTTGCACCACCTTAGCAGGTTTACCAAAAACATCCACAGCACCACTAAAAGCTTGCCTCAACGCTGCGGCGAGACTCATCACCGGATCAAGGAAGTTTGACCACATATCTCCTCACCTGAAAGCATTAAACTGGCTACCCTATGAGGCCAGAATTCAACTAAAGATAGCATGTATCACCCATAGAGCACTCCACCACAATACTCCTGGATACCTATCCAAGAAAATTGAGCTATCAGGAGGCAACAGACCGGCTAGGAGTGCCAAAGAGTTGGTGCTGCGTCCAGCCATATTCAGAAATAAAAAAACTTATGACAGAGCGTTCACAGGAGCTGCCCTCAGAATCTGGAACTCACTCCCTCCAAGCATTAGGAAGATTCCTAATACCTCAACATTTAAGCGAGAAGTGAAGAGCTTCTTAATGAGTAAACACCTTAAATAGACAAGGTTATGTTTCACTATGGGATCGAATTTTATCCTCAAACAAAATACTTACGTCATCAGAAAGGGAAGGATTGACGTGAATTAGATGAAAGATAAATGATGGTTTGAAACAGACGACTTTCCTTTGTAACTAAACTGTATACCAATCGCTACCTCATGTCAAAATGAATTCATACAGTTATCTCACATCCTGAAACTATATAACCGCTACCTCATATGTATGACGAAAAGAACAAATGACATAACTTCATGCTTTAAAGTTAATTTGTATTATAATCGACTAACTTGAGTGGAATGTAGTTACATAAGCACTCACTATAGCCATATAATTATCTACCTCATATCTATATGTTGTTTAATGGTTACCATCTTGTTAATATTTACCCTACTTCTATGTAAAGCGCTCTGATACCCACGGGTCTTGTTCGCGCTATACAAAACTTTCAATGAATAAATAAATAATCCAAATGGGACCATTAGAGGTCTCAGGTTGAATCATTTATGCCTTCTTGTTGTCCCCAGAGTTAAGAGAGCCAGAGGCAGAGGTCGTTTGTTCGCCTATGTCGCTCCAAAACTATGCAACTCATTACCTACCATCCTGAGATTAGATGACAACTTAATGAGCTTCAGAAAACAATTGACAACCGATCTTTATGCCTAAACATCATTCACTCCAGCTAGGACCGAAAGCGCTGGGAAGCCCGTGTCGGGTAGCCATGCGCTCTACAAGACATGCGAACTGAACTGAACTCTACCTATTAACCATCATCCTCATATATATGTGACAATCTGGACTATTCAAGGTCACGTAAAGCTGTAAAATGGACCTGGGGACTCTGGTAGTACAATTTTTTTAAAAGTACACTTAAGTATTTTTAAACGCTCAACTGATGTGCTCAGTTGGATAAAAGGCAGACAGCACCAAAATGTGGTGGACTGTAATAATTATGTGCCGGTGCTAAGAAATACGTGCTGGTGCTGAGCACCAGCAAACACCGGCACAAATTAAGCACTGGAAAGATGTAACCCCATTGAAATGGAAGTATTGGCTCAGAGGTCCCCATCTTGAGACGCACTGTTAAAGGCATTTACACATGTAAGGCTGACTTATACATCAAAATAGCTTCATTTGCGGATGCAAAGCCATATTTGCTATTCAGGAAAGTTGTTTTTTGGCTTATAAATTAGGTTACTTGTGTAGATGTTTCTGTGTAAGTACATGTTGCCTTGTATTTGGAATATGTGTATTCCGTGGAGGGAAGGAATGTCCTGAAAGACTGTAACCAGTGGCAGATGGACATTTAAAACAACATACACGTCTGTGAGTATTCACAAACCATTTCCTCATCCTTTCCCATGCCAGTAGTGGTTAGAGACTTTCTCCTGTCAATGACATTTTTTTCTTGCCCCCTGTGAAAGGAGGAAATATGGTTAGGGGCTTAGAAGAAGGATGAGGCCAGGCCTCACTGGACTACTAAGAGTGTTGTGCTTTCTCTTCATTCCCATTCCAACTCTCCTCTTTCTCACAGCCGTAACACTTAAAGGGTGAGTCATGTTGGGAGGTGGATGGAAGCCATTGTGCTGTGATTTAAATGTAACAACAAATGGTACACTGCTTTGCATGCTATGCTGGATGCTGTTGTGGATACAGCACTAGGTGCTGCTTTGTATGCTGTGCTGGATGCTGCTGTGGATGCAGTGCTGTATGCTGCTCTGGATGCTATGCGGGATAATACTGTGAATGCTATGTGGGGTGCTGCTCTGGATGCTATGCGGGATAATACTGTGAATGCTATGTGGGGTGCTGCTCTGGATGCTTCTGTGGATGCTATGTGGGATACTGCTGTGCATGCTATTTGGGATGCTGCTGGGGGTACTCTGTGGGATGCTGTGTGGGATGCTTCTCTTTATGCTATGCGGGATGCTGCTCTGGATGCTATGTGGGATGCTGCTATGGATGCTGCTCTGGATGCTATGTGGGGTGCTGCTATGGATGCTGCTGTGGATGCTATGTGGGATACTGCTGTGGATGCTATTGGGGATGCTGCTGTGGATTCTCTGTGGGATGCTGCTGTGGATGCTGCTGTGGATGCTGCTCGTGATGCTATGCTGGATGCTTCTCTGGATGCTGTTGTTGAAGTTATGTGGGATGCTGCTTTGGATGCTATGCGGGATGCTGCTCTGGAAGATGAATGATGAATAAATGAAAACGCATTTGTTATAGCGCAAAAAGCTACTCAGAAGAGTGTCCCGGCGCTGACAGAAGCGGTTAGGGGAGAAGCAATGGTATGCTGCGAAGTTTTAAAAAGACACGTTTTCAGGTGTTTCTTGAAAACTGAGATATCTGAAATGGAAAGTAGGGCAGCTGGGAGTCTATTCCAAGCCTGGGCCCCCAAAAATCCCCAAAATCTGCCACCCATCTGAGCCAGGCGCACTTTGGAAGTACGAGCAAGGTTGGAGGAAGAGGATATTAGAGGTAGAGCCGGGATGTAGCGATTGACTCGTTTGCCAAGGTAGCCAGCTCCTTTCCATGGAGGGCCTTAAAAAAGACAACAAGAGCTTTGAATGTAATCCTTTCTTTCAGTCTTAACCAATGAAGTGATTTATGGAGGGGGACATCGGAGATCTTGGTTTAGGTTGGAGGATCGCCCGAGCTGCGGCGTTTTGTACTACTTCCAACTAATTGGATGCTATGTGGGATGTGTTGGAAATGGGATCCCTGGCTGGCCAGGGCTTTCGCCAAAGTCAGTCAGAGACCACCACTCCCATGTCAGGGCAAGGGAGTTACACGCCAAGATAACCCCTGCTCACCCTCTAGGTAACGTGGCGCGAGCAGCAAGGCTAAACTTGGAGGCGATGTAAGTTAAGTATTTGCGCACGCACCCCAGCAACAACACCCAGGACCCACCACAAAGGAAACTCCACACAAGGTTATATAAAAATAGCCTTTGTATTACACCAAAACACATTAGATAAAACACACACTTTACAATGTGCCAGAGGCACGGGCAGAATTTACAGGGGATATGTACAAGACAGGGCCACCTGGACCACTGTCAGGAATCAGAAGTAACACTTTCAGAAATAGCACTTAGAATGTAAATCACTGTAGCACAAAATATAAAAATAGAGCACACAACCAGTAACTACTGGTAACCAGGACCTCACTAGCACCACCAGTACTAGGGAAAAAACAACCACCTAAGTATCACAGTACCTGTAGGGGTGTAAGAACATAACACATGATGCAATGCATAACATTCATTCAGAGGTGTAAGGAACATGGCCCATGACGCATTAAAACACATTCAAAGGTGCAGGGGAGGAAAACACATGATGCATCAACAATACATTCAGAGGTGTAGCAAAAAGTACAATTGCGCCAAACTCACACCTGTGACTGTCCCTAGGCCAACTGGCCTTGTTGGGGGCTCAGGACGCCCTGAGTCCAAAGTTAGGGCCTAAACGTAGCAACTGCCCACAAAGTGCTGGGCAGCTGTGTAACAAAGGGTGGGGGCAATGCTGGAGCCTCGCAGGCTCTGAGACCAGAATGGGGGCTGTGAGCCTCTCGGGGCTCTGCACAAAATAGAATGTCCCACTGAGCCTCTCTGGGCTCTAAAGACGCTGTGGGCTGGGGGCCTCTCCTGGGCTCTGAAAGCAAGATGCGCCCCTTGTTGGAGTCCCTCCTGGACTCTGAAACAATCTGGCACCTCGAGCCCCTCAGGGCTCTAAACACAAAAATGCCCTCAAGAGCCTCTCGTGGCTCTGACAAATGGTGTGCCCCCAAGAGCCTCTCAGGCTCACACACGAAATGTCACCTTCGTCGGAGTCCCCCCTCTGGGGACTCAGAATGAACAAATTCCCCCGGAGCCCTCTTAGGGCTTTAAACAGTGAGGATGCCGCCTTGAGCCTCACGGGCTCACAACCCCTCAGACACTCGCAGTGAAGGGGAGGGGCGGGCACCGGAAATGTGCCCCGACTGCCCCCTCCCCGTTGCAGGCACTCACCGGGTTGCTGTGCGGCGGCGGCGGCTCGAGAGCTCCCGCTCCTCGGGCGTCCTTCTTGGTCACACCCCGGGGCTCTCCCTAGCGCTTGGAGGCCCCGGGTGCCGGCGCCGCTCCTGTCCTCATGGCAGCACCTCTTCCTGGTCTCGCCGGCGCGTCGCCTTCTGTCCGCGAGGCCCCGCCTACAACCAGGCGAGCCGCGGGCACTTCCGGGTCGCGCTGCTGAGGGCAGCCAGTAGCAGCGCGGCCCTGGGGACGAGGAGGCGGCACTTCCGGGTCGCACAAGGCAGCGGCCCGGCAACGATTCCAATGCCCCTGGGCTGCGGCGGTGATCCTCTAATTTAAAGATAAGGCGAGGTGGGCTCTCGCTATGGGGGCAATGTCCCTGGCAGGGTGGGCACCTGCCAAGGGGCTTCAAAATCGGCCAAGAACGGGGCAATGCCGGGTGGGCACCGGCCTCTTGCAAAAGCGCTCCCAAGCGCTATAAAAGCAATTAAAGCGCTCTTAAGCGCTGGGTCACCATAAAGCGCTCTCAAGCGCTAAAAGGCGGTAAAAAGCGCTACCAGGTGCTAGGGGCCAACAAGCCCAGTCAAAGTCCTTGTAGGCAGGCAGGGGGGCAAGGCTGGGCCCAGAGCCAGCACACTGGGTCTCCAGGCAGGGAGACACCCCAAGTGGCGGTCCTCTGGCCCAGCGACAGCAGCAGCAGCCCCCTCAGGATCCTGGAAGAGAACAACATCTGTGGGGACACAGCCCCTTCTTATACAGTAAGATCCTTTGTTTCAAGGTGCAGGGTGGGGGGAAAACCAGTTACAGCTGGCTTGGGAGCACTCTTGATGGCCCAACCACCCATTTCTTTCACTGGGGAGGCTAGGGTCGTTAGACACACCACAGGGGGGTGGAGCCAGCATTGTGTGGGGAAAACCCAGCCCATCCAGGACACAGGTACACTCCTCCCACACATCACTCATGCTAATCTCCCACTCACCACCGGGCAGACCCATCCAGACTTCCTGGAGCCTGGCATGCCAGCCAGCTCCAGCCAATCACGCTCCAGCACCCTCACTGCACACGTACAGCCATGTCTAGGAATGACACTTCCCCACTAGACACATACATGCCGCATACACCATCTTGCAGCATTCACTCTCACGAGTTCACACATACCAGACTCGAGCCTGTACACCCCACGCATCAGGAACTACCAGGGACACATACATTCCCCATGCATTCCTATGGGCGGGCAGGCCTAGCTCAGCACATGCACTCAGAGTGCGCACGCACTTTCCACTGGGACACAGTGAAAGTGCGCAGAATCCAAAAATCACCATCACCAGGTCCCCATTTAAAGGCAAAAAGTCTAGGGGTGAACCTGCCCTAAGAGCCAAGTCCAACAGGATGCTGCTGTGGATGCTACATGGGCTGCTGCTGTGGATGCTAGGTGGGATGCTGCCTTGGATGGTATGTGTGATGCTGCTCTAGATGCTGCTGTGGATGCTATGTGGGCTGCTGCTGTGGATGCTATGTGGGATGCTTCTCTTGATACTATGCTGGGTGCTGCTCTGTATGTTGTTGTTGAAGCTATGTGGGATTCCGCTCTGGATGCTCTGCTGGATGCTGAATTGGATGTTATGCAGGATGCTGCTCTGGTTGCTACCATGGATGCTATGAGGAATGCTGCTCAGGATGCTATGCTAGATGCTGCTACTGATGCTGCTGTGGCTCCCCAACAACTACAGTTGCCATGAAAGGTCTCTGAGAGTTGGGCCTGCCTCCTACGTCTATGATGATTGTACTATTGAGTAATGAGGATATGATATTGTGAATCAAGAATATTGTAGACAAAATATAGTGGGACAATACTGTTGTGATGGAGTAACCCGTCCGTCGAGCTCTAAATCAGGTCCTAAGTGGCCAGCCTGTGGTACCTTCCATAGTTGTATTATATCTCTATTTTATTTTATAATTTTAGCACATATTAATAATGTAAGGGCAAACGTTTCACCTCATTAATACCTGATTAACACCTGAATACACCAAATGAAATACAACCACCAGTTAACCTCTGTAAACGGTCTGCCACCGTGCCAGGTGAGGCATATTTCATTTGGAACTTTTGAGGTAGAAACAAATTCTTTTGCTGAAATATGCAAATTATTTAACAGATGATGGATTATGTGGGACAAGGGTAAATCCTTATTTTGTTTGAAATGCTTAATCACATAATTCCATTGCCCTGCTCATACCTTTCTAGGTTCACCTCCATACTCCCATCTCTACCGCCCTCTCCCCTTGGTAGGATTGTCACACGCATGCACACGGCGGGACATGGAACAGGGTATGTGGAGCAAATTCAAGCTGCAGCAAAAACCGTTCTAGGGACCATGTTGCACTACCCCTGCTTTCATGCACATTACCTGAAAATAACAAGACAGTTTTTCAGATCTTATTTGTGGTAATATGGGGAAACACTTCAAAATTAGCATCTCTTGTGCAAAGAGAATCTTGGATAATTTGCCACATTTGCATTTATCAGAGAGTTTAAATATACATTAAATGTCTCAAGACTGCCCACCCCAGCACCTCCACCAACCCTTTGGAGCATAAATGCGGGCTGTCTAGGTCAATGATTACCAAGCCATTTGTATGTGCTTGTTTATAGAACCATCTGAAGAGCTAATACGACCTGAACTGAAAAAGCAAAGGCCACTGAGTTTGGAAGAGACATTATGTGGACAGTACTGGGAACAAGGAAGTACACCCGGCTTTTTTTAGACATCTCATACCCAGTCAAGCATTGCTTTCTGATTAAAAAAAGAAGCTCGGTGCTGGTAAATGATTTTTTGTTTCCCAAGTCTTGCATTTCTAGATGTGAGGTTAGCCAAGACCTTTTGATTTTCATAAAATTATATGTATATATAATTTTTGTACAGGGGCTTTCAGTCCGCTGTCATCATCCATTTGTCTTTTATTGTTCATTCACATATTTCTTTCACTTGCTACAGCATACAGAATGGGGCAGTGGGTCAGCCCACTTCGGCCACGGGCTAACTTCACTGTGAGTGACGGCCTTCTTTTCTTTCACAAGAAGCACATCCGCACGCAACGTAGGTCCCTTCAGTACCAGAGACTACTATGGCAATGTGTGCTTTTCGGAGATACACAAAAATGCTTATGCTTTTCACCAATGCGGTTTTTATATTGATGAGGGTCCTACAGCTTCCCAAACAATAAAGTTTTGCAAAAACTACAACAAAATAAAATAAGCATTGACAAAACCAAGAGGCTGATGGCCCATTCCAGACATATTAAATATGCCAATGCTAGTTTTTATTCCTGATTTTACTCTGGTATTTCAATTTCTGAAACGCTTCTGTACTGTATGGGTTTTTGAATTCATGTTGGTACCACATATCAAGCTATGTCACATCTCTGGCACCCTGGGCAGCATCTTCATGCAGGGGTCTGGTTGGGATTGCCTAGTTATGGATGAATTTAATGGATAGGGACAGATTTACAGTGATTAATGAACGTTCTGCCTCCTCCCCTCACTGGACAGTTCCTTCTGGTTGTCATGATTTGTACATCCAGTGAGGGAGGAGGTAATGGGTGCTTGGGGAGGGACTTACCCAGACTAAGGGATTAGGTATAACATGCCCTTTTTCCAAGTAAACATACCGTTGGTACCTGTGTCCCTTACCTAAAAATGCACAGTGTGCATATAAAGGAGGGTGACACGCTTAGAAGCCATGCTTCACTCCTCACACATACACAGTGAGTACCTAAAAGTGAGTATCCAAGCTGATGGTGTTTTTATAGTTCAGGCACTGGTTACAAGTAGTACGCTGTAAGAAGAGCTGGGGCTGCGCCTTGTACATCCTATTGGGCTAGCTTGTTATTTGGAAAGGGTTTCACCTAATGGAAAAATGTTACAAGTGCAAATGTAGATGTCTGCATCATTTACACAGGCACACTTTCCCACCTAGTGAAAAATCCACATGTGTTTATTTAGCACATTGGTGGACTCTTGGAAATCTAAAATTAACATAGGTAGCTGAGTAGGTGAGTGGTTCTTCATGAATCTCATAAGAACAAAAATCTACAACTACTGGTGTACAGGTGTTATTTTTTTCACCAAGGGCTTTGTGAATCGGGCCATTGTGTACAATGTGCCTACCCTTATTGGGTGAACAGCAAAACACACAAGATGATGGACGGAATGTTGCAGAATGGCAAAAAAATCACCCCCAGTCACAGATCTGGGTTTAATCCATTGTTAATTTGCTCACCAAGCCACCCCAGTTTAGACATGGCCATATGCAAATCAGTCTTGACCCTGTGCTGCTTGGGAATATTCCAGTCCGATCTGCCAAGCCATGTCTTCCCTGGACCGGAATCAAGCATCCTAGGACCGGTTTCGGGCTATCAGCTGTCTTCAGCCAGGATAGCTTGACTCCAGTGGCGTAGTGAGCACGGGACCCACGTCTGGGCATACCCTTCCCACATAGGGTGAACAGCAAAACACACAAGATGATGGACGGAATGTTGCACAATGGCAAAACATTCACCCCCTGTCACAGATCTGGGTTTAAACCCCTATTGGAGCTGCTTTGGACATCTGTATTGCAGCTATAGATACATTTAATTTGAAGATAAAATGTATGTCAAGGTGGGATAAACCGGTAAACACCATTTCGGACCTTGCAGGAAAATGTGTCCCACTTGAATGATTGTAATGAATGTGAAACGTTTCAGCTGAGCGAATCACCTCTAGAAGTGTGTGTTTTTCACTGTAAGGGTCTGATTACGAGTGGGTCGGTTAGTTCTGACCTATACGTAAATATCTGTTTAAGCATTGGTCGGAATTTCTACTTTATAGGTATTTAACGCATCTGATAATTATTGGATAGGTCACCCTTCGTTAAATTTCAGCAGGTCAGACCTGCCAAAATCTAACAAGGGAAAAGCGTACGGTATTTACCGTTTCATCTGGATTTTGGTGAGTTAAACCCCAAAATCCATGTATTCTTCCCCACAGACTCATAATAGGTGTTTATTCTTGCACCCAATAAGTAACGTACCTCGTGGTATTGTTATTTATTATCAGGTGCAATAAATTGCACTTAAACTCCTAATCAGGGCCTTAGTGTGTCCAGGTGACAAAGATAATCCAGATGTTCAGATAGGATTGCCTTTGTCTTACTATAACCTTCCTCCTCAGTGACCTAGACTCTAAGATGAAGTGCCGCCTATGGATAAGGCACTGTTGACCGGCAAGATAGCTCAGTGAGTTAAGTGCTCCCTGTGGATATCTGCTGTGAATTGCAACTCTCAAGTTCAAATCCCGGTGCAGGGATAGTCAAGTCTTTCAAACTCCTGGGATTGACAAAACGAGCAGTTTTAAATTGGGTAATCATAACAAGTTATTTGTAATAAGCAAAAAGTGTGCCATGAAGCTTCATGAAAAAATGGTTGCCTTCTTTGTCAGATAAAGGAGATCTCTATCTATAAGCAAAATAATTATTTTAGGTAGTAACTGAGGCAGGAGAGCCAATCATTAACCTGGGGAGCCGAGCCCAGGGACGGCTCTGGCTCCAAGAGCTTGTGCATGAGCCGAGCCCTGAAAATATTTGGCATGCAAATAATGCAACAAACATCATGTAAGAGCATGATATGGTGTATTCAAAATTTTGAAAGATGTGTTTCTTTACATGCAGACACGTTTCATCTTAGTACAGCAGATAATTATATCTGCAAAGAGAAGTATTTATTTAAAGTGAGAGTTTTTAAACATGCACTGAGAAACGTTCTCGCTGCTGCTCTGATGGCAATGCTATTAGTGAACTAAGAGGCAAACCGGTTGTCATGATTATTCTTTATGCGGCCTTGGTTCTTGTCATGGATCTGGGACAATATAGGCCATTAAACCAAACACAAGAGAGGTTTTTGTACAGTGCACATCCTGAACTCACTCAGCGCTCTCATATGTAATAATGAACAAAAAAACAGGCCGGGTGAAATGTGTTGGGCTAGGATCACAAGTGTTGGTCTAGGATAACACAATTTGATCTAGCTGGGAGCCAGGATTCTACCCAGATTTCCAGTTTCGCCGTGCAATTCAGCCTCCGGATGGGGATCTCTTTCTCATGCAGCTTGTGAATGGAGTTAGAAGGAAGAAGCATTATATCACAAATTAGTAACTTTGATATGTTATTACAAGGATTAATTTATTCCACTTACACTTCACTTCATGTATTTTATTAATAGGCAACCCTTTGATTCCAAATAATGGGAAGTAACCATTGCCTCCCAATTTGGATGTAAATCTTCAGGAACAGAAAAAAAAGACGCCTGAAAGGGAAAACTGACTCTTTACCAGCTGTCACTTCCTTTGTGTCCCGGTCTCTAATTAATATAATGTTCATCGCTCACTTATGCCCTGAATGAGCAAATGAGGTCGACATGCCTCGAGTAAAGCGTGGATTTGACCTGGTATTTTCATGGTACAGTATTTCTCACTTGTGTAGCGTCCGGGGGAAGCCAAGTGGAGGAATAGGTTTGGGAACACTGACCTAGATAGCCACATGCCAGCTGATTAGCATAGCCTCGCGCGCTCACGCTTGATCATGACATGTGCTCCTGCCAAGGAGGGGTGGGGGAGATGCAAGAGGTGCCGGGGAAGGGGGAGGGACAGGAGAGTCAGACATGGCTGACGGATCACCAAGGCAACTGTAATGTCCAATGAAAGAACAGCTAAGTGGGGGATGATACATGAATGAATTTTGGGTGTCTGTATATGTATGTGTGTATATATATATGTATATATATATATATATATATATATATATATACACACACACACAAGGGTAGAATCTGTGCATGGTGAGGGCACGAGTTATAGTTACTTTAGTGCACGAGTTATAGTTACTTGAGCTACCACAAACGGGTCCATTTCTCTGGTTTTGTTAGTTTACAACAATATGACTTATCTGAGATTTTCACCTAACTATAACATCCCTCTAACGTTTTGTTGTTTACATTGAATTATTATCACTTTTTAAACGTAAAGTAAGATGTGCATCAATATGTATGGCCTAGGTTGGGCACCCAACCCTGTGGGCACACTACCCGTTTTTGAAATTTTTTGGGGGAGGTTTTGTGGCTCTGTGAATCCATTGCGATACCCCTGGGGATTCTCTTCGGATCTGCGAGTCCACCGCAAAGCCCCAGGTGTCGCTCTGAGTGGTGCGGTGGATCCAAGAAACCCCCCCAAATAATTATTTTGTTTAAATATGACCCCAGGGTGGGTCCCTCTGGATGCCACCACAAAGCCCAGGGGTCAGGGTGCCCTTACCCTGCCCCCTTATGGCTTATTTTATTTTTTAGGGTGCATGGATCAGATCCCTGAGTCCAAAGATGGCAGCCATAACTTTCCCTTCAAGTTGCCACCAGCCAATTACACACATGGTTGAACGCGAGGATCTGCTGATCTGTCACTGATCTGCCGCAGATCCTCCGCTGCATAAAAAATGCAACTTTTTTGACCCTTCACTTCTCTAAAACAACAGAATGGATTTACACTTAATCACGAAAAGAAAGCTTTCTGAATCAAGATTTAGCTTCCTGTCAAATTTGGAGTAATTACATTCAGCAGTTTTTGTGGTATCGCTATTCAATTTTCCTATGGAGAAATGAATGACGACCATGTGTTTCTGAGACAATCTTTTTCTCGGCTATCGCTTGACAGATTATTCCGACAATTCCCAGGAAGGAGCTAGGATGGATGATACTGTTTTTTTGTAAAGTTTTGTGAAGAATCATCAAATGGCACCAAAGTTATAAGCAAACCAATGATTGTTTTCCTATCGAAAACAATTCTAATAAATATGTATATAAATATATATGTATATATATATTTAGTAGGATTGTTTTTCAATAGGAAAACCAAAGTTATTAGCAAACTATCGAAAAACAATCCTAATATATATATATATATATATATATATATATATATATATATATATATATATATATATATATATATATATATATATATATATATATATATATATATATATGACGCCTCACCACACAGCGAAACGCTGCATAATGTACCCACTCCTTCCGCAATAATACACCAGTCCAATAGTCCAACTTGCAAATTGATAAGAGTATATTTATTCGCTAATCCGACAAGTGGGGTAACGTTGTTGTACAAAGTGTTGAAGATTACATTCAAGAGGGCATGCGTCAGTTAAATGATCATATATGCTATGAGAGGGTTCCTAAAGAAAACATTGGTAACTCAAATACTTTGAATTTGAAAATGTTGAAAAACTGGCATAAACAGGGTATTTTAGAGTGGGACGAATATGCATACCTAATTATTCGATCGCCTAAGATGGCGTTAATGTACTTATTGCCAAAACTTCACAAGGATCCACTGCGACCACCAGGGAGACAGGTTGAGTCATCAATAGGCTCAATATTAGAGGATACCTCTAAGTATATTGATTATTTTTTGCGGCCTTATGTAGAGACGTTACCGTCCTACATAAAGGATAGCAAAGATTTTTTCAATAAAATTCGAGATGTGACTTGGCAAGATGACTTTCTATTAATGACCTTAGATGTGTGCAGTTTGTACACCTCGATTAAACATGCCGATGATATTCGAGTGAGTAGGTATTTTCTGTAAGCCAGCTCTATTTCATTTTTGCAACACACTGAAGTCCTATTGACCATGATTGAGTTCTGTCTAGAATTTTTATTTTTATTTTCAATGATATCTTTTATAGACAGAAACAAGGGACTGCCATGGGCACCTGTTTTGCTCCCAGTTATGCCAACCTCTTTATGGGGTTGCGGGAGCAGCAGGTGCTCAAGGTCTTCAAAGAATATAGCGACCATATTAAAGTCTGGGTACGCTATATTGATGACCTTTTTATTGTATAGCAAAGTACCCAGGAACAAGCTTCCAGTTTTGTTTCCTTAATTAATACAAATTATGTGAATTTGAAATTTGAGGGGAACATCAATGGAATGAGCATTGCGTTTTTGGTCTTACAGGTTATTGTTGAGAACAATCATTTAAGATCTCAATTGTTCCGCAGGAAAACGGCAGGGGATACACTACTTCATGCAAATAGTAGTTGTCCTACAAATCTAATTCAGAGCATTCCATACGGCGAGTTCCTTGGGGCTCGAAGAAACTGCAGCTCTGATATAGATTACTTGAAGGAATGTGAGCGTATGACAGCCAGATTTAGTGATCGGGCTATACTAACAGTGTCATTCAAGCAGCATGCAACAAGGCCACTAGTTTTTCACGAGAAATTATGTTGGCTCCCAAGCGGGTGGTGGTTAGTTCCAATGTCAATGTAATCAGATATATTTACACCTACAATACAATTTTCAGTGACCTGAGAAAAAGTCTCACTTAACATTGGGCAATTTTTGGAACTGAGCCTACATTAAATGAAGTGTTAACAGAACACCCAATATCACCTATAGGAGAGGGAACTCGGTACGTGATAAACTGTGTAAGAATGAGATTTCTCTGGCCAAGCAATCTGGAAACATTGTACAAGGGTTTTACACCTGCATGTCTTGCAAAGCCTGCAAATACAGTTCCAACATCAAGAAGGTCTATTATCCAGTTACTAATGTAGAAAAGGTAATTGAGAAACATTTGACCTGTCTTTCTGACTTTTGTGTGTATATTCTACTATGCCCCTGTTCAAAGAGTTATGTTGGAAGCACAATGTTTCCTGCAAAAAACGAATTCTGGAGCACATGCGTGCAATCCATAATAAAGATGAAGCCTATCCAGTGGCACGTCACTTTGAGGAGGAGCATAACAGCAACCGCATTCTTTTTCATTTCTTTGTCATTGACCGCATCCCACAGAGCATTTGCGGAGGTGACAGGATTTGCAAATTAAGGCAACTAGAATCAAGATATATATTAGAATTGGATACTTGAGGCCCTCAGGGATTGAATTCTGAGGAAGAATTGTCTTGGTTCTTGAGAGAATAAGTGTTGGCACTCTCAGAAGGGCATTTAAACTGTATACATTGTTTTTGGCCTTGAGAGTAGCATTGTCCCCTATTGGGGATTATGCCTATTGTATATAATTAGCTTGTTCTTATTCTCTTTAATTCTTCTTCTTCTTTCTTCTTTTTCTTTCTTCTTCTTCATCATGTTTGTAAACTATGTGAGATTCATGATGTACTATAGGATATGATGTTGATTATAGTATGCAGTAAGAAAATTCAAGCAGTGTACCTCTGCTTAACCTCATGGCTGCTGCCGACGGCCAACGGCCGTAGCATGCACTACCTTTGTAGTGCTGCGCACGTCCATTGGCCGTCGCGGCCCCGCCCGCGCAATAGAACGTTCAACACTAGCACGGAACGTTCGGCGCAGTTAAGTGGTTAAACTGACTTTGTTTTTAAACTTGTAAATGTTTTTGTTGAGTAATGTACTATTTTTTAATCATTTGGTTATTATTAGGCACTTTTCCTAGAGCGACTTATTGTAAAAATATGTTCTTTATGCTCTCTTACAGATTAGATCCTGATGGGAAGAAAACCCCCTTTTTTGGTACTAGCCATAACGCGATG
Source organism: Lissotriton helveticus (assembly GCF_964261635.1). NCBI lineage: Eukaryota > Metazoa > Chordata > Amphibia > Caudata > Salamandridae > Lissotriton > Lissotriton helveticus. The sequence continues at coordinate 864,007,502 of NC_136073.1, forward strand.
CCACGCTATATTGGTACTAGAGTATGAGGTATATTGCTGTTATTGATTAAAGGGCATATATGATAATTTTTGGTTTCTCCTTAATTCCAACATTGATTTGCATGGAACTTGCTTTGTTTACCCACTGGGGTATCTTTGTAGAATGTATAAAGAGATTAGAAGTGCCGTGAAGTAACTGGTTTGAGAAGTGAAAAGAAATCGCCCTCTGAGGTAATATATAGGTAGAATCTTTGTGGCCTTTTAGTTGATGTTTTCCTGAATTATGGCCACCCTTTACTATGACTGTTCACTGTATTGCATTTATATACATATGTTATGTTTATGTTTATTTAATGCGGATTGCTGTACAGGATCAAGTGACATTAATTAACACCATGTATTCATTTATAATATTGTATGTGGAATGTAATGCTATGGAGAAGATACTATATTAATTATTACCAACATGTATTCACATGTATATATTGTAAAATTACACTAGTCAATATATTATGCCCTTTTTGTTTATTGTTTTCTGGGATCGGGAACTGTATACTGGTATATATTTTGCATATTCATGTATGTATTTATATGAATTGTATTGTATGAATTATGTAGTGGCATCGCAGTATACAATTGAAAACCTAATTAGAGAGGGGTATTTGCACCTTTAAGCGTTTTGGTAGCGCCGCTTTAACCCTTTCAGTGCGGAGGACCACGCCCACCCTGTATTTCACCTGCAATTTCGCCGCTGTAAATGGGTTAAAATGGCCGAACTGTTATGAGTCGAAATCGAGCTCAATAATTGTACTTCGTTGATGTTTATAATTTGTGTCACATGAACAGGACGTTGCACATAATGTTTTGTTTGTTTTAGTATGGCCACAAAACTTTATTGCCATACCCATGATCAAGGCATGTAAGACGTTTAGTCGGCTTGGAACCTTGATATGCAATAAATCACCCCAAGCACCTATTGGACTGGCGTATTATTGCGGAAGGAGTGTGCGCATTATGCAGCGTTTTGCTGTGTGGTGAGCTATCATGACTAAGGTATCCTCATTCCTTAGCGCGCACCCTGGCTATTTGAGTCCTGGCTACTATGAGGTTCGTGGATCGGTTATATATATATATATATATATATATATAAATATATATATATATATATATATATATATAAAAACATTTTTTTTGTAAAACAAGTTGCCCCAGCATTTCGAGATTGCACTCAGGAACAGGCAAACACCACGATTGCTCTGCAGTGTCCTTTATTTGGAAAACTGGCGCTGCATCCAGAGTATTGTGCAGAAAGCCCTATGCGTTTTAGAGGTCATTATCCTTGTTCACGGGCATGTGCAGTTCATTGAAGCTAAAGTCAGAGAGGGTCACGAGTCGATCTTTATTGCCCTCTTGTGGGTCTCTGTGTAATCCAGCATTCTGGGACTCGTAGTCTTGATCCTCATTAGTAAAAACCATTAGTGGGGCCCGCCTCAATTAGTTAATGCATTTGTAAAACTTACAGTAAGTCTCTGAAAGAAGCCTCCGGTTTTAAAATTAATTCAGTTTCCTACCTACTCCTCCGAGCACCGATCCCACTAAAGGAAATTAACTGTTTGCTCACATGAGGGACTACTTCTCCCAAGATGCATCAAAAGACACTTGCACGAAACAACGCCCACTGGGGGCCATTACTTAAAAAGCTGGGAATCAGGTCATGTGAGGTTTCGGTGTCACGTTTTAACAAGCAGCCCAAGAAGAAGAGGCATTGAGCCTTGAAACGCGTCGGCTTTCTCAACTAATATCGGGACTTCCAGGCAGGCTGCAACATGATGCCTGAGGGCAGGAGCGCTGTCGTGTGACCTCTCGCAAGCTTTGGGCTTTTGGAAAAAATTATTATTTCACGGCTGCCCTGCCGTGGAGAGGAGCACCATTGATTACAGACATGGGGCTGTGGAGTAGCACAAATCTACACTATTAAAGCACTGCACCCCAATGCTAACTAAGCCTGCAGTAAGTTCTGAATCCTACTAAGGACAACAATGGTTTTAATAATAAATGTGCACCGATCCCACTAAAGGAAATTAACTGTTTGCTCACATGAGGGGCTACTTCTCCCAAGATGCAACAAAAGACACTTGCACGAAACAACGCCCACTGGGGGCCATTACTTAAAAAGCTGGGAATCAGGTCATGTGAGGTTTCGGTGTCACGTTTTAACAAACAATGTAAATCACCATGGGGTGACCCAGTATCCCTCAGAACCTGGGCAATAAAATATAATATCTACAATGGTTCTGTCGGGTTCACAATTCGTCAGTGTCTGACGAAGGCGGAAACGCTGAAACGCGCTTGTCAAACTGGCTGCAGAAAGCGCGAAAATAAATAATTGAAACTGCTTTAAACCCCATGGATGGCTTTGTTGTGTGCACTCGAATGAAGCGGTTTGTTGGAATTATGGACCAGTGTTGGGAATATATATATAAAAAGGTCGTGAGACCGAAATGCATCAGGACTGCCAAAGCTGCAAATAAAGATACCATCGGCAAATCCGTTGTGTGTGCGGCTCGTTTCTTCCTGCGGGGAGAGTTTGAGGATGTTGTACCGGCGTGGTTCTGCCGTGAGGATCGCACCACCTGAAAAGAGCGCCATTACTGCCCGCATTGAACCACCGTTGTTGATCCAGTAAAACGGTAAAGGGACAGTAGGGCGCCGCCAAATACTGTGTTTGGCTAGGTTTCCTGCAATTCGAAAAGGGTCTTGCGAGGAGACAACGGAACTGAAAGTATGCAGCGGAAAATAAGAACTTTCTTTCAAAAGCATCACCCACCAGAGGGGAATAATTGACGAACTTTTGTACCACAAGGACCAGCATGCCTCACAGGAAGGCTCATTAGGGGCCGCCCACCAGATGGTTAAAAAAAGCAAATGTGAGCAATCACCTTGTTGGCTACAAGTTCGGTGGATGCTGTGGCTTACCTTTGAAAAAGGTCGTGAGACCGAAATGCATCAGGACTGCCAAAGCTGCAAATAAAGATACCATCGGCAAATCCGTTGTGTGTGCGGCTCGTTTCTTCCAGCGGGGAGAGTTTGAGGATATATATATATATATATATATATATATATATATATATATATATACATTTATTAAAAAAAGTTTCAAGTGGAGTTATAGTAAGGTAATACGATTTTAACTTATGTTAAAAAAAACATGGAAATGCACTGAAAAAACACAATACCATTTTAAAAGAAAAAAAATGAAATTTGCAAGTTATGTGTAACTGACTAACGTATACCTCGCACATACATCATTGATGTAGTATGTAAAGTCAGAAGCAGTGCAAGTGTAAATGCATTGTCCAACATATTATTGTGGTGCTTTAATATAATTTTATATTGTGTGATTGCATTTACAAAGCAAATCAATCAGTGAGGTACTGTGAATTATTTAATGTGCTCGATTTTGTCTCTTGCATACACCATATTATTACATTAATGCAATGAAATATTGTATTGTGAAATTATACTGAACACCACATTACATGTATTGTTGCAATCAAATATTGTATTGTGACACTGCGTTGTACACATTATTGAACTGTTTCAATAACATATTGTGTATAATTGCATTATAAAATATATGACTGAATTTAAATATGACAGCATACTGTGGGCTCGCATTGAGCACCATTCATTTTTAAATAATGTATGTTAAATATTGTTGTGTGAAAAGACATTGCACAACAATTTGTAACTCTGGGATGCATGATTAAAGAGTGAAATGTGCTACAGCATATGACAAATTGTCTTTATAAAATATTGTTTTGTGTGCTTCTTTTTCAAGACTGTGAGAGCGAGTGAGGATTTTTGAGTAACATAGTTATTGATTATTCCAACTCAAAAGTTACAACATAACAGTATGCCATATCTATTCACTATTATAGGGCTCACTGACATCAAAAAACAAATTATTGTGTGGTTTCAAAACAATAATTTATTGTGTAATCTGGCTTAAAAATTGGGTGTATCACTGTACAACAACATTGTTTTATTATTTAAATAAAATATATTTTGTAGTTACAGTGACCATGTGAGGGTATCTGCAAAGTACGAAACTGAGGAGTGAACTATTTCAAGATGCTCAATGAATTACTGAATCTACAAAACAGAATGTATAAGCAATCATGTTATAAGCTTGGCACTGCGTTCCCCTGCACCTCAAACCTGCCCCATCTCTCCGATAATTCAGGAAAGGACTCAAGACCTGGATGTTCGAATGAACAGATCACCATGAAGCAGTCAGCAACTCCAGCACTCTAAGACCCTCACGGATGATTTGCCACACTTTATAAATCCCTGAATGATTGAAATCCCTGATTGATTGATTGTATAATAGAAATTATTGTGAGCCACACCGTTTAGCACTGTTGGCACCTCAATAAACGGAGATTTGTATCAAGATCTAACTTCCTGTAAATTCCCTTCTCAACTTGGCACAAATTTTATTTCTCGTTTTCGGTCTTGTTTTAAGCAGTCAATGTCTCAAATACAGCAAAACTGGAGCCATCAACATAGCGGCAGAATAAAAGTCAAAGTGAAAAATCAGCAAGGCGGAGGGAGTTCCAATTAGGCGTTGCAGGAATTCTGCAGAGTCACAGAACTATGTTGGGGATCATGGAACCTTAGTAGGCAGGGAATAAGTCATCCTACCTCCTGAGTACCCATGAGCCCGGAACCGACTAGCTATAGTGTCTCACTTGCCCCCTACTCACTCGCAGAGGCACAAGTGATGTGACACCCCAGAACACAACACTTCGGACCCTCTCAGGAATCACAGTTGCAGAACACACCCTTTCGCTCCTGTACTAGTCCACGATACATTCTGACAGAGACACGAGAAAAGTTAAATTTTTCTATTTTAACTATTGTGCTCTAATATGCATTATATGTGCCACAATAAGTAAGAACATTCCTAATACAAATATGGTCAGCATAGCAAGTAATCCATAAATCAGAAAAGGAGCTGTCATTGTATAAGACAGCCTAAGGATAGCCTAACCTCCCTCCCCTTCTACAGAAGCAAAATGATAATATATCAGAAGATCTCTGGGTGTTGGCAGCAGACCCTGTACTTTAGCATGCACAGATGAAAGTTCCACGTCTCAGGTGCTGTCACGATAATTTCCCTGGAAATATCCCTCACCAAGTGTGTGTTGTTACCTATTCGTGCATACCTATATGACAAAAGTACACGTTCCCAAACAACAATTGCATCTGTGCGTTTTGTTTAGGTGCTAGGGCCTGACCAGAACAGAATAACAAGGGGCATTGTTGTTTGACCTTGTCTACAGTGTTCAGACTAAATCCCAGGAATGATAGAACGCGAAAACAATAGCAAGTTCCATGTGAAAGTAGTGTGGCACAAAGCAATATATGTTTGTATAGCAACGTGTGCAAAGCAGAGGGCAGTCTGCAATGTGCTTATGCTAACATAGGGAAAATGACAATGGGCATGCACAGGACATATGACACAGGGAGGGAGAGCCAGGCAGCATCCAGATGAAGGGTAATATTGTTTTGCTAAGGTGTACAATAGCCTGAATGTCAGCGAATCAAGGAATTATGCTTTTAGCCACAGAAAACAATGGGCCGTGAAAGAATGTGATTTCCTCATTATCTTAAGAGTCCTCCATTGTCAAAAATGTGTATCAATATTTGAAATTCCACTTGCTACTTCCAGCCTTCTGCCATATGTGACTTGATATCCTGCTCCTGTGAGCAATTTAGCCTGCGTTTTGTTTGGGTTCTAATTTTTTTTGTTGCACTTAGAAAATTACACATAATTATAGCTTCTGTATGCTAATGCATCCCATTCTTCAGACCCCCTGCATTTCTCATCTGTCGCTTGGCTGCCTAGGCATAGCTCCCTGACTAAAGATACAGGGAAAAAAGAGCCTTCTTCCATCCTTCAAAACATGCCGCCTTAATGAGTCGGAGTACTGTGGCGGTGGAAGCAGGTGAACGACTGGTTATATAGGTTTTAAAACAGGGCCTGAAGTACAAAAGCCCCGCATGGCACAGCAGTCAGTTTTTTGCCCAGTGACTGGTTGCAGACCCAAGGTTTTTTTTGTTCTGCGACCGATGTATAAATTGCATTGCACCTTTTAGGGGATTCAGAGAATTGTGTCCCACTGATATTAATGGGGCAGGTATTTTCTTGCAAATTCTACAAATTGAATTTGGGCAAGTGGCAGAAGACGTCAATGTGTGCCCTCAAAAGGGCTGATTTTCAGAAGCCTTACTCACATAGCAACACTATTTACATACTATTACACACCTTTGTGAATTTCCCTGAACTATCCAACTCAATTAGTAAAAGTTCCAAAATTGTGCAATTCTTTCTAATTGTACTAACTCTATATGAATGACATATTATTGTATTTATAAAAAATATCATATTGTTAGATTGCATTCATTGTACAACAATGTTTTTACAGTTGGGTCAGGGAACGAAAAAAATAATTGCCATGATGAGAATGGCATTGCATGGGTGGTACGTTGCAGTCCAGCAGACTGCTAATGCTCCTCGAAGGCCCACAATTTTAGATACTCAAAGAAGAAGCTGTCCCTTCTATCTAAGCTCCGCTTTCATTATCCCATCCAGCATACTCAAAGTTGTTTAATTTTTATGTAATATAACTTTGAATGTGCAAGGACAGAGAAGGACAAGATATTGAAAAGTTGGACGATCTTATAATCAATGTTTTAAGGAAGGTCCAGGATGGACATATCAAAATATGAATATCGACGGGACAGAATATTGTTACAACAATATCGAGAGACAAAATATTGAAAGGTATGTTTCTATGCATAACTCCTCCCAGCTGGGCTCCGGAGGAACGTAGTGATTGCACCCCATTACAGGTGCCGCGTACTTTCCTCATCCTTATCACGGATTACATACCTGGTGGATTACAGGTGCCGCGTACTTTCCTCATCCTTATCACGGATGACATACCTGGTGAACCTTGGGTCTCTATAAAGAAGTTGTACACTTACTTCCCACCTCCCGTCTCTAACAATTGGAACTGTGTCTTACGATAGACAACGGTGTTATGGTAGATATAGATTGGACGTCTGAAACTGGGAGTGAATCTTGATGACTATTGAATATATTGGCCAATTATTTTGGAGATACAATCCGTCAATATTGAGACAACGTTTTATGATTCCTGGTACTTTTTACAGACTACGGTACTTAACTATAGTTGTAACCTGGATTTGGACCTTTTTCGGACATTTTGGAAAATAACGAAATTGCTGTTCTATACTCTTTCAGCAAGCCTGGTTGTTTGACTTAAATTAAGAATTAGGTTCTGACCTTTTGAATAAAATTGACCGTAGGAGGATACCCGTGCATGGATTGATAATAGTTATTGGACTCCAAATGAAGTTACTCTTTTCGAAAATACCGTCACTTTGATCATTGTGACTAGCTGCGAGAACTAGAAGTGGACAGCTGGGAACGATCTACCAGGGTGACTAACCTAAGTGAAGATTACTACTCTTCTAGTACAAGTTTACCTCGTAATTGCTCTTTATATAAGCCCTGACGAAGTTCCCGTGGCACTGGGGGAACGAAACGCGTTGGCTGTGCCGTTTTTTCACGAAAAGAATAAATAAAGAAAAGAACTTTCATATAAACCATTTGAGTAACTGACTTTATTGGAGTGCACCTCCCTCTTCCTATGAACATTTCTGTTTTCTTATACAACCTGTGGCAGCGGGTGTTGGGAGAAGTAGCACCATCGTACATGTTGAAACTGATGGAACTCTAGTGCTTGACCTTGGTCTGCTGCTGTGTTCTTTGTATATCTTTCACATATCTGTCAATGCCATAAAAGGCCGGCGGGGTCGCTGATATTTCAGTTAAGGCCATTCTGTGCCCCAAGTATTGGTCTTATGCCAATCAGTGTCACCAATTCCCTCATTATAAGAGTCCACATATGCTTGCATGACCATTATCAGTGGCTGTATATAAGCAGGCATGGTCATCGTAAGTCGAATTCCCAGCCCCCGCCCTCCACCTGTCCCACCACTCTTACCTGCAAGGGCCGCGCCTGTATATAAGTATGTATATATTTTGGACCATATGTATTTCGTTGCAAGCTATCAGCGAATGTGTGTGGGTTGACTCTTGTTTCTGTGTGTACATTTGTGTGTATATGTGTTTTATCTGGTGCACATTTATGTCCAAATGTGCCTATGTGTCTGGGAAAGTATTGATTTTGACGCACATGATCTTATATGTCTATTGGATGGTGTACACGTGTGACTGTGTGCCTGTTGGCTTATTTGCACAGATGCTAGAATTATGCAATTCTTTGGCTGTGGTGTTTTTGTATATTTTTGTATTTGTTGCATTTCAATATATATACATTGTTTCTTGATCAAACTGATCAAAAATTACTAAAAAGATTGCAATAGGTGTTCCGCTCAGTGAAAGGGCCTTTGCAAAAGTTGACTTCTCATCTTTCAGTTGCTTACTGCTGTATTTGGTTGTTTTAATTTTATATAATATCTTTATTCGGCAAATTGATCACCATAAAAGAATACATATACAATATACATTTCCAATTCTCCTGTTAAAATTATTAAAAATACGGATAAAAGAGAAGAAGTGCACCACAGTCACTATTTTGCTACAAGCGGATACGGCATCAGACCGTAGGACCCCCCGAATGCAATTTCAATAAACGGGAGCGCGTCATCCACGCACTGCCCAAGAACTTTGCCACCCCGCAAATCATGATGGATGATGAAGAGTCTGTAGAAAGTACACGTAGAGCCTGGCTATGGCACCTGAACCCCAGTTCCCTACAAACAGGTTTCAGCCAGAATTTCCGCGCCCCTTTGTAAGCTGGGCAGGCAAAAAATAGATGGGCAACCGATTCCTTTGGTGCAGCACAGCCAGGGCATGTATGCAGGGGGGCACCAGAGTTCAACCACCTCGCCGTGAAGTCATGCACCGGAAGCGTCCCATATCGCAGTTTTAGATATAGCGCTCGATCTAGAGGTTTGGTTATCAGGTCGAGGAAGGGTTCCAGTTTTCTCACACATTTAAATAACAGAAATTGGTCCGTGAGTGAGCCTCCATCCATAACCCTCAGTGCATTACTCTGTACCCAGTCCCAATATAACTTTTTGATCACTTCCTTGGGTGGCGGCGATTGTGACTCCCAAGCATCCCTTAGACCCAAGTTAAGAACCAGGTCTCTCAATTTATTCAGCCATCCTATTTTTTACCCGTATCCAGTAGAAGAAGGTCGTCCAACCCTTCAGCATATTTTGCGAGCTCCTCAGTTCTTCTTAAACGGGTCCAGAAGACAATTTGGTTGTTAAACTGGTATTAATGAGATGAAATCTTTGCCCAGATGTTGTTACCATGAGTAAAAATGGCAAAATAATGAAGTAATACTATAACACGATGTGCCACAGTACATTACGCAGCATAATTGTGCCCAAATGGGCCAGATCTGTGCCACCACCGAACTATAGAAACAAGTGTTTTCAAGCCAGTAACACCCAAAACATCCAAACCTTCTGAACCGCTGAAACAGCTAAACTACCCGCAAACACTTAATTTTGCTGGGGCTCATGCCCCACCACAAAAAAACGCACACTGTTTGCCTTCTTTAAAATTGACTGGCCCAGCCCAACAATCCTAACTCACTTAATGCACAAAGGAAAGAAAAACTATTTTTACTCACTACTGTTAACCTCTAATCCTGGGTTCCAGAGTAGCTTGCTACCAGCCGCAAAGCAATCCAATACCTTATCTTGGGTAGTAAGCACTATATAAATATAATTTAAAATTAGAAATACAATTACATATCTCTTGGTCTGTGTGTTGTGTGCATTCAGATGTGTACATGGGATGCTGTTGGTGTGTAGTTAGATCCTCGTGTGTGTGTTCTGCCAGCACGTGAGCATGTGCTCGTGTGTCTGTAGTTTTATGTACAGGCCGTGTCAAAGCTTGCTTTTTCACGGCCTGTAAAAAGTGTAAACTGACATTCTAACAAGACTGTGGGACAGGCATGGTTTGATTTCTCACAAGTTGAAAGGGGACATTCTTTGTTCAGATCCCAGCTGCCTGTCTATCAGAGGAAGGCTTCAGAGTTTCACCCTGAGTCACGCCTGAGTCACGCCAACAAGGTATTTGGCGAAGGTGCAGTCACAAGCCACAAGCCAGCTCCCCCCCTTTCACATTATTATTTCTTAATCTTCCCATCCAGCCGCTGTGGCCTCTCGCTCACCTTTAGCCATTCGATCTGCCTTCAGTAGCCCCAGTTCCAGTAATCCTTCTGAATTGGGCCAAAACGCCTAGCCAGTGGCTTTGACTTTAAATACCAGGCCGGTGATCCCAAAATCCTCACTGTGGCACATGTGTGCCAATTCTAACATGCCCCAGTTGTCAAACAAGTTCCATATCTGAACTAGAGCCTGCGTCAAGTGTAACTGATTCCACTGTGTGCACTAAATATAACTCCGCCCACCAAAAACGTTCCAGTACCTTAGTCTGGTTTCCCTGGCATTGGAATTGTTTCAACCATTTTTCTAGCTCTTGTGGTTCTGGGGCTATCAAGCTTTGTAGGTGCAACTGGGCCATAACACTGAACCTCATTTCAGGTAACCAGTTGCTACTGGGGGCTAATGGGCCCAGTGAGTGCTATTGGGCTGATGAGCACTTTGCCTCTTCAAGTTTTTGACCTTGTCCAGACACTACTGATAGAGCGCCTAAAGGCCCTTCCGGTGATAGAGCATCTCTGTTTGTATATTTAGCCATGGAGCAGTAACCTCTGTTGGGTTGTGTCCAGTGCCTCCCTTGACAGTGACCACTGGCCCAGTAGGTCCCTTTGACTGGACACTGGAACATGGACCAGTATTTTGACACCCTCAGGTGATTGTTTTTGTGTGTTGGAATCTCAGTTTACTGTTGGCCAGGGTTTTTTGGGGGGTATTTTAAACATGTTGGTCCATTGAAAGTCTTGGCATTGTCTCAAACTCCCTGAGCTGAACCCATGAACCTAGGTCAGTGGATACATCAGGACAAAGGACACAGTTATGAAGCCTCACAGGACACACTGTAAAATGATTCCAGTCACCTGCAGGTCACTGACTAGCAGAGTCGAATTAGAAGAGCTGATACACAAAGGCCTGAGATTAACCGAGAAATACAAACCTGTTCCCAAAGGTGAATATTTTTTTAGATTTGCTTAAAAATAAAATAAAAAATAAATGTCTGCTGGTGGCCGCATGAAACATCACTTAGCAAAATGAAATTCCCTTCAGAGGCGTGGCAGCCACGTGCGGGCGGCAGTGACGTTTAAATAAGGTAGGAAGTAGTGGCCTATGCCCCCCGGAAGTACTCCAATCAGATCATTAGTTATCCCACTGAAGATCAATAGCAGCTACAAATTGGAAGAAGCCTGTCAAATATCTAACGTGAATCGTTTTTTAACTGCACCAGATTAAATCATCTGGTGCCAAATGTGAACTTTTACTCAACTAGCAAACAATTCTTAATTGTATCAAATATCAATCAATTCCTAATTTTTCAATTGTGCCAAAGATGCGTTAATTCGAATTGTGCCAAATAGTAAATAGTTTTAATGTGTGCAAAATGCGATTAATGGCGTATCTGCTTCAGATAAACTAATTTACACGTTTATTCCATTGCTAGGATTAGTGCAACCAGCGTCTAACCCCAACAAGTGTCTAGTGAGCTTGATGAAGGGTATAAACCTGATATCCTACACAAATATAACCGTTTCAATATTGACTTGCACTTATACCGCCTCCGAATAGCAACTACCGATATATCATCATGCAACATAACTAGATATGGAGTTAAGTGTATCACACTTCCCTAGATTCGCTTACAATGATGTAGTTAGTCAATATTCTGGAGTCGATATACATGCAGGTTGATAATATTGATGTAATATTTTGAGATGTACTTGTAAACCAGCAACGGTACGCAGATGCTCCGTCCATCACCACCCCCTTTTGTACCGCTTTGGCCGCCAAAAGTGTGGCAGGGTATGCTCAGACGTGAGTCCCTTGCTCACTTTGCCACTGGATTCAAGCAAGCCGGGCTGAAGACGGCTGGAATGCCAGAAACCGGTCCTCGGAAGCTTGTTTCCGGTCCAGGGAAGACATGGCTTGGCAGTTCGGGTTGGACTGTTCCCATGAGGCACAGGGTAAGACTGATTTGCATATGGCCATGTCTGAACTGGGGTGGCGGAGTGGGCTAAAGAACGGTGATGGATCAAACCCAGATCTTTTGACTGGGTGTGAGTGTTTGATTGGTTCAGATGCTCCGTCCATCACCACCCCCTTTTGTACCGCTTGTAAACCAGCAGGCAAGAGGTCCAACCACCTGGATAACATGTCCTCAAATGTACAATGCTTTGAAGTAAGAGCCACCCGTTGCTACTGGTATATGATAAATGAACCCTCATCCTTAAACATTGGGCCACCATGCTGGAATTGCTCGCTCCCTGAAAAGCCGCTAGCTTGCCGGCACACTTTACAGGAACGTGCTGTGAATTAACATGAAGGTAGCGGTGGCGAATTAGCCCGCTCACCCTCCATGAAAATCACAAACTGGAAGATGAGATGTTATTTTTCTGCTTGCTTCATTTTAATAAAATCTCATCTCCAATGAAGCGTGGGCAGAGGCAGCACCGGGGGCTTTTTTACTCTTCAAGGGTTGATTAAGGAAATGTTCCTCCTTTTTCGCTCTGACAGCTTCTTGGCCCTGCCTGGCCCGCTTTCTTTGCTGCTTTGTGCATAAAAAGTGGACAGGCCTTGAGGGGAAATTCGAATAATTCTAAATACTTCTGAAAGGCCAGGAGGGCTGAAGGGGAGTCAGTCACATGCCCAGCATTGCCTGACACATGACTTTCTCTAGCCTGAAATTAGAATGAGTGGTCCCTTTCCCATAGACTATTAAAAGGCACTGGCCTTCCTGTAAATTTCCTCATTTCTATTTAGTGCAGTCAATTTCTGGCTTTACATTGATTCACAGAAATGGAAAAGTTATAAATCAAATGGGGTATGTGAAATCAACAACTTTTTTGTTTCAGAAATGTAGCAAAATTCAAATAGACTCATTGGAGCAGAAAATGTCTGTCAAGTGAGACATTTTGTGTGTGAAAAAGTCACGGTAGTATGGAAAGTTTTGGGGCGATCCGGCTGAGAGAAAGGGGGGGTTAAAAAAAAGGGGTTTGATTGAGTATTTGGTTAAGTGAGTTGGTGTGTGAGTGGCTGTATGGAATAGTGAGAGTCTGTGGGATTGGCTGTATAGGTGAGTGAGAGGCTGTGTGAGTGGTTGTATGGATGTGTGAATGGGTATGTAAGTGGATGTGTAAGTGACTGTGTGAGTGGTTGTATGGGTGAGTGGCTCTGTTGAGAGGCTGTTTGGGTGAGTGAGTGGGTGTGTGAGTGGCTCTATGGATAAGTGAGTGGTTGTGTAAGTACTTAGCGCCATGAAGCCACCCGGTGAAAGTGCGCTTTACAAATGCCCATTAACATTAACATTTGTATGGTTCTGTGAATGGGTATGTGAGTGTTTGTGTGGGTGTGTGATTGGGCGTATGAGAGGTTGTATGGGGGTGTAAATGGGTGTGTGAGTGGGTCTGTGGATGGCGTCATCAGTGACGTCATTAGTGATGTCACTGACCATGTTATATGTGAAGTCGTAACCAGTGAATTGCGGGCGTAAGTTATAGTTAGTTCAGCTAACTATAATTGCTGAATTTCACTGATTTTGAAATGAAGAAATGAAATGAAGAAAGTTCTTGATAAAGCGCACTGTGACCATCGGCTTCCTGGCGCTTGTACGAGTGAAATGTGAGCCTAACTATAACGCCCCTGTAACCTTTGGTTTTTCAGTGAATTTCTATGTGTTTTTATTCTATTTCCTAACTATAACGTACCTGAAACCTTTGTTTTTTTCAGTGACTTTCTATTTTTTTTTAACGTTGTTTCCTAACTAAAACATCCCTATAACTCGTTTTTTAAGTGAATTACTAAGGTTTTTGTAATCTTATTTTCTAACATTAACCACTAACCTTTGACAGTGAGTGTGTGATTGAGTGCATGAGTGTCTCAGTGGGTGTATGAGTGTCTTAGTACCTTTGTTAGGTGGGTGTGAGAAAGCATGAGTGGGGCTGTAAGCGGGTGTATGAGTGACTGAGTGGGTCTATGAGTGGGTGCATGAGTGGGTCTGTGAGTGGGTGTATGACTCAATGAGTGGGTCTGTGACTGGGTGCATGAGTCTCCGAGTGGGTATTTGACTGGGTGCATGAGTGTCTGAGTGGGATTGTGAGTGGGTGCTTGAGGCTCTGAGTGGGTCTGTCAGTGGGTGCATGAATCTCTGAGTGGGTATGTCACTGGATGCATGAGAATCTGTGAGTGGGTGTGTGAGTATCTGAGTGGTCTGTGAGCAGATGTGTGAGTGTCTGAGTGGATGTGTGAGTGGGTGTATCAGTCTCTGAGTGGGTCTGTGAGTGCGTTCATCAGTCTCTTAGTGGGTCTGTGATTGGGTGCATGAGTATCCAAGTGGCTTTATGAGTATTGTATTGTATGGCAATTGCATTTATATAGTGCTTACTACCCTGACAAGGCGTTGAAGCACTTTTTCGGCATAGCACGCTACTCCAGAACCCATAAAGGATTAGTGGTGAAATAGTATAGTGAAATATGAAATTAATTTGAGCTGTGGATATGTTAGTCTGTTATTTGGGTTGAGAGGATAGTGGAGGGATCGAAAAGGGAAAGGTTATGCATTTATATAGCGCTTGCTACCCCTGATGAGGTGTTGAGGCACTTTTCGGTAAGTAGCACGCTACTCCTGAACCAAAAAGGATAGGTGGTGTATTAGTCTAGGGAAATATGAAATTAATTTGAGCGGTGGATATGTTAGTCTGTTAGAAGTGTGTACATGAGTGTCTGAGTGGGTCTGGTAATGGGTGCCTGATTGGCTCATTGGGTCTGTGAGTGGGTGCACGTGTCTCTGAGTGAGTCTGTGAGTGTGTATGAGTCACTCAGTGGGTTTGTGAGTGTGTACATGAGTCACTCAGTGGGTTTGTGAGTTTGTGCATGATTCTTTAACTGGGTTTGTGAGTGAGTGAATGAGTTTCTGAGTGGATCAATGAGGGGTGCATCAGTGTCTTAGTGGGTGCATGAGTGACTGAGTGGGTCTGTGAGTGGCTACGTGAGTGTCTGAGTATGTCTCTGAGTTGGTGCATGCATGTCTGAGGGGGTCTCTGAGTGGGTGCATTAGTCTCGGAGTTGGTCTGTGATTGGTTCTGTGAGTGTCTTAGTGGGTCTGTGAGTGTCTGAGTGATTCTGTGAGAGGGCACATGAGTGTCTCAGTGGGTTTGTGAGTGGGTGCATCAGTCTCTGAGTGGGTCTGTGAGTGGGTGCATCAGTCTCTGAGTGGGTCGGTAAGTGGGTGAGTGAGTCTCTGAGTGGGTCTGTGAGTGGGTGAGTGATTTTATGAGTGGGTCTGTGAGTGGGTGCATGAGTCTGAGTGGATCTGTGATTGGGTGCATCAGTCTCTGAGAGGGTGCATGAATGTCTGAGTAGGTCTGTGAGTGGCTGCATGCGTCTTTGAGTGGGTCTGTGAGTGGCTGCGTCAGTGTCTGAGTGGGTCTGTGAGTGGATATGGGACCATCTGAGTGGGTCTGTGAGAGAGTTGAAGAGAATCTGAGTGGGTGTGTGTCTGAGTGAGTGGCTGCATGAGTCTCTGAGTGGGTCTGAGTGAGTCTCTGAGTGGGTTTGTGAGTGGCTGCGTAAGTGTCTGAGTGGGTCTGTGAGTGGGTGCATGAATGTCTGAGTTGGTCTGCCAATGGGTGCGTGAGTGTCGGAGTGGGTCTGTGAGTGAGTGCGTAAGTGTGTCAGCAGGTCTGTGCATGGGTGCATGAGTGTCTGAGTGGGTCTGTGAGTCAGTGCACAAGTGTCTGAGTGGGTCTTTCAGTGGGGGCGTAAGTGTCTGAATGAGTACGTCAGTGTCTGAGGGGTTCTGTAGGAGGGTGCATAAGTGTCTCAGTGGGTCTGCCACTGCATGTATTAGTGTATGAGTGAGTGCGTAAATATATATATTTTTTTTCAGCAAGATTTGTGCCTGCGCCCCAATGCTACACTGGGGGCTGCACTGAGCGTTGCGACGGGTCCGCGACTCCAATCACACGGAAAAAAAGACAGATTGCGACATTTTAAAAGTCATAAAGGGTCCCTCAGACACCCCTACAATGCACCCACAGGGTCAGGGTACCTCTATCCTGACCCTTTCTATATAATTTAGCCTCAAAACTCATCCCCCAGGGCACATTCATCATTTAGAAAATGGCACCTGCAACTTGCTTCACAGGTTGCGGCATCCAATCACAGCACTTCTCCTGGGTCGAGGGGTCACGAACTTCCGCGTAGGCATCGCGAAGAGTTCACATCACTAGATATCTAAATTTGGATTTTCTTTAATATCTCCAAAACTGCTGAACGGATTTACAACAATTAATAAAAAGGTTGCTTTTTGGACCAATAGCTACCTTTCTGCCAAATTTGATGTCATTCTTTTCAACGGTTTGGGCTGCAGTCACGTCTATAATTCCTGTGGGAATTAACATGGGAAACACACTTTTTTCAAACCCCCCCATTTCCTCGGCCCCCGCTTGATGGATCACCCTGAAACTTTGTGCACACTACTAGAATCATCGGGGCACTTTTGTGGGGGAAATTTCGTGAAGATTCGTTAACCGGGGCCAAAGATATAGGCATGTAAAAAAAAACGCCTTTCCTTTGGAAACTAGGGGCCAGATGTAGGTAGCCAAATACCGGTCGGTAACGGCCGAATTCGGCCGTTACCGACCGGTATTTGGCTACCGAGATGTAGGGGCAGGTAAACTGGGCAAATCGGTAATTTTACCGATTCTGTAAATATACCGGTCGGTAAATTTACCGACCGGTATTTTTACAGAATCGGTAAAATTGATATGTAGGTGGGACTCTTCTGAGTCCCACAAGGCCTAAGAAATCGGTATTTTACCATCAAATTCAATTTGATGGTGAAATACCGATTCAGGTGTGCATGCACATGTGTGCATGCACACCTGTGCCATATGACAGGCAGACCTGCCCTTAGGGCAGGTATGCCTGCCATATGGCCCCCGAACCTTTTTTGGGGGTGCTAGAGGGTGTCAAAGTGACACCCCCTGCACCCTTGCCAAAAATCGGTATTTACCGATCGGTAAATACCGACCGGTAATGCCCCATTCATTCCTATGGGCTTCAAAGCCCATAGGAATGAATGGAGCATTACCGGTCGGTATTTACCGAATCGGTAAATACCGACCGGTAATGCCCCATTCATTCCTATGGGCTTCAAAGCCCATAGGAATGAATGGAGCATTACCGGTCGGTATTTACCGAATCGGTAAATACCGACCGGTAATGCCCCATTCATTCCTATGGGCTTCAAAGCCCATAGGAATGAATGGAGCATTACCGGTCGGTATTTACCGAATCGGTAAATACCGATTCTTAACGATTCGGTAAATGGAACATCTGGATGTTCCTACATACCCCCACTTCTTATTTACCGATTCTTAATTACCGAATCGGTAAAATTCGGTAATTAAGAATCGGTAAATAAGTTTTACCTACATCTGGCCCTAGGTCCTTACTATAATTACCTACTGGCAACCACCAGTAGGTAACATGAAAATAGTAAAACCAGATCGAAAAATAACTTTAAAAAACTAAACGTTGAGTACATGTGACTTAAAGAAAAGAATGAGTGCAAACATTTGGTAAGCCCACACTGCTCCACCCCGTGAGATATTGCTTTGTAATAATTGGAGTATACTGTGTATTGCATTCAGGGTAACAAGAGACAAAGGACATAGGGAATACCAGAGCCCCTTCAAGGAGTTCAAAAATAATGATTAGCTTTTAGCATATTCGTAAATATCAAGAACTGTTAAAGGAGCCAAAAATGAACCTATTTAAATATTAATGTTTTTTCTCATGTGCTAGTGACTCTACAATGCTTTTGGAAAGACATTGAGGGTAACACCACTGATGCACACATACTCATTGCTTATCGGCTAGCAATATTCAGATATTGACTTCCTTGAAGTGTGTATTTACTATCCTAACCCAACAGCCACTTGCATATTCAAGTAGTGGAATAAAGAGGACCAAAGGATTTGCTGCCACATCGCAACATTTGAAACCACATACAATAAAGAGTCTAAAAGAACAAAAAGTTTGATGAGGTCTGGCCCACAGACTGTTTACCTGAAACAGTGCCAAAATATTATTACTTTGAGGACCACTTCCATGCGAGGTGTGGAAACTCACATAATTTCTTTTCTCAATTGTTGTTATAAATGACATTAACATTTCACAAAATTATGTGAAATAATACTTTTAACCCCTTGCATGCTGATGACGGCCCCCATCCGTCATGCACTACGGCGCTCGTGTGCTGATGACGGCTGGGGGCAGTCATAAACCCGCCCACTCGCGATTTTGCCGCTCAGGCGCAGAATCATGGCAGCATGCAAGGGGTTAAAGTAGGATGTGGTTTGCTAGTACTCTCCTGAATTTTTGTCACATGAGCAAGGCACTTGGTGTAAAATCGTCTGCTAAGATGCCATCAGGAGGCAGGTTCCACCAAAAATTGTCTCTTGGTAATGTATTTTATGAACAAAGGAGTTTTTCACATGCAAGGTTTAAGCAAAATTACATCATGTGGAATTTAGAGAAAGTTGGATAACATGAATTTTAGGAATTATGTGAATTTTGCTGGTGCAAATAACATTTCATTTAGTCTTTATTGTGTTTGCCATGCAGGCCCACACTCACACACAAGCACTGACAAAAAAGGTTTGCGTATATAGTGGGCCAGCCAGCATACAGTTGTGGTAAAAAACACATACTTTGAAACAGAGACCTAATAGCCCTATATTTCTTTCCTTTGCTGTCTGAAGGACACAACTGCAAAATACTGCCATGTTTGGGACCCTGCCTACCTGGTCATTCATTCCTTTGTTCATTTTTAACCCCTTGGACGCGGCCGCGATTCTGCGCCTATGCGGCCGTTTTAATGAGTGGGCGGGTTCATGACGGTCCCCAGCCGTCATCAGCACACTCCCACCGTGATGCATAACGGACGGGGGCCGTCATCAGCATGGAAGGGGTTAATGTATTCATTCTATCTCACACTTATTTTGGTAAAGCCAAGATTAGAAACCTTAGAAAAGATTAGAAAATATTTGGCATGTGTTGAGCGTTGGTAACTATAACTGGAGAATTTCAGTGGTTTGTCTTGTTTGTCTCCTAACTCGCTTTGTGTTTCTCAGTGAAGGTATATGATCAGCCGTGGTCCGAGCAGGTAACTGCGGTGGGGCCGTGTAAGGGGGGATTCCGAGGGACAATGCAGAGGGAAAAATGAATAAATAATTAATTTTCCCTCTGCATCGTCCCTCCAAATCCCCCCTTTACACGGCCCCACCATCCCACCGCAGTTACCTGCACGGACCGCGTCTGTATATGATATCACCTTCTACGACATCCGTGGTGTCGTCCCATGCAATAGTTATCATTTAAAAAGGAGGTTCCTACCCCTCAAGCCCCAACCCCATTTCTCTCCCTCTTCCACCCTCCTCCTCCTAGCCCCTCTTCCCTCCACCTTCAAGCTGCTGTTATCATAAAGCATGGAAAAAGGGCCACCAGCACAGGTGATTGGGGGAGGGGGTGGGATCTTACACTTCCTCAGTGTGTGTGGGTTTGTGAAGGGCTTTGCAGCTCGTGAGGCACCCTCCCTCTCTTCTTGAGGCAGTGTGGGCTGTGTTCCTTCCCGCTGTGTACTTCCTTCCACCTCGCCTCGTGTAAGCTCCAGCGCTGCGCTGAAAACAAGAGAGCGCTGAAGCGACGAGCTGGAGCTGTGCGGCAACCACAGAGTGCATTTAGCTCTCCGTGGCACCGTACCAGGGCCGGCTCTAGGCTCACGTAGGCCCTGAGCAGGGAGTGTGGGTAGGGGGCCCGAGGCCGCCAAATCCCTGCCAGGGGCCGCCACGCAAATATGTATCTAAGGATATATATTGGCGTGGCGGCCCCTGGGGTTTGGCGGCCCTGTGCAGGTGCACAGCTTGCACATGCCTTAGGCCGGCCCTGACCGTACTACAGTCCAACACAATCCTGTCACATGTCACAGGATGTGCAAGTGGTGTGACAATAGTCCCCACTGTGCGGGTGCCCCACGGGGCCCCTTCTGGCACTGTGCACAGGCAGTGGGTCCCCTGTCCTTAAACCTCCTAACTGGGTCCTGAGCGCGGGGGCCCACTCCGTGAAATTTGCAGGGTGGCCCTCTCAAGTTTCTTTACCCCACTGGGCTGGGCCACTCGTTTTAAAACAGTATTTAAGATTAGGCTTCCTTTTTGGGAAACTATGACTCGTGCCCTCGCAATGCACTGCTTATGTCCTCACATACTACATGTCTCATGACAAAAAGATTAGAAAATATTTGGCATGTGTTGAGCGTTGGTAACTATAACTGGAGAATTTCAGTGGTTTGTCTTGTTTGTCTCCTAACTCGCTTTGTGTTTCTCAGTGAAGGTATATGATCAGCCGTGGTCCGAGCAGGTAACTGCGGTGGGGCCGTGTAAGGGGGGATTCCGAGGGACAATGCAGAGGGAAAAATGAATAAATAATTAATTTTCCCTCTGCATCGTCCCTCCAAATCCCCCCTTTACACGGCCCCACCATCCCACCGCAGTTACCTGCACGGACCGCGTCTGTATATGATATCACCTTCTACGACATCCGTGGTGTCGTCCCATGCAATAGTTATCATTTAAAAAGGAGGTTCCTACCCCTCAAGCCCCAACCCCATTTCTCTCCCTCTTCCACCCTCCTCCTCCTAGCCCCTCTTCCCTCCACCTTCAAGCTGCTGTTATCATAAAGCATGGAAAAAGGGCCACCAGCACAGGTGATTGGGGGAGGGGGTGGGATCTTACACTTCCTCAGTGTGTGTGGGTTTGTGAAGGGCTTTGCAGCTCGTGAGGCACCCTCCCTCTCTTCTTGAGGCAGTGTGGGCTGTGTTCCTTCCCGCTGTGTACTTCCTTCCACCTCGCCTCGTGTAAGCTCCAGCGCTGCGCTGAAAACAAGAGAGCGCTGAAGTGACGAGCTGGAGCTGTGCGGCAACCACAGAGTGCATTTAGCTCTCCGTGGCACCGTACCAGGGCCGGCTCTAGGCTCACGTAGGCCCTGAGCAGGGAGTGTGGGTAGGGGGCCCGAGGCCGCCAAATCCCTGCCAGGGGCCGCCACGCAAATATGTATCTAAGGATATATATTGGCGTGGCGGCCCCTGGGGTTTGGCGGCCCTGTGCAGGTGCACAGCTTGCACATGCCTTAGGCCGGCCCTGACCGTACTACAGTCCAACACAATCCTGTCACATGTCACAGGATGTGCAAGTGGTGTGACAATAGTCCCCACTGTGCGGGTGCCCCACGGGGCCCCTTCTGGCACTGTGCACAGGCAGTGGGTCCCCTGTCCTTAAACCTCCTAACTGGGTCCTGAGCGCGGGGGCCCACTCCGTGAAATTTGCAGGGTGGCCCTCTCAAGTTTCTTTACCCCACTGGGCTGGGCCACTCGTTTTAAAACAGTATTTAAGATTAGGCTTCCTTTTTGGGAAACTATGACTCGTGCCCTCGCAATGCACTGCTTATGTCCTCACATACTACATGTCTCATGACATGTATTGTATGACATCGCCAATAACATAACGGGTGAATGAATGTCTATGGTTTCCTGTAGTTTAAAATGTTATGCATTAGCTGACATGAACACATGAACACCAATCTAAAGCGTTACTCAGTCTAACCTTTGGTTTTATCAGGTGAAAAAGAAGCAAATAAAAATGTATATATATATATGTATATGTATATATATATATAATTATAGTTATACTGCCGCTCTTCTAATTATAGGCCACTGCTTGAGCCAGTATAAACAATTAGCAATTGGTCAACTAGAATTTAAACAAGGTTTCGGGTGAAGGAGAAAAAAATATATATATATATATGTGTGTGTGTGTGTGCACGTGCTTGCATATATGGATGGAAAATACACATGCATTCTCCAAGATTATCTGCCCTAAACAAGAACAAAGGTGTAACACACACGTAGAAGACCAGAAAAATTACCAAATATTGCTGTAGTGAATTAAATTACATCTGCGCGCGTTAAAGTTGTAGAGGCTAGCGCCGGCCTCTGCCTTCTCTACCGCTTATAAACCCGGCCTGCCGGTATTTACTCTGAAAAGGCGCTCATTCCCTATTGCCGCGGAGGGAGGAAGGCTCTGCCTTCAGCAGCCGCTTCATGACCCAAAAATCTGTCAGTCTTCCTCGGAATAAATTGTGGAATGTTCCATTGTGCGTGCCCGGGGGGAGCGCCTCCTTCAAAGGCCTGCGGTTTGCCTCAGTTGTGAAAGAGCGGAGTGAGGCCCCCGCACGGGGGCGAGGGGGGCACGCAGGGGCCCTGCCCTGCTCGCAGGGTGTGCACAAAGAGGTGGGCACCGCGTGCCCCCGGGCCTGGAGGCCCCCGCCCCCCCTGCCAGGCAGGGCCTCGTTGAAGCAGCCCTCGGTGGAATCAATGCACATTGAGGGGAGCTTGAAACTGCTTCATGCAAGTTCCCGTGTTGGAGGGTGCAGCGCCGGGCAGTGTGTGCGTGTCCACTCGCTGTGTGTGTCCGCTCCGCGTGGCTGGGAGTGTGTGTGCGTGTCCACTCCGCTGTGTGTGTCCGCTCCGCGTGGCTGTGTGCCTGCGTCTGAGTGTTTGTCTATTTGTGTGTTCACATAGCGTTTCTGGTGAATATGCCGTTCTGTGCACGTGAACACGTGTGTGTAATTGTTTATGTATATGACACGCTCGTCTCTCTGCCTGTGGTCGTGTGTACACGGCTTGTGTGTCCACGATCCTGCTTACGTATGTCCGTGCGGGTTTATACATGTGGTTGCATGCATGTGTGGGCGTGCATATATATTAAGCGTATGTGTGTGGTTATGTATACATAGCTGTGTGTCTGCACTTATGTGCCCGTAAGTCAGCACGTGTTTGCATTCATGTATGCACGCGTCTGTGGTCGTAGTAAGGTGGGCTTGTTTGCGTGAATGCGCGCCCGCACATCTGTGTACGGCCTCGCGCTTGTGTGTTTGTGCACGTCTGTGTGCACTTTGGATTGGAGGCAGTTTGTGTGTGTGCAGATGTGTGCATCATGTTTATGTTATGTTTCGGCGCGTGTGCTTTTTTAGAGTGTATTTTTCTGCGTGTTTGTCTGTTGAGGGTGGTTGTGTGCCCCTGGACACGCGTGCTTTTGTTGTCACGAGTTCACACTTGTTTTAAAAGAAGTTTGCAGAGAGCAGCAGTGACAGTGCGCGTCCTGCCCGTAAGTTAGTGGTCATGCCTCGCAGCGCTGAGCCCACGTGCACAGCTGTGCTCCTGTACAAAGGTGCGCTGTGACTGCTCGTGCGTGCCTCTGTGGTGAAACGAACAGTTCACAAGTAGCACTTGCGGGTCCTGCCCGGGCGCGCCGAACGGCACCTGGTCCTCACAGGTACTTCCTTGGCGGATGTTGCCCCCTAGTGGCAGAGCGTGTTACTGCCCGGAGCTGGAGGGTACAGGGGCAAGAGCAGTGCTCTGAATGGGCAGGGAGAGGTGGGCGAGTCTACAAATTAACGGGGAGAGCCGAGCCAAGGGGCTGGGTCGGATCTTACAGCCCCTGCACGAGCCGAGCCCTGAACATGTTTGCTCCGTTAATCATAGAACAAGCATCTAAATACGATCAAATCTCTTCAACATTTAAAACAAGTTTTCTCCTTTAGCACGTGGCAGCGTTGAGATTAATACCGCACATTATAGCACTGAGAAGTACTTTATTAAACGTTATGTAAACCTGATCATTTAGTGAATTAAGTGGTAAGGCAAGTGTCATGTAAACCCTGTATTGGCACAGATTACTATAGAATAACATTTCACATGTTAAGGCTTTTTTTTAACCTCTTTGTGCACCTTTCAGCTCTTTTTAATACAGCACCCGATTTACATAGGCACCGTTACAAGGGTCACCATTGATTGTCTATAGGGATAAGGAAATGAAGTGAATCTCGGGATGTTGAGTTCATCCCAAGAATGCAACCAGGTATCCCAGGTCCAAAGTCGACAAAGGTCCAAAGTAGACAGCTCTGGCCTTAACGCCACATCCAGGGTACAGGGAAGGAGGGAGACGGGCAGAAGCCACATGAAAGCTCGGCTCGTTCTGGGCTCGAGCTTCCAACCGGACCTCGATCTGAGCCAGAGCCGAGGTTCAGGCTCCAGCCTGGCGCGAGCTTTCAGTGGCTCGCCCAACTCTAGCAGGTCCTGCCTGGAACTGAGTAGCCGCACTTCTTTATTTGAAAGGGAGAGTACCTGGACTTCTGTAATATACTTAAAGGAGTGTACCTGCACTTCTCAGCACTTCTGCAGCACATTTAATGGAAGAGTACTGGCACTTCTGAGCATTGCTGCAATACATTTAAAGGGAGTGTACCTGCACATTTCAGCACTTCTGCAGTACATTTAAAGGGAGTGTACCTGCACAGCTCAGTACTGCCGCAGTACATTTAAAGGGAGTCTACCTGCACATCTCAGCACTTCTCTAGTACATTTAAATGGAGTGTACATGCACAGCTCAACACATCTACAGTACAGTTAAAGGAAGTGTACCTGCACATCTTAGCACTTCTGCAGTACATTTAAAGAGAGTGTACCTGCACAGCTCAGCACTTCTGCAGTACAGTTAAAGAGAGTGTACCTGCACATCTCGGCACTGCTGCAGTACATTTAATGGAAGATTACAGGCACTTCTCAGCACTGCTGCAATACATTTAATGGGAGATTATATTAGATTACAAGCATGTAAAGTGCTTGGTTACTCCCAACGGAGTGTTCCCACGCTAAGAATTCCAACTGTTAGTATAGCACAGCCCTACCCAAAAAGCAGAAAGAATTAGCATCAATCCATCGGGAGTGACCGAAAGAACCAAGTTTTTAGTTTTTTACGGAACAGCACTTCTGAAGGCTGCATCCCCAGCTCCAGCAGCAGTGGATTCCAGGCCTTCGCTGCTAAAAAGCGAAAGGATCTGCCTCCTTACCGTGCCTTTTGAATTATGGGCACTGTCAACTTTGCAGTGCCTGTAGACCTAAGATTCCGAATCGGTCTGCAGGGCATGAGTAAGGGTTGAGGATAACTAGGTCCCTTCTCATTCAGAACCCCATGGAGAGATTTAAAAGTAACTATGTCCTGCACCAGTAGCCAGTGTAGTTCCCTCAGGGCAGCTCCCACGAGGTTCGTCTTGGGCTGTTCAATAAATGTAAAAAATTGATACTTGTATAGCGCACTACTCACCCGCAAGGGTCTCAAGGCGCTTGTACAAATACCGCTGTGGAACCCATCCTGGCTTTCCCTGTGAGATGTCCACTCCTGGGCACCCCCAAGGTGGAGGCCAGGCATCCTTAGCATTGTGGGGGCCGTTGTGGAGATCAAGCAAGCTATTGCCCAGAGTTGCAGAGTGGGACTCCATGATTGGAATAGGCACCGAGGCGAGAATTATCAGGTCCGTGGAATTTTTGAGCCCAAGACCCGCCGAGGCGGGGAATTGAACCCTGGTCCCGGGGCTAGACCTCTGCATCAGGGTCTGCCGCTCTAACCATTGAGCCACACTTCTCCGGGTTGCAGCATTCTGGACTTTCTGTAACATTCTCATGTTGCTTTTAGTGACCCCCAAGTAGAGAATGTTGCAGTAATCCAAACAAGATGTAATCAAAGCCTGAATAATAGTCTATTTTAGCTTCGAGAGGTGGAAGATCAACAAATTTCCATAGCATCTTTAAGATGCCAACGCTCAAGTTCAAGACATAAATATTCTGCCCCTAAATCCTTTTGCCACCTCAAAGGTCACATGGGCAATTTTTTCCAGCATTTTATTCTACTTGAAAATTCTGCCATGAAATGTATTTCTACTTTTAAATAGAGTGTTTCAGATTGGCAGCACAAGCCATAATACGTCATAATGTTAATAATTAGTACTTTTTAATAAACAAGGTAAAATGATCCACTTCCTGTCAATCTTTTTTCATGGCTATCTGAATGGTCAGGTTTATAATAAAGATTTTTGAATTTTGCAAAAACGTGCAGGTAAAATGTGTAACATTTCATGAATCGTCTTGCATGTTACCATCATGATGGCTTTCTCTGTGTGACTACGAATGATAGGCCATGGTCCCTGACATCATTCGCCACTGAAATATAAATTTCCATATGAAACTTGCAACAATGTTAACAAAAATGGGAACTTCCCGATAATGGTAAGGGAGTGGCGATTAGCACTGTTTGGAGTGCTGATAAAAGTGCAAAAACTCCAAATGCATTTTCCCCGTAATGCACACTTAAAGCTACTTTGTAGTAGGAATGTTACTTAAAACGCCCCAACATTTTTGGGGGGTTGCATAAGAAAAAAGATTTGTCCTCAAGCAAAAACTGTAACACGCATTTGCACATTACCGCCTAAACCCGTTGATTTTTTAGTTGTGAACAAGTCTAGACTTATTTATTAAAATAATCTCCTCCCGAGAGTTTGGCGTGAGTAGACACTTCTTATACAATATTCTGGGTTGGTTTAGTCTGATGAGGCCGATTGTAAAATCACAGTCTGAATGAACTTTCAGAGATAAGGTGCACGGGTCGTTCCCCTAGGTGGTGATGGTGGCGGTGGGCATCATGAATTCTGTGGACCCCCACTAATTCATTACTTGAATTTGGGGACCCCCACTGAGTCATTAATGGAAGTTGGAGAGCCCTGGCTTATGCAATTTCTATGATTGATCCTCAAAACTATACTCAACAAATACAAATACAAGACTACACCATAAAAATGTTCATATATTGAAATATTTTGTTTAATATACAAAAATTGTTCATATTTTCGCAATTTTATTTCTTTATTTTGTGAATACCTTATTATTTTAATACCATTTAATTTTGTAAAACGGTTGCGGACTCCCTGTGTAGTGTAGTTCCTATATTCCCAATAGGCTCTGCGCATTGGAATAATATATCCTATAGATGTGACATAGGACTTATGTGTACTAGGTCCCTATCGAATATATTAGACTTAATTATGAGTGCCAGCTAGCTCAGAGGTCACTAGAAACTTTCTCGAATTCACAAGAAGGGATTAGTCTCTGACAACCGCATAAACATGACAACTTTGTTTCCCCAAGATAAAACTGATCATCAGAGTCGTGCAAACAATAGATAGATATTTCACTCAGTCAATTGTGCATGCTTCGTTTCACCAGAGGTGCAGAGAAAATAGAACGACAGGCGTTTTCAATAAAAGGATTTATTGAACAGTCTTCTTTCTCAAGCATATGAAATGAACTGCTACAATCATAAAACTGGTTGCAAAATATAATGCATACAGTAAAAAGAGTAGAATAAAATAATACTGTAAGAGCATTGTATGGTTCCTAAACCATAAATAAATACATACATAAATAACAGAGGCTAAAAGTACTCAACTGGTGCTTCTAAAATACGCCTACCCCGGTGTACCTAACCTAATCTTAGTACGAGGGAAGAAGTAAGTGAGGTGTACAATAAATAGATTATTCTTTTGCCAAGAATCTGTCCAAGAGTTATCTTAGGGTCTAATCAGCTCCGTTCCTTAATTTGGAATGAAGAAGATCAGACTCATGACGCGATTTCCCAACAACCCGCAAGGGTAGCTTGGAAACACTGGAGCTGGATTTCTCGGCAGGAGAAAAGACAGCGTCTCTCTCAGTGTGTCTGCTGGAGGGTCGGCTACCTTCGGCACTTGCAGTAGCAGGGCGCGTTGGGCAAGTAGATAGTCGAACTGCTCCAAACCACCGTGTGCTTGCTATGGCAAGTGTGGGCATATTTATACCTTGAAGTTGCCGAGTTTGACGTAAAGGTGGACATAATAACATAATTAAAGACTCTCAGTTCTTGGAAAACACCATGAGTTCTTAGACAAGTCAGTATTCGAGCAAGGGGAAGTCCCTAGTCGTTGAAGCTGAGTTTTCCAAGAAATCGTTGTAGATTTTCGGAACTAGTGGAAGTAGCCCTGCCGTATTTGGACTGCATGAGCTATGTCTAAATATGGGTAAGATTCTTATACCTATATAAGGACATAGTGATTTATACCTATAAAAGGGCATGAATCGGGAAATTTCCAATAGTGTCCTAAAATGGTTCACAACATCTGAGTATGCCTCGCATACCCCCAGGAGTACTAGAGCTGTGGGTTAAGAACCACTGATGTAGAGGCCATGGGTAATTAGCACATTTTAGGAGAGCAGGTGAAGAGTGAACAGGATGTAGAATGTCTCATTAACCCATGTACCATTGAAACTGTGGGTGTTATTACCTAACTGAATTTTACAAACATGGTGCTCTATTGGTATTTAGTGGTTGCATCTATCAAAAATGTATACTGAAAATAAAGTTCTGTACTCTTTTAATGCACCACATTCCTGAAAATGTAAGGATAAACAGGCAGAAATAGCCTTCAAGTTTACATTGCAAAAGTGGTCATCAAAACACTGTGGTGCCTAAAGGGAGCACAGTCTCAAGTGATCCACTCTCTGCGATAGATCTCCATCTGCTGGAATAAGAAAAGATTTTGGGTGATGAGGAATCTGTCAAAGGTCTGGTATGGACGCATTGATACCACTGACAGTGAAAATAAATCTATTACATTATTGTTATATTTGCATAAGATAAAAGGCAGATGTACGGAGAAGCAATTTTACAAAATTTGAGGACCACTGGAGAGTTGGATCAGCTATTTTTTAGAACAAATGAAATTAGATATTAGTCCGCATAAGGTATTTAGGTATTTTATTGTCAATACTTGAATGAATGATCCTGCTTTATTGAACTGTCATTTTATGCTTCATTCACTTATCTTTATAGACTTTTTAATAATAAAATGTAGTAATAATAAATTGTCATATTTCTGACTTTTATTTAGTGACATTATCCTCCCTCTGGCATTCTCTAACTACATCTGTCTAGATGACACCCACATCCTTTTTTGGAATTCCAAGATTCGGAGTACGTTTTCCTAATTTGGTGTTGGAGGACAAATTCCTCGGCCATGCTTAATTCTTCCAAAACTGGAATCATTTCTTTTTCCTTTTTCCGCTGCATCACAGATACCATCGCACCCAGTCCATCTTTCTCTCAAAAATGCGACTCTCACTCTCTCATTGCAGGACATGTTCGAATACTCCATTAACTCCAGAGTACAGAGGAAGGTATTGAAAATCATTGGCACTGGTATAAAGTTTTAGGTAATGAACATATTAATATGTGCTATTGAATCAATTAATCAATCATAGCATTTGTTAAGCGCACTACTTACCCATGAGGGTCTCAAGGCGCTGGGGGGGGGGGGGTGGTGGTGAGGGGGGGAGTGTTGCTACTGCTCGAAGAGCCAGGTCTTGAGGAGTCTTCTGAAGGTCAGCAGGTCTTAGGTCTGCCGTAGGTGGATGGGGAGGGTGTTCCAGGTCTTGGCGGCGAAGTGGGAGAACAATCTGCCACCGGAGGTCGCTCTTCGGATGCGGGGGACTGTGGCGAGGGAGAGGTCGGTGGAGCGGAGCTGGCGGTGTAAAAGCTGAGGTGTCTGTTGAGGTACGCTGGTCCGGTGTTGTGGAGAGCCTTGTGTGCGTAGGTGAGGAGCTTGAAGGTTATCCTCTTGTTGACGGGGAGCCAGTGCAGGTCTCTCAAGGTGGGGTGTGATGTGGCTGCGGCGAAGGATGTCATTTGTCATTGACTCTCCTTCCTCACTGTCTCGGTCAATCGATACAACACTTATGAGACTAAATAAACCCAAGAGCATATTTGTTTACCCCCCACGCTACATCTTCCCCCATTTTGATAAAGATATTAAGTTTCCCACTCACACCGTTTTCATCCTCCCGCTACTGACACATTGGTTGGCGGGGTCTCTACCTAGACAGGGCTCTGTTCAGACTTTTGACTCTAGTCGCCAAGACTGTTTGTGCAACCCTCTGGGATTGCCATCTCAAAACGACCCCCTCTGTGCTCTCTGCCAAGGGGCACTTTCATACCATACCTCAGATCTGCCTGAGCCAAGGCCATTTTCAGGCCTTTTATGTTGCCGCAACCCCTCCATGGAACCCATTCCGAGCTGACTTGAGAACTTTCCCCTTCTGGAATTTGTTTAAACGGGCATCTAGTGTAGATAAGAAAATACTACGTTATCTTTACCCAGTCCTGCATACTAACACTCACCAACAACAGGCGTTTTAGAAGGTTCGGTGGTTGAT
This sequence comes from Lissotriton helveticus, assembly GCF_964261635.1. Classification (NCBI taxonomy): domain Eukaryota; kingdom Metazoa; phylum Chordata; class Amphibia; order Caudata; family Salamandridae; genus Lissotriton; species Lissotriton helveticus. Next base: position 864,037,968 of record NC_136073.1, read on the forward strand.
GATGTCAGTTGGGGTTTTGAGACCTATTGTGGTATCATTCACCGGGTGGCCCATTTAAAGCACTCTCATAGCGCCACTTTCCCAACTTAAACTTAATTTTGAGTGACCATTCCCTCTCCTCTCAGCGGCTGACCTCTGAACTCCCAGACTCCTCCCTTCATCTGCCTCTGCCCCATCCTTAAAAGGATTGGATAAATACATAACATGTCATGGACAAAGATGTATTAAATGTAGGTGAGTTAGGGGTGTAGACACAAAGGTGATTTACACCAGACTGTTGAGGGGCACAGACATGGCAGACAGCCACGCAACACACCTTTTTATTGTCAGTGGAATTTTGGAAGAAAAAAAAGGATATTCACATTATGAATCGAGGCGAGGCACACAAATTTGCATTTCTGGAGGATTTAGTGCTTATATTGTTAAAACATAAATATACGCGAGGCCCAAAATTTTGTTGGGGAGCCCACGGTCGGCGGTATCGAAGGTCGGTGCGTTAAACACCAAGGATGCGCGGTCTTGATTCCACCTCGTGCCTCTTTATTCCCCCACCAGACACTTCCTGCCTCCTTGCATCACTCTTGAAGGTGCTTTCTTCCTTTGTCCTTGTTTTAAATCTTTTTTCACCCTCCTTTTTTCCCTATCTATTGTGTTTTTCTCTCTTTTGGGCTGGATCATAATTTGATGAGGAAAAATAAGTGGTGATCTCCAAAAATAAGTGCTGATCTCCAAAAATAAGTGCTGGTGGGCCCCACCTGCAACCATCGGCTCAAATGAAGCTCTTGGGGGAATTATAGGCTTTGAATCTGCATTCTGCTTTAAGGAGCCTTTATCAGGATTACAATATCACACGACATTCAGTTTTCACTGAAAAAGACCTCTCCCTGCAAAGCAACATTTTCTTTTGTGCAGCATTACTCCTTGGCGAGCTGTTTCTACCCTCGGCGTGTATAACTTAGAGGAAAAAGAAAAACAATGTAAAATGCGGCGAACGACGGCTTTCAGGCAGCAGTGGGGAGCCACAGTGCCCTCCAGAGGCCACACGGGGTACTGTTAGAAACAGCTACAAGCAAAGACCCGTCCGTCTCTTTGTTTGCTAAAACATGTGCTAAGAGTAAGCCACAGGATCCGGGAATGAAATATTTGGGTGTGATAAATGAGCTAGAGGTTTTTCCTGGTTGATTCTCTACTCGCCACTGACACACTGTGTGATAGTCTGCATTTGCCATTTATCTCCAAGGCAAGAAGCGCTAGCCAATGGGATGCAACGTGATCACAAATTAATCTTCGCTTTTGAGGCGCTCAATATTTCAGCATAGATCGAATTAAAAACACAACCATTGCTACTAATGTATAACTAGTTAATTATCGACACTTAAGCATCCATGACATAAAAAGACAGATTTTGAATCCTCTAATCATAAAGACGGTGTATCCGCCTGCATAATAAATGCAGATCGCGCATTTAAAGGGTGAGATTTGTACGGTCAGCCTCACAACTCGACCAACGAGCAGATTAATTGGAATTCGCAGGTGCACAATTCTTACTTTGATGCAATCCACTGCAACAGTCCTGATCCGGTGTTCAACCACAGAGTTAAAATGCTTTTAAAGTTCTTGGGCAGATTTACTACTTCTGGCGTATCTCTGCTAACCAGCAGGGATGCGCCAGAAGAGCTGCGATGCATCTGCCCACACGTGCGCACCACTGGCAATGCGGTGCACCGTGGCACACGGATGGGCAGATGTGTGTCGCATCCCCCGTCGGAAAGGCCTCGCATTGCTGGAGTTGCGTCGCAAGCGCTACGCAGCTCCAGCAAGGCTCGGGGGTGCCCTATGCCTAACATGCTGTGTCAATCCTTACGCCTGCTTCAAGTAGGTGCAGGGTTTTGACGCAGCATGGCCTTAAAAGTGACTGAGTGAAATCTTGTAGATTTTATTCAGCCACTTTTAGGAGGCGTTCCTGCACTGAAATGCCCCCCCCGCGCAGGAACGCCTACATGTGGTGCAGGGCTTTACAACGTGATGCATCTCCCAGATGCATCACTTTGTAAATATCCCGCAGCATGGCTTTGCGCCGCCGCTGCGTCACAAAAGTGATGCAACGGCGGCGTTAAAGAGGCGCAAGGGGCTTGTAAATCTGCCCCCGTGTGTACAGCGCCACTGGTTTAAGATGGCCACTTTAAGCACTTAAGGGCAGATTTGCAAGCCCATTGCGCCTCTTTTACGTCACTTTTCCCATGTTAAAAGTGACGTAAAGGGCTTGTAAATCTGCCCCTTACTGCTCACAGAGGCTCTGAGTCACATCATATGCACACCTATGCATCACACGTTACCTCTATGGCCTGTGCACATTGCTGAATTTGAGGTGTTTCACCAGGGCACAAGTCCTAAAAAAAGAAGTGGGGGGACGCTGTCACCGGAAGTGACGTCATGACAGTTAGTGACGTCACGTTGCCTCCCCTCGCTCACCCCTTAGATGCGATTGCATCAGAGAAGCCAGCGGGTGAGCAGTGTTCGGAATGGGCTTCGATTTCGCCCCAGAGAGGCCAAAAAGTGAAGTCCAGCTTTTGGGCAGGGGGGATGGCGTCCACCTGGTAAAAACACGATAAAATAAGTGGGGGGACGCCGTCCAACCGCGTGGTACCCCGAATCGAGCCCTGTGTTTCACACAAATCTTCAGGTGTGCGCCAATACACCCGCGTAAGTTAAGTATTGGCATTCCTAGAGGGCGACCCTTCCTCAGATGCAGCAGAGAGGTAGATTACTGAGGGGATCGGGAGACGATCGCAAGATCTTCTTCACCGAGGGAGATTACAAACATTCACCTTTTTAAGGCACTGGAAGAGCGTAATTTGCCAAGAATCACATGGTGTTGATTCAGGCATCCCAGCTGGGATTTGAACCCGAATCCCCAAGCTCCAAAGATGACCACTCTAGCGGCTAGGCAACATGTTCGAGTCTTCATAGCACCCTCGCCCATTTAAGCAGTGGGAAGAATGTGTATAACAATAGGTTTGTTAACCTTTTTGCTTCATTTTCTGTACATAGTATGCCTGTTTCCACGTGGCGAAACACATTTGGCCCCACCATCTGCAGAGCAAGACCCCCATTAAGATTGTCCCTTTAAAACCCCTGTTATTTTGCCGCCCTGGAATTCCTGTTCCCGATGGTCCCAATCATTTGAAAGGGGGGATGGGAGAGGGAAAAACAAGTATTAACATTTATGGGGAATAACACGGATGTTTTCATACTGATTTTTGGGTTTCGCCTGCCGAAGGCTGCGCTCTGCGCAGCTTTTCGGCGCAGGTGAAATCCTATGTTGACAATAAGGAGTTCGGGAACGTCCCCCGGCTCTCATTGGCTAGCTCCATAAATGGAGGCTAGCCATTGGGTGCCGGATCTGTCCGGCAAGGCCGGACCAGATTCGGGGGCGTTCCCGAGATTTTTTCCCTGGGCGGAGTTACGTTTTTTCCCGTTCCCTCCCCTTTCCCGCCGTCCGTGTTCTCTCCCGCACCCCTCCCGCCGTCCGTGTTCTCTCCCGCACCCCTCCCGCCGTCCGTGTTCTCTCCCGCCCCCCTCCCGTCGTCCGTGTTCTCTCCCGCCCCCCTCCCGTCGTCCGTGTTCTCTCCCGCCCCCCTCCCGTCGTCCGTGTTCTCTCCCGCCCCCCTCCCGTCGTCCGTGTTCTCTCCCGCCCCCCTCCCGCTTGTTTTCCTGATGCTGGCCTCGCAATGGCGCTGCGTCTCTCCTCCCCCTCCCGCTTGTTTTGTTAGCTGTGTAGCGGCAACACAGGGCATGGATGTGATGTTTTCTTTGGACGATTGTTGGCCTTTTTTATGCCCACCTCAAAGAGCGCTAATAAAACAATGCGTCGTCCGCCCAGTCGCGCCATGCAAATTCAGTTACACCCAAGACTGACTGGAGTCACAACGCCCCATGCCCTATCAAATGCCAGGATACGAGGAAACAAGGGTCCGCCGCCAGCCCCCCTCCCCCCCAAGTCGCATTCGGTCTCCTGATTTGGCGCAGTTAGTATTCCCTGTTGAGCGTTGCAAAGGAGACGTGGGGCGACGCGCGGGACCGAAGAAGATGCCTGGTAAGTTTAATTCATTGCATTAACCCACCCCTCCCCGCGCGGTTTTCCTCCCTTTCCCCCCAGCCCCCTGATTCATGCCGGCCGTGACTGGAGTTGGTCCCTGATTCATGCCGGCCGTGACTGGAGTTGGTCCACCGGCCGCGACTAAAGAAGCAACTTTTTCATGAACCCTCGACGAAGCAAAGAGAATTCCGCCTGACTTGATGGATCCCTTCTAACTTATTCTCTCAGAGACGGCGTACTCGCTTGATATTAAAGTAAACACATGTATGCAAAGTGACCGTTAATAATTAAGTATTGTTGTGAATGTGTGGGGCTCACTACTGGAGTACGACCCCTGTAAACATGCAATTTTGCTGCGTTTCCGGCATAATCTTTGATTTGCCACACTTGCCACATAATCCATCACCGTTTTGCATAACTTGCTGATTTTGACAAAAAAAATAACTTTTTCTAGCTCAAACAGATCAAAATGTATTAATAAAAACGGTGCTGCATGTGTTGCTGCGCAGGGGCAGGCCTTCCTTCTATCGCGCGGCTGCAGGTCACCTCAGACCTGTCAGTTGCTGATTGCTATATTTAGATATTCAACTGATAAAAAGGTGAAATGTTTGCCCATGCGGCGTTAATATATGCAGCAGTGGCAAAACAATGAGATAGTGCTGCTTGAAAGTGTGCCGCATTAAGCTGCATAATTTGCTTTGGTTTGCCTACTTTTGAGGACTACACACATTTTAATGGTAAATGCCACTATCTGAGGGAAAAATCAGTAAGAGTTTAATACCCGTCTCTAAAGGGCAGGGATACTGCGCGTTACACGAGGCACAGATTGCAGGTGTGATTAGTCTCCATGAGTACAGGGGAGCTGCTTGCGGGATGAGCCACAGATAGATGTCAGGAACATTCGGTTGGCAGTATGAAGCTCACAGCCTCAGCTGCTTGACCCGACCTCCTAGCCATGGGCCGCAAAGTCGAAGAATCCCATACGAAGCACCCATCTGCTGGTGTCATTTGCAGCATTATTGCCACAGTGCCTTTGACATTGTGTTTGTTCCTTTCACAAGTGGAAGTAATATTATTGTTAAGTTAAAGCCCCCGGGGAGCCAGCCCACACAAATATCTTGCTGCTGATTTGTTTCCTGCTCCAGCATCAGCAGGAGTTTATTTTTCACAAGTGCAATACCCCTGATATTGTGAGAGGCATAAATGGTGCAACATTGCAGTCGACCTCATTGATATTAAAGTATTGTGTAAACAGTACTATAGATAACTACGTAGGCCGATCTCTGAAATTAAGGCTGACTTTACCATATTTTGTGCGGAGTATTTGTAATCATGTGTCCCACTCTACTATTCTTTCTGCAATCATGCACCACACGCAGGTATGATTTCAGTAATCATGCTTCACACATTGCTGTGATTGCAAACATCTTGACCAACACACAGGTATGCCCCCTTAATTGCTGAATAACGATGCTCCTCACTGGTGAAGGCAGTCATCTTTTTCTGAGATGTTCTCTTTCAGGATTCTCCTTTAGTGGAGGGCTGGGCATCCCTTTTGCCTTCCTCAGTCCATTTGTCCGGTGGCTCACACCCTTTAATGAATGGTCTTTGGTAGCTCACACAGTACAATTCAGACAATCTTGACATGCAAATGGGTGTAATGTCTGATATTTATATGTTTCCCTCGTCGTCAATGCTTGATGTTGCTCTCCAGAAAGTGTTACTCATAGTCGTTAAAATATCACTCATATTTGCACTGAAATTATGAAAATGTCCCACTATGAATCTGATACCTTGGCAGCTATGCTTTGCTTGTTGTTTTTCTCGCTAAACTTTTCCTATTGCACAGTGTGAGACTTGCAGTAAGCTCAGCTGTGGAAATGTAAAGTCATGGCTTCTAAGTCGATGCAGAGACCATGTGGTAAAAAGGAGGGAACCTCATGACTGAGGCATCCCTTCATACTCCCTTAGTCCCCTGTCCTTTACACAATTATGGACAGACATTATGGACAAAAGTCCCGCCTCTCACCGCCTCTCACTTCCATTGGCTAGCTCCATAAATGGAGGCTAGCCATTGGAAGTGAGATCTATCGTTCAAACAGCAAGAAGTGAGATGTGGGCTGCCCTGCCTCTGTGTGGGTGCGTGTGGTTCTGGGTGGGTGTGTGTGTGTGTGGCTCTGGGTGGGTGTGTGTGTGTGTGGCTCTGGGTGGGTGGGTGTGTGTAAGGGGGCTCTGGGTGTGTGTGTGTGGGGGGGGGGGCTCTGGGTGCGTGTGTGTGTGTGTGTGTGTGTTGGGGGGGCTCTGGGTGTGTGTGGCGGGGCTCTGGGTGTGTGTGTGTCTGGGTGTGTGTGTCTGGGTGTGTGTGTGTGTCTCTGGGTGTGTGTGTGGCTCTGGGTGTGTGTGTGTGTGGCTCTGGGTGTGTGTGTGTGGTAGTAATTGCTGTCTGCTGAGCTCGTCCGTAGGGTACAATAGGTCTCACATTGCGAGAGATTAAGCTAATGGCAATGTAAATGACAAAACCAACACATAAATACAAAGTTTGTCATTTACAATGCCAATAGCTCTAACTTTTCCAAAGGCGAAACCATTGCATTGTAAATGCTTGTTTTAATATCCCTCTACATTTTAAGACAAATGTCTGTGTGAAAAACCAAAACATGTCATTCCTGTGCGCTTGGTGACTCTTGTTACTGGGTCCATCAGAGGTCACAGGTAGGGTGACCAGAATTTTAAAGCAAAAAAAGGGACATTTCACAAAAATAGAAGAAGGACTATCATTTTACGTCAAGCGAGCGCACAGAATGACAGTGCTCCTCAGCAGAAAATTACAAAACAGGCAGTAAGAACCTACATAAGATGCAATTTTTAAACCCAGTAGCTTGCCTGTGAATTAAATTGCTTTCTTGGAAAAACTGCTAACTATCCCTGGCTTTGGAAAACATAAAAAAACACCTCTCCCCGTTTTTAGTCGACCTTCTCCAAAAACCGGGACATGAGCTAAATTTCTCGAAATCTGCCTGGACAGCTGGTGAAAAACAAGAACCGTCCTGGCAAATCCAGGACGACTGGTCACCCTATCACAGGGCACTTGAACCTGAGGCACACCTCCAGCTTTTTGCTTGACTTTAGGTGTGAAAGTCGTTGTGAAAGTCAGAGCTTTGAGGGCTCCTCCCACATTCAGACTGAAGGCTCTCCTGGGTGAATCTATGTTTCCACCCCTCACCGCAAATGTGCGTTTGAAGGGCACCTCCCGAGCCGGGCAGGCCGATCCTCCCTCAGAAGTGAAATCTGCACAGCCTGACTCGGTGGCTTAGAATTGGGGAATTCAGAGAAAAAATAGACCTTTTTTGAAGTCCAGCAGGAGGAGTCCTCGTAGCCGCTATGAAATATCTGCAGCTGCCACCATTGCTTACAGCACGGCCCAGGGTCACGCAGGGCTGTCAGAAGAGGAGGGAAGCCGGGACACTTTACCCTTTCTTGCTATAACATGCTTTTAAATACTAAAACATAAGGCCTGCAAGTTCCATTTTGATGCAGGTGATGAGGTAACACCACTAGGTGGTGTCAAGCACAGCGCTTTCTCTTTTTCAAATGATGGTTCTTGTTAATAACAGCTGCTCTTTTTGTCAGAAACCGGAGAGGCCTGCACAAGTTTCTGCTCCCGGCCCCACAAATGACATGCGTGGATCACAAGCAACAAACTGTTTCCAATTCAACCTCAGAGTTATTCTCTTTGCACCAGTTCTCACCAATGGTTGATAGATTAAACTGGAAAGTCTTACTTTAGAAAAAGCCTGTAGTTTTTAGGTCTCGCCTCTCAATGCGCATGCGCATTGAGCAGAGCGAGACTATAGGGGCTTAAATAAGCTTTACCTAGACTGGCGATTGACTGGCGATTTGATGCTGTGCCCTTGCGCTTTTAGGTCAATGCGCAAGCGCATTGACCTAAAATGCGCGTGCACATCATCAAATCGCCAGTCAATCACCAGCAGCACTCCTCCCACACCTTTGAAGTGAAGCTTAGCTTCACTTCAAAGGCCCCTGCTGCTTCACACCCTCATCGCCGCTCTCCCCGCTCCGCCCCTCCCCTGCCCGCCGTGTCGCATTTCTCCTCCCCCCTCCCCTTCTCTGCCTTCCCTCCGTCTTGTTTTTTTTACCCGCTCCGCCCCCTCCCCTGCCCGCCGTGTCGCATTTCTCCTCCCCCCTCCCCTTCTCTGCCTTCCCTCCGTCTTGTTTTTTAAACGCAGCGCTTACAAACATAGACAGCATACACAAAAGCTTTCTCAAAATACAGCATGAGAGAATTCTTCACACACACACAGACACACACTCACACACAGACACACACACATGCACTTGCAAACATACTCACATGCATGCACTCACATACACACACCTACATGCACACTCAGACACACACACACACACACACACACACATGCACACACATGCACACACACTCACACTCACATGAATACTCCCACTCAGACACACACACACACAACTAGCACAACTAGCGGCATCCAAGGAGTGTTATGTTTTCCCATCACAAGGAAAGCATGTGCAGCACATTTTCTGCCACATACGAGAAATATCACAAACTCTTGCGTAGGATGTATTTTTATGTAATTTTGTATGCTAAAGTACTCAGAGAATAGAAGAGTAATTAAATACTTAGTTCCCCTAGAGCTTTGACAAGGACATTCTCTGCCTTTTCCAGGAGCAGTTAAATGTGTTTCTTCTTTGCCGCTATGCAACCACACATATGGCCAAATAGCTGATGCCGATTCACAATTAATTTGAAAAACAAACGTCTCCGTAAGTCAGGAGACAGGCAGGAAAGGCTACAAAAAGAAGGTAGCAAGCCTCACCTGGCAGCAGTGTATTAAGGGGAGCTATTTTTGGTTCATTATAATGAGCGATCACGCACTAGTGGCCCGTGACCAGTTCTTTGCCTGGATAACCTTGATCCAGATTTTGCCCATGACCAAGATTATGATGCATCAACCGTCTTGTTATTTTGCCACTAACTTTACCAAGAAGTGGGCTACACTATGGTAACATCACTCTGTGCTTTGTGTTATCTTAGATGTCAGAGAAACGACAGCCTTCCCCTTTTTAAACCAGCTGGCTTCATTGCCAAGCTTGTTTCCTTAGTATTGTGACAGCGGAGGTTCCTAAGTATTGAGGACTCCCCAAGGCTTTATGCGGCTCGGTTTCATGTAAGATGAGCGAGTGAGTGAATACTCCCACTCAGACACACACGCACACAACTAGCGGCAGGCTGAAACACAAAGTAAATAATAAATAAAAAACAACATGTAATCTTTGACAGGGATTACACTGCCACTGAGAAAGGTAAACAAAAGTTATCTCAGGATCTGCAACACTGCATGTTCTTCTCTTCGCTCAAGTTTGACTTGCAACTGTGGGGAGGGGGCGGTGTATTCACCAGAGCACTTCCACCTCATAATCTGGAAGCATACATCACCCTGCCCTCCCTCTCCCCATTGTTTGGCTCCCATTTCCTGTAAAGTTCAATTCACAGTTTCTGTATTTTGTGGTCGCCTTTACATAGTGCATTACACAGTGAGTTACAGCCCTCAGTTCACGACAGGCGACACTGTTTCAAGCTGTTATCAAGCTTTCAAGCTTTATTACAAATCACAAAAAAGATGTTAATATTTCACTTCTGTTCTTGGATTTTCATCACAATAAAAAACACTGAATATAATCTTCACAAAAGTTATTTACAAAAGTTTAAGCTATTGCCGTTACAAATTAAATTATTTAACAATTAATTTAACAAAAAAAAATAAAAGCCATTGTTATTTGTAATATTAATACATCTAAGTCACGTAAATAAAAAACATGTTGCATTACAAATGCTATTGGTGTCACATTTGCGAAAGTTATAACTATTGGCATTGTAAATGACAGAGCTATTAATTTAGCTATTTTAACAAACACATAAATAAAATAAAAATTAATTTATAAGACCAATAGCTCAAACTTTCCTAATGCGAGACCTATTGCATTTCCAATGCTTGTTTAACTCAGTAACCTTGCTCAATAAACTTTAATGTCAAGTCAGACATATCTTCTAAAGAGAGCACAGATGATTTGAGCCTCTTCTAGGGCGAGATACGACCCCACATACTTTAGTAACGCTTATAAGTTTAAGCGTTACAATTCAAAATTATGTGGGGCCAATGGACATTATTATCCTACAGGACAGGACCAATACATCTGCTATCAAAAATACTCACAGTCTGTTTATAGTCTGTAGCCAGTGGAATAAAGCTAGGCCTTGGAGGTGAACTTCGCTCTGTTCGCGGAGTTTTCTGCACTCAACAGAACTCGCGCAGTGCAGAAAACTCAGCTTCGTGATGTGCAGCAGCAGAGTTTTTTCCCTGCTCGCGATTGGTAAGTTCGCAAGCGCGAGCTGCCGCTCGGGTACTAGAGCTGCAGGAATACCAGCACAAACTGCAGCTCGCACTGCACTCCGCCACTCTTAGAAATTCACAGTTTTTTTGTAACTTCGCGGAGCTCCGAGTAGCAAAACTCTGCGAACTACGCCCAGGCCTAGCGTGCCAGAGAGATTAAAATATATGCACACCTTATAAAATGCCTATCTTTTCCTGGCATCAAGTGGGACTATGTGTATATTTGTACGTATGTATGTATTTAGGTACGTACCTATGTGATATTTGTATAATGTGGACCCAAACAGGGGGTAGTGGAGCGCTATTTGGATCACTGACACAATATCGATGTTAAAAATATCGATATACAAAAATATCGAGTAAAAAATATAGAATGCCAAAATATCGACTTCCTATCTCCAAACAGGTAAGTACAAAAATATCGAATCAAAAATATCGCTGTAAAAAATATAGTCAAAATATCGACTTTTTTAAATAGTTAAAAGTAATTTAAAATTAATAAAATAATAAATATAACTAACTTAAAAATACTTAAAATACTTAAATAAGATTTAAACTAATAGAAAATTAATATAATTAAAAATATATATATTTAATACATATATATATATATATATACATATATATATATATATATATATATATATATATATATATATATATATATATATACATAGTATTAAAAAAAATAAACAATATATTTACCATAGGATAGCGAGAGGGTTAAATTTACAATTACCACTCCAGTGAGTGCAACAGTAGGGAAAACGTTGGATAGCGGGAGAGTAAGAATTACTATTCCCACTCCTGAGAGTGCAACAGTAGAGAAAGCGTTGGATAGCGTAGGGGTAAAAATTACTATTCCCACTCCAGACACTGCAACAGTAGGGAAAAGGTTGGATAGCGTAGGGGTAACAATTACTATTCCCACTCCAGTGAGTGCAACAGTAGGGAAGCGTTGGATAGCGTAGGGGTAAACATTACTATTCCCCCTCCACAGAGTGCAACAGTAGGGAAAGCGTTGGATAGCGTAGGGGTAAAAATTACTATTCCCACTCCAGTGAGTGCAACAGTAGGTAAAACGTTGGATAGCGGGAGGGTAGAAATGACTAATCCCACTCCAGAGAGTGCAACAGTAGGGAACGTGTTGGATAGCCTAGGGGTAAAAATTACTATTTCCACTCCAGTGAGTGCAACAGTAGGGAAAGTGTTGGATAGCGTAGGGGTTTAAATTGCTATTCCCACTCCACAGAGTGCAACAGTAGGGAAAGCTTTGGATAGCGTAGGGGTAAAAATGACTATTCCCACTCCACTGAGTGCAACAGTAGGGAAAGCGTTGGATAGAGGGAGGGTAGAAATTACTATTCCCACTCCAGAGAGTGCAACAGTAGAAAAAGAATATAGGCAAGAGAATCAAGATCATAGAAGGAAATATAATAACCTAATGACAAAAATCAAATCCAGATCAGATGTGGTAGTCAGATGGTCCGACAAGGGGGGCAATGTGGTGCTGTGGCCCCTCCAAATGTATAACCAGGAAGCCCTGAATCAACTTCAAGACAAGGAATGCTATATGAGGGTTAGTCCCACCCACAATGTCGGTGTACAGGAAAAGTATCACAACGAGTTGTATAGATGGAAGGGAATGGGCCTCATCAGCAAGGAGGAGTTAAATTACTTAAAGAATGACTATCCGATCACACCCCAACTTTACCTAATACCTAAAGTTCACAAAAACGAACAAACACCACCTGGAAGGCCGATAATATCAGCAATTGGCAGCCTTTTTGAAAAAACGAGCATTTTCATTGATTCCTTCCTTCAACCAGAGGTCAAAAAACTACCAGCCTACATCAGAGACACGAGTGACTTTCTGGCAAAAATCTTTGATGTTGATTGGCATGACAACTACAGGTTCATGACACTGGATGTCCAGTCACTGTACACCAGTATCAGACACCGGGACGGCCTCAATGCAATGAAATACTACCTTGGTAACAGACCCATTGAACTCTATCATCACACAAAAATGATATTGGAAATGGCAGAGTGGTGTCTCACAAATAACATTTTCATCTTTGACAGACTCCATTATAAACAGCTCCAAGGATCAGCCATGGGTACTTGCTTCTCCCCCAGCTATGCGAATCTACACATGGGCTGGTGGGAGGAGCAGGTACTAGGAATCCGACATAGAGACATTATGTCAGACAATGTAGTAATGTACAAGAGGTACATTGATGACATTTTCATTCTATGGCAAGGTAGCACTGAAGAAGCAGAAAGATTTGCACTGGCTCTAAATGAAAATGTATTGAATCTAAAGTTTACGTGTAACATAAATGCTGTCAATATTCAATTCCTAGATTTAGAACTGTATGTACAAGACAACAAAATACAGACACGAACGTACAGAAAGCCCACCGCAGGGAATGCCCTGCTACATGCGCACAGCTTCCACCCTACACCACTAAAACAATCAATTCCATATGCTGAGTGCCTGAGAATGACACGGAACTGCAGCACCAATGAGGGACTCTCCAATGCCAAACTGGAGTTGTTTAAAAGACTCAGGAAGAGAGGATACACTAACAGCACTTGCCAAAGGGCGGAAGAAAAATGCAGAGGTAAAAATAGGAAAGATCTAATTTTCCCAGAGACTGCAACACAGGCAACAACTGAGCCAAACAAAAAAGATCCTCCGAGATTAATAACTGGTTACAATAGATATCATAGTAACCTACGCAAAATCCTGACAAGACATTGGCCATTAGTTCGGGGGGACCCAAGCATAGGTGAATCAGTGGGCACCAGTCCGTTAATAACCTTCAGAAAGGCAAAATCCATGAGGGAAGAACTAGTGTGCAACGCGCCAGCACTCAAAAAAACCAAAAATTGGTTAGATTCACAAAGGGGCTTCAAAAAGTGTTCAAAATGCAAAGCTTGCACCCATGGGGTGAACACTACTAAAGTACAAGTCCCGTTCAGGATTAAACCTTATATGCTGAGAGACGCATATACATGCAAGACAGACTTTGCAGTCTATGTACTATCATGTTCATGCGGTAAGAATTATGTAGGTTCCACCATCCATCCAGCACATGTACGGATCTTACAGCATCTGCGAGCAATCGCAAATAATGATCCAACATATCCGGTGGCCAGGCATATACATGAGACCCACAACGGCAATGCCAAAAATATCCAATATTTTGTAATTGACAGCATTCCGAAAAACATAAGAGGGGGGAACCGCCCATTAGCGCTATGCCGTTTGGAGTCAAGGTACATTATACTCTTAAACTCCAAGATCCCATTCGGTCTGAATGCGGACGAAGCCTTAAATGTCCATTTATAACCAGTAGATTCCAATACATCCACATGGTTTTCCTTTGCCCTAAGTACCATTCGAAGAACATCTGCAGTTCATCTACTACACGTTTCACGGGGTTAACACGGGTACAATAAGAGCACATCTCAGACTCACGACGTTGTCTGAACACACGGCACTCCTCACCCCCTTTTCCCAACCTCACAAACACTTAAACACTTTGCAACTAAATACAACAAAGTTCCCCTCTATTTAACTCTACTTAGAGAATTATTGTCTGGATGTTGTTTCACAATAGGCGCACGTGTAATACCTCAACCCCTTCTCCAAATGCGACAATCTCACAACCACGTCAGACAGTGTGCAACATAATACACAAAAATTCACTTCTCTAACTCTACTTAGAGTATTACTGTCTGGTTGAGATTTTGTAATAGGCGCTGCACAATACATCAAGCCTTTTTTCCCCAGACGCGGCAGGGTTTATATTGTCCAATTTCACCTACTGTAACTTTATAACAGCATTACCTGCGGAAAACAATGACAGGCACCAGTATAATTGTTGCTGCCACGTATGACCACACAAGTCATCAAAGCCCACTTGGGCAGCACAACGAAGTATATAGACGCATGATTACGAGCGGCAACCATGGACACTCTAATCACATAAACCGCGTAACGCGCGAAGTACTTACACAGCGGCATGTTCAGGCGTATGGTTGACGGGGTTGACTCGAGACGGGATGGTGGGTCCTAGCATGTGCGCTGTCATGAATGGGAAGTCTGTACAAGTATGAAACAGGCAAACCAGATGACCTACTAGGTCAGGTCCTTTTATTAGGAACATCCATGGCAACAACACGGGGAAAATCATAGCAAGGTGTGCAAATGTATTCTTATATATATTTTTTCTCACCAGAATTCCATTAAATGTTTGTAATGGTACCTAAATGTTAGCTGTGATGTTTAACATGCTACATGACGAAAAGGTTGCGAATACCATTTTAATACACATATTTGGGTGATTTATGAATTATATTGTGTGAAAAACATTTCTGATGTAATGCTCGCCATTTGTGTAAAAACTGAAAAAAGACTTTTTGCCACAATACAGGTTGTGCCTTCAATGTAACCATGGCAACATCTGGTTTTAACCTGTATGCTAATTAACAGATACACCTATGGCTCTCTTACTATAAATTTAGAAACCGAATGTAGATGCAGATGTAGTGAACAAGGCGGCAACGCCGAAACGCGTCTAAGCAGATACTGATCGAATAAATCGAGTTTGGATTCAGATTCATGGTGTCAGCGCCTTCTTTAAATCGGACAAGTTTGGCAAGATTGAATATATATATATATATATATATATATATATATATATATATATATATATATATATATAAACATAGTATTAAAAAAAATAAACAATATATTTACCATAGGATAGCGAGAGGGTTAAATTTACAATTACCACTCCAGTGAGTGCAACAGTAGGGAAAACGTTGGATAGCGGGAGAGTAAGAATTACTATTCCCACTCCTGAGAGTGCAACAGTAGAGAAAGCGTTGGATAGCGTAGGGGTAAAAATTACTATTCCCACTCCAGACACTGCAACAGTAGGGAAAAGGTTGGATAGCGTAGGGGTAACAATTACTATTCCCACTCCAGTGAGTGCAACAGTAGGGAAGCGTTGGATAGCGTAGGGGTAAACATTACTATTCCCCCTCCACAGAGTGCAACAGTAGGGAAAGCGTTGGATAGCGTAGGGGTAAAAATTACTATTCCCACTCCAGTGAGTGCAACAGTAGGTAAAACGTTGGATAGCGGGAGGGTAGAAATTACTAATCCCACTCCAGAGAGTGCAACAGTAGGGAACGTGTTGGATAGCCTAGGGGTAAAAATTACTATTTCCACTCCAGTGAGTGCAACAGTAGGGAAAGTGTTGGATAGCGTAGGGGTTTAAATTGCTATTCCCACTCCACAGAGTGCAACAGTAGGGAAAGCTTTGGATAGCGTAGGGGTAAAAATGACTATTCCCACTCCACTGAGTGCAACAGTAGGGAAAGCGTTGGATAGAGGGAGGGTAGAAATTACTATTCCCACTCCAGAGAGTGCAACAGTAGGGAAAGTGTTGGATAGCGTAGGGGTAAAAATTACTATTTCCACTCCAGTGAGTGCAACAGTAGGGAAAGCGTTGGATAGCGTAGGGGTTTAAATTACTATTCCCACTCCAGTGAGTGCAACAGTAGGGAAAGCGTTGGATAGCGGGAGGTTTAAAATTACTATTCCCACTCCACTGAGTGCAACAGTAGGGAAAGCGTTGGATAGCGGGATGTTAAAAATTACTATTCCAACTCCAGAGAGTGCCACAGTAGGGAAAGCGTTGGATAGCGTAGGGGTAAACATTACTATTTCCACTCTAATGAGTGCAACAATAGGGAAACTGTTGGATAGTGGGAGTGTAAAAATTACTATTCCCACTCCAGTGAGTGCAACAGTAGGGAAAGCGTTGGATAGTGGGAGGCAAAAAATTACTATTCCCACTCCAATGAGTGCAACAGTAGGGAAAGAGTTGGATAGTGTAGGGGTAAAAAGTACTATTCCCACTCCAGTGAGTGCAACAGTAGGGAAAGTAAATACTTCATATATAAATATAAATAACATAAATATTAAAACCAATTACAAATTAATTTAAATAATTTACATTTTTATAAAATATATTAATTAATCAATTAAATAAACAAATACAAATTATTTAATAATACAAATTACCTACTAATACAAATTATTTACCAATTAACAATAAATTAGTTTACTATTTAAAAATAATTAAAAATTAGACCAAAAGAATAATTAAAAAATGTAATTACTTACAATTATATTACTTCCCAACCTATTCCCCTATAAACCCAGAACCCACTACAGAAAATAATTTAATAAAAGTAATTATCAATCAATTAAAATAAATTACCAATTATATTTTAATTAATTACCAATTAATAATTAATTAACAATTAATTCAAAATAAATACCAATAAATTAATTATGATATTTAATTATTTATAATTAAATTACTTCCCACCCTATTCCCCTATAAACCCACAACCCGCTACAGAATATAAATTACTAAAATTAACATTTTTATCAATTAAAAATAATTACCAATTATATTTTAATTAATTACCAATTAATAATTAATTAACAATTAATTCAAAATAAATACCAATAATTAAATTAACATATTTAATTAATTATAATTAAATTACTTCCCACCCTATTCCCCTATAAACCCACAACCCGCTACAGAATTATATTACACAAAAATAAAAAATTAATATTAACTAACTTACCTCAAATTCGATATTTTTGTTGTCTATATTCTGTCCATTCGATATTTTGTCGATTCTATATTTTTGATTCGATATTGCTATTATATTCGATATTACTACTATTCTATTCAATATTTTAGTAGTCTATATTCTGTCTAGTCGGTATTATGTCTATTCTATATTTTTAACTCGATATTATTGCTACTCGATATTAAAAACTTGATATTTTGACTCTATACCGCGCTATTTGGTTCAAAGGATGTGTGAAAGTGGGGACAAAAGTGGGCAGTCGAAAAGCACAATCATGTTTTGAATACCACCAAACTCACCACTAAACACTCTACTCGGACTGCCAATACTGAGAAATGGATTTAGAATATCAAGCATTGTTGAAACGACAAAGTTATACTGTCTCCTAAAAGGGCTAGCCAACTTCCTGTGGTCAGCCATGAGGTAGCATAGGACTCACATCATAAGGTTTTTTGCTCCATCTGGTCTCCAAAGTCATCAGAGTGGGGGCTACGGCTTTGACAATGGTCTGGCACACATTACAGGTGCTCCAAGGTTCCAAATGTTAAAGGGTCTCTAACTAATCATGAATGGCTGGTTGTGGTTAAAATTCGCCAGCGATGGGGGCACTCACAGGACCTGTGGACACAGTGCACTCATAGGGTCACTGGTTCTCAGAGACAAAAGAATACTAGTTTTTGGGCTTGCAGGTCAATCACACTTGCAGTCCCGACATGTCTACCAGAACTCCTCAACTCTCTTGAAAAGCTGATCCCTTTATTTCAGTTTTGGGCAGCAGGGCTGCAAGATCCTCATGGAAAACACTTTCCACTGGGTCAAAGAAATGTACTGGCCCAGGAAAAGTCTGTAGCCGAGTTTAGTGGTTAAACAAAAAATGATAAAACAAAATCTTAAAACCAATCTTAAAAATCGACCATTGGCAGGCACAGGAATTACTCAGAAAAAATCCAGGGACTTTTGCGAGACAATTGAGGAACCTTAGTTAGATATTGGTTGTGGATCATTTCAAGGAACCATGTTTTAGCAAGAGTTTCCCTGAATATTGGTAGATTGTTCCTTTTTGATAATATTCTTGGATGACTGAAGAGCTTTTTTGCTGGACACAAAAATCCCACAGTAAACACGAAATCGCAGAAAATAGGATAAGGCCAAATGACTTCCAGCAAAACAAAATAATTTGAGAATACCAAGATTAAAATTAAACATAATCCCTAATTCACATTAAAATCATAGATCCCTAGTTTAAATAAGCTACTATCAAACAAAGGTAAACAGCACTTAGGCACACAGGTGCTATGCGACTAGGAGGGATATTCACAAGCCTGACAGAGTAATATGTTGTCAATGTCCCATTTTATACACTATTTTTATTTTTGTTTGTTAAAGAGTCTTATATGATTGTTTTATATTTTGTATAGTGTTCATGTGGCCTGATAAAGTGCCTAAGGAAGAATGTTTCACTTTCTTCTTCCATCTTCCAACTTTGCAAGGTAAAGGAAGCGAGGCACAAAGAGGGTGAAAGCACTTGTCCAATACTGCAATAGTCTGGTTGAGTGGACGGAAGTCACACAAGAGCGCGATTCTTTGAGTGCACACTTCACAAATTAACAACTACATCACAGTTTCTGGAGCCTGAGAGTTGTGCTATGTCAAGGAACTACAGGAAATTTATATTTTTGTATTTGATCGAAAACTTCTCACTTATATTATCAAAGATGTAGCCTTACAGCTACAGCTAGAGCGGTCGACGTCAAAGCTGGGGAACCGGGTTCAAGTCTCGGCCACGACGCTCAACATCCTGTGATTCTGGGCAAATCACTTAATCTCCCCGTGCCTAAGAAAAATGAATGTAGTGTACTTGTGAAACGAAACTGGTGCTACTTAAAGAGCTCTTTTTTAAGTTTGATTTATTGAGAAAAAGAGAAGGGGGAGGGGTGGGAGAAGTATAACAATAAGTGGATCGAAGAAATAAACAATATAATAACAATAATACATTCATAAAAAGGGGTAAGCATGAAATCATGAACATATCAGATAAGTGATAAATCATAAATAAAAAACATAGCACAGTAAAACGCAATAATGATAAGTGATCAAATAATCTAGTAAAAAGAGAAAAAACAGATAGTAATCAATTCATGGAGGTTTGCGAACTTCAACTAATTCAGGTGTAGGAGAGGGGGGAACGGGGGTAAAGGAAGAGTGATGTGTCACGAAAGGGAGCCAAAGAAGGTCCCGTTTTATAGCCAGGGAGATAGGGGATACATAGTTAGTGTCTAAACGTTGATTGAAACAGATTGCATTCCACCAGGACTGATAAGAAATATTTGCAGCTTGTTTCCAATTAGAAGTAACAATATGAAAGGCAATAGCAATGAAAAGGTCAAGTAAAGGGTATTGGTTGGGAGGTTGAGGAAGGTCTAGAGAGAGAGAGCCAAGGAAAACTAGTGAAGGTGAAAAGGGGACTTGAAAATGGAAAATCTTCTGAATTTGCCGCCAAATCATCTGCCAAAACTGAAAAGTGGGCGGACAGTCAAATAACATATGTTTGAGGTCAGCAGAAGGGCAGGGACAAGACCAACAGGTAGAGGGCGTGCCTGGTGAAAAATGGGACAAAGCCAGCGGTGTAAATAAAGTTCTATGATAAATGAAAAATAAAGTTTGGGTGGTGTTAGCAGCTCTAGAGGTTTTATGTAGTTTATTCCAAATTTTATCCCACGAAGTTACAGGCCAGTTCTGAGAAAGATCTAGCTCCCATGCAAGTTCACTGCGAGATTTTGACCTGTCAGAACTAAAACGAAAAGAGTTATATAAAGCAGAAGGAGATGTGTCCAATAAAAGGGAAGTAGGTCTGCGATCCAAAGGAATATCGTTAGAGGGTGAAAGAGATTGAAGATAGGAGAGCAAGACAGGATAAAGAGATGTGTATTGCGAACGGGCGGAAGCTGGTAGGGAAAAGATAGATTGAAGCTCATGAAAGGAGAGAGGCGTATTCTAAGAGAGTAACTGGGAAATCCAGCATATTTCCTCGAGAATGCCAAGTTTTCCAATAAATAGTGCGATTACGTATTTTAAGATGAGAGTTATTCCAAATTGGTTGCTCATGAATGGATGTGAGGGATGGAAAAGAGGAAGTTAAGTAAGGAGAAAGAAGAGTACGAGAATATGAGAGAATAGGGGTGCGAAAACGGCTTAAAGAAGATGTAAAGGACAAAAATTCACGAAAGGTGAACGGAGAGATGAAAGAGGATTCCATGCTGAACCAGACAGGAGGGTAGGAAGGCAGAGTAGATGAAAACCAGCGAGTCGATTGTTTCATAGAAAAAGCACGATGAAATTGCTTGAAATCGGGAAAACGTACTCCAGAGTGAGCTTTATCTTTCCGTAAAGTAGCAAGAGCTATCAGATGACATTTGCCATTCCATAAGAATTTTAATAATAAAGAGTCAGTTTTCTTAAAGAAAGAAAGAGGAATGTGTAAAGGAAGCATGGAAAGAGTATAGAGAAGCAAGGGAGATAACATCATCTTTATAGAGTTGAGACGACCCCACCAGGACAAAAAGAGCGGGTGCCATCGAGTGATAGCTGTGTCAATTTTCTTGAAAATATAATCAAAATTTAATTTGAGAGTATCAGATAAGGAAGGGGCGAACCAAACCCCTAGGTATTTAATTTTAGATGGTTGCCATGAAAAACCTGTAGAGGAGAAGAAATGCTTCTGGCAGAGAGGATTCAAAGGTAAAATTTCACACTTGTCGGCGTTTAAGCGGTAACCGGAAACTGCAGAGAAGGAAGAGATCTGTTGAAGGAAAGAGGGAATAGAAGTAGAAGGGTCGTAACAATAAAAAAGAATATCGTCAGTGTAAACTGAAAGTTTGACTTGCTGGGAACCAAAATGAAAACCAGAGATAGAGTCATCTAAACGAATTTTAGTAAGAAAGGGTTCTAATGCCAAAACAAAAAGTAAGGGTGATAAAGGGCACCCTTGTCGGACTCCTCTGTGCAAGGAAAAATAATCCGAAGACATTCCGTTTACAAAAATAGAAGCTTGAGGGTCAGAATAAAGTAAAGATATAGTGGAAATGAATTTAGAGGGAATACCAATCCAACGTAAGGCACGGAACATGAAATCCCACCCAATCCTGTCAAAAGCCTTCTCTGCGTCTAAGGAGATGGCAGCAAAAGGAAGAGGCAAGGAAGAAGATTTGTTAAGAATATTAAGAAAAACTCGAGAGTTATCAGAGGAGAGACGTCCCTTTACGAAACCGGATTGTTCTGGGCCAATAAGATCTAGTAGGAGGGGATCCATGCGAAGAGCTAATATTTTTGCTAGAATTTTGTAGTCAGTATTGACTAAAGATATTGGCCTATAATTTTTGCACAAGGAGTGATCCTTATCTTCTTTTGGAATTAAACATATTAAGGCTTGTTGAAAAGAACCACTAGAGGAACCGGCAGCGGAGAAGGATTGGAATAAAAGTAAGAGTTTGGGAAGGAGGAGAGAGGCAAAGTGACTATAGAATTCAATAGTAAACCCATCGGGGCCTGGTGATTTGCCATGACGAAGTTTAGATACAGCATGAGAGATTTCAGAAAGTGAAATGTCTTGATCTAAAGCGTGAAAATCAACATGCGAAACTGACGGAGGTGGGAGAGATTGAAAATAAGAAAGGAGAGCATCGGCCGTAGGAACTTGTTCTGGAGTAACTTAAAGAGCTCTGATACCCGATATCTCGGGTCTAGTTCGCACTATATAACCCCCCCCCACCACCAAAAAAGTGCTGTACTTTTTAAATTGTTTTTTATTCTACAATCTGGACTTTCTTTGAATCTGCAACATAATAGTTTTTCCATGCCATAATGTCTTATTAAAAACTTGATTGCCTGACCAATGAGGATAATAGGGAGGGTAGAGTCATCACGAAAGAGTGTATTGGAGGCGGAATTAGGGAGTAATCCTACAGAGCTCCAATTGCCATCGACTGAATGAATTAGACCCTCAGTGCGGTGCAGAGTCACCTTAGTGAAACTGATTAACAATTAGAAGTCCCATACAACTTGATTAGGTAGTGCTTTAAATGGGCCGGTACTCACCAGTACTGACTACCGCCACTTCCAATTTTTCTGGCGGTCAGTACCCACACTTCTCTTTAGTCAGGAAGAGTTCCGGTACCCTGATTGATGGCACGGCAGGCTCAGGTTCCGTATCCCCTCCAACCCAGGACAGATGCCGCTCTGCTTCCGGATCTCGTAATCTCACTGAGCCCTGAAGTCAACTTTTGCAGAGAGGATGCTAAAGTCCAGAGGCACGCATTTGCATTTCCTCACACTACATGGGTTCGAGTGGCTTGCATCACTCTGTGATTAACAGAACAGGGTCTAGCCAGACCTTGCACTGTTGATTAGGCGTGTAATGACCATTCAGCCTAAAATGCTTCATACCACGCCCACCCCTCAGCTCCCTCTCCGCCAGGTGCAAATGGCCTGGGCTGGTGCTGCCAGTCAGTACTCCAGTCGCTTTTAGTGGCCACACTTAAGCAAGTGGCAGTGCGACACAATCCTCTACCTTCCCCAAAGCCAGTTTTCTTTTCATGTTTGTTTTTTTCAGCGCAGGAGCTGCTTCCCTTTGTGTGTCCCTCCAACACTAATCGCGGCATTAGCATGATAACAGCAACTGATCCATGGGTGTGAAGGTAGCCCTGCCCATAGAGCAGTGCAGAGCAGGGAACGCTGCAGCACTCTTGGGTGTGCTCCCATGACACCTGGCAATGGGTCTGGTTGGGTGAAAAACGAGATGAACATAGAAGGAAGGGGGAAGGAGGAATGTAAAATAAGTGAGGTCACAGGTGAAGTTAGGATTGAGATTTTTTTCAGATTAAAAATACCAGATATGTGTTCCGTTCTGAAATCGGGGCTTAGAAATGACATTTTAACAAATTAGTGCAGAGTTCAAAATCTGCTGTATTTCTTGTTAACTTTCATAATCGTTTATATATATATATATATATATATATATATATATATATACAGCAGAAATCCTGAAACTTAGGGACCTCCGTCTCTAAGAACTCAGGTACAGACCTCCAAACAAAGTGCTCCTACCAAAAAATAGTTCAGTGCATAATCTTTTTATTGCAGTTTAGCCAGCATGATGCGTTTCGGCTGCGGGGCAGCAGCCTTGATATATATATATATATATATATATACACGGAAATACTTTTGCACTTATGAAGTGATTGAATGATTTATGCTTTTATTTACTGTTATATATGTTATTATGTATCATCAGCCCTAGCCCCGCCCACTCAACACACCTCTAGCGCATTTTAATGAGTACCTGCACTTATTTTTTCCCATTTAAAGCACTGTGATTAGGTTAGAAAATAAAATTAGCAGGGTGAAAACATTGGCGACCAAAGTGAAAATTGGGCCACATCACTGTAAATTTGGGAAAACCTCCTTTTGGAAGGTCGGAGTAGTATTTTGAAAGATCAGCTATGAATGTTGAATAGAGTAAGAGAGTAGGGATAAAAGGGGGTGATGTTTGTGGAAATGTTAGTGACACAATTACAATAGATCCATCTTCTTCGGACAGTTTTGACGTGTTGTATACCACCGAGAACTATTCAGGCAGTGAATTAATCTCGACAATATTCAGGAATCAAATGCTAAGGCAGCTTTATTGACCTTTAATTATAATGTTGAGGGGAACGGCGGAATATGATTGCTGTTATGGCTGCAAGTGAACTATGGGGTCCGCGCGCTCTCTGCTTTTCAACTAAAATGCCATTTAATCAGGTAGACGCGCGCTGACAGGAACAGTGAAGGCTACTCGATTAGAACCCATTGCTTTCAGGTGTAAAATGTTGCCTTTCTAAGTGTATTTCAAGTCAGTGCAGAGATTGATGAAGTGAACATTCTCATGTGAGACAGGTACAAGATTGCCACCCCTGGTACCTACAGTAATGCGCGTAGGACACACAATGCCTTATTAGCTCATCTTCACCTCATTTTAGAAGAACCAAGTCAATGTGAAGGAGGAGGTTTAAAAATACTCAAAGCAAAAAATAAGAATTTTTTTTTAAAGGAAAGAATAAGCAAAGAAACCTTCAAAGAGAACACTCTACACTGCCTGAAACCAAACAAGAGATCATCTCTGTCCAACCCAACAGTCCAAGTTTCATGTTCCATGCTCCGCCTGCAAGGACTCGACTCTACACACATCCTAACAAAGTTATCTCTTTGATGAGCTCAGTTGATGATGTCAGAAAAGGTTCCAACAACAGATAGACGTCAAAGTAGGTCTCTTTCTGTGACAGATGTCATGATAGGTCTTATGACGTGAATGATACCTCAACAGTCCTCGTCCAGTGATGGGTTTTATTGAGTACATGATCCCGTTGGTGAAGAATAGTAGAGTAAGTCCTATCATTACCCTGTCTCCGTCACAGCAATGTCGCATTTTTATTCTCCCTGTCCTACACTCCTAGCTCACATCTCCCTCCGCAGGTCTCTCTTCTGCTCTATCACATCATGTTAACCTGTCACAATATATTTTCTGTAATTTGCTTATCTAATTTTCCCCAAATTATTTGTTTGTGCAAAATCACTTCCTTTTCCTATGGCTCCTTTCCCTGATCTGCCACAGCTGAGAGGGCTTAGAACGCGGTTAAACTTCCATAGTTCCCTGAATGGAATGTTCAGATGTGGGACACCCATCTGCACTCTCAGATTGTAGTCAACAACAATGTTTATCAGCCTGCAAGTAAACGGTTTTTGCTACTTCTTGTTATATCTTGTTTCCCCATTGCTGGCTTGTGGCGAGACTTACAGGCTGTCCTAAGCGGAAGTCCTCACAGAAGTGCTAGCATGAAGAAGTCTGTGTCAGGAGACCAGTCACTGAGTTGTCAAATTGAGGTGAGGGAGAGAAAGAAGACACAGCAGAAAGACAAAGGTTTCCAGGCACAAATATGAGCGTAGGGGCGTGGAATGAAAATACTGGCTTGGGTAGAGTGACCGGTGCCAAGGAAGTGTGGGGCACGAAGCAGGAAGAGACATTAATAGAGATATCAATTGATCAGACAGGTAAACATATGTCATATTTCTTTATCTCGGGTTGTACTACAATGGTGCAAAATGTCAACCTGCAGATATATCGTGCCCTTAATAGTGACTCCAAAATGTCACCACGCCGAAGATAATAATTGTAAATCCACACTTATTTTTTATGATATTTTGGAATCAATATTAAGGTCACTATATAGCTGAAGCTCGATATTTTAATATCATAACCTTCAAACCTTATCTATAATATATCCTTGCATTTACAAGTGAAAACAAGTTAGCTGTGGGCCAATGGTGAGCATTTGTTGGTAAGTTTGTAAACACTACCACAGTAAAAACTATCCCAAAAATGTACACTTACCTCAATCCCTTTTATTTTTTTCCTATCACTATTTTCCTGTGTTTCTTTTGCTATTTCCCCTGGTCTCACTCTTCATCTTTTTCTTGACAGCCGATGAACAATCAGACGGGTCCATGAACGGAATGTCTAAAGAGGACACAAGCAATGGCATAATTTTAGAATAACCCAGTTAGATATTACAGTATCTTCACCTGAGTTTTTTTAAGTACATATTACACATGTTGATAGCCTGAAAATTTGGCATGGATCCAGCAAACGTACGGCAAATGATGAGAAAACCTTCTTTAGGGGTAACAATATATGGGGCAAAAAGGGCAAGGTTCCTGCAAGGGATCTGGGACTGCGGTTAAGTCAGTCTCATGGCAAGCTATATTTTATATGAGTTACTACTAAATGACACGGTAGGCCTACGAGAGACAGTGTGCATTCTCCTGTCTTTAATTCTGAGTCTAAAAATCTGAATTTGTAATGTGGTGCTATTGTGAGAGAATTCCTTCAAAAGGACACTGATCCCTCACTACCCTTTTCAGTTGCCTAAGATACCGTGGGGCAATGATGTGTTTTGTACTCTGGCCAACTTTTTAGGAATATTCTAGGAATGAGCATGGCAGGTTGAAATATATATTCAAATTCTAGAGAGGGATTTGAAACATCCTTCTTGGAGACACTGAGGTAGTGGACATGGTTAGTGCTAACTACCATGAGGCAAGATATGTTACGCTTTGAGGCTTAGATAAGGGTCTCAGAGTAAATACAATTATAATGTAACATTTGCTTTTGGAATATTTGTGTTCCTTGTCCAGAAATGTCTTTTTCTAAACTATCTTTGAACACAAACATGCTTCACTCCTAGCTTCTCTGTCAGAGGGAGTGGGACACGAGGAATGAGTTTCTTTAAACTGTATTTACGTTGCCTTTATGTATCTGAGTCTTTAAAAGACATGATGCATTTGATGTGCTAAATTTAAATTACACCTGAGCTTGGAGGTGGATAGCAATGAAGGACACTGGGAGAGACAGCAGTGAGTGAGACCTTGAAGAAAGTTATACACTTTCCATCAATTGGACCAAACAAGTGAGTCCATCCTCTCATAAAGGATTTGATGGACAGCCCCTTGAAACATATTGGAACAAAATAGAGCCAAATGGTGCATTTTACACCACAATTTTCACAATGATTAGACCCTAGAGACTCAGATGGTGCACTAATGGAATATTAAGATTCCGTTTGTGCAAGGCAGGCCTCGTTAGCCCATGAGATTTTGGGAATTGCCATCCTCTAGAAAACTTTGAAAAAAGGTAAAACAGAGGACTTTTCATCATCATTTATCTAATTTGTACAACAGACAATTAAGAAAATCTGAGTATGCAGGGTTTCACTGCCTATTATTTTTCAATATGCACATAGCATCTTTCTTTACCTCTTTTTTCATTTCTGACATTCATACTACACTCCACGTCACGCGTTATGACTGAGACTGTAAATGGAAGGGCATGTTGAACTAATCAAAGGTTATACAAATCACACAAAGACCGGCTTTAGGGAGCAGAGCTAAACAAATCTTACAGGCTTACATGGCAATACGACTGCGCGATCATGGGATCAGATGCACACAGATTACACCTGGCATGCATGCTCGGGATCAGACAGCGGCGCGGATCATATCATGAATGTTTCATCACCATAGATAATAAATAGGGCTTCCGGTTTTATGGTATTTATTTTTTAACATTTACGTCTGTATTTATTCATATTTATTTTTTGGCAACTTTATTGCCATTTATCCATATTTATTTTGTGTTTTGAGAGCAAATGGAGTCGCAAAATGGTGTATTTCCATATTTATTTGGCTGTTAAACATCCACTCATCCTTTGATGCACAATTTTCAGTATTTCCTTATTTTTTTTTTTAAATAGATCAGCAAAAGTGAGAAATTGGGAGCCTTAATAATAAAGTACAACTTCGCAAGTATGAAATGACAACGGAGGCAGGAAGTGCCCTCTGGTACCGAGAAATTAACATCATTGCCAAGTCTCCCAAACTCAGCATGAATTGTCACTCAAATAACAGATTTAAATATATATCAGATATGTAGTTATTTTGTATGAAATATACGCCTGCCAGCTTTTTTAAAAATTCAGGTATTTCATCATAAAATAGAACGTCTCCATTTTGCAAAATCAAGTGTAATTCACATACAGATGTGTGCCATTTTTCTCCAGAAAATTGTATTTTACTGACAAAATATCAGTTTTCGATTGTTAATAAATATATTTTTGGTCCTCAAATATCACTTTCTCATTTATGTCCGTTTTCCATCCTCAAAAGCCAGTAATCTTTGAGATTCTGCCAGGAACAGCTGGAATGATGCCAGAATAAACAATAATGTAAATATTAAAATAAATAAAGAACCACATTTATGCGAGGGCTCACCCGAATGATTCCAGGAATTGCCATCATATAGCAATGAAGTACAATACTTGCAGCCGCAGAATGCGACTTAGGATAGGGCTCTGGGACTGTTGCGCGAATAGCTACAAGAAACAAGGCTGTTATAGGGCTCATAAAACTGAACCATGGAAAGACGTAGTAAGAGGGTGGGGGATCAGGGGAGAGGCCATGGCCTAGCAGGTGAGAGGGTTTGTGGTCCACCTGCTAGCGCTGCCTGAAGGACTGGCTCAGGGTCAGCAAACTTTATGACCCACCCCCAGCCGGTGACAAGGCGAGAGGGGGGGTGTCAGAGGGGTCATGACCTTGCCCTTGCTACAGCTGTGTCTTGTCCATAAAATTCAAATATGGCCTTACAACACTTCTGTGGGCTTAGGAGGGCTACGGAAGCCAGTGCCCTCCCTGATCTCACACATGCTCAGTGGACTGTCCTGAGCCGCTCCAGGGCGCGGCTGAAGGTGTGTGACAGCCAGAAATAGCGGACAGCCCATTAGCAAAGTACCATCATCTGCCACCCATTGAGAACACTGTGATCACATGCACAACCATGGGAATTTGCACCCCCAGCCGGTGGCAAGGTGCGAGGGGTGGAGTCAGAGGCATCATGACCTTGCCCTTGCTACAGCCATGTCTGACGCTGGTCCAAAAAATCAAATATGGCCTTCAAAGACTTCTGTGGGCTTAGGAGGGCTACGGAAGCCAGTGCCCTCCCTGATCCCACACATGCTCAGTGGACTGCCCTGAGCCGCGCCAGGGTGCGGCTGAAGGTGTGTGACAGCCAGAAATGGCGGACAGCCCATTAGCAAAGTACCATCATCTGCCACCCATTGAGAACACTGTGAGCACATGCACAACCACAGGAGTTTGCACCCCCAGCCGGTGACAAGGTGCGAGGGGTGGAGTCAGAGGCATCATGACCTTGCCCTTGCTACAGCCATGTCTGACGCTGGTCCAAAAAATTAAATATGGCCTTGAAAGACTTCTGTGTGCTTAGGAGGGCTATGGAAGCCAGTGCCCTCCCTGATCCCACACATGCTCAGTGGACTGCCCTGAGCCGCGCCAGGGTGCGGCTGAAGGTGTGTGACAGCCAGAAATGGCGGACAGCCCATTAGCAAAGTACCATCATCTGCCACCCATTGAGAACACTGTGAGCACATGCACAACCATGGGAGTTTGCACCCCCAGCCGGTGGCAAGGTGCGAGGGGTGGAGTCAGAGGCATCATGACCTTGCCCTTGCTACAGCCATGTCTGACACTGATCCAAAAAATCAAATATGGCCTTACAACACTTCTGTGGGCTTAGGAGGGATACGGAAGCCAGTGCCCTCCCTGATCCCACACATGCTCAGTGGACTGCTCTGAGCCGCGCCAGGGTGCGGCTCAAGGTGTGACAGACAGAAATGGCGGACAGCCCATTAGCAAAGTACCATCATCTGCCACCCATTGAGAACACTGTGAGCACATGCACAACCACAGGAGTTTGCTAGAACATTGCAAGTGGGAAGACCTCAGTGGTGCAATGGCTGTCCACACCTCATGAGCCCCATGCGGGGTCTTAATGACTCCGCCCAGTTCTGTTTGAAAGAAAATATGCCCGCTTTTTCTAAATTGGAAGGTTTGGGTCAGCAGTAATTGCTTTAAGATCTGCTCTGGCATTTATTATGGTTGTGTAATTGACTCGCTCCCTAATTAGGCGTTCTTGCCTTTGGCTCGGGCAGGCTGGCTCATCCCTGATAATGACTGCGGCGGAGGTTATTACGCTGAGCGGTGCCATGAGTAATAAAGAGCTTCTGCACTACAAAGTAAGTACAGCACGGCGGTAGCGCGCCACCAATGGGTCTCCTCTGTTTGTGACTTCCTCGACTAGCCGCAGAACAATGACTCAGATGAGGTTAAAAAAAGACCTTCCCTTTGTGAAATGACTGCAGATTGTTCAGGCAGCCACCATTTTAGAGCAGGTAACAGATTACTGGAGCACAGGAAGGAAAGATAGTTGACGTCAGAGGCCTCTGATGCATTCTACACTTATGTGAACGCTACATGTCTACAAATGTAACATATCCTGGAGCATAAAAAGAATAAGATATTTTTTATTATGAATAGGGGTAATTTATCAGTCAATTAAAACCATAAACCTTACAAAAAATCACACAATATAAACGTATTTTACCTAAAAATATGTAAAAAGAAAAACATTTCAACCATCAACACCAAGCCAGTTAATTTCTTGATTGGCAAACAATTTCATTATTTGCGTCCCCTCATAATCCTAATCACAAATCAAAATGTGCACCAATATGCACAGTTTGGGATGGCCCAGAAGTCGAGTAGTCCACCACACCTATCTTCCATCAAAAAATATTTGTCGATCATAGACCATTTTTTTTATATCTTACTTAAGGAGCATGTACGTAAAATGCCTATAAATCCAGTAAAATACACTTAAAATGCCAATGAGCACGTTGGGCCCGAGAGCATAGGATAATGTCATGATCGTACAGATAATACAGCAGGTTGTCAGTTTACCAACAAAGTGCCAATGTGTAAGATATGGTGCAATAGGAGTACCAGTATGCAAATTGGGGTGGGGGGGGGCGTGCCAAACGTAACTATGCATTAGGCAAATGTTCATATAGCTTGACGGGATAGGGAAGGCTTATGACTTATTCCTCTAGCAGTCCATCCCAAAACACATTAATGACCCCGGTAAAGCAGTTATCCAGTCACTTTATCACCCGGCTCCTCCCATAACCAACCCTATGCTCCTGTTATAGTTTTAAAAATAGACAAAAACTGAGCTAATCTGATATTCAGCATTGTGTTTCTTGGGTCCAGTGACTCCAGCACAGCATTCCTACAAGTCCTAATTCCTAGGCCGTTAAACTCCTATCTTAATAAGCTTTTTCGAGGATATACCAGAACAGGACAGATACATATAACATGTTGTAGAGTTTCAGCGGCCTGATGGCATAGGCGTCAACTCTTGTCTTCACTTGCCCCTCCTTTCCTCTATTTTGGGACAAGGTCTTGTGATGTATTCCTATAGGTACTGTATCGATTCCCCTATTCCTGACCCTGGTTTGGTTAATAATTAACTAGCAGCCATCCAACGGTGCAAAAACCGTTATCTGATTAAGCCACACCACGGCACAGAAGCGCGTTATCTGATTAGGTCATAACGCATGCCATCTAATTAGACAAGCGATATTCCTCCAGCCCCTGATAAGGCATACGGAGTTCTCAAAACAAATCAAACCTACAGCGACCTGGGAAATTCCCATAGCCATTGTTTTGATTTCACCGAGAACTTCAGCAAAAGAATGTGCGAACGAGCCCGTTCATATGACATCCTTATTGACGTATATATGTCCATCCTTACGTCAATCTCGGCACCTTTCAGGTATAAATATTACCGACATTGCCTTAAGCAAACACATGCGGTGGTGACGAGATCGGAGCAGCGAGACGTGCTGAGGAGCCCAGCAGAGAGCGAAGCCCACAGACGCTGCCCCGCCTTCCTGACGCGCTGAGAACGAGACGCTGCCTTTCTCCTGCCGAGAAATCCAGCTCCGGCGCTTCCAAGCAGCCCTCGCAGGCAGCTGGAATATCAAGACCTGGGATAAGAGATACCAGCCCTCCATCATTCTAGATCTCAGGTACAGAACTGAATAACCCCTTGCAGAGAATTCTCGAATCAGTCCCTTGGCAAAACAAACTTAACTTAAACTGCTACTTATCTACTCCCGCCCACGTATGAGGCTTAGGTCAGGTACACTGGGGTAGGCGTGGTTAGAAGCACCAGTTGAGTATGATTAGTCAAATGTATATATGTATGTATCTATTTTATCCATTTTAAAGTATCATATGGCTCAGAAACCATATCAATGCTTTTACAGTATTATTTTATAATTCTGTCTCTACTGTATGCACTTTACTTAACTACAAGTATTGCAATAATAGCGATTCATTTCTCTTGTATGAGAAAAGAGACTGATCAATAAATAACATCTTTTATTGAACCACGCCCATCTCTTATTTCTCTACAAACTGGTGAAACTAAGAATGCACGTACTGACTGAGTAAAATAAGTTGTTTATTGTTTTCACACGACTCTAGAGATACACTCTTGATTAGGGGAGAGCAAAGTTGTCATGTTCTATGGTTGTCAGAAACTAAATCCCTTCTTGTCTATCCAGGGAGGTTAAAATCCTCCTTGCCTATTCGAGAAAGTTTCTAGTGAACTCTGAGCTAGCTGGCAAACACAAAACTTTAAGTCTAATATCGTCGGTAGAAGACCTAGTTAACCTCTGCCCTAGGTCTATACTATTGAAGATATTATTCCAATGCGCAGAGCCTATTGGGATAATAGGAACTACACTACATGGCGCCCAACGTTTGGATAGGCGATAAAACTAACGCAAGACATTAGAGTAACTCAGTCGTGCTTTTTCACACAGAACCCCTTTTTTCCCATAATACTCCAAAAACGTCTGGAGTGGGTGAAAGGTCATATCCGCCAAACCTCGCAGGAGGAGACTCCTATGTATGGTTCTTGGTTTATTCAACGTTGAAGGATACACTGTTCCAAAATATTGTGCATCTAATCTTTATATTCCGTGGAAACTTGATCTGCAAACAAACAGAATAACCTTCCTGTCAGTAAAATGACAGAAAGTGAAGAAGAAAGGGAGACAGTTAGACTAGCAGCTGAACTCCTAGTAGCAGACAATACTCTGCTGGAAAATGACCCAGATGCAATACTCATCCCGGTCAACATAAGAAAATCTATAACTTTAAAACTTATAGAAAATGGACTGACACCAAGAGGTGGTACAGTCATATTCGTATTTGAGGCACACGAATATCGGCAGACAGAGGTATTCTATTCATGGATAAACTTTCCAGCAGCAAACGCTGTAACAAAGGACTTCCACTATTACAAAATAGAGGAACCTCCTAGTGAGTACACTCCTTTCGAGGAGGTGGAAATACCACTCAAATTCCAAGAGCATCTGCTCTTGTTTAATGGCACCCTAAAACATAATAATCACATCACCAGGCTCGGTCCACTAGGTAGACCAGGAGCAACGTGGCCGGTCCTAGCCGGATACACACCACATCCAGACATTGAAGAAATGCCTGCACCAGAACTTTTAGCACAGCTAAAACAATTAATAAAAATACATAGACAATTAGTCCAATATGTAATGCGGACTTCAACAATCCAACCAGCAATTAAAATTCCACACCTGACCAGTCATCAGGGGAACACAAATAAAATTACACCACAGAACATACAGTCCTGTCTAGGTAAGGTACCCGCAAAACGGGAACAAATTCCTTTCTGGCTAGCACAAAAAATAACTCAAATAGAGGCGGTGTTTCCAGATACCACCCCTGTTGAGAAACATAGGATTCTGACTATCTGTCTTCCAATGGGAATCGCACCACATGTGGAGGATTGTGACACTTGGGGAACAATCTTTGCTTCCATTTACACAAAAACACATGGTGTACCATCCATGTCAGTAATACCAGATGTGCTAAAACAGATTCAAGATGAATACGGTCCAGAACCCGCTTTAACTCTCGGTATGAAACTACTGAAAGACTTCAAGCAGGTCTCTGCAATATTATTAGCCAACATAAAGGGAGAAGCAGCAAATGTGGCGATTCGCCAGAGGTTAAAAGAGACAAATATAGCAGACCAACCATCGGAAATTGCCAGAATCATAGAAAAATCCTATGAAGAACTCGGAAGAGATAGTTTGGGTGGAATACCAGTGAAACCCCAACTAGTTGAAAGTCCTGAAAAGGTATTTATAAAAATAATTTAAACACTCAAAAAAAGAGCTGGGATGGAAATAATCAATCCAATCCTAAAGAAAAAAGATTCCAGTCCAGAGGAAGGTCTCCTTGGCGGAGAGAAAGATCTCCCGACCAAGGACGCAAGTCTCCCCAACGGGAGCCCTCTGTGAAAAAATACAACCTTAGAAATAGGGCTAATATAAAGAAACCTGATAGATATCAAGATATTGATACACGTCCCTCTCAATCTTTTCAGACTTCCTCGCAGAAATCGGAAAGAAGAGGACGATCAGAACAAAGGGAAGAGCACGTCAAGTCCAAAGACAAAGAACCTGCTCATCTGAATAAAAAATTACAATTTCCAAAAAAGAAGGTAGCCAGTATTAAAGTAATCAACAATGCCGAGAATACTGAGGACACAGCTGAAAAATGGAGAATGGGCTCAGACAATGCTAGACAGCGCAGCAGAAGTGAGCATAGCTCGCAAAGTCCTTATGAATCATCTGGAGACAGTGGACACGAATGAATACATCCAGGTGGAAACTGCAGATACCATAGTTAGCAAACCTCATAAAATATATGAAATAACATTGCGTATAGAGGGGGATAAGACTAGAAAAATAAGGGGACTATTTTGGGATAATCTGTCCAAGGGCTATGACATCCTTCTAGCTGAACAAGACTGGCCTCCAGAGTTTGTCAGGGAGTGCCCACATGGCGAAGAAATAATTATGCCTGCCTTCTCAAACCATATTCCAATTCATAAAAAATATACACTTGCAAGAAAGTGGGCAGTAGCTCAAGCCCCTGCCTTATATAAAAATCATGTGGGATGGGATGAGGACTCTCCTCCTCACAAAATCCAGTTAAAATCACAACCTACTGCACAGAGGCAGTACCCGATTAAGCAAGAAGCTAAAAAACAGGTAAAAGAAATCCTAGATCAACTTGAATACCAGGGGGTGATTGAAACCTGCACCTCACAAATGAACAACCCTTTGTTTCCTGTCTCCAAGCCAGACAATTCATATCGTCTTGTTTTGGACTACAGACACCTTAACTCATGTTGCAAAACATTTGCAGTACAAAACTCGCACAGTGCTGCACTAATGAATAACATAGTGCGCAAAAAATACAAAACAACCTTAGACATTTCTAATGGTTTCTTTTGTCAAAATATAGCACCAGAGAGCAGATATTTGACGGCGTTCTCAATAAATGGCACGCAAAAGAATTTCTGTAGTTTGCCCCAGGGGTTCAAGAACAGCCCAGGGTTATTCTCAGCGAGGGTAACAGAGTTACTACAAACCTATGATGACGAGGCATTATCTTATGTCGACGACATCTATCTAACAGACGATGACTTGGATACTCACTTGAAGAGAGTGAACACCATAATACTTGGGTTCGCAGCAGAGGGTTACAAATTTAACTTTAAAAAGTCAAGAATTGCCCATCTAACAGTCCTGTTTTTAGGATATGAACTATCAAGTGAAGGCAAAAGCCTGGCTGACAATTTCCTAGAGAAATGTGCTGTAATCCAAGCACCCAGAACACTAAAAAACCTACAATCAATTCTAGGCTTCCTGAATTTCGGAAGAACTTATATTATAAATTATGCAGAAAGGGTCAAACCCCTTTATGATCTAATAAAACCAGATTTTAAAAGAATCAATTGGACTCAAAAACACACAGAAATTTTGAGATCTTTACAAACAGACATGTTAATTAAAACAAAATTACAAACACGTGGCAACACACGCAACCTTGTGATTCGAGTCATCCCAGGAAGATGCGGATTCACATACCTGACCTCTAATGAGGGAGAGAAGGTACCAATAGCATACAAATCACACTTGTACACAAAAGCTGAAATGAAATTTAGCCCAACGGAAAAAATTCTAACCGTGGTACAGACTGCTGTAGCAAAAGAACGAGCCCTAGCACAAGGTAAACGAATAATCATCGTAACACCGATACCAGCCCTGGAGGCGGTAACTAAGGCTAGCATTCCGAATGCTAAAGCACTCCATCCAAGATGGATACAGTGGGCTAATTCTCTTGCAGCAACAGACGTGGTTTACGAATTTGATCCCAACTTAAAAACACAAGAATTTCTCCAATATGAATTCGAATGTCCTCTGCCGACCGAAATTCTGCCTCTAGAACATTACGGCTGTATAATATATACAGACGGATCAGCACAACCCGCAGTGGGGGGTAAACAAGCTTACAGTGCTGCGTGCGCGATCGTTAAAGGTCGCTGGCACGAAGGAAAATTTAAACCATTGGTTACTAAAACCCAATCTCTAGGAGATTGTACAGCTCAGCGAGCTGAACTACTAGCATTCAAGATGGCGCTTGAAAATACAGATCGAGAATTCCCCACACTCATAGTGTGCGATTCGTATTATTGCGTTCAGTCTTATAACGAATACTTGCAGATCTGGGTGCAAAACGGCTATAAAGATGCAAAAGGAGGCACAATCAAGCATAAAATGCTTTGGGAACAAGTAGTTCTTTTGCAAAAGGAACTACAAAAGACTCACGTGATACATACACTGAGTCATCAGCGTGATGGCGTTCACGTTGCAGGGAATTCATTGGCTGATGAGGCCGCGAAGGCAGATGTGCAAACGGCTTCCGTAGCAGCCATCACCCGGTCAAACACAAAAATAGACAGCGAAATATTACAGGCTGTCAGCGCTACAGTAAAAGATACGATAGAAACACTCCCGAAAGGCTTTCCAGTAAAGTACTCATACATAACTGATACAAATAATGTTCCGTTTGCTCGAATCCCTGGAGTGGGGGATAGGGCAATTCCAAACATGGAACATAGGTTAGGACTCATCATAGCGGCACACGAAGGGCTTGCTTCTGTACATGCTGGCGTTTCAGCCACAGTATCATTATTAAAACAGAGATACTGGTGGCCACAAATGAGAAGACAGACAAGGAACTATGTTCTAGAATGTGAAATATGTCAAAGAATGAAGGTATCAACAGTGAGACGACCAGCACAGACGCCCCTTCTAATCTCAGATAAACCATTAGCCTGTGTTTATCTGGACCACTGTGGTCCCTTACAAAGGGATGGTAACTATAAATATATCTTGGTCGCAGTGGATTCATGTACGAGATTCATATGGATGTGGCCCCAGCGATCGGCTGACGCCAGAACTGTTATAAAAGATTAGCGAGTCTTTATCGGCACATACGTAATTGGCATGCTACATTCTGACCAGGGTCCTGCTTTTAGCTCTCGAGCTTATAAGGAGGCCATGACCAGCATGGGCATTGCATTGCGGTACTCTTGTCCATTTCATCCTGAGGGAAACGGAATTGTAGAAAGAAAAAACCGTGACATAAAGCAATCTATAACAGCAAAGGTATTAGGTTCGGGAGCTGGGTGGGTCAAACATCTAATAAGTGTCCAACGTAGTCTAAATAACCTGCCAAGGAATTCTCTGAAAGGGTTCAGTCCGTACGAACTATTGTTCGGGACTAGAATGATGATCCAAGATCTTGATAGTCAGACTTCAGTGGTTAAAGACAAAAGCTTTGATATCAAAGATCGTTTGGCTATTTTACAGGACTTAAATGAAACAAGAAAAGACCTGAGCAACATAAAACTGAAACAACAGCCAACAACCACTGAAGAGAAACCACCTGTCCCAGCAAGGCCTGTCTGGATTCCAAAAGTCAGGGATCTAGTCAGAGAGAAGATCGCGGTAAAGAAGGAATTTGGGCCTTCTTACAGAAAAGCAGTTCCTGTCTTGTCTGTCAACGGGACAAGATCAGTAGTACTACCGCCCCTTGCTGGTAAAAAGGAGAACCGAGTTGTATCCATCGACCTGGTTAAACCACAATCATGTGGCCGATAACAAACAGTAGGCCAAGTGGACTCCCAAGAAGTAGCAGAACACCAATGTTTGCTACGAATACAGAGGCTCAAACTGGAAGACTGATCACATTTGGAAAATCTACAGTGAATCAACAAGGACTATGCAACAAAGCAATGGAACTTGAACCTCTTAAAACCCAAATTAAAACTTTTTATCAAGAAACAACAACCTATGATGATGTAACTGCAGACTTTGCTAATGAAACAAAGCAAAATCCAAAAACAATTGGAACAATTGACAGAACAGCATCCGGCTACTTCATCAACTTCGATGATTCATCTGAAGACCTGAGTGAAGCAAAAAAACAGCCATCAACAAAAACTTTTAAAGACAAAGCTAAGGAACTTTTTCAACAGCTGAAAGAAGCCTATCTGATCTCTCCATGGATTGAATTTTGGGTGGCCTTCGGTGCATTTATCCTCATTCTTTGGCTCATCTTAGTACTATGTTTGGGACATTTTATTGAAGGGAAATATGCTAAAATGGACACAGCAAGCCAGAAAATCAACTTGGTCCTTAAACCACACACATCTTCACACATCGAGAAAAGAGAACTTTCTTCAGTAAACTTCACAGCCAATCCTATACCAGGCGGTGTAGCATGGGACAAAACTGATTATGAAATCTATGGTCCGGTTGAAATCCTGAAGTATCTACACCAATTCAAGATCTCATTGAGTGACTTTGTAAAACCAAGCTCATTTGCGGATGATTGGGACTTTGAAAGTATTAATGATATGATGTCTGATCTTGTGATGTCTGCTAAATTTACAGAACATGATTATTTGCAGGGTTCGTCT
This sequence comes from Lissotriton helveticus, assembly GCF_964261635.1. Lineage (NCBI taxonomy): Eukaryota > Metazoa > Chordata > Amphibia > Caudata > Salamandridae > Lissotriton > Lissotriton helveticus. Next base: position 864,076,597 of record NC_136073.1, read on the forward strand.
AATTATGATCAGATGTTCTGCTACAACCATTATGGTAACCATTATCTACATAAATCTGCTCAACCTAGAAATGTTTTAAATTATAACCAATGGGAACATTGTGCTACTCCTCCAAAAGATAGCTCGAAAACATTTTATGATAAATATTCATACTTTTCAGGGTTTAACACAAGTAATGCAGAAACATTTTATTTCAAATTGTCAAATAAGACAGGTATGAAGACCATGCTTACAAACACAAAATTGATATATTCCGATTCATTCTTTGAACAAATGAATACATTTGGGTTTGATTTCTGGAACAATAATATTGAAACAAAAACTGTTTGGGGTACAAGAGATTGGCACGTACAAGGTATCATTGTTTAGAGCCTGCATGATCCCAGAACAAATTATATTTTTGAACGACACTATTCAACAAACTACCTGTCTTGGCTTAGCCAAAATCAAAGATTTGAACAAACCGTCTATTCCAAAGCCAACAGTGAACAGTAATAGCTCTATAGATGTTGAGATAGACGTAAACCATATATTAAACCAAAACAGAACACATCCTGAATGGAAAAAATGGTTGATCTGGCCCACAGATACAAATAACTGTCAAGACAGATTCCTGAACAAAGAACAGGGGTTCACATTGACTAGGCCAGACCCAAGATATTCCCAAAGACAACATCCAGGGATAGTAACCACCTACAGCGTGGGCAAGCTCTGCCTTCAATGGCTACAAACGTCCACACTGGCTGAAATGAAGCAACACCTAACTTTACTTACAGAAGGTGCTGACTTGCGTGATTTCATATTGGGACCACGCAAACAGCGTCAAAAACGTTTCATAGCGGCCTCTATATATGCAGCTTATAACGAAGTCTGGAAAGTAACTCAAATTGAGACAGCAGAAAAAATACGGGAAATTGACTGTATTAATTTGGAAAAATCATTTTCTGTGGTGGACAATGGGTTAATGACTCTGTCCTCCAGAATATATTCTCTGGACAGCATTGTGTCTTCAGCAATCGATATAATATCGCAAGACTTACTGATGTTACAACACGGTCAGTCCCAATTGCGTTCTATTGTACAGCTTGGCTGGACGTTACAAAATTTGCGTTCTGGCTATGTGCCTTGGCGTTTAATCAACACAACGTCATTATTTAATATCTTTAACCTCACTGATAAACAAATCAGTTTGGCACAGAAGGGTGCTGACTATACAATTCTGAGCATTGAAAAACTTGAGAGATTACCATTGACAAAGTCAGAACGACCTGTCATTGAATGGATAATACATGGAATAATAAATATTCCGATAACTACTTTCCAGTTTCAATTCTGCCAAAAATATATACAGGCAGGCCAGTATGAAAGGTTGGGTAAAGGATACATTAAGTCAATATGGAACTTGCCCTATACACACGAATGTGTCAGCAATAAAGGCCAGAAAGTGTTTCTCAGTGGCGATAATTGTGCAAGATCACTGAGCGGTACACTTCTGTGTCAGGGTATTAGTTTGCACGGAGCCTGTGAAGGGACTTCAAATAACCTTTCATGTTACCAGCTAGGCACACCTGCAACACGAATAGAACCATTCTTTAGGAGACTCTCGAACGGGAGTTACATTCTAATAGTAGATCGCAGATGTTGTAGTTTGCTGCCCGGAAAACCTTATCTCATAACTGTGACTAGGAAGGTCATGTGCTGTGAACATGTATTGTTCCCCAGCGAGTCTGCAGACAGGGAGGCAAGGTTATGGCCCGATTTGAAAATTGCTTCTATTCGAATAGATACTTTAAGCAGAATGAAGACTGTGCTCCTACAGACGCCGACCAGGCTCACGTCATCAAAAGAAACGTATGATCTCCAAGTTGCAAGGACAACAGAAGAGATTCATTCATTATTATCAACTAATTCCCCCATACATTTCGCAGAAATACTGAACGAAATCTTAAATATTTCTGATACCACTGGTATCTCCAGTGTATTTAAAGCAGTGTTTTCGGGTGCTTTAACTCCATTCAAAGCCATCCTGGGTATTTTTCCAGACTTTGTCCATTCCATTTTTGGCGGACTTCCTCTCCTTTTAGGACTAGTAGCGGGTATTCTATTTTTGATCCTGTTATTTCGCTATGGCAAACCATGTCACAGACAAAACACCTGCGACAAGGGAAGAAATGATCCTAGCCATTGGCTACCGGGACCGGGTAACTAAAATCCTTGGACTATCCCGGCTCAGAGACCTGAACATGACTTGGTTTCTTTCATTTAGACCAATGTGGCAAAGTTGTGTTATGCCTGTATTAAGGTGCTTGCTATGCGGCGAAGAATGCGTGTTGGACACCTGTCTGGCACTACAATCGGATGTGCCAATGGACGCAGATACCTTGTTGGGTCCGGTAACGGCTCATGCATTGTGCTGTCCCCAGCGGCTACCAATCCTGATGACGGCATTCGTGGAGTCTTCACCACTACGAATGAGGGGTAGTGAAGTACAAGATGAAAGCAGCATCGATCAGGTACGACCTTCAGTCAGCTATGCTGATCCAAACATCATTGGAGGCAATCATGCTCAGGCTCATGAATGCATGGTAACAACCTTTTCCGAATTAGTGGAACTTACGCAAGAAGCTGTTGACAGTTTTTTCAACAGTCTAAATGATATGATGTTTTCACCAGAGCAGCAGGAATAACTTTGAGCAAACTAGCACTTGGAGTTCCCTACATGCTGAATTTGGCCTTCAACTTTTTGAAGAAAAGCGATATGAAAAAAATTTTCTCATAATTTTTTTTCAGACTGCAAGAACTTTTTCCCCAATTCCACAATATTTACGATTTTTGGGACACTTATCTTCTGCTTAAAGTAGACGTTATTCTTAGAGAACTAAATTTCTATTTTTAGGTAGTCACAAGACATTCGCTATGCTAGCACTGTTATACATAAATTTATGATTGTGATGAGATGGTCTCGCACTTTTTTTTCTGTATTAAGAGCCATTTCATGTGTGGTTTTCGCATTTAGATTATGCTGAATTTTTAACATATGAGTAGCATTATTAGACTGCTTGTGCTTATAGTATACGTGACAGTACATGTGATTGTGTTTCGTATAGTTTATAAAATCCAATTTTCGGAATGCATATAAATGTATTTTGGGGTGGTACGGTATACACAAACGCTACTGATATTCACTATGCCTAGATTTGTAAATATGGACATAGTCTACGTGGAGTGGGTGTGATGTATTCCTATAGGTACTGTATCGATTCCCCTATTCCTGACCCTGGTTTGGTTAATAATTAACTAGCAGCCATCCAACGGTGCAAAAACCGTTATCTGATTAAGCCACACCACGGCACAGAAGCGCGTTATCTGATTAGGTCATAACGCATGCCATCTAATTAGACAAGCGATATTCCTCCAGCCCCTGATAAGGCATACGGAGTTCTCAAAACAAATCAAACCTACAGCGACCTGGGAAATTCCCATAGCCATTGTTTTGATTTCACCGAATGTGCGAACGAGCCCGTTCATATGACATCCTTATTGACGTATATATGTCCATCCTTACGTCAATCTCGGCACCTTTCAGGTATAAATATTACCGACATTGCCTTAAGCAAACACATGCGGTGGTGACGAGATCGGAGCAGCGAGACGTGCTGAGGAGCCCAGCAGAGAGCGAAGCCCACAGACGCTGCCCCGCCTTCCTGACGCGCTGAGAACGAGACGCTGCCTTTCTCCTGCCGAGAAATCCAGCTCCGGCGCTTCCAAGCAGCCCTCGCAGGCAGCTGGAATATCAAGACCTGGGATAAGAGATACCAGCCCTCCATCATTCTAGATCTCAGGTACAGAACTGAATAACCCCTTGCAGAGAATTCTCGAATCAGTCCCTTGGCAAAACAAACTTAACTTAAACTGCTACTTATCTACTCCCGCCCACATATTAGGCTTAGGTCAGGTACACTGGGGTAGGCGTGGTTAGAAGCACCAGTTGAGTATGATTAGTCAAATGTATATATGTATGTATCTATTTTATCCATTTTAAAGTATCATATGGCTCAGAAACCACATCAATGCTTTTACAGTATTATTTTATAATTCTGTCTCTACTGTATGCACTTTACTTAACTACAAGTATTGCAATAATAGCGATTCATTTCTCTTGTATGAGAAAAGAGACTGATCAATAAATAACATCTTTTATTGAACCACGCCCATCTCTTATTTCTCTACAAACTGGTGAAACTAAGAATGCACGTACTGACTGAGTAAAATAAGTTGTCTATTGTTTTCACACGACTCTAGAGATACACTCTTGATTAGGGGAGAGCAAAGTTGTCATGGTCTATGGTTGTCAGAAACTAAATCCCTTCTTGTCTATCCAGGGAGGTTAAAATCCTCCTTGCCTATTCGAGAAAGTTTCTAGTGAACTCTGAGCTAGCTGGCAAACACAAAACTTTAAGTCTAATATCGTCGGTAGAAGACCTAGTTAACCTCTGCCCTAGGTCTATACTATTGAAGATATTATTCCAATGCGCAGAGCCTATTGGGATAATAGGAACTACACTACAGTCTAATGTATGTATTTTACCAAGTCATAGAGCCAGGGTTGTCTGTTTTACCTTCCAATGGTAAGGTGCTTCCAAAAGTAAAGATTCTCTTGGACTTGAATAGGATTTCAAAACTAGCCATTCGTGAAGGCGCTTGGACAACTTTTCTTTGTCTGCAATACAGTTTTGTGGTTTAATTGACTTATTTACCATTTTCTTAAAGACGTGACCAGATAAGTTAGCATTCCATAGACCTCCCAGTTCTAGCTTCACAATGCTATTCTCCAAATATGTCTAATAGGCTCCATTCCCCATTGGAGATTCATTTCAGTCAAAACTCGCTTAGCCAGTGTCTTATCGGCAGCTGGTCTGGCCAGTGACTGTTTTGTGATTGAAAACTTCAGCCGAACTTGGGCAGGCGAGGCAGATCTTGGTAGCCAAAAGGTTTGTTTATACGATCTTATCACTAGTTTGTCAAGGAGGCTGGCCTCAGTGCCTAGCATTAGCTCAGATCCATACCCGAGAGAAGGTTCAAGTTTGGCCTTAATTATTGCTCCCAAAGGTTTCAGGTCGTGGCCTCGAATGGATCTTGCCAACGATGAAAAGGAATAAGTGATTGCTCGGGATTTCCCCTTATTTGCCTATTGTTGGGGTACAAAAGTTCCTCATACATCTATTTTTGCTCCTAAATATACGTAGGTAGATGCGTCATCTATAGTTTTTTCGCTATGGTACCATTTGCAGTTGTTATTTTTAATGCGCCGATTATAAGCCATCACATTTGTTTTTTTCCAATCTACTTCCATGGAATTCTTATCTTTGTAAGTGCCTGGACAATTAAGAAGCCTTTTAAGGCCTATTTGTGTGTTGCTGAATAGTAATAAGTCATCCGCTTAAAGAATATTTGACAATTGTTGTCGACCCAAGCTCGGGGCATGCACTGGTGACTCATCCAATTCCGTAGAGAGATCTGCAATGTATAAATTAAATAAGAGTGGTGCTATCATGCAGCCTTGTTTAAGCACGTCAATGTTTGGACTTTCTCTGATACAAGGGTACCATCTCCAATCTTTAGCTTAACCCACGTATCAGAGTATATTAATCTAATTGCTCTCAGGAGGTTAGATGGGATTCCCCTTCGCTGGAGTTTTGCCCATAGACTATTACGTGGAATACAGTCAAAGGCTGCCTTGAAATTAACGAAGTACATATAAAGCGGAGTACCTGTTGCCTTTACTCTATTCAATATCAGGCCAACAGGCATGATGTTGGTAATAGTACCTTGACCCCTTATAAAACCAGTTTGATTTGGTGGGAGTCTCCCGTTCTCGTGTTCCCAAGATTCCAGATCATGTAGCATTAGAGTGGAGAAGAATTTAAGAGCCACATCCAAAAGTGCAATTAGACGGTAGTTGGTGGGAGAAGATGCTTTTCCACCTTTAAAAATGGGATGGATTACTGAACCCATCCAACTTTCGGGTATAACCTCATTTGCCAAAACATTGTTATACAATGAAGCCAAAAAGGCTGCCCACCTAGGTGAAGAATGCCTAAAAAGGGCCTGTAGTAGCCCATTTGGGCCCGGGGCACAGTCTGCTCATGAGTTTTTGATAACTTTTTCTACCTCCCCTGGAGTGCATGCACAGGGAGCCATGGTGTCTTTATGGGTCAGGTGCGAGCTCATTCTATCCAAGGAACTTCCTTGAAAATGTAATTTTAGATGCTGAACCCACTCAGACTCGCTGATATTTGCGGCTCCAGTACATTTCTTGATATTATTAATACGTTTCCAAAATCTTGTTTAATCATTTGTTTTTGTGGCATGCAGCAACTGGGCACATAATGTTTCCTGTTTGGCTTTTATACTCCCAGATCTCCCTTTTTAATCAACGTCTCTCATTACGGAAATGCTTTAATAATTCCGTATCTTTTGGGTTGTAGTGCAACTGCCGATAGAGCTTGCCTACTTTCGTTTTTATTCTTTGAATATGTAGTGGGATTACTATAAGTTTACGATGACCCAGCTGAGCTCCCTTATTCTGACCATTATCTTTATGTGTTTTAGTCGATTGCCAGTAAATATCTCCCATACCTAATGGGTTGGGCCTCTTGGGGCCAGGTCCGCAAGACATGCTATGGCTTCTTTTGCTAAACTCTTAATTGTGTTTGAGGATCACTTAAGACATTTCATGTTTCCCGTACCAATCTCTCCCTGTAGTATGGAGGCCACTTCATGTTTACAGATATGTGTATTTAGAGTGATCACCTGAGGATTGTGGTCCCTCTCCACATGGTGCACTATGCTAAAATCGCATACGAGATTGTATAGGGGCAGTGACACAAGGATGTAATCTAGAACGGAGACAGAATTGCCCCAAGTTCTTGTTCCAGTTTTTAGGTGACATTATCTGCATAGGAAGGGTTCCAACAGTATCTGTGTGTTCCTCCGTCAGCTGGCAAAACAGGCGGGTTTCGGCCGAGCTGTTTGATAGGGCCAGTTCCGTCCGATTTTGTTACAGGGAGTGATATTGCCAGCCCCTGGTAACAAAAATGGCTCCCCAGGGGCCCAAATATGGCCCCCAGCCTGGCGGCTCACTGTGGAAACACCCGGCGCCCGCTACGGCCAGTCCGGCCGTGAAAAAAGGTTAAGATTGAAGTCACCCGTAACCAACCAGTGCGATTTATATGTATCTTTTCATTGGAATAAAAATGCTGCCATTTTCCTTGCTGTTGCTGCTGTTTTCTTTAGGTTAATGTATAAATTCACAAGAACAATGGACTCTTCAGAATGATAAGCCCAGCCATCCATTTTCAGCAGCAACACACCTAAGTCATCCACATGCAGCTTTACTGTCTTGGCTAATAAACTAGTATTAATGTGTATTGCCAGGCCATCTTTCGCCCTTCCATGTGTGCTACTTCTTTCAGCCAATTTTGTAGATTCTTTATAGCCAATTAAGGGAATGCTATCTTGCGCCCAAGTTTCCTGAAAGATTAGTATGTACCACTGCTGGGTCAGCGATTTTTGTCTGCCAGCCGCTGACATTCCAAGAGCAGATTCTCAGGCAACCCTCGCTTACCGGTGGCTGCTCCACCATTAAGACATTAATATTCCCAGCCTTTGAGAGGGCTGTATGTACCCCTATTTTGATGTTCATCATTTGTTACAGTTCTCTGCATGCCTGTTTCGTCTTCTTTGGATAGCTTTACTATAACATTTTGACACTCAGTGGCACCATTGTTAAAGCCCATAGATGACATCTCTCCGTTTGCTTCTTGTAGTACTGATGCCGTGGTCACTTTGTACTTATCAGAGGGTGGCCCTGCCATTAGTAAGTGGGGGCATCTATCCCCCTGGTATAATTTTACTTCTATCCCCCAGGCTTTTAAATGCTTTCTCTTCTCAAGGACCTGAGCCAGGAGGATCGGCGTAGAAAAGGACACCAGGCTGGGATCTGTATGCTGTTGCCCTCTCGCAGACAAAAACTTAATTGCAAGAATGTCCTCTGACTTGGCGTGATCTAGACCCGGGAGGGCCTTTATCAGCTTTTTTTTTTTTTAAAACCTTTATTTTTGATTTTGCAACATGGAAGAAAAAACAGTCCCCCTCCCAAACCTTGGCATCGTTCATCCAGTAAGTGTATACAATACGGTAATCTCATTATGGCACTAAATGGTACAGTGAGTCCTATACAGTCTGTATTTATAAGCATCATGACAACCACAGCAATCGCATGAGATACTATCACGGAACAGGCACTGCACCTACATTGGCGTGGGTCCGACCTCCCCATTCCCTCCCCCCTCCCCCTCTGATCCCGAGTCCCCTGAGGAAAAAAGTTCAGCGCTCGTACCATCCGAGTCGCTATGAGACATCTCCGAGGCACACATAACTCTCCATGCAAGGAGGTCGTCCGGCAACCGCACATCCTTTCGGGACATCCACATATGCTTCTCTTCAGCTAACGACCATTCTCTTACATCTCTACGCCATGCTGACAACTCCAGCGCTCTGTGCCCCATCCAGGTGATCGCTACTCTACGCCTCGCCAGCACCAACATTAATTGCAAAAGTTTGTAGGAAAGGTTCCTCTTTTTGGGTTTAGGGACCAGGGCTAGTAGGCAGTGAAGCGGGCTCAGATCAAGCCGAAGGCCAGTTACGGCCCGGATACGTACTACCACCTCCTTCTAGAAGCTAGCAACCAAGGGGCAGTCCCAGGCCAGGTGCATAAACCCCGCCCCCGATCCCACATCTGGGGCAGTTGTCCTCCCTATCTCCTGAGATACGTCTTAAGGACAGCGGGGTCATATAGGTGCGGTGCATGAAGTTAAAATGTGTCAATTTGAATCTCGCATTGCAAGACACTTTGCGGGTAAGACTCCCTACGCGCTTGCGCTGTCCCGGGGACAGGGCGATACCCAGGTCCCTCTCCCAGGCATCCCAGGAAGGCGGAACCGGCGGGGCCGGATCCCGTCTCATGGTGGAATATAGCAGAGAAATTAACCTCCGCCCTCTCCCGCAAGAGAGGAGGATGTTCAGGGTGTGAGACAACTGGGGCGCCTCCGGATACTGGGGCCACGCGGCTCTCGCCACCTCCTGAAGGCCCCGGTAGTGCAAATATTGTCCTTTCCCCAGGCCAAAGGTGTCCATGGCCTGCTCAAAGGACACGAAGGACTCATCGGGGTAAAGGTCCGCCAGAGTCTCGCAGCCTCCCGCCTTCCAGGCGCGAAAGGAGATGTGGTCCACCATATCCACCATCGGGGCTAAGATCCACACTGGCAGTTCCCTATGAAAGGGGGCTCGCCGCAGTATTTTCTCCACAAACCGCTGCCAAACCGCAGCCGCGTGTCGAACCACATACGGTAAGTCCACACTGGCTCCCCGTCCTCGCATCAGCGCCACCTGCAGTTCCTGCTCGGTAGCCCTGCCGGCCAACAGACGCAACTCCCAGCTGTCTCCCTCCGCGAACCACCGTGCCGCCGGCAACAACTGCGCTGCATAGTAGTATAAGTCAAATCTGGGTGCCTCCAGCCCCCCCTCCTCCCATGTTCGGACCACGGTGTGGAGGGCGACTCGGCTGCGCCATTCCGCCCACAGCAGTGACGTTAGCAGCGTATTAAGAGTGCGAAATACTCACGAGGGAAGTGGACATAAGGAGTTCTGTAGGACATAGAGTGTCCTGGGGAGCATCACCATCTTCACAACGGCCAATCTCCCCATAAGAGATAATGGCAACGAGTTCCAGAAGGTGACCGATTACCGCAAGGACCCAATAACTCGGTCAATATTGCGGGCCAACCCCTGTGCATCCGTGGGCGTCACCTGGATGCCGAGATACCGGAACGCCTCCTGTTCCCATCTCAACCCGAGATCCGGTAGATCTGTCAGTGGCCCGGCGCCGTAGCCCGACAAAGGGAAAATCAAGGACTTCCCACAGTTAATTCGCAGTCCCGAGGCCGCGCCAAAGCGGTCCAAGTGCTGGAGAAAGACCGGCACCGACTCCCGTGAGGACATTAAATAGAAGAGGGCGTCATCCGCATATAGCGAGAGCACGTTACATGTGTCGCCCACTGCGATGCCCCATCGTGCCATGTCCGCACGGAGCCGGACTGCGAGAGGTTCGATCGCCAGAGCGAAAAGAAGCGGCGAGAGGGGACATCCCTGGCGTGTGCCCCGGCCCAAGGGCCATTCCTCCGAACGCGCCGCTCTCAGTCGCACCCTGGCTCGGGGGGCAGTATATAAGATGCGGATCCACCGGCAAAGTGCGGGGCCCAACCCCACCATCCGGAGGACCTCCAAAAGATAGCCCCAGTCTACGGTGTCGATGGCTTTGGTGATGTCGATCGACACCAGGACCATTTGGTCCTCTCTGTCTCATACCTCGTGGATGATGTGGTTCAGTCGTCTCAAGTTCATGGCGGTATTGCGGCCAGGGATAAACCCACATTGGTCTGGGTGCACCAGGTGTGCCATGTGCGGTGCCAACCGGGCAGCCAATAGTTTCGTCAGGACCTTCACGTCCGTATTTATCATGGTGATGGGCCGGTATGCCGCAGGGTCTGCAGCATCCACACCCGGTTTCAGGATCATGCAGATCTCCCCCAGATTCATACTGGGCGGAAGCGCCTCTCGTTCGAAAGCCTCCAGGTACACCTGCAAGAGGGGTGGGGCAAGGACGTCCGCAAACGCCTGGTAAAATTCAGAGGGGTAACCATCCCCTCCCGGGGACTTAGCCCTCGGCAGGTCAGCTATTGCCACTTTCAACTCCCGGAGCATTAAGACCGCATCCAATTCCTCCGCATCTGCTCGTGAGAGGGCCTGTAGGGTTAGACCCTGGAGATAAGGGAGGAATGAATCCCCCGTGATCGTGGGATCCGCCGCATATACTGTTTGAAGATGAGAGCGCAGGACCCGGAGTATACCTGCCTCCGAGTGTACCATTCCTGCGGGGCCTCTCAGGGCCACTATCCTCTCTGGGGCGAATTTGCGCCGGAGTATCCAAGCCAGTATTCGGCCCGATTTGTCTCCTTCCCGATGGAGGCGCAGCCGGTACTGGCCCAGTGTGTATTTGTCTAGGTGAGTAAGAATATCATGGACACTCATGCGAGCCGCCTGTTCCGACTCCTGATCCCGGTCATCGGGATCTGGCAGGGTTTGCAGATGCAGGAGTGCATCTTCCGCATCCTGTAATTCCCGAAGGAGCTGCCTCCGGACTCCATATGTAATGGTCATACTCTCACCCCGGACAACCACTTTCAGGGCGTCCCACTTGGTGGAGTAGGCGAGATCCCCATCACCCAGTTCAAGTCAAGGTAATTCGTGAGGGCAGTCTCCACATGGTCCTTCCCTACCTGGTCCTGCAACAGATCTATCGGCATCCTTCAAGTGCGAGGGCGTGAGGGCTGGTTCTCCCAATGTGCGACGCACGTTACCGGAGAATGATCTGATAAAAAGCGGGCCTGATGTGTGACCCTCAAAGAGAGAGAGGCCTCCACATTGGCCGCCAGTACCCTGTCCAGTCTACTATGAGTATTATGGGTGGGGGAGTAGCATGTGAACAATTTTTGAGTCGGGTTGCCCAGGCGCCACACATCGCTGAATCCCAGGTTCTGCATCACCTCTCGGAGTCGTGCTGTCATTCGCGGTTTCGTCCCTGCGCGGGGGGGGGACGGACCTATCTAATACAGGGTCCAACACGCAATTAAAATCCCCAAACCAGAGCAGTGGGCCCTCCAGATCCGATACAAGGACCTCCTGTAGGTGTAGAAAGAAGTCAGGGTCATCTACATTAGGTGCGTATGAATTTAGAATGGAGAGTTCCCTCCCGTCAAGGTTCACCCACAGGAGCAGGTACCTGCCATTAACATCCGCCTCTGCATATTGGACAGCACATGGGACCCCCGGGGCTACCCAAATTAGGACCCCTCTAGCATAAGTTGAGAAAGAAGAGTGAAACACCTGACCCCTCCACTTTTTAGCCAACTTTTGGGCCCCCTCCTCATCCAGGTGGGTCTCCTGTAGACACGCTGTAGAGATTCCGTGTCTGCGGAGGAAGGACAGAACCCTATGCCGTTTGGTACAAGTGCCTAGGCCCCTCACATTCCAGCTTAAAAACTTGTGCGCCATGCGTGGTGACAGTGCCCATCCGGGCGAGCAGCCTCACATCTTATGACCCACCATTCCCGTGCCTGGACTGAAATACACCTGATGCCTTCAACATTCCCCCCCAACTGAACCCCCCTCAACCCCAACCACCCCCCACCCACGAGCAATATTACTGCAACAAATAAAGACGCTAATATGCCCTTCCCCTGCCAGTGCCAGGACGTACACAGCATTCCCAAATAGCCAAACAGTGAAAATCCCTCCCAAAAAACACCCCCCCAACCCGACTCCCCCCCAGGCCGCCCTCCAGGACCTAAAAACCAAACAAACTCCACCTCAATGTTAGCGATGAAGGGTATCTACATTAGTACTGTTCCCCGACTCCGAACCCAACCCCCGCCCCTCCCCCCCCCATGTCCCGCAACTCCAGGTTCCAGCATTTAGGAAGTGACCCCTTCCTCATCAGAGCCCTCTTACTGTTCAGACAGTGTCCAGTCTCCTGTCCACGGTTTTTTAGAAAAGTGTCAGGAGCTAGGCTGTACTCCAGGACGAGCCACCCGGATGCTGCTGGCCCTGCGCTCCAGCCGTCTCCGGAACCGTTGCACCGGTCGGAGATATCTCCTCCTCAGTCGGCAGCAAGGTATCAGGTACCAGGATCTCCGCAGGAGACGCAGGGTGCAACTCAGTCGGATCGTCCATATGTAGAGATCCATCCTCTCTTACTGTGACCCGGTTACTCTCCACACTCTCATCCTCCCGGGCGCCAGGGCGCCGTCTCCGGCTGCGCCTCCTCCTCGGTCTGGTCCCCCACGAGCTCCGATCCCTAGCTCGCTCACCAGGAGGGAGGTCATCTCCCCGGATCTCGAGCCACTCCCACACATCCGCCGGGGTCTCGAAGAAGTGAGCCTTTCCCTGGGAGAGAACCTTGAGTTTCGCCGGTATAGTAACATATACTGGAGATGCATCTCCCTGAGTTTTTGTTTGACTGCCAGAAAGGACTTGCGCTGTTCCTGGACTAACTGTGTGTAATCCGGGAAGATGGATACCCTCGCGTTCTCAAAGGTAAGGTCTTTAACTTCCCTCGCCGCTCGTAGAATGCGATCCCTGTCACGGTAGTTCAGGATTTTCGCGATGAGGGCCCGGGGAGGGGCGCCAGGTTTCGGAGGTGGGATCAGAGCTCTGTGTGCCCTCTCGATTACGAATACATCCGACAGGCCGTCGGGGCATAACACTGTCCGAATCCACTGCTCTAGGAAGCGTTCCGGGTGTCCCGCCTCTGCTCGTTCCAGAATCCCCAGCACGCGGATGTTACTGCGGCGCGCCGTCCCTTCAGCATCCTCTGCCCTCCATTCCAGGGCTTTCGTCGCGGCCAAGAGTTGAGAGACCGTTTTCTTGAGAGACGCCACCTCTCCCTGCAGTTGGGTGATGTTCCCTTCCGCGGTCGTGACTTTGTCGGCCACCTTGCGCAGGTCAGTCTGCAACAGGTTCACGTCGATGGACACCGTCTCGATCTGACGTTCCAAAGCCGAGTGGGAGCCCTGTATCGCTTTCAATAATTCCGCCAGTGTCGGCTCCTCGGTAGCTGGACCCCCCTCCTCCTGACCCGACTGGCGAGTGAGTCTCTGCGAGGGAAGCCTCTGTGTGATATACTGCGTGATGGTGTTGGGACGGACCGCCCGGGGCGTTCTGTCCTTACGCATCATGAAGTACAAGGGGGGGTCACTCAGGCGTCCTCTAGGTCCTCGGTAGCTCCCCCAGACGTGGTATACAGTCTAGGCACCAGGGCACCAGGCCCACCCGATCCGCTTTCCAGACGCGTCCCAGTGAGGGCACTGCTATTTTCCCCAGTCCAAGGGGCCCTGCGGGGATGCGGCTCAGGATCTAACGTACTACCGGGGGAAGGGGGCTAGGTCCAGATCTCCGCCCCAGTCACGAGCGGGGCCACGTGTGGTACCCCCCGTGTTCCTGTACCTCCAGTCTCTGTAGTGCAGGACCTGTGCCCCAGCGTTTGTAGGGATGTCCAGTGGGCACGTGACCCTCTAGCGCCAGGAGAAGGTCGTTCCAGGGGTCCAGAGCCCCGCTCTCAGCCCGGCCTCCACTAGCCCAGCAAGTGTTCGAAGGGTCCGTCCCGCTGCAGGCTCAATGCGCCGGTCCAACCTGCGGGCCCTACGCTCATGCAGCCCAGTCCCGATATGGACAGGTCATCCTCTTACCCCCAGGCCAGGGCGCAGTGCGGGTCAATGCGTCGGGTCTCCAAGCGGCGCGCAGCGCGGCGCTCCAGTCGTCCTCGAGATCTCCGGGGGCGGCGGGCCCCCCGCACCAAGCTTCACGACCAGGCACAGGTCGCCACGACCGCCAGCCCCGGGAGGCTGAGACTCCGCCTCCCGGCCCGGTCAGCACCCTCCTTCTGGCCCCCGCTGTTACCACTGCCGCCGCCGGGCCCCCGGAGGGATTCCGGGCCGTCTTCGGCTCCGTCTCTTCTAGGCCCGATCCCCGGCCTCGAGTAGCAGTCTCTCACCCCAGGCGCTCCGATCAGGCTCGGGCCATTACAGTCACCAGCGCTGGCGGGCTGCTCACCACCTTCCAAGCTGGCCGGTGCACCAGTCCAGGATCCCTCTCACACTGCCGCCTCAAGCGGGCCCCCCGGATGACAGCGGGGGCCTCCCGGCAATTTCCGCCGCTCCGCCTCAGCTAGGCCCGAACCCCGGGCTCGATTACCGGCGGTCACCGCTACCACCACTGCCGGCCATCTGGGCCGATCTTCCAAGGCGCTCCGCGTCTCCGTGGGCTCGGCGTCGCTCCGGCGCTAAATTGACCGCTGGGGGGGGAGCTCGATGGCAATGTGCCCCCCCGTACCTGGAACCGCCGGGCTAGGCCGCGATCCCCGGCCTCGATTTTCACGCCGCCGGCGGCAAAGCAGTTGGTCCGAGCTCAGCAGTGCACCGGACACCCACAGCCTCCAAAGCGGGACCAGAGGGGCACAGGACGGTCCGGGTCCGGGGCAGCACCACAGGAGTGCCTCAGGTGGGCTGACAGGAGCTTTTATTTAGGATTTCAGCGGCGGCCGGCAGGGAGCCGAAGGAGCTCACGTCC
Source organism: Lissotriton helveticus (assembly GCF_964261635.1). Classification (NCBI taxonomy): domain Eukaryota; kingdom Metazoa; phylum Chordata; class Amphibia; order Caudata; family Salamandridae; genus Lissotriton; species Lissotriton helveticus. Next base: position 864,091,843 of record NC_136073.1, read on the forward strand.
TGTCGGCCATGCTGCTTGGCCACGCCCCCTTTATCAGCTTTAAGCCACTTGAGAGGTTTAAGATATCCTGCGGACCTATCAACATACTTGAACTCATGGATCCATAGAAGTCTTTGGCCTGAAGTATTTTGGCATCCGGTGATCTCAGTGGATCCAAAATTATCTCTTTGTGTCGTTTGGTTCTGATCACTGGTTGTGTTTTTCCCCAGCAATAAATGAGCTTCTTGCGGGCCAGGAACTGTAAGCTGGGTCTACGGTGCTTCTTCCTTAAATTCTTTTGCTTGTCTCTCCTCCGGCCCCACAATATGGTCTTGTCGGGGACCACCTTATGTTCCTAGTCTTCCCCCTTCTAAGAGGGTCAAGGCACTAGAAGTGCCCTGATAGTAGTAGCGAATACCCTCCCGGGATTCACAGAAGATGCTGATTTAATAGATGCAGTTTCACATAGTAGGCCTGTCTTGTTCCCTGCTGAATACGACTCGACAGCAGTCTTCTCCAAATGAACAGAATTTTCATGTTGTATTGATGACGAGGTGGATAGGTTTCCAGCATGGCCAGAACAGATTTTATTCCTTCCCATCCTTGCACGTTTTCTCTCCCTTTTGGTAAGTTGAGATGGTACGTGAGATTTATCCAGCATCACATTTCTATCTTCGGTGGGCTCTTTTTGATGCTTAGCTGCGATTTCTTTATTTTGCTCACTCACTACCGTGCGCTCTTGTCCCACCCTCTTTTGGCGGAGTTCTTCCTGACTCCCCAGAGGCGCCATCACAGTGATATTTAATTCCCCATCTGATACCATAGGGAGAGGTAACCTAGGTCTGGTCTCTGTCACAAGACTGTTTTTAACTTCTCCCAGAATTCCTTCCATGATTACCTGAAATTGCACTAATCTTTCTACCACCTCCCTACATGAGCAGATCGTAAATTCATTAAGGTGGCTTGTTTGAACCCTCATATTCAGAGCATTAAGCTTCTCAAGTTTCTCGTCGATTCCTGACACAAAAATTGCCATAGTATTAAGTAAATCAACCTGAATATCGATCTTGTTAGAGTGATGTCTCAACGTCAGGACTGTTGCTTACATTGAATTTAATATGGCTGGCCACAAGGCAGGAGAGTTATCACTAAATTGCGGTGTGTTCTTAAATTCATCCGACTGTGATCTCTGTTTTGGCTCCCTCAGCGGGCGATCTCCCTGCCTTTTCTTTTTAACCCTCTCCGCCGAATCCTGAGGAGTGTGGCCTGCAGCATTGCTGGCAATAAATTCAGGAAATGAGTAGAACTTGGACTGGGAGTTTACTAGCACATTTAAGTCAATCATTTCTATTATTATTATTATTTTATTTCGATCAATAACAAGATCATACACAACATGTGATATCATAAAAACACAGCACAGTATTAATCAATAATTCTCAGTGCAAGGATTTAATCAACAAATACAAATATATTTTTTTAAATGTTAAGAGAACATATATCACCCCTCTCTAATAAACAGGATAAAATGGGTTAAAATTGTACGAAAATAGCTATATGTTAAAAATATCTAGAAAAACTATCATACGGCAGACAGCTTTGATCAAGGCACTCCTTAGGAGTACCTCCCATTCCAGTGTTGGGAGATCATTTAACCACCTTAGACCTCAACTACCAGGCGTATTAAAGATATCTAGATACAGTAAAAACAAGCCAATTTGGAAGTATAAGAGGAGAAAAACCGCAGGGCATCTGAATAGCAAGAAAAAGACAACATTCGGCATTCAGGAACAATCCATTTGTTCCACAGTATGGCATAAGCAGGACAGAAGAAAAGATAGTGATCAATAGTTTCAGTAGCGGAGTTACAGGACGGGCACATTGAAGTGGTAGTTGAGTTCGTCCATTTACTTCTAGCAGCATTTAGGGGAAGGGTACCAAATCTGAGCTATATGTAAAGTGCTCGTGCTTGTGGAGGTCTATATCATCCATATACATTTCAAATTTTGGGCAACTTTGTACATTTAAAAAGTGTGTTGATAAAATACCCAATGACCTTGATTCAACGCAGCCAGTGTTAATAAAATTCCAGTACTTAATTAAAAAACAAATTGAGATGGAGCCGGGGTCATCCCACAGACTACCCATCCCTATTTTGAGGAGCCACCCCTTGACCTTCCAAAACCGTGGCAAGAGGCCTGACACCCTTTGAAGGGTCAACAATTCTTTCACAGCGTCTTTTACGGGTATTTGGGTTTTGCAGGTCCACAGTCTCACCCACAACAGGAGGACCTTAAGGGCAGTACAATGGGAGATAGATTTTAACCCAAGGTCAATGCGTAATGGCAATAAGGGGTTATTCTTTGGAATATTTAAAAGAGCTCTTAGGAATTTGTTTTCGGCAACTTCTAGATGTTTGGTGTCCTCAAGGCCCCAGAGTTCTGCACCATATAGTGCAGCGCCCAGGCCTTTAGGCCTGTGAATCTCAATTGCAGGGGAGGATGGACAAAAGTGTGAGCGTTTAGCTCTCTTAACTATTGTGCAATCTACTTGTGGGGACCATGCTAGGTTTTCACTGAGTCTAACGCCTAGATAATCAAAGGCTTTGACCTGCTGTAGGAGTTGACCTTCCAGCAGCACTTTTCCCTTGGTAAATCGATAGGGGTTGAAAACCATATACTTGGTTTTTAGACAATTGATTTTCAAACCCCGTGATTCGCACGCTTTTGAAAACTTAGTTAAAACCTTTTGGATGCCCATTGGGGTTTTAGATATTAATAACGTATCATCAGCAAATCAAAGCGAAGGTATTTGTTTGCCTCCCAATTTCGGTAGATCACCTCCACAGTCATATAGCTCATTTATGAGCTCATATATAAACAAAGAGCTCTTGTGATGCTTGAGGGGAGGCCAGAGTCTTTAAAAGGCAGGTACAACAATCTTGCAAAGACAGCATCCCGTTGGCGGATCTCTGGGGTCAAAATAGGCCAGTATACAAACAAATCAGGGCTAAGGGTAGCTTCAAGCAGTAGTGGGGAAACACCAGTTACAAACAGGCTTAAGTGCCTTTTGGCCAATATAAGCAATTCCTTCTGACAAGGTGTCCCGCTCTTCATTGGCCGGACATGTGCCTGTAGTAAATCCTGAGTCAGGTTTGGCATGAATCTAATCTGGCTTCAGGATTGGCCACGTTTCCTCACTAACAGGAAAGTTGCTTTGCACCCCACAGTCCCTTAGTTTGAGGTGTTGTACTTAACCCCTTCCATGCGTCGGACGGCCGGCGGCCGTCCGACGTCACGGTGGGTTTGTGCGGAGGACGGCCGGAGGCCGTCCAAACCACGCCATAAATCACCCGCACCGCGGCTGAATTTTCGCCGCGGTCAAGGGGTTTATATACTAATACAGGTGATAGTTAAGGCAGACACTTAACAAACCCTGGCCAACTGGACATGGCAAATAGATGAAACGCTCATCATCTAAGGAATTAGCTAAATATCTAAATAAGCAGCCTAGGGAAATCTTCATTGATAAGTTTTAGCTACGATGTCATCCCATCCCCAACACAGGCTTCTGCTGGAAATCTTAATGAAAGGACAAAGCTCCAGATAAATGGAAATGTAAACACATAGATACAAATACGTCAGTTCAATGAGTCATGGCAGATTGTTGTCTCACAAATACAGCTTATTAAGGAAAGAAAAGGCGCAGGGACCTGGGTGACTCACATTTCATGCTGACAGCAGCAGCAGAATTCCTGGAACTAGATTACAGACAATTAGAAATTTACGTTTGCAAACCAAAATGTGTTAAAAGAATTCTTTAGGGATTTTTTTTTTATTTTGAAACCATTGTATCTGTCCTCTAGCAGCAAAGCGTTACCTTTTAAGTCTGGCCTCAACACAGCTTTAGCTGTATCAGCAGACTCGTGTATTCAAATTCATTTATTAAAATATATACATCCATAGACGGGCTTAGGGTCAGGCCTCTTCATCTATTGGTCTGTTCAGCTGTCCCTCACATAGTGCTTCGGCCCGCCACAGCACACAGCATGGTGCAATGTGTCAGCCCGTGTCAGCCGTTGGCTTTTTTGCACTGTAAGTGACAGGGTTTTGCTTCATCACATGTGCGCATCCACCTAAAAAGAAACGCACTTCAATGCTAGGTCTGATGGCCCAGTGATTTACTTTCCCAATGCTTTTTCATTCTATTCTTTATTATGTTATATTTATGTTTTATGCACACTTTTCTGTTTAAACTATGTCTCCAGGTTACATCAATTTAGGATCCATAATACCTTTTATTTGTACCAATAAGATTAATATTTTCCTGTGGTTTCTTCTTTTTTGGTGACATATGATTGCAATAAAATAAATGAACCACTGCATTGGCTTGCCAATACCTGCAGCCGCAGCCCGTGCAGGTAAGAGCGGTGGGAAGGTGGGGCTGGCTGGGGGGTATTTCGACAGACGACAATGAGGGTGAAGCAGGGCCGGACTGGCCGTAGCGGGCACCGGGCATTCCCCAGTGGGCCACTAAGGTGGGGGCCGATCTTGGGCCCCTGGAGGCCGTTTGTGTTACAGGGCCGTTTTTGCAGCTTAGCTGCAAAATCGGCCCCTGTAACAAAATCGGCCTAAACCAGCCCTGGCAAACAGCTTGGCCGCTCCCAGGGGGGGCAGCCGAACTCTTTGCCAGGGCCAGTTTTGGTTCCCAGTCCAGCCCTGGGGACAATTGAATAACCTTATTAAATTTCCCTCGCTATCATCTGTCGAAATCCTCCCGGCTCCACTGCCCCACCATTCTTACCTGCACGGGACGCAGCTGAATAGCAGGTTCAATATCTTTGCCAATGCCTTTTGTACAGTTGGGCTGAAGAATAATATAAGGGCATTAATGAGTAGTAATGAAAGCATGCTTTTTCATGCACTAGGCTTTGGGAGTGCAATTTAAAGACCAAAAATCAATCAATAAAGTACTAATAAGAGGCCTCCGCACTGCTAATGCAATGTCCAATAATGCCCTGCACACAGACATTAACGGGCTCACAGCTAAATAAAGGGATCTTCTTAACTTCACTCCTGATTGTTGTCCCGAGTCTGGTAGGACACAGATTTATAACATGCTTCCGGTGGCCAGTACTCCTTCGATGAAGATTTCTTGATCATTCCACAAGGAGACCTCCTTCTGGATTACCAACTCTGTCTTGCACTTTGGTATTTTACCGGAAGTTTCTGCTTCATGAAGAACTTGTTAATCGAAGCAATGCTTTCAGAAAAGAAGCTGCGGGATCACTGAGCACAGTGTTGCTGTTAGACAGGAATGGTATGCTATACCATAATAGCCAATATATGATTACCAGTAGGTTATACATTAGTCAACCAGTTATACTGAATGTAGACCGAGCTATAGAAAGTTATTACGCAACAGTGAATGTGGCTCCCTTTAGTAAACAACACATGGAAAACCAGAGTGCTGTTAAACAGTTACATATCAACTTTCATTGCATTACAGCTCGGAAGAACGATTGAGTTTAATTTTAAATAGGTAGTTGAAATACAGCAAGTGTTAGCTTGTATATCATAAACACTACCAGAAATAAACTCCGAAATCAACGCGATAGCCATGCTAAAGTACCTCTCTTGCTTTCAGATGGGAACCATCCTTTACAACGCAGTCATTTAATCGCACTACCTTTACAACGCAGTCATTACAACGCAACATCCTTTACATCACATGCCATTACAACGCAGCTATTACATCGCATGTCACTACAATGCATGTCATTACAATGCATGTCACTGCAACGCACATCATTACAACACATACCATTACAACGCATAGATTTTTACCCCTACACTATCCAACACTTACCCTACTGTTGCACTCACTGGAGTGGGAATACTAATTTTTAACCCTATCAAAACACTTACCCTACTGTTGCACTCACTGGAGTGGGAATACTAAATTTTAACCCTATCAAAACACTTACCCTACTGTTGCACTCACTGGAGTGGGAATAGTAATTTTTACCCCTACACTATCCAACACTTACCTTATATGCAATGTAATGGTATGCTTTGTAATGGTATATGTTGTAATGGAATAATGTGATGTAATCCACTGTAACATCACGCACTTAAGATACAGCAGAGGTGCGATATGGAGCATTGTGAACGGCGAACCGGTAAGCCCTGTGAATGTCCTTGAAAGGATGAACGATTTACCGCGAACAACAGTTTGAGTGAGGTGAGAGAGGGGCCACGCCAAGAGTCACAGTTAACGAAAGTGGGAGAGGGAGAGCCCTCCCCCCCAGTATCACAGCACAAGGGCAAGAATCGGCACAAGGGGACACCCAACTCGCAACTCCACAACGCTTCATCGCCGTCACACAGTGCGAGTTAACAAGCGCACCTGCACGTGCTGTGAGCTCCGGGGGAGAGAAACGGAGTGGACGGGGGTCCTACCTCGGGAGCCATCATGGGACGGAAAACACAAGGACTTAAAGGGCCCGCACACCGCCGCTGCTAAACGGGTCAGTGAGAGAGGGATAATCGGGTGTGCAAGCAGGGGACCTCCAAGGGGAACCACCGTATCCTCCCGCACAAGAACGATCACGGTCCCCCTTACTGAGCAAAGGGGGGTGCCTAGAGAAGACCTGAACAACAATAAAGGGGAAAGGAGAAGCTAACTGACCCACCCCGTTTTATAACTTAAGCCTATCAACCAGGATACCCAGCACGCCGACACAGTGACGCAGTGACACAACACCACCATAACACCATGGAAAACCACAAAGCTGCCAAAAAGCCGTAGGAGAAGCCCACCGAGACCGCCGGAGAGGTGCAGGGCCAACCCCAACGCTAGTCAACAAAGACAATAGAGCACATCCACACTCGTAATCACTCTGGGGGAAAGTAATCCAGGTACCCTACCCTCAGTCACACACAAGAGACACCAAAATGGCTGAAAGGGAAATGCGGACCCAACTAAAGAAGAGCAAGAAAGAACCAGGGCCTGCTGACTCGCTGAGCTATGGGGGAGATTGACTTTGGGCTCCCTCCTCTGACTTTCACCTACCCAGCCAGACTTCGGGCTAACGTGCCCGCGTCTCTCCTGACCTTGCCATTCCCCCCCCCCTTCCCCCAACCCTCCCCCTCTCTGCTCCTACTCTTTCCAGCTTCTGTCCTCTACCCTCACAAGCCCTTGCCCTTTGTCACCACCCTGTTTTTTTAGTGAACCTCTTCCCTCGCCACTTGAGACTGATCTATTTTGTCTGATGCCCGATGGAGCTACCTGGTTTAGCTATAGGGGAGATGGGCCGTGGATTCCCTCCTTGGTCATCACCTACCCAGTCGGTCTTTAGACAGACTTCCTTCCGTCTCTACGGTTGTCTCCTCCCTTATCCTCACTCTCTCTCCTCCCCTACCCCCACTACTTTCTCTCTCTTTTCTCTCCTCCCTTAATGTATTGCTGACTGTTTGATTTAATGTTTACTTGTTGTTCTTTTTCTGGTATACTGTTGAACCACATTGTTGCACTTCCTTTCGTCTCTCCTGGCGTCTCCTCCCACATCCTCCCTTTATTTATATCTCTCCTTCCCTCCTCTCTCAATGTATTGAGACCGAACCATTTTGTCTGGTGCCCGATGGAGCTACCTGGTTTAGCTATAGGGGAGATGGGCCGTGGATTCCCTCCTTGGTCTTCACCTACCCAGTCTGTCTTTAGACAGACTTCCTTTCGTCTCTAAGGTTGTTTCTTCCCTTATCCTCAATTCCCTCCTCGCCCCGCCCCACTACTTTCTCTCTCCTTTCTCTCCTACCCTAATTGTATTGCTGATTGTTTGATATAATGTTTACTTGTTGATCTTCTTCTGGTATATTGTTGAACCACATTGTTGCACTTCCTTTTGTCTCTCCTGTCGTCTCCTCCCGCATCCTCCCTCTATTTATGTCTCTCCTTCCCTCCTCTCTCAATTTATTGAGACCGAACTATTTTGTCTGATGCCCCATGGAGCTACTTGGTTTAGCTATAGGGGAGATTTGCCGTGGATTCCCTCCTTGGTCGTCATCTACCCAGTCGGTCTTTAGGCAGACTTCTTTTCGTCTCTCGTTATTGTCTCTTCCATAGCTCCTATCCTCTCTCCCCTGAATCTCTCCCCTTGCCTGCTACTCTGCCTACTCCCCTGTCCTTTGTGCCCTTTCACTAAGCACTCCTTCTCCCCTTGTTGGGGAAAGATCCAATATGTATATTCTGGAGTCTCAGCGAACCCGCTGAGTGAGTCCACTGTGCCAAGGGAGCCACTCACACTTGAGGTATGGTATGGCACCCCTTGCCAAAGCACTCCCTCTCCCCTTTTTGGGGAAGGATCCAGTATGTAGGCCTTGGAGTCTCAGAGACCCCTCTGAGAGAGTCCACTGCGTAAAGGGTGCCTCTCGCAATAGAGATAGGGAAGGGATACCACTTCCCCTGGGATCACAGCTTACTGGACTTTGGACGTTGCCTTGACTTGTCTACCGGTTTGTGTCCCCGTCACCCTTCCCCTCCTCTCCCTATGCTGTGTCTCTCACCCTCCCCTCCTCTTTCCCGCCTTCATTATCTGTCTACTTCCCCTTCTCCAACCCCACTCCCCTGAATCTCTCACCTTGCCTTCTTTTCCCCTTACGTATTTGTGCTTATTGTTTATCTCCACCTTACAAGTAACTATGTTGCCATGCTCTAAGAACTGTGTAACCTTTGTAACGATGTAACCTGTAACTATGATCCGATGCTCATGTAAAGCGCTCTGATACCTCCGGGTCTAGCCAGCGCTATATAAAACTTTAAAAATAAATAAATAAATAAATAATGGAATGCGTTGTAAATGTAGTTTCTAAAAATGTGTTGTGATGGCATACAATGTAAAATCATGCGTTGTAATGGATGTAATGGGTGACCGCTCAGCCCTCCACAGGGCTTGGTCGCCCCACTCACTGCTGCCGCTCCTGCCTGCCTTTGCCGCCTCCTGCCTGCAGATTCCTTCGCTCGCAGCCCGCTGCTCCTGGGAATTTCCGGCTGCTCCTGGGAATTTCCCGCTGCCCGCTGCTTCTTGGAATTTCCCGCCGCTGCCTCCCTGCGGCCCCGCCCCCCTGTGATTCCATTCGCCGCCCTGCTCCCGCCACCCAGCTGCTCCTCCCTCCCGGCTCCTTACTTAAGGGGACCACAGAGTGTGACCGCTCAGCCCTCCACAGGGCTTGGTCGCCCCACTCACTGCTGCCGCTCCTGCCTGCCTTTGCCGCCTCCTGCCTGCAGATTCCTTCGCTCGCTGCCCGCTGCTCCTGGGAATTTCCCGCTGCTCCTAGGAATTTCCCGCTGCTCCTGGGAATTTCCCGCTGCTCCTGGGAATTTCCCGCTGCCCGCTGCTTCTTGGAATTTCCCACCGCTGCCTCCCTGCGGCCCCGCCCCCCTGTGATTCCATTCGCCGCCCCGCTCCCGCCACCCAGCTGCTCCTCCCTCCCGGCTCCTTACTTATGACGCCCCCAGAGCGACCGCGCAGCGGACGCGCGCAGCGGGAGCACCGATTGAGCGCCGAAGGTGCGCCAAAGGTAAGCCCGTCCGCCCCTGGCCCGCGCCCAGCGCCAGGACCCCTGGCCCTCCCCACCGAGGCAAGACGACCCGACTGACCTACGACGCCGCCACTCTCAACACACTCAATGCCGGCCGGACCCACGCCTGCTGCCGAGCCACCCCGAGACGCACCCACGGACCCTTCACCCGCTGCACCTGCAAGTTCACCTGCCTCCGAACCTGCCCTGCACCCGCCAAGACAAACACCAGCAGCAACCACCTCAAGTGCATCCTGATCAACACCCGCTCCGTCCACAGACACGCCGTGGAACTCTGGAACCTCCTCGACGCTACATCACCGGACGTCGCCTTCCTCACGGAAACCTGGATGAACGCCTCCTCTGCACCCGACATCGCCATCGCCATCCCGGACGGGTACAAGATCATCAGGAGGGACCGCATCAACCAGACCGGAGGTGGCATCGCCATCGTCCACAGGAACACCATCCGCATCACGACCGACGCCAACGACTCCTTCGCCGCAGCCGAACAGCTCCACTTCCAGATTCACACCGACCCTAAGACGACCCTCAGAGGCACCCTCGTCTACAGACCCCCGGGACCACGCACACAATTCAGCGAAGACATCACAGACTTCATCAGCCCGCACGCCCTCCCCTCTACCGACTACATCCTCCTCGTGGACCTCAACTTCCACCTGGAGAACAACAAGGACCGCAACACCACCGCCCTGCTGGAAAACCTCGCCAACCTCGGACTCAAGCAACTGGTCAACACCCCCACCCACTACGCCGGCCACACGCTTGATCCCGTCTTCTCTTCCAGCAAGTACATCACCTTCAGCCACGCCACCGGACTCCACTGGACCGACCATAGCTGCGTCCACTTCAGCTTCAAAAGATCCACGACCCACCACCACCCGCAACAGGTACCTCACAGGAATTGGAGCAAGATCACCGCAGACCAGCTCACCACCTCCCTCAGCCAGAGCCCACCCGCCAACACAACGGACCCCAACGAAGCAGCCCGCAACTTCACACAGTGGCTGACCGCCTGCGCCGACGACCTCGCGCCACTAAAGAACCCTCCCAGCAGACCCAGAAGCAAGAAGGCATCCTGGTTCACCGACGACCTCAAGGACTCCAAGAAGACCTGCCGCACCCTCGAGAAAGCCTGGCTCCTCGACCGGACCGCCGACAACATGACCGCCCTCAAACACGCTACCCGCAAGCACCACCAGCTCATCCGCACCACCAAGAAGAAATCCCTGAAGGAACGACTGGACAACAACGCCCACGACAGCAAAGAGCTCTTCACTATCATCAAGGAGTTCTCCAACCCCAGCACCGGCACCAACGACATCACTCCGTCACAAGACCTCTGCGACTCCCTCGCCTCGTTCTTCCACCGCAAGATCGCCGACATCCACAACAGCTTCGGCGCCCCACCCACGCACCCAACCGTCGAACCAACGCCCCCCACCGGCACCCTTCGCACCTGGACCACGGTGACCACCGAAGACACAGCCCGCACGATGAACACCATCCACTCCGGATCACCGACCGACCCCTGCCCACACCACGTCTTCAACAAGGCCGACTCCACCATCGCACCCCAACTCCGGAACATCATCAACGCCTCCTTCAACACCGCCACCTTCCCGGAGAGCTGGAAGCATGCCGAGATCAGCGCCCTCCTGAAGAAACCTACAGCGGACCCCACCGATCTCAAAAACTTCCGCCCCATCTCGCTCCTCCCTTTTCCTGCTAAAGACATCGAGAAGATCGTCAACAGACAGCTGACCGCCTTCCTCGAGACGAACGGATCCCTCGACCCCTCGCAGTCCGGCTTCAGAGCCAACCACAGCACCGAGACCGCCCTCTTCGCAGCCACCGACGACATCCGGACCCTGCTCGACAAGGGGGAAACAGTGGCCCTCATCCTCCTGGACCTCTCCGCTGCATTCGACACGGTCTGCCACCGCACCCTAGTCCAGCGCCTCAGCAACATCGGTATCCAAGAGAAGGCACTGGAGTGGATCATCTCGTTCCTCGCCGGAAGAACACAAAGAGTCCGCCTCCCCCCATTTCGCTTCGAGGCCACCGAAGTCATCTGCGGCGTCCCGCAAGGATCTTCACTCAGCCCCACCCTCTTCAACATCTACATGAAACCTCTTGCAGCCATCGCACGCCAGCACAACCTCAACATCATCTCTTACGCCGACGACACCCAGCTGATCCTCTCCCTCACCAGAGACCCCGACACCGCTAGAACCTGCCTACACGAAGGGATGAAAGACGTCGCCGAGTGGATGAAGGACAGCCGCCTGAAACTGAACTCGGACAAGACGGAAGTCCTCATCCTGGGATCTTCGCCCTCCGCCTGGGACGACTCCTGGTGGCCCCCAGCCCTGGGCACCGCGCCCAAGCCAACAGACCACGCACGCAACCTGGGCATCATCCTGGACCCCTCCCTCTCGATGACCAGACAAGTCAACGCCGTCTCCTCATCGTGCTTCAACACCCTGCGTATGCTTCGCAAGATCTTCCGCTGGATCCCGACTGAGACCAGGAAAACTGTCACCCAGGCACTCGTCACCAGCCGACTGGACTACGGAAACGCCCTCTACGCCGGAACCACAGCCAAGCTACAGAAAAGACTCCAGCGCATCCAGAACGCCTCCGCCCGACTCATCCTGGATGTCCCCCGACGCAGCCACATCTCCAGCCACCTGAGGAACCTGCACTGGCTCCCCGTCGACAAGAGGATCACGTTCCGGCTCCTCACCCACGCACACAAGTCTCTCCACGACCTGGGCCCCAAGTACCTCAACGACCGCCTGACCTTCTACACGCCCACCCGCCAGCTACGGTCCACCAGCCTCGCCCTCGCAGCCGTACCACGCATCCGAAGAGCCACCACCGGAGGAAGATCCTTCTCTTACCTGGCTGCCAAGACTTGGAACTCCCTCCCCTTCCACCTTCGGCTGACCCAGGACCATCTCGCCTTCAGGAAACAACTCAAGACCTGGCTGTTCGAGCAGTAGCATACCCCTCCCCCCAAGCGCCTTGAGACCCTCCCGGGTGAGTAGTGCGCTATACAAATGGCATGATTGATTGATTGATTGATTGATGTTGCAATGTAAAAACTGAGTTGTAAAGGCATGCGTTGTAAATGTATGCGTTGTGACGTCATACATTCCTTTCAGATATCAGTGCTTCTGCGGTTCAGATTAAGCACAGCTGTGTAAAGAGGCAGTGTGGTGATATCTAGTGTCTTTGTTTCTCTCTTTTGTTCCACTGGCCCTTCCACTGGTCGACTGTTAGCCTCTGTGGTAGTAGTGTGAGGTTATCTGTGGGTTCAGCGATCTGTGGAAACTGACATCACTCCTGTTGGCTCTGAATTGCAAGGTTAGTGCATCTTGACAGGACTCGGTTGTAGATTGCTCCTCCCTCATTTCATTAGAATCCGCCTCGTCTCATGTTCCGCTGCCTCCCCTCTATGAGATCTGAGCTTTACTCTCAATCCCCTTCCCTTGCTTGCCTCTCCACTTTTTTGCTGATAAACATTAATTGTAGTTTTGATAATGAACTGAGAATGACATATTAGAAAGCTGGGTTCAAATGAGATAGCATATTTAATCAATACGTAAAAACATTATGTTGGAACATCAACCATCAGAAGATACCAACTATCAAACTTAATGATATGCAAGTCAGAATTGGATGTGGGAGGTGATGGGATCTTTCATGAAAGGTTTCACGGGGGATGTCAGATGGTAGTGCACATTTGTGGGGTCTGCAAGGGAAGAGTCAAGTCATTTGAAGACTACCAGGACAATTTAGAGATTGGCAGTAATTGATTATCCACCAATAACTGGCAGATGCCCCATCTATTAACCTCTTGCACCTCATTAAACACCCTACCTGTCACCAAAATGCTGTTGTACAACCACAAATCTGTTGTTGGAGGGTCTACCTAACTTAAGGCGGTCCTTCCAAAGCTGTGCTCGCTATATTGTTCCCTGCCCTGAACCTCAATTGACAGAATGGAAAAACCCATCAATGCCCATCATGCTGTAGGAGAAAGATCCCAGTGCATCAGGGATATAATTTAACATTTTCCAAACCAAACGCCCACATTGGGGGAATCACCGTAGACAAATGTGGAAAATACTGGCTGGCTGGTCTGTCCTGCCACCATGGCATGGCATGTTGGCCAGGATTGTGAAAATTTGCAGAAAGTGCTCTCACCACGTAGCAGAAGCACTTTCAGCATATGAGAGCCCCCGGTTCAGTAGCAAACCTTACATTTGGTGGATGAAAAGCAGCTGAGGAAGGGCAGGTAGTGCCTCTGACTGACCAGAGAAGTGACAACTGACCATTACAATCATAAATGATTTCGAAAGCTTCTTGCATTGTTAATATTAATGCTAAGGACAATGGTGTTGAGTGACATCCCTTGTAGCTATACGTCTATGTACAATAGGTACACAATAAAGAGAGACTAACCAATTAGTCAAGATATTTAAAAACACTTTCGAGGTTGCCCATGTTACATTTTCATGTTGACCTTTGGTGTCTCAGTTGTGTGCATTCTTCTGTATCAGCAAAGTTAACCTCACAACCATGAACGCACGGTTGATTTTTTCCTTGGTGACAGGCAGTTGCCTCACAACCTTGGTTGATGCCAGTACCAAACAAATTGCTGGAAAAGATGTCTAAAAAGATTTTTTATAAAGTGGTATATGCATCAGACCTACCCATATACGGCTTCCTTAAACTTTATTAGCCCACGTAAGAAGTAAACATGGTGGTCAAGATGAGGACAAGAGCGATGAATGAAATAGATTTATCATGGTGAGAGCAAAGAGTTTGCTAGCCCCCGACAGGCATATCACATCTGGGCGTGGCAATGTGTTAAGCACGGCCTGGTCTCACAGGCAGCAAGGCAGACCTGGGGCAGCGAGAAAGCTGAACCCGGGACCTACATCGGATGTTGAGTTTGGGAGACCAGCTACCTTATAATATCCTACAAGAGTTTCTGGGAATGCTCATTTCAAATAATTGCACTTCCTTTTTACATATTTGCCCCAGGGTCCTAGCTTGGCAGGCAACATTATTGAAATGTATCCAAAAGGCAGCCACGGCCCGTGTAGTTAACAGCGGTGGAGCCGTGTAAGGGGGGATGGCGACGGAAGATGCTGAGGGAAAATTAAATAAATAATTAATTTTCGCTCGCCATCGTCCCTCAAAATCCCCCCTTACACGGCCACATGGCTCCACCACTGTTACCTGCATGGACCGCGCCTGCCAAAAGGGAGGTCAACTTGGTCTAGAGGAGGATGAGGGCTGCAGCATCCTTATTGTGGGACTCCATGTTGCTGAGCCCCAAGTCCTTGTGGAGCCCACGAAGAGTAAAGCAGCACTGAGATGCAATCTCCTTCATCTTATGGACTCCACCTGGTGTGTTTCCCCTTCCAAAACATCTTGCTTAGTCAAAAAAATTCAGTGGCTCTCAGTTCCTCTAATCCCTTTGCTATTATTGCTTCCACCTCAAAAGTTGAGACCCTGTCTCAAAGTTCCTTGTCTGTACCGGCACCTTGGGGCTAGCTTCACCTACCTGCAGGAGACAAACATTTGTAGAAGGGCCTCTTCAGAAATGGCTCTCTCAAACCTCCTTCATCCTAAAGACAAGTCATCCCTGGATAAATGAAATCATGATCCCTCTAAATATGAAAACAGATGTCTTTGTCATCCCGGAATCTACAATATGTCTAAACAACCTCGGCTCCTCCTGCTCAGGCTCAACATCACTGATCAAATTTAACAAACAAAGTGAAGATCATTGGAGTCATCCTCCTTTCCTGTGACCCTTTCTCCTGGAAGCTTCTCCCTCAACAACAGAAAACTGCTTCTCGCCAACTCTAGACCTCAGGATTCTGGTCTAAGCATAGCGATCAGCACACTGGTGTTTCTCAATTTGGATACATTTAACTCCGTGCATTATGGTGTGAATTTAACACTATTAAAAAGGTGCAAACCAGGGGCTTGCACCATAATTCAAGGAGGGCCAAACATCTAACCAGGATCCAGCACTCATGATTTTGTCTGTCTCAATATTATCAGGCACAAAAAATACCTAGGCTCCAGTTGTATTTGCTGCATGTTACCCCATTGGGTCTGCCCCCGACTACAGTGCTAATGAGGAATAACACACGCAAACAATCCTTCTGCCAACCAATCATCGGTTGAACAGTGAGTCAGTGCAGACAGCACCAGGAGGCTTACCTTGAGTACGGCGCCTACCACTTTTCTCTGTAATAGCTGCAGAGGTTGGCTTTCTTAGGAAGCTGCAGGTGCTGTGAATTACAGTCAAAAATTCCAGGAAGTGCAGGCATACGCGCATGCGCACTTTCGATGAATGCTGCCCCCGACATCCCTGGAACAAGGAGTGCATCATCCCGCCAGGCCTCTCGCTCATCACTCAGTGTGTATTCCATTTACCTTGTCTTTCTAACTATTTGTCCCCCTTGTAGGCTGAACCCAACATTTGGTGGTAGTGAAAAAAGTCCACTGCTCTCCAGCACATATATCACCCTGGCAAAGTCTTTCCATTCCACGACAGCCCTGCAGGCTCCACAGTCAAACACGTTTGTAACTTTTCAGTATTTTTTCTTTACCGGAGGGGCATATCTGTGCTAGATTTTCCGGATAACTACTGACTATGTAAATCAGTTCTATTAAGAATAATTATAAAAACTTAAATTAATGAAAGCATTTTGAATATCCGTCTTGGATCATTTCCACCAAGACTCTTGATTTAGTGCATTCATCTTGCTTTTCTCCATTGGTAGCTGGCTACACCTATAGTCTTTTTTTCTGAGGTGCATAACTCGGCGGAGGTTGAACTGGCTTATTTTATCACCTGATTGCATGTTACATGCTTCAAACCTAGTAGCGGGTGCTGTCCTACATGTACCTTTTCAAACAGAGATAAAAGTAGGGTGGTTTAAATTTGCTGGCCTGGAACCCGTAGGACCTGGGTTTCATTCCAAGCTTTGCCACTGAAAATGCTGTGATTTGGGCAAACTGTTTTATCTCATGGAATCTTGAACAATAATTATGTGCAATGCTGATTAAATGTATGCTGTGAAAAGTAACTGCACTTACTTATTGTTACAAACTATTCTCCACACATTGCTCTACCGGTCCTTGGTCTTAGGTTTCACAAAATCGAATATTCCCACACACATTCAAATGACCCCCAGTTCGTCTGTGTCATTAAGGAGGATATGGGGTCTGGTGGTGACTACGTTGCTGAGCTTGAACCCAGAGACTGGGGGTTAAACCTGGCTACATCACTTAATCAAAAATGGTGTGATTTTAGGCAAATCAATGTATATAGCAGTACCTTAAATTGTAGATATTTCTGACCAATATGGACTCAATAATATGTTTCCAATCATCACAAATGGTTTCCATACACCAGCTGTAACTGGAAGCCATACAAGCTGCCGGTCTGTCTGCAGCAAATTGGATTTGAGATGGTCCTGGAAAAATAAAAAGGTATATGTCCAATGTTAGTCCAGTAGAGGTGGGACCATACCAGTATTTCAGGATATCTGTACACCATAAATATACATAGAATTCATGTATATGCAGATCATTTACATAAACAGTGGCTATCCTCAAAACTTACACGATCTAGGTATGGTGGATCAGGGTCAGCACATTTGTTCTTTGTAAAATGAACTGCAGGTAAACTTAAAACCAGATTCACTGTATATAAAATATCTCGCAGGGAGTACACATCAAAACATGTAATTCTGACGGCCAGGCTCTGGGTGAATGGCTCCATCACGGACCCAGTTTTTATCTCAAGAGGAACTCGACAGGGTTGCTCCTAATGGCCCTTACTTTTTATTATCGCACTGGACCCTCTGGTTCGCCAGCTCCAAGGCTACAACGTCCACCTAGGTTTGAGATTCCACAGTGGTACATGTCTCACTAAACCATCGGCATAAAATGCTGCATTACAAATTTCTACATCGTGCACCCACTACTCCTGAACGCTTAGCAAGTACTGACACCTCTTGTTCCCACCACTGCCTGAAATGCGATGACTCTCATGTGGACTTTGCACACCTAACATGGAACTGTCCTGTTATCCAAACATATTGGGCACAGGTCCTGATTGCTCTGTCAGAGATGCCAGATCTTACCACTGAACCTGATCCCATGATGGTGCTGTTGAGGTATGCTAAGCCCCTTCCGCTAAGTATCAGGCGTTTTGCCGCTATGGCATTAATGTTGGCTAAGAGCCGGATCACAATATGCTGGGGTAGTAGCAGAGCCTCCAACGAGACTGACTGGATAAAGGACTTGATCCACTGTGATTGCACCAGCAAGGTTTACGCCTCATTGCAGCCCCCAACGTCACTGCCTAAAATGATCCGGCAGCGGTTACGAGACTGTCTGTTAACCCAGGAAGAGGAAGTACCTGCAGTTGGTGCTACACCAGACTCACACCCATAGATCTGCTTGTCATCAGAATGTACGTGCCCTCTTTTGATCCAGTAGATTGATCAAACCCCTGAATCGCTGTTACCCATCATTGTCACTGTACATTGCATTGCACTCATGTTGTAACCTATGCTCCCTCTTGTCTTCGTACTAGTGTACCATTAATGCATGTATCAGTAACTCCTTGGTGTTCAAGGTGTGCAATGTATGTTATTGGCTTTTTTTTTAGGGAAACAAGGGGGACCCAAAAGGTAACTAAGGACCATGGGTATTAGTCAATTGATGTATCTTATTGGCGGCACTGTTATATGTCTGTCTTTTTGAAAACATAAATAAAGTAATACAAAAAAGCATGTGATTCTGTTAAAGGTAAATATCTCACAAGTGTGCCCTTTAGTGTGGACTCTTAGCAAACGCTTTAAGACTGCCGGCGACCTAGAGGAAAAGTCATGGTTTCAATGTTCTTGTAAAGTTTCCTCAGTCACCCTGGCTCAGTGCCAAATTCTGATCCCTGGGCCTTCAGCCAAACCAGATTTTCTGAAACCCATAGGACATTGGTTGACATGAAGTGAATCTGATAGTGAATCGTTAAAGCAGATAATACTGACCCAAAGTTCTGGCATGGATCCGGATCTTGGGCACCACAGTTAGGCACTCCTAGTGTCAGTCGTGGGTTTCTTCAAGAGTAGAGGAGACCTTTGCCTTCAGGGTCTGCTGTCTGGAGCATGTGCTAAGAGATTTGGTACAGTGAAAGGAATGCAGTGAGATGAGGTTGGATTTGCATCAGTGCTTCACGTAGGAAGGATCCAAGCCAGATTTTAGGACATTGACACAAAATAAATGTACATACGATTCTTCTGAATGAAGCTCATTTACATAGTGTTTAACCTGGAAATCTGACAAGGAGCCAGTCCTCTTTTTTGTAGTGTTGGATAACCCGAGTCGAACCTGAGATGACAATTAGTTTCTCTTAAGTTAAAAATGCTCAACAATGGCAAATTTATTTCCAGAATTGAACATTTTATTGTACAGAGTTCACTCAAAAGATTTGGAATTTAAGTCCATAGTGAACCCCTGTGTATTTCTGAACATCTGTGATCAGAGATCGAAGGGTGCAGGATTTAGGGGAGCAACAATCTATGTTTTTTTTATTTTAAGTAAGCGAAAACAATTCCCCTACCTTTTGTTAACCCCTTTAGTGCTGCCGTCGGACGTTGCGAGTATTACCTCCGTAGTGCTGCGCACATCCAACGGCCGACGCGGCTCCACCCGTTTCTTAGAACGTTCAGCACTGGCGCTGAACGTTCGAAGCAAGAAACGGGTTAAACAACCACCAAGGAACGGCTAATTCTGACAGCTGAGATGCATCGGCTAAATGGGAAACAAAAGGGTTCCCTGCAATATGAAGCAGAGAGAGGGTCAAAAATAAAGAAGAAACAAGGCTGCCCGCCAAAGTGCTGCTACCTGAAAGAAAGGTAAATGTGTACAATTGGTTGATCTTCAAATTAAAAGGCTCCTTGGAAGCCAATATTGGTTTTAATTGATACAGTCATATGAGGCTTCATGATGACAAAAAAAGTGTTCAGTAGTTAGTGCATTTAATAGCCACTTATAATTCCTACTCCCAAAACGGAATTAAACAATTTGGGAGTTTGGTTCCATCCAAAATTGTCTTTCGAGGCCCAAATACGGAAAGTAGTGGGTAAATGTTTGGGCATCTTAAAAATTCTGAGAAAAATTCTGGACCTTTTACCACTTAATGCAAGGAAAACCATAGAGCATTGCCTGTGACAGCATAATTGGTTTATGGAAACGTAATGTATCTGGGAGCACCAAAAAAGGGGCTAGCCAAATTACAGGTGGTGCAAAATGCGGCTACCCGGCTTATACTGAGTCTCCCCAGAAGATCTTCCACAAGGAAAGCCCTGAAAGACTTGCACTGGCTGCCGGTGGAGAAAAGGGTTCTATTCAAGTCAATGTGCTACTGCCATAAAAAACGTACAAAAAAGGACCACGTTACCTGCACCCTCTAATTTCACGATATATTCCAGGCCGCAGTTTGCGATCGGAGGGAAGGGCGCTAGTGAAGGTTCCTAGAGTTCGGAGTGGAAGAATGGGGGAACGGTCCTTCAGTTATCTTATGGCAAAGTCCTGGAACAGGCTCCGGAATCTATAAGTATGGAACCATGCGAAGCTAAATTTAGGAAGAAGTTAAAAACATGGCTATTCTCCTCTGTGTACAAAAGTAAAGGAAAGCCACAGGAATGTATCAGCAGGTAGATTTTGTGACGTGTTTAGTGTCGTCTCTAATTAGCGAGTACGCTCAGCGCGGGGACACGCCGGTGGGCGTAACCATGCGCTTTAGAAATGGTAAAATAAATAAATAAATAAATAAAATTGTTTGCACTAGGTAAAGTCTGATTTGCTGATAATAAACTATATTTTGAGTGCTATTTTTAATCTTACACCTAAATCCTTTTCAGCATTGTGCGGCTGCCTATCTTATATTGTGTCTAACTGAACACAAGTTTAAAAAGATAATTTGCATATTAACAGTGTTTTCTGTCACAGGCTGGGACTTCGAAAATGCAAAAGTCACTATTGTCACTGCACCAACCAGGATTCAATTCTGTTGCTCCGTGGTTACCTATGTAGAAAGATATGCAGTGATCACATTAACCAATAGAGTTTTTATAACATAAAATAGTGCATTTCCCATAGATTAGTTAAACTTGCATTTATTTTCCGTTTAAAATGTGTGAGTTATTTTATATGCAGTTACCTGAAAGTGGAAGACTGACAAAATAGTTACAGAACATTTGGTTCTATTTAGCCACGTATCTAACACCGCCCACACTCGCTGACTGCTCCCCTGTGAGAAGTTGGCCTGATGTGCAGTGCTCACTATTCTAGTGATCACTATATATCAGTCCAAACAACCCTTATTGATGATTGGTTGTAAGTCAACCTTATAGACCAGCTATCCTAGTAGCATGGATACGAGCAGTCTAAGGCTAAGACTCTAGAGGGCGTGTTAAGCCAGCTGTTTTACCATCACATTACCCCTTGAACACCCAGTGAAAGGACACCACACAAGTGTTATGAAAATAAACAATGTATTTATTAGAATCACAACAACCCTGTACTCTTTATGAGGACAGGGTGCTAAGCACACAACAAAACTCTTACGAAAATACTTTTAAGTTAGCACGTTACACAAATGCCCGAGGGGCACGAAAAACCATATACTTTCAAAGTGGAATGCGAATTACTAGCAGGTAAGTAACGATTCTCAGAGGCTTTGGGATCGCTAGGACTGGACTACTGAACCTTTAGATTACTAGCAGGAGGCCTAGGGAACTCGGGTGCAGAGTGTGCACTCTCACGCGGGATGCGGGACAAAGTCTATGGAAGCTAGAAAAGGCAAAGTTAGTGTTCACGGGCGAACCCGACCTGGTAGGAAGAAAACGACAGTGGATCCTGACCCTAGGATAGTGAGGCTATGCTGGGACACCGAAGTGCCGAAGTTACCTAGCCCAGGGGCTGCAGCTGCATAGGTCTGAAAAGACGTCGGGGATCTCGTTGCCGGACCAGGAGCCTGGAAGGAAGAAGTTGCTGGCAGGCGACCAGTGAAGGAAAGTTCGGTGGATCCAAGCCTGGATCAAGGAAGAAGAAACCTGAAAGCAGAGGGGACCAAGTTCTTGAATCACTAGCCAGTGATTAAGTGGGCACCAGGATGGCACCGGGCGAAGTCACCGCAGTCAGGTGAGTGGGCGCTGCTGGGCTCTGCAGTCTCTCGGACCAGGAGGCGTTGTCGGCGACCAGGATGGAGGTGCGAGCTGTCCCACGGAGGATGAAGTCGTTGGCGTCGAAGTTACCCAGGATTGGGCAACAAGCCTTGGCTAATTCAAGCCCACGCGGTGGACTCAAAATGGCGTCTTGAGTGGACCAGGAGGGTCCGGGGTGCTCCTCTTCTGGAAGGGAGCAAGGGCCAGTCTGGAGCAACCAGACCAGCAGCAGAAATGTCGTCGGGCGTCGTCAGGAAGGCCACAAGCCAACGGGCTAGTAGCCAAACAACGCGGTGAGCAGCGGAAAGCAGAAGGGCCCCACGCAGATCGTGGAGATGCTGGGGGGCTGCTCTTCGGTGCTGGAGCTGCTCAGGGTGGGGGCTTCTCGGACCCCAAAGCACTCACCCGGAATTCACTCGGCGGGCTTGCTGGAAAGAAGTCGTGCAGTCTTGCAGATGGCCGGTCCCTTGAGGTCTCGTCGCACCCACGGTTCTCAGCTGGGCTGTAGAGGTGGGTAGAGGTCAGAGGTGCCAGGGAAGCCGGTTCTCGTCGAGCTGGGCAGTCGGATTCCAGAGGAAGGACTTACAGCAGACCGCAGTGTTCTTAAGATGGTGCCTGCGGATGCAGGGTGACTACTCCTTAGTCACAAGGGAGAAATCTTAGGAAGAAGTCTTGAGTTCCTTTCGCAGAAAGTAGTTTCAGGATTCAAAGATGATCTGATTTGGAAGGGGGCCAGTCTCTACCTTTATCTGGGAAAAAGGGGCTGGCACGCGACTAGGTCCTGCCCTATGGGTGGGACCAGGAGGGGGGTGGTTACACCCACTTCCTTGGCGGGCTTTTCCTCAGCACAGGGTCTGGAGTGACCCTGGAACTGGTTCCAGCCAGCCTATGCACAGTGAGCACCGGGGTGCCACGTGCAGTCACCTTCCTCTAAAGCCCTGCCTACCTACAATACACAAAACCCTGTCTGGGACGGTGCTGGCACCGCCCCTGGCAGGAAACCCTTTGTCCTTGTCTCCTGCTCTGGGAGGACTCCCAGCAGCAGGAGGGCAGACTTGTGTCTCGGTGGCAGCATCCATTTTGTGGATGCTAAGGCTCTGTCTGACTTTTAACCGGGTTATAGGTTACAGGCATGTCGTGTCCCTCTAGAAGGGTGGAATGCTAACCCCGTCGCCAGAATTGGCGAGGGGTTAGTATTCCAATTCGTATGACACCTTACTCGACATGTTTTGATAAAGCGATACCAGAGTTGGCACATAACCGCGAGGATTATAGTGTACTTAAGAGTATATGGTATGCGATATCATGGAAACGGCTAAGGGATAGATCCCGAAAGCCGCAGACAGGCTCAGCTCATGCCAGAGCACCCTCTCACACGATTCCAAGCACTCTGCCTTCAGGATTGTTAAGGCCTGCCATAGGAGTGACTGATAGGAGATCTGTGTGTCCATTTTAGGGTTAGATATAGGTATACTATATCTAAAGCAAAGGGTGAGTACACCACCTTGCCCCAGCTGTCGGGCAGCCAGTTGTGTCAGTTTTAGTTAGTCAATCCAGGGGTGGCATAATACATGCTTCAGCCCCTGGGAGACTTCTGGGTGCACCTCAGCCCTGGGTACAGGGACTTGGAGAGGGCCCAGTGCCAATTCAGTACCTGAGTACAATTTGGATAGAGAGAACAGCTAGGCTGTGGGTCTGATTAGCAGGCCCACAGCCAGGGAAAGTCGTAAACCAGTGCAGCAAAAAGCAAAAATCTGGGTGATCATAGGATTGCAGACCCTACTCTCCTACATGACCCCCCCCCAAACTTTGGGACAATAAACTAACCTTGACCAGGTGAGTCTTCTTGCTCTAAGTGGAAATACCTGGAGAGCCCATCAGCATTGCTGTGATCAGTCCCAGGTCTATGCTCCACTGTAAAATCCATCCCCTGTAGGGAAATGGACCACCTAAGCAGTTTGGGGTTTTCACCCTTCATCTGATTTAGCCACAAGAGGGGCTTATGGTCTGTCTGAATGGTGAAGTGAGTGCCAAACAAGTAGGCCCTCAGCTTCTTCAGGGCCCAGACCACAGCAAAGGCCTCCCTCTCAATAGCTGACCAATTTTTCTCTCTGGGTGTCAACCTCCTGCTAATGAAAGCAATAGGCTGATCATTACCATCAAAATTCAGTTGAGACAGAACAGCTCCCACACCCAACTCAGAAGCATCTGTTTGGACAATGAATGGCTTGGAGTAATCTGGACTCTTGAGGATAGGTGCTGTGCACATGGCCTGCTTTAGGTCATTGAATGCTTTCTGACAGCTTGCTGTCCACTGAACTTTCTTTGGCATCTTTTTGCTTGTCAGGTCATTAAGGGGGGTCACTATGGACCCATAATTTCTGACAAACTTCCTATAGTACCCAGTCAGGCCCAAGAAAGCTCGAACCTGAGTCTGGGTGATTGGAGGAGTCCAGTCCTTGATGGCCTGTATCTTACTCTCCAGTGGCTGAACCTGGCCTCCACCTACAAGGTGGCCCAGGTATACAACCTGTGACTGCCCTATCTGGCACTTGGTGGCCTTGATAGTGAGGCCTGCCTTTTGCAGGGCCTCTAACACTTTCCTCAGGTGGACCAGGTGATCCTCCCAGGTGGAGCTAAAGACAGCAATATCGTCAAGATAAGCTGCACAGAAGTCATCCAGCCCAGTGAGGACTTGATTCACCAACCTTTGGAAGGTGGCAGGTGCATTTTTCAGTCCAAAGGGCATTACCACAAATTGATAATGCCCTCCAGGGGTAGAAAATGCTGTCTTAGGTTTGGCTTCCTCAGCTAGCCTGATTTGCCAATACCCAGCTGTCAAATCAAATGTGCTTAAGAAGTTGGCAGAAGCCAATCTATCTATAAGCTCATCTGCTCTTGGTATTGGGTGGGCATCAGTCTTAGTGACTGCATTGAGGCCTCTGTAGTCTACGCAAAACCTCATCTCTCTCTTACCACCCTGGGTGTGAGGCTTTGGCACTAGAACTACTGGGCTAGCCCAAGGGCTATCTGAGGGCTCAATGACTCCCAGTTCCAACATTTTCTGCACTTCAGTTTTTATGCAGTCTCTAACATGATCAGGCTGTCTGTAGATTTTACTCTTGACAGGCAGACTGTCTCCAGTGTCAACATCATGGGTACACCAATCAGTTTGGCTGGGTGTCAGAGAGAACATATGTCGAAAGGATTGCAGAACTTGCCTGCAATCCTGTTGCTGATGTTCAGTGAGGCTGCCACAAAAGACAACACCATCAACTGACCCATCATCAGGATTCTGAGTGAGCAGGTCTGGGAGAGGGTCACTCTCTTCCTCCTGTCCCTCATCTGTGGCCATGAGCAAGCTCATGTCCTTCCTGTCAACATATGCTTTGAGCCTGTTAACATGGAGCACTCTGAGAGGGCTCCTGGGAGTTCCAAGGTCCACCAAGTAGGTAACCTCTCCCTTTTGCTCAATGATGGTGTGGGGCCCAGACCATTTGTCTTTCAGAGCTGCTGGGGCCACTGGCTCCAGCACCCACACCTTCTGTCCTGGCTGGTACACAGTCAGTACAGCCTTTTGGTCATGCCAAGCTTTTTGAAGTTCCTGGCTGGCCTCAAGGTTTTTAGATGCCTTTTCCATATACTCAGCCATCCTGGAGCGGAGACCAAGTACATAGTCCACTATGTTGGTTGCAGGCTTTTTGAGAGGTCTCTCCCATCCTTCCTTCACCAAACACAGGGGTCCCCTTACAGGATGCCCATACAGAAGCTCAAAAGGGCTGTAGCCAACCCCCTTCTGTGGGACCTCTCTGTAAGCAAACAAGAGGCAGGGGATCAGGACATCCCATCTTCTCCTAAGAGGTTCAGGTAGTCCATGAATCATCCCTTTCAGGGTCCTGTTGAATCTCTCAACAAGCCCATTGCATTGTGGATGATAGGGTGTGGTGAACTTGTAGTTCACACCACACTCTTTCCACATGGCAGTCAGATATCCTGACATGAAGTTTGTACCTCTGTCAGAAACGACCTCCTTAGGGAAACCCACTCTGGAGAACACTCCAACTAGGGCTCTTGCCACTACAGGGGCTGTAGTGGTCCTAAGGGGAATAGCCTCAGGATACCTGGTGGCATGGTCCACCACCACCAGTATAAACTTGTGTCCTGATGCTGTCTGGGGTTCCATTGGACCAACAATGTCAATCCCCACTCTTTCAAAGGGAACCCCCACCACAGGTAGTGGTATGAGGGGGACCTTTGTTGTGCCACCTGACTTACCACTGGCTTGGCAAGTGACACATGAGCGACAAAACTCCTTGGTATTCTCATTCATATGTGGCCAGTGAAAGTGTGAGACAAGCCTGTCCCAAGTCTTTGTCTGACCTAAATGACCTGCAAGGGGAATCTCATGGGCCAAGGTGAGAAGGAAACCTCTCAGAGACAAGGGGATGACCAGCCTCCTGGTTGCACCAGGCTTGGGGTCTCTTGACTCAGAGTACAGGAGTCCATCTTCCCAGTATACCCTGTGGGCACCTGTGGCATTCCCTGCAGCCTCAGCAGCAGCCTGCTGTCTGAGGGGTTCAAGGGAAGGGCAGCTCAACTGTTCCTTCCCCAGGTCTGCTCTGGAGGGTCCCCCTGAGCCCAGAAACTCAACTTGATCAAGTTCAAGCTCTTTAGGCTCAGTTTCCCTCAGCTCTGCTAGATCAGCCTCCTCAGAGACTTGATCCTCAACCTGGGGCAAGGGGGAAGGCAAAGCCTTACCCTTACTGCTCTTCTTCTTGGGAGGTGTCTGGTCCATAATTTCAGGATCCAGCACCTGTTCAGTGGGGCATCTTCTGGCCTGTGACCTAGTCACAGCAAGCACATGTGCTGGCAAGCCTAACATCTCCATGTGAGTCCTCTGCTCCACTTCTGACCATTGTGATGACTCCAAATCATTGCCCAACAAACAATCAACTGGGAGGTCTGAACTGACTACAACTTTCTTTTGTCCCTTCACTCCACCCCAGGAGAAAGCTACAATTGCCACACTATGACTAGTAGTGACATTGCTGGCATTGGTCACCAGGAAATCAGTACCTGGCATGATCTGTCCAGGGTCCACAAAGTTAGGTGTCACCATGGTGACACTGGCACAAGTGTCCCTATAGGCCTGAGCCATTTTGCCATTAATCAAAGGTGTCTGCCTGTATTTGCCCAAAGTATTGGGACTTATTTCAGGGGACATATCCACATCCCCTGTACAGACAAGGACAGCCTGAGTGAGTGTGCCAACTAAGTTGTCAGACCCCTCAGTACCCAAGGTTAACCCAACTAATGCCTTGGGAGTGACACTACCACTACTGACTGTACTAGGGGGTGCAGTTGCTTTAGGAGCTGTAGTGGTAGGAGTTTGTCCTCCTCCTCTTTTGGTGCACTCACTAAACCAGTGAGATTTACTTTTGCAGTACTGGCACCACCTTTTTGACTGGCCTTCTTGAGTCTTCTTCTTCTGGGAAGCCTGACCCCCACCCTCTTTGGTTTGTTGGGGACCTGGTGAAGACTTCTGGTCATTTTGCTCATTCTTAACATTACCCTTCTGGTCTGCTTTCTTCTGACCACCCTGGTTCTGGTTCTGGTTCTGCTTGATCCTTGTCCTGACCCATTTGTCTGCCTTCTTTCCCAATTCTTGGGGAGAGGTCAGATCTGAATCAACAAGGTGCTGGTGCAGCAACTGGTTCTGACAATTGTTTAAAATTTGTTCTCTCATCATTAGATTATACAATCCTGTGTAATCTGTAACCTTGCTACCCAGCAACCAGCCCTCCAAAGCCTTAGTGGCACAATCCACAAAATCAGACCAGTCCTGAGACTGAGTTTTCTGGGTGTCTCTGAACAGCAACCTGTACTGCTCAGTGGTTAAACCAAACCCATCAACCAGTGTATTCTTCAGGACCTGGTAATTGTTAGCATCCTCCACTCTTGTAGTGAGGAGCTTATCTCTACCTTTACCATCAAAGGAGAGCCACAGTATAGCTGCCCACTGACTCTGGGGAATGTTCTGCACAGTGCAGGCCCTCTCCAGAGCAGCCATCCATTTCTGGATGTCATCCCCTTGCTTAAAGGGGGGCACTATTTTAGTCAGGTGTTTAGTATCTAAACCCTTCTCTCTATCTCTTGGGAGATTGCTGCCACCAGTGGGAGCTAGCCCACTCATCTGCTGCTCTCTTGCCAGGGCAAGCTTCTCTTTGGCCAGGGCAATTTCTTCCCTTTCAATCCTCAGTTCAGCTTGTCTCATCCTAGCTTCATGCTCCTTTCTCTGAGGGGAAGTAAATCTCCTCTGTGGAGGATTCCTTCTCCCCTGAGAAGAGGCATTAGAGTGCAGAGATCTATTGGAGTCCCTAGAAAGAGATCTATCTCTCCTAACTCCAAGGTTAGGCCCACTTCGGGTTAGTACTGGGGGGCCCCCAGATCCTAGCCCAAGTAAGTCTAAGTTGGTCCTAGTTAGCCTTCTGACTACCTCAAGACCTTTGTCTACCTCATCCCCAGAGAGTACCTCCTGATCCTCCTCCTCAACTGCTGAATCAGTGTTGGGGAGGTCTGGATCCCGAGAGGTTCCCTCTAAGGCTGGCATGCTCTCATGTAACTGAGAGAGCTTTCTGGCATCATATGTCTCTAAGAGACCTATCAGAAAGGGAAGGGTGGGGTTAGACCCCTGCTTCAGTTTCCTGGAGACACAGAGTTGCCTCATCTCCTGAAAATTGAGAGCTGCATATCTTGAAGTGACCTGTGGGGGGTCAACACTGACCAGGGGAGTCTCAGTAGAGTCCCCCTGAGTCGACATGCTTTTCTAGTGAGGTGTAAGTGGTGCACTTACCTACACTATATGTTTGCCTACTGATCCCTTGCTAGAGTTGTAGTTTAGGGTGTGCTAGGCCCTAGGAGCTACAACAGCTGGTTCAGTAGAACTCAGAGTATTCTAAGCTAAGTTATATGTACCTTTAGTACTTATGTGATCTTTCACAAGATATTCTTAGGGCATGTGTGGTAAAACAACAGCAAGCTCAAATCCCAACCGCTGCTCACCAATGTGAGAAGTTGGCCTGATGTGCAGTGCTCACTATTCTAGTGATCACTATATATCAGTCCAAACAACCCTTATTGATGATTGGTTGTAAGTCAACCTTATAGACCAGCTATCCTAGTAGCATGGATACGAGCAGTCTAAGGCTAAGACTCTAGAGGGCGTGTTAAGCCAGCTGTTTTACCATCACATTACCCCTTGAACACCCAGTGAAAGGACACCACACAAGTGTTATGAAAATAAACAATGTATTTATTAGAATCACAACAACCCTGTACTCTTTATGAGGACAGGGTGCTAAGCACACAACAAAACTCTTACGAAAATACTTTTAAGTTAGCACGTTACACAAATGCCCGAGGGGCACGAAAAACCATATACTTTCAAAGTGGAATGCGAATTACTAGCAGGTAAGTAACGATTCTCAGAGGCTTTGGGATCGCTAGGACTGGACTACTGAACCTTTAGATTACTAGCAGGAGGCCTAGGGAACTCGGGTGCAGAGTGTGCACTCTCACGCGGGATGCGGGACAAAGTCTATGGAAGCTAGAAAAGGCAAAGTTAGTGTTCACGGGCGAACCCGACCTGGTAGGAAGAAAACGACAGTGGATCCTGACCCTAGGATAGTGAGGCTATGCTGGGACACCGAAGTGCCGAAGTTACCTAGCCCAGGGGCTGCAGCTGCATAGGTCTGAAAAGACGTCGGGGATCTCGTTGCCGGACCAGGAGCCTGGAAGGAAGAAGTTGCTGGCAGGCGACCAGTGAAGGAAAGTTCGGTGGATCCAAGCCTGGATCAAGGAAGAAGAAACCTGAAAGCAGAGGGGACCAAGTTCTTGAATCACTAGCCAGTGATTAAGTGGGCACCAGGATGGCACCGGGCGAAGTCACCGCAGTCAGGTGAGTGGGCGCTGCTGGGCTCTGCAGTCTCTCGGACCAGGAGGCGTTGTCGGCGACCAGGATGGAGGTGCGAGCTGTCCCACGGAGGATGAAGTCGTTGGCGTCGAAGTTACCCAGGATTGGGCAACAAGCCTTGGCTAATTCAAGCCCACGCGGTGGACTCAAAATGGCGTCTTGAGTGGACCAGGAGGGTCCGGGGTGCTCCTCTTCTGGAAGGGAGCAAGGGCCAGTCTGGAGCAACCAGACCAGCAGCAGAAATGTCGTCGGGCGTCGTCAGGAAGGCCACAAGCCAACGGGCTAGTAGCCAAACAACGCGGTGAGCAGCGGAAAGCAGAAGGGCCCCACGCAGATCGTGGAGATGCTGGGGGGCTGCTCTTCGGTGCTGGAGCTGCTCAGGGTGGGGGCTTCTCGGACCCCAAAGCACTCACCCGGAATTCACTCGGCGGGCTTGCTGGAAAGAAGTCGTGCAGTCTTGCAGATGGCCGGTCCCTTGAGGTCTCGTCGCACCCACGGTTCTCAGCTGGGCTGTAGAGGTGGGTAGAGGTCAGAGGTGCCAGGGAAGCCGGTTCTCGTCGAGCTGGGCAGTCGGATTCCAGAGGAAGGACTTACAGCAGACCGCAGTGTTCTTAAGATGGTGCCTGCGGATGCAGGGTGACTACTCCTTAGTCACAAGGGAGAAATCTTAGGAAGAAGTCTTGAGTTCCTTTCGCAGAAAGTAGTTTCAGGATTCAAAGATGATCTGATTTGGAAGGGGGCCAGTCTCTACCTTTATCTGGGAAAAAGGGGCTGGCACGCGACTAGGTCCTGCCCTATGGGTGGGACCAGGAGGGGGGTGGTTACACCCACTTCCTTGGCGGGCTTTTCCTCAGCACAGGGTCTGGAGTGACCCTGGAACTGGTTCCAGCCAGCCTATGCACAGTGAGCACCGGGGTGCCACGTGCAGTCACCTTCCTCTAAAGCCCTGCCTACCTACAATACACAAAACCCTGTCTGGGACGGTGCTGGCACCGCCCCTGGCAGGAAACCCTTTGTCCTTGTCTCCTGCTCTGGGAGGACTCCCAGCAGCAGGAGGGCAGACTTGTGTCTCGGTGGCAGCATCCATTTTGTGGATGCTAAGGCTCTGTCTGACTTTTAACCGGGTTATAGGTTACAGGCATGTCGTGTCCCTCTAGAAGGGTGGAATGCTAACCCCGTCGCCAGAATTGGCGAGGGGTTAGTATTCCAATTCGTATGACACCTTACTCGACATGTTTTGATAAAGCGATACCAGAGTTGGCACATAACCGCGAGGATTATAGTGTACTTAAGAGTATATGGTATGCGATATCATGGAAACGGCTAAGGGATAGATCCCGAAAGCCGCAGACAGGCTCAGCTCATGCCAGAGCACCCTCTCACACGATTCCAAGCACTCTGCCTTCAGGATTGTTAAGGCCTGCCATAGGAGTGACTGATAGGAGATCTGTGTGTCCATTTTAGGGTTAGATATAGGTATACTATATCTAAAGCAAAGGGTGAGTACACCACCTTGCCCCAGCTGTCGGGCAGCCAGTTGTGTCAGTTTTAGTTAGTCAATCCAGGGGTGGCATAATACATGCTTCAGCCCCTGGGAGACTTCTGGGTGCACCTCAGCCCTGGGTACAGGGACTTGGAGAGGGCCCAGTGCCAATTCAGTACCTGAGTACAATTTGGATAGAGAGAACAGCTAGGCTGTGGGTCTGATTAGCAGGCCCACAGCCAGGGAAAGTCGTAAACCAGTGCAGCAAAAAGC
Organism: Lissotriton helveticus; assembly: GCF_964261635.1. Classification (NCBI taxonomy): domain Eukaryota; kingdom Metazoa; phylum Chordata; class Amphibia; order Caudata; family Salamandridae; genus Lissotriton; species Lissotriton helveticus. The sequence goes on from NC_136073.1 coordinate 864,123,424, forward strand.
AAAAATCTGGGTGATCATAGGATTGCAGACCCTACTCTCCTACATCCCCCATAACACTAAGGATCACTGTGCCCACATTTTTTCTAATGCGCTGTGACCCCTGTTTGTGATAGTTCCACATGAACACATATACTGAAAAGATATATGCTGAGACAAACTGCAAAAATGATGTCCTTACTTAAATATGTCACAACAAAAATGTTAATTCTTTCAATTTCTATTTTTTATTTATTTATCAAAATTGTAATAATAATCCACATTTTGTATAGCGCACAATCACCCGTTAGGGTCTCTAGGCGCTGGAGGCCGTAGGGAAGATTAAGCAAGCTATTGCCCAGAGTCACATGGTGCAGGGCTGACCTGCCGCCGGAGCCGGGGATCGAACCGTGATCCCCAGATTCCAGCGTCAGTCGCCCTGGCCGGCGCCACACCTCTCCCACTAATAAACACTCCATGTTGCGAGAAAGCATAAACCACTAAAATTACGACCTTTCTTATATATGTCACAGCTTCAATTTGACCTGTTTTTGATTTCTTTTTTTATTTTTATTTATCAAAATATTAATAAACAGTACCCAGAGAGGAAGAATACATCAAAAAGCACATTAAAAAAACACAGTATAGCCTGTTTGACGCAAATCACACCATCTCTGCAACGAATCCTGTCCTTTAGCAGTTTTAAATATAGTGTAGTTATAATGGATTAAACTAGGCTTCCGAATCCTGCCAAACACATTTGTGCTGAGAGCGCGACTACGGTGAAGGCAGCGTCTGCGAACTGGTCCAGACGAGGGATGAGGTTGCCTTGGCAACCGGAGCCCCATGCAGCTCCCCGGAGCGGTTTTTGCTTGTGATGGGTTCTTTCATTGTACTTGGGGTTGTCGGCCCTAATGGGGGAGCGCTGCTCAACTAGGGCTGTTTAGCGTCTCCTGGCCTAAGCTACCATCACGAGGCGCTGAGGGGCCCGCCCTCCCTGGGGGTCGGGGCCCTGCTGATAAATGCCAAGAGCTGTTGTTGTATGTGGCTGATAATGCGCCTGAGGGCCAAGTGACCAGAATATCAAGTATCAGGAGGGTGCCCAACATAGGCCCACAAGGGAGTAAAGTAGGATTATAAGTAAACCTATCGACTATGTAAATGATGAAAGAGGGACAGAGAGACCACGAGAGAGAAAGAATGACATTGACAGATAGAGCTAGGAACACACATACAGGTACTCATTTGCAAATACGCCATTGTCAAAAGCACGAAATGTCTTGGCTTCACTCTAGACAACAACCTGATTCTGCCAAAATACATCTTTATAAAGCCCAACACCAAATCATACCACTCCGAGGAATCAAATCTTTCAGTGCACCTGAAAGCTTCAGAACTGTAGTGCAATCACAAGTCCTCTCAAGGTTCCGCCCTGGCACCTTCCTACGGACAGATGTATCCAGAATTTGTATGGTACCTTAAAAGCAGGTGTTAGGGGTGAAACTCGGCTCCAGAAAACCGGCCCACATTCTCCTATATTTATTACTTTAAACACCTTTCCTTGTAGGCAGGGACAGCAGAATTGTGTGGCTGCAGCTTTTCTTGCATAATTATGGATCTGGCTCATTTGCCACATAGTCCATAATCTACGGCATAATCTGCAGTTATTACCTAAAGAAGTTTAGCTTCTAGCTCAGGTGGGTCAAAAGTTAACAAACATGGCGAAAGGCCCTAGGCAAAGGTTGGCTGGCTATCTTTTACTTGCTAATTGCTGTACTTTGGTATTACATTGGTATTAATAAGGTGAACTATTTTCATTTGCAGTTTTATCATGTGTAAACATGAGAAACCAATGAAGTAATAACTATCACAAAAAGAGCCACATTAGGCTGCATAATGTCCCCTTTCTTCACGCAAAATTTAGTCAACCCTGCAGCATAAATGAGTCCTCTCATGGCACATAATTTCATTGGCCCTGCTTATAGGCCAGATGTTTTTTCAAGCTGGTCTGCATAGGGTTGATCGACGGTACAACGCAGGTAATTACTTCGCATTATTTTTAGATTTAAAAACAATGTATTTGTGGGGGGAGACCCCCCCCCCCCCCCACCCCCTCAACTTACCTTTAAATGTGTGGTATTGGCATATGTTGTAAATGCATATTCGTGGTAAAAAATATGCGTGCTAACAAATGCGTGGTAAAGGCACAACGGGGTAAAACCTCATTGTAAAGGCTGTTTCCCCTGCATAAATCCATAAGGCCTTACAGGGGAAGCCGCATCACCCAGCACACCAATAAGTCATTGCAAGCATCTCTTGCCCACCCTGGATCTCCACTTCGAGAAACTCCATCTTTCAAGAAATAAAGAACTCTGAAAAAAAACCTTCTCTGGAAGTTCTAGGAGAATCTGGATCTCTGTCTGCCAGATATGGGAAGCGATCCCTCACATGTCCCCTTTTACTAAAGAACCATAAAGAGAGAGAGGCGCCGACAAAGAGAGGGAGAAAGATAAAGACAAGGAATGAGGGGGAGAGAGAGGAAGAGAGACAGCGAAAAAGAGAGAGGGAGGACTAAGAGAGAAAGAGAATGCAGGACTGAAAGAGAGGAACAGTGAAAGAACAAGATAGAAAGAGAGCGAGAGAGAGAAAGACAGAGCGTGCAAGAGAGAGGGGAAGTGACAGAAAGAGAGAGAAGACATGTGTGCCGGAGCTTAGTTTATGTAGCTGCTGGGCGACGGACTCTTGAAAGCATCTCCTGAGCCCAACGCTGCTCAGGTGACCTCTAAAGCTGGCCAAGGTCAGGAGGCCATGTCAGCAGCAGGTTCCAGCAGGTGTTTGGTTAGCCCAGTGGACCCTCAGCAAGAATTCCCAGGGAGCACACGAGGGTGCAGCACGGATGGGGAGATACTGCTGTGAACTGGTAGAAGGAGCCTGGAAACATGTTTAGCTGTATGAGGAAAGGTGGAGAGTATGTGCGTGGATGCGTGTGGGGTCTGAGCGCATGTGATGAGTGAAACAGACATTACCACCCACAAGCTGCTGAGCATTATCAGCTTTACATTGCCTCGTTATGCACCCTTCCTCTTGGGGTCATTAGTATGGCGGGCGGACTTTGCCCGCCCGCCATCCTGACGGGGATTGGGACCGCCCGCCATAAGGGCGGGGGTCCCGTGGGTGGTATTAGGATGCGGCGGCCGCATCCTGCATTGATAACATTGTGGCGGGCAGTGCTCTCTGCGCCGCCCGCCAAATGCCATAAATGCATGTAGCATTTGCATACACAATGCGGTAGGCACCGCACGGTGCCTATCGCATTGTATATGCAAATGCAGGGGGGTACCACAGGTACCCCGTGTGCACCCCCACCCCTCCTTCACTTTGGGGGCCCGCAGGGGGCCCCCAAAGTGAAGACCGCATGCCTTATTTCCGCCACAGAAAGGCATTGTAAAATGCCCATCATAATATGGCTGGCGGTGTCTGATAGACACCGCCACCATAGTATTCCTTTTCCGCCCGGCCGCAAGGCGACCGGGGCGGAAAAGCGCAGACGGCCCTCCCGCCTTACTAATATGGCGGGGGGGGGGGGCCGGGGGGGGGGGGGGGAAACGAGTGAGGATGTCGGGCGGATTGCCCCCGCCAGGCTGGTGGTGGCTATCGCCAGCCTGGCGGGGGCAATCCGCCCGACATCCTAATGGGCCCCCAAGTGCGGCAAAATATTTTTGGAACCTCAGGCAAAATGACATTTTGCTGTTGGGACTCTCCATCTGCCTTCATTGGCATGTATCAGAAAGCCTACCCAGGGTTCTAGGTGAAACAGCTTTTAAAGAACTGCGCTGAAACATCTGAGTGTTGCTTTGGAGAATGTGTGGTACACAGTAATCATTCTAATGACACATTGTGTTCTTACGGTGCAGATTTTGGGTGCCCCCTCTCAATATTTCCTTTTTGTTTACACCCTTTTCTTTGCTGACAATAAACATTCTTCGGTTTATTTAGCATTCTTGTGAGCAGAGAATGATAATCATATGTTTCCTCTTTTCCAGTGCTTTCACTCCAAAACACTTTGCAGCTAAGCTTTCTTTGTAATAATTATTATTCACTGTGGAAAAATGGAAGGTTGTTGCATGTTTATTTGCTATTGTATTTCTTGAATAGATTTCTTCAAGACAAGCGAGTCATGAAATTCTTATGCTGATACAAATGTAATTTTATTTAAAAAATAGACAAATTAGTCAATATGGTTAAAAAGAGAGGCTCCTCATAACAATATTATAGTTCTTTTCCTTTTCCATCAATTTTAAGGTTTACTGCTGTCACCCTTTGCTGAAAAGTCTGAAGTTTAACATCGTTATATTTGAAACTTTTATATTCACTGAACACCCACTGGGATTACTTCATTTGTTTATAGATGCAATATGAATTTAACGGCAAGATACTCTCCACTATATCAGAAGTCAGGGAACAGTTGTTAGCAGACAGAGTCCAATGGGGATCTACACACTTTACCCTAGCTAACATATACACCCGAACACACAACAAGAGCCCTTCATTATTAATGCCCTAACAAGTGTACTACCATCTCCGGATGCAGCCATCGCAGTGGGGGGGGGACCTCAACCTGGTAATGGACTCCTCCCTCGACCACTCTGGTCAGCAGTCTGCGCAGTCCTTCTCTGCCAAGGGCTTGCAGATCATGGATTTCAAGACACCTGGTGCCTCCAACACCCGGGAGCGAGAGACTATACATTTTACTCTGCGGCACACAAAACATACATGCGCATAGATCACTTTTTGGCGTCAGCGGCTCTGGCACCAAGTCTGAGAGATCCATCCATCGAGCCTGATATCTTTCGGACCACGCTATGATTACAGTCACGATACAAGCAGACACCTCTCAGACGAGTCCTCCCAGATGGCGGCCAAAGGAGAGCCTCCTACAATCCGAGGCGTTTGTGGCTACCATTCGCACACGACTGCTAGATTATCTAGGGACTAATGATGTAGGGAACACCTCCCAGGCTGCAGTCTAGATAGCGCTAAAATTTGTGATAAGGTGTGAGTTCATTGCAATATCTGCGGAGGAGAATCAAATACGTTGAGAGAAACGCCAGAGCACAGAGCAGGAGGTAGCGGAGATGGAGACCATACTCACATGCACTGGGGCACCTAGAATCTGGAGGGAGTTGGAGAAGCAAAGGCTTCTCTTGAAGCATCTAGACTTAGATAGGGTGGTATACACCCTTCTCAGACTGCGGCATAAATTCTATCTGGAAAAACAAAGCAATGGCCGGGCAGTATTGAATTAGCGTCAAAGTACACAGACCTAGTGTAATAAATCACTGGGTTGGACAACCATTTGTGTTGATTGACTTGTTATTTTTTATATAAAATATTTTGTGCAAGAAATTCTTTGGCATCAAAAGATACAACACGACATTCATAACAAAATACAAAAACCAAATTCAGTGAACTGAGAGAAAATTGTCAAAACAGTGTGAAAACAAAGAAATTGTCATACATAAATAACATGGACAACTATGGAAAGGCCTCAAATTAATCACTTTACAGAGGCTCCAATCCTGGATATGAAATAAACAAGGGGACTATTATGTTTGAAAGAAACCTCCTTGTTACAACCATCACAAGATACACAGTAGATACCACATCAGGTGCTTCCATGTAGTAGTGGTCCAGGCCGGACAGTGACAGGACCCAAGTCCTCCATAGTTTCCCCATAAATTCTATCTGAGCAGTGGCCGATGCAGTCGAATGCTTGCGCAAAGGCTCAGAGCAAAGACGGTGGAGGCTTCAATCCCCTTGATCAAACAACCTTCCGGAGAGGAAGTGGACAAGCAAATAGGAGAGGTGTTTAAAAACGACTATCAAGCCCTATACTCTGACCCGGACTCCTCACAAACTGAGTCATGCACCTACTTGCAAGGCAGTCCAGTCACCCATTTGCTATAGGACCCGTACCCTCCAGATCTGCCCCCGCCACCCTCCATACGATACCAACATGCAGTACCCCACATTTATATCTTTAATAACCAGGAGATTTTGGTGGGGTAAAAAAGGCCATGTTTAATTCTCCACATTTGAATAAACATGACAAGCATACACAATGCATATTGATATTCATAAATCCATTTTTAAAACAACACATGTACTTTTCCTGTTCCCCCAGCCCTAAGGGAGGAGCACCATCTGGTTCGCATCTCGCGCCGGGGTATCCTACGCCAGGTGCCGTGCACCTGCCCCTTGGAGTGGTAGGCCCGCCGTTCCTTGTCCGTCCTTACCAGGGCCCACCCCTCTACCACCCGGCTGCCCTGGGACGCCCGGGAGGCTCGAAATCTGTCGCCCTAGCCTCCCCAGCCGGTGGTGACTTCCTCCCCGCGGAGAGCTCACCATATCCCCCCTCAGAGCTGGCCTATGGAGTCCGCCAGGCGGCCTCCCCTCAATCCCTGTTTATTGCTCGCAGGTCTGTACTCCGCAACAACATTCCCTCAAACCACAAAAACTCAGGGACGGGTGGGTGGGAGTTTAAAGGAAGCTTTGGCCTGAAGTCCAAGGGTCAGCAGCGGGGCCCACACAGTCCAGTAGTGGCGACGGGAACAGAGACCTCGGTCAGGGGATCTTGACCTTACATAGGCCCGAGGTCTCCGCCCCCGGCCAACACCGGATGTGCGTCACCCGCGACCCGGAGGTGATCGACAAATGTAAAGGGGGGGGAGGCGGCCGTCCGCCATTGGCCGCCCAGCCGCCCCCCTGCTACCACTGGGGGCGGGGGCCGGAGGGGACGTGTCCTAAGGGCGCGCCTCGTGAAGCTCGTCGCTTGGCATAGGACCCGTACCCTCCAGATCTGCCCCCGCCACCCTCGATACGATACCAACATGCAGTACCCCACATTTATATCTTTAATAACCAGGAGATTTTGGTGGGGTAAAAAAGGCCATGTTTAATTCTCCACATTTGAATAAACATGACAAGCATACACAATGCATATTGATATTCATAAATCCATTTTTAAAACAACACATGTACTTTTCCTGTTCCCCCAGCCCTAAGGGAGGAGCACCATCTGGTTCGCATCTCGCGCCGGGGTATCCTACGCCAGGTGCCGTGCACCTGCCCCTTGGAGTGGTAGGCCCGCCGTTCCTTGTCCGTCCTTACCAGGGCCCACCCCTCTACCACCCGGCTGCCCTGGGACGCCCGGGAGGCTCGAAATCTGTCGCCCTAGCCTCCCCAGCCGGTGGTGACTTCCTCCCCGCGGAGAGCTCACCATATCCCCCCTCAGAGCTGGCCTATGGAGTCCGCCAGGCGGCCTCCCCTCAATCCCTGTTTATTGCTCGCAGGTCTGTACTCCGCCACAAGGGTGGCCAAGGCCCTCAGGTCTGACACCCTCCCCACCTGCGTTCGCAATAAATGCCCAAAGTTCGCTTATGAATGTGTCTGTTCCTAAGTCCGACAGGTGTACCCCATCATGGTGGTACATTGCTTCTCCAGAGATCAACCGGTGCTGAATGTAGCGCAAGCGGCCCTTAGCTGAGCACAACCTAGCCAGTTCACCATTCAGTCTCCTCACTGAAACGTTCAAAGATCTAACCCGGACTCCCGGTCCCCATGTCCTGCGGGAGAGCATGCCCGACCAAACAATTGTGGCTGCCGGGAACGTGTGCCCCAGCCAGGCGAATTCCGCCAGGAGGGCCTCCTTGACGGCCAAGCGTCCCCTGTCCACCATGTCGTTGCCCCCTACATGTATCACAATCCAGGTTGGAGACTTGTGCCGCCTCTGTGCTCTGAGTTCCTCCACTGTCCGCCTCAAGTGCCGGATCCGCATCCCCCCGATGCCATGCCACACGAATTCGACCTCGCCCAAGTTTGCTGGCTTCACCACCTGTCGTTGCTGCACACGCACAGCCGCCCGGCGCACGAACGAGTGCCCCACGACCCAGACCACCGACTCGGGCATACTAATCAGAAGGAGAAAGAGGACACCGTTAAACATAAACCAAAAGGAGATGGCCAAGTCTGGTCATAACAAATCCGGCCTCACGTATCTTTTGTAGCAGCCCGATGCCCAGCGCCCCACACCCTTGACAGCGTCGGGAGAGAGGCCCGCCCCCGCCGCTAAGGTAGCGGCGCCTATCCTGAAGGAATGTGAGGAAAACCCGGCAGTACCCAGACCCAGTACCCCAAGGGCAAGCCTGAAAACCGCTTTAAATTGATACTGTGACAAACAGTGGCCATTCTTGTGAATGAACAGGGCCGTGCCCCCACCCGCGGGACGGAGGGGCAGGTAGGCTAGCATCCGGGCTACCGGGCATGCCGCCACCCCAGGGGCGGGCCGGAGATGCACTGGGGCACCCTTCCCCCCCTGATCTGTTTTGGAACGCCTGAGCAGTACCACTAAGCCCCCCAGGGAAAGAGCCAGATCCCGGAACTGCAAGCCCCCCCCATGGTCAAATCTAGAGGACCCTACTAATTCGCTCAGGCGGAAGGCCCCGTAGAAGGCTAAGCAGAAGGCTGCTCCCAGCAAGACCTCCTCGAACGGAGAATCGCACACAGACGGTAAAACCCTTAAGATTTCAGACAAGGTCGGGAGATCCAGTGGCCTACGACAGTCCCGCCTTGGTCCCTCCAACCTGGCCCACCCTGTCAGCGCCTTTCTGATGAGGAAGGAAGCCCCAGGGTCTCGCACCCCTGCTACTTTGGCAAAGAAGGCGATGGCTGACAAATATGCCCTTGCGTAGGCCACAGCCCTCCCCTGATCCCTTAACCCTTGAAGGAAACAATGTACCCCCTCTGGGGAAAAAACGTTTGGAAAGCCTGTCTGCTTGGCGAAACACAAGTACACATTAAAATGCTGTTGATAGGACTGCTTTGTGCGTTCACTCAGGGAGGCACCTACCAGCCCCGCTAAAGCGGGGCTCCAATTGTCCACAGTGACGTAGGGAATATAGTCATTCGCTCCTCTGCCTGTGGGTGGAACCTCCGGAAATCCTGTAACTTGGAACGAGACAAAGCATCAGCTGCATGGTTATCAATACCCGGTATATGCGCCGCCTTGAAGGTTAAGTTCAGTTTTAAGCATGCCAGGACCAACAATTTTAACAAGCGCAGCACCTGAGGGCAGGTAGCTCCCTGCCTATTGATGACTTCCACCACCGCCATGTTGTCTGACCAGAAGGTCACCGCCCTATCCCTGAAGTGATCAGCCCAGATGGTCACCGCCACCCAAATGGGGAAGAGCTCCAGGAAGGCTATATTTTTTGTCAGGCCCCTTTCGTGCCAGGCAGGAGGCCAGACTGCCCCGCACCAAGTGGCGCCCAAGATGGCGCCAAAGCCAATGCTACCTGCCGAGTCTGTAAAAAGGCCAAGCTCTGCACTGGTCACCGGAGGGGCGGGCCACACCACCCGCCCATTGAAGTCCGCCAGGAAACCACGCCACACCCTCAGGTCCTCCTTCACACTAGCCCTTAACCGCACCCTGTGGTGTTTTTGGGTGAGACCCACCATGGCGCGGGCAATAGACCTGGAGAAAGGGCGTCCCATTGGGATGATACGTAGTGCAAAATTCAGCTGCCCCACCAGGACTTGGAGCTGGTTGCTAAGGCCGCCTCAATCGCCCGGGAGAATGCCACCACCTTGTCCATAGGTAATCTGCACTCCCCGGCCACAGTATCAATTTCAATCCCCAAGAAGGACATACAAGTCTCTGGGCCCACCGTCTTGCTGGGCGCCAGGGGGACCCCAAATTCCTGAAACATGTTCACTAGTTCGCTAAGCGCCTGCGCGCACTTACCAGACCCAGCAGGGCCCATCACCATGAAATCATCCAAGTAGTGAATAACATCAGTGCACCCTGACCTGTATGAAAAAACCCACTGCAGCATGGAACTGAAGGTCTCAAAGTATTTACAAGATACAGCGCATCCCATAGGCATACATTTGTCATAATAGAACTGGTGCTGCACCTGAAAGCCTAGCAAATGGTAATCGTCCGGGTGCACTGGCAACAGGCGAAAGGCCGATTCTATGTCCGTTTTTGCCAACAAGGCCCCTCGCCCCAGATCCCTGACTTTCTGAATAGCGGAATCAAAGGAAGAGTATGTCACTGTGCACAGTGCCGGGTCAACGGACGAGCCCCTGGGAGCGGAAAGGTTGTGGATCATCCTGAACTGCCCAGGCTCCTTTTTTGGCACTACCCCCAGTGGTGAGCACACATAGATTTCAAAGGGAGGGGAGGGGAAAGGTCCAGCTACCCGGCCCAGGGAACACTCTTTCTCTACCTTAGTAACTACCACTGACGGGAAAATCCTGGCTGACAACAGATTGTTGCACCGGCTAACGGGAGGGACATGTACCGCAGGGATCCGGAACCCAAATGAAAAACCCTCAAACAAAACCAAGGCCGCCCCCCTATCAGGGTACCGGTCGAGCCAATAAGTCAGACGTCCAATGTATACCGGGGTAGGCAGGTTAGGCCTGCGGGGGTTTAACATCTCTTGCAGCTGCCCCGCCTCCCCGCTCTCTCGCCTTTTTGTTGCACTTGAACTCGGGATGGGAGGGATGTCCACAGAAGGAACATGCATGTTTAAACTTGCACTGTCCGGGGGGGTAGGTGCACGCTTTACTATTAAAGGTCCAACAAACTCCTCTCTTCTCCCCCGGGCCCCCCTGGGATGTCCGAAAGGGCTGCCTGGCTGGCTGCTCCCTGCAGCTGGTACTCTCCAGCCAAGCATTCACCTCCACCTGGTCCCATCCAATACCTGGGTTTTGCTCCTTGGCCCAGCGGAAATCCCTGTCGTAATTCAACCATACTAAGCCCCCTTGTGTAGCATGCGCCTTCACAATTTTATTCATATAAAACACCAGTGGGATGGCTAAATCCTGTCTCTTCTCCAACAGTACCGAAACAAAAACATGGAAACCAAAAAGCCAGTTGGTCAGTGTCTCCTCCACCCGGGGCCTCCTCTCTTTAAAGGAACCCTCTTTGCCTTCTCTCTCCCTAAGGTCTATATCCCTCCTATTGGGCCTGATCAGGGAAAAGATGTCAATGTAAGCGCCTTTCCAAATTTTTTCCCGCATTTCTGGGGACACATGAGTGGCCAGCATTCCTGATTGCGACAGCACATTCCCCTGGATTCCTCCCAGAGATCCCCCAACTTCGCTGGCCCCCCCAACCTCGGTACCTAGCTTACCTCCTAAGGGTCCAGCTGCCTGCGTGGCTGCCTGGGATAAGGATCCACTTGCTCCACTTGGAGTCGCCTTGCGCAATTCTGCCACCTGCGCGAGCTGCTTCTGAATGGTCTGCAGCGCCCCCTGATCTACCGCCTGCTGTGGGGCCCATGGCGCTATCGCCCCCGCACTCACTCGTTCTCCCCCCTTATTTGAGGACGACAATTGCCCTACCAGGGTAGCCACTGATGCCAGCAGATTTTCTACGGGGTCTTGCACTCCTGCCCCTGTGGCCACCGGCTGCGGCGGGGGCGGGACCGGAGTGCCCCCACCCGGGGCTAGTGTATGTAATGTCTCCCTGATTTCAGACAACAGTGCCCCTACCGGGTCGGGAGGAACAATGGATTGTGGTACCCCTGTTATTGGGGCGGGGGCCACCACTACCTCGGGAACAATAGGGGGGGAGCTGTGGACGGGACCTACTGATCCCACGTCCTGCTCCTCCAATATATGCGCCTGGCTACGCTTCTTGCCCTTCTCTGCCCTTTTATTCTTAGGTACGATTCTTCCCTTCTTCCTTAGCGGGGGGAATGCCGCTCTAGGCGCTACCCCTTCCCTGCGTGGCCTCTCTACTACCGGCTCGGGCTGCTCGTCTTCGCTCCCCGTCTCACTGTCCGGGGTGTCCTTGCTCAGTTTGCGCAACAATAATTTCATTATTTGCGCCAGCTCCGGGTCAGAGTCTTTCCTCTTATGCCCTCCTTTCTTGGGGGCCATCTCACCTATATAGTCTGCGCTCGAAGTCTGCGCTGCGCTGCGTTCCCTGACTATCCTTGACCCTACCCGCCACGCCGATGAGCGACCTACGCGCCTGGAGCCTCAACGCCCGCGCACCCTGTACCCGGTCTCCCCCGAGCAACCGCCCACACCGCCCGGCAGGAGCCTGCACCCCGAGTGAAACCCCACGTGCAGCCGCAACCCCGCGAGAGGAGCAGGGAACCAAATTAGCGAGCACACCCCCCCTCCCGTGAACCACGGCTGCCCGCGAGGCCCCCCGAGGCACCCGACTCCTTACCTGGCCACGTGCACGGCACCCTTCTCTCCACGCTCCGCGCCCGACACCGAAACCAGCTGGCCGCTGCACTCCCTCGATAACCGAAGTCCTCCAACAAAACCCCCTCTCCGGTGCCGCTCTCCCTCGACAATCCAACGGGAGACGCGGGAGTTTAAAGGAAGCTTTGGCCTGAAGTCCAAGGGTCAGCAGCGGGGCCCACACAGTCCAGTAGTGGCGACGGGAACAGAGACCTCGGTCAGGGGATCTTGACCTTACATAGGCCCGAGGTCTCCGCCCCCCGCCAACACCGGATGTGCGTCACCCGCGACCCGGAGGTGATCGACAAATGTAAAGGGGGGGGAGGCGGCCGTCCGCCATTGGCCGCCCAGCCGCCCCCCTGCTACCACTGGGGGCGGGGGCCGGAGGGGACGTGTCCTAAGGGCGCGCCTCGTGAAGCTCGTCGCTTGGCAGAGGCAATAGCAGTCCAACTTGACCAACCGATACGAGTTGAGGAGGTAATCACGGCGATCGCGCATCTTTAATTGCACAAAGCACCGGGCCCTGATGGCTTCTCGAAGCAATTCTATAAACATTTCTGCCCGGAATTAGCGCCGCCCTTAATGTGGTTGTTTAACTCCTTTCTCGAAACAGGCTCCCTCATGGATTCTATTTCGGAAGCCTCCATATCAGCAATCCTTAAGCCCTCAAAGGACCCTTTGGAATGTGGGTCCTACCGCCCCATTTCACTACTCAATATTGATGCAAAAAATTTTGCCGGAATTCTGGCAGCCCGGCTAAATCCATTGATGACGGGCTTGGTAGACCCGGAACAAGCGGTTTTAATCCCACACGACAGGGAGGAGATAACACTAAAAGACTTTTCCACCTCATGGACGTCATAGATAGGTCACGTAGAGAAGTCCTATTCTTATCAATAGACGCCAAAAAAGCATTTGATCGTGTATGCTGGACCTACCTCTTCGATACACTGTGCCACTTTGGGTTTGGGGAGGGGTTTATAAGATGGGTCAGCTGCTTATATCATGCCCCGAGAGCATTCATGCCAGTCAATGGAACATCATCTGACCTGTTCCCAATTGCACATGGCACCCGACATGGAGCCGCTAGCGCAAAGAATCCGCGACGACCCACAAATCCAGGGCATCCAATTTCACACCATAAGCCTCTACACAGTTGGTGTCCTCCTCTCATTAACGAACCCAGAGACATCTTTACCGGCATTACTAGAAGAACTAAGGTGTTCTTGAGAGATCTCGGGATTTAAAGTTAACTTTAAAAAATCCCACATCCTTAACCTATCTGTGGCCCCTTCCCAGGAAGAAAACCTGAAGAGGAAGTTTCCGCTGTCGTGGGCAGTGCAGTCTATACCTTATTTAGGCATCATGCTAGCCCCATCCATTCCTAAGACCTTAGCTCTAAAGTACATGCTACTTATCGACCAAACAACCCATGTACTGAGCTGCTGGAGCTGACTGAACCTGGCTTGGTTTGGACGAGTAGCGGCAGTTAAAATGACGGTTCTGCCACGTATCCTCTATACCTTCCAAACCCTGCCACTAGTTCCGCCCCCAAGGCACTCTGCACTCTGCAACTCAGAATTAATAGATTTGTCTGGGGTGGCAAGAAACTGCGCATATCAATTGCTCAGCTGGCGCGACCCAAGCAAGAAGGTGGGGTGGGGCTTCCATTGTTCCATAGGTACTTGCAAGCGGCACACCTCTGCTACATTGTTGAATGGAACCGATCACTATCCAGGAAATATTGGTCCTTTATGGAACAAACAGTCGCGGGGATGAATATCTGGCGAGATCCTGGCTGCCATGCAAGCACAGATCATGGGGGCTATACTCTTCCCCAGTAATGTCATCCACTATATGAGTCTGGGATAGAGTGGCCTGCGACAAAGGTCTGACAACGTTTCCTTCTCGGATGTCCCCAATAGCAGATAACCACGATTTTCCTCCGGGACACAAGTTGGAAGTGTTCAGCAGGTGGAGAGGACAGGGATGCAAACGGATAGGCTCCTTGTATGATCCCCAAAGGGTTGATGCCCTTTGAGCAACTGAAACAAGAGTACGCGCTTCCTCAAGCCGATACATTTCATTACCTTCAATTACGCCACTGAGTGACCTCTACTGCATATCAGGTAGCGGCACTGAGAAATGGCTAGTTTGTAAAAAAGACAAAAAACATCTCATCTCTGAGCTCTATATGATGCTAACCAGGGGTAAGGAAGGAGGGCGAACCAAGGGGCAGCTTTGGTGGGAGGAGGAATAGGGTCCTGCTCTCTCAGACAAGGAGTGGGAGGACATGCATTATATGGCTCACTACACAGCGCACAGCAATGCTGGGACAGAATCCGCTCACAAGGCGCTAGCATACTGGTATCTTACACCAGTGCGCATTCATAGATGGGACAAAGGACGTTCGGAGAGATGCTGGAGGGGTTGTGGACAGACAGGCTCACTGGTCCATTTGCTATGGATTGCCCAAAACTGATGCACTTCTGGGAATGTGTGTTAGATGACATAGATAGGCCATTTGCTAACACTATCCCGCGCTTCCCTGCATAACCCTCTCGGGCCTTCCGAACCCCCTTATGTTCCCCCTGTGCTCCTTGAGGGGTAGACAGATAGCTCTAGCACTGCTGGCAGCGCGTCAGGTAATTTTAGCCCGATGGAGCTCATCGAATATCCCTGACCACACAGCATGGCTACATAAAGTCTGGCTAACACTGGCGATGGAGCGCATTTCCTTAGTAGCAGAGCACAAGGAAGAAACCTATGGAGAGTTGTGGGTCCGGTTAATTCAGATCCTCTCGAGAGAACTGCGGGAGATTACGTGCCCCAAATATCTACAAATAATGTGACTCCTCCCAGTGTGAGAAGCTGAACTACTGGCATTGCTCCTAACGGGAACCAGGGGTCACCACCATTTTTTTTGTAAATAGGCCTGCTCTCTCTCATGACTAGGGCGAGGCATAACTGGTGCGGAGAAGGGGAAGGTGGGGGGGGAGGGTGTGGGAGAGACAGTTATATTCAGTGTTTAAGTATTAAGTTGTTTCGTTCTTTCACCATATGACCCATTGACTGCTGCTGGCCCCCGGGTTGTAGGCGCAAAGCTGTGTGTGATTATATTTTATGGTAAACGCTGCCGCCAAGGGTTGTAGGCACTCAGCTGTGTAAAGATGCATTGAATCCTTTTTTCAATAAACAGAATGGTCCCATAAAGATGCAATATGAAACTCTATTAGGCTCTGGGGGGTGCGAAGTTGCAAAAATGAACAACTTCTAACTTTGCATCATTTTATTTAAAAATAGTTATGCGTAATGAGAATCTGGTAGAGTTTATGAACCAGGGAGTTAAAAGAGGCTATCGAGCAATTACTGAGCAGTGGTTCCGGAACAATTTTCGGACTGGTCATGAAAATCAAAATAGAGGCGGATGACAACTTCTAAAGCTACAAAAAGTTGTAATTAAAAAATAGCGTTTTTTTTCCTTGTGCACTTCTAAGTAAAGCCAACGTGTTCTCATTTGCTTTGACACTACTGGAAATATTGATAAATTGGAAATGTATCTCCTCTGTACTTCCAATGCTAGTCAAATCGTTTCAAACATTTGTAGCTGTAGAAAGGAAACTAGCAAAAGTTTTTTTTAATGTCTGATAGAATAGCTCTCATACACAAGCCTTAGACTCCTCTTTTTTATGGTTTCGCTTGACAGGGCAGCTGTTGCCAGATGAATACGTGAGCATCTCTAGAGAGTGGCTCTGGCCCCGCCCACATGTTGGGATCTAGGAGAACATGTTTTGATTAGACAGAAGTTGTGTGCTTTCACTAAAAAGTGCTTACCCTCCATGCAGCTGTGATCATTGTATTCATTTATCCAGCTGCATATGTTTGTACTTTCAGGGGCACACACATGACTTTGGAACGCTATTAGAAAGTCTTAGATAACTAACTCATTTATTCCATTTTTCTCTGGTCGAACAGAAGCCGATCGCAGATGGCGATAAAAAACTAAACAAGAGATGTGTGACCCGTCCTGACGCGAATATAATTTTAATATTGCGTTGTTATTTAAATGTGGCTCATTTGAGCACAACGTTCTGCATTCCGTCCATCATTTGTGTGTCTTTTGCAATATTTTGATTGGTCGCCAACTTATGCCCTGATAGAACTGATAAATGGACAACATAAAAGACCGAAAAGACGATGCATCGACCCATTTTCCATCTTATCGAATAAATTCTATGTCCAGGAAATTCAAGTTGTATATATAGGCTGTTTCCAAACATGACTATATCTTGAAATGGGTTTAAATACAGAAACTAGATTAAGTGATTTTGGTTTTGTCGCCTTTGTATATATGAGATTTATATGTACCCTAGAATTTCAATTTTTGGACATAAATTGATACAAAAAAAACAATACACCAGTCTATTTATCTTTGTCCTACGAGATTGATTCACTATTGAATATTTGAATTTATGTTACAAATTTATATTTTTGATGCTATTCTTAAAGCATTTGTAAGTAATTGTTGAAAGGAATTTCATTGTTTTTTTCCAAATAATATCCATCGTAGGCATCTCTACTCGACAAGTTTTTCTCTGGCAGCACAGATGGAAGGAGGGCAGTTATTAACCTGCATTGAAATTTAGGTCTGGCTTGACAGTGCAACGGTGGGCCACCTGACCTTTACACCTACACCAATATTATTCTACAGTTCTTTGCATCCACACTAATACATGTCTATTCCCCTGCTATTTGTCTGTAATGCAGCACCATGCCATACCACATCCATCTAAAGACTGACCTATTGGCATTGTCAATGCGTGTTCAGAATTCTGAACTAAACATGAGTGTCAATAATATCACTTTATACAAGGCCCACACTTTTTGTTTGCAGTTTTATACAGCACAAACGTGGCCCAAGGGCATTTGAGTGCTTTACATGAACACCAGAATACATACATCAAAGAAGGTCAGATTTTTTGAATGTTCAGTCTAGATATAATAATGGCCAAAGGGTGCCATCAAAAAAACATAGGGCAGATTGAGAACTCTGCAGGACACGCAACACAACAGACCTATCCACAAACACACCTGCAGTAGCAGCACTAGACCAACTAAGTTCTCCAAAGAACCTATAGCAAAGCAGAAAAAACACAAAGCGCATGGATCTATTAGTTCTTAAGCGACAAACAAACTACTGTTATCTGTGTGTGGATATTAATATTCGGCCAGATATGTTCCTTGCTCATGAACAAGACAAACAGTGCATGTTTGCGGAAGGCGAGAAGAGAGCCTGGTGCTGAGTGACTCAGATCTCGTCTCTGTGAGTCATATGATGGACCTGTGTAGAGGAGTCGCGGTCGAGGTACTGTCTTCAAGAAGGCGCTATAATGTGACACAGCATACAGTCTCTCCATGTGACATACGGGTACATAATTCCCTTATGCATCTTTCTGTTTTTTTTTTCTAATAGCTCAAGAAAAGATCAGCTCCCTTTCGGGCAAAAATGTTCTGTGTCTGGCCATAAACAGAATGGGATTTTGTTTTCAATAAAAATGTTTTTGCCATTTTATTAAAGATGATATATACTATATATGTATTAATGTTAACTTTGAAGCCATACAGTAATCAAAGATTAACAATCAGTAAAGGTGATCACTAATACTGAAGTTATAACTGCTTATAGTCCATGCCAAATTATGTAAGTAAAGAGATACTTGGTAAAGAGCGCCAGAATAAACTGACCGGGCCATCAGGTGGAATCGTCAACTACATACTAGTCTTTTAAACTTTACTGAGGATGATGGGAAGAAACCTTAAGAAGACTATGAATAGACAGGTGCAACTTTGCATGCTGGAGAGACTGGTTGGTAGGGCGGAAGGCAGATGGGAACAGTCACCATTATACCTTTTCGGACGTGAGCACATAAACCAGCAACTTACAGGCAGGGGCGGCTTTAGCGGTGGTGGCGCCTGGTGAAACAACGTTTTTTGGTGCCCCCAATGAGCACCTCCACTACGGATTCTCTCACAACCTCTCTGTAACAGTGCCCTTCAAATCTCCATAACCACTCTCTCTCAGATGCATTTAATTAGTTTTATAGCGTCACTCATAAAAGTGAAGGGTGTCAGAGCACTTTACATCCCACACACATTACAAAGAGACAATCAATCATAGGGGTGTAAATCAGTATATTGGAAACGTTACATAAGACAGAGGACTATAAGTGGTAGTATTCACATGTCATCCATACTGGTAGGCAGTATAGTTTAAGTGTGCTTGGTCTGGACAACATAAAACCATGGTTGGGGGTTCTCTTTAAAAGTAAGAATTGATTTCTACCTGTCAAGTTCTGTCAAGTACCCTGTATTCCACGGAGGCAGAATGATGCTGTCTCCCAATGCCCGCCTACCGGTACTTCCCGTCTAGATCTCTCAACGGGCTTTACCAGCAAGTGGGAAAAGGGGACTGGGATAAAGAGGAGACACCTCCGAGACCTCTGGCGCCCTCACTCTTTATTGAACCTTCAGTGGACGTTGTACATTTAGAAAACGATTCTGGTTCCAGGAGGGAGGGTTCCTAATGCACATAGGGAAGAAAAGGAGACAGAGCATGAATCACTTCCTAATTAATACTGACTCTAGCTCTATGCCCCTTTCAAATACATAGCTCTCTTCCCTACCAGAGTCTAGCAGGAGAATGCTTCTCTTCTGTAAATAGAACTGCTTCTCTTTAACAATTAACTGTGCACAGAATAGAGCTCCAACAAGGATCTTGATAGACTAACAGTTCAATAACGTTTCAGTCAATTCTCTCTTGAAATACTGATGGCTTGCTCTCTGCAGAGGAAATCTCTATACTGGATTCTTGCGTGAGACTGTATCAAATTTAAGCGCGCAAAAAGGAACAAGGAAGGGTAAAGTAGGAAGGAAAGGAATAGGGAGGAATGCTCAGGGGGGTAGGGGCAAGTCGACAGTCGTGGCAAGCGCTCTTACTGCGTAGCTGATGAAGTTCACCTGACAGCTGGATACACTGGAACGAAGAATGAAAAGTCTTACTTAATTGTTGAGTACGAAGCTCACTTCAGAGGACAGCCGCATTCCTTCAAACCTCTAACTAGAACATCCTGAGAATGTCTTGAAACTCGCAGAGCGGGTTCCAAAGAGACGCGACACAGGAGATTCCGGAATTATCTCAGTACAATGAACACTGACGGAGCAAGAACTGAGAAGAGGCTCACAGAACTTGCAACAAGTCTGTGAAACGCCGTTTTCCAACTGAGGATATTTTGACAGAAAACGCTAGTTGACTGTCAAATGGAGTCTTGAGCAGGAACTCAGGATACCTGTAACAGCCCTCGGAATTCTGTTTCCTTACAAACTAGATTTGAGGAGGGACGGAAACAAACGTGTTTCGTTGAACAATACCAAATTGAAGTGTGCAGTGGAACGTACGCGCAAACATCATACGATCTCAAACATTGCGAGATTCTTACATGAAAGACATTAACGCATAGTGCGTAAATGTAGCGGCCATCTTGGAACACCTTTTAGGTTTGACCTAAATCTTCAAGTCCCTTCAGACATTAACCAATATGGGTTTCACCAGCACTTTGCTTCTTCTCCTTATACCCTTATCTTTCCTACTCTGCATAAGGGGCATAACATTGACTTGATTTCTGACAGTACCCCTCTCTTATCGGCCCAGGTTTGAGAGGATATTGCAAATGAAATCTTTTCTTTAATATGGGGGCATGAACATATTCTGTAGACTCCCAGGATCTGCCTTCTGACCCATAACCTTTTCAGTCTATGAGATAGCAAAGTCTTCCTTTGATTCTTTTAGAGTCTAAATTTCTCTTCACTTCATATTCAGGATGAACCTCTACCAAAAGAGAAGCAGGAGGTTTAGTTAATCCGGTGTTGGGAGCAGTTTTCTTTAGCAGAGATACATGAAAAATGGGATGGATATTTGTATTATAGGGTAATTTCAATTTAACAGTGACTGGTCCTAGTACCTTTTCTATAGAATAAGGTCCTACAAACTGGGGTTGAAATTTGCGATTCCCTTTTAAATGAAGATGTCTAGAGGATAGCCCAACCTGATCACCTACTTGATACTCTGATGCTAATTTTCTATGTGTGGATGCATGTTTCTTGTAGTTTTCTTTAGCTTTCGCTCAGTTAGACTCAGCGGATTTATGAACAAGGGTTAGACCTTTCATTAAATTCCTCACAGCAAGCACTCAAATATCTCCATGACAAATAAAAGGGTTTGGGTGTCTACCATAATAAAAAAAAAAAAAAGGCGAATATCCAGTGGAGACATTTTTAGCATTGTTGAAAGCGAATTCTGCCATCCATAACAACTCAGACCATTCACCCTCCTGATCCAGAAGGAACAACTGCAGATATTGCTCCAATTCCTGGTTTACTCTTTCGGTTTGACGGTCTGTCTCAGGATGATAACTAGTCGAGTGTCGAACTTCTATTCCCAGACTATTCGTGAATGCCTTACAAAAATGGGATACAAATTGGGAATCCCTGTCAGAGATTAACATTTTAGGAATGCCATGGATCTTAACAATGTGTTCACTAAACTGTTTTGCTAATTCCTGAGCAGAGGGAACCCCTTTTAACGGAATAAAATGTCCCATCTTTGTAAATGTGCCCACAAAAACTAAAACTGTATTGAACCCATGGCTTGGTGGGAGTTCTACAATCAAATCCATGGTGACCGTATGCCAGGGATGTGAGGAGTTGGCAATGGTTGTAATAATCTCTGCAGAGCCTGCCTAACTGATTTCTCACGGGCACAGAGTTCACATGTTGCTACATATTGTTTGATATGGGAGTTCATTGCTGGCCACCAAAAATAACGCTGAACCAGGTCAAGGGTTTTAAGCACTCCTTTATGTCCTGCCAATGGTTGATCATGGCACTCATGCAGCGCCTTTTCCTGAATTTCTTTGGTAGATAAGTACAATGCAACATGGCAATAGGGTAACTGGTTAAGAACTTCTCTTCCTTCTCCTTGTGCTGACCAATTGGACATCTCTTCTGGGGTCATACCTTTTTGAACTTCCACTTTGAAATATACCAACGAAATGGTACAAATGATCTAACATTGTGGAATAATAGGTTGACTGGCCACAGAATGCTCCTGAGCATCAGTTTGAATCCTGGACAAGGAATCTGCTTTGCCATTCTTATTTCCTGGGCGATATGTGATTAAAAAATCAAAATCAGCGAAATAGAGGGACCAGCATAATTGTTGAGGAGTCAATGTCTTAGACGTCTTCCGGAATTGAAGGTTCTTATGGTCTGAGAACACTGTTACTGTATGTCTGGGTCCTAGCAAATAGTGTCTCCATTCTTCAAACCCATCTTTGACCGCCAACAACTCCTTCTCCGCAATGGTGTAATTAATCTCTGCAGTACTCAATTTCCTGAATCGATACACCACTGGGTGTAATTGTCCTGTATTCCTGTGGCGTTGTGAAAGTACCCCACCAATTGCTTGGTCCGACGCATCGGTTCCCACAAAGAAAGGTTCTGCTGGATCTGCATGCAACAATACAGGGGCCATAGTGAAACTTTTCTTTAGATATATAAACGCTTGCTCAGCTTCTTCTGTCCACAGAAATGTCACTCCTTTTTTAAGAAGTCGAGTGATGGGAACAATCTTTTGTGAAAATCCTTGAATGAATCGCCGATGAAAATGGACAAAACCAAGAAATCTTTTGGTGATAGCCAATTAATCACAGATTGAACTTTTTTTTAGATCCACAGTGATTCCCTCCTGAGACAAAACAAATCCCAAAAAGTCAACAGTTTGTACACTGAATGCACATGTTTCCAGTTTCACAAAAAGCTGATGAAGGCAAAGTCTTTCTAGGACCATTTTGACAAGTACTGGGTGCTCTCGAGGATCTTTGTAAAATATCGAAATGTCATCCAAATAGACCACTGTAATTTTATCCACTAAATCTCCCATTATGTCATTGATAAAATGTTGGAATGCTGCTGGATCATTGCAGAGACCAAATTGCATGACTTGATATTCAAATAGGTCAAATGTTTTGCGGAATGCAGTCTTCCATTCGTGGCCTTCTTTCACACGAATAGGGTGATAGGCCCCTACAGAGATCTCATTTGGTAAAAGTCTGGGCTTCTTTAAATTAATCCAATAAGACAGAAATTAAAGGTAACGGGTAGCGATTCTTGATGGTGACTCTATTCAATGCTCAGTAATCAATACAGATTCTCGATGATCCTTCTTTCTCATGGATAAAAAATAATGGAGAATACACAGGGGATTGGGAACAATCCAAATATTCTTTTAGGTAATTATTTTCAGCCTCAGTCAAGGCGTATATTCTGCTGCAACGGAACACTGCTCCTGGTTCCAAATCAATTGTACAATCATATGAACGATGGGGAGGTAATTTCTCCACTTCTCTTCCACAGAAGACGTCTTTGTAGTCTTGTTATTCCGTGGGAATTTACGTAGAATTAATTACACAAATTGACTCTCCACCAAAGGACGTCAAAGCCTGAGAAGGTCCAGAATCATTGTCTGGGTAATGGTAACAATGCTCTGAACAATATGTAGACTTCATTTCGACTGTACGATTTTCCCAATCTATAGTGGGATTGTGCACAGACAACCAAAGCAGACCCAAAATTATCTGAAATTGTGGGGCATCTATAAGATTGAAATGTAGAATTTCATGATGACCATCTGATTGAGTTAATTACATTGGTTCCATGCGACTGGTGATGGGGCCAGAGGAGAGATTAGTTCCGTCAATAGCCCGGACTGATTCACTTCTTTCTTTGGTGATGGCCTTTACTCCAATCCTCTGTGCTTACTTGATATGCCATAAGTTACCAGTGGTCCCTGAATCGATCATGATAGCAACCCCTTTGATTTCTTGATCAGGAAACTTTAGGGTCATATGTAAAATCAGATGAGGTGCCAGAGTTTGCAGAGTATTCATAATATGATGAGAGTTTGGAGTCGCTTTACCTTCTTTCACCACCAGAGGTACCCCGCCTACTGATGGTTTTGAGCATTTGCCTTCACCGAAAATGTTGGCCTCTTGGGACATTCCTTTACAAAATGGCCTGAACCTCCACAATCCAAACATAACTTCTTTATTCTATGTTGTTCTTTTTCCTCTTTACTCAATGGACGTCGTACGGCTCCAATTTGCATCGGCTCAATTTCTGAAGATGCTCCTGAAGTCTTTCCTCCTTCAGATCTGACTCGATCGAATCGAGGAAAATTAATTTTGAATTCTTTCTTCTTCTCCCCCTTACGTTCTGACCATCGAAAGTCCATCTCCAAAACCAGATCCACTAGAGCAGATAACTCAGTAGGGCGGTTGGAAATCTGAGTCAAGGTGTCTTTTATTTCATCTTGTAAACCTCAGTAAAACAGTGCAGCCCTTTTCTCTTCTGGCCAGTTGGTTTCCACTAATTCATTGTCTGTAGCCTGGGATAACTTTCTTCTATCAAAGATTCTTAAGAACTCAGTTTGGAAACGCTCAAAATCATAAAGGAAAGGATCGTCTCTCGATACCAAAGGCTTCGCCCAATTGGCCGCATCCCCACTCAGATACGATAAAATAAAAGCTACTCTGGACTGGGCATCAGGAAATAAGGTTGGCCGACACATAAAATGTAGAGAACATTGTGTTAAGAAAAGTTGGGCCTTTTGTGGATCCCCACTAAACCTTTCTGGAGGAGCAAGAGGGATAAGTGGAGAGACGGAGAGCAGTGCCTGGGCTACAGTACGGGCGTTTGGTTCAGGTGTGGTGTTGACCGGGGATGACTTATAAACAGGTATGGCTCCTGAACCTAATTCATTTACTTTCTGTGACAAGAGCATAGTTTCCTGAAGAGATGCTATTAAATCTTATTTCCAATTTTTATTTTCCTCACTTACTGCCCCTAATTCTCTCTAGATTACTTCCAACATCTCTCCTAGGGATTTTAAACTAAACCCTTCTGCTATTCTGCTTGGGAGGAAAAACAACATGGGCACTTCAATCTGTCAAGTTCTGTCAAGTACCTTGTATTCCACGGAAGCAGAATGATGCTGTCTCCCAATGCCCACCTACCGGTACTTCCTGTTTAGATCTCTCAACGGGCTTTACCAGCAAGGGGCAAAACGGTACTGCGATAAAGAAGAGACACCTCTGGCGTCCTCACTCTCTATTGAGCCTTCAGTGGACATTCTGCATTTAGAAAACAATTCTGGTTCCAGGAGGGAGAGTTCCTAATGCATTTAGGGAAGAAAAGGAGACACAAGCATGGATCAATTCCTAATTAATACTGACTCTAGCTCTTTACCCCTTTCAAATACATAGCTCTCTTCCCTAACAGAGTCTAGCAGGAGAATGCTTCTCTTCTGCAAATATAACTACTTCTCTTTAACAATTAACTGTGTACAGAATACAGTTCCAACAACGATCTTGATAGACTAACAGTTCAATAACTTTTCAGTCAATTCTCTCTTGAAATACTGATGGCTTGCTCTCTGCAGAGGAAATCTCTATACTGGATTCTTGCGTGAGACTGTATCAAATTTGAGCGCGCAAAAACGAACAAGGAAGGGAAAAGTAGGAAGGAAAGGAATAGGGAGGAATGCTCAGGGAGGTAGGGCAAGTCGAGAGTCCTGGCAAGCGTTCTTACTGTGTAGCAAAGTTCACCTGCCAGCTGGATAAACTGGAACGAAGAATGAAAAGTCTTACTTAATTGTAGAGTCTGAAGCTCACTTCAGAGGACAGCCGGATCCCTTCAAACCTCTGACTGGAACGGCCTGAGAATGTCTTGGAAACGTGCAGAGTGGGTTCCGAAGAGACGTGACACAGGAGATACCACAATTCTCTCAGTACAATGAAAACTGACGGAGCAAGAACTGAGAAGAGACTCACAGGACTTGCAACAAGTCTGTGAAATGCCGTTTTTCAACTGAGGATACTCTGATGGAAAACGGAGTCTGGAGAAGGAACTCCCGATACCTGTAACAGAATTCCGTTTCCTCACAAACTAGATTTGAGGAGGAACGGAAACAAACGTGCTTCGCTGAACAATACCAAATTGAAGTGCGCAGTAGAATGTTCGTGCAAACATCATATTGTCTCAAACATTACAAGATACTTACATGAAAGACATTAACAAATAGTGCGTAAGTGTAGCGGCCATCTTGGAACACCTTGGGTTTGCTCTAAATCTACAAGTCCCTCCAGACATTAACCAACATGGGTTTCACCAGCATTTTGCTTCTTCTCTCTATGCCCTTATCTTTCAAACTCTGCATAAATGAGATGACATTGACTTGATTCCTCACACTACTGAAATGAACCCTTTTTGCAACATTAGGATAATGAAAGACTGGGGAAAAATCATAACGATCTAATCTATACTTTTCAGTCTGCATGCAGCCGTTTGATGAGAGTTAATTAATAGCTCATTGGTCTATGATAGTACTTTAAATTATAGACTGCAATTAACAAAAGGAAGTCTCTGACAAAAGCAGTAACCCACTGACCAATTTACATTATAATCCCTTTGTGAGCTGCATGGTACATGTTCTTTGCAACAGGCATATTATCCCTCTGCACTACCTTATGATGAATAAAAACTTTCACGAGTCAAAACTTCCCTTAGACAAAACTCCAATCTCTTTCCAGGAAGAACATTAATCACCAGAGTTATCTTGACATTTTTATTGTTGCCTGAAAATTGCTGGAGGCCAGGAACGTGGCAGCAGGTGCTTTTCAAACCATAATATACATGCAAGCAGGTGCCCCCACCCGAAGGCAGCACCCAGTGCGGTGGCACCAGTTGTTCCCCCGTAGAGTCGGCCCTGCGTACAGGACTCAGAGTCTCTGCAGCTCCCTTTATAGCACTGCCAGTTGGCAGACGTAATGTTTAAATCGCCAGCTTGGCAAACAATTTTTATTGTAAAAATAAACTTTCAAAGTGGGAGTCTTTTTTCTCTGAACAAAAACTTAATAGCCCCAATGGTGATGCAGCTGTCTATGGGGCGACATTGTGTATTCTTCTTCCCTGGGCTCCACCATGACTCACAGGTGGATACAGGCAGGAAAAATGGGCGACAACTGGCCCAAAATAAATAGGAAGGGACAGCAATCACTATGTCTTGATGGTGTAATAGTGAACTGGCCACCTGTCAAAGGTTTTGAGCTGTAAAGCAGTAGAGCAAGCTGTGGTGGTGCCTTTGGAAACACAATGCTTCCCCCGACTTCCCCCGAAGTGGGGGGATTATGAATTTGGCGGGATGCAAGCATCACTGATTTATGGTGGTCCTCCCACTCTGGAAAGCTCTAAATGATGCCCAGGTCAAATATTTTGTTTGACAGTTCCCTCAAATATCATGTTCTCCAGAGATCTGAAAGTAAAATAATGGAGCAAAAGTTAGGTTATGGGAGAGAAGGTGTTTGCCAACAGCCCTACTTCATTTTATTAAGAAAGCTCCATGGATTTCTGGGCGCTAAAACGTGTACATCTCTAGGTATGTAGGCTTGTCACAGAGATGCAGAGGCAGGGCAATGCTGAGGTCCCTGGGCACAGGATCGATAATAATTATGTTGTGCAGACGTAGGAGGTCTTTACCCTGCTTCTGCGTGACTCTCACGTTTGCAGGGTAGTAACCTCAAAGTAGAAACAACGCCAGAAGCACAGTGAGTGTTAATCAGCATCTAGTTCTTGGACCATGCACAAATCCCAACTTGTGATTCCAAGTTTGGAATGCCCAAAAAGCCATACCAGACAGTGTCCTGCAAAATAGTAGGGTATGCCGATATTCTGTGAGCTCTTGTGGGCATGGAGACAACCGAAAGGGGGCCAATAACATTATGCATCTGTGTCACTGAGATGCAGAAACCAGTGCTGATGGTGCGTGACCAGAATCATATCAATTCATTCATAGAGGGAGGACCAAACAGTAGGAACCCATGACTCTGCTATTTGGAGGAGGCTATAGAAGCCCTGGAATTTAGGGGAGGGTGTAGAATTCCGCTTCGTCGGCGGAATATTGCCAGCGCGGAGTTCCAAAAAACTCAGTGAAGTGACGTGGAGCGGAGCGTTTTCTCTCCAGCGACTTGCCAAGGTTAAGTTGGCGAGTGCTCAAGAGACAAAAATCACGCGCTGGGCCTCCTCCAGCGAGATTTCTTAACGAAAACTGTCTCAGCAGGTTGCGACTGGTCAAGTTGAGAAATTTGCTGCTCGCTTTAACCCATTTGTTGCTTCGAACGTTCAGCGCCAGTGCTGAACTTTCGAAGAAACGGGTGTGCCGCGTCAGCCGTTGGACGTGCGCAGCACCAGGGAGTTGGCTCGCGTGACGTCCAACGGCCAAAGGCAGCAGCGAAGGGGTTAAGGAAGCTGCCGCTTTAGTAGAATATCTTCTTGAGCGTCAGAAAGCAGCAGTGCCCTCTGAGGTGATGAGTTGTGATTGGATAGGTCAGTCAGGAGCCTGGGAGTTTCCTGGTTCCTGCTTTTGAGGCAGCGGCGAGTGGACTGAGAGGCGACTGCCGGCCGGGTGGCCAGCCTGAAGGTAAGTGTTACTTTTTTTATTTATATTTACAAGCCCCCCGCCTCACCACATCCAGTAAATTGCGGCCGCCACTGACTGCCCAGGGGTGCAGTCTGAACAACGCATCTGTATAAAGCCGATTATGCTTACCGAATAAACAGACAAGCTGTAATGAAGCACTGGGACATTGTCTAAATGCGAAAAATATATTAGTGCTTTGTCGCTGTGCAAAAGTTTTACAATCTGGTTTTAAATGTTTTTTATTAACAACCCAAGTTAATATTGGTACGTTGTACGTTTTAATTATTAATTCTTTTTTGTGTAAATTGTTGAACTACTATGCTATCCTACTTAATGTACATTTTTACCAGCTTTTGTAAAAATTTTAATTAACCAAATACAATAAATGTATGACTGACAGACTCACTGTAGGTACGAAGCCGACCCTGGAATTAGGCAGAGGACAAGGGCCAACTAGGGTAACATAACCAGGAAGAAAATATTCACCTAAGACAACTCAATGGAGCACTCGCCTAAGACTTAGGCGACCCTGGACCTGCAACTCATCGATTCGTAAAGGCGGGACTGGGTGGCTTTAAAGGGGGCAGGGTCAAAAATGTGTTCAGTAAAGCACACCCCTTCAAACAAAGACCATGTAATGTAAAAGTAGCCGATGCCCAGATTCCAGGAAGGGTTTGGAGAAAAATGACCAAAGCCCGGTCTCCCAGGAGTCGATGGCATTGGAACTAAGCGTGTGGAATGTGCTACAGAACCCCATAAACCTTGAAAGAATTTATTCGGAGAATGAACATTGAAGGGGCCGCTCAAATGCTTTTTCTTCA
Source organism: Lissotriton helveticus (assembly GCF_964261635.1). NCBI lineage: Eukaryota > Metazoa > Chordata > Amphibia > Caudata > Salamandridae > Lissotriton > Lissotriton helveticus. Next base: position 864,152,077 of record NC_136073.1, read on the forward strand.
GACAGCATTTGTTGTGTTTTCAAAGAGGCTGCCATATATTTAATATGCATCTAATGACGTGACGTTTCTGGCCAGCACCGCCATTCTAAAAATCGTCCCAGCACCTAGGCAGCAGTGAGGGAAAGGCCAAGGAGGGATATGGAACCGTTCAGAAGACCCTCAGGTGTGACTTCTCTTTTCCCAGGCAAAGGGATTGGACTCCCTCTAAGTGATGGATGATTGAGCCAGCCAAGAACTCAGGAAATAATTAATGGAAAAGAAAGTCCCTAGAAAATTAAACCATAAACTACAACAATGAAGTGATATCTTTTGAACTACGGGAACGTCTGTAGATGGTGTTCACAGTTTTCCTACATGTCTCTTCCTTTGTTCTGCCTTTTCCTCTCTTGTGCCGAGTCAAAGGTCTGATGATGAAAAATAAGTCCTGGTCCCCCAGTGCCTACCACCTGCAACCACCAGCACAAATGAATCATAAGTATTAAAACTGCTGTGATTCACTTTACAGAAATCTAATATGTCATGTTGCAAAGTTCTATGTTTTCTTCTGTCCCTCAAATGATACAACACTTAAAGCCCCGGCACAAGGGTCTGATCCCTCCTCCAGGACCCTCTCACAACTGAACACCCCATCTTCATCCACATACAACGCTTGCTTGCTTCACAGCTAGGTTTGCACTACACAGTACTCTACATACACACAGTCAGGTCCAGTTGTGAACACACAAAATAATGTGCAGAATGTGGTGCTAGCTACAAAAGAGTGAACTAACATCAAGGCCGGACGGGTGGGAGGGGGGGGGGGGGGGGTGAGTCAATTCAGTTCTTAACGTTCGTATTTTTGTTATGTTAGGTAGGATAAAATAAGGGGAAGCTCACGTGTTACGAAATAGAGACTGTAGGATAAGGCGAGGATATAGAAGAGAGGCAAACTATGCAAAATGTCTTTCTTTTTCCTACACGAGTAATTGTAAATCCATGTACGATAATATGATTCTGGACTACAACAAAATCAGTGCTTCTGTACTAGATGCTATATGGAAAAATAATTGTCACATGTATAACGAAATATTAGCACACGCTGTTATGGAAACAAGTTATACCTTATAAAGGATGTGAACCAACCCTAATCAAATATGTTTAAAAAAAATAATACAAAATACAGTCTGGTCCATGGTCACATGCTGCTTACGACATGATGCCCGGGCATGGGGATGTGATAGGAATTTGACTGGACGTGTGCCTAGAGCAGTCAGCGTGGCAGGCAGAACAAGCAGTCAGTTTACAACACTTCAGATTATGCTGGTGAATTATGCCAACCGCGCTGTTACATAACGTTACATAAGTAGCAGATTTTAAGTTAACACGTAGGCAAGTAGAAGGGTTGTTTTTTTTAGAATTTGAAATATTGGTGCCTGGCAGCATTTTCTTTTAAATATTTTATTTTGTAAACAATGACAGCGAGTTTTATTTAAATAAATATATAAATACAGGTACAAAACATATACTTACATTTACAGGAAGTCCCTACAGTTTTCTCGTGTTGACATATTATTATTCATTCCAATAAATGTAGTAATATACTAGACATTTTTAAATGCAATCTTCTGTAACCATTTTTTTTTACAAATAGTTACTGAGAATCGAAAAATATGCATGGGGTACAGTTTCAATCCTTTTTTTGTCATAAGATGTTGTGTGGAAAGGGACCAGGCTTGTAAAGTGCATATGTACATTTTCCTTAGTAAGGGAAATATCTGAACAAAATGGGTGTATATTCATTATAAAAATGAATATGGAACATCCACAGCGCTAGGTTTCGAAAGTCGATATCAACTTGATCTTCAAAAATGGCTGAGTAAGAAAGAGTTATTTAAAATGTTTGAACTTCTTTTATCAATTTTGTAACACATGATCAACTCATCAATTTTACAGATTATAAAAGTAAGCACTTCTTTCGCATTGAGGGGAGAAAAAAGTGAGCATCTTAAAATCTATGGGACTGATTCTCAAAGCCCAGCTTGAAAAGTTGGAAAAATACTTCTTTGGATTTTCTTCCACGTTTAGGGCAAGTTTCTTCAAACTCTGGGACTCATAAAGAATCCAGAAGGGGCTCATAGAATTTTTTTTTAAAAGACGGATGAACGGAGTATTGAATAGGGAACGTTGACTTTCTGGAATATCAGAACCAATATACTAAGGACCAAAATATCGTAAAGTATAGATTAACTTTGCTTAGTATCACATGTATATGCCTTAACTATATAGATCTTCAAGGTAAGTGAATGTAGAGCTAAGCATAGTAAATGTATCCTTACCTACATGCATTTACCTCGCCGATAAGGTTGTTCTTGATCTTTTGGCTCAATATGGATAAGTTACTTACCTGTAATCCTAGTTCTCTTCCAGGGGTATCCTCATCAAAGTCATAAGCACTGAATATTCCCGCCCACGTGCGGGACCTCAAAAACAATATAAAATTATATATGTAAAAAACACATATATCTCGCTCCGAATATATGTAAATACATATATAATTTTTCTCACACCAATGCAGCTCTAAAACCAAGGCAAGACAATATAAACTCTTGTACATGTACAGCAATTAGAAAGGAAATACAAAAACACATTAGGTCAAATAGTCCTTGAACTTTGTGTTTTAATGAGTAAAAGCACTCATAAATCTTGAAAATTGCTCATAAAAGACATTGTCAGCCATAGGCTGCATTCAAAAGTGAATAACACAGAAACTGAAAGCATTTTCAGTTAAAACTGGTACCGTGCCTTTAAGGCAGCCATGACCCCAGGCTTCCCATCATGCCTCAGGGTTGACAGTTAGGTCAGTTGTTCTTTGCATAACCCTGAAGTCAGGGCTAAACCATAAGTCAGAGACGTGCATCTCTCAATTACCTGGGGAGGCGGGTGGGTGTGCTTATGACTTTGATGAGGATACCCCTGGAAGAGAACTAGGATTACAGGTAAGTAACTTATCCTTCTCTTCCAGGGGATCCTCATCAATAGTCATAAGCACTGAATAGAATAGCAAGCCCATCAACCACCTGCAGGTAAATGAGAAGTACATGACTCAATTTAAAAAGACCAATTATAACAGCCCAACTTAGCTGTTAAACAGATTCCGCAAGGAGGCCTGGCCTACCTGGGTATCTGCTCTCGTGTCAGAATCAAGACAGTAATGTCTGGTAAATGTATGGACGGACCGCCAGGTCGCCGCCTTACAGATCTCAGACATGGGTACATTATTGAGGAAAGCCGCAGTCGCAGCTCTCCCTCTGCTGGAATGCGCTTTGGGAGAAAACCCCAGGGGCTTCTGCGCTAGCTGGTAAGCAAGCCTAATACATGAAACGATCGATCTAGAAATAGAACGTTTCGAGGCAGAATGACCTGTTCTGATCGATCCATAGTTAATAAAGAGATGATCAGAGTGACAAATACTCTTAGACCTATCTAGATAGAATTTTAAAACTCTTTTTAGGTCTAGAGCATGCAGAGCCCTCTCAGCTGGAGTTGTAACGACCTGACGTTCCCGGGATCGGGGACAGACACCCACAGAACACAGTACCAAAATTTATGTGCTAAGGATTTATTGTTAATGTACAGGGATGCACAGGGTAAAGGGAAGTAACCACACAGAATGTTATTCTGAAATCCCCAGGTCTTATACTTTACCCCAATCACAGCGCTGGTGTGTAGTACCATCCTCCGCAAGTACAACGGTCCCGTTGCACGCCAACGGAGGGCACTGTGCTAAAAGCGGCCGACAATGCCGTTCGATAGCTGTGAGGGGTCTTTCCTCTCAGGCGTAGGGCAGCAGGCGTGAGGAAGGTGGGAGTCGCCCAGCCGGGTTCTCTACCACTCCTTCCTTAGGGAATACGGGGAGCAGCCGCTCTACCGGTATCCCTTAAAGCGGTTCTTGCTGCTATGCCCCAGGGGACTGTGATGCGGAAACACCTCCCGGTGTGCGTCTCCTGTGCCCAACAAGGTTTCAAAAGATATGGGTGGTCGAGAGCAGCCGCTCGATCTGACCTACCCCTTTAATGCTAGAACCGCGGAGATGCCGCAACCTCCTCCTGGAGCGCGTCTCTACGCGTATCCTGGACTAGCACAAGGACAGGGGCTGGGAGCTACGGCTCACACCAACCTCCGTTTCCTGGCCTTTGCTAAGACCCTTGGACCGGGCTGGGAGCAGCCGCTCCAACCAGCCTCAATTCAGGTCCCTGAGCCGAGCCTCGCTGACTCGTCCGAGTCAGGGGACGTTTTGCGCGCTGCAGACACTGTCAGGAAGTAAACAGAGACACGGGGCTGAGAGCAGAAGCTCTTTCCTACCTCCGTTCTCTTTGAAGATTCACGATAGCCTCGTCAGTCTCGGTTCGCTGAGCGCTCTGCTTCAGGGTACGTTGGCGTTGGTGTCTGAATATCCGACACGGCGTCCATTCCCTTTCCGCCTATATAGGGGGTCCTTTGATGTTATGCAACCCGTACAACGGGTGTTGCATAAGTCCGCCGCGCTAGGTTTTCTGGGATTTGTAGTCCGCTCTAACAGCGTCGCGCTAGAACAGTGAAGGCATAACGAGGGGAGGAATTCATGACAGGAGTAGAGGGATTGGGAAAGAAAGTGGGCAGAGAAATGGCCTGATTTACATGAAAATCTGACACCACTTTAGGAAGAAAAGATGGATGCGTCCGTAGCACCACTCTATTCAAATGGAACACCGTATAGGGTTCAGAGGAACAGAGAGCTTTAATATCGCTCACCCTGCGAGCTGACGTGATTGCCACCAAAAAAGCTGCTTACCAGGAAAGATGTTGTAAAGTAGCTTTATGAATGGGTTCGAAAGGAGGACCCATTAGCTTTGATAGCACCAGGTTCAACTCCCAGGGAGGAGAATGAGGACGCACTGGAGGGTAAACTTTTTTCAACCCTTGCAGGAAGTCCTTGACCGATGGTAACTGGAAAAAAGAGGTTTGAGAAGGTGACCACCTATAAGCTGTTATAACAGCTAGGTGCACCTTGATGGAATTAAACTTTAAACCTGCTTTAGCCAGATACAACAAATAAGGAAGAACTGCTTCTTCCTGACATTGAACTGGATTATGATTATTCTGTATACACCACATATAGAATCGTTTCCACTAGCATGCATAAGAATGCCCTGTGGAGTGCCGCCTTGCCTCTTTTAGGATGAACATGCAGTCCTCTGGCAGCCCTAGATGTCCGTACTGTATGACCTCAGGAGCCATGCTGCCAAGCTCAGTGACGGAAGGTTGGGATCGTGACAGGTCCGGCCTGCATGGCAGCCTCTTGTGAGGAGTCACTGACAGGTGAAGCAGGTCCGTGTACCACCATTGCCTCGGCCAGTCCGTGGCGATGAGGATCATCATTTTGCACGAGTGTGTCAACTTGCTCACCACCTTCGGGATCAACGGAAGGGGTGGAAAAGTGTACACAAATTCCCCTGACCAGTCGATCAAAAGAGCATTCCCTCTTGTTCCTGGCCGGTAGAACCTGGAGGCGAAGTCTTGGCATTTTGTGTTTTGGTCGTCCGCGAACAGGTCTATTGTGGGACGACCCCAGGATTGGAAAATTTCTTCTACCACTGAGTCGTGTAGGACCCAATCCTCTCTGTCGTCGAAATGACGGCTTGGAGCGTCCGCCCTCACATTCTGCTCTCCTGGGAGGTGGACTGCTGTGACGGACAACTTGCGAGCCAGAAGCCAATGCCAGATCCGTGCTGCTTCCAGCGACAGAGTTCGTGAGCGTGTTCCCCCTTGCTTGTTCAAGTAGTACATTGTGGTGGTGTTGTCCGTCTGTACTAGAACTGATGCTTCGTGAATCGAGGGAAGGAACGCCTTAAGAGCTAGGTGGACTTCTCTCAGCTCCAGCATGTTGATGTGGTAGGTACTTTCCTTGTGCGACCACAGACCTTGCACCTGTAGTTGACCCATGTGCGCTCCCCAACCTAGAAGGGAAGCATCCATGATCAGCGTCTGTACAGGAGGAGGTTGATGGAACAGAACTCCCACCTGCATATTTTGTCTTTTGGTCCACCATGGAATGGAAGCTCGAGCTGCGTCTGAGAGAGTGATGTGATCGTTCCAGCGAGCAGACTGTTGGTCCCACTTGTCTTCCAGATCCTGCTGAAGAGGACGCATTTGAAGTCTGGCATTCGGGACCAGGAAGATGCATGATGCCATAGACCCTAGCAGGGAGGCAATCCAGCGCACTTTCTGAGCCTTGTTGCGAAGTACCAGCTGACATTTCTGGGTTATCGAAAACTGTCTCTCCTCCGAAGGAAACACTTTTCCTACTTCGGAGTCTAGCAGAGCTCCTAGACAGTGAATCTTCTGGGTGGGTTGAGAGACTGATTTTCCAAAGTTGACATGTAGCCCTAGTCGCTGGCAGAGCTCTATGCAGGTCTGGAACTGACTTCTTACGCTTTCTGTGGAAGGACCTTTCAACAGCCAATTGTCCAGGTATGGGTATACAAAGACTCCTTTGCAGCGTAGAGTGGCTGATACCACTGCAACACACTTCGTGAACACCCGAGGAGCCGACTTCAACCCAAACGGCAGGACTTTGAACTGATAGTGGGAGGTCCCCACCTGGGACCGAAGAAATCTTCTGTAACTGGGATGTATTAGAACATGAAAGTAGGCATCTTGGAGGTCCAGCGAGCACATCCAATCTCCCATCCTGAGATGTGGATATATTTGGTGAAGCGCCAACATACAAAATTTCAGTCCAGAATGGGTCTGAATTCTGCCTTTTGTCCCTTTTTTCTGACCAGAAAATATCGGGAGTACACTCCTTTTCCCCTTTGAGACACTGGCACTCTCTCGATGGCTGACTTCTCGAGAAGAGTGGCCACTTCTTTTTGTAGGTGTAACTGATGATTCGATGTTGCCATCGGGGGAACAGGTGGAGGCTGATGACTGCAACGAAGACCGTATCCATTCTGAAGTGTAGATAACACCCATCTGTCGTTTGTGATGTTTTGCCACTCTTCCAAATGACCCGCAAGGCTTCCCCCCACTGGAGTGGTCCACGGCGCTGGGGGAAGGAAGGACTCATTGTTTTGACTGAGCTTTGCCGGCATTATTGACCTGGTGTTGATTCCCTCCTCCTCTGGAATTACGCTTTCCTCTATACTGGGACTTTTGCTGGCCCTGCTGGTCTTGACTCTTCTGCCAGTTAGGGGTTTGAACCCGCTGGTTTGAAGAGCCCTTGTTGTAGGAGCGGTATTTCTTTTTGAATTCTTTTTTCTTTTCGAGCCCTACCGCCTTAAGAGTGTCCAGCTCTGGTTTCATGCGCTGCATCTCTTCGTCTGTGCTTGCTCCAAACAGTGAGGTCCCCGAGAAGGGCAAGTTCAGAATGCGCGCTTGGGCTTCTGGTTTTAAAGCCGTTAGGCGCAACCAGGATGATCTCCTTGCCAATATTCCATGGGCATATCCATGCGCCGCCAGGGTAGCCCCGTCCGTTGCGGCACTTATAATTTGGTTGGAGACTTGACTGCCTTCCAGAAGGATCTCCTCAAAGTCCTTACGGTCTTCTTGAGGGAGCTTGTCCACAAAACGCTGTAGAGAATCCCACAGGGACCTATTGTAACACCCCAAAAGAGCCTCAGCGTTGAATACCTTAAGAAAAGACACAGAAGTACTACAGACTCGTCTCCCTCACGAATCTTGCGTCTTGCTGTCCTTGTCCGGAGGTACAGTGGCAGAAGAGGAAAACCGCACTGGACTTCTTCGCTGCTGCGATGATTTCTGAGTCCGGGGGCGGATCAGCTCTTAAAAACAGAGGGTCCTCCTCTGGAGATCTGCACTTCTTCAGGATCCTCGCCGGAGCCCCTTTGACCGTTGCTGGAGTGAGGAATACCTCCATCACCGGATCTATAATACCAGGCACTAACGGCAAAAGGGGTTTAGGTGCCGACCTGTGATGCAGCGTTTCAAAAATCACTGAGGTCTTGACCTGCAGAGTTGTTAACGGAACTCCCAGTTTTAGGGCCCCTCTACCCAGTATGTCCTGAAAGGTGAAGATATCATTGATTGGAGATACCCTTGATGGCGGGGAATCCGTCAGAGTGGGCGAGTAGTCTCTATGGGAGCGTGTCGGAGAAGAAGACGTCGTAGGAGATCTTTGTTCTCTCCTCCTGCTCTTAGATCTTGATCTACGCCTGGAGGATCGAACCCTGGAGCGTGATCTTTCCCTACGGCGAACCGGGGAGCGTGATCTTCCTTTGAACCTCACCGGAGAGCGAGACCGTTTTCTAGGCCTAGAGATAGGCTGCTGCAATCGAGCCGCTGTCTCCTTGTCTGTAGCCCAGTGATGTAGGAGTGCATACTATCGCGGAGACAGTCTGACGGAAGGAGTCTGCTGTGTGGCGTCCCTCACTGGGGAGCATGCAGGTGTTACATCCTTTCACCCATGTGGGGTAGGTGAAGGAGAATGCCTTGATCCTTCGCCGCCCGACGTATAAACGATCACATCAGGGCCGGAAGATGAACATGCTGAGGAAGAAAGGCTCACAGGAGAAGCCGTGCGACTATGAGAACCACGATGTTCTGGAGTTCTCTTCCTCTTGGCTGAGTGACTGATGCTCCCTGGAGAGCCCTGGTCACCCTTCGCAGCTGAAGCTGTTCTTGAGGACCTCTGAGATGCAGGCTCATGACTCGAAGACGGAGCCGGCCGGCTCGACGTCTGGGTGTCCACTGGCTGATGAATCTGAGGACACTGCGCTGGAGTCCCATGCCTCGACGTCGAACGCCGGTGAGGTGACGTCTACGGAGGCCTTCTCGACGTCGAGCGCCTATGACTGGACACCAACGGAGGATGCTTGGACGCTGAATGCCCTCGACTGGACTGTGATGGATGTCTCGACGCCGAACGCCGATGTCCTGTCAATGACGGTGAATGCCTCGACGTCGAGCGTCGATGGTGAGACGCCGACGGAGGATGCCTCGGCGTCGACCGTCGATGGTAGGACGGCGACGGAGGGTGCCTCTACGTCGATCGCCGATGGCCTGGCGATGACGGAGGGTGCCTCGATGTCGAGCGTTGATGATGGGATGCCGACGGAGGGTGCCTCGATGCCGAACGCCGCTGACTAGGCGTCGACGGAAGCTTCGATGTCGAAGACTGGACCTGAGGCTTCGACGGCGGAGGTTTCGACGTTGAGCCGCCATGCTCCAACGACGACCTCTCTCTCGACGCTGCACATCGCCCGGTTGACGGCAGCGGAGTTACCTTGACTCTCGACGCTGAAGTCTTCACCGTCGAGGGGAGTTGAGTCGTCGTCGTCGCCGGTGGAACCTTCGACGCCGATCCCGACGCCGAAGGAGAGCAAACCGGGACATCTCTCCACGTCGACCGTGCCCTCTGCTTTTTCTGTCTCTTTGGAGATCTACCTCTCTCAGAAAGTCCATAAATTCGGATTTTTTCTCTGTCCTTGAGAGTTCTACTTGACAAGGACTTGCAGTGAACGCAGCTTTCTGCAGAATGAGAGTCAGGAAGACAGAGGGTACACACAGGATGTGTATCAGACTTAGCTTTCTTCTTCCCACAGGAAGGGCAGGGATCAAAAAGCGAAGGCATTTTGACAAAAAATTAACCTTTTTTGAGCCCAAAAAAGGTAGCTCTAGCTCACTAAGGCTAAAAGCCGTCGAGTGAATCCAAAAATTGAAGGAAAACACCAAATATTTTTGACAGAAAGTCAAAAAAAGGTGGGAGCTGTTTAACCAGGGTCCTGACTGAAAGAGCCGGAAAGAACAACTGACCTAACGGTCACCCCTGAGGCATGATGGGAAGCCTGGGGTCATGGCTGCCTTAAAGGCACGGTGCCAGTGTTAACTGAAAATGCTTTCAGTTTCTGTGTTATTCACTTTTCAGTGCAGCCTATGGCTGACAATGTCTTTTATGAGCAATTCTCAAGATTTATGAGTGCTTTTACTCATTAAAACACAAAGTTCAAGGACTATTTGACCTAATGTGTTTTTTATTTACTTTCTAATTGCTGTACATATACAAGTGTTTACATTGTCTAGCCTAGGTTTTAGAGCTGCATTGGTGTGAGAAAAATGATATATGTATTTACATATATTTGGAGCAAGATATATGTGTTTTTTACATATATAATTTTATATTGTTTCCGGGGTCCCGCACATGGGCGGGAATATTCAGTGCTTATGACTTTGATGAGGATCCCCTGGAAGAGAACCTAGTAAATCAATATTCAATACTCAATATTCCAGAATACCTACCTTGGAAAATACTCTTCACGGACCCCGAGGCCAACTGGTCACTGGTCACACCTACAAGCACAATGGTCAACTACGCACTACTACACACATAAACCAGTAACTTACTTGACCTCGAAATATAGTATCTGTAATTTGTGTACAGAAATAGCCAATAATTTTAGGAATTAATAGAATTAACATATCTTTACAATACTGATATTATTCTTTTGGCAGGTTTTGCTCCCATAAGAGTGGAATCTAATCCAAACCCTGACCGTCCTATCAGGGACTTCCCATCATCACATATCACTCATCCTCAACCTCTCCCACCCTTGGCTCTCAGGCTAGCCATCTTGACGCAGCCTGGCCAGAGACAGAGATGCTTAGAGTACATGGTAGGGGAGAGTCTTTGAGGGTCATCTCATGTGTTATTCGTGCTCCATTTGGTGGAAGACGTGTCACATCCAAATTTTGCACCGCTGCCCTTTCCACCAACTCTTGTGGCTTTAAACCACATTGCATAATAATATGACAGACTTCCAAATGTATTCGTACTAGATTTGTAGCCTCATACAACTGCATTTTGGTGTATGTTTTATGTGTCTGCTTCTCCTATTTGTTGCACTGTTTTGTAAATTACTGATTCACTCTCCCATTGATGAAGGAGCGATTTTGTTTTCATATTAGACTAGAGGCATCCAGGGTAAAGTTGGAGGGTTAGGATCCGAAATCTGTTCCTGATGTAGCAAGGGTGATGACAGTCACACTCCAGTCCTGGAGCTAATGGGGCACACAGCTGTGGTCCTATTTCCCTGGTGAAAAGTATCCTAACACCCCAACTGGCATTTTAATGAGTATTTAACCTTGGCTTGCAGATGTAAATGTTGATTCTGGTGACTCTCCCTGTTTAGGATTACATCTTGCTTGAGAGGTGTTGGTGTGGTTGACACAGTTTGGCCAAGCCGTAGTCCTTTGAGCTGCAGGGTCGTCAGGATGGGCAGTGGAGTTGGTTGTGCCCTGCTAGACCACACGAAACAAAGGGCACACAACAGAGAAAGACTGGTCCACCGAAGCACTACACAAGACCATTTGAGGTAGAGTCTGTGGTGAAGGAATAGCAGAAAGATGTCAGGGCTGTCTTTGCACTTCAAAGTTATGTCACCTTCCACCCTCCAGTTCCTCTGAACTGGCTCACGTTGAAGTTAATGCTGTGGAATGTTCCAGCACCTTTCCTCAGCCAACAAATACACTTTTTCAGGTGCACCTGCATGCTCCATTTTTGCCTACAGTTACCCATGTTCTTTGAGCACACAGAAGTTCAGCAATGGATCCTACACCTAGACAGTTGTGAACAACAGGCACTCCACACTCATCCTACTTCATACATGCATAGCGCACATGTACTACCCGCACATGTCCTACAAGAATGAAGTGAAGGATTCAGTTGGAAGGTTATCGGCAGAGCTTTGAACAGGTGATAATCAGACCCTCCAGGATTTTGCGATTTCGCGGTTTGCCGCGAAATCGGCACTTTTGTACCCGCGTGCCATCCAGCATCTCTCCTGTAACCTAAGAACCTGGCACTCAGCTGTAGACAAAGGAGTCATCATTACCGTAGCTGGTGGACCAACACCTCCCCCCCTCCCACACCCAGGAGACTGCTATTGCCGAAGTTGGATGAACACTTAACCAGCCCGGTCATGCAGTTTTCTTCAGCAATGAGATCCAAGTGGTAGGCCTCTGCCACAACTCTGCTCACACTCTAAACTTGTGCGACTGCGAAGGGCACACAACACCCACCCACAACTTTGCTGAGGCATATTCGCACAGACTTTCCAGAGTGTCTTACGCTAGTACTGCACGTTGAAGGGAGTCAGAGTTCACTTTATCAGTGCTTTCACTTTAAAAGAAGTATTGGGTGCCGACACAAACTCTATTGCAAAACACAAACTGACCTGACATGAGTTTACCTGCATAAACCGGGTAATAAACTCTCACCTTGCCAATTCTAGCCCTAGGTTTTCCTGCAGTAGGTTGGTAGCTGCAGCCACAGAGATAGATTGATGTAGAACTGCTAAGAAATACATTTGAAGCATGAAAATTAGGACACTTGCCTCAAATTTGAATAACGGCCCTTTGGTAAATCTACCAAAGGTAGTGACAAGAGCCTGTGTTTGGGGGAGGGGAGCAAAGAGAAGATGCATGGTGAGTGCTACAACAATCTGACTCGGAAAACCGCTGTCGTCATATTGGAATAGATTGTATAGAGGCATTGGGCGCTCACCAACTCATGTGTTGGTAGACTGGGAGCTGCCATGTTAAAATCACGTAGTGCACCAGACGTAGTGGCTGCAGTACTAGCTGGAAAAAACTCCTGTACAGTGAGGAGGTGTTGTTGCAACAACAGGGGAAGGATGGGACGGGGAGCAAGATACAATAAAATATGGACAGGAAAGAAATATTCCTTCCTAGTTGTAGATTTGCTGTGAAACTGCAGCAGCCCATAATTGTGACGCACACGCTCGAGGGAAACAAAGTGTCTACATTGTAAATAAACCAAATATACACAGCTTCATGTTGTTAAATAACTAAAAAAACTAAGATATCTGTGTTTGTTGTAGGAAAAATGGCCACATAAAATGCTGCAAAATTGCCGCTAAATTTCCATATTTGTGCTGCTAAATTTCCATTTTTGTGCCGCTAAATTTGCTAATCCATGCCGCTATATCCTGGGGGGTCTATAATAGCAGGCAACATTGGCCTATTCAACTCTAAGTGAATTAACCTCTGCCAGTCCTTCTCGACCGATGAGAGCACAGGTTCCACTCTCAAAAGAGTAGTGTAGTTTGGGCACCCTACTGCTTCAAGCAACACAGCAAGGACTTACCGCCTAGTTGTCCTCACAATGACAGCACAAAGTCATTTGTGCACGTAGTAGCGAATTCAAAGTTGTTATTCAAAATAATTTGAATTTGCACTCGTAATGTAATTTATTCTCATGAAAAACTTCACTAAAACTAGAATTTTTAATACTCGTGTACGGCATGTCGAGGATTATGGCTCTCCTTTTTACAATGTTTTTAATTTTATTACTATACGCTTTTTTATTATTGTATTGCAATTGTTTTATTTAACTTAAACAAATAAATAAACACTTCTAATTAGCGTACTTTATATGTGTAAATAAGTTTGCTAAGCGGGCGGGTTGCGGCAGTCAAAAGTGAGGACACGTGCAAACTTGGTCAGTACAAACAAATTTACACAAATCTGGGGATATTCACAAAAACTTTGTAGCTTGTTTCCAACTTAAATATCTTTGGATAGGTACAACAATTAAAGGGTGTAGGCTGGGAATATCGAATCACAGCTTTCATGACCATTATAACGACAGGTAGGTTTCTATACATTTTCTATACCTAACGCCACATATACATACTTTGGTGATATATACATCTTCAAGGTACGTAAAAGTGGTGGTAAAAATAATAAATCCTTACCGCCTTCTTTAATCTTAACTGTTAGATTTTTTGTCCCTTGATATTGTGATCACAATATTGTGACCCGTTGATATTCAGATTCAACGTTTGCTACTACAATCCATTTATAGGCAGCAACATTTCAGTTTTCAGCTTTAGAAAAGGTAGGGGGTACCCCTAAAATGAATGGGAATGCAAATGAAAGGGTTTTTACATGGTAGAAAATGTTTTGCTGTTGCAAAAAAAGAACAAGTTAGTAAGAGCAATATATTAAGTTTACTCATGTCAAAAAGTACACCTGGTATATTTGTGAATCTGATCTTGAGAAGGAGATACAGCTAAAGAATCTCATGGGACCCCTGGTTTGTTTGCAACTTCCATTAAAGTTGTAAATTTGCTCCAAAACGTATGGAGACCACATTTCTATCTTTTTCATCAATAAGGACCATTCTATTTAGTAGGAAACAGAGTGTTGTAGAGGGGTGGGCGAAACATTCCGCTCCACTGGCAGAGTTTACAGATTTTTGCCCACTCCGCGTGGAATACGAAATTCCGCAAAACTCTGCCGGGTTTTTTCTCTTGTGCGGCTCACCAACATTAAGTTAGTGAGCGCGCATGAGACAAAATCAAGCGCTAGACCTCCACCGGCGAGATTTCTCATGCGGTCGGTCGCAGCAGGTCACGACTGCTCACATTGAGAAATCTGCTGCTCACGTTGAGGAAGCTGCCATTCAAGTAGAATGCCTACTCGAGTGGCAGCACCCTCTGGCGCGACGCGGAGTGGAGTTTGTGCTGATTTTACAGTGCTGTGCAAACTCCCTGCACTTAAAATCAGTGCAAGCAACGTGACTTAATAGAGTCCGCCGTTGGCAGAATTCCACGGAGCGCGGCAGAGGTTTTGTGACACTTCGCAGAGTTCCGCGGAGTAGAACTCCGCCCAGGACTAGCGCTGTATTACTTTATATAGAAAATGGTTATTCTCTAGGACGCCTACAGTGTTTTATCCCCATCCTGCCCTGGCTTCACCCGCCAACTTTTCTGGGAGTAGGAGATAGATAAAATTCACTGCTATCTTTTAACTCAAGGTAACTTCTCAACCTGAATTTACATACGGAAGAGCATTCTTTAAAATGGTGGTATAACTAAAGAAGTATTGGCATTTAAGCAAGGAGAGATTGGACAAAAAGAATGAATTGTGTAGATGGGTGGAGCAAGAACACTGTAATACCTTTTCTGAAAAGAATTGCACTCTAATTAGGTGCTCTGTAACGGAGAGAACCTATAGGTCAACATCAACTTTTAAATCAGCACTGCTGTTTGATTACATAACTATCATGGTGCCACTTGATGCTTTTAACTGAGGCAACCAGGGGAGAGGAGTTGGCCTAATGGCTAGGACGGTCGACCTCGAATCTGGGGAACTGGGTTCGAATCTTGGCAATGAGGCTGAACATCCTGTGATTCTGGGCAAATCACTTAATCTCTCTGTGCCTAACAAAAAATGAATGTTCCTCATGTAACGCAACTGGTGCTATGTAAAGCGCTCTGATACCTGATTTGGGTCAAGTTCGAGCTATGTAAAACTCCATTTTTAAAAAAACCAAAAAACCATGAATGCAATGGATATCGGAATGTGAAAGTCTATGCAGTTCAGTGGTGTCAAATGATGGTGCACGAGCCATTCATAGCATATACAATTGCACAGTAATCTCTCTGGCAAGACAAGCTACCAAAGAGGTGATCTATGAGAGATCTTTGTGTGAGATTTTGGTATTACAGACAAAGCCGCGAGGATCTGTATACATTTGATTAAGTG
Source organism: Lissotriton helveticus (assembly GCF_964261635.1). Lineage (NCBI taxonomy): Eukaryota > Metazoa > Chordata > Amphibia > Caudata > Salamandridae > Lissotriton > Lissotriton helveticus. Next base: position 864,167,623 of record NC_136073.1, read on the forward strand.
ATATACAAATAGGAATAGTCTTCAGAGGGAAACCATCATAAACAGCCAACAAATGTGGAGGTTTTGAACTCAATCCATATATCCTAGAGATCTGTTGTTGCATTGGCAAACCTTTCTTATCAAGGGCTCGATCACTTGATCTATACCAGGCTTCTCCAAGGAGTAGCTCGTGAGCTACTAGTCGCTCTCCAGCTACCTGTAAGTAGATCTCCTGTGTGCAGTCCAGCCTACAACATTAGAAGCTGTTACTTGGTTAAATTAATATATGTGTACCAAAATTAACAAATGTGCATTCAAGATGAGAAATTGTGAATTTTCAGAACTCATAAGCAGATGTTTGGAGAAAAATGGTTGAATTTCCAATCCAACCCTTGAGTTGGGTAACAATTAACATATGTTCTATCAGCATCAAGAGACCTCTCCTGTTGAACATGCAGTTTACAAATACATATGTTACGTTATTTGGAAAGCTGATTTTAAGAGACAAATCATGCGTCATTGGGACATTTATTATTACCTTGGTGCATTGCAGCTATGGCTGTTATGTATTACCCAGGTAGGAGTGTTTAAAATAAAATAACAAGCATTTACAATGCAATGGTTTTGCCTTTGTTAAAGTTAGAGCTATTGGCATTGCTCTTGACACTCTGAAGCTGCACTCTGAAGCTCCACTCTGCACTCTGAAGCTCCACTCTGCACTCTGAAGCTCCACTCTGCACTCTGAAGCTCCACTCTGAATCTGCACTCTGAAGCTCCACTCTGAAGCTCCACTCTGAAGCTCCACTCTGCACTCTGAAGCTCCACTCTGAAGCTCCACTCTGAAGCTCCACTCTGAAGCTCCACTCTGAAGCTCCACTCTGAAGCTCCACTCTGAAGCTCCACTCTGAAGCTCCACTCTGCACTCTGAAGCTCCACTCTGAAGCTCCACTCTGAAGCTCCACTCTGAAGCTCCACTCTGAAGCTCCACTCTGAAGCTCCACTCTGCACTCTGAAGCTCCACTCTGAAGCTCCACTCTGCACTCTGAAGCTCCACTCTGCACTCTGAAGCTCCACTCTGAAGCTCCACTCTGCACTCTGAAGCTCCACTCTGAATCTGCACTCTGAAGCTCCACTCTGCACTCTGAAGCTCCACTCTGAATCTGCACTCTGAAGCTCCACTCTGAAGCTCCACTCTGCACTCTGAAGCTCCACTCTGAAGCTCCACTCTGAAGCTCCACTCTGAAGCTCCACTCTGAAGCTCCACTCTGAAGCTCCACTCTGAAGCTCCACTCTGAAGCTCCACTCTGAAGCTCCACTCTGCACTCTGAAGCTCCACTCTGTATCTGCACTCTGAAGCTCCACTCTGCACTCTGAAGCTCCACTCTGCACTCTGAAGCTCCACTCTGAAGCTCCACTCTGCACTCTGAAGCTCCACTCTGCACTCTGAAGCTCCACTCTGAAGCTCCACTCTGAAGCTCCACTCTGAAGCTCCACTCTGAAGCTCCACTCTGAAGCTCCACTCTGCACTCTGAAGCTCCACTCTGCACTCTGAAGCTCCACTCTGAAGCTCCACTCTGAAGCTCCACTCTGAAGCTCCACTCTGAAGCTCCACTCTGAAGCTCCACTCTGAAGCTCCACTCTGCACTCTGAAGCTCCACTCTGAAGCTCCACTCTGCACTCTGAAGCTCCACTCTGAAGCTCCACTCTGCACTCTGAAGCTCCACTCTGAAGCTCCACTCTGCACTCTGAAGCTCCACTCTGAAGCTCCACTCTGCACTCTGAAGCTCCACTCTGAATCTGCACTCTGAAGCTCCACTCTGCACTCTGAAGCTCCACTCTGAATCTGCACTCTGAAGCTCCACTCTGCACTCTGAAGCTCCACTCTGCACTCTGAAGCTCCACTCTGAAGCTCCACTCTGAAGCTCCACTCTGAAGCTCCACTCTGAAGCTCCACTCTGAAGCTCCACTCTGAAGCTCCACTCTGAAGCTCCACTCTCCACTCTGAAGCTCCACTCTGAAGCTCCACTCTGAAGCTCCACTCTGAAGCTCCACTCTGAAGCTCCACTCTGAAGCTCCACTCTGAAGCTCCACTCTGCACTCTGAAGCTCCACTCTGAAGCTCCACTCTGAAGCTCCACTCTGAAGCTCCACTCTGAAGCTCCACTCTGAAGCTCCACTCTGAAGCTCCACTCTGAAGCTCCACTCTGCACTCTGAAGCTTCACTCTGCACTCTGAAGCTCCACTCTGAAGCTCCACTCTGCACTCTGAAGCTCCACTCTGCACTCTGAAGCTCCACTCTGCACTCTGAAGCTCCACTCTGAAGCTCCACTCTGAAGCTCCACTCTGAAGCTCCACTCTGAAGCTCCACTCTGAAGCTCCACTCTGAAGCTCCACTCTGAAGCTCCACTCTGAATCTGCACTCTGAAGCTCCACTCTGAATCTGCACTCTGAAGCTCCACTCTGAATCTGCACTCTGAAGCTCCACTCTGAATCTGCACTCTGAAGCTCCACTCTGCACTCTGAAGCTCCACTCTGAATCTGCACTCTGAAGCTCCACTCTGAAGCTCCACTCTGAAGCTCCACTCTGAAGCTCCACTCTGAAGCTCCACTCTGAAGCTCCACTCTGAAGCTCCACTCTGCACTCTGAATCTGCACTCTGAAGCTCCACTCTGCACTCTGAAGCTCCACTCTGCACTCTGAAGCTCCACTCTGAATCTGCACTCTGAAGCTCCACTCTGCACTCTGAAGCTCCACTCTGCACTCTGAAGCTCCACTCTGAATCTGCACTCTGAAGCTCCACTCTGCACTCTGAAGCTCCACTCTGCACTCTGAAGCTCCACTCTGAAGCTCCACTCTGAAGCTCCACTCTGAAGCTCCACTCTGAAGCTCCACTCTGAAGCTCCACTCTGAAGCTCCACTCTGATGCTCCACTCTGAAGCTCCACTCTGAAGCTCCACTCTGAAGCTCCACTCTGAAGCTCCACTCTGAAGCTCCACTCTGCACTCTGAAGCTCCACTCTGCACTCTGAAGCTCCACTCTGCACTCTGAAGCTCCACTCTGAAGCTCCACTCTGCACTCTGAAGCTCCACTCTGCACTCTGAAGCTCCACTCTGAAGCTCCACTCTGCACTCTGAAGCTCCACTCTGAATCTGCACTCTGAAGCTCCACTCTGCACTCTGAAGCTCCACTCTGAATCTGCACTCTGAAGCTCCACTCTGCACTCTGAAGCTCCACTCTGAATCTGCACTCTGATGCTCCACTCTGAATCTGCACTCTGAAGCTCCACTCTGCACTCTGAATCTGCACTCTGCAGCTCCACTCTGAATCTGCAGCTCCACTCTGCACTCTGAAGCTCCACTCTGAATCTCCACTCTGAAGCTCCACTCTGAATCTCCACTCTGAAGCTCCACTCTGAAGCTCCACTCTGAAGCTCCACTCTGAAGCTCCACTCTGAAGCTCCACTCTGAAGCTCCACTCTGAAGCTCCACTCTGCACTCTGAAGCTCCACTCTGCACTCTGAAGCTCCACTCTGCACTCTGAAGCTCCACTCTGAAGCTCCACTCTGAAGCTCCACTCTGAAGCTCCACTCTGAAGCTCCACTCTGAAGCTCCACTCTGAAGCTCCACTCTGAAGCTCCACTCTGAAGCTCCACTCTGAAGCTCCACTCTGCACTCTGAAGCTCCACTCTGAAGCTCCACTCTGCACTCTGAAGCTCCACTCTGAAGCTCCACTCTGCACTCTGAAGCTCCACTCTGAAGCTCCACTCTGCACTCTGAAGCTCCACTCTGAATCTGCACTCTGAAGCTCCACTCTGCACTCTGAAGCTCCACTCTGAAGCTGCACTCTGAAGCTGCACTCTGAAGCTCCACTCTGAAGCTCCACTCTGAAGCTCCACTCTGAAGCTCCACTCTGAAGCTCCACTCTGAAGCTCCACTCTGAAGCTCCACTCTGAAGCTCCACTCTGCACTCTGAAGCTCCACTCTGAAGCTCCACTCTGCACTCTGAAGCTCCACTCTGAATCTGCACTCTGAAGCTCCACTCTGCACTCTGAAGCTCCACTCTGAAGCTCCACTCTGAAGCTCCACTCTGAAGCTCCACTCTGCACTCTGAAGCTCCACTCTGAAGCTCCACTCTGCACTCTGAAGCTCCACTCTGAAGCTCCACTCTGCACTCTGAAGCTCCACTCTGAAGCTCCACTCTGCACTCTGAAGCTCCACTCTGCACTCTGAAGCTCCACTCTGAAGCTCCACTCTGCACTCTGAAGCTCCACTCTGAATCTGCACTCTGAAGCTCCACTCTGCACTCTGCAGCTCCACTCTGAAGCTCCACTCTGAAGCTCCACTCTGAAGCTCCACTCTGCACTCTGCAGCTCCACTCTGAAGCTCCACTCTGAAGCTCCACTCTGAAGCTCCACTCTGAAGCTCCACTCTGCACTCTGAAGCTCCACTCTGAAGCTCCACTCTGAAGCTCCACTCTGAAGCTCCACTCTGAAGCTCCACTCTGCACTCTGAAGCTCCACTCTGAAGCTCCACTCTGCACTCTGAAGCTCCACTCTGAAGCTCCACTCTGCACTCTGAAGCTCCACTCTGCACTCTGAAGCTCCACTCTGAAGCTCCACTCTGCACTCTGAAGCTCCACTCTGAAGCTCCACTCTGCACTCTGAAGCTCCACTCTGAATCTGCACTCTGAAGCTCCACTCTGCACTCTGAAGCTCCACTCTGAATCTGCACTCTGAAGCTCCACTCTGAAGCTCCACTCTGAATCTGCACTCTGAAGCTCCACTCTGAAGCTCCACTCTGCACTCTGAAGCTCCACTCTGAAGCTCCACTCTGAAGCTCCACTCTGAAGCTCCACTCTGAAGCTCCACTCTGAAGCTCCACTCTGAAGCTCCACTCTGAAGCTCCACTCTGAAGCTCCACTCTGCACTCTGAAGCTCCACTCTGAATCTGCACTCTGAAGCTCCACTCTGCACTCTGAAGCTCCACTCTGCACTCTGAAGCTCCACTCTGAAGCTCCACTCTGCACTCTGAAGCTCCACTCTGCACTCTGAAGCTCCACTCTGAAGCTCCACTCTGAAGCTCCACTCTGAAGCTCCACTCTGAAGCTCCACTCTGAAGCTCCACTCTGCACTCTGAAGCTCCACTCTGAAGCTCCACTCTGAAGCTCCACTCTGAAGCTCCACTCTGAAGCTCCACTCTGAAGCTCCACTCTGAAGCTCCACTCTGAAGCTCCACTCTGCACTCTGAAGCTCCACTCTGAAGCTCCACTCTGCACTCTGAAGCTCCACTCTGAAGCTCCACTCTGCACTCTGAAGCTCCACTCTGAATCTGCACTCTGAAGCTCCACTCTGCACTCTGAAGCTCCACTCTGAATCTGCACTCTGAAGCTCCACTCTGAAGCTCCACTCTGAAGCTCCACTCTGCACTCTGAAGCTCCACTCTGAAGCTCCACTCTGAAGCTCCACTCTGAAGCTCCACTCTGAAGCTCCACTCTGAAGCTCCACTCTGAAGCTCCACTCTGAAGCTCCACTCTGCACTCTGAAGCTCCACTCTGAAGCTCCACTCTGAAGCTCCACTCTGAAGCTCCACTCTGAAGCTCCACTCTGAAGCTCCACTCTGAAGCTCCACTCTGAAGCTCCACTCTGAAGCTCCACTCTGCACTCTGAAGCTCCACTCTGCACTCTGAAGCTCCACTCTGAAGCTCCACTCTGCACTCTGAAGCTCCACGCTCCACTCTGAAGCTCCACTCTGAAGCTCCACTCTGAAGCTCCACTCTGCACTCTGAAGCTCCACTCTGCACTCTGAAGCTCCACTCTGCACTCTGAAGCTCCACTCTGAAGCTCCACTCTGAAGCTCCACTCTGAAGCTCCACTCTGAAGCTCCACTCTGAAGCTCCACTCTGAAGCTCCACTCTGAAGCTCCACTCTGCACTCTGAAGCTCCACTCTGAAGCTCCACTCTGCACTCTGAAGCTCCACTCTGAAGCTCCACTCTGCACTCTGAAGCTCCACTCTGAAGCTCCACTCTGCACTCTGAAGCTCCACTCTGAATCTGCACTCTGAAGCTCCACTCTGCACTCTGAAGCTCCACTCTGAAGCTGCACTCTGAAGCTCCACTCTGAAGCTCCACTCTGAAGCTCCACTCTGAAGCTCCACTCTGAAGCTCCACTCTGAAGCTCCACTCTGAAGCTCCACTCTGAAGCTCCACTCTGAAGCTCCACTCTGAAGCTCCACTCTGCACTCTGAAGCTCCACTCTGAAGCTCCACTCTGCACTCTGAAGCTCCACTCTGAATCTGCACTCTGAAGCTCCACTCTGCACTCTGAAGCTCCACTCTGAAGCTCCACTCTGAAGCTCCACTCTGCACTCTGAAGCTCCACTCTGAAGCTCCACTCTGCACTCTGAAGCTCCACTCTGCACTCTGAAGCTCCACTCTGAAGCTCCACTCTGCACTCTGAAGCTCCACTCTGCACTCTGAAGCTCCACTCTGAAGCTCCACTCTGCACTCTGAAGCTCCACTCTGAATCTGCACTCTGAAGCTCCACTCTGCACTCTGCAGCTCCACTCTGAAGCTCCACTCTGAAGCTCCACTCTGAAGCTCCACTCTGAAGCTCCACTCTGCACTCTGAAGCTCCACTCTGAAGCTCCACTCTGAAGCTCCACTCTGAAGCTCCACTCTGAAGCTCCACTCTGAAGCTCCACTCTGAAGCTCCACTCTGCACTCTGAAGCTCCACTCTGAAGCTCCACTCTGCACTCTGAAGCTCCACTCTGAAGCTCCACTCTGCACTCTGAAGCTCCACTCTGCACTCTGAAGCTCCACTCTGAAGCTCCACTCTGCACTCTGAAGCTCCACTCTGAAGCTCCACTCTGCACTCTGAAGCTCCACTCTGAATCTGCACTCTGAAGCTCCACTCTGCACTCTGAAGCTCCACTCTGAAGCTCCACTCTGAAGCTCCACTCTGAATCTGCACTCTGAAGCTCCACTCTGCACTCTGAAGCTCCACTCTGAAGCTCCACTCTGAAGCTCCACTCTGAAGCTCCACTCTGAAGCTCCACTCTGAAGCTCCACTCTGAAGCTCCACTCTGAAGCTCCACTCTGCACTCTGAAGCTCCACTCTGAATCTGCACTCTGAAGCTCCACTCTGCACTCTGAAGCTCCACTCTGCACTCTGAAGCTCCACTCTGCACTCTGAAGCTCCACTCTGAAGCTCCACTCTGCACTCTGAAGCTCCACTCTGCACTCTGAAGCTCCACTCTGAAGCTCCACTCTGAAGCTCCACTCTGAAGCTCCACTCTGAAGCTCCACTCTGAAGCTCCACTCTGCACTCTGAAGCTCCACTCTGCACTCTGAAGCTCCACTCTGAAGCTCCACTCTGAAGCTCCACTCTGAAGCTCCACTCTGAAGCTCCACTCTGAAGCTCCACTCTGAAGCTCCACTCTGCACTCTGAAGCTCCACTCTGAAGCTCCACTCTGCACTCTGAAGCTCCACTCTGAAGCTCCACTCTGCACTCTGAAGCTCCACTCTGAATCTGCACTCTGAAGCTCCACTCTGCACTCTGAAGCTCCACTCTGAATCTGCACTCTGAAGCTCCACTCTGAAGCTCCACTCTGAAGCTCCACTCTGCACTCTGAAGCTCCACTCTGAAGCTCCACTCTGAAGCTCCACTCTGAAGCTCCACTCTGAAGCTCCACTCTGAAGCTCCACTCTGAAGCTCCACTCTGAAGCTCCACTCTGAAGCTCCACTCTGCACTCTGAAGCTCCACTCTGAAGCTCCACTCTGCACTCTGAAGCTCCACGCTCCACTCTGAAGCTCCACTCTGAAGCTCCACTCTGAAGCTCCACTCTGAAGCTCCACTCTGAAGCTCCACTCTGAAGCTCCACTCTGAAGCTCCACTCTGCACTCTGAAGCTCCACTCTGAAGCTCCACTCTGCACTCTGAAGCTCCACTCTGAAGCTCCACTCTGAAGCTCCACTCTGCACTCTGAAGCTCCACTCTGAAGCTCCACTCTGAAGCTCCACTCTGAAGCTCCACTCTGCACTCTGAAGCTCCACTCTGCACTCTGAAGCTCCACTCTGAAGCTCCACTCTGCACTCTGAAGCTCCACTCTGCACTCTGAAGCTCCACTCTGAAGCTCCACTCTGCACTCTGAAGCTCCACTCTGCACTCTGAAGCTCCACTCTGAAGCTCCACTCTGCACTCTGAAGCTCCACGCTCCACTCTGAAGCTCCACTCTGAAGCTCCACTCTGAAGCTCCACTCTGAAGCTCCACTCTGAAGCTCCACTCTGAAGCTCCACTCTGAAGCTCCACTCTGCACTCTGAAGCTCCACTCTGAAGCTCCACTCTGCACTCTGAAGCTCCACTCTGAAGCTCCACTCTGAAGCTCCACTCTGCACTCTGAAGCTCCACTCTGAAGCTCCACTCTGAAGCTCCACTCTGAAGCTCCACTCTGCACTCTGAAGCTCCACTCTGCACTCTGAAGCTCCACTCTGAAGCTCCACTCTGCACTCTGAAGCTCCACTCTGCACTCTGAAGCTCCACTCTGAAGCTCCACTCTGCACTCTGAAGCTCCACTCTGCACTCTGAAGCTCCACTCTGAAGCTCCACTCTGCACTCTGAAGCTCCACTCTGAATCTGCACTCTGAAGCTCCACTCTGCACTCTGAAGCTCCACTCTGAATCTGCACTCTGAAGCTCCACTCTGCACTCTGAAGCTCCACTCTGAAGCTGCACTCTGAAGCTCCACTCTGAAGCTCCACTCTGAAGCTCCACTCTGAAGCTCCACTCTGAAGCTCCACTCTGAAGCTCCACTCTGCACTCTGAAGCTCCACTGAAGCTACACACCGCGCAGGGCAGCTCTGGATGCTGATGCGAGAGGCCAGCTGGGAGGCGCGCTGCTCGTCTTCCTGCTCGTGCTGACTCGGAGAGAAAACTTGTTTTCATTGGGAGAGCGGCCTTCAAAGACCCGGTCACTGCGCCTCTCCGAGTGTTTAGCTTGGGATAAAATGGGCGCAGTGTTGTGGTGATGACAGTAGAGCAAGGGAGGTGCCGGCAATGCCGGAACAGACTCGGGGGCGTTCCCGGCGTCGCGTGACGTCGGCAAAAGGGAAAGAATGTCAGGAACGCCCCCGTGTCTGGTCCGGCATTGACGGACAGGCCCCTCGTCCAATGGCAAGGCTCCGTTTACGGAGCCAGCCAATCAATGACGAGGGCCGACCCAAAGCACCCTACAGTTCTCAACAGGATTTCGCCTGCGCGAAAAGCTGCGCAGAGCGCAGCTTTCGCTAGGCAAAACCTAAAAACTGTTTGCATTAGTGCTGGTAATCTTGCATGGGGTGTCCACTAATTTAATCTTTTCTGATGTGTCACTATTACAACGCTAATAATACTAGTAGCTCTGGCTGATTTTCGTTGAACATAAATAGCTTTTATTAGAAAAACAGTTGGAGACCCTGATCTACACAGAGATGCAAATTTCTGTGAAGTGATGAGGAACAGCAACATGGGGCACTGAAAGGAAAACTACAGTATTTAAAACGGGGAAAAGCTAAAGTGGCAATGACTCACCGGAGAGGAGTGAAGATGCGTGCCTTCGCTTAAGAACAGGTTCTTCACAGCATACACTCCACAACTCAGAGAATGTTAATTTATAAAGCCACATCTAATAACTCCAAATCTTAAAATGCTCTTAAAGAGTTATATGGTAAACGCGTAAGTTGCCTTCTTCATTTCCCAAGAATCCAGTAGCTTTTTGATTTTAACTGAAGATGCTGAGTGATAACAATAAAAGGGACCTGAGCAAATGTTCATTTATGAAAGAAAGTAAGAACACAATGTCCCCACAGGGAACCTCTAAATGCAGCTCTGAATTATTTCAAAGAAATCTATCGCACACAATATAAATTATAAAAATAATTAAAGTGATCGGTGTTACATAGAAATTACACTTAGAAACAAATGAAGCAATCCTTGCTCCTTGAAGTAACCATTTGGTAAGGCATTGGGAGTGAGCAGGCAGAGGCACCCTGCAGCACTACCTGCTCTGGGCAAAGTCCCCGGATATAAACCCCAAACGGAAAGCTGCCCAATCTATCACCACCTGCTCTGAAGAGTCAGTAACTTTTTATTCGTTTGCAACCACACAATACTTTGATACATACCATTCCCTATCACAATTAGAACGACACGCCCCTTCCATGCGTCTTTTTAATTGCAATTCCGAATGGGTCATAAATAATCCCATTTTGCGAGTTGGAAATGATGTTCTGATTTGCTTTATGCGTTTAGAACCCAGCAAAAAAACAATTTTGCTGTCCCAAACCCTGTGATTTTGTAAATCGCTGGGCTTGTGACCGAAAATGGCTTTGCACACCTGGCCCTAACTTCTTAACTTGTTCTTTTCCTCTTGTCCCGCGAATACTTTTATCACACAAAGGATTGTTGAAGATCGGAAGAATGTTGCACATTGTCAGTGAAAGCTGTGAGAACGGTCTTGAATGATGCTGCTGCCCCCTGGCGGAATCAGGTGGAAAATCAGGGCTCAAGGGGAGTCCTTTTTTAGGTCTCGCCCTGCGATTGCAGGCCAAAGGCCTGCTGTCGCAGAGCGAGACTATTGTCATCATTCCGGCTTTCAAGGACTCAAGGGGAGCCGGAGAGGACAACAGACTGTCACGCGCACGCAGCAGCAGCAGCAGCAGCAGCAGCAGCCTGCCGGGATCAGGTCGCGCGCATCAACAGGCTCTTCACAACACATGCACAACACACATACAGCCCCCCCACGCATACACACACACATACATACATACATACAGAACCCCCCCGCATACACACACGCACGCACACACATACACAGAGAACCCCCGGCGCTTACACACACATCCCTTACCTCGTCTCGGCGTCTTCGCGCTCCCTTGCCCCCGCTCCTCTGGTGCGCGCGCACCACTAGTTTCGATTCCCGCGTCGGCTCCTCTGTGGTGCGCGCGCACCACAGGTTTCTATTTAAACAGCCAATCAGGAGGCAGAACTCCTTTCAGAAATGCTCCCTCTCTGGTCCGCTATACATTTCCCTTCTCACCGCTCGAGTCCAGTCTGTCTTTTATTTTTGTGGCATTTCACTCGCACGTCATTTCAAACCGGCGTCTTCCGGGTTTCTCCATACTCGTATAATACGGGAATTTTGGGATCCGTCTTTTATGTCAATACTAGCATCAGGACACGCATTGAGCACGCATGCGGCTGCGCACGTAACTCCTAATCCCGAGGTCGCCTCTTTCCTTGGAAGAGGCACTCGTACGATAAACACCAAGCTGGCGAGTAATACGGCAGCTCTCCTTATTGCAATTTGTGAAGTCCTAGAAGACCCAGAACGTTGATATTTCGACAAAAGTCAGATACTTTCAAAAAGGAAAATCTATTCAGCTTGAAACAATATGTGTTTACAATATCTCAAGTGTTCTATCAGTTTCCTGAGTAATATTTAATCACGTGAATAATTCTTCTACTATCAAGCTGTAAATTAAAAACGATTATTAAATTATAAAGTAGGCAAGTTTCACCTAAAAGTTTACAAAAGTTTTGCTTTCCGTTCCACCAAACTTTGTTGTAAATAAATAAAATGCCTTTCTATTATGGCTGCCGAGAATCCTGTTACTACAGAAATGGCGTGTGGACATCCAGAGTACTAGTCCTCCTTTTATGTCGCCACACGTTGTCCTGTATTGCTTTGGCGAGGCTTTGACAGTCTTGCCGGTTGCCACCCATGTCAGCTCTGACTCCTCCTGCCTCTCCCGGGACGGCGGAAAAGTAGGAGTTCAGCTCCTGGTGTCCTGGGAGTGGAGGACAAACCGGAGTCATGAAGCGCGACGTGCGGATCCTGCTGCTGGGAGAAGGTGAGGGGATGTACTAGAGGGCAGGCTCACCTCTCTGAAATCTTATATACTTCCACCTGTAGGAGGCACCTGGTTCCGTCTCGTTCCCTGTGTCAGGAAGTCACGGTCGCTGCTGGTTCACCGTGCGTTGTAGTAGAGACCAGCGCTACTTCCATAGCATGGCATTAGAATTGAAATAGCATGATTCGTGCACAGAGCTCATATATTGCGAGGAACAACTTTAGACCACCCATAATGGCAAGCGTACTTTGCCTGTACCAGTCCCAGAATGCTAAGTGTTCCTGGCAGAGAGGCTAGGACTGGGGGAGTTTTTGGCAAATTTACTAGTTCTGATGGAGACAATTTGAGAGAGGTGCTTCTCAGTCACAAGCGTCAATATGTGCCAAGACAAGGAGCAGTCTGCCCTTGATTTTGAAGAGCTCTCAATTTTCCCAGACTCGAGTAGCGCATCCAATCCAATTTGTGTCTTTGCTTTTTTTGGGTCTTGCTGTCCAAATTACATATTGAGATAATAGGATTATAAATCCCAGAATGCACAGGAAAAACCTATACTTTATGAGTTACGCATGGAACTGAGAAATCTGAAAGCTCTAATTTTCGGCAGGAGGTTTTTATGACAGCGCCAGGAGGAGAGCACCTTTGGTAATGCAGTGCCTAAATATATCATGAAGCCTGACTGCCGGAACAAATAGTCCATGTCAAGTATTTGGGTAGCAGAACTTACCCAAGGGCTGAATTATTCATGGATTACCCTATCATGAAGCCCCATTAAATGCCCAAATAACTAACTGAGACAAACCCCTCTATTTCAGTTTTATTAAGAGCTGGCCTGGCTCCAGGATTCTCAACCTGGGAGGGCAATGAAAACACATGAGTGGGCATGAAGATACACAGGAAAGCAGGCACAAATCATCATTGCTGCGCCTGCTATATAAAACAGCACAGACCCAACTACTAACTGATGGGACTGGTGATGCTGAAGTTATTTCATGAACTAGAAACTTGGATTGCACACCAAAATATTTTGTCATCATTTAAACATGCTCCTTTGAATGGTACATCACACAGAATGTTAGTAATGTCTATGGTTGCTAATTTTTTAATGTTGGAAATCTACTGTATGCTTGCTTTAGGGAGTTCAAAACAACATTTGTTGGAGTTGATAGGAACTTAAATATAATGAATAGATGGGGAATTTCATATTGTTAGGAGCTAGCCAGCAGCTATACAGTAGAACCTTTGTTCAAATAAAGCGTAGCAGCGCCTCTGCTTTATCCCTGACAATCTATATTGATAAGAGATGTGTCTGCTCACACTTCTTATTCTGCGTCTATGTAGTAGATGTAAGGAATGCTTTGGGAATTATAGATCTTAATCCCCAAAACTGGAGTGGAACTTGTCCTCCAATATTACAGTAGCAGGTGACACAATCATATTGATCAGAATTAGTATCGCCTTGCAGCATCAATTAAGTGTCTTTCATAGTTACAGCAAGTTCAACAAGACAGAAGTGTAATCAACAAAAACAAATGTGGCAGAAAGTTGGTGTATGAATAGTCAAGCGTTTGCCAATATACCAGCCTACAGATACATTTGTCTGGTTCAACGAAAAGGACATTTATCATCATCAACGAGCATCAGTAAACCTTAAAGCTGCTTTTTAAATATACGTTTTGGACATGTTATTTAGCCGCCTTGCAGGCCCAAAAGCAAATCTCATTCTAGATGCAGCAAGGGTCACATTTCTGTACACTTTGGCTTGTGCTTTAGAGGCTTATCCAGCTAAACTGTCGAAGAGGTTAGGCACTGAGCCATTAAGGTTGCTCAGATTATTCAGGTTACCTAACTCCACCTCACAAAAGCAAATTAGACTAGCGTTTAGTCTAGCTGAAAACACACTGGCAATGAAGCTTGCTTTGTTCTAATTTGGCACCAAAGCTGACATTAAGGGAGAGTCAATTAAAATCTCAGTTTTTTGTTCTATTTACTTGATTTAAGGGGTTACCCTATATTCCCAGTGTTTACATTCATCCTTACATCCTAACATTATTGAATATTCAGAAGGTATTGCAAATTGGATTGGCAAATGGTGTATTTAAAAGGATAATGACAAAAAATCTAAATGACAAATCATACTGTCTAGAACTAACTAGTTTGCCGAAAGAAAACATGCTGTGCTAGGACTAACCACATATTTCTGCAATAAGATGAAGAGGTATCTGTTAGACCTGCTTCCTATCTTTCGCTTTGAGAATTAAGGTTTGGGCTTTTCTCATTGGAGGAACCAGGCCAAGTTTGCATAAACCCACACCTCGTAGGTTGCTGTAGATTCTGCAATAACATCATAGTGTTCTATGCATATCATTTATTGTTTCCCCAAGCTGCAGAACAAATGAAGAAGGTATTTAAAATCTCCGTCACAGAACTGGCCATGCAGTAATGTCTTGCTTAGGTGGGCAAGTGGTTTTGTGAAATGTACTGGTGCCATATTGAAATTCAGGATGGAAATGAAAACTCATTGAGTTGAAGAATATTGCTTTGTAATATGTACTGCAGAGTACTCTTTTTTTTAGGTCTCGCTGGAGTTAGCATCCGAAGGATGCGTCCAGCTAGAGACGTATAGCTGCCCGTCTCGGGGGAATTAGGGACAGGAGGGTGTTATGAGCTTTTCGTGTGGATTTGGGTGCGCGAACGCGCACGTCCAGCACGGCGCCGTGCACACTGTCTTAAACACGGGCACCCGCAGGGAGGGAAAGCACACGGGGGGGGGGCTGCGGCAACCGGCAATGTGCCCCGACGCCCCCCTCTGCTACCACAACACCGGCCCCACTTACCGGTAGGCTGCCAGTCTGCTCTGGAGCTCCCGTTCTTAGGGGCTCCTGCGGCGGCATCTCCTCATGTAGCGCGGGGCTTGCTCCATCATACAGGAGCCCCGCGCAGCTCCACCGGCTTCCCCTTCACCCGGCAGCTCCACCGGCTTCCCCTTCACCCGGGCCCCCTCCTGGGACCCGGGGCTTTCTGCAGCAACTCCGGTCTCCCTCCACCGCATGGGAGACCGGCAACGACAGCTAAAGTTTCCCCCAGGCAGGGGGAAGCGGAAACCTCGATCAGGCCCCGCCCACGTCTCCTCCGTGTTTGCCTGACTTCCTGCCTCGGCGGCAGCCAATGACAGCGCGGCCCGAGCAGGGTGGCGGGCACAGCGTCTCCCGTCCACAATACAGCGAGGTAGGATCTCACTTAGAGAAATCCATTGTTTGGAAGGCATTGCACCCGGGGATCTTGTTCCATAACAAAGCGCTGCATTTCAGCTGCTCTCCTGGCAGGGGTCACATGAGACAGCCAAGCTTCTTCCCGCCTTGGCACCAACACACCTGGGGAAGATGATCACATTAGCATATCGATAGAATCTGGGGAGCAACCCCGCCCCTCATCGAGTCTCCCCTCCCATTCTCCCCCAAGAGACAAACTTTAAGAAGCTGAGAGGGCTTGGGGGTCACAATCCTACAATCCTGAGCGAAAGCAGAGCAAGATGGCGAGCCTTCTGACTCTGGCAGGTGGAACCAGCGAGGAGAGGGGGGTCCGCAGGGACCCCGGCGCCAGCGCAGAGCCAGAGGTATGGCAGATCTTCATTCTGGTGCTCTCCCTCTCGCCCACCGTGCTGGGCCTCCAGAGACACTAGGGTGCACCGGGGCCAAGGAGCGCACCCAAGAGCCGGCCTTTAGGAGCCAGAGGATGGCACAGAGGTGAGAACCGATGACTGTACACTAGAGGGCAGCCCCGTTCACCACTGACGTCTGGGCAAGTGGACAGGCCAAGAGGTGCACACTCAGTGCCACATAATTATATGCCACACAATTACACTCTACTGAATACAACATACACTCGCACAATACCACTCAGTGCCACGTAATTATATGCTACATAATTACACTGCGCTCAACGCAACATACACTCCAAATACCACTCAATGCCACATCATTACACACCACATAATTACACTCTACTGAATGCAGCACACACTCCACACAATACCACTCAATGCCACATAATGATATGCTACATAATTACAATGCAACATACACTCCAAACAATACCACTCAGTGCCACATAATTACACGCCACACAATTACTTTACTGAATACAACATACACTCCTCATAATACCACGCAGTGCCACATAATTACACGCCACATAATTACACTGCTCTCAATGCAACATACACTCCAAATACCACTCAATGCCACATAATTACACTGCACTCAATGCAACATACACTCCAAATACCACTCAGTGCCATATAATTACAAGCCACATAATTACACTGTACTCAATGCAACACACTCCACACAATACCACTCAGTGCCACATAATTATATGTTACATAATTACACTGCACTCAATGCAACATACACTCCAAATACCACTCAGTGCCACATAATTACACACCACATAATTACACTGCTCTCAATGCAACATACACTCCAAATACCACTCAATGCCACATAATTACACTGCACTCAATGCAACATACACTCCAAATACCACTCAGTGCCATATAATTACAAGCCACATAATTACACTGTACTCAATGCAACACACACTCCACACAATACCACTCAGTGCCACATAATTATATGCTACATAATTACACTGCGCTCAATGCAACATACACTCCAAATACTACTCAGTGCACATAATTACACAACACATAATTACACTGCACTCAATGCAACATACACTCCAAATACCACTCAGTGCCACATAATTACACGCCGCATAATTACACTGCACTCAATGCAACATACACTCCAAATACCACTCAGTGGCACATAATTACACGCCACATAATTACACTGCACGCAATGCAACATACACTCCAAATATCACTCAGTGCTACATAATAACACACCACATAATTACACTGCACTCAATGCAACAATACACTCCAAATACCACTCAGTGCCACACAGTTACACACCACATAATTACACTGCACTCAATGCAACATACACTCCAAATACAACTCAGTGCCACATAATTACATGCCACATAATTACACTGCACTCAATGCACCATACACTCCAAATACAACTCAGTGCCACATAATTACACGCCGCATAATTACACTGCACTCAATGCTACATACACTCCAAATACCACTCAGTGCCACATAATTACACGCCACATAATTACACTGCACTCAATGCAACATACACTCCAAATACCACTCAGTGCCACATAATTACACGGCACATAATTACACTGCACACAATGCAACATACACTCCAAATATCACTCAGTGCCACATAATTACACTGCACTCGATGCAACAATACACTCCAAATACCACTCAGTGCCACATAGTTACACACCACATAATTACACTGCACTCAATGCAACATACACTCCAACTACAACTCAGTGCCACATAATTACACGCCACATAATTACACTGTACTCAATGCAACATACACTCCAAATACCACTCAGTGCTACATAATTACACGCCCCATAATTACACTCTACTGAATGCAACACACACACTCCACACGATACCACTCAGTGCCACATAATTATATCTATCTATCGCCCTCTATCTATCTATCTATCTATCTATCTATCTATCTATCTATCTATCTATCACCCTCACTCTATTTATCTATCGCCCCCACTTTATCCATCGCCCCCACTCTATCGCCCTTTCTCTATCTATCTATCGCCCTCACTCTACATATCACATCACCACAACATCACTCAGCACCACCACAGCATCACTCAGGGGCACCACAAAATCACTCAGCGCCACCACAGCATCAATATGTGCAACCATTCAACAACAACTAGTTCAAATATGTTCTCTCAATGTTTCAAGCTTTATTATAAATGTCACAAAAAAGATGTTAATATTTCACATCTATTCTTGGATTTTCGTCACAATAAAATACACTGAACATAATCTTCACAAAAGTTATTTACAAAACTTTAAGCTATTGCCATTATAAATTACAATAACTTTTATTTAAGTATTAATTATTAAAAAATAAATAAAAGCCATTTATTTGTAATATCAATACATGTAAGTCACGTAAATAAAACACATATTGCATTACAAATGCTATAGGTGTCACATTTGCGAAAGCTATACCTATTAGCATTGTAAATGACAAAGCTATTAATTTCGCTATTTTCAAAACCAACACATAAATACAAAATTTGTCATTTACAATACCAATAGCTCAAACTTTCCTAATGCGAGACCTATTGCATTGTAAATGCTTGTCTTTGCAGTTCATAAAGTGCAATGTCCACCGTTTTCGGCGGCGTTTTGGAGCTACGTGACGCGGATCAGGAGAATGCGCGAGTGGGAGGTAAGACCCCAAGCCCTCGGCCTCGGTCTGTACCTGTGGCCGCAGCTGGCAGGATTTGTTGAGGACCCTTGAAGACTCAACAATTAGGAAAACAACTGAAGCCAACACCATTAATGATTCTACTCCGTATGGGGGCGCTTTGGAGTAGGTAAAGATGACATACTGTTGACCTAAAGAACTGCAAAAATAAATGTTAAATATATTTGCATTTAGACGTTTTCAGAGAGTTAAATGCGCGTCATTAGCATCCACTATGATGTGCACATCACAAGTGCTAATCCTGGGAAAGTCAGCTCAACTTTTGATTCGCACGAGTTTGTTGAACCGAGAACCATCAAACAGGCAGTAATAATGTTACCTGTTATAAATAAAGGTGACGTTTTCAGAACCTTAGCATGTAGTGCTCTATAGAGTACTTAATTTTTGTTTATTTAGCTCTAAGTCCCCCTTGGGATTCCAAGCGTTTTAGTTCTGAAGGCTAGAGGAGACTGTTTAGTTCGAAGTTGAATCAATAAGTAACTTTTGCACTGTTTTAAAAGCAGCAAGCATGTTCATTTGCAAGTCTCTTTTGCATATTCCAGGTGGTCAAGACATTTATTTTCCCGAGCTGTCTCAGCGGGAAACAACATTTACCATGCAACTATTTTATTGCCTTTACCACACATACCTGTACAACGAAAATGTAAGTATATCGCAGGTAAGTGAAACAATTATAGATATACCAATATATATATATATGTGAACAAGGCTGCGGTGACGTAGCCGAAACGTGTCATGCTGGAGACAATGGAGAAATAAACCACTCAATATACAATTTTCTTGCGTTTTGTGATCTGTACCTGTGGAGGCTCTTGGCGATTGTGGCCGAGGTTCAGGACTCAAGGATTCCATATATATATATATATATATATATATATATATATATATATATATATTAGGAATAAGGATAATGGCGTTTTAAGGGTTTTGGGTGGGCAAGGGTATAGCGTGGTAAGGGTGTTTTTATGAGTGAGAAAATGACAAACTGTGCATGACTTTGTCAATAGTACCAACGGTGTTGGTTTAGGGTGAGGCGAGATTGTTGAATTGTTCTGACATTGGACAGGATACATCGAACGTGCTCCCTTAAAGGGGGGCACATTATCCTGCGCGACGTGGTATTCTTCGAGAGCTAGGACTGAGCAGCTCCACCGCCTGTGTTAAAGAGCGCCAACATTGATGAACAATAGGAGCCTGTACCAGTGAGGCACAGACAGACACTGAGAATAATTGCCCCCATTATTGCTTTTTAGTGCATTCCCCTTTTGCTACATGATATATCCGTTTAGTCGGCCTATTACTGAGGAGGAACAGCCGTTTGCACCACCGTGTCCAGTGCGGGGTTGATCCACAAAAAGTAAAATAGTTTTTGCATCAATTGTTGCGATTGGGTTAATAACTGTATTGGGAATATCCTGGTTTCTAGAAAAGAAGTATCCTGTACATTCTTTGGTTGATACAAGACCATTCCCCCTAAGATAATGTATTTATACAAATGTTGCATCAGGCTCATGAGGTGTCGAATACAAATTATTGCTGGGTTTGCTTTCCTCAGTGACTCATAACAGTGATAATTTGTTGTACATGCCACTGTCATACATCAGTAGTTGCGAGGGTTGGTTTGAATTGCTCAGTATGGTTTCCCGCATTCCCAATCTTATACTCTGAATAGGACACCTGTTGACTCTCGCACTGTGGTACAGAATGTACGTTTCCATCACAGGGCTCTCCCGGAAGGTCCGACAGGACCAGCGGCGTTTGGTAAATTGTTTTTAAAGTCCTGTATGAATGCATACCAAAGAATCAAGAACGAGACATGGTCTCGAATGGAAATGGTAGATTTCCAAGGGTTTAACACGTCAGAGTATTTCCAGGCTGGTAATGTTACTGAAGACCAGCTAATACCAGTATCAGTGGTCAACACAAAATCTAGTTTCTGTGTCCAGGGGACCTTGAGGATAAAGGTGGGTGAGAGCAGATGCAATTCCACATACAGATTGAGAACGACTGATAGTCTGTCCTTAATACCGCCCCCTAATGTCTATTTTGTTTGTGGATCCCAAGCTTATGTCTGGCTCCTGGAGGGATGGTCGGGCTGGTGTTACCTCAGTTTCCTCCTTCCCACTGTGTATATAGCACTGACCTCTTAACGTTCAGGAAACAGCTTAAGACCTGGCTTTTCACTCAGGCCTAGCCATAACCCTTTCATCCACCTGGGATTCTGCTAGTCAGTGCCATGAAACCTCTGGGTGTACGTTCGCTATATAAAAGGTTATTAACATAACATAACATAGCTCTGTCCAATTACCATAAAGATCATCGGCTGCAGCGTAGGAGTACATACTTGCCCCGAGACAGGAGGGTCACTGACTCAAAAGATATAGACCAGACAGATACTACTTTGCAACAGTTTGAGGATGCCATGAAGGGTATCGTATCCTTTTGGGGTCCCATGTCTAAAAGCCTTAACATTCAAAAACAGCTTGAAGCAATTTTTCCCCATACGGGTCCACAATGAACACACAGAATACTGAAAATTTGCCTATGAATGTTGTTGGCTCCCCTGATAGAAGATTGCGTAACTTGGGGTACAACCTTCGCTCCCTTATATACCAGAGCCCATGGTATACCTTCAATAGCAGTCATAACAGGTGTACTGAAACAGATTCAGAATGAGTATGTGGCAGATCTTGCCTTAGCTTTGGGGATAAAACTAATGGGCAATTTTGCCCAGTTATCAGCCATTATATGAGTAAAATAAAAGGGGAGGCAGCAGCAGTGGCTATATGCCAACACCTGATGGAATTCACTCCTGCAGAGCAGGAACAAGAATTGCCTAAGAATATCGAAAATACATATGCCTCACTTGGCAGAGATAAAATGGGAGCCAGACCTGGGAAACCAATAGTTAAGATCAATTCTGAAAAAGATAACTCTAAGCAAACCACCGATTCTTCAAAGAAGAAATGAGACAATAAACAAAAAAATAAACAAACAAAACACAGTCACGGGGTGGGTCTCCTCAACAGGAACACACCGAAAGGAAATACAATCTGAGAAACCGTGACAATATCAGAAAATCTGACAGGTATTAGGATACTGATACACGTTCATCTTGTTCCTTTCAGGATAGGTACGAAAAACATTCCGAGAGAGACAGACGGTCAGAGTGCAGATCGGAAGAGCGAGTCAAGCCGAACAGGCAGATACATCACACTTCAGACTACATAATTAAACAGGAAGATAAATAAAAGGCTTCAAAACCTCTCTTTAAAAAGAAAAATGTACCCGGGATTAAAATTAGAAATGCCCAGGCTACTGAGGTCTCTGCTTCTGATGGGAAATGGACAGCGACGATGCTAGAAAGTGCAGCAAAAGTCACAATAGCTCACCAGAACCTGATGGATTATCTGGGGGTAGTAGCGCTGAATGAGCATATATCAGTGGAAACACCTGATACAAGGGTAAAAGTCCCACATCATTTATACGAAATAACTCTCCAAATGGAGGGGGACATACCCAGGTAGGTAAAAGGTTACTTTTGGCAGAACCTGACATATGGTTACGATATTCTTTAGCCCGAAAAGAATTGACCACCTGAGTTCGTAATGGATTGCCCAATGAGGGAAGAAGTTATTTTACCTGCTTTCTCCGACCTTGTACCAGAATCAGTTAAAAATTCAGGAATGGAAGCTGGATTTAGCTCCTGCACTTTACCGTAGTCATGTTGAGGGGATGATGAGTCACCTCATCACAAAATCCAATTAAAACCAATTCCTCAACCACAGAGACAATACCCGATCAAACATAAGGCAAAGAAACAAGTCAGGGAGGTCCTAGATCAAACTGAATACCAGAGTGTGATAGAAAATAGCACCTCACCTATGAATAATCCCTTGTTTCCTGTAATGAAACCCGATAATTCATATTGTCTAGTCTTAGATTATAGACATTTTAACACATCTACACACACATTTGCATTACAAAATGCACATAGTGCCGGACTAATGAATAACATTGTGCGGAAAAAATCCAAAACAACACTAGACATCTCAAACTGATTTTTCTGCCAAAACATGGCGCCTGGGAGCCCATATTTCCCAGCATTTTCGATGCTAAGCTCTCAACGCCAATTTTGTTGATTTCCCCAGACGTATAGGAATAGCCCCAGGCTCTTTTCAACCAGTTACTTCAAAATTTTGATGAGGAGGCATTGCCTGTGTAGATGACATCTATCTGATGGACATTGAATTAATGGAACACTTGGTCTAGGTTGAACCACATAATCCTTGGGTTCGCCCACCAGGGATACAAATTTAATTTCAAACAATCAAAAATTGCCCACCTTAGTGTCTTATTTTTAGTGTACAAATTGTCAAGTGAAGACAAAAACCTGGTGGCACAATTTTTAGAAAAATGTGCACTGCTCCAACCTCCAATGACTGAAAAGACTACAATCCATTTTAGGATTTTTGAATTTTAGCAGGACATACATTTTGGATTACGCTGAAAGAGTGAAACATTTCTATGACTTAATTAGACTTGATTTTTAAGTGTGTAATTGGACACAAGAACATACAGATATCCTACGTTCCGTACAGGCTGTCATGATAGCTTCCAAACATTTACACATGCGTGTTAACACAACTAACCTGGTGATCCGCTTAGTCGCTGGCCCAACTGGGTAAACCTATATCACGTTCAATGAAGGTGATATAGTCCCTATTGCATACAAATCACATTTGTACACGAACGCTGAAATTGCACCAACTGAAAAAATACTCACAGAGGTACAGGTTGCTGTAGTGAGAGAGAGCACTAGCACAGGGAAAACGCATAATTGTCATGACCCCAGTACCAACCCTAGAGGACATTACAAAGGCAAGCATCCCGAATGCTAAAGCATTACATCCACGATGGATTCAATGGGCTAACTCTCTCACTGCAACTGATGTAGGTTACAGATTCGATTCTACATTACACACACAAGGATTTCTGCAGTACGAAAAAGAATATCCTCTGCCAAATGAAACAATGCCTCTAGATTGATATGAATGCATCATTTATACCCATAGATCTGCCCAGTTTGCCGTAGGAACGAAACAACAATATTACGTGGCATGCACACTTGTAAAAGGGCGCATGCTGGATGGAAAGTTCCTTCCTGGAAATACACACAGTCTCTTGGGGACTATACGACGCAGCTAGCGGAACCACAATTCTTGATAGTGCCACTTCAAAATACGACTCATCAAGTCCCCACACTAAGTATATGTGATTAATTTTACTGTGTCCAGTCCTACAACAAATATTTACATTATTGGGGCCAGAATGGATTTAGGGATTCCAAAGGTTGCACAGTAAAGCACAAGATGCTTTGGGAACAAGTGGCAAAGTGGAAAGAAGGCCTGCCTCGGGCTCATGTTATTCATACATTGAGTCATCATAGTATTCACAAAAAGGATAGGTGGTAGTGTCTCCCTACCAAGCGAGAGAACGTCCGCACATAGAGTTAATACATCTCGTGGAGAGTACGCGTGTTATATATTGTATAAGAGAAATATTCATCTTTCCCTAAGGGGTGCTCCTATGGCCTGATGCACACCCACCACCAAGGGTGTCGAACAGCACAAAGTGCCAAATTTCAAAGAGAATGAGAGCAGGCCACACAGCACTCCCAAAATTTTCCAGTTATGTAATTAATCTAGGACGGCCTAGATAGATGGTCTGAATCTATCAAGACAGGATAATGTTTTATAAGTTCATGGAGGTCTGTGTGTTATCGACGTTTGGAAAGACTTATCAAGGTCTGGGGTGACACACCTACTTATATTGAAGAGGAATCTCCACTCAACACTCATGTTTTATTTATTAAAAAATAGTAGAGTGGTAATGTAATTATATGACATGGTGAACATAGCCGTGAATTGAGAGGATTACATTTTCATATTAATTGCGTTACTGACACACTACATGGGATGTCTTGAAGTCTTACTTGGCATCAACACTCTATACAATTTTTGACTTATTATAACAGCTGTTCATTTAATGAAGATTCTGCGCACAGATTGAACGTTTAGGAGAGGTACTAAGGCTAGGTGGTCGACTTTTTTGAACAACACTGAGCAGCAGCAATTTGAGGGATTCGGGTCGACTCACTTAAGCAGAATACGAACACGTACACGTATCTACTATCCTTGCCTTGAAAAAGTCTCTACGAGACGAAACACGTGTCGGCGGTGTGAGCTGTGAAGTTTTTTTATAAGTCTATGGATGTAATAAAGAGTTGGAAGAATACGACTTGGCTTGGATCTCTGAATTTGGGGGGAGCATGTTCTATAATAATGGACAATTGCATATTATAGATTGTGAATGAACTTATAAAACATTATCCTGTCTCGATAGATTCAGAACATCAATCTAGGCCGTCCTAGATTAATTACATAACTGGAAAATTTTGGGAGTGCTGTGTGGCCTGCTCTCATTCTCTTTGAGTCATCATAGTGTTGGCGTTCACATTGAAGGGAATTCAAAGGCGGATGAAGCCGCCAAGGTAACAGTACACACTGCTGCTGTTGCTGCAATAACTCGCTCCAGTACAAGGATAGACAGAACAACAATAGCTGTCAATGCCACGCGCAACAGCTCAGCCCTGCCGAAAGGCTTTCCACTCAAGTACTCCTACAAGTTAGATGCACTGAACTTTCGTATGCTCAGATTCCAGGAGTGGGGGATAGATTAATACCGGACACTTATTGCCGATTGGTATTGATACTAGCTGCACAGGAGGGCCTGGGTTCAGCACTGCAGGGATCACTGCTACAGTTTCACTACTAAAGTAGCGCTATTGGTGGCAGGTCTTGCTAAGGAGACCAAGGACTTTGTCCTCAAATGCAACATCTGCCAGTAGATGAAGGGCTCCACCATAGCACATCCACCACATACACCTTTATTGATCTCAGACAAACCTCCCCTGTGCGTATTTTTGGATCACTGCGGCTCCTTACACTCAGACAGGGCTTATAAGTACATTTTTTTTTTAATCTTTATTTCTAAGTTTACTCAAATTACAAGACATACATTTCAAGACACATGCTCGACATATTCAGCTTTCCGTGATCCATACTTTTACATAGCAATCCTGTGTAATACAATTCACATGCCCAAGGCCTGGATACACAGTGACAGCTACCCGGGTCTCTCTGTGGGCTGGTGCCCTGTTCTGTTTGAGAACTTACAGATGTACGTTCCAAAAAATATTACCTGTATGGCTGCCAGAGATCAAGCGGCCGAGACGCTGGGTGTTGCAATTGCGTGTACAGCTCACTTGTGATATTACAGTATGACATGCTAAACATCCAACCCTTGAATGTTGGCAGTTATTTACTACCCCAATGAATTGCTACTTCTCTTTTAACTAACAATAATGCAATTGCACTAAAACGCCTGTAGAGCTTAGCAATCTCTTGCACGTATCCTAACAGTGCCTGTATAGGTGGCGGGGAGAGGCCCAATCCAGTAATTTTCGACAGCTCACCAAAAACCTGGGTCCAAAATTGTGCCACTTTATTACAGGTCCAAACCATGTGTGCAAAATCGGCCATAGGGGTGCTACATCTGGGGCAGGTGTGCGTGTGCGACGGGTCCATGCAGTTAATATTGGCAGGGGAAACGTAAGCTTGCCAAGGAAATTTAAAATGTAATATTTTATGTTTGTGATTAAACAAAACGTTGCGTGTTTGCTAGCAATATGCATGCCATTGTGCATCTGTAAGGGGGCCACCCAAGTCCCGTTCCCAAGCTGCTCATATCCTCTCGTCACTAACTTGAAGCATGGCCACTGAGGCCCTGTACATCCTAGAAATTAGATGTTCACCGCTTATGTTTTTAAAAAGCAATGTCAGCAGAGGAAAATCCAGTGGTTTTAAAGTGTAGCTCGGAACGAGTGACCTGAACGCTCTCTGCAATCTACACAAGCAGAACTGGTCGAGGAACGTAGCTTCCAGAAACCTGGCATCCTCATCCCTGGAGAATATGTGTCCACTGGGAAACACAGCTCCAATTGTGGTCAAATAAAATTTGGTTAAGGTAAGCAGCATCGTGAACTCTTTATTGATGGGTACGCAGATGTTCCCTGCAAGAGGGAGTGCCGGAGAGTACAGCTGCTGTTTTCCTGTTGCTCGAGCGAGTTGCATCCAGGCCCAAATGGTTGTTGAAAGCATCTGTATGTCCAGTGGGTACCGTTTTAAACCGACCGGGAGAAATGCAGACAAGGGGGTGGGGTGAGATAAGTCTGCCTCAGGGAGCAAATATGGAACCCATGAATCAAGATGAAAAAGTGGTTGGATAAGCTGCACTGTGCAACCAGATAATAAACGCTGAGGTTAGGAATTCCGAACCCTCCCGAGCACCAAGGTGTCCCAGCTAATTCTAGGTTGTTTGCCACCCCACACCAAGCGAATTAATTTTCAGAGGAGCGTGGCGGTGTTGAAGGAGGCGTTGATGATGTTCCGGAGTTGGGGTGCGATGGTGGAGTCGGCCTTGTTGAAGACGTGGTGTGGGCAGGGGTCGGTCGGTGATCCCGAGTGGATGGTGTTCATCGTGCGGGCTGTGTCTTCGGTGGTCACCGTGGTCCAGGTGCGAAGGGTGGCGGTGGGGGGTGTTGGTTCGACGGTTGGGTGCATAGGTGGGGTGCCGAAGCTGTTGTGGATGTCGGCGATCTTGCGGTGGAAGAACGAGGCGAGGGAGTCGCAGAGGTCTTGTGACGGAGTGATGTCGTTGGTGCCGGTGCTGGGGTTGGAGAACTCCTTGACGATAGTGAAGAGCTCTTTGCTGTCGTGGGCGTTGTTGTCCAGTCGTTCCTTCAGGGATTTCTTCTTGGTGGTGCGGATGAGCTGGTGGTGCTTGCGGGTAGCGTGTTTGAGGGCGGTCATGTTGTCGGTGGTCCGGTCGAGGAGCCAGGCTTTCTTGAGGGTGCGGCAGGTCTTCTTGGAGTCCTTGAGGTCGTCGGTGAACCAGGATGCCTTCTTGCTTCTGGGTCTACTGGGAGGGTTCTTTAGTGGCGCGAGGTCGTCGGCGCAGGCGGTCAGCCACTGTGTGAAGTTGCGGGCTGCTTCGTTGGGGTTCGTTGTGTTGGCGGGTGGGCTCTGGCTGAGGGAGGTGGTGAGCTGGTCTGCGGTGATCTTGCTCCAATTCCTGTGTGGTACCTGTTGCGGGTGGTGGTGGGTCGTGGATCTTTTGAAGCTGAAGTGGACGCAGCTGTGGTCGGTCCAGTGGAGTCCGGTGGCGTGGCTGAAGGTGATGTACTTGCTGGAAGAGAAGATGGGATCAAGCGTGTGGCCGGCGTAGTGGGTGGGGGTGTTGACCAGTTGCTTGAGTCCGAGGTTGGCGAGGTTTTCCAGCAGGGCGGTGGTGTTGCGGTCCTTGTTGTTGTCCAGGTGGAAGTTGAGGTCCCCGAGGAGGATGTAGTCAGTGGAGGGGAGGGCGTGCGGGCTGATGAAGTCTGTGATGTCTTCGCTGAATTGATGCGTGGTCCCGGGGGTCTGTAGACGAGGGTGCCTCTGAGGGTCGTCTTAGGGTCGGTGTGAATCTGGAAGTGGAGATGTTCGGCTGCGGCGAAGGAGTCGTTGGCGTCGGTCGTGATGCGGATGGTGTTCCTGTGGACGATGGCGATGCCACCTCCGGTCTGGTTGATGCGGTCCCTCCTGATGATCTTGTACCCGTCCGGGATGGCGATGGCGATGTCGGGTGCAGAGGAGGCGTTCATCAGGCGTTCTGGTGCGGGGGACCACGGCGTAGGAGAACTGTGCTTATCGTAGGGTCCTTTGGGCTGCGTGGAATTTGAGTCGGCTGTTCAGGTATGCTGGTCTGGTGTCATGGAGGGCCTTGTGAACATGGATTAGCATCTTTAAGGTGACTCTAGCTTCGATGGGGAGCCAGTGGAGTGTGCGCAGGTGCTGGGAGATGTGGCAGTGGTTTGGCAGGTTGAGGACCGGTGATGCGGTGGCGTTTTGGATTTTCTGTAGCTTGTGGGTGAGGTTTTTGTTTATTAAGGCATAGAGTGCGTTGCCGTAGTCGAGCCTGCTGGTGACCAGGGCACGAGTGACGGTCTTTCTGCCATCGAGGGGGATCCATTTGAAGGTCTTATGTAGGAGCGGAGGGTGTGGAAGCAGGAGGACGAGGCAGAGTTGATCTGGCCGTCCATTTTGAGCTCTGAGTCCAGGATGATTTCCAGGTTGCGTACGTGGTCTGTGGGGGTGGGCGGGCTTCTGAGGGCGGTGGGCCACCAGGTGTCGTTCCAGGCGTCTGGGTTTGGGCCCATGATGAGTACTTCCGTTTTGTTGGTGTGTAGGCAGCAGTTTTTCATCCATTTGGCGACCGCTTCCATGCCTTCTTGAAAGTTGTGTCTGGCGGTGTTGGGTTCGTTGGATAGGGATAAGATGAATTGGGTGTCATCTGCGTATGACACAATGTTGAGTCCGTAGGTTCTGACGATGGGGGTGAGCAGAGCAATGTTGACGTTGAAGGGCGTAGGGCTGAGGGAGGATGCCTGGGGGACTCCGCAGGTGGTAGGTGTAGGGTCTGAAAGGAAAAGGGGGAGTCTGACCCCCTGCGTTCTGCCGGAGAGGAAGGAGCGGATCCAGTTGAGGGCCATGTCTTGGATCCCTGCTTCGTGGAGTATGTGTATTAGGGTGCAGTGAGAGACTGTGTCGAATGCCGCTGAGAGGTCAAGGAGGATGAGGGCTGCTGTTTCTCCTTTGTCCAGTAAGGTATGGATGTCGTCTGTTGCGGCAAGGAGGGCGCTTTCCTTGCTGTGGTTTCTTTCTGAAGCTGGATTGGGAGGAGTCGAGGATGTTGTGCTCTCCGATGAATGTGGCGAGTTGGTTGTTGATGGTTTATCGATGACTTTCCCTGGGAACGGGAGCAGGGAGATGGGTCTGTAGTTTATTAGGTTGGTGGGGTCCGCCGAGGGTTTCTTCAGGAGGGGGTTGATCCCAGCATGTTTCCAGTCGTCAGGAAATGAGGAGGTTGCCAGGGAGCGGTTGATGGTTTTGCAGAGCATGGGTGCGAAGGGGTCGGCGGCTGTGTTGAAAATGTGGTGGGGGCAGGGGTCCGTGGGGGCCCTGGAGTGAATTGACTTAATCGTCTTCAGTGTGTCTTCGGTGGTGAGGGCTGTCCAGTTGTCGATCGCTGGCTTCAGGGTATCGGGGGTGGTTGGTGAGGGTCAGTGTGTTGGTTGTCTTCGTCGAAGTTGTCGTAGATGCTCTGGATTTTGTGGTGGAAAAAGGTGCTGAGTTTGTCGCAGAGGTCTTGAGAAGGAGAGATGTCGGTGAACTCGCTGGTGGGTTGGGCGAACTCCTTGATGATGTTGAAGAGTTCTTTGCTGTTGTGTGCACGAGTGGAGATTCTGTCTTCAATCGCCTTTTACCTCGGTTTTCTGATGAGTTGGCGGTGGGCGTTGGTAGCGGCTCTGAAGTTGTGAGCTTCTGTGGATTTGGTGTTCCTCCAGGCCTTTTTGAGGCGGCGGCAAGTGCGTCTGGACTCTCGAAGTTCGGTGGGGAACCATCTAGCTTTCTTGGCGTGGGTGTTGTTGTTTTTCTTGAGGGGGGCTATGGTGTTGTCGCTGTCGGAGATCCATCTGTGCATTGTTCGGGCTGCGGTGTTGACGTCGTCGTTTTCCGCGATGGTTGGGTTGGACTTGCTGAGTGATGTGGTTAGCTAGTCGTCGGTGATTCTGATCCAGTTTATTAGTGGGAGCAGGTGCTGGTGTCTGTGGATGGTGGGTGTTCTGAAGGTGAAGTGGACGCATCGATGGTCAGTCCGTGGGAGTTCGGTGGTGTGGCTGAAGGTGATGGAGTTGGAGTTTCCTGTTGTGAAGAGGGGGTTGAGGCTGTGTCCTGCTAAGTAAGTGGGTTCGGTCATGATCTGGGGGTGTCCAATGTTGTGGAGGTTGTCGGGAGGGATGTGGTGCTGGGGTCCAGTTGGTTGTCGAGGTGGAAGTTGAGGTCTCCCAGTAGGGTGTAGTTGGTGGACGCGATGGCATGCGGGGAGATGATGTCCGTGATGGAGTTGGCGAAACGTCCATGGAGTCCAGGGGGTCGGTAGATGAGGGTTGCTTGGAGGGTGGAGGTAGGGCTGGCCAGTATCTTGAAGTGAAGGTGTTCCATCAGGTTTGTGGGTTCGTCGGGGAATGTGCTCAGGCGGAGGGTGGATTTGTAGACAATGGTGATTCCTCCTCCAGGTGGGGCGGTCCTTCCTGGAGATCTTGTATCCTTGGGGAATGGCGATGGCGATGTCCGGTCCCGAGGTGGTGTTGGTCCAGGTTTCGGTAAAGAATGCTACGTCCGGGGTAGTGCTGTCGAGGAGGTCCCAGATTTTGGTTTCATGTTTGTGGAGGGATTGGACGTTGAGGATTGCAGGGTCTTCAGTTCGGTTGTGTTCTTGCAGGCAGATTGCGCTGGGCCAGTGGTCTTGGCGGTGCTGCAGGTGTGCCGGCAGCGGTGATAGCTGAAGGGTCCATGGGTGTCAGCTGGTAAATACAGGAACTGCGGCAAAACACCCATTTTGATCAAGGCTATCCTGACAGCCATGGCTAAGGGAAGCCTGAGCCATCTCTCAATTTTATCGTCCAGTTTCTCCATGGCTAGACCGTAATTAGTTTGGAGTATTTGAGCCGGATCCCTACGTATACATATACCCAAATATTTCACTGAGTCATCGCACCATCTCAAAGACAACTCCGTGTTCCAGTTACAAGGAACCTCCGTCAGTGAATAAAATTCTAATTTACCCCAATTAATATGCAATCTCAACAGGGCACTAAAGCGATTGATCTCAAGCAAAAGGGGGCCAAGGTTTTCATCAGGGTGTCTCATATATAAAATGATATCTTCAGCATGCAGTGTAATCAAAAGTGGGCCTGTCTTAAATTGTATGCCCCTATGAAAATTATTATCGTGGAGGTGATGCACCAGGGCGTCCATCTGTGAAAAGTAAGACGATAAATATGAACATTGCCGGCGCCATCTTGTGTAATGAAGGCCCCAATAGCGTCTAAGCGGCAACCATTTTAGTCACTGCAGCCATTTCCCACATTACTGGTCACCTGCACATCACCCTAGCTGCCCTCATCCGCCCCCGCGCTCTGACTGAACCCGAGCACACATACCGGGGTCGTAAAACCATGTCAGCATGACAATACCCTAGAGCCACTTTCCACACCAAACCCACTTGTCCTTAATCGTCTGGGCGCAATCATGCCCCCCTGATAACCTCCTCCACTGCACCTGGCTACTCAATCCGGCCCCAGGCGCTAACCGACCCCTGCAGACTTAGTTTATTGCCCATGTAACGACAGAACTTGCCTCACCAACAAAGGGACCGGAATTTATCAGTGACCCGACCCCTTTGATCTGACTGATCCCACATGTTTTAGGTCCTGTCAGAATGTCCAGCTGCGAGATATCGATCATCTGTAAGATCCGGGTGGAGGAACATTTGCTACTGGACTTGTGTGAGAACTAGCTTAAGGCGGGGATTCCAAGGATGTTTCACTATGTAATAAAGTAACGCAGGAATGTTTGACCATGCAATAAAGTGACGAAAGAAACATATAAAAGGCCAGGCCTCAGAGATGAAGTTAGAGCACCTCCTGACAATAGCCCCGGTGTCTAATGCGATGTGCTCTCTTCTAAGCAAATAAACTTGTTCTTCGCCTTCCAGCGCCTGCCTCATTATTTTGATCGCTATTCTCAAGGTGAATTAGAGGTGGTTTGCACCAAGCAGCATTGAAAGTCTTGGGAGTCTCGCTGCTTTTCATCAATTGGCGCACCAACGTCGGGCCCATCAGCGACACATGGGTCCAGTGAGAGAGGTCCTAACGACGGAGTGAACATCTAAACGATCGGAAAGTGCACCTGCCTGAAAGAGACCCTCGTCTGGCGGCCGATCAACTGAAGTTCACCGGTTCCGAACGGACCTCTCTCGAGTGACCTGCGGTCCTGACTGGGACCTTACAGGAACGCTGCATCTTTGGAGTGAGAGGACAAACGGGCGCTGGAAGGGGACGCCGAAGAAACTGCCCGTAACGGTCCGGGTAAGGTTGTGATATACGACAAAAGAAACTGATTGTTTGATTGTATTGAAATTGTTAGCCCGAATACTAGTATTCTGTTCTTTGAAGTTATTGGTGGTAATTGAGGTATTCCCTGCTTGCAAACAAGTGTAGAATAGGAATATTCCCTCTTTGCAGGCAGCGAAGGACAGGTAGTACGGACCTTTGTCCATGACCTATTGAGATATTCATATTGACCGCTTGTACGTCATGCCTGTCTTCTCAAAATTATTTGATTGTTTTGGACCGGACCGTTTGTTAGAGGTCAGTCATCCAGCAACGCCGGAAGGCACCCCTAACAAGGACATGTATGTCAAATATGGAGTTGCCACCGTTGCTTACAGCAAACTATGGCACAAATATACTAGAAAGGACCGGGTAAATCAGTGGCCACTGACGGGATCTTTCGATCTCGCTAAAATAGAAATCTTAGAAATAGCGCTCTTTAAAAAGAAAACCACGCAAGCCATGCTCGACAACTTCGGCCTCTGGTGAAAGGAAGCAATGCAACGAAAGAAAAGAGATGAAGCCAGGCAGGATAAAGAAACACGAAAGTCTGCCTCCCAGAACTATAAAAAGTTAGAAGAGGATATCAAAGAGAGAATGATAAAAGAGAGCAAGAAGCGAAATTATCGGGCCAGTGCCTTGTTAGAACACCTTCAACTCTGTACCCAGAGTTACCGGCTAAACAAAGAATAAACGATTACCTCTTATTGGGTCCCCCGATTATCCACATGCCACCTCCTTATGCCCATAACCACCCCATAGTACAGCAACAAGAACAGCAAGATATCAGCGGAGACGTCACAGTTGTTTCCGCTCCAATCGAGCCACTTGCACCAAGTGCCTCATCCACGAACGCATTAGTGGTAGTAGGACCAGAAGAAAAAGGGTTACCCAGGATTCCGCGATTGAGTACACACGAGCGGGCAAATATTGATAAGATAGTCAAAACCCTTGTAAATAGAAGAGAAACAGAAGAGTATGTGACAGACATATGCAATTCTTATGACGCGAGCCACAAGCGATACTTCATTGTGCGCTTCTGCTACTATGTGCTCACTGCCTATGAAGAGAAATACCAAGATGTAGGACCAGCGAGGCTAATGGCACTTTATAGGAAAGTGGACATACGAGACGAGAATGACAGCGAGGAAGAAGAACTCCTCTTTCCACGTTAGAAGTATTCCGCCACCTCGTAGAACAAGGGTGGATAGATACAGACAGAGCATCGAAGCCAGTGACTCCCCCAATGGAGAAACTAGATAACATGATGCCGATAAAAGAGGCTGCCCCGTATTGGATCCCCCTAGAGGACAAGGGACTCATGACGACATAAACCATCAGGACGCTAAAGGGAGGGTAGTGTACAATTGGGTGTATCAGCCATGGGACAGACAGGACATCCTGACATTCCGTAAATCTCTTCCAGATTTAAGGAAGAATCCCACTGCCTTTTACACCGAACTAGGTACCGCTTTGGGGTCCACGATAATGACACTTGCCGACATTGACTTGTTCTTTGGGTTATGTTTGCCGGCCGATGTGTGGAAGCAGATCAGGAAGATAAACCACTCGGAATTGTTTGGCCATACCTGGGAACAACTCAACACATTGGACAAACAGCGAAATCCTGGCCAAAAACCAGTTAAAGCTATATTGGACCTCCCCGACAAAATAGTGCAGAAAGTAAAAACATTGATACCAGAGAAAAAGATAAACTGGTCCATAGTGACAGCATACCACCAGAAACCACAAGAGGATGCCTTGGAGTATTTCTCGCGATTCGAAACAGTATTCTCCGACTACAGTGGACAGGACATGTCCACTGCGACCGGACACCACTTGTTCGTGCAGAATTATGTAAAAGGACTACTACCGGAGGTATCCCAAAAATTACAGACCAGCGAAAGTAGTTGGGCAGCCTCTAAGCCAGCGGCTATTCTCCAAATGGCTCAGTACTATGAGCATCAGAAAAACGAAAATGACAGGGCCACAGAAAAGAAAAAGAAAGACTTAAAGGAAAGAGTAATAATAGCCCATCTCCAAGGGGTGAATACGGGACGGGAACCATATAAAGGAAGTTACCAACAGAATATCCCTAGAGTACAGCCTCCTAGAAATGACTCAGTGACACCGTATGTACGACGACAGGACTTGGGACAAGACCAATGTGCATTCTGCAAGGAATACGGGCACTGGAAGTCTCAGTGCCCAGCCTTATTAGGAGCTAGTAGAGGCAGAGGGATG
This sequence comes from Lissotriton helveticus, assembly GCF_964261635.1. NCBI lineage: Eukaryota > Metazoa > Chordata > Amphibia > Caudata > Salamandridae > Lissotriton > Lissotriton helveticus. The sequence goes on from NC_136073.1 coordinate 864,202,256, forward strand.
AGAGAAATGCCACATGAACAGGGAGGAAGAGGACGTGGAACAGGGTATGCGAGCGAAGCTAGCGAAGGAAGGCCAGGAAGAGTGAGCACATTTGACCACCCTAGACAGAACCAGTGCCAGCAGACAAATTACGACAATATGTATGACTTTGCATAGGATAGCCAGGGGCAAGGGAGGGATCCAGTCGAGCTCTATGTTGACCAGCAAGGCCCTTATGTCACCGCAAAGGTCCTGGGCACAGAGTCACCATTTTTGGTAGACACAGGAGCAACATGTAGTGCACTATCCAAACGACTGATTCCACGGGAACCCTTGTCTGGCTCACACATAACCTCTATAGGATTTGACGGTACGCCCTCCACCAACCCTTTGTCCAGACCAATCCCCTTCAAACTGGAAAACAATGTTATTGACACAACGTTCCTTCTCTCCTCCAACACCCCAGACGCCATTATGGGTCTCGACCTACTGAAACATTTCCGTGCGACTATCAGGTGTTCGCCGGACGGAGTACAAGTTATCTTATATGACAATTACCAGCTCTCGAGAGACAACCCCTCCCAACACATGTACCCCATCTCTGAAGCAGACACATCCCTACTAGATAATTTACCCTCGCATCTATGGGCTAAAGCTGATTCCGACGTAGGACGAATGATGATCGACCCAGTACATGTGACTATACAGCCCGACGCAACCTTACCGAAAATACCCCAGTACAAGATATTGCCAGAGGGTGAGAAAGCCTTGACCGAAATCATACAGTCACTCGTAGAGGCGGGAGTGGTGGAAGAGGTAGTGAGCAATGTTTGTAATAGTCCCATTCTACCAATCATAAAGAGACAGGGTGAGGGAGATGGAAAGGCCTACCGCTTTATAATCGACCTACGGGAAGTAAACAAAATAGTAGTACCACAGTATCCAGTAGTTTCTGACATCACCACCATCCTAACCCTGATTCCGTCAACCGCTACCACTTTCACTGTTATTGACCTCAAAAATGCTTTCTTTTCCATACCCATTCACCAAGACAGTCGCTATCTCTTCGGATTCACTCTAAGATCCCGCTCATATAGATTTTGTCGAGCACCCCAGGGGTACACAGAGAGCCCGAGCATCTATAGCCAGGCGCTCAAGAGACAGTTAGATGCAGTTCAATTGCCGGACGGAGTGGTGTTGATACAGTATGTGGACGATATCCTTCTAGCAGCAGACACCACTCCACTAGCTGTCAGAGCCACCATCCAACTCCTACAATTCCTTGCGGACAATGGCCACAAAGTTTCTCGAAAGAAATTGCAGTTCTGCCAGCCACAAGTGACCTATTTAGGTCACCTCTTATCGAAAGAAGGAAGAAGACTCACACCCGACAGAATCCAGACAATCCTAGACACTCCCATTCCCAAGAATCAGAAGCAGGTCCGCTCTCTGATAGGCCTCACCTCAGTCTGCCGACAGTGGTTACCAAACTTTAGTCTCACTGTGAAACCCCTTCTCTCCCTCCTAGCCAAAGACACCCCCTCACCTTTCCCCTAGACACCCGAATACCAGTCAGCATTCAAAGAATTGCTAGATGCCCTCTGTTCAGCTCCTGTTCTAGGTACCCCAGACTACTCCAAACCATTCTTCCTCTACACTCATGCAAGGGAGGGATGTGCATTGTCCGTCTTAACACAGTCGATTGGTCACAAACATCGCCCATGTGTATACTTCTCTGCCACCCACGACCCAGTAGCTAGAGCGTTGCCAGCATGCTTGCGCGTGGGGCAGCTGCAGCAGTATCCATTCGCCAGAGCGAGAGAATAGTGCTCTCCAACCCAATCACCGTGTTAGTACCCAATGCAGTCGACACACCACTGAACCAGACCAAGACTAAGCATGGGCGGATTTAGCGAATCTGGCGTACGCGAACGTGCGTATTTACGGATTCGCAATCCGCAAAATCCGCGAACTCTCGCGAATGTGCGGATTTTTGTGTTTTTTGTGTTCGCTAGGGTTCGCGAGGATTTGTGTACCAGTTCGCAATTGCGAACTTACTTGTCGGCTTGCAACGGCCGCGACTATGTTGTTTCTACATCTGGTTCATCATCACAGGTTCACAGCACCCTCTGTTTCACCACTGCCACCCTCTGGTACACCCATGCCACCCTCTGGTACATCCTCACTGCCACCCTCTGGTTGGTTTATCACTGTAAATTATGGGGGTGAAAAAAAGCAAGCACACCTGCCCTGCTTCAACTGCCATGAATTAATTTGGGGTTGATTAATGTGTCAGTGATTTTGAAACTTCCAGTCTGGCTGGCACCTGCTTCCTTCCTTATCTGTAATTTGCTTTCTGTTGCAGTGCAATTTTTTTTTCACAGGACCTTTATGGCCTACTTGTAGCTATTCTATGAACCTGCTGTTTGGGTCAGAGCAGGGTCATAGAATAGTTGCAAATAGGCAACTGAACTCTGGAGGGGCCCCTCAGGAAGCACTAGAGTGAATGGTTACTAATGTTAAGATTGAACTTTTGCACCTGCTGATTGCTTTCAGTTCTGCAAAAATCGTTTTTCTGCAATTTCGCGCGATTTGCGGGGCGCGAATCCGTGCGAGATCGATTTCGGAAGCCGCAAATTCGTGCGAATACACAATTTGTTTTTTTGCGGCGTGTATGTTCGCGTGATTTTGTGCGTGTTCGCAAGGCGCTTGTAGCGCTACGTTTGCAAAGTTACCCTAGCGGTCGTACATGAGCGCGGCCATCTTGTTTGCGTGACGTAATTCCGTTTCCGGCCGCTATGTGTAATCTCGCAAAGTGTGCGGCTCGCTAGTACAATTTCTCGCATGATCGCGAGGAAAATCTCACGCGAACTTACCCACTCGGTCGTGAACGGGCACGGCCATCTTGTTTCTCATTCATTGCTATGGTTCTGGGCATGCTCTCTGTATCCTTTCTTAATCTCTGCCATCCTTTGCTTTTTTGAAGTTTTTTTAATCTATTTTACTTATTATCTATCCCTCTATTTTTCTAGCTCTATATTTTTGTGTTTTCTGCTACTTTTTGTTAATTTTGAACTACTTTTTTAAACGCTTTTCTTTTCTTCTTCCCTGTTCTATTTCTTCTTTCTTATTTTGCTTCCTTTCCGCCCAGACCATGGCAAAGGGAGCCGGGAAGAAGCCCGCAAAGGGGAAGGGTCCCGCACCCGGCTCCCGTGCTGGCGTTTGAGGGGGGAGGCAGTGATAGCTCGGGAGATTTTTAGTGCGGAGGAGGTGGCCGCACTAATATTTCACGTCCAGCGCCGCCTCCCCAAGACCATCATGGGAGGCGGCAAGATCGCAACCGGCTACGGCATCCGGGAGCGCCGGAAGCGGTGGGAGAAGGTGTGCCGGGCCATGTTTAAACTCTCTGGGGTCCAGCGCACTTATACCCAGGCCACCCACCGCTGGACGGATGTCATGGACCGGGAACGCGACTTGCTGGACGTGCTTGGCGTAGAGATCCCCGGGCTTGGTGAGTAGTAGTAGCTATTTCTAGCTATTTCATCACTACTCTGTTTTATCCAGCTCTGTTATTTGCAAATGTTTGTTTTTTACCAAGAGCAATATTGCTGCCGATTACATTGTAGGTAAATTATATTTCAAAATCTTCTATGCATTTCAGGTGCACTGCTCTCCTTCTCAGCAGCCTTGATACTATGCTTATTTGTTTTGTATTTTGTGTTCATTTCATTGGCCTGAGAAATTATGTATGAGTGTAGTGTAAAGAACTGCGTAATGCTAGACACTAAGGGTCATATTTTCAATTACCGGCGCATCCCTGCAAAGTAGCAGGGATGCGTCAGTAATTGTGCGCCATGCCACCACCACCCATGGGCCCAAAACGTCACAGAAGCCTTACGCATCTGTGCCGTAAAGGCGGCGCATTGCTGGAGTTGCGTGCCAACGATGGCGCAGCTCCAGCAATGCTCTGGGGTGCCCTATCTCCCCAATGCTGCATCAAGCCGTACGTCGGCTTCAAGCAGGCGCAGGGTTTGAGTCACGCATCATTGTCCTAAAAGTGACTGATTGACACTCAGCCACTTTTAGGATTCGTTCCTGCGCAGGAACGCCCTCCCTTGCGCCGGAACGCCCCCTGATGGCGCAGGGCTTTACAACGTGATGCATCTCCCATATGCGTCACTTTGTTAATATACGCCGCACCATGGCGCCTCTTTTGTTCTGCCGCTGCGTCACAAAAGTCACGCAACAATGGAGCAAAAGAGCCACAAGGGGCTTCAAAATCAGCCCCTACAGACTCAAGTCCAGTCCTTCCTTTAGACACACATGGCTATAAGAAGAAATAGTGGTGGTGGTCGGTGGATTTATAGTTTGAGTATTCACTGATCTGCAAGCACGATGGACTTGGTCTGTCACTTCGCGTGCTGCGGACTGCTGCCTGCCAGGCCAAGGTAAACCTTTTTAGTAGTCTGTTTAGTGAGTTACATAGGAACTTTCAAAGTCAACGGTCCGCAAATCAAGCAATACTAATAACGTAGTATACCACATGAGATCGGTCAATATATCCCGTGGAATAGTTGTCTATCTATTTGCTATTTCGCCAAAATATTTTGTATTGTTATTTTGAAATGTTTGATTTGGTTGACAAATATCATCCATGTTTTCTGGTCTTTCTTTCTTTCATGTTGTACATCAGCTCCCCCCAGGGGCAAGAGGACACAGGAGAAGGAGGAGGGTGCTGTTCAGGATGCAGGCCAGGATCGGGCAGGCGAGGGCTCCTTTGCTGGCCCCAGTAAGTTTTAATTTTAATATAGAGTACCTATTTTTTCCTAGCGTTCCTCATTCGATTTTTTCTATATCGTCTTTGATCTTCTTGTAGACTGGATCTAAATTCTTATCCTGCCTCGACTATGACTCCCTGTGGTATTACTAGATTATTCTTATTAGTCTGTCTGTGTAGCTAACTAAGATTGCACATTTGGCAATTCCATTGTACTCCCATTCTAGTCAGCAATAGCTCTATGCACTGAGTGCAGTCCTCTGGGATTGTCCATAATGTCTTTTCAAGTCTTCGAAATGTTTATGCTTTGACAGTTGCCAACAATAAAAAGGTGAATGACCACCAAGAAAGAATAAGATACTACTTTACTTTTGGTTTGGATACTAGGACAATCCATTCTACTACTGTTGCAGGGACAAATCTGCACAAACAGAACTATGGACACGAAATAATGCAATAAATGATTACATTGTATTTAGTTTTTTTCACATTTCTTTATTCCTCCTAGACCAAATATTATATAGTAGTGAGTGGTGTATTCTAACATTCTTAAATGTACTTTGTAGGTGGAACATCTGGTGGCGGGGCCAGCGCGGAGGTGGTGGTGTTGGACGAGGGGACTACTCTGGGGAGGAGGCGGTGCAAGTGCCGGACGTTCATGTGAGGGTTCACACGGTGGTGGCGGCAAGAGGTAAGCTATATATTCCTTACTTATTGAGATTGAAGACTGCATAGTGTGCTTTCTGCACGGGTGTATTATAAATCAACCAGGTAGTAGCCTCCTCTAAATGTACTTCGACTTAGCTGTGAAGTTTTTAGCGAGAAGAATCCCAATAAGATCTGAGATGAACTTGATGGATGGGATGAACGAAAAGCGAAAGAAGGGTGTAAGTAAGTGTGGAAGGACGAGAAATTTAATGATGGCTGGCAAAGAAGAATGATATGTGTTTGCTTGGTCCCCGAGGTGGCTGGGAAGGAAAGAAAATGGTATGGTGCATGGCTGGGTGAATGATGAAGCAAGGATGGGTGGAAGGAGAACAGCCTGGGTGGGTGAAACAGAAACTGTATGTGTGCATATACTTTGAATGGATGGATGCCTGGATCATGGTATTATCTGACTCTTAGATAGCATATGTGTATCTAGAGAGAGTAGACGGTCACTGGATGAACTAAGTGTTACCTTGAAGAGCATGTAACACCGCACCCGCACGTCCGTTCCAGTGTAGGAAAGGCAAGGAAAAGAAGTTGTAATTTTGTCCAAATACTACCATGAATAGTAGCAGTAGTTTGTATTGCAACTGCAAGCACAGCATATATCCGGTTCTTACGGTGGACACTCCCTACCTCTCTTAATAACTTTAGTTTAGTAGTAGTACGTCATTCATGTGTGGGTGTATCACTGTTCACTCAATAATAAGCAAAGCACCTAAAGTCATCCCATATGTCATCAAATACATCCCATGTGAAGTGATAGATAATCAAATTATTTAGCTTCTTCATTTTCCTTTTCTAGTACTCATTTGCACTGTAGGGTGAAAGCTAAATGAATTAAGCAGTAGCCCTTGTAACAGAGTATTCTCAGTGCCACCCGTAATAGAAAAGGAAGAGCTTCACCACCTGCATGTACTGGACCGGTACAGTAACGCAAGTCTGTCTCACTCATCATGGTGTGCGTCTGTTTTTCTCGGGTGCAAGTTCACTGCACTGGCATTATGCCGGCTTGCATAAGATAACGTACCAATTTTCCTAAACAAGAGAGAAGAAGAAGAATAAGACTGGTGGTGTACTGTCATAGTCGACTGTAATGGAAGTCCATAGTGCTCGTAGAATTAGTTCCTTAAACTCCCACTAATGTTAGAGCAAGAATGAAGAAGTGGGAGGTTAGATGGATACTGTCCTCAATAGTTATGTACTGTGCTTTCAATTTGCTACTTGTACTGTGACACAACTTTGTGCTCAATCACTTTGTGTTATTAATCTTAAGGAGCATTGGTTACAGACTATGTCTTTCTTTCTTCATATAGTTGCTCCTTCCAAATCAACTACTAGACCATCACGGAGGGAGCAGGCTCGAATGGCCCGGCAACGGAGGCTGGATGCCACTGTCACCGAATATCGGCGGCTGGTGGCCCTGGAGGAGGAGGACACGCAGTCAACCGGTACGACAACAACAACATCTACTGGGACAGCTGCATCCTCCTCCGTGCCCCCACGGGCTGCCAGCCAGCGCAGTGCTCCAGCGGTACGGAGCCGGGCTAACAAAGCCAACCGCCACCGCCGAGTAGCAAAGACACCAGCTGCCCCCCACAGGAGTTGCAAGGCACGCCAGCGCCGCTTATCCCTAAGAGTGTCCTACCTGGAGCAGGAGGTCCATACCTACAAGAACTTGGTGGAGGGCCTCCGCTTCGACCATGCCACCCTCCGCAAGGAGTATGATGCCCTGGCCGCTAAAGTCAACAGCACCCTCCCGTAGTGTAGTGTCTCTTGCCCCTTTTTTAGAGACTTTTGGGGGGCGGGAATTGGGAGTTGGGTTGTGGGACTTTTGAAGGACAATCGTTGGGGTTAGGGAGGGTCTTGCGGGAGATTATTTTGTTAGGGCTACTAAAATATACTTTCTGAAACTTTATCTGACCATACCTGTTTTTTACTGCTTTTGAGTCTGGTGGGTGGGGGTTTAACAGTAAGTTTGTTTTCCTGAGGAGTCCTAGGACTTTAGTAGTACTACCGTCAATCTCTCGTCTATTCCTAATACTCCATTATACTACCTCCCACCAAACGCTTATCTTACCTGTAATTTGTGTTTGAAAGTAGGGCTAGTCCCAGGGCTGGCTCCACAGGAAATGGTGATTAAGGTTGGCAATCCTGGGCGGATGAAATGTCCTCATTGCGGTGGTACTAGTGGTGTGACACAGTGGCAGTTGCATGCATATGGAAAAAAAGAATATGAAACCTGGTTTGTCCTTACTATAGCATTACAACGGTACGATAGAGAATATAGGAGGTGACAGTTCACTAGAACAGTGCCACACAGAGCCTAACAAATGGTAAAGTAGAAAGTATAACTAGTACTTGTGTTGAATTTCTTTGACATTGGCTACTACTACAAGAAATAGTACTGAAGCTAGCTGAGTAAGTCTAGAATATATCCTCGGATTCCTTCACCAGCCTGTTGCTATGACCTTATCCTCCCCAGCAAGTGTGTGGAATTATTGATGTCATTTAGTCACACATCAAGCAAAACCACACAGCCCGGGGGGAGACGGTTAGGGTTTGGAAAATGGATGGGGATGGGGGTTTCTTTTTGGGTACGTTTTGTTGAGAGAAAAAAAAAAGCACAGCATTGACAAACAAGAATTGAAGATAAAGAAATCTTTGGGTACAAAGCTAACTATAAATCTTTTAAGTGACATAAATGAAGTGCATGCCCTACTGCATGCATTGTTACTGAAAAGTAAGTAGTACTAGAATGCGACAGTACAGGGCTGCAGCGTTTTCACTTGCCTATCTCTGCACTCAGAGAAACACTTCTTACATTAAATGAGGTTTAAAAATTAGCCGAAGTAAAACCTATAGAATGTCTGTAGGGATCAATTTAGAAGCAGAGAGAGATCCAAGAAATGCAGTCACACTCAGAGAAGAAAACAATGGATACTGTATCTGTATGTTGTTGTAGTTGTCCTGTTGAATTTGGTAAGTAAGTTGCATGCAGCAAACAATTCCTCTTATTAGCGGCACTCCTCCATTCCAGCTGACGCTGCGTCCAGCAATGTTGGTGACCAGAAGACACCCTGTCCACTGCCTGCCTGGCGGATGCTGAATTGCGGCTCGCTAATGTGAAGCCTGACTCCATCCTTTTTTCCCCATTGCACAGACTGAAACCCGGCCTAAGGAGCCCTAAGTTAAGAATAGTGGCAAAGGCTTTCTTTAACTATGCCAAATCCCCCCTTTCCCACCATACTACTGCTTTTGAATCTGGGGGGTGGTGGTTTAACAGTAAGTTTGTTTCCCTGAAACTTAAGTCTGTGTCATTTTCTTCCTTTAAGTGTAAATGGCTAAATCTTTTCAACACTAAGTGCCTCTCACAGAGTAAGTGATCCCCCCTTTCCCACCATGGATTTTCTTCAAGTCGCTTGCAACAAAAATTACACATTCCCACGAGTGCTCTAAAACCCCAGAACTCAGTTGCAAAAACCAAGAACACCCCGAAACACATGCAATCCTGCTGCTAGGGCTAACCCTAACGAACCCTAAGTTACAAAAAGTACCAAAACCTTTTTCATCATGGATGTTGTTAAAAGCAGTTTTATCCGGTATTAGACCTTCCCAGCAATGGCCCCAGAGCCGCCAACCCAGGCGAAAACAAGTAGAAGACCCCCAAACAGCCAAAAAGCAAAAGTACAAAAATGTGGACTTTGTCACTTTTGTGAAAATTTGCAAAATCACTCAGCGCGCGCTCTGCAGCTAGGCCCTAACTACCCTCTGCCTCCATGGATTTCCTTCAAACCTCTTGCTATCTAAACTATCCATACCCAGTAGTGCTCCCAGGCCCCGAAACCCACCCACAAACACCAGGAAGGCCCCCAAACAGGCCCCCGAAAACGCTACATTGAGCAAAATGTCAGAAAATGCAAAACCTTTTTCATCATGGATGTTGTTAAAAGCAGTTTTATCCGGTATTAGACCTTCCCAGCAATGGCCCCAGAGCCGTCAACCCAGGCGAAAACAAGTAGAAGACCCCCAAACTGCCAAAAAGCAAAAGTACAAAAATGTGGACTTTGTCACTTTTGTGAAAATTTGCAAAATCACTCAGCGCGCGCTCTGCAGCTAGGCCCTAACTCCCCTCTGCCTCCATGGATTTCCTTCAAACCTCTTGCTATCTAAACTATCCATACCCAGTAGTGCTCCCAGGCCCCGAAACCCACCCACAAACACCAGGAAGCCCCCCAGACCCCTGAAAACGCTACATTGAGCAAAAAGTCAGAAAAGGCAAAACCTTTTTTCCTCATGAATGTTGCTTAAACCAGTTTTATCCGGTATTAGACCTTCCCAGCAATGGCCCCAGAGCCGTCAACCCAGGCGAAAACAAGTAGAAGACCCCCAAACTGCCAAAAAGCAAAAGTACAAAAATGTGGACTTTGTCACTTTTGTGAAAATTTGCTAAATCACTCAGCGCGCGCTCTGCAGCTAGACCCTAACTCCCCTCTGCCTCCATGGATTTCCTTCAAACCTCTTGCTATCTAAACTATCCATACCCAGTAGTGCTCCCAGGCCCCGAAACCCACCCACAAACACCAGGAAGCCCCCCAAACAGACCCCTGAAAACGCTACATTGAGCAAAAAGTCAGAAAAGGCAAAACTTTTTTTCCTCATGAATGTTGTTTAAACCAGTTTTATCCGGTATTAGACCTTCCCAGCAATGGCCCCAGAGCCGTCAACCCAGGCGAAAACAAGTAGAAGACCCCCAAACTGCCAAAAAGCAAAAGTACAGGTGATTAAAGTTTTAATTATATTAACTTGTGCAAAACAAAGTAAGACAGAAACACAGGAATAAAAGTCAATAAGTACGAAAAAGAAAATGTCTGAATTCATTGGCTCATTTTCAGGCCTCGGTGTCAGGGAAGAAGAGTTCATCCTCATACTCTGCGAAATCATCAGGCAGGAGTAGGTCAGTGTCACCTAACACAGAAGAAATTCCCTCATCTAAGTTGCTGTCCTCCTCGTCTTCTTCCAACGTGCGATCTGGTACTTTGAAATCTGGTGGTATGAGGTGCTCATTCATCTTGATCATTGTCAATATCTCCACATTTTTGGGCGAGAGGCGGGTCCGTTTGCAAGTTACAATGCCACCAGCAGCACTGAAAACACGTTCAGAAGACACGCTTGCGAGTGTGCAAGACAAGTAATGTATAGCCAGGCGGGAGATCTCTGGCCACAATTCTTTTTTCCCATGCCAATACGCCAATGGGTCAGCATTAACATAGACCTCTGTTGAGTCATTCAGATAGTCCTGCACCATCGACTCAAAGTTCTCCACGTTTCCTCCACTTTGCTGAATTTTCGCTCGGACCTTTTCAGAACCATAACCAATCTCAGCTAGCCAATCCTCTTCATCACCCGATATTCTGTTGTGTCTGGTGCAGATGATGCGGTTTCGGGTGTCTTTAACGGCTGAGAGGTCACTTCTGCCACAGCCACAGGTGCAGAAGTGGAGTCTTCTGACTGGGGATGGCCTGCTGATGCTGATGTACTGCCTTTTCCTTCAATTTGCTTCCGTTCTCTTTCAAACCTGATGGCTGACCAGGCTACCCAACGTTTGTACTTTGTAGCATCTTCATCACTAAAAGGAAATAATGCAGAGCCTGCCAGCGCCTTTTTGTAGCGTGGATGCAGAATAGTAGCACAAATGTAATGCTGTTCTGAGTGGATCTTTTGAAGACGTTCATTGCCACGTAGACGCTCTAATAATTTCTCCGCCAAAAGAAAAGCTTCTTGCTTTTCTTCATTTTTTTGAAAGTTTGAAGACACCGCCTTTAGTTTGTGCTCCAGCATGCGCAACAATGGGATAGCTTTTCCCAAATTACAGTCCTCCCTGCTGACTGCACGCGTGAAGAACTCAAAAGGACGAAGCATGTCTGTCAGGCTTTTAACTAGCTCCCATTGCGCCGCATTTAACCTCAGGTCCTCCTTCACAGCTGTACCCATTGTTAAGAAATACTGATCGAGTACCGTAAACTGCTCATACAGACGCTCAAGCATGTAGAAGGTTGAGTTCCAACGTGTTGGCACCTCCTGGATGAGTGCTTTCACTGGCATTCGACGTTCATGTAGCAGGCTCCTCAGATGCTTCCGGGCCTTAAAAGAATGGCTGAAATGGTTGCACATTTTTCGGCAGGTGACCACTAACTGGCATGCTGGACTTTCTTTCTCCAAGAATTTTTTAACAACCAGGTTTATACAGTGCGCCAAACACGGCACTCTGAAATAGTCACCCAGTTCCATGGCCTTAACTACATTGGCGCCATTATCCGTGGAAACATAACCAATGCCGCGTTTTTTTGGAGACAGCCAGTGAAAGACCTTTGTGTTGAACTCATTCAAAATGTTTTCTGCTGTATGACGTTTCTCCAAGCCAAACATGGCTAGTGTTGCATGTTTCCGAGCAGCTTTAAAAACTTGGTCCAGGTCAGCACCTGCGTTTAGCTTTGCTTTAACCCCTGAAAAAGAGACCCAGTGTGCAGTGATGCACATGTAATCAGTGCCTGCGCCACTGGTCCACATGTCTGTTGTGAGATGTATAGTGTGAACAGCACTCTTCTGCAAAGCTGCCCCAATCACCTCCAGCACATCTTCATGTAGTGCTGGAACCGCAACTCGGGCAAAATAGTACCGGCTAGGAACCTTCCATTTAGGGCAGAGCGCTGCCACTAATTCGAGAAAACCAACCCCTTCTACAAAAGAAAAAGGTAGAAGATCCAGCGCTAGCATTTTAGCCAGCTTAGTGTTATACAGACGCACCATTGGGTGGTTGCGGTCATATGGCGCTTCTGAAAACAACATTGTTTTAATGTTGCCCTGGACCATTTTACGGGATGATGATAATGACTTCTTCGACCCAGTTACGCTCGCTGCTGAACTTTTTCGCATTGGTGTCTCACTCTGTCCCACACTCTTAGTGTGGCTCCCAGGGGTACTGGGTGTAAGTGAAGTGTGTGACACTTCTTCCTCCTCTTCATCATATGATGGAACATCAACGTTTTCTCGACTTGCAATTCGGGCTTCCTTGATCTTCTTTAGGTGCTCCAACCATTGGACAGTGTGCTGTCTCTTAAGATGACCTCTCTGGCCTCCAGTCCCATAGTTGGTACCAAGCTTACCACGACTAACTGCAAGCTTACAAATGCTACAAATGGCTATGTTTTCCCTTTTTGTGGAAACACTAAACAAGTCCCAAACTGCGGACTTGAAATGTCTGTGGGGGCTGGAGGAGGCGATACTGGTGGTGGCCGTGCTGCTAATGCCAGATGAAGTGGAGGATGTGTATTGCTGAACTTTACTATGTTGTGCACTTTCACCACCACTAATTGAGGTCGAGGTGGATGGAGGTCCCTTCTGGCGAGTAAGAAATATGGAAGCGGCACGTTGTGGTGTACTAGTTAACATCAATGATTCTGGTGTTCCCATTGCCTCCTCGTCGACTTCATCATCACGCTCAGCAGCTTGTCGGGCTAGGGTCAAAATGTCTGTTTGCTGCATGCCCGCTGGGGCTTCAGTGACGTTAGTGATGATGACTTCGTCGTCGTCGTGAGAGTCTTCAGCAGCAGCAGTATACGCCACTTCTTGTTGAGCGTCATCACACTCCATAACTTTGAGAGTTTCGACGACCTTCCTTTTACGCTTTGCTACCTTTGTCAGATCATGGTGTGCCTCCTCAACCTCACTCTCAGACGGCAGTGGTGCTGGTTCCCAAGTAAGATCCATATCATCAGAAGGAGGTGGGCTTGAAGAAGATGTAGACACCAACACCCTTGATTGTTTCCTTGCTCGGGATGTGGACGACAATGAATGATCATCAGGAGGAGTAGCTTCCTCGAATGATACCTCGGCTTGATTGTCGATTTCCAGATGTGCCCCTACTTCTGGAGGAACAACTATTGTGGCCACTTGTTGTGCCCCTGCATGCACCTCTGCTTGCTCCTCTCCTTGCGCCGCCTCCTCTCCTTCCACATGTACTTGGGCTTGTACTACTTGCACATGTGATTGTTGTTGCGGCTGTGGTTGTTCAACACTCGTCAGATGAGTTACAACAACCTGTGTTGATTCTTGAGGGACATTGCTGCTACTTTCTTGCGATGAGCCAACATCACTGGTCGATGGTGATTGAACTACTATACTGGCTGCCTCTGCAGCACTCAAGGGCTTGGACCTAAGTTGGCGTGGTGGTGGTGGCACTGAGCCCAATGGAGCGGAGGTGCTGCTCCCAGCTTGGTCCCCAGCAGACCCCGCTGCTGCAGCAGGCGTACTTTTTTTTCCCCAAAAAATGTGGCGGTCGTCATCACACCAGTCTCCTTGGCAAGTGGCGCACTTGCTTCTTCTGCTCCTTACTGGCAACTTTCTTGCTAGAGGAGCTACGGGCAACTTTTTTTGGGGCCATCTTCTTCAGATGTCACTCTGAACAGCAGGCCGCAGTTGCACAAGTTGCAGAGTTGTCTGTGGCCACACGTGACGTTGTGCTGCACACACCGCAGCAGGACTTCTTCCTGGCACTGGTGGTTCTCTTGTGCACCTACAAGCAATGGAAGACAGAGGAACATCAGTTATACACCCCAAAAAGTCAAAAAAACACACAAAAATAAGCACAATCCCAGCCCATCCATGGCCTCAATGGTGTTTAAATTCAATAAGACAACCCACAGAAAGACTAGCCCATGCACCACTCACTACCCCTGGGCAAAAGGCCCCACCAGCAGCCCCAAAAAAACGACAAAAAACACAAAATTCAGCACAATCCCAGCCCATCCATGGCCTCAATGGTGTTTAAATCCAAGAAGACACCCCACAGAAAGACTAGGCCCATGCAACACTCACTACCCCTGGGCATAATGGATGAAAGCTAGGCAAAATAAGTGCAGGCCTCAGACACTGCCTCTCATCAAAATGGCCCCTTGCACCCCAAGCACATGTTGCCTGTACCAGCACTCAAGATGGCCACCACCACCACCCACATGGCCAGTCCAAATCAACAGTAGCACCCCAAAAAAACGAAAAACACACAAAAATCACCACAATCCAATTCCATCCAGGATGTTTACATTAAAGACAGTGAGACCACCACACAGCCAGACTCAGTCCATGCACCACCCACTACCCCTGGGCAAAAGGCCCCACCAGCAGCCCCCAAAAAATGACAAAAACCACAAAATTCAGCACAATCCCAGCCCATCCATGGCCTGAATGGTGTTTAAATTCAAGAAGACACCCCACAGAAAGACTAGGCCCATGCAACACTCACCACCCCTGGGCAAAGGGCCCCACCAGCAGCCCCAAAAAAACGACAAAAACCACAAAATTCAGCACAATCCCAGCCCATCCATGGCCTGAATGGTGTTTAAATTCAAGAACACACCCCACAGAAAGACTAGGCCCATGCAACACTCACCACCCCTGGGCAAAGGGCCCCACCAGCAGCCCCAAAAAAACGACAAAAAACACAAAATTCAGCACAATCCCAGCCCATCCATGGCCTGAATGGTGTTTAAATTCAAGAAGAAACCCCACAGAAAGACTATGCCCATGCAACACTCACCACCCCTGGGCATAATGGATGAAAAGTAGGCAAAATAAGTGCAGGCCTCAGACACTGCCTCTCTTCAAAATGGCCCCTTGCACCCCAAGCACATGTTGCCTGTACCAGCAGCACTCAAGATGGCCACCACCACCAACCACATGGCCAGTCCACAGCAACAGTACACCCCAAAATAAAAAGAAAAACACACAAAAATCACCACAATCCAATGCCATCCAGGATGTTTACATTAAAGAGAGTGAGACCCCACAAGCAGACTCAGTCCATGCACCACCACCCCTGGGCAAAGGGCCCCACCAGCAGCCCCTAAAAAACGACAAAAAACACAAAATTCAGCACAATCCCAGCCCATCCATGGCCTGAATGGTGTTTAAATTCAAGAAGACACCCCACAGAAAGACTAGGCCCATGCAACACTCACCACCCCTGGGCAAAGGGCCCCTCCAGCAGCCCCAAAAAAACGACAAAAAACACAAAATTCAGCACAATCCCAGCCCATCCATGGCCTGAATGGTGTTTAAATTCAAGAAGACACCCCACAGAAAGACTATGCCCATGCAACACTCACCACCCCTGGGCATAATGGATGAAAAGTAGGCAAAATAAGTGCAGGCCTCAGACACTGCCTCTCTTCAAAATGGCCCCTTGCACCCCAAGCACATGTTGCCTGTACCAGCAGCACTCAAGATGGCCACCACCACCAACCACATGGCCAGTCCACATCAACAGTACACCCCAAAATAAAACGAAAAACACACAAAAATCACCACAATCCAATGCCATCCAGGATGTTTACATTAAAGAGAGTGAGACCCCACAAGCAGACTCAGTCCATGCACCACCACCCCTGGGCAAAGGGCCCCACCAGCAGCCCCAAAAAAACGACAAAAACACAAAATTCAGCACAATCCCAGCCCATCCATGGCCTCAATGGTGTTTAAATTCAACAAAACAGTTGTATCATGCACCCATAACCAACCCTGGTCCTACTGGATACTGTGGCTACCCACAATATATTATTTAATGTTCTGAAAAAGTTCCAAAATTGTAGTTGCAGCAACTGTAATGCCCCAAACAAACTTACTTGTGAAAGTTGATTTCTAATCCAAAAGTGATCCAAAGAAAGTCAAAAAGGCCTCAAATCCAAATATCCAGCAGCACCCACAAAAAGTAATCCTTCCAGGTCAAGGTCCAAATGAAAGTGACCAGCACATGAAGAAAGCACTGGGAGGAGCCTGCTGGACAGGAACAGGAAGTTGGACACTGTGGGGCACTTCCTTCCTCCCCCCCCCCCAAAAATGGACTCCTTGCAAAAAAAAAAAAGGGCATGCAAATGTCAACCTGAGGAGTGATTCTGATAAAAATCATCATTTTCTGAAGGTTTATGCTGTTTGCTGGTGGATTTCTTGTGCAGAATTGCAAAATCTCTATTTCGCGAGTGCGAGATTGTTCCTGTCCGCCGCAACTACGTGTTCGCAATTGCGAACTCTCACGAGGCGTGCTCTGCAAGGTGGCAAGCCGCGATTACGTATTCGCGGGCGCCAAACTCCAGCGGGATCCCGCAGCAAGATCCAAAATGGCGCAGCACTCGCAAAATATGATCGAGAAAAACAACTCGGCAAACGCTGAATGACGGAAAGTGAACGCCGCGCACCACGCCGCGCGCCGCAATATTGTATCACCAAGCAAAAAATCCGCCGCGTGCGAATTCACGGATTTTTGGCAAATTCGCGAGAGTTCGCGGATTGCGAATTTGCCGAAAATCCACAAATTGCGCGAGCGGAACGGATTTTACGCCCATGCTTAACCAAGACCCAACATCTGACTAGCGCATGACTGACAGGTTCCGAGTTGACCCTGCTAGCACCTCACATCACCCTGAAGCGATGTACTACTCTCAATCCAGAAGAAATGATATGGTGAGGGAGGGCCTAAGGGAGTTTACAGACCAGACAAAGACACATTCCCTAACTGAATGCATAAAACACTAAAGTGTCAGAGGGTCTAAAAGAAAGTCTATGTGTGGTTCATTAAACTGACAGAAGTAAGTGTCAACTCATCTAGTGAATGTGAAAATACATTGATGGATACCTGTGATTTCTAACAGGATAACCATCAGTCACCACTCGGAACCGCCCTTCATCATTTGGGATTCCGGTTCACAACTAGGTACACCCACGGTTTAAATTAAAGGTCAGATGTTTTAACCTTAAGAAAACCTTGGTGGTGGCCTACGTGGTTCAGAGTGTCACAAACTACCCATCAATATGAAATAAGGGTGACTGATTTGCAGTGCTCGTGTAAAGGAATGTGATAAGTGAGTGAAACTTAAAAATGGATGAGGGAGCATGAATGAGGCTAGCTTTATTCTGTTCTATGCTCGCTCCACCATTGTTAAAAAAGAGCAGCATAGGTAGATTTAACAAATATCTACCTAGATGTAAATATGGTCAACATGTTTCAGCAATTTACAAAAGACAGAAGAGTCTATTGCTTTCATCAGGACCGGAATATTAGTGAAAATGCTACTGCAAAAGGTGTCGTGAATTGTTAAAAATTAATAATTAAAAGTGACTACATTCTGATAGTGCTGCGACATGAAAAAAGATCACCTGATTCTCTAGGTGTGTTCTTTATTTGCAGACGTTATGTATGTCACCTAATTGTTGAAGCACATGGCCCCACCCCGCCTGACAACGGCTCAGGACTCGAGGGAAGCACCGCTCTCTCCGTCGGTACTCCTTCGCCACCGGCGAAGGAGTACCGACGGAGAGAGCGGTGCTTCAACAATTAGGTGACATACATAACGTCTGCAAATAAAGAACACACCTAGAGAATCAGGTGATCTCTTTTCATGTCACAGCACTATCAGAATGTAGTCACTTTTAATTATTAATTTTTAACAATTCACAACACCTTTTGCAGTAGCATTTTCACTAATATTCCGGTCCTGATGAAAGCAATAGACTCTTCAGTCTTTTGTAAATTGCTGAAACATGTTGACCATATTTACATCTAGGTAGATATTTGTTAAATCTACCTATGCTGCTCTTTTTAACAATGGTGGAGCGAGCATAGAACAGAATAAAGCTAGCCTCATTCATGCTCCCTCATCCATTTTTAAGTTTCACTCACTTATCACATTCCTTTACACGAGCACTGCAAATCAGTCACCCTTATTTCATATTGATGGGTAGTTTGTGACACTCTGAACCACGTAGGCCACCACCAAGGTTTTCTTAAGGTTAAACAATCTGACCTTTAATTTAAACCGTGGGTGTACCTAGTTGTGAACAGGAATCCCAAATGATGAAGGGCGGTTCCGAGTGGTGACTGATGGGTATCCTGTTAGAAATCACAGGTATCCATCAATGTTTTTCACATTCACTAGATGAATACTCTCAATCCAGCCACATTGTTACCTCTACCTGAGAATGACCCTGGTGTGACTCCACTGCACGATTGCGTGACCCTCACTAACGAACAGACAAAGAGTAGAGTAGATCTCCGAGACACTGCCTTCCCAGAACCATACGGGGAACTATGGGTAGACGGCTCGTGCCTCAAACTTCCCGATGGCACCACCTCAGCAGCATATGCCGTAACCACAGCCCGAACCATCCTAGAGACAGCCCGCATTGCCCAGCGATCCGCCCAAGCAGCAGAACTCATTGCCTTTACACGAGCGTGTATTTTAGCAGCTGGCACGACAGTCAACATATACACTGATAGCCAGTATGCCTTTGGGGTGGTTCATCATTTTGGGCTCCTTTGGAGGGAAAGAGGGTTCCTGACGTCACACGGCACACCCATCCTACACGGAGATCTAGTCTCAGCATTGACGGAAGCAGT
Organism: Lissotriton helveticus; assembly: GCF_964261635.1. NCBI lineage: Eukaryota > Metazoa > Chordata > Amphibia > Caudata > Salamandridae > Lissotriton > Lissotriton helveticus. The sequence continues at coordinate 864,221,167 of NC_136073.1, forward strand.
CCTCCTCCCCAAGCAACTAGCAGTGATTAAATGCCAAGCACATAGGAAAGTGACTGACCTCATTGGCCGGGGCAACGCACTAGCTGACATTACTGCCCGAACCACAGCCCAGGACAGAACCACAACACAGATGTATGTGACCAGGTCACAAGCAGAACAATGGACTGATGCTAGAACGACTGTAAGGGACATACAAACGACAGGCACACAGGACGAACTGACTGAATGGGCTCGGGTGGGACTAAAAGACGAGGAAGGCTGCTGGAGGACAAAAGACGGGGACAAATGGCTGCTACCAAATGCCTATCTGATCCCTATATTGACCATAGCACATTTACCCGCACATATAGGATCTGCCCCCATGACCGAACTGATCACCAGAGTATGGCATAACAGTAAGATAGCAGAATCAGCAAAACGACTAGTACAGCAATGCATAGTATGCCTGCAACACAAGCCAGGGAAGGGACTGTAGTGCCACGGGGAGGGTTTGGAGTCCCCGACCATCCTTTTGAAGTCCTCCAAATGGACTACATCCAGCTAGAAAGGTGCCGCGGTCTTAAATACGTACTGTTGATCGTGTGCGCTTTTAGTAAATGGGTGGAGGCTTACCCCACCAGCGACAACACCGCCTTAGCCACAGCGAAGGTGTTACTAAAAGAATTCTTCCCCCGATATGGTCTTTGTAGAATTTTATGGAGTGACAATGGCCCCCACTTCGTAGCAGAAGTTATACAAAACATATTGAAGGGGTTGGGGGTGAAGCAAAAGTTCCACGCCGTTTTCCACCCCCAATCAGCGGGCCTGGTAGAGACACAACGCTACACTAAAACTGAAGCTAGCAAAAATAGTCGCCACAACTGGGTTGAAATGGCCAGACGCTCTCCCACTGGCATTGCTATTAATGCGCTCCACCCCAACAAAACACTGATTGACCCCCTATGAAGTGGTCTTTGGCAGACCCATGAACATTTGGGCGGCACCAAAGCCAACTTCCATCCACGATGTCCCGGACATACTAATGTCTAATTACCTGTACAAATTGACGACAGCACTAACTCTTATTCACCAACAGGTGCTGCATGCCATTCCAGACGTGTCCAGGGGCCCAGGACATGATATCAAACCTGGGGACTTCGTGCTAACCCGAAATTTCCTGAGGTCGAAGAGTCTAGAACCCAGGTGGACAGGACCCTGGCAGGTCCTAATCACCACCCGAACTGCCCTTCATGTAGAAAGAAAGAAAAACTGGGTGCATGCGCACCACTGCAAGAGAATACCTCCAACACTGACGGCCCCCGGAGAAGTGAACAGCCAAGAAGAGCTCCTGACCAAATACCGACCAGCCCTGAGTTGCTATCCACAAACATAGACACTTGAATTGGCAGAGTTTCCTGACCCCACGGTACCATCCAAGGATTGGTACAACTTGAGATCAACGAAAGGAGAGTGCTCCGACAAGCAGGCCACTAACTGAGTCAAAAGTCTCAGATCGGTAGCTAACACTACAAGGCTACCGGGAGATACGCTAGACAAAGGTATGTGGACCTGCCAGTCGTCGAGTCTCTTGAAGGTGATGGAAGATCCCGGACGACCGAAGAACCACCGCAACGACTCCAAACTTGCCAAGCTGCACAGTGGAAAGACAATAACTCTCGTAGCAGCACCTCTCACCTGCCTCTTGCTGATTATTGCCATCTGGTACCTTGAAGAAAATGCTCCCGCTTACAGGACAATGTCACCCACCGTGCAACCCACCACAGAGAGGGAACACTATCTGGTGTCACTGTCCCCACGCCTCCGAGAACGGCGCAAAGAGTTCTGAAACAATTCTTTCATACAGTTATTGCACCAACACAATCTTGTCGCAAATGCCACGAACTGTTGGATCTGTGGGTTGCTACCTCATGCCATTGAACATTCCATCCCGTTCATCCCTTCACCCTTCTCTGTTCATGGGTCCTGCCTCGCCTGGTTAATGCTCCTGCAAGAGAGCTACAAAGACAATGCCACATCCGATGGGACCATCAAATATTTTTACGATGAGTTCTGGTTGAACAAAACGGGGAGAACCTCTGCTCCCTTCTGCCCTCTGACATTAAATGTAACCTTTCCTATGAACATTCCTGCCAAAGAAAGAATTGAAATGCAAGTGTACCACAACCCAGCCAGACCTACCTTTTCCTATCTGTAGAAACGAACTACCGCAACTCTGAAAGTGGCCCTATCTGTGGTGAACGTCTCTGGCCTTGTCTGCATCAAAGGCCACAGGACTAAGATCGTGGGTCACAGCTCTAGCCAGATAACGAGGACTTTGAACACTGCCGACCCCCCTTCATTTGTTGCATCACCCAACATGTACTTTATCTGTGGTACCAAAGCCTACACCTGGCTCCCAAAAGGCTGGGGGGGGGGTACTTGCTACATTGCCTTTGTTTTACCGCCAACCTACACAGCATCTGCCGCCCATCACAGAGAAAGGCGGTCCAAAGACACAAAACAAGCAGACTCCGCCGCATCCCAGTTCCTTGATGCAGCAAAAGGACTCGTCCCGCTATGGGGCCCGATGGCAAACAGCCGAGCCATCCGACACCTATCACTAGCAGTAGAAACAGCCTTGAACATCACAGCTGGCATCCTCACCAACAACACAGCCGAGCTTCAGGCGGTCCGCTTGGTAGCTTTACAGAATCGTCTTGTTCTAGACGTGGTGCTAGCATACCGTGGAGGAGCATGCCGCATCATCGGTGCCAGCTGCTGCACTTTTGTCCCTGACAGCTTGCCTTCAGTCTACAAGGCAATTGAACACCTCCACAGGCTGGCATCAGAGATCCACCAAGAACCAGAGACTTGGACACTGGGAAACTGGTTTTGGGGCATATTAAAAGAATGGGGTTGGAAGATATTGATGGTCCTCTTAGTTCCGATTTTAATAATATGTAGCTGTTGTCTGGGGATACATTGCATTCCACCCCTGTGTTCTCTTTGTTTACATTCTCTGTGCTCTAAGACTTTGGACACTCGATGCGAAAACATGAAAGTAATGTATGACAGAGAGGTACAGGACATTATGGACATTGACGTGAACTGACAAGCTGGCCCCTATATGTTCAAAGGGGCGACTGTGAAAAGTAAGACGATAAATATGAACATTGCCGGTGCCATCTTGTGTAATGAAGGCCCCTACGAGCGCGTAAGCGGCAACCATTTTAGTCACTGCAGCCATTTCCCACATTGCTGGTCACCTGCACATCACCCCAGCTGCCCTCATCCGCCCCGCGCTCTGACTGAACCCGCGCACACATACCAGGGTCGTAAAACCATGTCAGCATGACAATACCCTAGAGCCAATTCCCACACCAAACCCACTTGTCCTTTCATCCTCTGCGTGCAATCAGGCACCCCTGATAACCTCCTCCACTGCACCTGGCTACTCAATCCGGCCCCAGGCGCTAACCGACCCCTGCAGACTTAGTTTATTGCCCATGTAACGACAGAACTTGCCTCATCAACAAAGGGACCGGAATTTAATCAGTGACCCGACCCCTTTGATCTGACTGATCCCACATGTTTTAGGTCCTGTCAGAATGTCCAGCTGCGAGATATCGATCATCTGTAAGATCCGGGTGGAGGAACATTTGTTACAGGACTTGTATGAGAACTAGCTTAAGGTGGGGATTCCAAAGATGTTTCACTATGTAATAAATTAACGACAGGAATGTTTGACCATGCAATAAAGTGACGAAAAAAACATATAAAAGGCCAGGCCTCAGAGATGCAGTTAGAGCACCTCCTGACGATAGCCCCGGTGTCTAATGCGATGTGCTCTCCTCTAGAGCAAATAAACTTGCTCTTCGCCTTCCAACTTCCAGCGCCTGCCTCGTTATTTTGATCGCTATTCTCAAGGTGAATTAGAGGTGGTTTGCACCAAGCAGCATTGAAAGTCTCGCTGCTTTTCATCACATGGCTATTACAAATAACAACGGAGAAAGTGGACACCCCTTGAGCGTTCCCCTCGAAAGCCTAAAGGGGGCCGTCAATGAACCATTCACCTGAATTTGTGCAGATGGGTGCGTATTTAATAACAAGACCACCACAATAAACTTTGGCGGCATGTCCAACATGATCAGTGTAGCCCGAAGGAAGGGCCACTCTAGGGAGTCAAAGGTCTTTTCTGCATCTAAAAGTACTGCAGCTGCTGGGAGTGTGGGTAAAATCCTGTGTAGGATGGCAAACAGAGTACGAAGATTCAGAGCAATGGATCTATATGGGAGGAATCCTGCCTGGGCAGGTGATATCAGTTGATCAATTATCAGGGCCAGTCTAGTAGCTAACATTTTCGCCAAGATCTTATAATGAAAATTCAATAGGGATAAAGACCTGTACGAGCCACAACTCTTGGGGTCTTTACCTTCTTTGGGAAGGGGCGTAATCACAGCCTCACGTAGAGTCGGGAGGAGCACACTGGTTTCTATTGCTTCCTGTTAAACACCTATAAGATGGAGGGCCAGCGACTTCTTAAATGCCTTATAAAAGCTACTGGAGAAGCCATCTACTCCCGGCGCCTTCGACCCATCCATTACCTCTATAACCGCATCATTCACTGTGAATGGCTCTGCCAGAAACTCCCTGTGAGCATTCTCCAGCCAAACTAAGGCTATTTCGTCCAGGTTGCTATTACTGGTAGAGGTGTCCTGGGAGACTTTAGTAGTATATAAATCTTTATAGTACGAAAGTATTTATGCCCTCGCAATTAGTTATAATCCCACGATCATCCCCGATCAAGCTGGTAATGTATGTGGGACCCCTGTTGGGCTGAATCAATCTAGCTAACGTGCGGCCTGGGCGTTCTCCCTCCCCATATCTATTGGCAACCGCGTATTTCCCTAAATAGTGTGATTCCCTCTCCGCAGCCTCATGAAATTCGGCCAGGAGAGCCGCCCATCGCCTCAGCCCAGAAGCAGTCTGGGTAGTCCCCCGGTCGGTGTCTATTGCCATTAATTGACTATCAATCCCGGATACGGTGTTACGCAGATCTTTGAGAATTCCAGCCCCTTTCTATATATACACACCCCTTATGTATGCTTTAAATGCCTCCTAAAGCATGGCTTTAGTGTCCACAGTGCCTATATTGAGTAATCGTCAATGGTCTGACTTAACTCGGCTGCAAATACTTGATCACATAGCGCCACTTCGGGAAACCTCCATCGCCTGGCTCTATCATCTGGACTAGGGACCCTCAGTCCTATTGTAACCGGAGCTTGGTCTGACAGGGTATGCAGGAGGTGCTTCATCTCACCCAGCCATGTAGCAACTTTGGGAGTTAGCAACCAGTAATCCAACCTGGTCCAAGTATTATGAGGTGCCACATAATGCGTGTACATTGGCGTGTCTGCGTGCAAGTGAAGCCAATCATCAATCAACTGATGTGCATCCAGTGGCTAAATAAGGTGTGCCTGGCCCTTGGCTTCGTGTCTGATGTCTTAGCTGTGACATTCAATCATGGATTCAATAAAATATTCAAATCCCCACCCATGCAAACCCGATCCGCCCCCATCTTGTCAATGCTAGCGTGTAGGTCTATGAAAAACTCTGGATCATCTATGTTTGGAGCATACATGTTGACAAATAACATAGTATTCCCCGATAACCATCTCTTTACCAGCAGGAAACTGCCCGTCTGGTCCGAATAAACCTCCACCACTCGAAAAGGCACCCGCTTGTGTATTAAGATGGCAACCCCTCTAGAGTATGTGCTGTAACTAGCAAAATATCGATCTGGGCCCCAACTGGAGGCAAAACTGGGGGGTTAATTGGTGACAAGTGTGTTTCCTGTAAGAAGGCTACGTCTACATTGTGACGCTGTAGGTAGTGCAGGACTTGTTTTCTCTTCTGAGCATCATTGAATCCCCGTACATTCCAAGACATAAACACCATCTTATTACTATGCATCATTCTACAATTTTGTATCTAATCCACTATTTGAACTAACGACCATTACATACATTCTGAGCATGTGTTTACAATTTTGAAATGAAGACAGATCTTTACACTTAACCCATCCCTCCCTCCCATCCCATCAATCTTCTCTAGGGGAAAGCCCTAACTCCCAATCAACAACATGATCATAATGCTAAAGATTCCAATACTCAAACAAGTGAGGGGGCCTAAGCACTGGGGTGTGACAATGCTACACCTTATCCCGATTGCATGTTATCAAATAAAGGAGCAACTATTAAATTAGCCGTCCCCTCGGCCGAGGGCACCCCAGTATTCCCAGTATAATAAGAAGCACAGGCAATACCTATAAACTATATTGTATCACGTGTTCAGAGGAATTCTTGCACCGCAGCAGGCATTTCGAAAATACGGTGCTGACCATCCACATCTATTCTGAGCCAACATGTTGTACTTCAGGTCTGACCTTCTCAGAGTAATCTTGACCGTGGCGTATTTCGTACGGGAATCCTGCACCATTACCGTAAACTCCGGGTACAAGGGTATAGTTGATCCCTGCCAATCCAAGGCCCCCTTTTTTAATGATACAGAAAAGGAAGCTTGTTTCCTTCCCAGTGTAAGAATTGGCTTGGTAGTTTGGTATGCCCTGTTCCCATCATGCACTGGGACAGGAACAGACTAATTTGCATATAGCCAGGTTCTGAACTGGGATGGTGCAGTGAGCTAAAAAACGGTGTTGGATCTAGCCCTGATCTCTTGACTGGGTGAGAGTATTCTGCTTAATTTAGAAACTCTGTCCATCACCACCCCTTGTTGTTAAATAAACCCTTTTTTAATGAGCCATATGTAAAGCAGTGTCTCTGTCACTGAAGTTGAGAAGGCGTGCCAATATAGGACGTGGGGGACAGCCAGGATTAGTCCGGGGGCCAAGGGTGTGGTGCGCTCTTTCAATGACAAATGTAGAAGTAAAGGATTCTCGACCAAATAGATCAACCAGTAACCCTTCCACAAATCCATCCAACCGGCCTGTATTTGTGGTCCCCGCACACCCATAATGTGGATATTATTCCGCATCCCCTGGCCTCCAGGTCTTCAATCATGATAGCTATTGTTTTAAGCACCCATTACATTCTCTCAATCCTTTTGGTTGCTTGTGCGGCACCGTCCTCCAGGTCCGAAATCTTGCCTTGCGCTGTCTCTAGCCTCGCTTCAGGTTGATTCAACCAGGCCCTCATTTTGTCAAGCTGCTTGTCCAGGGAGTCGAAGCGCGTCTCAAGGGCCTTAAATCCTGCTCGTAACCTGGTCATTAGCACTTCATTACTGTGAGGGTTTGCCTGGGGGGGGGGGAGGGGGGTGGCGCAGTGTCACCTCCTTCTGCCATTGATATTCCAGTTGTATCTGCCCCACCAACAGGTTTCTCAAAGTTGAGCTTTCTTTGTTTGGGGTCCTCTTTGCCCATATCAGTCCTTTACAGGTACAGCCACAAGGCCGAAAGCGCACTCTTGCCCCTGTCGGTGTGTGCGTCACCATCTGCGACCTAATGATATGCCCAATCTCTGCAACAGCTTTACGTCCCGCAGCCAGGGATCTCACCCCTGCCTCGCGTGGCGCGGGCCCGGCCTTGTGCCCTGCTGAAGTCAATACATTGTTTCACTCACTCTACCAACTCAGTTCCTTCCGATTACTGGACCCCAACTGTTCTTGCCAACATGAAGAGCTAATGTGGTCGTGGTCATGTGCAGCCCTGAGAAAGCATTATAATGTTCCCACCGGAGCCAAGTGAATCTTCCTGCATCTCCAATCCACCCAAGACCAGACTGGGGACCGGTAGGTGACCCTCTCTTGCAATACAGCCTAGGGCCGATCCCCGAGTGCCCCGGCTGTCCACTGCCATCGGGACCACGGGGGTATTAAATATGAGGCTTTCGTGGTTAGCGATTGCCCCCCGGCCTGACCAGCAACAGTCCTCACGCCGCCTCTCTGGCAGGTCCTCTGGTCCTGGTTTCACAACCCTCTTATGGTTACTCTCCACGGGTCTCCCCTGCTCATATGCTGCGCCCTGCTTATTATTTTTAATTCTTTTTTGCCAACTTTTGCCACCACCACGGGCGGGTGTGTGGCCCCACTATTTATGCCCTCCAATAGGCATCTGGGATCTCCCTGCTCGGTTCCAGCCAACTCTGCTCACCTCCGCATTGAATGTGGGTGCTGGTGGGCAATCCAGATATGGCCCAACACCATAACTGCCACCCGGCCGCCCTCCGGGCACTCCGAAGGCCTCTCAGCCATCCATCATCATGCCGCCCGCATCCGCTCTGTTTCTCCGTAGTTGCTCATCAGCGTGCAGCCATCTAGGTTTCTGGTGTATCGAGGGCCACCCAGTCCCAAGCCAGTCTGGGGCCGTGCCACTGATCTCAGCTCCAGCCCCGCTAGCACTCGAGCACTCGGCCTCCCAGCCGCCATGCCTCTCCCAGGCCCGCTGTTACTGGTGCCCCCCAGCTCTGGCTCACGGCCTCAGTTTCTGACCAGAGCTGGATCGTTGCGTTGGCAGTTGTGTGAACTCTTGTCTGTGCTACCGCTGATTGTCTAGGGCGCCGCTACTGCTGGACGGCCGATGTTAATGAGGGAGTTTGGCGGAGCTCCTCAGTTACGCGGTCATCTTGGTCCGCGGCTTGCCCACGCCCCCCTCTTACAAGCACATCTTGGTAGCAGTAGATTCATGCTCCAGATTCCTGTGGGTTGAGCCCCAGCACTTGGCTGATGCTTAAACTGTTATAAAGGATTTGAAAGTCTTTTTTATTTTTTTATTTCTGTTTATTGATATTTTCAAACCATACGCATAGTCCCTGCTTCAAAGAGCAGAGTAACAATTACAGAACTTACAACCATGCTGTGATCAATCGAGTATAGAATGATGCAGTACTGACAGACACCTTATATCCAACATAACACACCTTGGTAGTCAGTTGACACGATTGTTATAGCAATATCTCACTATTCAGTCTGTGGGGTGATGGCAGTTTGAAGAAGATATTTTCTGAGCGGTTCCCATATGTCTCTTGGTCTAGATGCTATGGGCAGCTCTTCTTTGAGCCTCGATTTGGTGGTGGGGCCTATAACACTTTCCCAATGTAGTGCCACACGGCATTTGCCAGCAAAAGTGCAATGCGCACAAACTTTCCCAACGCTCCTTTCAGCTGTAGTACAAAACATAATAAACAAATTGTAGGCATACATTGCAAGACAGTCCCGTCATCTCTTGTAGTTGTTGCAATACCCCCTCCCAAAACAACAGTACATGTCTACACTTTCATGCCAGGTGTAGAAAGTCAGCGTCTAGATGGCCACACCGTTTACAGTTACTTGTGTCCCTGAGGCCATATCTATGCAGCTTGGCAGGAGTGTGATAAATTTGGTGGATGTATTTGAAATGGATTATGCGCAGATTGCCGTTAGGCGTAAGGGAACCAGTCAATCTACAAATATGCTCCCAGTCTTTGTCTAGCAGTGGAGGAGTTAAGCTTCGGTTCCATCGAGCTAGGCTTCTGTCCGGCGTGGGGACCCTCTCTTTCCTTACCTCCATGTATAATTTTGTAACCAACTTACGTCGAGATGGCGCTATCAACAGCATCTGCAAAGCTCTTAGTGTTTGTGGTTCGTCTGGATATGTATGGTAATTATCCCTAATCACGCACCGTAGTCTGTAGATGGTCAAATTAAACAAAGCGAAGGATTTGTTATATAGGATAGATGTTCCTCTGTAAGAAAGCATCCATCTGGGTATATATCCCGCATGTAGACAAAACCCACTTCCCTTAGGGCCTTAATGGGGACCTCTCTACCCGATCAGCTATTGCAGCCTGTTCCATCTTTCAACCTGCGGTTCCAAATGTGTGCATGCCCTGCCATAGTTATCTCTAACCACGAGCTCATGGTCACGGTGTACCCAGACCCCTAAATACGTCACCGGTTCCGTGGTCCACACCAACGGGCAGTCCATGCTTGAAGATACCGTCTTGGTCGTAAGTGGTATAATAATCGATTTATCCCAGTTGATCTGCAGTCCTGAAAACAGTCCAAAACGTATATATTCAAGCAGTACCCCCGCCAGCTATCGACTTCGTTCTCTTAAGAATAGTACCATGTCGTCGGCGTAGAGCGAGATACCAACTGGTCGATGTAAAAAGTTTGGTGCCAATTCCCTGTGGCGCGGACGAATAATACACGCCAGTGGCTTGAGAGCCAGTGCGAATAGTAACAGTGATAGCGGGCATCCCTGGCGGGTACCTCTGTAAATTCTAAATGATTGGGACGTCAGTCCCCCGACTCGTACTAGTGCCGAGGGGTCGGCGTATAAAAGCTGCACCCAGCCGAGAAATGGTGGCGGAAACCCCATTCTTCTCAATATGTGGAACATATAATCCCATTCAATGGAATCGAACACCTTTGCCGCGTTCAACAGGACCGCGGCGGTGGGTAAATCAGGATCTAAAATGTGAAACATGGCGAAGATTGTTCGTAAATTATATGACGTTGATCTTTCCAGAATGAAGCCCGATTGATCTGGGAGGACCAGGTTGGGCATTAGGGGCTGTAGTCTAGTGGCCAATATCTTTGCCAGAATCTTGGCATCGAGATTTATTAACGACAGTGGCCGGTAAGATTTGCAGACATCAGGGGCCTTGACCTTTTTCAACAGCGTGATGATCAAGGCATGGCGAAGAGTCGGTGGCAGCAAGCCAGATTCATGTGCCTCCGCATACATTTCAAGCATGGGGGGTAACTAAATCAATGTAAGCTTTGTAAAATTCGGCCGTGAGCCCATCTGGCCCGGCGTTTTCAGGTTGGGCAGCGAACGTATGTCGCTTTGACATCAGCCTCGTCTATTGGTTGATCTAAATATTGACGGTCATGGTCCGCAAGCCACGCACAGGCTATGTCTGTCAGGTAGGCATCTAACTCCGGCTGCGCCGCACCACCCCGTGATGTATAAAGATCAGAGTAGAAGCCGCTAAACTGCTCCACTATCACCTCCGGGGCATGGTGGGCCACCCCCTGGTGACCTGTAATTTTAGTAATGTGGTGATAGTCCTCCCAGACTTTAATTTATGTGGCAAGGTTACGGCCCAGTCGACCCCCCTCCTCGTAGGCATGTGCAACCTGCCGATGTGCTATATAGTGCATCTCAGATTCCGCCAGAGAATTATAGTCTTGAAACAGTTTGTAAATGCATGTCTGAGTTTCCAGACAAGGTGTGAGTGTATATTGGTGTTCGGACTCCACCAGTTTGCGTTCAACCGGAGCGAGTTGCCCGCGTATATCTTATAAAATACCAGCCATGGTGTTAATGAAGACCCCTCTGATGGTTACCTTAAATGCCTCCCATAGTGTGGCCGCGCTGTCCACTGTACCTGCATTGATTTCAAAGTATTGTTCTATGGCTGTCCGTATCGCGACATCATAGATAGAGTGTAACAGTGCCTGCGCGCGAAAACGCCACGTATAGGGTCGGCGCTTGTTAGACTCTATTCTAAATGTGAGCAGCACTGGATCGTGATCTGACAACATGCGCAGGAGTATCACCACATCTATAACCCAGTTATTCGCTTCTCCATTGAGAAGCCAGTAATCAAGGCGAGACCAGCTATTGTGTGCAGGTGTGGCATGTGTACCCTCTTTGGCCAAGCCATTTCGCAGCCTCCACACATCCACAAGACCAAATTCATGCATAGCGTCGTTAATGCAATTTTAGGAGTGCGCACGCCTTGCTGCCTTGATTTTTCCCGCTGAGGATCTAAATATGTATTGAGGTCCCCTCCCGACATGGTGGCTGCCTCAGGCCACTCGCGCATAGTGCTGTACAGGCGTGTGAAGTTCTCTGGTTCATCCGCTATGGGGCCATAGACATTGATCAGGGTGATGAGAGATGTACCTAGTTTACCATGTACCATGGAGCAATGCCCATCCATGACTGTGTATGTACTGATAGGTGTAAAGAGGAGGCAGCGCTTCACTAGAATGATTACCCCTATAGCATATGAGGAGTACGATGAAGCTAACTTATATCCAGTCCACCTAAGCGCAATGTTAGCCTTAGAAGCCGCGGTTAGATGCATCTCCTGTAGGAGAGCGATCTGAATGTTATAGCGATCTAGATAAGCAAATACCTGCCTAATTTTCTTGGGTGTGTTGAGACCGCGGACATTCCATGTTATGCAGATGTACTTCTCACAAGTAGTCATACTTGTGTAACATTTCTGTTGAGGTCGTTGTTGTATTGCTACCTTCAAAGGGTGTACTCAACATTAGTCTTGTCTGTACAGTCGGATCGATCACAGCAAATAATCTCAACACTAAACAAAACCCTCCCCCCACCCACTTCAGCAGACCCAGTACGCCAAAGCCATCCCTCGATAGTACCCAAACCCCCTCTCCCACCCCCGAAACATTCCCCAAGAAGAGCAAACATGAGGTGTGGTGTACACACGGGGACAGGAGCAGCCAGTCTGAAATCCCAGGGACAGCCGTCACATGGGGGTCACCATAAATGTATGGTGCCACCAACCCCGCACTCCCCATGTCAGCTGAGCATCATCTCACATAATAAGGCCGAATACAGTGCTGCACCCTTCGCGAATATCCTACACCCACCAAGTTCGGACATAAATGAGGATGCATAGCATGAGTTCGTGGTGAGCACTTAACTGTGTCCCTGTGTGGCGCTGCCATGGCTACCCGGGAATCAAAGACCAACTGCAAGTCACAGTACAAGACAAACGACCCTTATTCCACATCTGATGTGTGCTATGATTCTCTTGTTCATTCCTGGGCGATCGTCTACGCGGTGCTTGTGTGCCTCTGTCTCAGAAATGTAAGCACCTCTTTAGGGTCATTGTAAATTCAGTTTTCCCCCCTCCATGACACGGAGACAGGCGGGGTAAGTCATTGCTTACGGGATATTTTGATCACGTAGCGTTTTCTTGACGTCCACAAACTTTTTCCGTGCCTCTTGGACTTGTGTGAAATCTGGGTAGGTGGAGATAGTCATGCCCTCGTGTGACAGAGTACCCAGTTCCCTCGCTTTTTGGAGTGCTGCGTCCCGATCTCTGTAGTTTAGAAGTTTTGCTATAATGGGGCGCAGTCTCGCTCCAGGTGGAGGGAGCGACGGCAACGATTTTGTGCCCTTTCAACAATAAAGACGGTGGAAAATGTGTCATTAGCCAGCAGTATTATCAGCAGAGTCTCTATGTATCTTTCCATGTTACCCGTGTTGGTCGATTCTGCAATGCCCATAAAGCATAGATTGTTGCGGCAGGATCTCTCTTCCAAGTCTTCTGATTTCGCCATGAGAGCCGCCAGTACTTTATCGGTCTTTTCCTGCTTTGTTTCTGTTTGGCGTTGTGCATCCTTGGTGTCAGATATCCGCTTCCCTGCCATATCGATCCGTTCTGTGTATTGATCCAGTCGTTCGGACATACGATCCACTCTATAGGTCAATGTATCAATTTTCCCATCTATGTTGGTTAGCGTTGCTTGGATCGTTGTGAACATAGACTGGTTAGACCAACGTTTGGCGGCAGATTGGGCAGTGTGGCGCCTCAGTGTCGCTTGTTCTGAAAGTTGGGCCACTGATGAGCAAATCGCAGCGCACAACACACTATGTGGAGCATGCACCCATTTGCATATTCCACGGAGGAGCAGTGCGAGGCCCGCCATCAGGCGCTGTGTAGTGTAGGCCGGGCCCAGGTTGGTTCGCAGTCCACGTACCAAGGGAAACGGGGAAGGCCGCGACCACACAGAGCAGATGCGCTCACTTTCAGCGCGGCCCGCAGTGTCACCCGATATTGCGCCGGCCGGCCGCTCTCCCGCTGCAGCAAAGGCGGCTCTCACCTTCGCTCTCCAGCGCGATCGGAACCTCGTGGCCCTCGCCACTAAGTCCTCCGTCTCCCAGCAGCGCCACAGCAGATAGTTTCACGGGCTCCTCAGTATCGCTCACTGAGCAGGGGAGGGATCTCGCAGATAGCGCTCCGCAGCCGCTCGAGGGCCGCACATGCGCACTTTGCAGGCCCCATGCCGTCGGCAATGTCTTCGCAGTTTTCGAAGTCTTCCCGGGCGATGTCCGTCTCAAGAGTTAGCATCGTTGTACGCCACAACACTCCGGTGCTTGGGTCTGTGAATTCTAGCGCATGGGACAGGCTGGAAGTGGAAGATAATTAAAGGATTATTAGGCAACCACAAGGAGCTCGTCTACGAAACGGCCATCTTGCAGGCTAGGCTAGCTCCGCCCCCATGATTTGCGAGTCTTTATCTGCACATAAACAGTTGGCACACTACATTCCGACCAGGGTCTGGTGTTTAGCTCTCTGGCTTACAAAGAAGCCATGGGTAATTTGGGTGTTTGCCTTGCGGTACTCCTCCAAATACCATTCCGAGGGAAATGCGGTCGTTGAGAGGAAAAAACGTGATTAAAGCAATTCTTGACAGCGAGGGTATTAGGCTTGGGTGGCAGCTGGGTCAATCATCTATATGGGGTCTAGAGGGCACTTAACAAGATGCCAAGAAAATCCCTGGGGGTCTAACACCTTATGAACTCCTGTTTAGAGTGAGGATGCGAGTACCTGACCTCGAAAGTGTCAGCATGGTGCAAGCTGAAACCCCATTTGACATCAATGATCGTTTGGATGTTTTACAGGACCTTAAAGAATACCGAGATTTACAAAGCAATGTCCAAGTAAAATGACCCGCCACTGGGGAAGTGAAAACAGTATCGGCAAGACCTGCCTAGGTCCCAGAGATTGGGGACCTGGTCAGAAAGAAAATTGTGGCCAAAAAAGAATGTGGCCATCTTACAGAGCACCTGTACCTGTCCTGGGTGTCAGAGGTACTAGACTGTACTTCTTCCGCCACTTTCCCGTTGCAGAGACAAAAGGTTTGTCTCAATTGATCTAATCAAACCACACTATATGGCCGATTCTCAACTGTAGATCATGTGGCATCCTTAGTAGCCACTGCACTCCCCTCGCTACCATACAGGAGGTTCAGATGGAAGTTTTAAAAACGACTGAAGTCTTCACTTTCTAAAGAGAAGCTGTAAACACCAAAGAAATTATACCTCTCCTTTTGAAACAACTACAACTGTACAATCAACAAGTACATAAATTTTAATTCGAAAAATTGATGACGTCTATGTAAAAGATACCACAGATCGAGTCATCTACCAGTTCTACACAACCAACTGAGCTGCCAAGAATAGACCGGATGGCGTCTGGCTACTTTGTGCATTATGACGATTTCTCATTGGATCCAAAAGTGAACTTGAACTGCCAACACCGCCTCTCTCTTTCAAGCTACAAGTGTATACTTTCTATCTTTGGCTGAAAAAGACTTAGTTTGTTGTTCCCTAATCTCTGGATTACAATTGGATTACTTTTCCTGGTACTTTAGATTGGTATAGTGACTTTCTTTATCCTACTTCTGAATGGACACTTTCTCCCAGAACACCCTACAGTACAACTCGTGAACTTGGTTCTTAAACCACATGCATCATCACACCATGATCTAAGAGACTTGTCCCTGGTGAACACTTCAGCAGTTCCTGAAGGAATTGTATGGGACAGGGTATTGTATGATGTGTATGGTCGTACTGAACATCTGAAACTACCTTATTTGTTAAAAATGTCTTTAAATTACATCACCTCTAGTACTTTCTCTGAGGATTGGGACATTGAGACAGTGTATAACTTGCTTTCAGATTTAGAGCAATCAGCTGCATTTTGTAATGATGAATTGTATGATGGTACAAGTAATTTTGGAGACATGTTCTGTTCCAGCATTATGGTCACCATTTTTTACATAAAGCTAGTATCCCACGCATTGTTTATAATTACACACAATGGGAACACTGCCCAACACAGCCAAAAGGTAGTTCAAAGACTTTTCCACAGAAGTTTGCCTATTTTTCAGGTTTTGATATCCAGCCTTGTATTAATATCGGCATGTACCTACACCTGCAAAGAAAAATATGTTAACAAACACCAAGCTGATATACTCTGCTTCCTTTATTTCCCAACTGTCTATACAGGGTTTCGACTTTTGGAAAGACACCATAGATACAAAATCTGTCTGGGGGACAAATGATTGGCAGATTCAAGGAACGGAGGCCTTATTTAGAGCTTGCCTCATACCATATCAAATTATTTTCCTGAACAAGACAGTGCGACAAACTTCACGTCTTGGTATAGCAAAAATAAAGGATTTGAACACACCGCGTATTCCGTATTGTACGGAATATACAAAGAGCAGTGGAAGATTTCTCATCAGGAACCTGCTGAGAGATTGCTTGAGATTGCTAGGGTTAATTTAAAGAAGGCTTTGGTTGTGGTTGACAATGGTATGACCACTTTATCATCCAGAATTTATCCACAGGGCAACAAAGCGTCTTCCGCAATGGACATAATACAGCAAGACAGGCATATATTACAACATGGACAGTCGCAATTATGGTCAATAGTAATACTAAGCTGGACTTTACAAATGTTACGTTCTGCCACGTGCCATGGCGTTACATCAATAGTACTAATCTGTTTTCAGAACATGATCTAACAGAAAGAAAGATAGTAATGGCACACAGAGAAGCGAAGTACACCATGTTGTACATTGAAAAATTAGACCAATTACCTTTCATCGTGGCTGAAACACCATCCACTGACTGGATAATCCATGGTTACATTACCCTACCAGTCACGTCTTTCCAATTCTATTATTGTCTCCAATACCAACAGGTAGGCAGATATGAATCGCTAGGGAAAGGATATGTGCACCTGTATTGGGAACTAATGTTCAGGTTTAGATGCAGGAATGAGGACATGGACCGTTTTCTTAGTGGCTACAACTGTGAAGATACCCTAAGCAGCTCCTTGGTTTGCAAGTACATTTCTCTCCACTGGGCATGCAATGCTTCAGGAGCGAACCTGTCTTGTTATCTGAAGGGTTCCCCAGCTGCCATGATTCATCCTGTGTTCAAGCTGCTCTTGAATGGGAGCTATTTGATGCTGAATGATCAAGGTTGCTGCGGAATTGAACCGGGCATCGCTTATCTGGCGACGGTTAATTCCATAGTCACTTGTTGTACACAAGTAATGTTTCAACCTGCCCGCACAATCGTTCCTTGCCGATGTCCCCAGCTACATGGCACCTTTCCTAAACACCTCTGACCATTTGCTAATTCAGCTCAGGTCTTCCGTCCCACGGCTGAGATGCCCGCCGTGTACCCCCAGGCTGTGCCTCGTTGGAAGCTCCGCCAACCTTTTCAACACAGTTCTCAATGACAACCCGGTCCTGAAGATGATCCTGATTGATAGGATCGAAACGTTGTCGACCGTACAGCACAACTGATGGCGCGTTTTCCACTGTGGCTCTGATAAGTAACCTGCTAAACTTGCTCAAATATTTCTTTTTGTAAATCGTTTTTTTGAGCCACATTGTTCACTGGATACACTGTATATATTTAAGCACCCTTGCACCATTTCCGCTGTTCACACAATTGCCACTTGCGTCGCTACCTTTTGTGTTACATACACATTTAGAGCACCAAGTCCAATTCGGATTGTTTGATAATTGTTACCCTACAGTGCTGTTACAACTGTATGCATTATTGTAAGTTCCATTATATGTTGCCATGAGCATATTTCTAAAATCATTACTTGAGTCTCCTTGTCTTTGTTCACGTAATGCTTGATGCATACATGTCTAACATCCTTCTAGAATCATACCAGTTGAGATATTGTTTGTTTATTCTCATGTACCTACCCTATTCTCAAAGTGGTTTATGGGTCATGCTCCTGTAGTTTAATACAAAACGCACAATTAGGGAGGCAGCGCTATGGCCTTCAATAAATGTTTCCAACATAAAATGTGATTCCATAAGCAAACTGAAAGCCATGCTCTTGCAAAAAGATGCGGCCTTAACTTCAGCCAAAGAGATGTTTGATCTCCAGGTTGCAAGGTCCTCGTCTGGGATACAGACACACAAACTTTCCACTTCATTTTGGGGACCTGGTCCGTCGTATCTTTAACATGTCTGATACAAAAGGAATAGTGCACTTTTTTTAATGTATCAGCTCTGGTTTGCTTAGCACCTTTTAGACGATTTTCGAAGTTTTACAAACGTTCATACACTCTATGTTGGGAAGAGTTTTTGAAGGGCTCCCACTTGTCCTGCTGCTTGATGCAAAAATACTGATTTTATTCTATCTGCTCCGCAATGGACGTTTCAGTTCAACTCAGAATGGAGACAGCAATGCTAGTGCTGCGCTGCCGTGAGCGCATGGTACCCTGCCCTCGGTCAGAGAACAGCTCTCCTCCTGAAGCTCCACCTGTCTGCGCTTGGCTTTGGTCCCATCTAAGGCAGGGTTCTAATCTCCTCCCTGCTGGGTTCTGCTCATTTTGGTGCTTGGCTGTTTTTTCTGCCAGGTCCCCCCAGCCCATAACGCTGTTCCTGTATTATTTTCCCACTGCATCCCACCCCGATCCCAGCTGCACGCCCCTCCCTCCTCCCCTACTTATATGGCGACTGCTGCGCGGTTGCGCATCGGACGCGCCGAAGTCACACCTAAGGCAAGAACGTCTGCGCCCAGTGCCAGACCCTCTGGTCCCCGCGAGTGCCATGACACCCGACGCTGCTACGACTCCAACACCCTCAATGCCAGCCGACCCTCCACCTGCTTCTAGGCCACCCCGAAGCTCACCCAAGGACCCTTCACCTGCCGAAACTGCAGCTACTCCAGCCAGCGCACACCAGCACGTCCTGCCCATCCCACCAAAGCAGGGCACTACAGTCTCAGATGCATACTACTCAACACCCGCTCAGTCCACAAGCACACCGTCGAACTCTGGGACCTTCTCTATTCATCCTCTCCGGACGTAGCCTTCCTGACGGAGACCCTGATGAACGCCTCCTTGGCGCCCGACATAGCCATAGCCATCCCGGACGCTACAAGATCACCCGCAGGGACCGAAAAAACAAACCAGGAGGAGGAATCGCCATCGTCCACAGGAACACCATCCGAATTTCAACCAGTATTGAAGACTCCCACAGCATGGCAGAACACCTACACTTCCAGATCCATGTCGATCACAACACCACCCTGAGAGGAACCCATGTCTACAGACCCCGGGGACCCCGACCATAGTTCAGAGACTGCATCACAGACCTCATCAGCACGCACGCCCTCGCCTCCACAGAATACATCCTTCTCAGAGACCTGAACTTCCACTTCGAGAACTCCAACGACAGCAACTCCACAACCCTAGCCAACCTCTGACTCAAACAGCTCGTCACAACACACGCTCGACCCCATCTTCTCCACCAGCAACCATGTCACCTTCAGCCACACCACCGAACTCCACTGGACCAACCACCACTGCATCCACTTCTCCTTCGAGAAACACACCGCGCACATTCAACCGCAACGAATCCCACAGGGCAGCTGGAACAAAGTCTCAGAAGACCAGCTCCTCACCACCCTCGCCCGAGACCCTCTATCCGATCCCTCTGACACCAACGTAGCGGCCCACAACTTCAGACAATGGATCGGCGACTGCGCCAACACCCTCGCCCCGATCACAAAACCCTCTAAAAGGCGCACCGACACATGAGCCATCTGGTTCAACGCCGACCTCCAAACAAACCTGCTGAAGAATCGAGAAGCAATGGCACCAAGACCAGACACCAGACAACCACGCAGCCCTCAAGAACGCCAGACGCAAGCACCACCAACTCATCCGATCCGCCAAAAGGACCTCCTTCAAGGAATGCATCGACAACAATGCACACAACAGCAAAGAGCTCTTCAGCATCGTGAAAGAACTCACCTCCCCCAGCTCCAGCACAAGGAGCTGAGGGTTCAAGTCAAGCCAAGGGGGTTCAAGGGTAAAGGTCCCCGCAGCAGGGTGGAAGCCAGTGAAGTGAGGCCAAGTGCTAGCTTGAAGCCTATTGCACAGATGTATTAGTATTCCAATTTGGTCAACAAGTACAAACAACTATATTTCGGATCTGCTGAATGTATTATTAAATATGTAGGTAGCTACTTTTAACAGACTGTCTTGTTTCTCTTTGCATTATGGATTTATTAACTTTCATAATAATATGATATGTGCGATTGGTAAAAGACAAATGGAGATGCACAGATCTCTTGAAACCGCAGCTTCCTGGGTTATGATACTTTAGAGGGTGGTATGTCTCCGGTGTTGGTGTTAGTGTTTGTGCTTTACTTGCTCTATGCCTAGCAAACATACTGCCATATCTCCAAACGTCTGCATATCCGCCTTCCTGGTGCCTACATTGAACTCTCCTGTCTCCAGCATGTGTCCACGACCCTCTATCCTGTGCTTGCAACTCCTTGTTTAAAAGTTTTGAGTCTTTGTCCCCTGCCGTGTTCCCACCTCTCTATCCAACTGTTCTCAAATACCAATTGTAGAGCACCTGGTTACACAAAACGGTATGTCCCCATGCTAGAATCAGAGCCTCCAAGGAGAATAGACAGAAGCTCTGCAGTTCAGACGAGAAACAGAACCTAATAGGTGAGAGCTGAACTGGATAACATACAGAAATCGAGTTAAGAAGCAAATAGCCAGGTTTTCATTTGTTTACAAAATGTTCGAATCAAATCAACAAAATGTTCAAATCAAATCATTTCTGCTATGACTTTTACAATGATGAAAATTTCACCCTATCAGTCGGTCCATTTCTTGCAGTATTCGATCTCCCAGTCAGTATCCACATCACATTGTGACCAGGTCTGCTGTAGGCCAACATGTTTTTCAAACCTTAACATACTACATGCAAATAATCTGAATGACAAGCAATTAACCAACACAAACCACATTTACACATCCAATAATTTCTCATTTATAATTGATCAATGAACTATCATGCCTGGTACTTTTTAATTTTTATTTTATTCCTCTTAAAGGCTGTACATATTGGTTATTATGATAAAATTAACACAAGCAGTAAACTTCAACAAATATATTGTATATATACACACAGAATGAAGTAAACATATCAATGTGCAACAATGCATTACTCCAATACATTATTTCCAGAAAACAAATATGAAAATATAGTAAGAATATTTTTAGAAATCTGAGAATTTTCCACTTCATTACTTTTAGTTTGTTTGTATAATGCTGCATTTTATTTTATATTTCATGTGGGTATTTCGCATAGCACATAAAACCTGCATATGGTGCTTTTAGAGTGCTTTAGGACAAAGGTACATATAGGGAATGGTTTATTGCAATATTGCACATTTACAAGACCATGGTGGTAGAGCACATTTAGATCAGCTGGCAAGGATGGAGATCGCTGGTATATACTTACTGTTGAATATGTCCTAAATGTTTACAAAGTCTTGAAGAAGAGTATGAGTCCCGACCATGTGGGTGTAGAAGGAATGGCCTGTCCCCAGGACTTCTAGAAACACATGAAGACTGTTTTTAAGGCTAATTGGATTAAATAAATGGCATAGAGAAGAGGTGAGTCCTTAAGGATCTTCAAAATTTGAAGTAGCCATTTTTGGTCTAAAACGTAGAGTTATTAACTCCATTCATAAGCAGGAGATCTGAACCTGAGAATGTCTATCACCGAATCCCTTATATCTAGTAGGTCAGGAAATCACCAGATGCGGGTTGGCGAACCAGAGGCTTCAGGTCGGTAAGTAGGCAGTGAACTGTTTGAAAGTGTGTTCAGTGGACAGCCGTGGAGTACCTTGTTTTGAAAGTCACCCTTTCTTTTACTCAGAGTTGGTAGAGGGATATAACGGCCAGTGGGTATTGGTCTGTCATTTCAATCCAATAAGAGTTGAGCTGTATACTTTTGTACTCTGTCAAGCACGGCAAGGTTTGTTAGAGACGAATGTCAGGCATTTGTATTATCCAAGAAGCACTACATCAGGGGAGGATGGGGGGGGGGAATTCTGAGAGAAGTGGAATAATGGCAGTACCCCCTTTAGCTGGTGTAGGTGGCAGAATGCTGTTCTGATGAACGTGAAGGAAGATTGTTTTAATACAGAAAGTATGCTTTATCTAAAGGAGATACCAATCTCTATAATTTAACTTTTTATTGAGTCAGTTCACTTTTGTCAGGTTCACACATACACACACACACACACACACATGGATTCCAAGAGATTTTAAAACCTGGAGGATACACTCATTTAGATTTTGGCCTTAGCATAAAATTAGCTGCCGTTCTACACTACACCGTGATCTGTATTTGGCCAAAGCAGTTCCTGCCTCCAATCTCTTGTTTCAAGTAAATAAAAACTGCACTGACACAATGAATATATATGCACACTGAATCTGTGCATGCGTAGGTGCATGGTTTTAGTGCCAACCCATATCAGAATTCCCTAAATGTATTTCAATATTACATTTAGTGGTCTGTGGTGAATCCAAACCTTTGAACAATGTTAGATCATCCTTTTTAAACAAAAGGTGTGAGCCCAACATATGGAATGTCAAAGAGCAGAACCATGAATACAGAAAGCTAATATGTGCCAAGCAAACCGAGATAAATAAGCGCAATAGAAACAGAACAAAATCATTCAACCATAGAAGCATTTACACATTGCTGAATAAAGTAATCACAAATATTCTAAAGGGTCATGTTGGTCTTTAACCTCTTTCTCAGTGACGCAGTACGGATTGCACAATTTTTGTATTATTCTCACATTTGCAGTTCTGTGAAGATCAAGCAATGCCGTTAGGTCACCAGTTAATCTGCTGCAAGACCAACCTAGAGTGAGAATTTCGAAAGTGTTCAATTTTAGAGTACAAAGTCTCCATTGAAGGCAAGAAGGAAAATAATCATGTCATTGGGTTCCTCAGTGCAAAATGACTGGCTGTTCAAAAAGACACGGTCCACTACGTTTCTGAAAGTGTTCAAAAGAGGCAAGGGCAATCTGAAACATAAATAGCTCTGACTCCGACCAGGGTAACTGCAGACACCACTCCTCCTACTGTGACTGTTTATTCTGTGACTAGACTTGTTTCAATAGCCACTTCTTGGTTCTCTTGGGATATATGGGAATAAGTGCACGTAAATCTCAAAATGAACTGACAATTAGACTGACCCTTCCCAGTCAAGCACCCAAAGTATATTAAAGTTCATGTAAAAGTATGTAATCTGCAATTAAGGTAGTATATACCAAAACATAAATCGGCGGTACTAATTTCAACTTTTGCGGTCAGCTGAATATGTTATTGAACTGTGTTTCATTTCCTTAATCCAAGCGCGTGGGTGAATTAAACCAATGTACGTTAATTCAGCATAAATTCTTAATTTTAACTACATCTTCTTAGACACAAAATATCGCTAATTCCAAAAATATGTGTTGAATGCAGCAAGGCATAATTGATATGAAACTACTTTTTTAGAGAGCTTATCCAAATGTATGATTTTAAATGATTAAACCAAAAAGAAATACCTAAAAAGCAGTAAAAAGAAAAACTATTTCTTTTCAATAAAGAGTATTGAAAAAAACGGAAACTTGTATAATGCAGTTCAACGGATGGAAAACCAAAACTTTGTTAAAAATATTCTAGACCACACCTGCCAATCCCCTTTGATTGGTATCCCAACACTATATAGGTGTTACAGTAACCCAGAAGGTTGTGGCAAATGGCCTTGATGGATAAAAGAAATGTGTAAATCAGAGAAATGTTTTAAAGAACTTCAGAATAATCTTTTCACACCAGCCTGAACATAGACTTCATAATACAGTAACATTAGAG
This sequence comes from Lissotriton helveticus, assembly GCF_964261635.1. Lineage (NCBI taxonomy): Eukaryota > Metazoa > Chordata > Amphibia > Caudata > Salamandridae > Lissotriton > Lissotriton helveticus. The sequence goes on from NC_136073.1 coordinate 864,244,921, forward strand.
AATTCAGCCAGACATCTGCAAAAATATGTGGGGTGGTCAGACTAAAATAAAGAGAAATAAATGAAATGCAAAACAAGTGCAATCAAAGATCTGAACTAGATATAGTTATATTACATGTTGCATTGTCTCAATGACCTAAAATGTTCTTATTGAAGAGATTGGATCTGAAATCGTTCTACTCTTACTTGGGTCACCTTAGAGTTTGGTATTTTTACTATGCCTTCTACAGATCATCATCAGATTTTACAATGGACTGATTTTTCCATAGAAATACACTGTTTAATGACAACATTATTGAAATAACTTACATTTTGATCAGAACTTTGAAAATATACCTTTAAGTGTTTCTTGATAAATGTTCAGGAGTCACATTGCTCAAGACAATTCAAAGCTATCTCTGTACTGCACATATTAGGAGTTTTGTTCCAATGAAACCCCCCTGCAATTTTCCTTAGGTGGATTTTGGTAGGTAACCCCTGTTGACCTTTACCTTGCGGGGCGGGGTGGCTGGTAAATGCCTGGACATTCAGATTTTAGTGCGGTGAAAAACAGCACATTATGTCCCATTTTCGGAACAAAACTTTGAATAAGTGATAATTATCACCTGATCACCTTGGTGTTGGACTTTATCTAGTGTAATAATTCTATCATTCAACACAGGACAGTTGTACTGAAGGCCAATGAGTCAGCGAGGGAGAGCTTAAACATCTGTCTGTGAGGTTTCCTGTGTGGTCCCAGTATAATATTTTGATGGAACTATTTTGAGTTTCCCATAGGCTGCGTCTTTGTCAATTTTGGTTGCAAGCGTTTGCAATCACAGTTTACCACTTTCCTTGAGGTACAGCTTCAGGAATATGTTGTTTACATACTCTTTTAAGTGCTTTCGAATACAGTGTAAGCATTGCTCTGAGCACATGATCCAACCTCAATATTTCTTTAACAAATCTGCTGCCACATTATATGCTTGTTACAGTTTAAATGAAATTCACCAAGATTCAGAAAATGTTTGTAGCTTGCTGTGACTTAACAATAGTCTTAAGTACATTTTTGAGAATATGTCTTCTGAGGACTTAGGCAAGTTTTCTAATTACCTTTATTTGAACATTAACTACCTTATAATTTTAGACGCTTTGTCTTCTGTAATCAGTTTGTGCAAGACGCTCAGACCAGGACCTTGCAGAGATAAAGTGTTATCAGAAGAGACCCAAAGAACAAAAGAAAAACAAGTAAACAATGTAAACCTCCCGCCAAGATCATAGGGTACATGTCAAATATAATTTCCAAGTGCTGAAACCAATTCTTGGTTGTCGAGTAAGCATTTACAGAAGGAGTTATGGCAGATATGTTGGCAGCACCATTAGAAGGGTGTTGTATCTTCATTATTTCCGCATTCCAAGAGTATCGGCCAATGGAATACTGTCAGTAGTGCATATTTAGTCCAATAAAAGAAACCTATAAGGGAGATAAATCTTTTTAAGGTTCAAAGTGTTGTTTTAAAGTGCAATAGTGTGCTGGTCAGTCTGTCAATTGAAGTCAATGTCCGAAACAGATTACCAATATTAGAAGAGATTTTCCATAGATGTGGCTTAGCCTGCCCACACAGACTCAGGGTAATCTCTTGGTGAAAGAATTTGGAGAGTTGGAGTGTTTTTCTTCAGCAACATTCACATTCCTCCGCATGGCCTGGACATGGCTCCATGGTTACAGCTACTCCCATTCCACTGTACCCAGTTGGCATTTCAGCTACTTCTGTCCACTGACCACATTCAGGATTGTAACACTCAACACTTGATAGAAAGCCAGTCTGATTAAACCCACCTGAAAAACACCAAAATAAAGTTTCACAGTATCTCATTTGACTTATTTCTGCGTAATTAACATGCAGAAAACCGCAAACTAAAAACAGTTCCATGCTAACTGACATTTGTTTAGAGCTACATTGCCTTTAGATTCACCTTGAATGAAAAAAGTGGTGTTTTTTTGTGAATGGTTCTGGAAACTTATGATATGATGTTCTGCCTGTCATTTACATTGGCTGCACCTCAAATTGTGTGAGGCTGGAGAAATTACGATTCAAGCCGGTCTTCCCATCTCACGTACACATTGATTTGTTCCTAATAAAATGCTTTTGACTGGATTCATCTTTGCATTGTTGGTGGCATGCACCATACTCCTGTTTATCTTCACCGCCGTCCTGGTATTTCTTTTTTTCCAAAACAACGCTGCTATGCACGAAGTCCATGTCACCAAGGAAGGATAGTAGCACATTTAGAGGTTATTGTCGGAATAGGTTAAGGGCTCCATAGCTGATACTTCCATATTTTCATCACAGAAATTCTGTATTGTCGAATTGTATATGGTATGTGGCGTGTTACTTGTAAGTAGCTAACAAATCTGTGGCTTTCTTTACACTCACTGGCAACAGGGTGTGTTAAGTTTAGCACTCCGGTAAAAGTGACAAAACTATGAGATTGTGCTAATGTTTCCTGCATATATTTGACTTACTTACAGTCAAAGACCTTAGGCTAAGGACCAACATTTAGCTATGTCTAATTCAAGAGATTCCTGAACATTAAGTGCTAGGACTTGCTCATGGCTGTTAACCAACCTCTACTGACCTATCAGCACAAGAGGAAAGCTGGATCATAAAGAACTCACGCTTCCAATCAGACTCAAATTTGCTTCTCAACTGTGTGCTCTTAATTGGAATGCGACTTCAACAATGTACAAAATTATAATGAATAAAGAAACACCTATTTGGCTGTGCTTCAAAGTGCTTTTATTTGTATGTTTCCAGGAAGAGCACCAGTAGCTGCTTTACCTATAATTGAGTAAGCTCTGCACTTACTTGGAATGGTTTGTAGGCTTTCTTATACTTATGTTTTTCTCTCTGGATATAGACTATTTAGATAGCTATATGTTTATAAAAACTGAGTCATATTTAACAAAGAGTTGCTCGGTTTTCTCAATACCTTTGGTCCTGTTGGGTTTAAATGCCTGATGTATTTTTACAGAGGTGAACTGCAAGTCAGATAAAGGTGGTATGGGCATTTATCCTCTTCAAGGCTACATGAAGAACATTCTTCACTTCTAGACAACATATGCTCATTTTTTCAATATGATGACATAGGAAGTGCTCATGGTTGGACCTTATCCTCTTTGACAATGTCAATATAAACTGAAGGCACACTGAATACCTGTACAGCACCTAAACGAGAGGAAATCAGTTCCATTTAGTGATGCAATGCTGTGTTGCACCATGTGGTCTTCAGTATAGGACAGATGCTCCGGTCTGCATGGCAATCTATTCTGTGATTCTCTGGCAACTGAAGATTGGGTATGAAGAAACATTTGTTTGGCGCACACTGCAGTGATCAGGATTGGCCATTTGTACCACAGAATATCAACAGAAAATATATTGTGGCATACTTATATCAAGGACAGAATATGAAGGGACACCATTTTTAAAGATAAGTCAACATAGAAGTATAGACTTACTGTTCCTAACTTCACATCGCGGTATCTTGAGCATATATGTACAGTCTAAGTAGATATATGTGGAGTAAGGTATAGAAAATCTAGACTTACTTACCTGTCGATATTTTATTTTCAATATTCTTTTGTTTATATTCTTTCCCATCAATATTGTTGATTCGCTATTCAGGGGGAACAACAGATTGGCCACATTCTGTATACTTTCAATCTAAGGATGACTTTCAGTCAAAGGACAAAGATAATATTGAGGCAAATACATAGAAAAACATGCCTCACAACCGCTCAATTGAGTTGAGTTCTGACTATCAGGATACACAGTCTCATCACTCCATGCTTTTTGCTGTTGTAAAAATATCTACTTAGAGGGATCCACTCTAATCAAAGATTTATGCTGGTTCTCTGTCACTGATGATCCATTTGCTTCTAATCTTTTCAGCGCAATCTAGTTAAAACATCTGTTTTCGGTTTCCCAACGTTGGCAGATGAACAGCTGTGATCTGCCATCCTTGTTCCAGGAATTTTTAGGTCTCGTAGAGGCGTGGGCGGAGCAGCGAAGCTGCTGGGCACACCCTGCGAGAGATATTGTTCTGAAAAGGGTACTGTAAGACCCGCTCCTCCTTTTCAGTGGGAAGCGCCAGCGTTTAGGGTAAACACAAGCTTGCCATTGAAAAGGAGGATTTTCAGTTGCCGTCCTGTCCACATTTTTAGACAGGCCCTACGGACACTTTTCTTATCTGCTTGTTTATTTTAACAAGCAGATAAGAACATTCTTCACCACAGCTGTGAGCAGACATGGAGAGCGGAGGCGCTGGTGGCCACGGGGACTGTAGCTCTCCCCCACCCACTCACCCCAGCCGGGCTCTGCCTCTCAGTGTCTGCCAGCAGACACTGCAGCAGGGGAGAGTATCTCCCCCGCCCTCCCACCTTCAACCTCTTCCTGGTCTTTGCTGCTAAGGCCTGTCACTTGTTGATATAACGTGAACAGAGACATCTTTTGTGTGTGTGTGTGGGGGGGGAGTGACTCGCTCAGTAAAGCAAACTTCAGTGTAGTCTTGTTAAAGTGACTTTCGATCCATCCGAGATAGAAATATGTTTTGTGTTGAAATCTGCAAATTATGCAACAGGTTGTGGTTTGCGTGCAAGTACATTAACGGAAAGCGCCACTGGCGCGGAAACACAAAAAATTGTTGAGGTCATGAACATGAGTAAAAATAGAACAACAAATAATGAAGCAGTGACGTGGTTGCTAGAAAGCAAAATCACTTGTTAGCAATGCTTAATTTGTGGCATAAGTGCCAGGGCCCAAGATATTTCTCAGGAGGCCACTGTTGCTTTTCCTATTTCAGGCCACTGCCAGTGCTGTCAAATACGAGAACCAACGGCACCCACTATCCAGGGTAGAACAAAAAACAAGTGTGTATACCCAGTCCTGAATCTGCTCATTGCTAGGCCTAGGAGAACTAATTTTCTGTTTCCAGGAACACCTTCACAAAATAGCTGCGGTTTCGCGAAACAGGGATGAAAATTCTGCCAAGGGTATACCATGAAACGAGCCACCTAAAAAGAATGAAACGCAAAAACGCTCACCAAACTTCCTCGATTGACAAACCGCGAAGGGCCACGCCCGCGAAACTCTGCGTAAATCTGGCCCGTGCGCGAAATATCCCACGATGGCGGATTTCTCTCGTTTCATGTTGTAGTGGAATGCTTTGCCCACACAAGTCTTCACACTGGTTGAAACGATGGCAGGGTGGGGTTCACTGTGTAGAGGTAGGGTGAGCACTAGTGATAGCCATGTCAACATGGCAGTGCGTTGTCTCACTGCATGAAACTGCATATCATATCCTAAGTGTAGCGGACTTTTCATAGAATTGAATGTTCCACTGCTGTTAATCTATCGCACTGCACATCCAACGGCATGTTACACTATCTGTGAACAGAGCTCTGGATTTTGCCCTGCATAATGAACATTATAGTATAATGTAAATCACACTTAGTGGGCTGTAGGCTACACCGTGCGTTGCACTGTACCACGTACTGTAAGTGTTCTCAATCACGCTGTCGCACTGCATATTGTCTATCACACCACACAGTAAATGGCACTGTACATTACACCCGTACATTACGCACTCCAAAGGGTCGAAACTTGAAGCCGAGTATAGCACTGCATTTGATACTGCACGCTGCACTGTATATCCTGTCGAAGTAACCAGGCTGCACAAAGCAGTTCGCATTGAATATTGCATAATACATCTAATTGTTTATCGTTCCGCGTGCCAATACATACTGCAGTGCAATGCACACTGCACATCCAACCACAGTTAACGACCTTATGAATTCTATATTAACTAGTACAGATGTTTATTTCACGCCGTATGTTGCACTGTATAAAGAACTAGCAGCCCGTCCCGACGTTGTCCGGGTATGAAATAGAATGTGTGCAATGTGTGTAATAGGCAAGGGAAATTTATTTTAAAATCTATCGGTAGAGAACATTTTTAGCATGAAGTGTCACAATAGTTAGGCATGTGTGTGCAGATAGTGTGTGTACCTCGGAGTAAGAAGTATTAGCAGATGTCTCTAGTGTGTATGTACTCCACTTCCGTAGGTAAGCGTGTGTGAAAGTATATTCAGTTGTAAATTTCGTTTCCCCGCAGCCACGCTGAATCACGCCATCCCCCGCTTGAGGCCCGGCTCCAGTTTTGTTTGATGTTGTGCTTGTGGTGTGAAGTCGTTGATGCAGAGGGGTGACAGCGCGCGCTGGAGACGCTGCGCGTGTGGGAAAGTGCAGTCAGTTCAAAGGTTAGTGTCTCAGCAGGCGCGCTTAGTCGCGTCATCCGCCGCCTGAGCCTGGCTCCAGCCCTGGTTGATGTTGTGCGCCTGGTGTCAATTCGTTTATGCAGAGAGTTGAGTGTGTGACAGCGCGCAGGAGACGCTGCAGTTAGTGTCCCCGCAGGCACGGTCCTTTATGCAGAGAGTTGACTGGCTCACAACGCGCAGGATACTGTGCAGTTATTGTCACCACAGACACGATCAGTCGCTTCTGCCCCCGCCTAAGCCCCGGCAATTGCCACGCCCATTGGCCACGCCCCTTGCTCCAGCGCAATTGCCGCACCCATTGGCCTTGGCCACGCCCCCGGCCCAACGCACACGTTTGTTTTCCACACGCCCTCAAGGCATGCTTTTTTTGGGGGGATGTGCCGCGCGATTGTTGCGCCCATTGGCCACACCCCTTGCTGCCGCGCAATTGTAATTGCCGCACCCATTGGCCTTGTTCACGCCCCCAGCACAACGCACGCGTTTAAGGAACGCTTTTTTTTTGTCGTCATGCCGCGTCCCGCCCACGCTCACAAAGGACTACTTTGCTGGTAAGGTTCTTTTACTTTTCAAATGTATATGGTGGGCATCTGTATAGCCTATGTCCTTCTGCTGCAACTGCCCTTTCCAATGTTGTGATTGGTGCTGTGGTTCCTGAGATTACCCGCCTCAAAGGTTTAGGCTCTCTCTTTATAATATTAGTATAGATAGACTCACGTCACGTAGCTATGCTTCAAACTACATTGTGCTGAAAGTCAGCTCGCACAAATCAGTGTATCATTGTATGTTGCACTGTAGACAACTTTGTGCCCCCCCCCCCAAATATGCTACTATGTACTGTATGCTGAATGTTTCCAGTTGCTTGCTTCTCTTCGTCTTGTTGTGGGATTGGCCCACCCATCCGCACCGTTTTACTGCTCGTGCCCCCCCCCCGGTGGGTGGCAGCCACGTCTTCAATACACATCACCTGCCATGGCTTCCTGTTGCTCACCATTTCTTTTCATCGCAGTGTACTGCACAAGCGCCTAGATAACCCCCATACTGGCGGAGTACCCACATCTGAAACTTCCCTTGCTGCTCTTGTTCTGTGTATTATTATTATTATTATTTAGCGATTTATAGAGCGCCTGGTGACCCGGAGGCATCCCCGCGCTGTGAAAATTATTGGAGACCGGAGGTAATGAGGAGGGGTACTATTTGGGGAAAAGGAGAGTTTTCAGTCTTTTACGGAAGAGGGGGTAACAGGATTCCAGACGCAGGCTGCGGGGGAGTGAGTTCCATCCTGAGGACGCTTTGACAGAAAAGCGTCGACCACCGGTGCGTACCTTCCTGAATCTAGGGACACTGGCCAAGCGTTCGTTGTCCGAGCGCAGGAGTCTGGGGGCTTTGTAGGGAGTGACCATATCCTTCAGGGCAGCTGGACCAACACCATTGATGAGTTTGTGGGCAGTGCACAGGGCCTTGAATTCTACCCTCTGCCGCACCGGGAGCCAGTGAAGAACCTTGAGGGCAGGTCTGGCCGATGCTCTGGGGGGGAGGCCCATAATGAGCCGCGCCGCCGCATTTTGGATGCGTTGGAGTTTAGCCAAGGTGGATTCGGGGGCCCCGAGGTAGATGGCATTGCTGTAGTCAAGCCGGGAAAGAATAAGACCTTGAACCAGTAGTTTCCTTGATAACGGAGGAAGTAGTGGGAGGATCCTGCGGATGGATCGCATGAGCCCAAAACAGATTCCTGCTGTTTTGGCTGCTTGGGTCTTCATGGTCAACTCAGGTTCTAGCCAGACTCCCAGTGTCTTGATTTCCTTTTTCGGGGTTGGTACCTCACCGAGGACGTCTGGCCAGACCGAAAGGGGGATGGTTGTCCATTTCTTGCCCATAAGCATGATTTCAGTTTTCGCTCCGTTGAGCTTCAGAGAGGAAACGTTCCTTCTACCACCCCAAACAGCGCCCGAAGCCACAAGTAACTATTTCTAATGGCCTCCCCTTTCGAGAATGTAGCACCTAGGGTCCTGAGAATTGTGCGATTGAACTATAAGTCACCACGCTCAGTATCAGCACTGCATAAGGCTCTGCCCCCTCTGTTAATTGACTAAGACACATCATTTCTTTCCACCCTCTACCCAAATCACTGCCAGTCTGACTGCAGTGCAATAGACTAGGCACTATACGAACTGATAATGCACCGATCCCGTGAGTCTCGCGGCCCTCACAGTTGCACTAGAACCACTCATAAACTCGCCTCTTCTTGCCCCCCTTCTATAACACATCGGATCCCACCAGTTGCCCTAACTATTCTTATATGACTATTCAGGCGCTATATGACTCCACTCACAGCTAAGAGCAGCGCTCTCCCGCAACCTCTACAGCGCTGCACCAAGGCGAGGACGGATGATAGATCGCACTCTCCCCGATCTCACTGAATATACTGCACAGCACCTGAGTTTAGGCGCTATAAGGATCGATAAATCATAGCGCTGTGTGCGAAAGTGCATTTTATAGAAATGTTCTTACCTCAGAGGGTGTCTGTCTCTCCCAGACCCCCACACATGAACCGAGAAGTGCCCGGACACCCCGACTCGAGGCGCTATAGGACTTCTCACCGCTTAGACTGCGGGCGCGGGGAGGTCGCTGCAGCCGGGACCGATGCCTCCGACGGTGTAGGCGAGCAGCAGCCAGAGCCGAGAGCCGTATGGCACATCCTTGAGGAGCCGTGAGCGCATCTCCACGCCCTCCTCAGCTGACCCGAAGCGCTGCATTCCTCCAAGCTCCCGTCTCGGCTCTCTCTTCCCTTATCTGCAACCGCACAAGGACCGGGGGAGGGACAGGTGAATCACATAATAGAGTGATTCGGTTCAGCCCAAAAACTTCCGCTGGGTGAGTGAATGAAAGAATAAAGGTGCGCGCGGGCTCTTACCGTGCGCCTCTGCTAACTGAGTCGTGTTTTGGCAGCTCCACTAACAGGTGTGTCGAAGGTCACATGGCTCGTATTCGTTCATACACTGAAATCGTCCCTCGTATGACAGCTGGCTACTATCAGTGCAGCAGGTGCAGTGGCACCAGTGCCAGGGGTTGTGGCTGCACACCAAGCACTGAAGTATACAAAACAAGCATTTGTAATGCAATAGGTCTCGCATTTACGCAAATTTAAGCTATTGGCATTGTGAATGACAATGCCTTTTATTTATGTTTTAAAAATCAAAACATAGATAAAAGGCATTGTCATTTACAATGCTAGTAGCTCAAACTTGCGTAAATGCGAGACCTATTGCATTGCAAATGCTTGTTCCAAATTGTTTCAGCTTCCTTCTGGCACCCCATGACCAGATTCCTTTCTGCAGTTTCTAACTGAACATTACCTTTGTTTGTGCAAAGTAGGCCTTATATATTAAGTCAGGAATGAGTTGATGGCTAGATAGAATATATTTAATAAACTTCAGCAGGCTGATCACATAGGAGTTCTTTCTTTATGATTAGCAACAAGACTATACCAGCTATATAGCACAATGAGTTATAAATCTGTGATTGATGAAGGAATGCAAACTGGAAAACAAATACGGTAGAACTGGAGAGGGAGTGTAAGCTTCTGTCCAAATATTCCAATGAACAGAAGAATGAACTGAGTGCTGGAGTCAGTTTAGGAGTACATTTTGGGGAATCAAATAAAAAAGTGTGAGATTGCTGGTGTGAATTAATCAGAATAAATCAGTGAGAGAGTAAAAGAGTGAACAGAAGAAAAAAGTCAGGGGAAGACTGAGCGAATGAGTTTGAAAGCCAGAAGAGTGAGTTAAAGAGCAACTGAGTAGAAGATAGAGTGAGTTGGTGAAAAATAGTGAGCAATGGAAACAGAAAGTGAACAAGGAGGACGAGCAGTGAAAGAAGAAGGATGAACAGAGGGAAGATGAAGGTGAAGAAGAGAGGGAGGAAAAAACTAAGGAGCTTTTATGTACAAATTCCTATAAGCATTGAACACCCTCCCATAGATGCAGTACATGGTTCTTATGTTGTGACATAATGACAACTCTGAGACTTTCACGGATTTAAGAGAAAATTATAGAACCAATTTATGATATCTCGGTAGGAATGTAAACACGGCAAGAGAGGATGGTGCACCTGATACTCAAAAGTTTCCTTAGACTTGCTTGATGCCTGTCCCAAATACAATACTAAAATGACATCAAACATCCAAGAGTGTGAAACCTCTGTGTGTCACCAATTTGAATTTCCCTCAGCTTTTTCTCACCAATCTTTGAAAGTTCAAGAGGCAGAACAAGTTGAAGTACACATTAGGTTTTTTGACACTGTGAGCAGAATATCTAAGAGAAGCAATATGTCACAAGTATACAAACTCTTCCAGGAAAGTAGTCATAAATTAACATAATCACTGTGGTTTCGTGAAAAGTTAACGTTTCTATCATGAATGTTTTCAAATGGGCTTCATAAAAATACATAAAGGATTTATCCTTACCAAGTGCATAAATTTTCCCTTGGTGCACGGTCACTCCATGAGCACTTCTCTGGTGCTTCATTGGGGCAATGGTCTCCCACCTGTTTTTTTCAACACTGTATCGCTCTACGCTGTTTAATTGGTTACTGCCATCATAGCCTCCAACAGCATAAATGTAATCATCAATGGCCACAACTCCTAAAGGAAACAAGGTATTGTATAAAATGAAACAAGAGAATTCTTAAATTATAACTTACTGGTAATTGTACAGACGTTGGTGACGGAGCACACCAAAAGCTTGCTTATGTGTGCAGCTTCTACACTTGGGCATGGCTGATCTTCCTCTGCTTGTGGTAAGATCATCAACATGGTCTTTAACTGATTGAAACTCTTCTCAATGCTGGGAAGAGTGGAGTCATGATGGGATGTAGTAGCGTGGAGAAGGACAATGTAGTATTGGGTTGAGTGTAAAAAATACTAATTGTACATCACACATCTGTTAAGTTTAAGTTTATTGTTTCAGTTAATTAAAACCATAACAATTTTGCATCTTAAAACCATAAATTATTACAGTTGATAACATCATGAAATAATACTTCCTTAGAAAAAGTGCAACCAATCATTCACACATCAATTTATGCTCAGGCTGGGGGTATCTAGAGGCTTTTGGATCAGCAGGTGTAGGCAATTGTTGGCTTTTGTGAATTTGAAGCAACAGATATCATAAAATCTCGTCTGTGCTAGTTGCATCTAGTGTGGTGCTTTGGAGAAAATTGGTGAAATCCCACTTGGGATTTGAGTAAAATTCCTGTAAATCACTAAAGTTCTTCTAGGAAAAAGGTTTGCAATGCCAATTATGTCTTCAATGACTCTGATGGCAACCAGTAGTAAAGTATCGCAGTGCAAATAGCAGCTATGCCTACAACTAATGTGTATTTGTGTACATACTTATTCCAGTTTAGGTAAGCTACAGAGTAGTCCACAGCATTCACCTTCTTGAGAGAGTGTGGGAGAAAGATAGTGATTGTGACCATTTGTGGTTGCCAGGTGTATGTGTAGAGGTGGCTGTGTGTTGCCCTGTAACTTAATTAGCAATTGCTGTGATGTGGCAGATGTTTTCATTTAGGGGCCTACCGTACCCTTGATTTGTAGGCTTCCTGCAAACCAACACGATGCAGGAGGTCATGAGAAACAGAAGCCTCAGTCAGTTTCACCGAAATCCAGGATAGAGGCTGAAACATCAGTATCATAACCTGAATATCCTGGACTCGCTGCTTGGTAGGATAAGCCCAAAAGTGTGCTGTGTCCAGAACAACTCCAATGAAAGGGAACATCTGGGAAGAAATCAGGTGTGACTTCAGCATGTTTAGAGAGAACCCCAGCGAATGCAGGAGGTCTGCCGTAGTCTGAAGGCGGGAGATGACAGCCTAGGGCGAGGACGACTTCAACAGCCAGTCGTCGAGGTAGGGAAGACTGAAATCCCTGCAACCACCGCCATCACCTTGGAGAACACCTACGGAGCACTGGTAAGGCCAAAAGGTAGCACAGTAAACTGAAAATGCTCGTGGTCTACCTTGAATCGCAGGTAACGTCAGTGGCCCGGCAGGATGGGGATGTGAAAACACGCATCCTGCAAGTTCAACGCTACCAGACAGTCTCCTTGGTCTAGGGCAGACAAGACCTGAGCCAATGTGAGCATCATGAACTCCTTTTTGAGGCAGTGGTTGAAGGTTCGAGGATCTAAAACGGGCCGTAACCCATTGTTCTTCTTCAGAATCATAAACTAGCAGGACAGTGGCTGAGATACGGTTGATGCGGCTGAAAACCCCTTCTGTTGCCATAAAAGGGGCAAAAGCTAGACTGGCCATAGGGTGGTACTGAGAGTCCCAAGGCTCTGGCCATAGCACAAGAGTCCTTGAAGCACTCTAAGGCCGAGTCCGCCTTTGCTCCAAAGAGACGAAAATCTGTCAAAGGGCATGTCCATCAAATTAGCTTGGACATCATTACCCGAGTAGCCAGATGTTATTAGCTAGGCGTTGAGCCGCAAGGCCATTGTCGACGAAATCGCACCGCCCAGCATGTCAGTGGTGTCAAGGCAACACCCAATGGTGAATTTTACTGCATCTCTCCCATCTCATCCTTGACCGCCTGGGAGAGCGCAGGCCGGGGCTCCTCTGGGACCTGAGGTTCCGTGATTTTCGACTTCGCTTCGTAGTCAGCCACCATTTAGTGACAGCCGCCATTTTGTGTTGCCCTCACTCAGGCGACACGGCGAACATAGTGTTTTTGCTTTTTCAGCTGCTCGCCTCTCCTGTTAAAGAGTAACCCTTTGTCCTTGTCTAAGAAACCGATGTCAGGAACTGGCCGAGTTAGTTAATCCATGTCTAGACTGATTGATCCTTGTCTTAGTTGGCTGTGTGGGTCTCACCATTCTTCCTTTATTTTATCTTGTTTAACTGGCCTTCACTATTCTTTCTGTTTATTCTCTTGTTACACAACTGTCCTTTGAGGCTCGCAAATACGTCCTGCCACCTGCAAATTGAATTACATGCACTAGCACTGATTAACTTGAGGGGAGGGGAGAACACGGGGTCTGAAAGAAGGGCGTATACGAGATACCCGATAGCTTGTTTTCGAACTTTTCCCATTTGTCAGTTCTGTATGTTTTGGGAGTGAGTATTGTAAATGTGTACTGTATAAAAGACTGTTCACCACAGAATGAAGTGGCAGTCTCCTGAGAATTTACTATTGGTGTACTTCTAGGACCACTGTGCTTAGCTGCAGCTAATAAACCTGATTTTCTACGCCGAACAGAGTGTCTCGTGTCTCTGTTTGATAAGGCAGGTGAACCCGGAGATATCAGGCGTGCCCTGCGCCGCTAGGCCCATAAGGCCCGGTTCTCCAATTGGCGTCCCAACGTGGGGCGACTTCAGTGGTAGTGGTTCAGCCCGAAGATCGTGAAGAGCTTTGCAAGAAAATTATGGAGGATTCGCGAACCACGAGAGCGACCCCTGTATGTCGAAGTGGACCGAAGGTCTTTTACAGCGCGGCTACTCCTTTCTGACGGCTGCTGACGACTGCTGCCCTGACTGACGCCCTGCCGTGGCCCTCTGGTGATGATTGGTATAGCGAGACGTTAGACAGACATCTGTTGGCGTGAGAAAACACTTAGTTAAGTATTCGTGGGTAGCGCCCACTCTTTGTTTTGGTTTTTTGTTATTCGATCAGTGCACTTATCGAAGCCGAGGGGTAAGTATGTTTGTGCTGTGACTATATTGTTTAAAAACCCCTTGACGTTTGTAAAGTCCAGTTCGTTACGAAATGCCTGGATTTAGTAAGTTTAAGAAATTTTGTTGTTTGGGTTGTTCTAGGGATTCCCGGCTAGAGGGTTCTTGTCCGATTCCTCCGGTTGGAACTCCCACTTATGAGCTCTATTCCAAACATGGCCTTGGTCCTATTATTTTCAATGAAACTTGGATTCGATACACAAAAAAAGATGGTGTTTTACAGTGGCCACGCAATGGTAGTTTTGAGTCTGACATATTAGATAATTTAGAAGCAATATTTTTTAAGAGAAAAGCCCGGCCGGCAATGTTCGACTCTTTCCGCCTATGGCGTAAGGAAGCCAAACAGAAAGAAATTAAACAAGCAAAGAAAGATAAAAAAGCGCAAGATATGACGATATTACAGGCTGCCCAGCAGTTTAAAAATAATGAGGCTGATCAGACGATTGACGTTTCGGAAAGACAGCATTGTATGGCAATAGATAGATGTTATCCTGTGTTGCCTGCTTCCTCAAAGAATAAGGATCTTGACGAAGATCCTCTTATGTCCCATTTGTTGAGATTACCTCCACCCTATGTATTGGGTGCTAATGCACCCCCCTTGCAACTTGTTGTCCAGCAACCAGCTGCTAATCTGGCTGTTCCGGTTCTTGCCCAATTGCCTCTTCCAGTGATTCCACCCCCGCCACCTTTACCACCGACTTCTGTATCTCAGTCTTCTATGTCTCAGTCTTCTTCACCTTCAGTTTCTTTTGCTACTAGCTCTTCTCCTGCTGTACACAATACATTGTCTCCTGTTCTAGTGTCGGATTCTCCTACAGCTCGTCAACGATTAGTTAACACTGTTTCCGGTCTTTTGTCACCTTTTCTTGGGCCGCTTGATTTTTCTCCTGCCTCCCCTCGAAGGCAATCTCACAGCCAAATTCCGGACTTGGAAGAACAGATTAAGTTAGATTCTCTTGCTCGTAATTGGATCATGAATGGTCCACAGTACAGTGTGCGTGATATTTTAGACACTTTTCTTCAATGGAATGCGCCTTTGCAGAGGTATGTTTTTAATGTAATGTGTAATACTCTTATCAAAGCATGGGGAGATATGGATTTGGATATACCTCCTCAGGGTTTGTTTGAGATACAGGACCAATTTGATAAGGGATTTATTGTGGATTCTGATGTAGAGCACGCTGTCCATAAACTTGTTACTTTCTGGTCTTCCTTTTTCTCTCAAACTTCTCTTGAACCTGATCCTGCGGTTCGGCGTAAAATGAAACAATATCCTATGCGAGAAGTTCCTCCAGTATGGAGAGATGCGGTTGCAGCGGTAGGCAATGTTCCAGGTGTCCCCGCTCATTTTCAGCGTATATGGGTACATGACCCTTGGAAAAGATCGGAAGTCCTGGCGCTTAAACAGTCTTTACCGGACCCTCGTAAGAATCCCGCTGGGTATTATAAAGAGCTGTCCCAGACTGTTGATGCGTGTATTATGAATTTGGCAGATATTGATTTACTGATGGGAAATGTAGTCCCACAAGCATTATGGGCTAAAATCCGTAAGGAGGACCACGATCAAGCTTTGGGTGGTGACTGGGCTGCTATAACAGATGCAGGACAAATAGGTGGTGCTATACCGGATGATTTGATTATAGAATTACCTGGTAAAATAATAGCTCTCATGAAAACGATGATGCCTGCTGTACGAGTTAATTGGGATAAGTTAGCGGCATGCAAGCAAAAGACAGATGAAAGTGTCTCCGATTTCTTTACTCGTTTCGAGGAAACTTTCATCAACCATAGTGGTCAAGATATGAGTACTGAAGGTGGACAGCGATTATTTGTGGACAAATTTGTTTTTAATTTACTTCCGGAATTATCCCACAATTGAAACGATCAGAGAGTTCATGGGCCATTTCATCGACTTCCCAGATATTAGCTACTGCTCAGTATTATGAGAACAGGGATAAGGAAGAAAAGGATAAAGCAGACAAAAAGACTAAAGAATTGAAAACGAAGATTCTTTTGCAGCAGGCTTATCCTCCTCGTTCCGGTCAGCCCCAATCGCAACAGCCTCCACAGTTTCAGAAATTGTTACAAAAACCTACGCCTTTTGTCCCGTGACCTCCGTTGGGTCCTAATCAATGTGCCTACTGTAAAGAGGAAGGTCATTTTAAAATTAATTGTCCGGTCTTACTACAACGTACTGGTGGACAATCTGAGCCACGAGGTCGTGGTGGTTTTCAGTCAACGCCTAGAGGCAGAGGGCGAGGTGCGTTGTCTCAAGAACAGAGTTCCTTACCCCCGCAGAATACTATGAATTATTTTGATCAACAGAATTCTCAGTCTGCGCAATATTATAATGACGATTATTATGTAGAGAGTGAAAGTCCTGATTTTCACACCAGTTAGGACAGCCATAGACAGAGTAAGGGAGTCGTATCAGTTCCAGTGGATCAGAATGGACCTTGTGTTGATGTTGTAGCATTGGGTGTTACAGAGCCGTTTCTTTTGGATACTGGTGCAATGAGAAGTTCTATTATTTACTCCAAACTCCCTGGGGCACCTTTGTCTGGCTTAACGAATGTTTCTGTAGGATTCTCTGGCGCCCCAGATAGCAATCCGGTTTCATGTCTTTTACCCATTTCTATTGGTCCTTACGATTTGGAAGCCCCGCTCATCTTAACGACTGGTTGCGGTGAGAATTTGTTGGGCTTGGATTTATTGAAACGTCTACATGCAACGTTGTATTGTTCCCCCTCTGGTGTAGATCTTACGTTGGGAGACAAATTGATTTCTCCTATGTATCTGTCCAAAGATCAGCTACCACTTGAATTGCGTTCACTTCTTGCTACGCTTTGGGCCACGGGTCCGAATTATGTTGGTTTGCTCAGAATACCACCTTATGTGATTACTGTCAAGCCAGATGTTCAGTTGCCACGTATTCCTCAATACAAGATTTCTAGTGATGGTGAAAGAGCCCTGTTGGCTATTGTGCATGATTTAGTTCAGAAGGGTGTCATTGAAGAAATGAGAGGAAACGTTTGCAACAGTCCTGTTTTACCTATTCTTAAACGTACCGATCCTTCCAAGCCACCTGTGTATCGTTTTGTGATTGATCTTCGAGAAGTCAACAAAATAGTTGTCCCTCAGTTTCCTGTTGTCCCAGATATTACTGCTTTACTCACAATGGTACCTGTTTCGGCTGCTTAGTTCTCAGTTATCGATCTTAAGAATGCTTTCTTTAGTATTCCTATTGCTGAGGAAAGTAGAGATCTCTTTGGTTTCTCTCTTGGAGGCCGAAGTTTTCGATTTAAACGTGCACGTCAAGGCTACTGTGAAGGTCCCTCCATTTATAGCCAAGCTTTGAAATCCCAATTGGATTTCTTCTCTTTGCCTTCCGGTGCTACTCTAATTCAGTATGTGGATGATTTGTTGGTGGCTGCTGATTCGGAAGAGGTTTGTAAAGATGCGACTATTTTACTTTTGCGCCACTTGTCTGATTTACATCATAAGGTGTCACCCTCTAAGTTACAATATTGCTGACAAGAGGTTACCTATTTAGGTCATCTCTTGTCGAAGGAGGGAAGGCGATTGACTCCAGAACGTATTCATGCAATTTCACGAATGTCTGTACCATCCACGCAAAAGGAAGTGCGTGCCTTTTTGGGTATTACCTCCTATTGCAGACAGTGGATTCAAATTTTTCCCTACTAGCTAACCCTTTGTTGGCACTTACTCTGAAAGACACACCCCAACCTCTTCCTTGGACTGACGAATGTCAGAAGAGTTTTACTGATCTACGTACTGATTTGTGTTCAGCTCCTGTGTTGGGTACTCCAGACTATAGTAAGCCTTTTACACTCTACGTGCACGAACGGGAAGGTTGTGCATTGTCTGTTTTAACACAACAATTTGGAGACAAACAAAGGCCATGTGCCTATTTTTCGGCTACTTTGGATCCAGTAGCCAAGGCATTGCCTAGTTGTCTCAGAGCAACAGCAGCAGCGGCAATCTCTATTCGTCAATCTGCTGGATTGGTATTAGATCACACTCTTGTTGTTATGGTACCACATGCAGTAGATACTCTTTTGAATAGAACGAAAACGCAACATCTGACGAGTGCTCGTTTGTCTGGGTATGAGTTGACGCTTTTAGCAAGCCACATACACATCAAACGATGCAATGTTTTGAACCCAGCAACGTTGTTACCTATTCCAGAAGAGGAAGGTACACAAAATCAGCATGATTGTCTTCTCCGAACAGAGGAGGAAACTAAAGGCAGAATAGATCTAAAAGATACACCACTCGTGGATCCGGATGGGATCATATGGGTAGATGGCTCGTGTTTTAAGCTTCCTAATGGTGATACGACTGCAGCCTATGCTGTTACCACTTTGCATTCAATAGTAGAAACTGCACGTATCACACACAATTCAGCACAAGCAGCTGAGTTGATTGCGCTGACAAGAGCCTGCATGTTAGCGAAAGGAAAGAGAGTGACTGTCTACACTGATAGCCAATACGCCTGTGGCGTGGCTCATAGTTTTGGTCGCTTGTGGAAGGAAAGAGGATTCTTTACTTCCCATGGGACTAAAATACAGCAGGGTCAGTTGGATACTGATCTTCTTGAATCACTTACTTTGCCCACCCAAATAGCGATTGTAAAGTGCATTGCGCATAAGAGGATCACTGATGATGTAGGTCGAGGAAATGCATTCGCAGATGAAGTAGTGAAGGAAACAGCGAGAAATGTTAAGAGCCATATGTATGTTGCAGGCCCTGCAAATTGGGTTAGAGAAGGAGGTATGTGTGAAGACACAGTGGAAAGTGTGAAGATGATTCAAGCAGAAGCGACTGTGAAGGAATTAAGCAAGTGGAGAGAAAGTACGGGAATGTTGGATGAGACAGGATGTTGGACGGAATTGTCAGGACACCAAAGATGGTTGTTACCAGATGCCTATGTACTACCTGTAGTTACTATGGCGCATGGTCCAGCTCATATCAGTGTGAAAGGAATATGTAAGCTTCTGGCTCAAGTATGGCAGAATGAAGGTATTCCTAAATGTGCAGAAAATGTAGTGAAGCATTGTATTGTTTGTTTAATGCATTATCCGGGAAAGGGAACTCCAACTCCGGCAGGTCATTTTTCTCCTCCTACGTAACCTTTTGAGGTTTTACAAATAGATTACATCCATATGGAACGTTCCAACAACCTTAAGTATGTCCTTGTGGTGGTCTGTGCTTTTTCCAGATGGATAGAGGCTTACCCCCTAAAGGATAATACTGCCTTGTCCACTGCCAAAGTTCTTTTGAAAGAATTCTTCCCAAGGTTTGGTTTGCCGCGCATTTTCTGGAGTGACAATGGAAGTGAATTTGTGGGTCAAAATATGCAGAAGGTGTGTGCGGGTCTTGGTATTAGACAGAAATTCCATGCGGCAAACCATCCTCAGTCAGCGGGTTTGGTAGAGTGCTATAATGGCACTCTCAAGCTCAAATTAGCAAAGATTCAGGCCAGCACAGGCCTCGCTTGGTCTGATGCTTTACCTTTAGCACTTCTCTCTACGAGAACAACTGTGCATTCTCGTTTAGGACTTAGTCCTTATGAGGTTGTTTTCGGACGCCCAGCTAACGTTTGGGGAGTCCCTCGACCAAAGAGGTACTCTGACATTCCATACCCATTGTTGGTTGACTACTTGCATTACCTCACCACTAAATTACGTGTTATTCATCAACAGGTCCAAAACGCTTTACCGGAGGCTTCCTCAGATCCAGGTCACTCCATCCGACCTGGAGATTATGTTTGTCTGAAGAATTTTCAGAGGAAAAAGAATCTGGAACCTCGTTGGGGGCCGCCACGACAAGTGCTTCTCGTCACCCGTACAGCAGTTAAAGAGGCGGCTGGGGGGCATTGTGGATGCGGGAGGCTGCGCTGCGGTGGTCCTATTGGACCTCAGCACAGCTTTTGATACTGTGAATCATTCCCTCTTGCTGCACCGGTTACGTCTTGCAGGGGTTTCCAGATTGGCCCGTAAGTGGCTCCATTCTTTTCTATCAGACAGGTGTTTCTCTGTCTTTGAGGAAGAGGTATCATCGAACCAGCTGCAATTGAGTCACGGCGTTCCCCAGGGATCATCACTCAGCCCCACCATGTTTAATATCAACATGAGACCTCTGGCTGAGGTGGTGCTTCCCTGGGGAATTCAACTTGTCACCTACGCCGATGACACGCAGCTGGTCGTATCCCTCGTGATGGACGATGCATTAGATCAAGGGATTAACAACTTGACCCCGTGCCTCACCAAAGTCCTGGAATGGATGACCGCTTCTTTTTTAAAGCTAAATGGCGCCAAAACGGACATCATGCTTTTGGGCTATAAAGCTCCAATTAACCTGGACCCCTGGTGGCCTCACTGCTTGGGTCCTGCTCCGACGCCTAAGACTCAAATAAAAAGTCTGGGGGTTTGGCTGGACTCCTCTTTAGGATTCCAATACTAGGCCAAGAAGGTGGCCGCGACTTGCTACGGATTGTTGAGGGTCCTTAGGAAAGTTTTGGATCTCCTTCCATTTGAAGCTAGACGCGTGCTGGTCCAGTCGTTGATTCTGTCACGTCTGGACTATGCAAATGCTGTCTATATAGGGGCCCCAGCAGGTCCTATAAAAATTCTGCAATCAGTGCAGAATTGTGCAGCTCGTCTGCTGATGAAAATCCCTTAACGATGCTCGGCAAAGGCCTCTCTTCGGTCGCTTCATTGGTTACCAATCCAGCAGAGGATCATGTTTAAAACCTTGTGCTTGGCGCATAAGTACATCCGTAACGTCGGCCCTACCATCCTCGGCCCTTTGTTTCGTCGCCATCAATCGGTGAGACATCTAAGATCTAACCAGCAAAATCTGCTGGTAGTACCCAGGGTGAAGTTAGCCCGGATGGGCGGCCGCCAGCTGTCCTTCCAAGCGGGCAAGGGATGGAACAAACTCCCAGATAACATCAGGCATGAAACTAACCATCTTGCTTTCAGGAAGCGTCTAAAGACATATTTGTTTCAATAGTGTCTCTTCACGTCTCTGGTCTTACAGCGCTGGGATGCCCGAGGGTAGCCATGCGCTTTACAAGAAAGTATTAATTCATTCATTCATTCAAAGTCGTTGGGAAGAACAACTGGGTCCACGGCGTGCACTGTAAGAGGGTACCCCTGCCTTTACCCTATGATCAGTTGGTTCAAGAAGGTATTGGCGATAACGAATGTGAGAAAGTACCCCAATTTGTACCTTTTAGTAGTGTCGTGTATTTCTATAGGTTCTGAATCGATCCCCCTATTCCTGACCCTATTCTGGTTAAGCTACCTAGCTAGTTAACTAACAGTCAGCCCATGAGGCAAGAAATTCCCCATGATGCAGATACCGTTATCTGACGCAGTCACACTACGGCACAGGAACGTGTTATCTGATTAGGTCATAACGCTTGAGATCTAATTAGACAAGCGATATTCCTCCAGCCCCTGATAAGGCATACGACGTTCTCATAACAAATCAAACCTATGACAACCTGGATAATCCGTGCGGCCATTGTTTTGATTTCACAGAGAACTTTAGTAAAGAATGTGCTAACGAGCAAGTCGTATGACATCTTTATTGACGTACCTATGTCCATCCTTACGTCAATCCCGGCACCTTTAAGGTATAAATATTGCCGACCTTGCCCTATGCAAACACACGCGTGGTGACAAGACGGAGCAGCCATACTTGCCGAAGCCGAGAGCAGAAGCAGACCCCGCAGGCAGCAGCCCCGCCTTCCTGACGCGCTGAGAGACGCGCTGCTATCTCAAGCCGAGAGACCCAGCACCGGCGCTTCTGGGCAGCCCTCGCAGGCAGCCTGGAATATCGAGAGCAGAGAAAGAGATACCATTCCTCATTCATCCTAAATTCCAGGTACAGAACTGAATAACCCCTCCTAGAGAATTCTTTAGTTATTCACTTGGCAAAAACAAACTTAAACTAAACTGTAACTTTCTATTCCCGCCCACGCATTAGACTTAGGTCAGGTACACGGGGTAGGCGTATTTAGAAACACCAGTTGAGTACGTTTAGTCAAATGTATATGTATATGTAAATATATTTTATTCATTTTAAACATCATATGGCTCAGAAACCATATCAATGTTTTTACAGTATTATTTTATACTATTGCTTCTAATGTATGCACTTTACTTAACTATAAGTATTGCAATAATATCGATCCATTTCTCTTGTACGAGAAAAGAGACTGATCAATAAATAACATCTTTTATTGAACACGCCCGTCTCTTCCTTTTCTCTACATTCTGATGAGATTAAGAATGCACGTACTGACTGAGTAAAATAATTGCCTTGTGCTCACACGACTCTCGAGATTGACTCTTGATTAGGGGAGAGCAAAGTTGTCATGTTCTATGGTTGTCAGAAACTAAATCCCTTCTTGTCTAATCAGGGGAGTTAATCCTTCCTTGAACATTCGAGAAAGTTTCTAGCGAACTCTGAGCTTAGCTGGCAAACCCAAAAATTAAGTCTAGTATCGACAGTAGTAGACCTAGTTAACGTCTGGCCTAGGCCTTTACTGCTGTAGGCACTATTCCAATGCGCAGAGCCTATTGGGAAAATAGGAGCTACACTACATGGCGCCCAACGCGTTTGGAAAGGGCGATAAAACTAACGTAAGACATTTAGAGTAACTCAGTCGTGCTTTCTCACTCAGACCCCTTTTCCCAAATACTCCAAAGACGTCTGGAGTGGGTGAAAGGTTATTATATCCTCCAAAACCTCGCAGGAGGGAACTCCTATGTATGGTTCTTGGTCTAGTCAACGTTGAAGGATAAAACAGTTCCAAAATATTGTGCATCTAATCTCTGTTTCCATAAAGAAACCTGATCTGCAAACAAAAGACATAAGCTTCCTGTCGGTAAAATGACAGAGAGTGATGAAGAAAGAGAGGCAATTAGATTAGCTACTGAAATAGCAGCAGCTGATACTACAGCACTCGATGCAGACCCGGATATAATACTCATCCAGGTCGCCAAAAGGAGAGCTATAACTCTAAAACTTATAGAAAATGGACTGACACCTAGAGGTGGCACAGTCATATTCGTAATCGAGGCACACGAATATCGGCAGACAGAGGTATACTATACATGGATAAATTTTCCAGCAGCAAATGCTGTAACAAAGTACTTCCACTATTACAAAGTAGAGGAACCTCCTAATGAGTACACTCCTTTCGAGGAGGTGGAAGTACCACTCAAATTCCAAGAGCATTTGCTCTTATTTGATGGCGCCCTAATACATAACAATCACATTACAAGGCTCGGTCCTTTAGGAAGACCAGGAGCAACGTGGCCGGTCCTAGCCGGATACACACCACATCCAGACATCGAAAGAATGCCTGCAGCAGAGCTATTAATACAGCTAAAACAACTACTAAAAATTCATAGACAATTAGTTCAGTATGTAATGCGGACTTCAACAATTCAGCCAGCGATTAAACTTCCACAGCTGACCCCTCACCAGGGGAACACAAATAAAATTACACCACAGAACATACAATCCTGCCTAGGTAAAGTTCCAGCTAAACGGGAACAAATACCATTCTGGTTGGCACAGAAAATTACCCAAATAGAGGCGGTGTTTCCTGACACCACCCCATTAGAAAAACACAGGATTCTGACTATATGTCTCCCAATGGGAATCGCACCACACATTGAGGACTGTGACACTTGGGGTACAGTCTTTGCTTCCATCTATACAAAAACGCACGGTGTTCCATCCATTTCGGTGATACCAGATGTGCTAAAACAAATTCAAGATGAATACGGTCCAGAACCTGCTTTAACTCTTGGTATGAAATTACTGAAAGACTTCAAGCAGGTCTCGGCTATATTACTAGCCAACATAAAGGGTGAAGCAGCAAACGTGGCGATCCGCCAGAGGTTAAAAGAGACAGATATAGCAGACCAACCAGCTGAAATTGCCAGAATCATAGAAAAATCCTATGAAGAACTAGGCAGAGATAGTCTAGGTGGAATACCAGTAAAACCGCAACTGACTACAAGTCCAGAAAAAATATTTTTTAATAATAATTCACCAAAAAAGAACTGGGATGGAAATAAACAATCCAATCCTAAAGAAAAGAAATTCCAGTCCAGAGGAAGGTCTCCTAGGCGAAGAGAGAAATCTCCAAACCCGAGACAAAGGTCACCTCAGAGTGAACCCTCTGGGAATAGATATAACCTTAGAAATAGGGATAATATTAAAAAACCTGATAGATATCAAGACATTGATACACGTCCCTCTCAATCTTTTCAGAATTCCTCGCAGAAATCGGAAAGAAGAGGACGATCAGAAGAGCACGCCAAGTCCAAAGACAAGGAACCTGCTCAACTGAAAAAGAAATCACAATTTCCAAAAAAGAAGGTAGCCAGTATCAAGGTAGTTAACAATGCCGAGAATACTGAGGACACAACTGAAAAACGGAGAATGGGCTCAGACAATGCTAGACAGCGCAGCAGAGGTGAGCATAGCTCGCAAAGTCCTTATGAATCATCTGGAGACAGTGGACACGAATGAATACCTTCAAGTGGAAACTGCAGATACCAGAGTTAGCAAGCCCCACAAAATATACGAGATAACATTACGTATAGAGGGAGATAAGACTAGGAAAATAAGGGGACTATTTTGGGATAACCTATCCAAAGGCTATGACATCCTTCTAGCTGAAAAAGACTGGCCACCAGAGTTTGTCAGGGAGTGCCCTCATGGCGAAGAAGTAATTATGCCTGCCTTCTCGAATCAAATACCGATTCATAAAAAATATACACTTGCTAGAAAGTGGGCAGTGGCCTTAGCACCTGCTTTATATAAAAATCATGTAGGATGGGATGAGGATTCTCCTCCTCACAAAGTCCAGTTAAAATCACAACCTACTGCACAAAGGCAGTACCCAATTAAGCAAGAAGCTAAAAAACAAGTAAATGAAATACTAGATCAGCTAGAATACCAAGGGGTGATTGAAACTTGCACCTCACAAATGAACAATCCTTTGTTTCCGGTCTCCAAACCAGACAATTCGTACCGTCTAGTTTTGGATTACCGACACCTTAACACATGTTGCAAAACTTTTGCAGTGCAAAACTCACACAGTGCTGCACTAATGAATAACATAGTGCGCAAAAAATACAAAACAACCTTGGACATCTCCAACGGATTCTTTTGTCAAAACATAGCACCAGAGAGCAGATATTTAACTGCATTTTCAGTAAATGGCACTCAAAAACAATTCTGTCGGTTAGCCCAGGGGTACAAGAACAGCCCGGGGGTATTCTCAGCAAGAGTAACAGAATTACTACAACTATATGATGATGAAGCATTATCTTATGTCGATGACATTTACTTAACAGATGATGACTTGGAAACTCACTTGAAAAGAGTGAACACCATAATACTTGGTTTCGCTGCAGAGGGTTACAAATTCAACTTCAAAAAGTCCAGAATTGCCCATCTGACGGTCCTATTCTTAGGATATGAGTTATCAAGTGAAGGCAAAAGCCTGGCAGACAATTTCCTAGAGAAATGTGCCGTAATCCAAGCTCCTAAAACACTAAAAAACCTACAGTCAATTCTAGGCTTCCTAAATTTCGGAAGAACATATATTGCAAATTACGCAGAAAGGGTCAAACCCCTTTACGATCTAATTAAACCAGATTTTAAAAGATCCAGTTGGACTCAAGCACACACAGAAATTTTGAGATCCTTACAAACAGACATGCTAATTAAAACAAAATTAGAAACCCGTGATAATACACGCAACCTTGTGATCCGAGTCATCCCAGGGAGATGCGGATTCACATACCTGACCTCTAATGAGGGAGAAAAGGTACCAATTGCATTCAGATCACACTTGTACACAAAAGCTGAACAGAGATTCAACAACAAAGGAAAAATTGTTCAAGCAGTTCAAACCGCAATAGCTAGAGAAAAAGACATAGCTGACGGTAGACATATCACAGTCAGAACAGCTGAATCAGCCTTCGAGGCACTAACAACACCGTGTAATTTACCAACAACAACATTGGATCCAGAATGGTTACAATGGGTAAATTCAATCACAACGGACAAAGTATACTACTTCTTTGATCCAGAACTAGATGAATTAAAAAATCTAAAATATGAAAAAACGTATCCTCTGCCAATCGACATTCTGCCTCTACGACATTACGCCTGTGTAATCTATACAGACGGACATGCTCAACCCTCCGTTTGGGGAGAACATGCATACAATCCCACATGTGAGATTACAAAAGAAGTGTGGCACGGAGGTAAACTAAGACCTCTATTAACAAAATCACACTCAGTAGAAACTAATTCAGAACTACAAACTGAAATATTAGCTTTGAAAATGGCGCTAGATAATGCGGATCGCGAATTCCCGACACTTATAGTGTCAGATTCATATTTCTGCGTCAAAGCATATAACAAGGATTTGCAGACCTGGATTCAGAACGATTACAAAGATGACACGGATGCACCAATAAAGCAGAGACTTCTCTGGGAACAAGTAGCTCTTTTGAAAAAAGAACTACCAAAGACTCACGTGACACACTCACTGAGTCACCAGCGTGATGGCGTTCACGTTGTAGGGAATTCATTGGCTGAAACAGCCGCAGCGGCAGCCAGTAAACTGGCTCCCGTAGATCGAAAAAAGCGTACATTAAAATACATTGACGGCGAAACATTGCTGGCAGTAAAAACGTCATCAAAAGGCGACTGCTCGGCGTTACCGATCAACTATCCACTCAATTACACATACATCATAGATGCAAACTCCATTCCTTTTGCTCGAATCCCTGGAGTGGGGGATAGAGTGATTCCAAACAAGGACAGGAGAAACTTGTTAATCGCAGACGCACACATGAGCGAGGGTCTCAGACACCTTAAATTAAAAGATTCTCTGGAAGAATTACAATCACGGTACTGGTGGCCAGGCATGAGCCTGCACTACACCATGTTTGTAAAAAACTGCCCAAACTGCAACAGAGATCGCAGTGGGGAGAGAAGCAGTTTAATACCTCGTCGTATCAAGGCAGATAACATCACCACTAAAAAGAATGGCTTGCGATTAACATATACAGGCTAGTTCCCACTTATAATGTAGATCCACAGCACTCGGCTGACGTCCGGACTGTTATACAAGATTTGCGAGTCTAAATGGCATATACGCTAAGAGCATGCTACGTTCGACCATTGTTTTCACTCAGGCAATCCAGCATGGGGGGGAAAGAATGGCCAAATGAGCACAGCCCAGCGGGAATCTTCTCACTTCCTTCCTGAGGGTATGGGATGGTGTAAAGAAAAAACCAAGACAGAAAGCAATCTATAATAGAAAGGTATTAGGTTCGGGAGCTGGGTGGGTCAAACATCTAATAAGTGTCCAACGTAGTCTTAATAACTTGCCAAGAAATTCTCTGAAGGGATTCAGTCCGTACGAATTATTATTCGGAACTAGGATGTTGATCTCTGACCTTGATAGTCAGACTTCAGTGGTAACAGAAAAAAGCTTTGATGTCAAAGACCGTTTGGCTATTTTGCAGGACTTAAACAAAACAAGAAAAGACCTGAGCAACATACAGTTGAAAGAACAGCCAACGACCACTGAAGAATCACCACCTGTCCCAGCAAGACCTGTCTGGATTCCAAAAGTCGGGGATCTAGTCAGGGAGAAGATCGCGGTAAAGAAGGAATTTGGGCCTTCTTACAGAAAAGCAGTTCCTGTATTGTCTGTCAACGGGACAAGATCAGTTGTACTACCGCCACTTGCTGGAAAAAAGGAGAACCGAGTTGTATCCATCGACCTGGTAAAACCACAACATGTGGCCGATAACAAACAGTAGGCCAAGTGGACTCCCAATAAGTAGCAGAACACCAAGGTTTGCTACCAGTACAGAGGTCCTATCAAAGAGGCTCATCACATTCGAAACGCCTACGGAAGAACAACAAGGACTATGCAACAATGCAATAGAACTTAGACCTCTGAAAACCCAAATAAAGACATTTAGCAGAGACACACCAATCTATACAGAAGTACCAAGTGAAAATGCGAGAAACAAAAATCCTGAACCAATTGGAACAATTGACAGAACTGCATCCGGTTACTTCATCAACTTCGATGATTCCTCTGACGGCTTCAGCGAACAAAAGACACAGCCATCATCAAAATCCTTTAAAGACAAAGCTAAGGAACTTTTGAAACAACTAAAAGAAACATATCTGGTTTCTCCATGGATTGAATTTTGGGTGGGTTTTGGTGCATTTATCCTCATACTTTGGCTCATCATGGTATTTACCTTGGGACGCTTCATTGAGGGAAAATATGCTAAAATGGACACAGCAAGTCAGAACATCAACTTGGTCCTCAAACCACACACATCTTCACACGTCGAGAAAAGAGAACTTTCTTCAGAACTTTCTTCAGCCAACTTCACAGCAATTCCAATATCTGGTGGGGTAGCCTGGGACAACACTGACTATGAAATTTATGGTCCGGTCGAGATCCTGAAATATCCACACCAAATCAAGATCTCCTTGAGTGACTTTGCAAAACCAAACTCATTTGCTGATGATTGGGACTTTGAAAGTATAAACAATATGATGTCTGACTTAGTAATGTCTGCTAAATTTACAAAACATGATTATTTGCAGGGTTCTACAAATTATGACAGCATGTACTGCTATAACCATTATGGTAACCATTTCTTGCATAAATCTGCACAACCTAGAAATGTTTTAAATTTTAATCAATGGGAACATTGTGCTACACCTCCAAAAGGGAGCTCTAGAACCGTGTATGGCAAATATTCATATTTTTCAGGTTTTAACATAACTAATGCTGAAACATTTTATTACAAATTGTCAAACAAGACAGGGATGAAAACCATGATAACCAACACAAAATTGATATATTCAGATTCTTTCTTTGAAAAAATGAATACTTTTGGATTTGATTATTGGGACAAACATGTTGATTTGAAAAGTGTTTGGGGCACAAAAGAATGGCAAGTACAGGGTTTAGAAGCTTTGTTTAGAGCCTGCATGATCCCAGAACAAATGATATTTTTAAATGACACCGTTCAACAAACCACCTGTCTTGGCTTAGCCAAAATCAAAGATTTAAATAACCTGTCTATTCCAAAGCCAACAATGTTTAGCAATAACTCTGAAACAGATGAAGAAATAGACATGAACCATATACTTAACCAAAACAGAACACATCCTGATTGGAAACAATGGTTGATCTGGCCCACAGATACAAATAACTGTCAAGATAGATTCCTGAATAAAACACAGGGTTTCAAAATGAACAGGCCAGACCCTAGATATCCCCAAAGACATCACCCAGGGATAATAACAACCTACAGTGTGGGCAAATTATGCCTTCAATGGCTACAAACTTCCACACTGCCTGAAATTAAGCAACACCTAACTTTACTTACTGATGGTGCTGACTTGCGTGATTTCATACTGGGACCACGCAAACAGCGTCATAAGCGTTTCATAGCAGCCTCTGTATATGCAGCATACAATGAGGCCTGGAAGGTTACTCAAATTGAGACAGCAGAAAGAATACGGGAAATTGACCGTATTAATTTGGAAAAATCACTTTCTGTAGTGGACAATGGGTTAATGACTCTGTCCTCCAGAATTTTTTCATTGGACAGCATTGTGTCTTCAGCAATCGATATATTATCGCAAGACTTACTGTTATTACAACATGGTCAGTCACAATTGCGTTCTATTGTACAGCTTGGCTGGACGTTACAAAATCTGCGTTCAGGCTATGTGCCTTGGCGTTTAATCAACACAACGTCACTATTCCAAATCTTTAACCTTACTGATAGACAGATCGGTATGGCGCAGAAGGGTGCTGATTATACAATCTTGAGCATTGAAAAACTAGAAAGATTACCGTTGACAATGTCAGAACGACCTGTCAGTGAATGGATAATCCACGGAATCATAAATATTCCAATCTCAACCTTCAGGTTTCAATACTGCCAAGAATATATACAGGCTGGCATGTACGAGAAATTGGGAAAGGGGTACCTTAAAACAACATGGAACCTGCCCTATTCACATGCATGTGTCAGTAACAAAGGACAGAAAGTGTTTCTTAGTGGCAACAATTGTGCTATGTCACTAAGCGGCACGCTTCTGTGTAACGGTATTAGTTTGCACGGAGCATGTGAAGGGAATTCATACAACCTTTCATGCCACCAGCAAGGCGCACCTGCAACTGAAATAGAACCATTCTTTCAAAGACTCTATAATGGGAGTTACATTCTTATTGTAGACCGCAGATGCTGTAGTCTTATGCCCGGGACTCCTTATCTCGTCACTACGACGGCGAAGGTCAAGTGCTGTGGACGTTCTTTGTTTCCCAGCTCCTTTCCAGACAGGGAGGCAAGGGCATGGCCCGGTCTGAAAATTACTTCTATTCGAATAGACACTTTAAGCAGAATGAAAACAGTGCTTCTTCAGACGCCTACAAGGCTCACGTCCTCTAAAGAAACGTATGATCTACAAGTCGCAAGGACGACTGCAGAGATACATACATTATTATCAACTAATTCCCCCGTACATTTCGCGGAAATCCTGAGCGAAATCTTAAATATTTCTGATACCACAGGGGTCTCAAAGGTATTTAAGACAGTATTTTCGATGGCATTAACACCATTCAAAGCCATACTGGGTATTTTTCCAGACTTCGTCCATTCGATTTTTGGCGGACTTCCCCTGATCCTAGGACTAATTGCAGGAATCCTATTCCTAGTCCTTATTTTTCGTTATGGCAACCCATGTCACAGATCAAACTCTCGCGACAATGGAAGATACGATCCTAGCCATTGGATACCGGGACCGGATATCAAAAATCCTGGGACTATCCCGGCTTAGAGACCTAAACATGACTTGGTTTCTATCATTTCGACCAATGTGGCAAAGGTGTGTTTTACCTGTACTAAGGTGTCTGCTATGCGGAAAAGAATGCGTGTTAGACACCTGTCTGACGCTACAATCGGATGCGCCGGTGGATGCAGATACACTGCTGGTTCCTACCAAGGTTCACGCACTGTGCTGCCCTCAAAGGCTGCCAATTCTGATGACGGCATTCCTGGAATCTTCACCACTGCGATTGAAGAGTAGTGAAGTTCAAGATGAAAGCAGCATCGAACAGGTACGACCTTCTGTCAGCAATGCAAATCAGAATGTCAATGCAGACAATCATGCGCATGAATGCATGGTTACACCTATTTCCGACTTAGAGGAACTTTCCCATGAAGCTGTTGACAGTTTTTTCGAAAGCCTGAATGATATGATGTTCTCTCCGGAACAGAAATAGAGACTTTTGAGTAAACTCGCACACGGCGTTCCCTGAATTCGGCCTTCAACTTTAAAAATAAAGTCACATGAACAATTACAATCCAGTTCACGGACAGCAACCTTTTTCAGCAAGCCCCTAAAATATTTTTCTATATATTTTTTCCCGGGACACTGATTTTCTGCTTAAAGTAAGAGACTATTCCTAGAGAACTAAGATTTCTATTTTAGATACTTTATAGACTTTATAGACTTTAGCTGCCCGCTGGTATGTTCGCAATAGATTTTATGTGATGAAATGGTTTCGACTTTTTTCTGTATAGCCATATTAAGAGCCATTTCATGTGTATTTCTCATATACCAACAAGCAATAATGCATAACAATGCGTGTTTACTTTTGCATTTAATTCATAGCTTAAGTGCATACAATATATATGACGGCAATTTTTCAGTATATTTGAAAATTTCGAAATGCATTTATGTATTTTGGGGTGGTAAGGTATACACTATACTCTATAGTATGTTGTACTATGTTATACTATGCATAGATTAGTAGATATGACCATAGTTAGCGTGGAGTGGGTGTCGTGTATTTCTATAGGTTCTGAATCGATCCCCCTATTCCTGACCCTATTCTGGTTAAGCTACCTAGCTAGTTAACTAACAGTCAGCCCATGAGGCAAGAAATTCCCCATGATGCAGATACCGTTATCTGACGCAGTCACACTACGGCACAGGAACGTGTTATCTGATTAGGTCATAACGCTTGAGATCTAATTAGACAAGCGATATTCCTCCAGCCCCTGATAAGGCATACGACGTTCTCATAACAAATCAAACCTATGACAACCTGGATAATCCGTGCGGCCATTGTTTTGATTTCACAGAGAACTTTAGTAAAGAATGTGCTAACGAGCAAGTCGTATGACATCTTTATTGACGTACCTATGTCCATCCTTACGTCAATCCCGGCACCTTTAAGGTATAAATATTGCCGACCTTGCCCTATGCAAACACACGCGTGGTGACAAGACGGAGCAGCCATACTTGCCGAAGCCGAGAGCAGAAGCAGACCCCGCAGGCAGCAGCCCCGCCTTCCTGACGCGCTGAGAGACGCGCTGCTATCTCAAGCCGAGAGACCCAGCACCGGCGCTTCTGGGCAGCCCTCGCAGGCAGCCTGGAATATCGAGAGCAGAGAAAGAGATACCATTCCTCATTCATCCTAAATTCCAGGTACAGAACTGAATAACCCCTCCTAGAGAATTCTTTAGTTATTCACTTGGCAAAAACAAACTTAAACTAAACTGTAACTTTCTATTCCCGCCCACGCATTAGACTTAGGTCAGGTACACGGGGTAGGCGTATTTAGAAACACCAGTTGAGTACGTTTAGTCAAATGTATATGTATATGTAAATATATTTTATTCATTTTAAACATCATATGGCTCAGAAACCATATCAATGTTTTTACAGTATTATTTTATACTATTGCTTCTAATGTATGCACTTTACTTAACTATAAGTATTGCAATAATATCGATCCATTTCTCTTGTACGAGAAAAGAGACTGATCAATAAATAACATCTTTTATTGAACACGCCCGTCTCTTCCTTTTCTCTACATTCTGATGAGACTAAGAATGCACGTACTGACTGAGTAAAATAATTGCCTTGTGCTCACACGACTCTCGAGATTGACTCTTGATTAGGGGAGAGCAAAGTTGTCATGTTCTATGGTTGTCAGAAACTAAATCCCTTCTTGTCTAATCAGGGGAGTTAATCCTTCCTTGAACATTCGAGAAAGTTTCTAGCGAACTCTGAGCTTAGCTGGCAAACCCAAAAATTAAGTCTAGTATCGACAGTAGTAGACCTAGTTAACGTCTGGCCTAGGCCTTTACTGCTGTAGGCACTATTCCAATGCGCAGAGCCTATTGGGAAAATAGGAGCTACACTACAGTAGTGCACGCCTGGACTGGATAAACTCTGAAAAAGAAGATGATGATGTGCTACAAGAAGCTGTACCACCCCATCTAAAATTGGACACTACTAAACCAGAAACTCTGTTTAAGGACCAAACGATACCTGGCAAGACAAAAGACAATTGAACTGTGTTTTCTTTTTCTGTAATTACCTTTTTTTTGGAAAAGGAATTTCCTTTCCACTATCCATCAAGTTGCAGGGTCACGGTAGGAGTCTTGAGCTGTGACCTGAATAGTGACTAGGTCAACATGACTTGCAGTGTCATAGGACGGCTAATAATCACAGCCAAGTGATCTAGGAAGATTATCGTGAGCAACGTCTTTAGAGTAGTGGATACTAAGATGGAAGGGAAGGAGTAGTTTCTGTCCTGTAACTCCAGTTCTGTAGTAGGGGTATCTCTGTTATAGTCATAATCTAGTGAATAGTCCCGCCCATGTGCGTGGACCCCGGAGCAATCAAAAATAATCTCTTACAGTGTCAAAAAATGCAGAAAATGCATAGACACTTAAGAGAGAATTTAAAGACAGATAATGCAGCCAAAAGGCTACACTGTCCAGTACTTCAACTAGAAATTCCACCATAAAATCCACAAAACAGCAAAGCCTGTACAGATTTCCCTTGCTTAACAGCAAAATCCCTCAGGAATGATAGAGAGAAGAACCTGGACAGACAAGCCCCATAGGCTGCCATTATGTGGCTTAATTAGGATACTGCGCCTTTAAGGAACCTTCCAGAACCTTCTCTCAGTATCCCAGAATGCATAGCAGGTCCAACTTAGCCTCAGTTCTTTTCGAAGGCGTAGAAAACGCCAGACCTGTAGCATTATGATCATGAACAACACTCCACCGGGGAGGCGGGAGGGCGCTTATGACTATAACAGAGATACCCCTACTACAGAACTGGAGTTACAGGACAGAAACTACTCCTTCTGTAGTAGGGGATCTCTGTGTATAGTCATAATCTAGTGAATAGAATGGCAAGCCCATCCCCACACCAAGCGGCGGTGGAGAGTAAAATAACGCCACTACTGTGCGAACAGATTCCGCAGCGAAGCCTGCCCAACCTGAGCGTCTGCCCTGGCATCAGAGTCCAGGCAGTAATGCTTAGCAAAGGTATGGACCGACTTCCAAGTGGCCGCCTTGCAGATTTCTGCAATGGGAACATTACGGAGCATAGCTGTCGTAGCAGCCTTGCCCCTGGTGGAATGAGCCTTAGGTTTGCCCCCTAAGGTCTTATTAGCTTTGCAGTAACACAACTGAATGCAGGACACAATCCACCTAGAGATGGACTGTTTAGAGGTAGCAAGACCCGTCCTGACTGAGCCATAATTGATGAACAATTGGTCTGACCTACGAATATCTTTAGTCTTATCAAGATAAAACTTCAGCACCCTCCGCACATCCAGGGAATGTAAAGACCTTTCCGCCGGAGAGGAAGGGTTCTGAAAGAACGTAGGCAAAGTGATAGTCTGATTGATATGAAAATCAGAAACAACCTTGGGAAGAAACTTAGGGTGAGTACGCATAACAACTTTAGCATTATGAAATACAGTATAAGGTTCTTGGCAACACAATGCCTGAATCTCACTCACCCTGCGGGCCGATGTAATGGCCACGAGGAACGCCGCCTTCCAGGACAGGTGCTGCAACGAAGCCTTATGAATGGGTTCAAAAGGCTCCTTCATCAACCTGGACAGCACCACATTCAAGTCCCATGAAGGCGAAGGAAGCCTGACAGGAGGGAACACTTTCTTCAAGCCTTCCAAAAAATCTTTGATCACAGGGATCTGGAAAAAGGAAGTCTGTGAAGGTCCTTTCCTGTAGGCAGTCAAAGCAGCCAGATGAACCTTAATGGAATGGACATTAAGGCCCGACTGCGCCAGATGAAGCAGATATGGAAGGATGACATCCTCCTTGCATGACGTAGGGTCATAGTTCTTAGACTTGCACCAGATGCAAAACCTCTTCCACTTGTAAGCATAGGAAGTCCTAGTGGAAGGTGGCGCAGTATCCTAATTAAGCCACATAATGGCAGCCTATGGGGCTTGTCTGTCCAGGTTCTTCTCTCTATCATTCCTGAGGGATTTTGCTGTTAAGCAAGGGAAATCTGTACAGGCTTTGCTGTTTTGTGGATTTTATGGTGGAATTTCTAGTTGAAGTACTGGACAGTGTAGCCTTTTGGCTGCATTATCTGTCTTTAAATTCTCTCTTAAGTGTCTATGCATTTTCTGCATTTTTTGACACTGTAAGAGATTATTTTTGATTGCTCCGGGGTCCACGCACATGGGCGGGACTATTCACTAGATTATGACTATACACAGAGATCCCCTACTACAGAATGATGTTATGATTGTGAAAAGAAACAAATACAAGAAACTGCTATTTAGTCGATGTGGCGTAGCACTATGTATTCTAGTGTGTTTATGTATTTTATTAGCTTTTGTGGGTTGGATTGTCCACACTATGCAGCAAGCACCTGTTCCAACTTCTGTTCCTCTACTCTCTTTTTCTACTGACTCTCCGCATAAGTTCTACACACTCCCAGACCATGAACAAGTTAGGAGACCAGAATATTTTAACAATTCTTTTATCCAGTTGTTACATCAGCATCAACTGGTAGTTAACACTACTGATTGTTGGGTTTGTGGGCTTTTACCCCATAACGCTGAGAAAGGGATGCCATATTTAGTTCTCCCGTTTTCATATGAAGGTTCCGCTTGGGCTTATTTGGCTATGTTTTCCAATGCATATCAGAATCAACTTCGATATCCTCCTGGTGATCTATATGCTGGTGGATCAGACTATAGTCATAGTCCTTTGATTAAAGGAATAGTGACTATGGCCAAAATTGCTGATATTAGTTAGATTCCTGTGGATGAGAAACGAGCATATGATGGTTGGAATGTGACTCGCTACATTACTAGCCTCACTGATAGAGCGAAAGAAAGAAGATCCTTATCAATTTGGACAGTACCGCATAAAGGCACCTTGTGTTTGCAAATAACTGGTCAGAACAAAAAGAATAAACAGGAAAAGAGTGTTTGTTCCCATACCTACGTTTATTCCCCCTTGATTTCTTCTCCGCTAGTACCATCTCAAGGTACATATTTTATCTGTCATGATAGGGCCTACACCTGGCTTCCAGCCTATTTTTCAGGAACATGTTATATAGCTTTCCTTCTTTCCCCTACATACACTGCTCCTTCAGGACACCACAGGAAAAGATATGGTAGAGGAGTTATTGATTCTGGAGACACAGCTGGACAAGAGGGAGGAGACTTCATTAACCGCATGCGCGCTGCGGCGATTTTCGCGCTACGCGGCTTTTTTCAAAAAGCCGCGTTACATGACGAGCTCAGCTCGTCATCAGCGTGCGAGCGGCGCAACTGATGACAAGCTGAGCTTGTCATCAGCGCCGAAGGGGTTAAAGGGTTTCTCCCCTTTTGGGGCCCAATGGTCAATAGCAGAAACATTAGACAGTTGGTTCGTGTTGTCGAGCCTACAATAAATGTAACTTCTGGAGCCTTGAGTAATTTGACGGCTGAACTTCAGGCGGATCGTCTTATGACTTTACAAAACAGAATGGTGTTAGACATTGTCCTTGCTGATAGAGGAGGAGTTTGTAAATTGATTGGGTCTAGTTGCTGCATTTACATTCCGGATAATGCTCCTACAGTATACCAAGCCATTTCTAAGCTACATGTCATTTCCGAGTCTATTCATCAGGACTCAGGAGATTGGTCTGTGATGGGATGGTTTTGGGGACTACTGTCCACATGGGGATGGAAAGTGTTAACTTTCCTTGGAATGATTTTAGCCATCATTTTCTCCAGTTGTCTCTGTTTGCAATGTGGCCCCGCTCTCTGCGGTCTTTGTGCCACCCTGTGTGTTCCAAAACCTGTGTCACAGCAAACAGAAAATATTAAGATGATGTTGCAGCAACAGCTCAATGACCTCATGACCATCGACATTGACTCAGACTAGCGTGAGTCCTTTGTGTTTTGCCTGAGTAATGGCAAAAGGAGGGTCTGTGGTTCCGTGATTTTCGACTTCGCTTCGTAGTCAGCCGCCATTTTGTGACAGCCGCCATTTTGTGTTGCCCTCACTCAGGCGACACGGCGAACATAGTGTTTTTGCTTTTTCAGCTGCTCGCCTCTCCTGTTAAAGAGTAACCCTTTGTCCTTGTCTAAGAAACCGATGTCAGGAACTGGCCGAGTTAGTTAATCCATGTCTAGACTGATTGATCCTTGTCTTAGTTGGCTGTGTGGGTCTCACCATTCTTCCTTTATTTTATCCAGTTTAACTGGCCTTCACTATTCTTTCTGTGTATTCTCTTGTTACACAACTGTCCTTTGAGGCTCGCAAATACGTCCTGCCACCTGCAAATTGAACTACATGCACTAGCACTGATTAACTTGAGGGGAGGGGAGGACACGGGGTCTGAAAGAAGGGCGTATACGAGATACCTGATAGCTTGTTTTCGAACTTTTCCCATTTGTCAGTTCTGTATGTTTTGGGAGTGAGTATTGTAAATGTGTACTGTATAAAAGACTGTTCGCCACGGAATGAAGTGGCAGTCTCCTGAGAACTTACCATTGGTGTACTTCTAGGACCACTGTGCTTAGCTGCAGCTAATAAACCTGATTTTCTACGCCGAACAGAGTGTCTCGTGTCTCTGTTTGATAAGGCAGGTGAACCCGGAGATATCAGGCGTGCCCTGCGGCGCTAGGCCCATAAGGCCCGGTTCTCCAGACCTGTGGCCGCACTTGCGCAACTGTCTCTCAAAGGGAGTGGGAGAAACGGTCCAAAAAGCATGCAGTATTCACCGACCGCAATGCCAGGCTGGCGGAAGAAAACATCTTCTTCCCAAGTTTTTCCAGCCTCTTGGAATCACCCATCCTCGATAGGCTGAAAGGAATGCACCATGGGAAGTCAAAGTCTGCACCACCAAGCTCTCAGAGGTAGGGTGTTGGCTGAGGAACCTTGGCTTGCCTGGAGCCGGGTGATGGCGGCGTGCAATTGTCCTGTTCACAGGAGCCCCTGTGCTAGGCTTGGACCAAGTGCCTGGGGGGACATCAGCTAGTGCTTCATTAAAGGGCAATAGGGGTTCAGAGGTGGAAGACCCTGGTTGAAGCACTTCGGTCAGAAGATTAGTCCTGGCCTGCACTGAGGGCAACTCCAGTCCATGGACCTCAGCTGCCCTCCTTACCAGATTGGCATAAAAAGCCCCCTACTCCGTAGCCACAGTTGGCGGAGGAAGCATGCCAGTATCTGGGGATGTATTCAGCCTACTGGCTTCCCCAAGTTCCTCATAACAGTCCATCTGTTCTACAGATAAATCATGGTGTACTAAAGGGTCCATAGTCTGCTCCCATGCCTGAAAAGTCCTGAAAATGGCCAGGCGACAACATGGAACTTCTAGGTTCTGCAGGAGTTGGTGTTGAGCGACAGCGATCCAACTCTGAGTCGTCAGGGATAAGGATGGGGCTGGCACTATGGTGGCTGCTGGCAGCGCCAAATGCACCAACTTCGGGTTGGATGCCAGGGAAGGTCGCGTAGGCACAACTGCGTCGTCCCAGATCCAGAATCAGGCACCGCCATGGCAGGAGCCGACTGCGACAAATCTGATGGGGCCTGTTCCGAAAAGGCGGGGCCCAACGGCTCACCAGAAGAGCAGGCCCGCTCGAATACACAGCACATGGCCTCGTAAAATTATTTTATTTGAGCGGGGGCGTTCTGACTCCCAGAAATAGAGGGAGACACGGAGTCGACCTTGCCTCAGGCTCCGCAGAACCGTGCCTAGAGCGTCGGTGCTCCTTACCTCATTCATCGATGGACAGTCGAGGCAAAGTTGAAGTCCGCTTAGACTTCTTTTTCTTATGCCTCTTACCCGAGTGTCCCGAAGACTTCGAGTGGGAGGAAGAGGACTTGAAGCTCCGGAATCAGTCCTGTGACCTCCTCTTCTTTGATTGGGACCCGGATCTCCGCGAAGTCTCACTGACTGTTGTCCACTGCCGGGCAGCAAAGAGCTTCATAGCCCTCTCCTGCAAGGCCTAGGGAGCCATGGCCCGACAGTCCGAGCACAACTTTGAGTCGTGGTCACGCTTGAGATACTAAAGGCATACGAGGTGGTGATCGGTTATCAACATGGCGCCGTGACAAACGCCACACGATTTAAACCCTGTCTTACTAGAATATATCCCTTGATACACAGAAAATAGATTTGGTGAACAAAAAGTCGAAAAAACCTGCCAAAAAGCGACAGAGGTCAACAGATGGGACACTGACTGCTAAATTGATTTCTTATTCTGATCATTTAATTATTAAAAAAGTCTTTTGTCAACTTTACAAAACCAATCGTGGGTTACAAAAACATTGAAGAATACTGCAAACAACCAATTCTTCATACAAGGTTATAACACAGGTAAAAGGAACCGCGAGATAATACTTTAGATTAGGTGAACAATAACGGATAACCTACTGTTGCTAGGGCAACAACAATAGAGACAAAACGTCTTCAGGTAACAACGTCAATTTATAAAACCCCAACTAATACATGGCTTAAATTAACAGCTTCAAACAGATGTTTTTTGGTCTAAGACCCTATGGGTTTTCTATATATCTCTTTTTTTTGTATAAGAATGACGCTGGTCCTGGATAGTAGGAATCAACGTGTTTCGGCCTTCCAATTAAGGCCTCCTAAGGACAATGTGGGACCAGAATCACTCAAACTTAAAAGAAAGCATTAAAAAAAATAGAAATTCAATTGAATTCACATCGTAGGACTGAATTAATATAACTTACATACATTACCCTGAATTGTGTAAAGCATTCTGTTAAAAGCTGTGGTTCTTTAACAAAACGTGCCAAGCCAAACAATTCAAACTAACAGTAAATAATAACAGTCAAATGTGCAAGCACCCGCAAAAATAACATGATGCCTCTGTCACCTAAGTACAAATGCCAGGACCAGACATGGTAAAAAGGAGAATATAGAAAGAAAGAAGAGTCACACTGTGCAAAAGTGGTAAAATGTATGCTCCAACTCAGCGAACCGTTCACAGCGTATAATCTAGTTTGAAATGGAGAGGGAAGTGAAACTCGGTCTGTATGGCCCAGCAAACAGAAATGACTCTTACTTGAGAAGGAAGCAATGCTTACCTTCAACTGATTATAACCAACGTCTAAAATGGACAATAAAGACAGACAGAAATGTAAATGACTGATCAAGAAAAAGATGTAAATTACTGGTCCAGAAAACACGGGCCAAAGAATGTTGAATGAATAGGATTAAAACTTACATGGAGGATTCTAGGGGAAAACTCTAAATATACATTCAAAGACCGCAGTTGGCTGTTAGCAAAGTAGTCTGAACATAACCCCGAAGCAGTGTAGTGAATACGTCCTCCAAATTTAGCACTGCAGGTGCTGGTTTAAAAAACAAGCTCCTAAATTAAGCAGATCAAAAGGTTCAGGCTAAACAATAGGGCATGTGCCCAAAATCGTATCTAGCGGTAAACAAATATGATACTTACTCATGGGGGTAAGTCGGTGAGGCATAAGGACTGTCTAATAGCAAGTTTGGGTCGCGTCCATGATCCACAAACTGGTGTGATCGTCTGGTACGAAGTCCCTAACTCTGAACTCAACAGTTATGGCCCTGTTCCTGATATACCTTCAGGCGACGTAGAAATGGGTGGAATGGACTTGAATAGCATGACGAAGTTAGGAGCTAGAACGCCTCCCAATAGTAGAACATCTTTGGGCCAGCCATCATCTTGCAGGCATATTGCTAAAAAAAGAATGCTGCTTGTTGTTTCTTAAAACATCTGTTATGCCAAAACGGGGCTAAATAGTGTCAGATTCAGTAAGGAATGATGATCATATCCTGAGGATGTGTCCATTATACATATACCCCGTGCCCCGGCTCCTACCTCTAAATATGATTGCACCTTGAGGCAATCATTTCCTTCAAATCGTCCTCCCTCAGCAATTTCCGGGCTTTGTCCGGTCCTAGTAAGTTGTATTACTTACTCCCTGCGGCACTCCCTGCCGCGTTGCGAGCTACCAGCGCTAGTAGCCACTATTTAGTCACCCAATTAATCTCTCTGCCTTTTGACTTATACCCACTACCACGTAATTCTCTTTCCTTATACGTGGTGCACCACCTCTGTCTATTCATCGCTATGGCGCCTATCTTGAATACTAATTAGGCCGCTTTTCTATAAATAATTCGACACACTACAATTCAGTACTCTGCATTAATTTATGACTCATGCTTGCGCATTGTTTAATCTACTATGCATAATTGCCCACTGGGAGCACATTTTCACTGTTGTAAGGAAGTATAATGTATATAAACAGATAACAGGGACCAGATTATAACATGAGTAATGTTCTTCTTTTAGATTCAGCTTGTACACCAATTGTAAGTCCTGAAGATGATCTTGATTAGCTGAGATCGAAACGCCGTTGACCCCCCTACAACAGGAACTCCTTATATTTTGTAAACTTTTGAGGAGTTCCATGTATTGTTGTCAATGCGATGTCTTAGTTTTATAGTCAACCTCACTTTTCATGTCACACCTGTTGTCACTTACCTGTGTGAGCACCTGAATACTATTACACCTTTTTTCCTAAAATAAACATCAGTCCTTAATCAACCTATATGTCCTTTTGTACATTACTTACCGCTCCTGTTGATATTAATTGTCATCCCTAATTCTATCACAGTGTACCCTACAGGGCCACTTCTTTCTTTGGACCTTTGGGCCATAACAGAACCATTGTATTCCTAAAACATTATACATATACCGTCGTACTAAGCTGCAAGCAATTATGACAAAAAACATCAAAAACTGCTGTATACCAGACAAGTGATTGCATGCAAAACATCTGTGTTAGAGACTATGAAGGTGTTTATTTAGAAAAATGATAATGTTAGAGCTTCAATTATTGTGGAATAAATACAAAAGGATAATGAAATTAAAAGAAGGGTAGAGCACAGTATAATATTTATAGTGAGCTACATTAGGTAGAACAAAACCTGAATCAAGGCACATTTCAAACACACTGCATATTTTGAACAGAAATATATAATATAATAGTGAATGGCAAAGTGCACAGCGAAGTCCCAAATATATACAGATACATACAAATCCATCCATGTACTCAGGTCGATAAGGTTCATTTTTGATCACAAACAGATTTTAAAAGGTAATGATTGGGAATGAACGTACCTTCTTTTTTCTAATGCAAAATACAAAGTACAGCATGCAAAATGAATTCATCAATAAAGTGCGTAGTTGTACTAAACTGTACAAAATGAAATACATTATATGATGTATGTTACACAAATTCAAAGCAGTTTGGAAGGAACCAATAACATTCAATTTTCTAATCCGTGACCATAGCTCTTCCTGTTCATTGAGGCCCTGTTCATAGGTGTTGTATTAAGTAATTCATTTGACCTCAGTTTGAAGTAGCAATGGTTCCAGTGTTCTGCTGCTTTTGTCCAGTGAGAAGCCTCGAAGAACACTGACCATCATTTCAAGTCATTTTCAGAATGTTGTCTCAGAAACATGTTCCACTAAGGGATCCCCCTGTGATTTTACACCGGCCCCTTGATATATGTTGCAGGATGTGTTTTTTTATAGGCTGGGTGGTTTGGCCTATGTAGCATTTGTCCATGGGCACCAAATGAGGAACACCATGTTCTAGGTGTTGCAATTAGAGAATCTCTGTTGTTTATGTAAGACTCCATAGACTGCGACTTCTTTTGAATTTGAAGTAAAACTGCATGCTACACATTGACTGAATTTGTAATGTCCAGTTACTGGAGATAACTTCAGGAGTCCAATAAGATCTGTCGGCTGCGTTTTCCTGGATGCCCTTACAAGATGCTGTCTATGGTTTTTGCCCCGTTTAAACTAGAACAATGGTTTTGGGATCTTAAAAGAGTTTATCATCTTCATATTGCTTGAAATGATCTTTTTGATCTTATAAGTCAGATTAGAAAAAGTCAGCACACAAGTTAAAGGAATACTCACATCTTTAGTCATTGGGGCCAGGAGAGACCCTCTTGGTGTAATCCACACTCTCTTCAGGGAATGTTTAACAAGTTTTGTGGGATACTATCCTTCAATCAATTTTTGCCAAAGGATCGTGACATTTTGAAACTACTTCCTATCAACCTTTCACATAATGGCCACATAACAGTCACATTATAGGCACAGATGCCTAGAAATATAACAATTACCAAAAGCCAAGCAACAGAAAGCGTACCCCGCAGCAGGATGAAACAAATGTACATGTTCCTCGGCACACGCATCCCTGAACATAATGCTCCACACAGACCAATAACTGGATCTATCTAACTACTGCAGAGTATTATAAAAGATAATTAAACAATACATTAGTTCACGGCAGCCTTGCCGGTCACTATCCAGTGTGACTCGCCTCTATTCAACATGGGACATAAGCAAATATATCATCAAAAGACAGCTTTTGAGTCTAGTCAACAAGAATCACAGAACCACCCGATTTCCAAAAGAACTTAGTGAAACTACAAATGGAGAGAATGCAGTTTACACCTGTACTTGAGATAGTCGTCTGCAATCCAGAAAGAAAGCTAAAGTGTCTGAACGAAAGCGTTTAAAATAGTTGCTGTCTTATGTTACCTAATGAACTTCGTATCATAATTTGATAAAAATGAAAAGCGTAAAGAGGTACATTTATTTAAAGAGTTTTAAAGAAAACAACTTCTTACACGAATAGTTATATACAAGGTTTCAGACTTTACTTTTTCAGAAGTCCATTCCTAGCTAATTCTAGAAAGCACTTTCCTTCACTTACCTGCTCCACTGCGAGCTGTTTCCATGGGTGCTACCAAGTGCCATGCATCTTTTTCGGGATGATAACACTCAACTGTGTTCCATCGGTGCTCACCATCAAACCCACCTACTGCATACATTAGATAATTGCACACAGTTACGCCTGCTCCAATACGGGAAACTGACATTGAGGCCACAAAGGTCCATGTGTTACTATCCGGATCGTACCTGCCAAGATGAAAGATTATGCAAAAGTCACAATGGAAGAAAATATCTATTTTTAAAGCTAATTTACTGAGATATGTTTCAGAAATGCACATCTGGCTTCAACATTAACATTTCCTTGTCATGGGGAAATAATGCATT
The DNA here is from genome assembly GCF_964261635.1 of Lissotriton helveticus. Taxonomy (NCBI): domain Eukaryota; kingdom Metazoa; phylum Chordata; class Amphibia; order Caudata; family Salamandridae; genus Lissotriton; species Lissotriton helveticus. The sequence goes on from NC_136073.1 coordinate 864,289,526, forward strand.
AATAAAAATAGCATACAGGTTATTTTAATAACTAAAGAATATATTTACTCATTATTTTTTAAGCAAATTTAGGTTGCAGTGTTAACTTTAGGGACAATTTTGTTTTGAAACAGAATATTCAGTGATTTTAAAAAAGAATACAAAGGAAGAGCACACTTTTGTGATTTTCATTTTTATTGTATCAGGCCTCCCTAATATAACAAAGTATCATTAGATTGATTATTTAAATTACTGAAATAAAGAAGGAGCAGGTGGGGGTGGGGGAAGGGGTGCCATTTCTCTTCACCCATGATACCCTTCGTGATTTTTACATTTAAAAAAATTTAAGATTAGGGTTTTTATGGTCAACTTTCCTTATTGTCCACTTACTAAAAACATGCTTAAGATGAATTCACTTTTATGATAGAAGCACATAAATTAAAATATGAGGTAGAACTGTGTTAGGCTGGTACTGAAAACAAATTTGAAAATTTACTAAATATGACAACAGTAGATACAATTCAAGGATAGAGTTGCATTCGGCATTAAGTGTGAGGATAAGGCAACAATCTTTAAATTAATATAGAGTGGCTTAAAATACTCAACTAAAAAGGCAAGGCATAGATGGCAAGTAAATATCACAAACGAGGAAACAGTGGCAAGCAAATTGTTAAATGAATGATAAGCTTTCCGTATGAGGAAATGGCAGAAGATAAACAACAACTGATGGTAGAAGAGGCAAGGGAATGCTATATACCCACTGAAGAATTCTTCATTTGGTTTAAAAAACAGACTAAAACAAATACACAAAAAAAAATATTCTAGCTACACAAGGTTTCTAAGATTGTATGATGTCTTTGGTTACTACGATGATGAAATCGTTAAGCCTGTGAAAAGAGTAACGTATGCACACACCTTAATGTTACCGGTTCTATCCCTGACGGTTTACTTCAACCTTATTTTATTTTGGGATAAAAGAGAGGAAAATAAAGGAAATATCAAAATGCAGTCATTTTCCAGAGAAGAAAAACAGATGCCTAAAGTTGCATTATTTAGTCTAGGAGGTATTTTTATTTGGAGATAGTTGCCCAATGAACTTCTCATTTATGTTTTAACCTTCCCGAGTCAGGTCTTCACCTCACCTCACTTGCGTATTTTGTCTCTCCTCGCGTACCCCTGTGTTCTGGGTATCACACCTGTATAAAAATGACTGCACTCCTCTGACGTTTTGGCGATATAAAACCCATGATCAGACGTTTTTGCAGGATTTGAGCCAGACATAAGGTATTGTTGTTGGCAGCTGCCCAAGCTTTTTCTCAGCATCTATGGCATTATTGTAGATATCCCAGGTGTGGTGTTTGGTGACCACTGGCCTATGAAAGGCATCCTAGCTATTGTGGGTAACCATGACATCTGGTAGCTATCAAAGGCATGTGATGGGTTCCCTGGATTATGTATGGGATACATGGGAACACGAGACAGAGTGTGTTCCTAATGCACATTAGTATATGTAAATATTTGATGACAATGTCTGCTGTTTAGGAGCCATACCTCTGGATTACTGAAAATGGCAACTGGTATTTTTCAGAATATATTTTATTTAATACAGGCTGGACCTGAAGGTATTAGAATATTTTAAACATCCTACTTTCCCTTGTTGAATATATGTCATTTTTAAACTATGCTTTGACTGTTAATGTCAGGATTATGTCTAGGTAACAATATTACTGCATTTCTCTATATTTTTTAAAGCTGAGGTTTGGGCAATATTTCATGTTAGTAAAACTTGTTGTAGATGCCGTTTTCCGGATGCCAGAGGGCACTTGCTGCAAAGGCTGCTATTTCATGATTCATGTGGAAGCATTTAATCAATGTTGATAAATACTTGTATGAACTTATTACTAGTGATTATGCTTGAGGCTGGAGTCTGTAAGATTGATTCAGCTTTATAAATATGCCTGCAATGTGAAAGTGCAATGTCTCTGTTACCTGAGTGGTAGCTCTAGTCACAGAGCCCTTAAGATTTGTGTATCCTAAGGAGCAGCTGAATATATATTGGGAAGGGCCACGCTATTATTCCTTGTAAACTTGGTAAATGTAAAAATAAGGAGAATACACTTTGTAGAAAGTTATTAACAAATTAGAGGAAATGAGGAAGGAACAAAAGACTGCACTCAAGAAAGGGAGTGTGAGAACACAGATATGTAGATCACAGATATAATATCGACTGGGCAAATGGAACAAACAGACCCATATAGGTATAACACTGATTTCCCAACAAATCGCAAGATAACTACCAAGAGCCCTTCAGACAGGGTCGCAATGTATGCTCACATGGCTTGTAAAAATGCTGAGGCTTAGCCGCTTCTGGACTCTCAAATAGTACCTTAAATATGTCAACAGAGGTTCCATCAAAGCCTGAAATAGCTACCAAAACCCTTCAACAAAACACCCACATATTCCTCAACAAGCCTGTACACAAGAGACCCTTGTATTGTTTCCTTCATACCCGAAAACAGCACACAACAGACTGTGACATTGCCCCAGAATACATCTTCTTGGAGCAGTCTGATCATTTCGTTGCAACATGCAACTCTCTTGTCAGCTATTTCAGTAGCATCTAAATGTATATATATATATATATATATCGCCTGAAAGTGGAATTCCCGATATATATGTATATATGAATACAGCAAATCGTCCTTGCGGGAGGAGCTCCTGGTAGCTGGTGCCGGCGGCGAGGTAAGGACAACCTCACAATTTTATCAACACAACTTGAACAAAATACGCCTCACTCCTCTTGGATTTTTCAACTCGGCTTTAATGACCTATTCCTTCTCTCCACCTATGCGTTTGGAACTTTCACAGTTCCTGATCACGGTAGTAACATAAGTCCTATGTTTGCTTCACCATTTTATACCACAGCTCCACACTATGCCATAACGAGGCATTGTGGGCTTGGTAGTTTATCTACTAAACCCTGCACGCTTCCGTGCTTATCAATCCATATTTGCACTGCTATCTGACATAGGAGTTTTGCACCAGTGTGTTAAGGGCACTGTATAAAGATCTGAGTGGTTAAACATTTTAAGTGAGCCCATAAAGAGTGATTTCAGTTTGTCACTCTATATCACACGCATTGCGCGGCCGCTAATGTGTGCGCGTCTTGGGCTCGCAATTGAGCATATGCTCGCAGTTGTTTCATGACTGAGTGTCATGCAATTCTCGGCTGAGTGCCGTTTGTGGCTCCTTAATTCAACCGGTGTCCCACCCCATGTCCTGACAGTAGCGCAAAGAATGGACAGAAACTTTACTGACAATGATTTTTATAATATTTTCTTCAACTCATCATGATTTTGCAATCAATTCATGTGTTCATATTTACAGTGATATAAAGAGTAGCAGAAAAACTTCTGGAATAAGTTCAAATTTGTCCATGTTCAGAGTTCGATTTTAAGAATATGTTATTTACAGGTGTACATGCATCTCCTCATCTCCATTGAGCCCCAATGGGCTCCATGTCTTGAAATGGATTATTAATTTGCACTCCAGGCATCTCAACTTTTGAATTCTATTTCCTCCTCTTTCATGTTCAAAAATGGTGGCTAGGCCTTAGTATCTGATATCTTGCCAGGTTTTTCCAGTATGACTTTGCAGGTGCTTGGCTATGGCATAGGTTATATCTTTATTTTGGATTGCTCGAATGTGTTCTAATATATGCTTTTTCAACGGACAGATGGTAGAACCTATGTAGCGTTTGCCACAAAAACATTCGATAAGATAAACCACAAATTGCGATTCACATGCGATTGTGTCTTTGATTTCAAATGTTCTACCTCTTGGATCTTTGATGGTTTTAAGATTTTTGCCTACTTTGCACGCTTTACAAGTCATACATTTTGTGAATCCCTTGTGTCGTTTCTGAAGCCAAGTTTCTGTTTTTTTGTTTTCAAAGTGACTGTTGACCAGTGTGTCAGAGAGTGATGGTGCCTTATTATATGAAATTAGTGGTCGATCTCCTATTGTTGAACCAATGTCTGGATCTTTTTTGAACACATTCCAGTATTTCATCAGAATCTTACGAATTTGAAAGCTTTTCTTGGAATAAGTCAAGATTAGTCGTGGCTTTTCATCATTCATTGTTGTTTCCTCATCTTTGTTTTTTACAATAAGGGTTTGAGCACTGGTTTTCTGTCTTGCTTTGGCCTCTTCACGCACAATATCACCATGTTTGTAACCACGTGTTGCAAAGGGTGCCTTAGTTTCCAGGAACTTTTTCTCCATTTATTTTGGCTCAGAGCGGTTCCTTTTCAGTTCCGTAAGAACTCTCCATACGGAATACACTGCTTTAGAGACTGCGGATGGAAGCTCGTTCCATGGAGAAGACTATTGGTCGATGTTTTTTTACGAAAGACTGTTGTGTGTATTTTGTTTGATTTTATATACACTTTGGTGTCCAAAAACTCAATCTCCCTTGGTTGTATATTGTATGTGAACTTGAGGCCAACGTCATTTTGATAAGCACTGCTATGTATTCCACAAGTTTTTCTTTTGACCCCCTCCACAATAGGAAGAGATCGTCGATGAAGCGCAGCCATAATGCCACATCGGTGGTGTATGGGTCGTTTTCTTCCCTCCCATGGTGAGATTAGCATAGCTTGGAGAGAAGGAAACTCCCATAGCAGTACCGCACTTCTGGGAATAAATCTGCTTGTTGAACAGAAACACATTATTGGTCAGGCACAGTTCGATGATTTCCATCAGCATGTTCGTGTGTTGTAACTCCCCAATTGGCCTTTGTTTCAGGAAATATGCTATGGCTGACAATCCTATATTGTGGTTGATTGATGTGTACAGCGAAACGACATCAATCGTTGCTAGTAAATAATCCAATTGCCATTCGGTTTCCATTAAAATTCTCAAAAAATCTCCTGTGTCTTTGATAAAAAGAACTCGGGACAATTGGTGCCAGGAAGTGATCAACATAGGAGGCCATGTTTTCATAAAGGGAGTCACAACAGGAAATTATAGGATGGGCCGGGGGTTTATGTAAGGTTTTATGAATCTTTGGCAGAAAGTATATGGTTTGTGTCACTGGATTGGTTATTGTTAAAAAGTTCTTCTTGTCTTGACTAAGCAACCCTTTCTCGTGCCATTCAGATATTCGATTATGTATATCTCTGGTCATTTCTGGAATGGGATTAGAAGTTAGCAGCGTATAGTTGGTTTCATCCCTCAGCTGACAGTGTGCTTCATATATATATATATATATATATATATATATATATATATAACACACATATATATATATATATATATATATATATATATATATATATGTCACTGAAAAAAACATAGGTTTCAGGAGTTATATAGTTAGGAATTCGTTTTTAAAAAACCTTTGAAATTCACTCAAAAAACTATAAGTTTTAGTGGTGTTATAGTTAGCTGGACATTTTACTCATACAAAACCAATGAAATTGCTCCTATATAGTTAGTTGTACTAACTATATTTCGCGCACCCGCAATCCACTGCTGATGATGTCACATATTAGATCATTCATGACATGGTCAGTGACATCACTGATGACATCTCAAATGACATCACTGATGACATCATCCAGTGAATGTGGTTTGCTTCGTTATTTAAATATGCATTATATATATAGCAATTTACATTGAAGAATGAGTGGATATATATATATAAATATTTGGATGGAGGATTTAGTAGCAGTGTAATTGACTGTTTACTTGACCAATTCATAATGTCTCACTAAATATAGTGGATAGTGACTAAACTGTGTGAATATCTGTATCACTTTGTCAGTTGTTGTGTAAACTGATTCTACAGTTGGTTACTAGCTATGTGAAAGTCTATATTAGTTATTGATTAGTTAACTGAGTATTTGTATCGGAGTGTGAAAGTGTGTGTGGTTCGGTGGGGGGTGTGTGACTGTCCAAAGATGTGTGAATAGTTGATTCAGTAGATATATGAAGTTAAAACTACATGTTCTAACAGTTTGGGTGAGGGAATCTCTCTATGGGTGTGGTGATGAGCAAATATATTTCTCAAAGGTACAGGTCCAACAAACTAGAAAAATAAAAGGCAGTGTATGTGTCAGTTGTTGTATATAAATAAGTATACATAAGACACAATGATTGTGTGAGTGACTGTATGGATAACTGTATACTTGTAATAATGATTTTATAATACACTAAGTACGACTTACTATCTAAATGAATAGAAGAAGTGGTGTTTGTATAAGTGTTTTGCTAAGTAAATATGTAAGTATGATCCATTGTTTGCATAAGTGAGTAGGATGACTTCATATGTGAATAGGATGCGTGCTGTTGTTTAATGTCGATATAGATGTATAAGTATTTTTGATAGTGTTCTATTGTTCATTGAGAGCATGTATGAGTGAATCCATAGGTACGTGATTAGATGTGTGTATACATCTATGAATCACTGAGTGGATTTTTAGATACTTGTATTGCTGTGACAATGGATTTAAATATGATACTCTGTATTTTACAAACAGTGATGAAAAATTGTATTAGTGTATGAAAAGGTGTATGTGATTGTCACGTGGATGATGTCATCAGTGATGTCGTCATTTGAGATGTCATCAGTGATGTCACTGACCATGTCATGAATGATCTAATATGTGACATCATCAGCAGTGGATTGCGGGTGCGCGAAATATAGTTAGTACAACTAACTATATAGGAGCAATTTCATTGGTTTTGTATGAGTAAAATGTCCAGCTAACTATAACACCACTAAAACTTATAGTTTTTTGAGTGAATTTCAAAGGTTTTTTAAAAACTAATTCCTAACTATATAACTCCTGAAACCTATGGTTTTGTCAGTGAATTTCAAAGTTTTTTTAAATGCTGATTCCTAACTATATAAGGCCTGAAACCTATGGTTTTTTCAGTGAATTTCAAGGGGTTTTTTAAATGCTAATTCCTAACTATATAAGGCCTGAAACCTATGGTTTTTTCAGTGTTTTAAAAAAAAAAATTGATTGGTTAACTGGCTTATTAAGTGTATCTTAGTGAATACAAATATTAGCGAGTAATGTTTAAATATTTAAATATATGCATGAGTGATGTAATATGTGACGGCATCAGCAGTGCATTGCAGACGTGCAAGTTATAGTGAGTCCAACTAACTATAACGTGGGAATTTCAATGGTTTTATGCGAGTAAAATTTCCAGCTAACTATAACTGGTGTGAAACCTATGGTTTTTTCAGTGAATTTCAAAGGTTTTTTTAAATGCTAATTCCTAACTATAACTGGTGTGTAACCTATGGTTTTTTCAGTGAATATATATATATATATATATAAAATTTCTATGGCAAAATGAAACCCCTCATTTTGTTCCTTTTCAAATGAAATGTATTAAGTGTTACCACTTTATTCCAATCAAGATGACTTCAGGTGTGCCATACTTTTGTCATAAGTAAGACTGTTAGCGTTCTAGTTGTTCTTTAGAACACTCTGGGACTTTCTGTCATTGGGCTATAGTTGGGCTACATCTGGCTGATATTTGGGCTACATTTGGGCTCTTTTGTCTCTGGTGGCCATCTTGGGAGACTGCATATCAGAATTTTTTTTAATGAAATATAAGAGGATTTGAGAAGTCCCTCAAAATGTGCCCTAATTTTTCTTTCTTCAGCACTAATCATAATTTCTATGGCAAAATGAACCCCCTCATTTTGTTCCTTTGCAAATGAAAAGTTTTAAGTGTTAACACTTTATTCCAATCAAGATGACTTCAGGTGTGCCATACTTTTGTCATAAGTAAGACTGTTAGCGCTGTAGTTGTTCTTTAGAACACTCTGGGACATTCTGTCATTGGGCTATAGTTGGGCTACATCTGGCTGATATTTGGGCTAAATTTTTTTTGTCTCTGGTGGCCATCTTTGGGCTACATTTGGGCTCTAACATATATATAGCCCAATGTAGCCCAATATATATTTTTTCAAAGTTAATTTTCGTAAAAACCACTGGAGCACATATCTTGAGACATAGCAAAGGCACATCGGGCTACCAGTCCCTACAATTTTGCCAAGTTTGGTGGGAAACAATTCAGCTGTTCGGGCTAAAAGTGAGTCCAACCGCCCTATGGAAATTAACATGGGGAAAACACGTTTTGGGACCCCCTTTTATCTTGGCCCCCGCTTGACGAATCCCCCCCAAACTTTCAGGGAAGGAGCGGAGCGCCGCGAGGCAAAGTTAAGGAAAATTTCAGGAAGATTCCTCAACCGGCGCCAAAGTTATTCCTAATAGGTTCAATTTACTTTTGACTCTGCTGCCTGACACGAAGCCTCGCCTCGCAGCACAGCGGCCGGGCTTGGCTCCGCCGCACTACAGACTACATCCCCCAGCATCCCTAGGGGGCAACGAGCACGCCTGGAAACAGCGCGCCAGGAGGCGTTTAAATCACGGGCAGGGGCCGAGTTCCCCGTTCAATTTACTTTTGACTCTGCTGCCTGACACGAAGCCTCTCCTCGCAGCACAGCGGCCGGGCTTTGCTCCGCCAGCTTCCTGCTTCATCAGACCGGCCGGGCTCTGCTCCGCCGGCCGGACTACATCCCCCAGCATCCCTAGGGGGCAACGAGCACGCCTGGAAACAGCGCGCCAGGAGGCGTTTAAATCACGGGCAGGGGCCGAGTTCCCCGTTCAATTTACTTTTGACTCTGCTGCCTGACACAAAGCCTCTCCTCGCAGCACAGCGGCTGGGCTTGGCTCCGCCAGCTTCCTGCTTCATCCGACCGGCTGGGCTCTGCTCCGCCGGCCGGACTACATCCCCCAGCATCCCTAGGGGGCAACGAGCACGCCTGGAAACAGCGCGCCAGGAGGCGTTTAAATCACGGGCAGGGGCCGAGTTCCCCGTTCAATTTACTTTTGACTCTGCTGCCTGACACGAAGCCTCTCCTCGCAGCACAGCGGCCGGGCTTGGCTCCGCCAGCTTCCTGCTTCATCGGACCGGCCGGGCTCTGCTTCGCCGGCCGGACTATATCCCCCAGCATCCCTAGGGGGCAACGAGCACGCCTGGAAACAGCGCGCCAGGAGGCGTTTAAATCACGGGCAGGGGCCGAGTTCCCCGTTCAATTTTCTTTTGACTCTGCTGCCTGACACGAAGCCTCTCCTCGCAGCACAGCGGCCGGGCTTGGCTCCGCCAGCTTCCTGCTTCATCCGACCGGCCGGGCTCTGCTCCGCCGGCCGGACTACATCCCCCAGCATCCCTAGGGGGCAACGAGCACGCCTGGAAACAGCGCGCCAGGAGGCGTTTAAATCACGGGCAGGTCCCTCGTCCCGCGAGGACACGCGCGGGACGCGCCGGACTAAGCTCGGACAAAGGGCGGGCCCTCTGTGGCCCTCAGCGGCTGAAGTAGGCTGGGCAGGGCCCACTTATTAACATTTTTTCTTTTATTTTTATCTTGCCTGTAATTATTTCTTGTATAGCACTACATGGTAAATCATGTCAGCTTAGCCCTTTCTCCTTCTACTCAGGAAACTTTTGAGACTCACCTCCATCTATTTTTATTTTTAGTGTAAGTTGTTATTAATTCTATTCATCGGGACTACCTTTCTCTTTCTATTATAAGCACAAGGATGACTGCTAAAAAGTTACGTTCAGGGAGATTACTGGGGGGAAGGTCCTGTATGAAGACACGTTCCAACCCCCTTAGAAACAGGGCTGCCACAAATTTGCAGTTAAAAGGACAATGTCAGCTGTTGAATCTTTGGGAAAAACCCCAGGATAAAGCCTTCTTAAACTTTGCGAACAAAGCATCTGTTATAGCTTCTCCATCTGGCATAACTCCTGTGGTGGTTAAGAAGGTTCCTCTTTCGTTGAATGAAGTTTGTCCTGGCTCCTTGACTATTGAGGAGCCTTGTCCAGTGTCTGTTGCAATAACTAGTGTTTTCAAATCCCCTGTTTCCAGTTCTGAAGGCGGCCAACAAAAGAAAAATGTAGCTTCAACCTCTGAAGTATTATATTCTAATGTTTCAAGAGGAGATTCTCCGCCAATGGTGGAAGCGAGGGGGGACTCTCATTTGTCGAGTATTGACCTGGAGTTATGCGGCCGATATCTAGCTGATGTTTCTTTGAAACCTGAAGAAGCGATTAAGTCCCCTATTGGTGCTACTCCATCTGGACTTTTGCTTTATAGTAGTACCCCCTCCATAAAATCACAAGACATTTCCTCACAGTATAATATATCGAAGAGCCCACTGCTTAACATCTCTGGTATTGGTCCTTTAGGTCTTCCTGGCTCTGATAAATTGGAAAAACCTATTTCTGAATCTATGATTGCATTGGAACATTTGTTGGCATCCATTTTAATGTTACTGGGTACATTTGTGGGTAGCTCCGATTGTATTTTGGAGTCAGTTACCCAGATATTAAATGTCTTACTATTAAAACTTCCAGAAAAGGATTGTGATTTAGATCCTAAGGTGGGATTGCAGGGGTCTGAGCCGAGTAGTGATCACTTAGCCGGAAATGTTAATCCAGTCCAAAATAAACGTGGTTATCTCTAATTATGAGCCTCCTCTAGTCCCCACATCTTCTGCATTTAATTGTGTAAGAAATTCTGTTCTCGTAATTGAAGAAGAAAATATGCCGGTTACTGCCCCAGAACTTGAAAAAGAGCTATTCCCAATTTTCGTCCCTGAAAGTAAAGTCATAGGGGGTGTTGAAAAAGTAAAATCTGGAAATCATAGAAAAAATAAAGTGACAAAGAGAAAACCAATTCGCAGATATAGAAAAAAAAAGCAGAGACAAATAATTTTTGAAGACCCTGTTGTTCCTGATATAATTGAACCTAATTCTCAGGAGCACGTGCATGGGCCCTTGAGTCAGGAAGTTGCCATTCTTTCCTCTGATAATTTGAATCTCTCTGCAATAAATATTATAAATTCTCTTAAATGTACCATTCCGCCTGCGGGAGTCTCTTCCTTAAGTGTAGCAGGTTCGATGATACCTCCCCCCGTAGTAGAGCTGAAAGAGTCTGGTCTTCTTGTACCTGTGGTTCTTAATCCACTAGCACCTGTTTTCATACTACTGGTGTTGACGTTACATGGCCTCACCATTTGCCCACAAAAGTATCAGAAGCATCTGTTGATACATTGACTTTGGATTTTCTATCGTTATTTGATTCTGATCAGCCTCTAAATAGAGCATGGCTACTTAAATGTTTCAAAGGCATAGAGAGTGTAAAGTTAATCCAAACAAATGATATTGACTTAGTTCTCCTATCCGGAACAGCCACCTCGCCTTCTGCTAGGGTAAAGTTCTATTCTAAATTTATAGTAAATCTTATATTACAACAGGCTGATAATTTCCAGCGTAGGGGAATTGATGTTTTACCTGTTTTTTCTTATCGTAGAGACAGTTTCCCCTATAATAGACTTCCCCAGCAGGACAATGGCAAAAATGGGCATACTACTTCTTATGACGATTTAAAAATATGGGTATCGAAAAATACTCGTCTGGTGACACATGTAATGCCCCCTCCCTTTAATTCAGAATAGTCTTCCAATAGAAGACAATCAGCGGTGTAATTGGCTGCCCGGTGCTTTATCTAGTAAAACCACAGATAACCATAAACTTTTCCAACATCTTTAGCAGCAACTTGAAAGTTATCTCTTGGAATGCCGCCGGGATAAACAGTAGCCCTGAGAAATTACAGTATTTATTCTCTTTGAACGCTAATGTGATTTGCATCCAAGAGACCTGGTGCGCCAGTAGAATGTGTGTAGGGAGAGATTATTTTGTATTAGAGGCGTTGGCTGCTCCATCGAAGAAAGGGCGTGCAAAAGGGGGAATTGCGTGCCTTTTATCTAATAGTTTGAAGTGGAACTTCACCCATTATGTTGATTCCAGCAACTTATTTCAAGCTGTGTCCCTCTGTGGCTTAAATAGCAGTGGAAATCCTAATTCCTTGGTAATAATAAATGTCTATGTTCCACCCGATGAATGTTTTAATATTCTATTGAAGCAAATGTTTTCATATATTAAGCAGATTAAAGATGTGGAATTTCCTCCATATGTTTTGCTGGTGGGCGATTTTAACTGTAAAGTTTCCAATTCAAGCTTAGAGCTATATAGAAATAGATTTAAAGAAGAAGCCCTCTTCATTCCCCAATCCCTCTTCCCTAGTAAAATTAAAACTAATAAGAGAGGGAAGCTATTGTTAGAAGAACTTGCAGCGGCAGAGGCATTAATAGTGAATGGTAGGCTCCCTTCCGATGTCCCTGCCAGTTATACCCATAAATCTTCCCAAAGTGAGTCAATTTTGGACTATGTAATCTCTGATTATTGTACGTTCTCCTTAGTGAAGGATCTGGTGGTCTCGTTGACACAATTTAGCGACCACAACTTGATTTCTATAAGCCTTTCTTTTCTTCCGCCTGATTCTGATCCATGGTCCTTTGGCAGTGACTTAGTTAACTTTCATAGGGACTCTGGTAGATGTTTTTGGAATTTTAAAGCCAAGAATGGCCTGGAGGGCATACTTGGTAAAGTAATATCAGAACTGAATGTTTGGCAGGGTTCAGAATTGATCTATTTTGAGAATTTTATGAAGGAGGTCATCTCTGTTGCCAAAAGGACCAGATTTTCTGAGAAAAGGATTTATTTTCCAGACCAATTTTCCTTCTAAACAAAGAAATAAATAAATTGGTGCGGGAACAATTTTTGTGCAGATCTATCGAAGTGAATAAGAAAATATGTTTGCTAAAAAGAAGGAGAAACAGAATCAGGAAGAAACTTAGAAAAGAAAAAGAAGACTCACTTTGGATAAAACTTCGGGAGGCCGCTGTGTATGGCAAAATAAGACAATTTTGGTCTCTCATTGGCGAGGGCTGTGGAGCAAGAGTTAGCTCTCTCCCTATTCCCATTGCTGAATTTTCATGGGTTACCTATATTTCCAACTTGTATGCTGGGAATAATGCCATGGTAGATTGTAAGGAGTCTATTAACGAAGATGTGTTTTTTATTGATTCTCCATCGGAAAAAACTATTGAATTGGCCATTAGGGAAATGCGTTCCTCCGGAGCAATGGGGCCTGATGAACTCCCCATCTCAGTAGTTTTGAAGCAGGATCCTATCTCATGGAGTAAGATTCTTTTCCCTTTATTTAGATCTTGCTTTATTAGCAAAATCATACCCCCTTCTTGGAAGGGGAGTATATTGGTCCCCTTATTTAAAAAGGTCGATAGGGATAATCCGATGAATTATCGCCAGATAGCTCTCCTGGATGCCATTGGCAAAGTTTTTGCCAAATGCCTCCTCTTTTTAATAACGGATTGGGTTGAGGCGAATCAGATACTACCCCTTGAACAAACTGGCTTTCGCAAGGGGCATGGTACATTGGATAATCTTACAGCCCTTCAGGTTATTACGGAGAAATATATACGAGTTCGGGGGGGGGGGTGTATGCTGCTTTTATTGATTTCTCCACAGCATTCGACAAAGTTGACCGTCCCTTGCTGTGGAGAAAACTGTTTGATTTGGGCATGCCTCCCCTCCTACTAGACTTGGTGCGATCCCTCCATACGGACACTTGGTGCCGAGTGTTACAGGGAGGAGAAAGGGGTTTATCACGGGTTATCCCCCCCATTAATGGATTAAAACAGGGCTGCCTCCTTGCACCTCTACTCTTCTCTCTGTACATTGCTGATCTACCTGCTTCCCTTTCTTCCTGTGCCGGCATAGCCCCGGTAGTGGGTGGATCTTCTATTTCCTGCCTGCTTTACGCAGACGATATGCTCATCCTGGACTTAACTCCCAAGGGATTGGCTAATCAACTGCAGGCTCTACATTTGTTTGCTGAGTCCCATTATATGAGGATAAATGCGTCAAAAAGTAAAATTATGTGCATTTCAGGAAAGAAAAAATCCAAATCTGAGAATTTTGGGTGGCAGTAGGCGGCCAGAAACTGGAGGTAGTTAAGACATATACCTTTTTAGGAAAAATAATTTCCACTAACTTGAGTGAGAAGCCTCACATTGATAATAATTCTCGTAAAGCCTGTTCCCAAGGCAAAAGCTTGAGTGCCCTTTACTACGCCACAGGGTGAAGACATTTTGCCTGCTTATTGGAGGTTTTTAGGGCAAAAATTCCTCCAACATTACTGTATGGAATGGAACTGGTTGACATAAAGCACTGGGGCTTTTTGCAAACGATAGAAGGAAAATTATTAAGGTCTATTACATCTCTTAACTCTGCCTGTTCCGTGGCTGCGTGTAGAATGGAATTCGGTCTCCGTAGCAGCTGGGCGCAGGGCCTATCTGCTTTAGTTCGATGGGTTGTTAGCCTCGCTAGAGGTGAAATGGGGACTTTGAGATTCCTCCTTAAAGGGGAATTGCTGGGTAATTTAAAGGAATACTCTCAAATTGTTAAGAACTTTAGAAAGGCTGTGGCACTTCTTGAATTAGAAGAGAGTACTCTCTTTACTATTTCTCCTTCCCAGGTAAAATCCCTTTTGAAACAGGCGTCATGGGATTTATGTTTTATGTTGGATAAAAAGTCTATGCAAGCAAAGAGGGGAGGTGATCTTCTGGTTACCTCATATGCTATGAAGCTTGCCCAACCCTATGTCGCCTGGAATTTACCCCATGGCATTCGGAGATTCTGGTTCCTGTTAAGGCAGGACCTGTTACCCTTGAATAACCTTTTAGCAAAATGGTATGGATCCTCCTCTAGATGTAATTTTTGTAATATATCTGTTCAGGATCGTTCTAATATATTGTTTATTTGCCATGTATTGCGTCCACTTCGCTTGAAATGGATAAAACCAATATGTCTGTGTTAGACCTGTCTGACTTTTTGGCGAAGTCCCTCCTAATTTTTATTTATTTTGTCCCCTTTTTGCCCCTCATACCCTTATTAATTTTTGTGTCTACTGGATTTTTATAGGTGTTGGCCAGGGGGATAGGTGTTCCCTCTCCCCCTCATAGTTTTTTACCTCAGGTCCAGAGGCCTGTTCTGACAGGAAAGTTGGCACCACCTAAAATGGTGGCCACCAACTGCCCCAACTGTCACCAACAGAACCTGGCTATAGACCAACATAGGGCATTCCAGAACCTTCTGGTCCATTCTGGACCACTGAAGGGCAGCCTATATAAGGCGGAATGCGGGGCAGCCATTTTGTCTACCTGTGGAAGTCAGCTGGAGGACAGGTGGTGGCTAAGGGTGGGAGAAGGTTGGACTTTGGATTGACCTCCTGGACTTGGAAGCTGTCTATTTGGCCCAGCCCACAACTCCCCTGTTGGTTACTTGTCCTGGCCCCGCTGTGGGAAGTTACTGGAGACCCTGGGCGCCTAGCTAGCCCCTTGTCTAAAATTATACAGGGACAGCTTCAGGAGAAGGAGACTGCAGCGCTGCGGTGTGCAGTCCTCTGCCCAGCATAGGGAGTCCAGAGACTGGTAAATGGTTCTAGACTGACCCCTACTTTGTAAACCCCTGGAGAAGATTGAAAAGAAGGACTCTCCTACGGAGAAGGGCTGATCCTGGTGCCCTCCCCTTGTTCTGCTTGTACCCCAGTGCTGCCTATCTGCTGAGATCGCGCCCCCCCTGGTGCCAAACCCCTACCTGCGACCACCAGGGCTGGAGAAGCGGGGACCGCAGGACCACGAGTCGCTCTACACCTGGGTCGGTGTGGAAACGCTGAGGGAGCCGGACCGGTTGTTCAGTTGGCCGTGCTGTCCTTTCATCTGTGCGAGTGAGCGACGCGCTTGTGGAGCTGTGTCAAGGGCTGAGGTGAGGAGCGGAGCCAGGGAAGTCTTCGGCGGCGTGAGGAGTGAGCCGGGAGGAGAGAACAGCATCGGAAGTGCAGCGCGGCCTCCAGCGGCAAGACGCTGATCTTTCGCGCATGCTCTGTGGCGCCGCCGGGCTCCGTGAGGTGGAGCCGGATCGAGGAAGGCGGGAGCAACTGCGCATGCCCCCCGTGATCAGCGCGTCTCCGACGAGGGAGTTTGAGGCTTCGTTTTCCCCCTTCGCTCAGGCGCTTCAGAAAGGAGCCAGCGCGAGCGGAAAGGGGGCCTTCCTGTGTGCGCTTCACTGATTCTCTGCCCCAGTGACGAGGAGGCGAGTGCGCTTCATTATCCCCCCCCCGCCCCAGCATTAAAAAGGCAGCTGGCCCGGCAGGAGGGTTTGAAGTGAGGCCGGTGGGACCTCGAAGGAGCCGTAACTGACAGTAAGGAGGTCATCTGGAGGGGGAAGGTGGCGCTAGAGCCTGTGATCATCTGGTAATCCGTTAATGGTTGTTGCTCCTCTCAGCTACTGCAGTTTATAAAGTGGTGGGAAGCCTGAGGAAACCCTCCTTGACTCTGGAGATTAGTTAACTGCACTATCAATGTTAAATTAACCTAATATCTCTGAAAGTGCCTGCTGGAGAGGGAAAGGGTGCATGTCCTCTTAGTGAGTTGAGGTTCAACTGTGGCAGAGGGGATTGTACCTACAAATCTGGAATACTAGAGCCTGTTCTAAAGTAAAGTGCTGGTATTATCTCGTTGAGGAGTCATAGGAAGCTATAATTTAACAGATTAAATAAGCACAGTGTTTGATGAGGTAAACTGTTAATCCTGCTGAATGTGGATTTGTTATAATTGAAAGGGTCATTATTGATTAATTGGAAAGTGTAATGCACCTTAGAAACTCTATTGATAAATTGTTTAGTAGCTTCTAAAGTAATTATTGATTCTAAGGTACAGGTTCTCCAAATGCAAAAGTGTGATAAGATTTCAGAAATACAGTGACTGTTAGTAATTGAAAAAGTGACAATCTGCTAGTAACGTACAAAGTGTAATTGTTGACCCTGAAAGTGATCTAAACTGCTTTGAACTATTTATATGTGAGCTACTAATAATTGACAACAAAGAGAATATTATTTTTACATAAAGCAGCACGTATTTTCATATAATTTTGGTGTAGTGTTTTTCTTTTTGAGTGCTATTGCGTGAAGTTACTTTTGGGTGGTCTGCAACCTTTACACTGTGCCTCTAGATGTTAGTCTTGCCCTAGGCCAGGCTACCTAATTCCAACATATTGGTGCCTAGCGGTGGGATTGCGGACTTGGTTGCAGCTACTTACTAGTAATTTGACGTAATACACCTAACCTACACCAGGAGTTTTCTCCTTGCGGCCCTCCCAATTAGTCCTTTTGTTTTTTCTAAATTTATTCCTGGTGGTGGGTGGAGTTGGTTTTAGGTTACCCTTACCCCTCTGAAATTTCTGGTGTGTATCCAGGTTTGCCAGACTCACAATGGAGTTTGCAGTGGAAAACCTGGAAGTCTATTCCGTGCCCCAATTGAGAATGTTCTGCCAACAAATGGGGGTCTTTTTCAAACAGGGTGCCAGGAAGGGGGAGCTCCAGACTAGCCTTAGGGCCTGGGTGGAGGCACACCAAGAGACAAAGGAGGAGGATGAAGAGGTTGACCAGGACATGCTGGGGGAGGTAGAAGAGTTATTCCGCGATAAGGGGGAAAACTTACTCACCAAACCAATGTCCTATTCCAGTAAGGGCAGTAGCATCTCTGGGAGAAGCCTAACAGAAGCCGAGCTCACCGATAGGAGAGAGAAAAGACAGCTAAAGTGGGAGTTGGCTAAGTTGGAGCAGGAGAAAGAGGAGAGGAGGATGGTCCACGAGTTTAGACTGAAGGAACTGGAGCTCCAAAGTCTGCGACGGGGGTCCTCTCCTGTTAGGAATGGTGGCAGCGAACCAAAAGAGTCAGCCAGGGAGACCAAACCCTATATCCCAAAGGACCTGATAGCGAGTTTCAGTCAGGGGGATGATGTAGCTAAGTGGCTGGCCGCTTATGAGGTTTCTTTGAAGGTTCATGGAGTGCAGGAGAAGCACTGGGGGGGTAGTTTGTACAAGTACATGCCTCCTGCTGGTCGGGACACCTTGCTGGCCCTGGATCCAGAGGAACAGACAAACTACCCCACCATGAAGTTGGCGTTATTGAGGAAGTTCGGGCTCACCCCAGAGAGGTACCGACAGAAGTTTAGGGGGAGTCACAAGATGGGCACTCAGAACTGGGTGGACTTCCTTGATTATGCCAGAAAGGCCTTAGAGGGTTGGGTCAAGGGCAGTGAGGTAAAGGATTATGAGGGGCTGTACAATCTATTTTTGAAAGAACACCTCCTCGAGAAATGTTTTCCCGAGCTGCGCCAACACCTGGTAGACAGCAAGCTGACCAATCCCCGGAAGCTTGCAGAGGAGGCGGACATCTGGACAAGTACTCGGGTGTCCTCCAAGGGGACTGGAGGGGAATCTCAAAAAGCCGGACAGGGCGCCCCCCAGAAGAAGGAAGGGGGGGGGGAGAAAAAGAAAGAGTTCTCTAAAGGTCCCCAAAATAACTTCCAAGGGAAGGGAGCAGGTTTCACCCCTAGGGCAAACCCGCCCCGGAACCCTTATCCTGGCCAAAGCCAGCAGCCCAGGGTTCCCCACTGTTTTGAATGCGGTGGCGTTGGACATTATAAGGGAGATGTCAGATGCCCAAAGAGACCACCCCCTCCCACCGGAGGAAAGTCACCGGGAGTAGCTAGTGTAGCGCTCGGGGAGGAGTTGCCCTTAGATAAGGGGGGTGAGTGGGCGGGTGTCACCTTAGTGTCCCTGGGAGAGCGGGAGATGGTGCCAAAGATCCAGGTGCCCCCAAATACTACAAAGTATGGGCAATGGGTTACCATCAATGGCCAGAGAGGGGAGGCTCTGAGGGATACAGGAGCCAGCATGACTATGGTGAGAAGTCAGCTGGTGTCCCCAGAGCAGGTTGTTCCTAATGTACTCCACCCCGCCGCGATGGCTGACGGCAGAATGGGCCACTATCCAGTGGCTGAGGTTCCCTTTGAGTGGGAGGGGGTTGCAGGTTCACTTCGAGTTGCCGTAAGCCCTGCCGTGCCAGTCGATTGTCTGTTGGGGAATGACATGGAACACAACACTTGGAGAGAGGTGGAATACCGGACGCATTCTGCGATGCTGGGTACACCTAACTGGGCCTGTGTCAGCACAAGGTCTGCGACTGCCCGGAGAGGGAGTTCGCCTGGGTTGGAGCCTGGAACAATGGCCCAACCCGCTGCTAAAAAGGGTCAGAAACGGAGACAGGGACAGCCTGCTCCTGCTTCCACGCCCCATGTGACAGATCGGCCACCTGCAGTGGTAGGCCAGGAGTCCGTGGAGGGGGAAGTAGACTCTCTGGAGGATTTGCCCATCCCTGCTGAATGGCATGTGGAGGGAGGCCCTACCAGAGAGGAATTCTGTAGGGGGCAGAGGGAGTGCCCTACCCTTGAGGGACTGAGGCGTCAGGCTGAAGCCCAGGCAGCAGGTGATGCTACGGGACACCACCATATTTACTGGGAGGATGGCCTCCTCTACAGTGAACCTAAGGTTCCTCTACCTGGCTCATCAAGGGCCTTGGTGGTCCCGCAGCAATACCGAGCCTTTCTGCTGGAATTGGCTCATGCGATACCACTGGCAGGACACTTAGGCCAGGACAAGACCTTTGCACGGCTTGTTCTCCACTTTTACTGGCCTCAGATGAAAGCGGCGTCCAACACATACTGTAGGACATGTGTATCCTGCCAGGCCAGTGGGAAGACAGGGGTGAAGCTAAAGGCTCCCCTGGAACCACTTCCTGTCGTTAGCACCCCCTTTGAAAGGGTGGGCATCGACATTGTAGGGCCATTGGATCCACCAACAACAGCTGGTCACAGGTTCATCCTGGTTCTGGTGGATCATGCCACACGGTACCCAGAGGCCATCCCTCTGAGGACTGTTACTGCACCTGTGGTGGCTAGGGCCCTGATGGGAATCTTTACTAGGGTAGGATTCCCAAAGGAGGTTGTGTCTGACAGGGGGACTAACTTCCTGTCTGCTTACATGCGGACTATGTGGAAGGAGTGTGGGGTGACCTACCGGTTCACCACTCCTTATCACCCCCAGTCCAATGGACTGGTTGAGAGGTTCAATAAGACCCTGAAGGGCATGATAAGAAGTCTGCCAGAGAGTTTACGGAGGAAGTGGGACATCCTCCTACCTTGCTTACTGTTCTCCTACAGAGAGGTGCCACAGAAAGGAGTGGGCTTCAGCCCATTTGAATTGTTGTATGGGCATCCAGTGCGTGGGCCTCTCAGCCTGGTGAAGGAAGGATGGGAGAAGTCTCCCAGAAAACCTCCCCAGGATGTGGTGAGCTACATGTTGGCCTTCAGAAGCCAGATGGCCAAGTTGTGGAAGCAGGCTGCTGACAACTTGGAGGCCAGTCAGGCAGTCATGAAGGAATGGTACGATCAGAATGCTCACCCGGTGGAGTTGGAGCCTGGCCAGAAAGTCTGGGTGATGGAACCTGGAGAGCTAAGTGCCCTTCAGGATCGTTGGACAGGCCCCTTTGAGGTGTTGGAGAAAAAGGGTAAGGCCACTTACTTGGTGGATCTTAAGACCCCGAGGCAGCCCCTACGGGTGCTGCATGCCAATCGCCTCAAACCCCACCATGAGAGGCCAGAGGTCATCCTGATGTTGGTGACTGATGGTGCTGAGGAAGCAGAAAGCGAGCCTCTCCCAGACCTCTTTTCATGTCAAGAGAAGGATGGGTCGGTGGAGGGAGTGATTCTCTCCCCGTCTCTCACTCCTGAGCAACGAGAGGACTGCCGACAGGTATTGGGGCAGTACTCTTCCCTGTTTTCCCTTGTCCCAGGCAGAACCCACCTGTGTACCCATGATGTGGACACAGGAGACAGCCCCCCAGTGAAATCCAAGACCTATAGGCTGTCGGACAAGGTGAAGGCTAGCATCCATGGCGAAGTTGCCAAGATGTTGGAGCTAGGAGTGATAGAACCGTCCAGCAGCCCTTGGTCCAGTCCGGTGGTGCTAGTCCCAAAAGCTGCCCCACCGGGCACCACACCAGAACTGAGGTTCTGTGTGGATTACCGAGGACTGAACTCAGTTACCAAAACTGATGCTCATCCCATCCCCAGGGCGGATGAGTTAATTGACCGGCTAGGAGCTGCCCAATACCTAAGTACCTTTGACCTCACTTCAGGGTACTGGCAGATCTCCTTGACAGATGGAGCAAGGGAAAGGTCAGCCTTCTCCACGCCTGAGGGACACTTCCAGTTCTGTGTGATGCCCTTTGGGCTCAAGAACGCCCCTGCCACATTTCAGCGACTGGTGAACCAGGTCCTCTCTGGAATGGAGGGTTTCTCGGCTGCTTACCTGGATGACATTGCTGTCTTCAGTAGCAGTTGGGAGGACCACTTGCAACATTTGCAAGCAGTTCTCCAGGCGCTGAAACAAGCTGGATTGACCATCAAAGCCAGCAAATGCCAGATTGGGCAGGGGTCGGTTGTGTACCTTGGACACTTGGTGGGTAGGGGGTCCGTGCAACCCCTACAGGCGAAAATTGAGGCAATCATGGCCTGGGAACCCCCCAAGACACAGACTGAGGTCCGAGCTTTCCTGGGCCTCACAGGTTACTACCGTCGCTTTGTGAAGGGGTATGGCACTATTGTAGCGCCCCTCACAGAGCTCACCTCCAAGAAACAACCTCGACGGGTAGTTTGGACAAAGGCTTGTCAGCAAGCCTTTGAAAAGTTGAAGCAGGCAATGTGCGAAGCACCGGTCCTGAAGGCTCCCAATTTCTCCAAGGAGTTTATTGTGCAAACAGATGCATCCGAACATGGCATTGGGGCAGTGTTATCGCAACTCAATGAAGAGGGCCTGGATCAACCTATAGTCTTCTTATCCAGGAGACTGCTTCCCCGGGAACAGAAGTGGAGTGCCATTGAGAGGGAAGCTTTTGCGGTGGTGTGGGCTCTGAAGAAGCTGCGGCCATACCTCTTTGGCTCGCACTTCCTGGTTCAGACCGACCACCGACCCCTTCGTTGGCTGATGCAAATGAAGGGGGAAAATCCCAAGTTGTTGAGGTGGTCCATCTCCCTACAGGGAATGGACTTCCGGGTGGAACATCGGCCTGGAGTGGACCACGCCAATGCAGACGGTCTCTCCAGGTATTTCCGCCTTAGTGATGAGGACTCCCAAGGGGTTGGGTAGTTCTCCCCACTTTCAGCTGGGGGGGACGCGTGTTAGACCTGTCTGACTTTTTGGCGAAGTCCCTCCTAATTTTTATTTATTTTGTCCCCTTTTTGCCCCTCATACCCTTATTAATTTTTGTGTCTACTGGATTTTTATAGGTGTTGGCCAGGGGGATAGGTGTTCCCTCTCCCCCTCATAGTTTTTTACCTCAGGTCCAGAGGCCTGTTCTGACAGGAAAGTTGGCACCACCTAAAATGGTGGCCACCAACTGCCCCAACTGTCACCAACAGAACCTGGCTATAGACCAACATAGGGCATTCCAGAACCTTCTGGTCCATTCTGGACCACTGAAGGGCAGCCTATATAAGGCGGAATGCGGGGCAGCCATTTTGTCTACCTGTGGAAGTCAGCTGGAGGACAGGTGGTGGCTAAGGGTGGGAGAAGGTTGGACTTTGGATTGACCTCCTGGACTTGGAAGCTGTCTATTTGGCCCAGCCCACAACTCCCCTGTTGGTTACTTGTCCTGGCCCCGCTGTGGGAAGTTACTGGAGACCCTGGGCGCCTAGCTAGCCCCTTGTCTAAAATTATACAGGGACAGCTTCAGGAGAAGGAGACTGCAGCGCTGCGGTGTGCAGTCCTCTGCCCAGCATAGGGAGTCCAGAGACTGGTAAATGGTTCTAGACTGACCCCTACTTTGTAAACCCCTGGAGAAGATTGAAAAGAAGGACTCTCCTACGGAGAAGGGCTGATCCTGGTGCCCTCCCCTTGTTCTGCTTGTACCCCAGTGCTGCCTATCTGCTGAGATCGCGCCCCCCCTGGTGCCAAACCCCTACCTGCGACCACCAGGGCTGGAGAAGCGGGGACCGCAGGACCACGAGTCGCTCTACACCTGGGTCGGTGTGGAAACGCTGAGGGAGCCGGACCGGTTGTTCAGTTGGCCGTGCTGTCCTTTCATCTGTGCGAGTGAGCGACGCGCTTGTGGAGCTGTGTCAAGGGCTGAGGTGAGGAGCGGAGCCAGGGAAGTCTTCGGCGGCGTGAGGAGTGAGCCGGGAGGAGAGAACAGCATCGGAAGTGCAGCGCGGCCTCCAGCGGCAAGACGCTGATCTTTCGCGCATGCTCTGTGGCGCCGCCGGGCTCCGTGAGGTGGAGCCGGATCGAGGAAGGCGGGAGCAACTGCGCATGCCCCCCGTGATCAGCGCGTCTCCGACGAGGGAGTTTGAGGCTTCGTTTTCCCCCTTCGCTCAGGCGCTTCAGAAAGGAGCCAGCGCGAGCGGAAAGGGGGCCTTCCTGTGTGCGCTTCACTGATTCTCTGCCCCAGTGACGAGGAGGCGAGTGCGCTTCATTATCCCCCCCCCGCCCCAGCATTAAAAAGGCAGCTGGCCCGGCAGGAGGGTTTGAAGTGAGGCCGGTGGGACCTCGAAGGAGCCGTAACTGACAGTAAGGAGGTCATCTGGAGGGGGAAGGTGGCGCTAGAGCCTGTGATCATCTGGTAATCCGTTAATGGTTGTTGCTCCTCTCAGCTACTGCAGTTTATAAAGTGGTGGGAAGCCTGAGGAAACCCTCCTTGACTCTGGAGATTAGTTAACTGCACTATCAATGTTAAATTAACCTAATATCTCTGAAAGTGCCTGCTGGAGAGGGAAAGGGTGCATGTCCTCTTAGTGAGTTGAGGTTCAACTGTGGCAGAGGGGATTGTACCTACAAATCTGGAATACTAGAGCCTGTTCTAAAGTAAAGTGCTGGTATTATCTCGTTGAGGAGTCATAGGAAGCTATAATTTAACAGATTAAATAAGCACAGTGTTTGATGAGGTAAACTGTTAATCCTGCTGAATGTGGATTTGTTATAATTGAAAGGGTCATTATTGATTAATTGGAAAGTGTAATGCACCTTAGAAACTCTATTGATAAATTGTTTAGTAGCTTCTAAAGTAATTATTGATTCTAAGGTACAGGTTCTCCAAATGCAAAAGTGTGATAAGATTTCAGAAATACAGTGACTGTTAGTAATTGAAAAAGTGACAATCTGCTAGTAACGTACAAAGTGTAATTGTTGACCCTGAAAGTGATCTAAACTGCTTTGAACTATTTATATGTGAGCTACTAATAATTGACAACAAAGAGAATATTATTTTTACATAAAGCAGCACGTATTTTCATATAATTTTGGTGTAGTGTTTTTCTTTTTGAGTGCTATTGCGTGAAGTTACTTTTGGGTGGTCTGCAACCTTTACACTGTGCCTCTAGATGTTAGTCTTGCCCTAGGCCAGGCTACCTAATTCCAACAGTCTGCAATTGGGTATCCTCAATATGAATTCTTTTTTACAGGCATTATACTCGCCTCCAAATGAAATGTTTTGCTTCAATATTTTTTACTTTTTAATTTTTTTTTAGCTATTTATTGATGAAATATGGAGGTTTGTGTCATTGTCTTTCTTGTTATTGGAAAATGTTGTAGTTGTTATTTCATTTAAGAAAAATGTGTGTTTGTATTTGTTGTATTTTGTCTTATGTGGCCCTCTTTTGAGAGCCAAAACATAATAAAATAAATTGAAATTGAAATATTCCCAATAGAATGTTGCGATTTCCCTATGGAAAACAATCCTAACTATATATACCTACTGGCTATCGCCAGTAGGTAATATATAAAATTTCTATGGCAAAATGAAACCCCTCATTTTGTTCCTTTTCAAATTAAATGTATTAAGTGTTACCACTTTATTCCAATCAAGATGACTTCAGGTGTGCTATACTTTTGTCATAAGTAAGACTGTTAGCGTTCTAGTTGTTCTTTAGAACACTCTGGGACATTCTGTCATTGGGCTATAGTTGGGCAACATCTGGCTGATATTTGGGCTACATTTGGGCTCTTTTGTCTCTGGTGGCCATCTTGGGAGACTGCATATCAGAATTTTTTTAATGAAATATAAGAGGATTTGAGAAGTCACTCAAAATGTGCCCTAATTTTTCTTTCTTCAGCACTAATCATAATTTCTATGGCAAAATGAACCCCCTCATTTTGTTCCTTTGCAAATTAAATGTTTTAAGTGTTAACACTTTATTCCAATCAAGATGACTTCAGGTGTGCCATACTTTTGTCATAAGTAAGACTGTTAGCGCTGTAGTTGTTCTTTAGAACACTCTGGGACATTCTGTCATTGGGCTATAGTTGGGCTACATCTGGCTGATATTTGGGCTACATTTGTTTTTTTTTGTCTCTGGTGGCCATCTTTGGGCTACATTTGGCTACATTGGGCTACATTTGGGCTCTAACATATATATAGCCCAATGTAGCCCAATATATATTTTTTCAAAGTTAATTTTCGTAAAAACCACTGGAGCACATATCTTGAGACATAGCAAAGGCACATCGGGCTACCAGTCCCTACAATTTTGCCAAGTTTGGTGGAAAACCATTCAGCCGTTCGGGCTAAAAGTGAGTCCAACCGCCCTATGGAAATTAACATGGGGAAAACACGTTTTAGGACCCCCCTTTTATCTCGGCCCCCGCTTGACGAATCCCCCCCAAACTTTCAGGGAAGGAGCGGAGCGCCGCGAGGCAAAGTTAAGGAAAATTTCAGGAAGATTCCTCAACCGGCGCCAAAGTTATTCCCAATAGAATGTTGCGATTTCCCTATGGAAAACAATCCTAACTATATATACCTACTGGCTATCGCCAGTAGGTAATATATATATATTACTATTTTATTGTACAGCTAGGCTAGCTTGAGGCTCTGTAATACACCCGGCAAGGAAGAAAAGCATTATTTTAACAAGGCACACGTGGCTGAGGCCGTTTAGCCAGCCTCAGCAAATAGCAGAGGAAAGAACCTCAGAGGTGCATATGGAACACAAGAGAACTACTCTATACAATGGAATTTCCTAGCAGAACTAGCAATGAAATGGGCACCAGACATTCTTCTGTATGGTTGACAAGCTGATGCGACTGCTACAGACCCAATGGGCTAATCTGAAAAGCACTCCTGAGTATGTGGTCATAAAAGTGTGTATGAAATCAAAATACATACAGACTTGGCCCATGACAGCTGCAGGGATAGACAGGAGCTTTATTTCCTCCATAACGTGGATGCTGAACTCTATCCATGTATGGCCACCATTTTATACAGGACCCAGCAATGGGAGCTATCTTGTTTGTAAGTGAATACATTGTTGTTCTCCCTGTTGAATTACTACATATGAATGATAGTGCCATGAGCAAGCATTTTTAGTTTGTTTGTGTTAGTACAAAAGGCCAATGTGTAAACAAGGGAGATGAATTTTGAGCTCTGTAGACTGAATGGTACTTGCTCTTATTCTTCTAAACATACATCATTCAAAACCTTCAAGCAGCCCAGCTCTATAAATATGCCTTTGTGGTAATGCTGGCAGGCACTGTAAACCTCTTTCACATGCTAGCCTCATTCAGGATATCTAGAAGCAACCTCCACATATGTGCTTCCAAGTTTGAGATCAATCATCTGCTGCAAAGGCATATCTCATTGATCCACTATGCAGCAGCAGAATGCAAGAATGGTGCTCTCTACCATCCGATGACAGAGGTCAACCATCTGCAGCCTTGTGCCGTGTATCAATACAAGGAAAATTAGTTTCTTGCCTATTACTGTAGTTCTCTAGTATCGGTATCTTTCATAGATTCACATGCTTGAATCATTTCCCGTCATCGAAGCGGGAGTCCCACAGAAAGCAGTAGTCAATAATATACACAGCAGTTAACCCCCTCCGTGCGACGCAAGAACTACTTGCAGGGTGCTGCGCACGACGGTTGGCCGACGCAGCCCCGCCCACTCCGTCGAACACCTGCACAGCGGCGGAATGTTCGCCACGGTAAAGGTGTTTAATGTAAAAAAAGAAAAAACATTCACTTCTTTAGCTTATCGTCATTAAGTAATAAGAACCAAAGTTCAGCCAATCACCACATAGGCTTCAGTCCCTCAGATAATCTAGCACAAGTGGGATATAGTAACCTAGAAAAGAAGAGGGGCCACTAAGGGGAGTAGGGTGGGTCACATGTGAATCTATGAAATATACCAATACTGGAGAACTACAGTCACAGGTAAGTAACTCATTTTTTCTCTCGAGTATTGGATCTTTCATTCATTCACATGCTTGAATCAGAATAGTTAGTAGTTAATACGTGCAGTTAATTACATTATCGTAAGATGGGGGTGGTGAGAAATGCATTTATATATCTATGGCACACTTTATTGAAATAGATGGTACCACAATGCTTGTTCCACATCCTCATCACTTTTGTCAGTGGAATTCAGGCAATAATGCTGTGTGAATGAGCCTCTGGTGGACCATGATGCTGCTCAATATATTTGCTGAATACGCACACTGGCAAAGACAGCTGTGGTCATAGAGACAGCTCTGGTAGAATGCGCCTTGACTTTGCTTTTCCAGCCTGTTTGTGACAGAATTAGATAGCTGCTGAAACCCATTTAGCTATGCTTTGTTTAGAAACTGTGAATCTCTTTCGTAGGTTTCCATAAGCGTCAAACAATTGATCTGCCTTGCGGAGTTGTCTAGTCCTGTGCAAGCAGAACTTGATACATCTCTTAACGTCCAACGTATGCAAAGATTTTTCTGCCATACTTTGGAGATTAGGAAAGAATGTTCTCAGTATTATGGGTTAATTCAAATGGAAATCTCAAAGGAACCTTTGGTATAAACTTAGGATTGGTCTTCAGCACAACACTGTTTTGTCTGAAATCCAGGAACGGCTCTTTGATTGTGAATGCTCAAATGTCATTGACCCTTATTGCTGATGAAAGTGCTACAAGTAGCTCTGTTTTCCATGTCAGGTATTTTAATTTTGTCTTGTGAATGAGCTCAAACTGGGCCTTCAACAATTGCCCCAGCACTAAATTAAGATGCCAAGTAGGAGGAGGTTTCTTTATAGGAGGAAACACTCTAAAAAGGCCCTTGAGAAATTGCTTGATCACTCTGCTAGACCATAGTGACGGTAATTTATCTGATCCTCTAAATCGAGAGATTGCTTCCAGGAATACTTTAATGGAAGAGTGGCACAATCCAGAATATGCCAACTGGAGCAGATATGGGAGAAGTTGTTCCAGAGGTGAGGAGATAGGATAAACATTAGCTTCATGACACCACAAAAAGAAAAGCTTGCTGTTTGAGCTCCTATTCGTGACAGCTGGTGTTCATCCAGCTCAACGTGTCTGCTAGTACGTTGGTTGTTCCGGGCACATGCTCTGCCTTGAGTGTTATTTGGTGCTCAAGAGCCCATTTCCAAATTTCCTGTGCCTGTTGTGACAGGACTGATGAACTTGTTCCTCCCTGTTTGTTTTTATAATGCACGCTGGTGGTGTCAGTGTGATTAGCACTGATGACTTTGCTATTCTGGAAAGAAAAGAGATTAGGGCCAATGCTATGGCTCTGAGTTCCAGCGAGTTTATGTTTATTTTCTTCTGTAGGTGATTCCACTTTCCACTGATTGTCCAATCCAGGAGATGAGCGCCCCATCCCTCCAGGGACAAGTCTGTTGTTATTACGAAATCGGAGATTTGTTTAAGGAATATTAGCCCCTTGGACAAGTTTACACTCTGTGCACACCATTTCATGGATGTTACCATGATCGGAGTAATCCGAATTATGTCATCGTACTAGCCTTGTATCTGTAACCATTGTTTGTAACTTCTCTTGTAATGGTCGCACGTGAAGGCGGCAATTTGGAATTAGTGGAATGCGTAATTATATCATTTCAAGTAATGGTTTGTACAGTTCAACTGAAACAGACTTTTTTCTGCTTAATTTTTGCGCTAGTTGTTGAATCCTTATCTGTCTTTCTTGTGAGGCGAATGCTTTGTTCTGGTTCGTATCTAGAATCTCTCTCAAGAAAATCAAGATTGCTGATGGTGTGAGATAGGATTTCTGCTTGTTGACCGAGAGGCCTAGATCTTTGAACAGTGTGAGACAGGTTGAAGTATCTCTTGTTTCTTGATGAGACGTTGCTACTTTTATCAACCAGTTGTCGAGGTATGGGAAGACCTCCACCCCCTTTTTCCTCAGCTGAGCTGCCACCGGAGCCAGCCATTTGGTAAAGATGCGGGGTGCCGATTTCAAGCCAAAATGGAGAACTTTGAACTGGAAGTGGGTGACGGCTACCTTTAACCTGTTCCATGCTTAATGACAAGGTCAGCTCGTCATGCAGTACACTGGATGTGTGCTAATGACGATCTGACCTTGTCATGAACAATGGGAATCCAATCTGGTCAGCACCCAGCGGGAAAAGCCTTAGCATTGAAGGTGTTAATCGCAGGAATCTGCGATTCTTTGGGTGAATTGGAACATGGTAGTATGCGTCCTGGAGATCTAGTGCTGTCATGTGATCCCCATAATTGAGAAGATGTAGGATATCTTGCAGGGTGACCATGTAAAAGGATTGTTTTCTTAAATATTTGTTGGGTTTCAGCAGGTCTAAGATGGGGCGCCAGTCTCCTGACTTTTTCTTTATCAGAAAGAAACTGAAGTAGAAACAGATTCCCCGGTGGGTCTTCGAGACCTCTTATAGTGTCCCTTTTCTTAGCATGATTAATAACTCTCCCAGAGGTTGATTTAGATGGGGAGGAGGTGCATCTTTTGGGGGAGGATAATAGAGTTTTTGTGATGGACTCCAACGTGTGCCCACGAGAGATGACAACCAGCACCCATCTGTCTGCTATTATGAGAGACCATTGAGGGAGAACATTCTAGATTCGACCCCCTGGTTGTTTCTGCAAATTGTGAGCGGTAACCGGCACGCTGAAAGGTCACTGCTTTCTGGCAGTGTCTCTCCCTTGGGGAGGCTGCGTACATCTGTGTGCCTGCTTGTATGCCACTGGAGGGTGCTGACTGATTTGCTGCTGGGAATGCTGAGAGTAATACTGGCTTTGAAGGGGCTGGTATTGTGGTCTGTATGGTTGAAAGCCTCCTCTGTAGGAGTATGATCCTCTGCCCCAGGCTCCCCGAAAGGGCTGTCTCCTTACCTGTAGTTTATTTGGCCAGATCTGTGTCAGTTTGTATGGCCTGGTGAGTGCCATCAGCATGCTTGCCAAACAACGTCTCACTGTAGAACGGCATATATAGGTCGATAATGGCATCACAGGTGTTAATGGTGTTTTCGTTAATGATGCCGCAGTCTACGAGATTTTCAAAGGAAGTGTTGTCGTCAATGGGGTTTTTGACGGTGTTGACGTTCACAGGGCTCTCGTCGACAGTATGATTGTCGACTGTGTTGTCGTCAGCGGTGTTGAAGTTGACAAGGTCTGTCGGCAGCGGTATTTTCATCTAGAACTTCTTCGGCATCTTCTTGGTCAACGGTGCCATCATCGAGAGGATTCTTGCCGGGCTATTGGCGACGATGAGATGATCATAGCCGATGCCGCTGGGGTAAAAGTTGATGTTGTGGTAGTGGTGGTGACCGTTGATGCTGTCGTCGACGAGGAGGTCGTCGATGGGGACATCGTCGACGAGAACTCAAATTGAGATGTAGTGATCTTTTTTAGTGGTTTAATCATTGATGGAAGGGATTTGGATGGCTTTTTTGAGTTGTGTTTCCTTCAGGGAAGGAGTAGTAGGCTCAGATTGAACCCTTTCTGAGGAACATTTCTCCTTTTTTGAAGAATGTGCACGTTCCTCTGATCTTTTTGAATGCCCTGAGGACCCATGGTGGTTTTTCTTCACAGCCTTTTTAGGTGCCCCTGGAGGCACTCTGTACTGAGACCTATCCCTCTTATAATCGTTGATGGAGGGATTTGGGTGGCTTTTTTGAGTTGTGTTTCCTTCAGGGAAGGAGTAGTAGGCTCAGATTGAACCCTTTCTGAGGAACATTTCTCCTTTTTTTGAAGAATGTGCACGTTCCTCTGATCTTTTTGAATGCCCGGAGGACCCATGGTGGTTTTTCTTCACTGCCTTTTTAGGTGCCCCTGGAGGCACTCTGTACTGAGACCTATCCCTCTTACGAACTGGGTAGTCAGAATATAGAGAAGTCAATATCAGTCTTGTCCAGAAGTAAATTCTTCTTGAAATTAGAGAAAACTGTAGTAAACTGAGCAGAGCTCTGGGAGACTCCCATCACACGACGTGTGGTAGAAAATCTGAGGGGCTGAAGCCTCTGTGGTAAGGGTTTTAAAGGGTGCTGTCGCCTGATTGGCAGAACTTTGGTTCTTATTAAATGATGATAATAAGCTAATGAAGTCAATGTTTTTTTTAATTAACTACTGCTCTCTATGGCACTGTGGGACTACCACTTTGACGACGGGGAATTATTCAAGCATGTGGACCTATGAAAGATCCAATACTGGAGAATATAAATTTACAAAGTTGGGTTCAGACTTTCACTGTCTGTGGACCAGAGAGTTAGTGAGGGGGCATAAAATTTTGTGAATCGTGTAGATATCACTTCTAAAGCAGAGCCCCTCTTCTGGCAAGAACCAGCACTCCCAACAGTCATTAGAGCATTTCCATGATTGTTATGAGCCCATCTCTGTGCCTCTGAAAGGCACTGTTCGTGGACCACCTGCAGCCTGAAACCCCATCAATAGTCCTCATCCTAACCCCTACAGTCTACCTCTTTGCTATCTCTGATTGGACGCAATGGAAAACCTACACTTGTTTCCATAAGCTACCGGTCCCAAAAGGCACTACAGACTTATTACAAATAATACTAGTCCTGATATTACACAACATTGGAATCTCGCTTCTAAGATTTCAGAAAATAGAATTTACACATACCTGTCACTGACCATGTGACTCTGCCTGGGTTGGCTACTCTCCGGAGCTGTTTCTGAGTTGCCAATGCCTGAAGCTCCATATTCGTGATTAGATGACTTGGTTGCTGAAGCGTTCCTGCTTTCTTCTACCAGGCGCCGAGTCATGTTCCAGTGCAACTTGCTACAGTTTTCTTTGATACTTACATTATTTTTTGATTCTATATTCTGCCTGCAGTCAGGTGCTGCTGCTTCTCTTAATTGCTTCTAGAATGTTCCTCCTAATCCTGCTATCTTTTCCCTTTGTTTCATTTCTTGTATCTGTTCCTGTTGGCCCGTTATTCATTCCTTGTGCTTCTGTCCTTGGCTACTGAATCTGCCCCAGACTCCGCCTTTGTGCTTCTTGTTCTATTTGTCCAATGCTTGTGGTTACCATCTTGCAGTTTATGTATCCTGCTTGTAACAGATTTAGGCATTACACATCGTCTTAAGTGCCTTATGGTGTGATTATGCTATCCTTTTGGGAATCCCCACAATGTTTCCAGCTTTACCCACACAGACTTGCCATGTGCATGAAAGTACAATCACTATTTGCGCCATGGGTCCTGACACAGAATCTCGGTACTCTTTCAATGGGGTTTGCCGAGTGGTTGTCCTTAACAGTATTCAGCACACAGACTATGAGTTTCCCATTGCTGAGGAAATTTCAGAGTCTTTCTGGTGTACAACCTTTGCAGTAGCCAAGTGCATTGTCCAGGTACTAGTTTAGTTCCTTAAAATGCTTGCCTTTTCTATTGTTCCGGTTTCCCTATCCTGCTAGCACTTGCTCTTATCTAGTGTATGTCATTGACCACTCCTTTACTACATATTACTCGCTATGGTGTGTTTGTAAACACCATAACCAATAACATGATTTTGACAGGACGCTACCAGACATAATCATAGGTAAGGCCTGTTTTTGCTGGTGGTGGTGTGAGCTTAGGCAACTCTGACCCAACATTTTAAAGAATCAAAACATTTGGACGTGTGTGTGGGTAAAACTGCTATGCTACTCTATGCCATTACAAAAGGATGAATATGGGACTTTTAATATGCTCATGTTTTCTGGTGTTTCAAACGAATGTGCCACACACACGTTAGTTTGAACAGCCATGTGTAAAGTAATTTTAGATGCAGTTAACAGGTAATGGCCCCGTTAACTCCACCGCGCAATGCAATGCTAAGCCAGAGAAACATTTCAGAGACCCAGAGTTTCTATCGGAGACAGCTAAAACATAATAACCATGTAAAATACCCATAATCACCCCATTACTCATTAATTAGCCATATGCACAAATAATAAGACGCGTATGAAATGTCAAAGCTCCTTAACAGAAAGCACTATTATAGAGAAATGAACAAATAGGAATGGAAGCCTCAACTGTCTTTCAGAAGGATTACATCATCCTATCAAAAGTACAAAATACATTATGAACTCCGCTTGCTAGACCCAGAGGAAAATCCTTACTAAGAAAGAGGTTTGTAATGGATGACTCTTCAATCCAAAATTAGGAACTTTCAGAAGATCCACACCTCCTTTCATCTCTACAAGTTCTTTATGGCAAAAGAACAAGAACCTGGCTGGAAGCACCTTACTCAGCAGTCACAATAATCAGTGGCCTAAAGATAACATTACCTTCCCTCAAAGCTGGGAAGTACACTTGGGACGGTGGACTTGTGAATGGATTTCTGTGGCACTTCTGCCCCATGAAATAAGCTCAAACGTTTATTCAGGAGACCCTAATGCTAAACAGTCCAATGTTTAAATCTAAGACATTTAATGACTGCAGTACATTTTGGTGCATCAAGAAATGACACAGGCTAAATTATCGAGCAAACCTGGCACCATCTACATCCTGGCAAAGACATTATACTGAGGAGCCACAAAGTAAAGGGAAAGGGGGGCTTCCTGAGTATAAGGACATGATGACTTCTCTTTGATGTTGTAGGGAAACATGAACACTCTACATCAGCTGAAGGCATTGTTGCAGGGATTCTGCGGCAACACAGAACTATGCGTGGGATTATGGGACCTTAGTATATAGGGACTGAGTCATCCTACCACTGTAGTACCCATGAGCACAGGACCGACTAGCTATAAGTGTCTCACTTGCCCTCCTACGCACTTCCAGAGGAACAAGTGATTAGATACCCCAGAATACAACCCTACCAACTCTCTCAGGAATCGCGGTTACAAGACACACCATTTCGCTCACACTCTTGTACTTGTCCACAATAAGATCTGACAGAGACGCGAATAAGTTTTAAATATTTATTTTAACTAACGTGCTCTATTATGCAGTATACGTGCCACAATAAGCAGAAAAACGATCAGCATAGCAAGTAATCTGTAGACAATAAAAGGAGCTGTCATAGTGAAAGACAGAACAGCCTAACCTCCCTCCCCTTGCACAGACGCAGGATGTTTATATATTAGATCTCTGGGTGTTATCTGCAGACCCCGTACCTCAGTCTGTAGGTGACAGATCTACATCATAGGTGCGGTCTTGCTCTTCTCCCTGGAAAGGTTCCTCCTCAAGTGTGTGCTACCTATCCGTGCATCCCAATAAGACCAAAGTATCTATTCCCAAACAACAGTTGCATCTGTATGTTTTATCTAGGTTCTGGGCCTGACCATAACAAAATAACAAGGGGCATTGTTGTTCGACCTTGCCCACAATGTTCAGACTTAATCCCAGGAACCTGCAACGCGTGAACATAACAGCAAGTTCTCATGTGAAAATATCAAAAGAAGCATTTGCAAAATAAACTCATGTAGTAACGTGTGTAAAGCCACGAACAGTCTACAGCGTGCTCATACTAACTTAGGGAAGACACCAATGTCCCCATGGGCCATGTGACAGCATTGCCAGATAAAAACAGTTGAAAATGACCTAGAATAAGGTTTATAGTTACGTTATTTTAAACAAGGATTAGAGTTTACTGAAATGACACCTAAAGGTAATGCTACTTCTTTATATAGTTGGAAATAAACTATTTAAACACATCTTTCTCAATTTCTCAATTTCGTAATGCAGCCAAAGCATTTGGTGGAATATGTTATATCCTTTTGCCATTGACTGTAAGCAAGGTTGACAGTCTAGAGGAGTGATGGAAAGGGAAAAGGGTACTGCATTTAGCACTTTAAAAATGGTCTAGACTCCAGGGACTCTATGGTCCAGTGGAAGGCTAGGAGTAGCCGAAACGCGTAGGCCGTCCAATTTACTGCACGGTATCTTTGCACATGGTGTGTGAATAAAAACAATTTTAAAAAGACTTACCTGCTTGCTGTGCCGTGACTCCGCCGAGAGGGGGATGCTAAGGCGAGAGAATCTCAAGAGATATATATATATATATACACACATACATATATACATACATATAAATGCATATATATATATATATATATATATATATATATATTTTAAATTCACTTCTATTAGCGTACTCAGCCTAGGCGATCATTGCTCTCTATAAATTCAATTTCAAAGAAAAGGAGCTCCACAGTGAGAGCAAAATCGTCACTTACTTTTCAACACGTTTATGGTGGTCAGACCCAGAGGACCCTCCAACAGCATAAATAGCACCATCTATGACTCCAACGCCAACTCGATTCCTGGGCACATTGAGCGGTGCTCGAGCCATCCACTGTTGCGTCATGGGATTAAAACAGTCCAAAGCATTTGAGTCTGTATTTTCATTTGGAGAGTTATTGCGACCACCCACTGCATAGAAAAGTCCATGAACTACACATGCTCCAAGTCCACTTCGTGGATATGGCATATCAGTGAGTTTTATCCACTCAGCTGTCCTGGGATTATAAGCTACCATTGAGGCCAATGAATGCTGGAGGAAGCCACCAGCAGCGTAGATCCATGGGTTACCACGCAACTTAATACTTGGAAGTGGTTTGTGGAGGGCCATTGCTTGAAAAATCTTTGAGAGGTAATCTCTACAAGAGTTAACTTTGTGAAGAATAGGGCACTGTTGAAGTTGCCTCTTGATAAACTTTGGTGGCAAGGCATGGATCTGAACGGCATTGAAAATAACATGAAGGTATTCCGCTCTGTTGCTCATGTCGAACTGGATCCATTTGAGGCAGGCATTGTATATTTCCGATTCACAGAGTACGTTGAGGCTTTCTTGGCTGATCAACTCTATTAGCTCGCAATTTGTCAAGTTCAAAAACTCCTCTTCTTTGATCACCTAGAAATAAGGGAGATTACTTTACTTACAAAGTTCAATTTTATATTTTGGTTGCATAATAAACCAACATACACTCTTCAGTTTCAAGGAATTCTATCAGTCACTAAAAGATACATGCTAGTGCATTAGCACAGCACGAGTGAACAGATCAACAACACAGATTAATAAAACAGAAGACAACCCATTGACTTAAGTATATTATTTCAAATTCAATTTACTGAGTGAACAAATCTGATTGAAGTGACAGAATGGAACAATTCTTTGTCCTCAGCAGCTATGGTGACAGACTCTAACGGGGTGGATTGTAAAGACAAAACATAATTTGCTCAAGGTGTGAAGGAATGAGGATTCCAGGATAAGGTTGACCTTTAATAATGAGAATGCGCACAAACTTGAGTTTGTTGGTGTTCACAAGCTGCTCTCCGACCATACATGTAATGAAAGATTTACTTCTATAAAGGGGACAAGTAAATCCCTTTTTAACAAGGTAAGTAAGGGGCATTGTACACCCGAAAAATGTGTAGGGGAAGAGGTTTCTCGTAGAACAGTCAAATATATTGTGCCGTTGCACTAGGGCATGGGGATATAAGAATGGAAAACTGTATTATGCAAACAATTATACATTGGTGAAATGCCTCTAAGAAGGATTAAGCCTAGAGACCAGTGATTGTACTAGTTTTTCAGTATACAGTGGGAAACCTTTGTTAATTCCTGAAATGCCTAAATCTGTGCCTGCGTAACTGCGCAATGCCCCAATTGTTGATTTATGCATTTTTTGTGAACCAGGACCACATTATCTTGAAATGCATGACTATATCCAAAAATAGATTTCAGTGAACAACAAAAAGGGTCTCTGGTCTTATGACAAGGGTACAATGGACTAAGCATTTATCTACCATACATTGTGGTATTCATAGATCCTTATTGAACAATGGGTTAAATGTAATGCATTGGCTATTGGGCATGCCACAAGCACCCAAGAGAGGTAATGGATCTGCTGCTCCCTGAGTTACATTTTATGTCAGCGGGGCGAGCACTCTCATGTACAGTGGTGTCAGTTTCTGTCTCACCAGCACAGACTGTAGGAGGTCATTACCATCACTTTTCTGTGTCCCTGCTCTGCTGATGCGATGGAAGGAGCTACCAGAGAGATCGTATGTGGGCCTGCTGATTGGGAGAGTTACTCTAGTGGTCTGGCAGCTGAGTTAGGAAAAGAAGAGGTGCATTTTCTGAAGAGAATCAGAAGGATAAGTGTCAACCGAATCTGTCCAGGTAAGGTAACAGATTAGTATCCATTACACACTACCGTAGCCTTTTATTTCCATGTTCCATCAGCATTTCTACAGACATTGTTGGGAAAGGTTGGGAGGAAAAATGTTGCCGACCAGCCTCCTTTCAATTACTGCTGTGGCTACCATTGTAGAAAAAATGAGTTTGAAGCTTCTCACACAAAACCCATCTCACCATTTGCAAACGTTTACTAGGTCTCGAGCAGGACACCTTTTCACTGTTTTCATGGACTACCGCTACCAAACAAATCCCATGTTGAGGGTCGGCCCGACATGGACATGTTTTGTAACTAGAGCTTGCATTGAAAATTGCATTCCAGAGTTGCACCAAGTCAGTAGAATGAACTGGCCGAAGGAACAAAACAGAGAAATTATATGATAAATGAAAACCATCCCTATTTGCCAATCACAGGCTTTCGAAAGCCAAAACCTGTTCATAGCAGCCTCTCAGACCCAATCACATTCCCTTCATTAAATCCCCCTTCCTGAGACCCTTTCCTGGAGCAAATGGAGAAAATGGAGAAAATGGAGAAAATGGAGCGGCAAGCACATACTTCATCGCACCTAAGGTCAATCCAAACAATTCTGGACAGCTGCCCAAGAAGAAGGAGGAGGAGGAGGTTGAAAATAGACGGTCTGTCAGAAGTACAAGAAATAGAAGCCTCTGAACTTATTTGAAACCTCTGATATCAATAGCCTTCAGTGGTTTTACTTTGAGTTTAAGAGGAGCAAAACCACAGTTTTTGAGCTTCACAGACTATGGTTAATGATCTATGCTTAAGTCCCCCAATCATACCCTGTCTAAATTGTTAAAAAGTCACCGCTACCGATGCCAGGCTCGGGCCCACTATCCATCAAGCTAATTTCTCTCACACCCTGTCTCTCAGGGGACCTAAGGGGCCCACAAGAATTGCAGAGGGGTGGTGGACTTAAGGTCAGAAGTAGTCCAAATGACACTACTTTGAGTCACAAGTGAAGAGCATTAAGGGGCCTACAAACACGGAAAAAGAGCAACACAAACCCTAAGTCTTCAAAAAATGAGAATTACTAGTTTACTGTTTATCCAAACTCCACCAGGAAGACTGCTTTATATTATATGGCCTCAGTGCATACTGACTGAGGGGCTACAGAATAAAGCCTTGGAGAAAGTCAGAAGTGAGCACACTTAGATTCCAGTGATTAATTCAATGCCCACTTGGATAAACCCTTACCTGGAACTTCTGTATTGTATTCCAAAGCTATGAGGCAAATGATTAAGATCTTTGTCTAGCAGGGCTGCCAATATTGGACACATACCTACCACTAAGACCTTGCACAAGAAATTGCACTTGACTCTTCTACCCAAAAAACAGAATGTTTCATTGGATCATCTAAAACTTCTTTACTGAAAGAGGTCAAATCGGGGAAAGAACCAGAGCCAAAGGGAAAGAACCAGAGCAAAGAGGTGAGCAAATCACTAAAACCTTTTGAAGACTGCATCCTGAGTCCAAAAGCCTCCATGAACAAGATTTAATTACTTAGAAATGTAAATAATAGTTAGTGATGCAAGAAACCAAATCACAAAGGTGTCCCAAATTAATTGAGAGAGAGCAGGGGTGTGCTAGTTAATAAATGCCTGCATTGGTTCAAAGCCAAAGTGCGACCATATATTTTTTGGGCTCATTACTTTAGCTTAGAGCTATTTACACTTGCTGTAGGGTGGCAAACTGGGATCTGCTGAAAGCCCAGCCACAGAAATGGTGGTACTTGCCTGGAAGAAACTGACCAAGGAGATGGGGTGGGGGAATAGATTGACCACAATAACACCATTGTGGGAAGGGTCCAGACTTGACAGGTGGTAACTCTGACTGGATTCCAGAGGTGGGACAGTATTGGTATCTCGACCCTTGTGGATGTATGGGATGCCAATGGGGTGGTCCCCTCTGCCCACCTACAATCTGAAAACCAGATGTCCCATACACAGTGGCCAAAGTATGCTGAACTGAGTACTGCTCTGTAGGAAGGTAGATCCCTGACTATGGTTGCCCCCAACTTTTTGCCTGGTGTTTTGCTGGTTTTCTGACTTAGTTGACCTGAGGCCCTGCTATTCAGGGCCCCAGGCCTACTGCTCTCTCTGTAAAATGGATTCCATGTACCTTAGGTACATATCTAAATTGGATACTGAGTCACCTTATCAGTCCCTGTACAGTGTACCTTAGGTACCCAGGGCATAGGTGTGCCCAGGGCCTACCAGGGGCTGCAGCATGTATTATGCCACCCCTGGCTGGCCATCCAAATCTGACACAACTGGCTGCTTGACAGCTGGGGCAAGGTGGTGTAATCACCCTTTGCTTTAGATATAGGATACCTATATCTAACCCTAAAAATGGACACACAGATCTCCTATCAGTCACTCCTATGGCAGGCCTTAACAATCCTGAAGGCAGAGTGCTTGGAATCGTGTGAGATGGTGCTCTGGCATGAGCTGAGCCTGTCTGCGGCTTTCGGGAACCATCCCTTAGCCGTTTCCATGATATCGCATACCATATACTCTTAAGTGCATTATAATCCTCGCGGTTATATGCCAACTCTGGTATCGCTTTATCAAAACATGTCGAGTAAGGTGTCATACGAATTGGAATACTAACCCCTCGCCAATTCTGGCGACGGGGTTAGCATTCCACCCTTCTAGAGGGACACGACATGTATGTAACCCCTAACCCCGGTTAAAGTCAAACAGAGCCTCAGCTCCACAAAATGGATGCTGCCACCGAGACACAAGTCTGCCCTCCTGCTGCTGGGAGTCCTCCCAGAGCAGGAGATAAGGACAAAGGGTTTCCTGCCAGGGGCGGTGCCAGCACCGTCCCAGACAGGGTTTTGTGTATTGTAGGTAGGCAGGGCTTTAGAGGAAGGTGACTGCACGTGGCACCCCGGTGCTCACTGTGCATAGGCTGGCTGGAACCAGTTCCAGGGTCACTCCAGACCCTGTGCTGGGGAAAAGCCCGCCAAGGAAGTGGGTGTAACCACCCCCCTCCTAGTCCCACCCCTAGGGCAGGACTTAGTCGCGTGCCAGCCCCTTTTTACAGGATAAAGGTAGGAACTGGCCCCCTTCCAAATCAGATCATCTTTGAATCCTGAAACTACTTTCCACGAAAGGAACTCAAGACTTCTTCCTAAGATTTCTCCCTTGTGACTAAGGAGTAGTCACCCTGCATCCGCAGGCACCATCTTAAGAACACTGCGGTCTGCTGCAAGTCTCTCCTCCGGATCAAGACTGCCCAGCTCGACGAGAACCGGCTTCCCTGGCACCTCTGACCTCTACCTGCATCATCAGTCACGCTGAGATTCGTGGGTGTGACGAGACCTCGAGGGACCGGCCATCTTCAAGACTGCACGACTTCTTTCCAGCAAGCCCGCCGAGTAATTTCCTGGTGAGTGCTTTGGGGTCCGAGAAGCCCCGACCCTGAGCAGCTCCAGCACCGAAGTGCAGCCTCCCAGCATCTCCACGATCTGCGTGGGGCCCTTCTGCTTTTTGCTGCTCACCGCGTTGTTTGGCTACTAGCCCGCTGGCTTGTGGCCTTCTGAACGACGCCCGACGACATTTCTGCTGCTGGTCTGGTTGCTCCAGGCTGGCCCTTGCTCCCTTCCAAAAGAGGAGCCCCCCGGACCCTCCTGGTCCACTCAAGACGCCATTTTGAGTCCACCGCGTGGGCTTGAATTAGCCAAGGCTTGTTGCCCAATCCTGGGTAACTTCGACGCCGACAGCTTCATCCATCGTGGGACAGCTCGCCTCTCCATCCTGGTCGCCGACAACGCCTCCTGGTCCGTGAGATCTGCAGAGCCAGCGTCGCCCACTCACCTGACTGCGGTGACTTCGCCCGGTGCCATCCTGGTGCCCACTTAATCACTGGCTAGTGATTCAAGAACTTGGTCCCCTCTGCTTTCAGGTTTCTTCTTCCTTGATCCAGGCTTGGATCCATCGAACTTTCCTTCACTGGTCGCCTGCCAGCAACTTCCTTCTTCCAGGCTCCTGGTCCGGCAACGAGATCCCCGACGTCTTTTCAGACCTATGCAGCTGCAGCCCCTGGGCTAGGTAACTTCGGCACTTCGGTGTCCCAGCATAGCCTCACTATCCTAGGGTCAGGATCCACTGTCGTTTTCTTCCTACCAGGTCGGGTTCGCCCGTGAACACTAACTTTGCCTTTACTAGCCTCCATAGACTTTGTCCCGCATCCCGCGTGAGAGTGCACACTCTGCACCCGAGTCCCCTAGGTCTCCTAGAAGTAATCTAACGATTCTATAGTCAAGTCCTAGCGATTCCAAAGCCTATTAGTACTGTAATTACCTGCTAGTAATTTCGCATTCCACTTTTTAAGTATATGGTTTTTCGTGCCCCTCGGGCATTTGTGTATAACGTGCTAACTTAAGTATTTTCGTAAGAGTTTTGTTGTGTGCCTAGCACCCTGTCCTCATAAAGAGTACAGGGTTGTTGTGATTCTAATAAATACACTGTTTATTTTCATAACACTTGTGTGGTGTCCTTTCACTGGGTGTTCAAGGGGTAATGTGATGGTAAAACAGCTGGCTTAACACGCCCTCTAGAGTCTTAGCCTTAGACTGCTCGTATCCATGCTACTAGGATAGCTGGTCTATAAGGTTGACTTACAACCAATCATCAATAAGGGTTGTTTGGACTGATATATAGTGATCACTAGAATAGTGAACACTGCACATCAGGCCAACTTCTCACATGCTCTGAAAAAAGTGTGTCTCCCAAAGAGGAGATGCAAGAAGACGCACCGCTAGAAATTAGACTGTTGGATGTACGAGTCAGGAAAACATTGATTTCATTAATGTATAGGACATTAATGAGAAATACATAGATCCCCCTATCTAGGATAATTTGACAGGTGGTCTTGTGACTGTGGTGAACTAGTTGAGGAAGACTGGCAAGAGACACTAATATTTCCAGTGGAGGTGGCCATCACGGCTGACTAGACTTGATTCAAGTTAAAAATTTACACAGCGTATACTACACATGTACTCTACTCCACAGAATAGCCAGCGTTGCAGATGCACACTACCTTAGAGAGTGTGGACAGGAGGGCACCTTTTATCACACACTCAAAGCTGTCCCGTGCTTGGGTTTTGTTTTGGAAGCAGTGGGGAGAACACTTGAGAAAGCAACGGGTGTACCACTGGACCTCCAACCTAGGCTTGTGCTGTTGAGAGTATGGGGACAGATGGACCCAGTGGCAAAATGAGACATTACTCAAACATAGGGCTCGGGGAATATCCCTCAACATCAAGAATATGTGAAAGGCATTTACCACTGTAGACTAATAAATAAGGAAATAAACCGGGGCCGAGGTTGCCAAAAGAAATTTTAGAAAATTCGGGGCGGGTGGAATACTGGCCCTAATTAGATGGGGCACTTTGCTAGGCCGTTTACCACAGTTCTCTTTTTTTCGATGAAGGGCGGAGGATGGATCTTATGAGGTCCCTGGCTGGAATCAATGGTATTCTGGACATTCGAACACGGAAAATGTGAACCAGGTTTTGCTTTGTTTTTCTGTACAAGGATATAATGGAACCGTGGGGGTGGGGGGGGGGCGGAGTGTGTTATATTATGAGTGTTTTGTTAATCTCAAAATCAATACAAATATTTAAAAGTTTGCTACAAGAATCTGTTTTCTGTCTGGGACCAACAGACAGAATGCATTCTAATTGGGTGTGGTCATGGTCAAGCAACTGCCAGCATTCCTGAGGCGAAGCCAAAACCTTCTACATGCTCATCGATATACTTGTATAAGCCTTAAAGCCGGCTTTTTAAAATTAATTTCAAATTCATTTTGCTTTTATTCATAATGTATACCCTTTGTTGATATACAATTCTTTTTTTACACATTTTCAGATTGTGGTCATTTACCTAAGTGATTACTTTTTGTTTTTTAACTGCCTAAATGACAGGATGATATATATTCTGATACATAAATGGTCAGTTGACCAATTGTGTTTAACAATTGAAAACAAGAACATACAATAAGTTTGCTCTTCCTTTTTGTATAACTCAAACATCCATTAACAGGCATGTACATGGTCTGCACTGAATTCAACAGGGCTTAATGGGAAAGGGCCAATTGTGCCTTAGTTTCAACACTGTAGAACCGTTCACCTTTCAGCGGGAGCAAAAAAGCTTATCTTTTCGATGTATTATCAGTTCTGAATGATCCTTCTAGTTAACAAATGCACCTTAACAGATGAAGCAGCATCATGATGTACATAAACTAAATAATTCTTGCCAACAAAATCTTAACTAAATTGCATTTTTAAAAGGGAAGCGATTTTGAAATTTGTATAAGAAAGGTTTACCTCACTGAAATGCATGTTAACATATTCCTTCCCTTTCTTGAACAAGTCCATGCATCCAATCTGCTCTGCAAACTTCAAAATTCCAATGACATTGCTGGCGTCCAGGTGCTTAACAAGAAAGTCACAGCAAGCCTTTGTAATATCATCCATCTGATACCGTGTAGCTGCGAGGAGCACATGCAAAACACACTTTTCGCCAACAGTTATCCTTGACGTGTAGGCAAATTCTATGAGCTTTTGCATCACCCTTGGAGACACGTCTTTAATGGTGATCTCTTCAGCATGGCACTCACGAAAGTTATTTGTAAACATAGCTTTGAAATAAGGACTACATGAGGCAAGAACAAGTTTATGGATTTGAAAGGTCTCTTCATGGCCACAGTGGTTTACACGTAGACGTGCATCACAAAGTTCATTGTTTTTCCGCAGTTCATCCATTCTTTCAAAAGCCTTGGTGGGATGTTCATCTAGTGTATAATCCAAGTAGCCTTGCCCTTTCATTGAAGGCACGGCTATACCTCGGCACTTGTTTTCATTGGCATACTTTTTCTTTGGACAGATCATCTTCAAAATGTAAAATAAAATGAATTGTGGTAGTTCAGGACAATTAAATTGGCAAATGTTTCAGTTTAATTCGACTACAGCATATTCATTAGAGCAGCAACATTGTCAGAGCATGTCTATCGACACTGGAACATCTTCAGAAGGATGTGGTGACTTTCAATGCAGAACATACATGACACATAACAGTGTTTCTCAGTACTGTCAAGTAATTCTTTAGTTGCTATGTGATATGTATTTCTTATCTTTCTTCCATTTGCTGATATCCATTTGCACTTTTTAAATTCAATTCCACTGAATAAACGTCTTCATTGGAGTTCCCATCAGAGTACTGTCAACAGTTGCAAAATAGAAAAGAAAAATATGTTACAATGGTCAAATTTGAAATGAAAAATATTATGAAGAATGCACTCAATACTTACCAAAGTGTTTGCCATTCTACATCAGCGTGCAATAGTCTACTATTCCAATCTGAGCACGAGCCACTCACACCTGTGAGTGACAGAGAGAAAAGTGAGTGACAGAGAGAAAAAAGAAAAAAATTGCAAGGCCCAAATTAATTGGCATCATCCAAGTCATGCCTTTGATTGCCAAATGTGCAATGTTTTGGTTTTATTAGAGCTCGACAGATATATGCATATACTCTCAGTTTTTTGGCTCCAGTGTAACTGAAAAA
The DNA here is from genome assembly GCF_964261635.1 of Lissotriton helveticus. Taxonomy (NCBI): domain Eukaryota; kingdom Metazoa; phylum Chordata; class Amphibia; order Caudata; family Salamandridae; genus Lissotriton; species Lissotriton helveticus. The sequence continues at coordinate 864,334,408 of NC_136073.1, forward strand.
TAGGAGCAGCATTCAAAATGAACATTATCAAAAACAGTAAATACATCAATAAGAAAAATGAAAATGTATCCCTAACTAAATCTACCTAATTATCTTCAAAGATGAAAGCCATTAAGACAGTCCTGAGGGAGGTGTAGGGAAAAATGATTTGGGGTTCTCTGGTGTCCACTTAAAACCAGGAAAAGTATTACATTATTAGATTTAAAAATCAGTCTCTGAAACGTGTGGTTTGTCACCATTAGCTTTTCAAACCATTTTCACGGTGGTCTTCAGAAGTTATTTACCTTATTGTTAGACATCTTACTATATTATGTCTGTGCAAGCAGGTTTCAAAGTGATTATAGTTGACTAGGAAACAGTTAGTATATTGTCCGGAATGACTGGGAACGTCTGTTACTTGTGTTGACTACAGAATGCATCAAATGAGAATAGTTGTCATTACAAATTTGGGACAGTATCGACTGCCAATAAACAAATGGTCCACGCCTTTGTAGAGCCATACATAGTACAGGTTTGGGATTTTCCAAATTCTATTACATCCTTTTTATTTAATTCACATTTATAATACTGTTCACTCTTTTTACTCATGAAATTAAGAATGTCAGGTTAATTCAGTTACTTAAAAGACACAGTAACAATGGCCAACTATTTCAAAAACCTCAGCTTACCTCTGCCTGGATGACTCAATGGGGGTGTTTGATAGTTTAGTGTACCAGAAGCCCCACTGTGAATTGTTAGAGCTCGCACTGAGCTAAACGTGTGTAGTCTCATCTCCCTTAGTGGCGTTAACCACTAGGTTTCTAGTGGTAGAGCCAGCCTGGCTATATAATCGGAAACCTATGACCCTGTAGCCAATCTGCTATAGGGGCACCAGGTCAATGCATTGATGGCTCATGCTATCGGATACTAGCCTTCTGGCACAAGGAGTCCAGGGAAGTAAAACTGTATAATAGTCCTGACGCACAGGAGAAAACACATCTTCCCTGCATCAGGCCCAAAGATTTTTTTTGTATTTCAAGTGCAAACTGCAGCTTTGGGAGTAGTTTATGAAACACAGCAAAAACTGCCAACAAGCTGCCATAGCATGGCCTCTTACACCACGTACAAGAAAAATACTTGTTCCTACTCATTTACTAAATGAAAATGAATCTATCATTTATGAATAATTGCTCAATGAAAAGTCTTTGTAAAGAGAGTGTGAGGACAGTCAACTGCACTCAAAAAGTTAAAGTTCAACACAATTTCAAATAATAAGAGAAGACAATACAATCAAAAGACATTTATTGAACGTGTTGCCATGCACAGTCTTTACATTACATCTAACAATTTCAAGGTGCCAAAGTGTCTAAGGTGCTGATTCAGAGTTTGGATGACAGAGTACTTTAACACAAACATGACGGACCACCTCGCCCGCCAAAGTCTCAGTCCATTAGCCTCATTTAGAGGAAGGCAGCTGTAAGCTTTCCATAAACGGAGTCCTAAATGTAATAGGGGCGGTTTAAGAAAGAGTATTACACCACTATCCGCATTTGGGGAGGATGGTGTAACTTCTTTTTTCCCTGTCCCTCACCACCAATAACAATCTGGTGTTGAAGGACAGAAAGAAAATAATAAACTCCAGAACTGGTGAGAAAATTCACATAGCAAAGTGGGGAGTTTGTTAAAAAAAAAAAAACAACATTTCAAGCTTTTGATGGATGACCTCTAAAACCGATGGTGGCTGTCGCCAAAGGTTTTTCACCTTGAATGGAACTGCCACAACGGTGGCTTCTTCTAGTACAGTGATGACAGCTGGGTCGTAGATCATCTTTAAGTTTAATGGAAGGTAGTCTGTCCGACTAGTGGAAGCAATGTCCCCCCCAACCTCACGAACTGATCTCTGTCCACCAAAATCTATATTTGGCCCCTAAGTGATGTGGCGGTGCAGTGCTCAAAAACTTGTGTATAATGAGGATAAAAAAAACAATAATGATCAATATAAAGATAGGAATCTGGCTATTGGATTAATTATAAAACTGTTGACATTTCAACCCATTGTATAATATTGAAAATGAGGATATTTATCAGGACAAGGGGTTGTTTGAGGTCAATTATGAGAGCAGCATCACCATAAAAAAGGTCATTCTTAAAGCAACTTATTACTGATTATGTGGACAAAAATTGCCCTGAAAGTCCGCTGCTGTATCTAATGTAAATATGAGAGGAATAGTCCAGAGAAATTTCATTTGCCTGGTCTCATTGCAATTTTTTTTTTATCTCAACGCCATCAGCAAATGGCAAGCTCCTTTCTGGGAGAAATTTCTTATGCTCCAGATCGTGGCCTCATCTCGAGCTAGAATCTGGAAGAATTTTATTTTCCTTGTATTTATGCCCAATTGTTTACATCCTGAAACATTGATAACTGCAGAGTAGCTTTCTGTGTGACTTCCTTGGAACACAATTTTCTTTTGAACATGGTGCAACCACAAATATGTTCAGACATCTCTTTGTCTGATGGCGGGCTCGTAATCCACGAATACAGGGTCAAAATATCCACAGATAAGATATGGTCTGTCTTCTAGCAACCAGTCCCATTATAAAGCACCTCTGTACCCCTTGATGTGAAATCAATTGTACAGCCACATTTCATCACCTCTCACGCAAATCTATTGATCATCTTTTTATCACATTTATACACATGATTTTGAGAAGTGGACACCTTAAAACTGTTACACTTAAGGTTAAGGCTGCATGCGGTAATATGTATTCTGGAGAGATGGACTGTCTAGTCCTCTTCAGTGCTGTTAAGTGTCCTCACACTTTTTTAAATACATAACTTTCCATGTACTATTAATGCTAGATCCACTTTCCAGAAAGAACCAGTAGGAACCTGTGTTTACCTGACATTAGTCATGGCTGAGTTACAAGTAGCTCAAAGCAAACCTCCTTTTTAGGTCGAGCTGACGTTAGCATTCATGCGAAGCATGAATGCTGTCAGCTCGACAACTAATGTGATCCGTTTTTAGGAGAGTGGACACCAAAGTGTTACGAGCGTTTTCAGTGCCGGATTTCACCTCGGGAGCGCGCAGCATTGTCTGCAGTGTCAGTTTCGCTTTTTTATTACTTTCGTTTTTCCCGAGGCTGGCTGAGGCTGGCTTGGAATGAACAGGCTTGCCCCCGCGCATGCGCAGAGTAACTCACAGCCCTTGTTTATATTTGTTTTAGTTCCGTGATGCTCCGATCTTTGCCCCTTCCGAGTGGAGCTTCCGAGTGGAGCTTCCGAGTGGAGCTTCCGAGTGGAGCTTCAGAGTGGAGCTTCAGAGTGGAGCTTCAGAGTGGAGCTTCAGAGTGGAGCTTCAGAGTGGAGCGTGGAGATTCAGAGTGGAGATTCAGAGTGGAGAGTGGAGCTTCAGAGTGCAGATTCAGAGTGCAGAGTGGAGCTTCAGAGTGGAGCTTCAGAGTGGAGCTTCAGAGTGGAGCTTCAGAGTGGAGCTTCAGAGTGGAGCTTCAGAGTGGAGCTTCAGAGTGGAGCTTCAGAGTGGAGATTCAGAGTGGAGATTCAGAGTGGAGATTCAGAGTGGAGCTGAGCTTCAGAGTGCAGAGTGGAGCTTCAGAGTGGAGCTTCAGAGTGGAGCTTCAGAGTGCAGAGTGGAGCTTCAGAGTGGAGCTTCAGAGTGGAGCTTCAGAGTGCAGAGTGGAGCTTCAGAGTGGAGCTTCAGAGTGCAGAGTGGAGCTTCAGAGTGGAGCTTCAGAGTGCAGAGTGGAGCTTCAGAGTGGAGCTTCAGAGTGCAGAGTGGAGCTTCAGAGTGGAGCTTCGGAGTGCAGAGTGCAGATTCAGAGTGGAGCTTCGGAGTGCAGAGTGCAGATTCAGAGTGCAGATTCGGAGTGGAGCTTCAGAGTGGAGTGGAGCTTCAGAGTGGAGCTTCAGAGTGGAGTGGAGCTTCAGAGTGGAGCTTCAGAGTGGAGTGGAGCTTCAGAGTGGAGAGTGGAGCTTCAGAGTGGAGATTCAGAGTGGAGAGTGGAGCTTCAGAGTGGAGATTCAGAGTGGAGCTTCAGAGTGGAGCTTCAGAGTGCAGAGTGGAGCTTCAGAGTGCAGAGTGGAGCTTCAGAGTGGAGCTTCAGAGTGCAGAGTGGAGCTTCAGAGTGGAGCTTCAGAGTGGAGCTTCAGAGTGGAGCTTCAGAGTGGAGCTTCAGAGTGGAGCTTCCGAGTGGAGCTTCCGAGTGGAGCTTCAGAGTGGAGCTTCAGAGTGGAGCTTCAGAGTGCAGAGTGGAGCTTCAGAGTGGAGAGTGGAGCTTCAGAGTGGAGATTCAGAGTGGAGAGTGGAGCTTCAGAGTGGAGATTCAGAGTGGAGCTTCAGAGTGGAGCTTCAGAGTGCAGAGTGGAGCTTCAGAGTGCAGAGTGGAGCTTCAGAGTGGAGCTTCAGAGTGCAGAGTGGAGCTTCAGAGTGGAGCTTCAGAGTGGAGCTTCAGAGTGGAGCTTCAGAGTGGAGCTTCAGAGTGGAGCTTCAGAGTGGAGCTTCCGAGTGGAGCTTCAGAGTGGAGCTTCAGAGTGGAGCTTCAGAGTGCAGAGTGGAGCTTCAGAGTGGAGCTTCAGAGTGGAGCTTCAGAGTGGAGCTTCAGAGTGGAGCTTCAGAGTGGAGCTTCAGAGTGCAGAGTGGAGCTTCAGAGTGGAGCTTCAGAGTGCAGAGTGGAGCTTCAGAGTGGAGCTTCAGAGTGCAGAGTGGAGCTTCAGAGTGGAGCTTCAGAGTGGAGCTTCAGAGTGCAGAGTGGAGCTTCAGAGTGCAGAGTGGAGCTTCAGAGTGCAGAGTGGAGCTTCAGAGTGCAGAGTGGAGCTTCAGAGTGGAGCTTCAGAGTGCAAAGTGGAGCTTCAGAGTGCAGAGTGGAGCTTCAGAGTGCAGAGTGGAGCTTCAGAGTGGAGCTTCAGAGTGCAGAGTGGAGCTTCAGAGTGGAGCTTCAGAGTGGAGCTTCAGAGTGGAGCTTCAGAGTGGAGCTTCAGAGTGGAGCTTCAGAGTGGAGCTTCAGAGTGGAGCTTCAGAGTGCAGAGTGGAGCTTCAGAGTGGAGCTTCAGAGTGCAGAGTGGAGCTTCAGAGTGGAGCTTCAGAGTGCAGAGTGGAGCTTCAGAGTGGAGCTTCAGAGTGGAGCTTCAGAGTGCAGAGTGGAGCTTCAGAGTGCAGAGTGGAGCTTCAGAGTGCAGAGTGGAGCTTCAGAGTGCAGAGTGGAGCTTCAGAGTGGAGCTTCAGAGTGGAGCTTCAGAGTGGAGCTTCAGAGTGGAGCTTCAGAGTGGAGCTTCAGAGTGGAGCTTCAGAGTGGAGCTTCAGAGTGGAGCTTCGAGTGCAGAGTGGAGCTTCAGAGTGGAGCTTCGAGTGCAGAGTGGAGCTTCAGAGTGGAGCTTCGAGTGCAGAGTGGAGCTTCAGAGTGGAGCTTCAGAGTTCAGAGTGGAGCTTCAGAGTGGAGCTTCAGAGTGCAGAGTGGAGCTTCAGAGTGCAGAGTGGAGCTTCAGAGTGGAGCTTCAGAGTGCAGAGTGGAGCTTCAGAGTGCAGAGTGGAGCTTCAGAGTGGAGCTTCAGAGTGGAGCTTCAGAGTGGAGCTTCAGAGTGGAGCTTCAGAGTGGAGCTTCAGAGTGCAGAGTGGAGCTTCAGAGTGGAGCTTCAGAGTGGAGCTTCAGAGTGGAGCTTCAGAGTGGAGCTTCAGAGTGGAGCTTCAGAGTGCAGAGTGGAGCTTCAGAGTGGAGCTTCAGAGTGCAGAGTGGAGCTTCAGAGTGGAGCTTCAGAGTGGAGCTTCAGAGTGGAGCTTCAGAGTGCAAAGTGGAGCTTCAGAGTGCAGAGTGGAGCTTCAGAGTGCAGAGTGGAGCTTCAGAGTGGAGCTTCAGAGTGCAGAGTGGAGCTTCAGAGTGCAGAGTGGAGCTTCAGAGTGGAGCTTCAGAGTGGAGCTTCAGAGTGGAGCTTCAGAGTGGAGCTTCAGAGTGGAGCTTCCGAGTGGAGCTTCAGAGTGGAGCTTCAGAGTGGAGCTTCAGAGTGGAGCTTCAGAGTGGAGCTTCCGAGTGGAGCTTCAGAGTGCAGAGTGGAGCTTCAGAGTGGAGCTTCAGAGTGGAGCTTCAGAGTGCAGAGTGGAGCTTCAGAGTGGAGCTTCAGAGTGGAGCTTCAGAGTGGAGCTTCAGAGTGGAGCTTCAGAGTGGAGCTTCAGAGTGGAGCTTCAGAGTGGAGCTTCAGAGTGGAGCTTCAGAGTGGAGAGTGGAGCTTCAGAGTGGAGCTTCAGAGTGGAGAGTGGAGCTTCGGAGTGGAGCTGAGCTGCAGAGTGGAGCTTCAGAGTGCAGAGTGGAGCTTCAGAGTGGAGCTTCAGAGTGCAGAGTGGAGCTTCGGAGTGGAGCTTCAGAGTGGAGTGGAGCTTCAGAGTGGAGCTTCAGAGTGCAGAGTGGAGCTTCAGAGTGGAGCTTCAGAGTGCAGAGTGGAGCTTCAGAGTGGAGCTTCAGAGTGCAGAGTGGAGCTTCAGAGTGGAGCTTCAGAGTGCAGAGTGGAGCTTCAGAGTGGAGCTTCAGAGTGCAGAGTGGAGCTTCGGAGTGGAGCTTCAGAGTGCAGAGTGGAGCTTCGGAGTGGAGCTTCAGAGTGCAGAGTGGAGCTTCAGAGTGGAGCTTCAGAGTGCAGAGTGGAGCTTCAGAGTGGAGCTTCAGAGTGCAGAGTGGAGCTTCAGAGTGGAGCTTCAGAGTGCAGAGTGGAGCTTCAGAGTGGAGCTTCAGAGTGGAGCTTCAGAGTGGAGCTTCGGAGTGCAGAGTGGAGCTTCAGAGTGGAGCTTCAGAGTGGAGCTTCAGAGTGGAGCTTCAGAGTGGAGCTTCAGAGTGGAGCTTCAGAGTGGAGCTTCAGAGTGGAGCTTCAGAGTGGAGAGTGGAGCTTCAGAGTGGAGCTTCAGAGTGGAGAGTGGAGCTTCGGAGTGGAGCTGAGCTGCAGAGTGGAGCTTCAGAGTGCAGAGTGGAGCTTCAGAGTGGAGCTTCGGAGTGGAGCTTCGGAGTGCAGAGTGCAGATTCAGAGTGGAGCTTCAGAGTGCAGATTCAGAGTGGAGCTTCAGAGTGGAGCTTCAGAGTGGAGCTTCAGAGTGCAGAGTGGAGCTTCAGAGTGCAGAGTGGAGCTTCGGAGTGCAGAGTGGAGCTTCAGAGTGGAGCTTCAGAGTGGAGCTTCAGAGTGGAGCTTCAGAGTGGAGCTTCAGAGTGGAGCTTCGGAGTGGAGCTTCGGAGTGGAGCTTCAGAGTGCAGAGTGGAGCTTCGGAGTGCAGAGTGGAGCTTCAGAGTGGAGCTTCAGAGTGGAGCTTCGGAGTGGAGCTTCGGAGTGCAGAGTGCAGATTCAGAGTGGAGCTTCAGAGTGGAGCTTCAGAGTGGAGCTTCAGAGTGGAGCTTCAGAGTGCAGAGTGGAGCTTCAGAGTGGAGCTTCAGAGTGCAGAGTGGAGCTTCAGAGTGGAGCTTCAGAGTGGAGCTTCAGAGTGGAGCTTCAGAGTGGAGCTTCAGAGTGGAGCTTCAGAGTGCAGAGTGGAGATTCGGAGTGGAGCTTCAGAGTGGAGAGTGGAGATTCAGAGTGGAGATTCAGAGTGGAGAGTGGAGCTTCAGAGTGGAGCTTCAGAGTGGAGCTTCAGAGTGGAGCTTCAGAGTGGAGCTTCAGAGTGGAGCTTCAGAGTGGAGCTTCAGAGTGGAGCTTCAGAGTGCAGATTCAGAGTTGCATCATTGTAACAGGTGCATCAACCAACTGAGCTAGCTTGAAAAATTCCGGAGTGCAAACATACTAGATTAATAATGTAAGGTTCCTTTTGTAACACCTGCTTAGGACAGCTGCTAATCACCAAACATCTGATGCAGAGACACGCATTTTTTCCTTGACTGAAGCAACTATAACGATGATGCATATGTCATAAGTACATAGAAAGCTCACGAAAGTAAGCATGTGATGCTGAACATTTAAAAACATGATGGAATAACAATCTAGTATTTTAGCTATTCATCTTAACAAGACCAATGCATTGAACACCGTTACGTTGGCTGATAAAAGCGCATTTTATTTACAGTAGTCTAAAAGAGCAAAACTGCAGGAAAATGACCACTATACAAAATAAAAATAGCACTACTCTGCGCGCCGCCACTCCCGTGCACCATTTTAATTATGAAGACCCGGCCCGCCTCCAGTGCGTACCACTACCAACTATTTAATTAATTTTAAAAAGGCTCAGGCCAGGCCGGTAGGGCGTGCGCACCACGGCACCATAATTAATGTTTATAGGCCGGGGCCCGTTACCATCCGTCCTTGGAGTGCGTTGCGCACTGTAACTATTATAATATAGGCTTGCCTGCTTGCTTGCTTCAGCAGCAGCCGAGGGCAAATGGAGCAGGCGAGGAAGCAACAGGGGTTGGGGGGCTGGTTGAGTGCAAGGGCGAACCCAATATGGAGGGAAGCGGCACACAGGCAAGAACAGAGAGCAACACTGAGTGCGGCCCCGGGAGCAAAGAAGTACAGAAGCGAGAAAGCATGTTCTATAGGAGGGACAAACACGAGTGACAAGTTGGGACATAAATAAGAAGCAGGCAAATGCGCGACAGGAAAGCAACTAATTAGTGCACGCAGCAGGCCTGGAGGCAGGCAGCCAGCAGCAGCCCTGCCCCGCCGGTCGGTGACGGAGACGGAGTGACAGACTCTGAGTGACTTACTTTGGTCTTCGGACTCGGATTCGGAAATCGGACAGGGCAGCTCAGCGTGGGCGGGCCTGGCCGCCTGGCTGCTTTGTCTTGGACTTGGAAGGCAGTTAAGTTCGTAGTTTTCGTTGTTCTTCTCTTGTCTTCTTCTTTGGCTATGCGCGCCGCCTGCCGCGCCCCATATGCCACGCACAGGGGCTTACTGCTTATTGGCCCGCATGATGTTGTGCGTGCCCTGGGGCTGCCTGGCATTGCTCACCACCACTCAGCAGCAGCCAGCCCTGCTGCCCACGCCCCCCACGCACGCGGCACGCGCATACGCGGCGGCGGAAGTGCGGAACGGAAAGTGAAAGAAAAGGATAAAGGCCTGTCCCGCGTCCCGCCGCCATTTCATAGAATCAGGCGGGCTTAGACTAAGATAACAAAAAGTGCCTTACACACTGTGTAAGGCACGGTTTGTTATCATTGTCACTTTTGCCTCATGTAATGTAACGTTTGCCTTTGTATTTTGTTCACTAGTAATGTTCTCATGTATCAGTTCTGTTTCTATTGTGAATTCGCTCTGACACCTTCGGGTGAAGTCCGCACATCCCTTCTTACTCGGCTTGCTTAGCTGGCAGAATGGTGTTGCAGCGTTGGCTAGGAGTTTATTATAGTTGAGCTTTTTTCTTTCAGTCAAACAATAAAGTAACATTCATACAACCTAAATTCAGGATGCTGCCTCCCTGCCAATGTTTTAGTCATCTCTCTTTTTAAAGTCGGGAACATTCTGTTAAAACAGCTGTTTAGGATGTAAGGTATTACTTCTCACGAAACAGACTGATTTTTGATAATGTCCTGAATGCAGCAAGGACCGTCTGAATCAATGTAAAGAATTGCAGTGTTCCTAATGTTCTATATGCGATTTGCCTTCAACTAGTAATTACCATTGGATCATTGTGTGCTGTCTCACTCTTAATGCCTGTTTAAAAAGAGTGCTCTATATGCTGGACCCAAGTATGTTGCTATTTAAACAACACCAGCGATCAATGCACGCTTCCACCACACGCACACAGAACCAGACGTCGGTGCACGCTTTCACCAGGCGCACACACACACCACCAACCGTCAGTGCACACTTTCACCAGGCACACCCCATCAGCCGTCAATGCACGCTTTCACCGGGCACACACGCCACTAGCTGGCAGTGCACACTTCCACCAGGCACACACACCATTAGCCATCAGTGCACATTTTCTACAAGCACACACACACCACCAGCCATCAGTGCACGCATCAATGGTTAGCACATCCACAATTAACTATTGTAGCAATCGCAGTATGGCGCACTTTACTTCTAAACATGTCAGTGCACGCTTTTCCACCATGCACACACACCATCAGCCATCAGTGCACACTTTCAACAGGCACACACACACCACTAGCCATCAGTACATGGTTTCATCAGGCATACCCACCACCGGCCGTCAGTACACACTTTCAACAGGCACAGACACCATAAGTCATCAGTGCACGCTTTCACCAGGCACAAACACCACCAGCCGTCAGTGCACGCTTTCACCGGGCACAAACACCAACAGCCGCCAGTGCACCCTTTCACCAGGCACAAACACCAACAGCCGTCAGTGCACGCTTTCACCGGGCACAAACACCACCAGCCACCAGTGCACCCTTTCACCAGGCACAAACACCACCAGCCGTCAGTGCACACTTTCACCAGGCACAGACGCCATAAGTTGTTCGTGCACGCTTTCACCGGGCACAAACACCACCATCCGTCAGTGCACGCTTTCACCGGGCACAAACACCACCAGCCAATACAGAGTTTGGAAAAGAATTCATGCAACACATTGTCATATACAATGCCAATAACTCAAACTTGAATGCTGCGAGACCTATTGCATTGCAAATGCTTGTTTAAATACTCTTTAAAGCCTGTAGCACACTTACATATCTTGCATACCAGCATCACCCGAAAGACACAGACCTGGCATTATTTAGAGTTCCAGCAAAGAAAACACATTAGGCCTGAATTCCAGCATTCTAAAGAAATCAGCTCTGTCAACCTGCTTACAAGCGATAACTAAGCCTCCACCACTCCGGAGACAAAGCCATACAATTTGTTTAAGCACCATAGGTCCACCAAAACACTCTAAATCCCTATTCCAACAAATGCCTGATACGCTGCAAATTTCACATGCCCTGTAAATTCAAAGAACTTAGATGTGATCGACAGCTGTGCAAATTAGATTGAATATAAAAGCATAATCAAAATTGTTACTACTGGTAAACATTGAAATGAGATTGAAAATGTTATATTATTATTAATAGATTTGTACAGCGCATAGCTGCCCCAGCAACGGGGCGTTCCAGCGCTACCCAAGAGACAGATACCAAAAGCCACTCTAACAAACCCGAACAGTTAAGCTAAAAAGAGCATGGTTTTTAAAGCTTTACGAAAGGTCAGATGATTCTGAAGTCCTCTGATAGACAGCGGGAGGGAGTTCCAGAGTTGAGCCGCCTGGACCTTAAAAGATCGACCGCCAGACCTGGCTCTTTGAAAACGGGGGATACACACCAATCCCAAGTTGGCAGAACGAAGGGGACGGTTCGGGATGTATTGAACCAATAGATCTGCTAATATCGGAGGGTCTTGCTGAAACAGAATTGTATGCGCTACGCACAAGGACTTGAACTGGATCCTTTTGGCTATTGGTAACCAATGAAGTTTACGTAAAGAATTAGATACAGAACAAAACTTGGGCAGTGCTAACAGAGCTAACATTTCCCATATACATGTGTATATGGGAAATAGCAATACATTTTTTTTTTAAAGCATAAAAAGAGGATCGCTCGTTGCTGATTATGTTGAAAAATAAGAAATACACTCATCTGTAAGATCACTGAAACTTCTGAGATTTTCTGGAATGTTTTAAAACATATGAGTTCTCTTTTCAGCTTGATTAATAGAGCGTCACTAGTGGCCAATTGGACTCCCAATCAGAAGGTTAATGGTTCAAATTTCACTATTGAACAGTCAATTATTTGTACATCGAAAGTCTGGTCAGAAACAAGTGTTTCAATGATTTCACAAATAAATTGTCTTTGTTTCAATATTAGTCTGGTGAATTTTGGGTTAAGAAATATGGCTAATGATGGAAGCACTTGTGCGCCAGACACCTGCAGGATAGAGAACAAGGAGAACAGAGGCAACAAAACTGATGCAAACATGATGTGGCCACCAGGGACCCCCAACAGGGATGTAAGTGTAAAGTAATGGGTAGAAACATGGTGCACCTAGAGACATGAGTGGGACGGGAGGTGGGATGAAATGGAATAAACTGCACTACTAATGCTCACTTTTTGGGAACATGTGCTGGAAAAGGTAGAGGAATTAGCTAAATGACAAGCATGCTGCTATCACAGGGTACATCAGCAGTGGACAAGAAAATAAGAAAAACAACAGAATAGATGTCATAAGTGCTGCGGCACCAGCAAAACAGTGGGTGACTCCTGATTGTGGGGAAAATAGCAACCGGTGTGACACCAACGGGTGCAAGAAGGAAGAAGGTGTGATAATAAGGGGAAGGCCAGTCCCTCATTTACGCTATGCTGACTTCTGTCTAGCATGTTCTTAGCCGAACCTCTAAGTGCATCAGCCGCCCACAAAGGTGCAAAATCAACGGGTCTTGCTTGAACTACATGAAAAAAAACTAGACAGTCAGCAAAAGCAGCATTCTTTTTGTGGGGGGCGTACATTTTTGATCAGTTGTCTAACTTCTTGCCTTGACGTACCCTGGTACTACCAATGCCAGAGCGTATGTCTAATCGGAATGAAGCCACAATGCATCAACTTAAAAATAAGGGAAATTGTGGTTAGTGTGGACACCACATACACTATGAGTGTCACAGCTTTCAAAAGTAGCCATTGAACTGATGGTGTAGGAAGGGTTTGTGTATGGCAATGGATGCCTCTGAGTTATAAGCTATGAATTCTTCTGGTCAGAGGAAAGTAAGTGGTAGTGGAAGGTATGATGGGCCTGTGACTTAGGATTTAAATGTAAGTAGAATGAAGAAAAACTACAATTAGTGGTGAATTACTGTTAGGAATTAGGGTCAGGATGAATGAAGTGCAGTACAAGATGTTACTGCACAGGAATAAGTAAAAGAAGGAGGCTAATAGTAAAAGAGAAGAGATGTAGGACAGGCTGGCAATGAGGAGAATGGGGTATGCTAAGGGGGCGAGGAACAGGATACACTGACAGTCAGTGCACAGGAAAGGGATGCAGGGCTGGGTGGTAGTGCATTCACACATACAGAGACAACACATTGGCATGCAGGTGCAGGGTAATGTGGTAGTGAAGAGGAGTAGGTGCAAACGGATGAAGAGCAAAGTTAAACAGTTAGCAGACACGATAACAATACAGACGATGTGGTGGAAGAAAGATAGACTGAGCACAGATGAAACAATGTAGGCAGGCTGAAACAGTGTAGTAATGGGCAGGGTGTAACTTAGTTGAATAAAGTACAATGAGCCACGTCTGCCCAGGTAATAAGCAGCCTCTAGAATCATGAGGGTGCAGGTTTGTTCACAGGCAAAAGCCATATGCAATATATTCCATGAATTTACAATTTAATTAGACTTTCAGGTTCCAGTTTTATGACATGAGACTATATTTCACTTTAGCCCAGAGTCTACAGTTACAGGCACTTTCCCTCTCTCTTAAATGTTCGACGCATTTGGTGGATACTCGTACATTGCATTAGGCAAACTTTCTGCACAGTCAGAACAACAATGACATTGCAAAACTCAGGCCAAAAAGAACACAGGAGAAACCTGGCACACATCCAATCAACATGACTCTAGATGTTAGCATAGCAAGCGTGCCTTGAGCCATCTGAAGTGAAGGATTACAAATTTTGGTGTAAGAAGTAGACCGAAAAAACAGTAAGCAGAAATATTTACATTGTACTACTCTGAAGCGTGACCCACATCATTCCGTTGAATGGGTCACATCCGAGATGAAACACAATGCTGCTGAGCTGCACAGAGTGATGTGTTTTATACTCTGTAAAGGGAAGTAGCATGAAAGTGGTCTCTCAATAGCACCACAATCACTCAAAAAAAGGTAAAGGCCAGATTTGCAGTTTTCTCTTATGCATGAAAAAAGCCTGAACATATGAACGCATGTTCGCAAACCCTGTTTAGATAATAGATGTATCATTTACTACAAAGGAAATGTCAGTGTGCATCAATATTTCCCCATTCACTAGCGCTATTATGGCTTAGAGAAGTTGTGGCAATTCTTTGGTGTAGAATGCATCAACGAGAGCATCAGTTTTCCCTATTTTAACAAATGGGGTAGGAGTTTAAAGGATACTGATGAAACATATTTTTTTTAATAAAAGGGAAAGAAAAATATATTTGAAACATGTCTCCATTTTCTGTGATAGTCAAGCTGTTTTGCAAGTCTTTAAAACATGTTTTCTTTCTGTTTTTGAAGTACACTAATATTTGCATGGTTTCATGTGGTATGAAAATTGCTACTGTTAACTCGTCAATTATGCATTTTTGTCACAGATTAGTTAGTTCAGTCTCACTTCTGGAGAACTACCAAGACCTGTTTTTTTTAATAATATGTAGATTACACTGAAGGCAACAAACACCCTTTTATTCCCTATTTCAGTATATAAAGTACCATTTATTGCAGGAATATTTTAAAGAAATTTTAAAAACCTACTCCAGTAACGCATCTTTTAGCCGCTGCAAACCACGTACAAGCCAGTCCTTTCAAAAGTATTTAGCTGCCAATATAATTGTATCTATAAAAACATATTTTCCATTAGCTTTTAAAGTGTGCGAATATATTGGACGTTTATTTATTAAAAGAAATATTTTTTTTTTTAACTTTTGAACTAAAATAATACAGGCTACACTTACTTACACTGGGTGTGTATATATATATAATGTTGATATAAAAGACATATTTACACTAGTCAGACAGGAAGGAGGACTTACAGCTCTGAGGGGCGTCTGGGAGAGATCCTGTCAGGTGTCTAAGTGTATACCTGCTGAGCGATCCCTCCGCCGCTCGCGCTGCGCAGCGTGCTTCGTCCCTGACGCGCGCGACGATATCCCTCCGCAAACCGTTATTCTTCCCGTGACGTGTCGGGGTCTGTAGCATCATCTTTCGCGTAGCGCGCGCGGTGGGCGTCAGTTAGTTCGCAGGGAGGGTGCTCGCGCGCGCTGGGCAGGTGTTCCTTCGCGCGCGCCGCGTTCTGTCAGCCGTTGGAGACTTCCGTTGACACCTGGAGCCGCGGCGGGGGAAGCCCTGGGTGCAGCGCAGGCGGCGCTGCGCTATTCTGAGCCTCGTCAGCGGGCGGAGGGGGCGTGGGAAGCCGCCGAGCGGTAGCGGCCGGGGCCAAGGAGGAGGGCAGAGCGCCGAGAGGACGCTGTCAGTCACGTAGGGCTCGCCGCAGTCACGGTGACTTGGCACTTTGGCGCCTCTCCCGCCCACAGGGTGACGCGCGGCCGCATTCTTGACATACCGGGCCCGTGGCGAGGAAGCGAGAGCGTTTACCGGAATCACCCCGGACGGGGAGCGGTGCACGGGCCAAACCGCCAAACCGCGACGAAGAATAGGGCCAGAGCACAACGACGGTATACTTCAACAGTATTACCGTCTCCTAATTGATAGAGTGCTTAACGCGTTGCTAAAGTATACAAACGAAGAATTAAAAAAACAAAAAACAGACTGAAGTGTCAACCTGGGGATTGCCACATAGGGCTGCCAAACGATAGCCAGGCCCTTCTGCATGCTGGCATTTGCGAATAGCTAATGTGTGATTTAGGTTTACAGAGATGAAAACACCGAGAACTAATAAGGTCATTAACGTGAATTCGAGTTGTGGAAGCTTAATAAGGTTTTGTAAAGCAGAGGAAGCTTAAATGTGGGTTTCTAAAGCAACTCGTGAATCTTGCTTCTAAATAAGGAGTTTGGTCTGCATTGGATGTAAATGTTATCCTTGTGTATGTGCCACAGTGCTTATTTTACCGTCCTCGAGTACCTCTGTGTTCACATGTTTTCTAGTTCACTCTTAGGTGCAAGACTGAAAAGGGCATTTAGTTGCTCGTCTTAGGTGTGTGATCCCTGATATTCTGACAATAGAAGCTCTTGCTTTCTAAAAGACACACTATATTACAGGCTTTAAGTTTGGCCTTGTAGCTCTGCACAGCAATGTAATACGCACGCAGTATCATGGTGTGAGCTAAATACCATGTGCAGTCTTCGCCCGTTTATTATATTGCCTCTGGCCAGAGGATGTACAGGGTGCAGTTCCGGTTCATACCAGCAGAGAAGGAGCAGTGCTTGGTGATTGTTACTTCCCTCCCCAACTTGTTGTTGGACTTTGCTGTTGCACCTGGCGTGCAAAGTTTCTGATTCTTTGGCTTGGGGTTAAAAATGGTCCTGAGGTTGTTCTGTTGAGAGGAGCGGTTGCCGCAGTTTTCAGCTTGTGGCTGCCCTGGGGGTATCGATGAGATTGTTTCCAATGACGCTTGGCTCAAGGGTAGGCCTGCTGGCAAGTGGCTCTTCGGGGCCAGTCTGCTGGTACGTACCATCGCAGTCAGTTTCTTGCTTCTTGATTTCTTGAGTTGGCTGGGCTAGAAAAAATACTCTTTGGAGCCATGACACATTTCTGGTGGCTGTTTCTTGGCCCTTTCAGGCAGTGACCATGGTACCATCTGAGCAGACGACTGTCCATGTGCCTGGTTCGAATGGTGTTTGAAACTTCCATCTGGGTCTCCTGTCCCTTATCAGGACTGGTCCCCGGGTGACAGCATCTGAACTCTTGCACGGTGCTTCTTTCTTGCATGTACATTTGTTTGAGTGTGCCTGGCTTGGGCTTCAGTCCGGTCATATGCAGACGATGCCAATTCTGGGGAGACTGGATGTTGTCATGCTTATGACCGTTGAGCCTCAGGGACCCTGGTGACTGTTGTGTGGTAAACAAGGCACTGGATAGTCTTTGGTCTGCGTCTGACAGCTATTGTCTGATGCTACCCCCAGTCTGGGTAGGACCGGGGGAAAAAATTTAAAGTGACCTCTGGTAGCAAACCAGATGCATAAAATCAAAAATTACGCAAACTGAACTTGCAATGCATTGGTATTTTGCAAGATTTTGGAGACTGCATGCATTTTGTTTTGCCACAGGCAATGTTTGTGTCAATATCAGGGAAATGGACATTAAAAACAAGCCCAAAAACTGCCCCCAAAAAATCCCACATAGTGATCTGTCAGACCCGCCCATCAGGCACGGTCTTCTTGCCCTATAATCCAGTCTGACCTTGCCTTCGATCCAGGTTAATGGCAAGTCATATCTACGGGCATATGAATTTCAACATTTTCCCATGTTGCCAGGAAAATTCCTCATCGAAGGCTTCATTACGGCAAGGTCCTGACATTCCATGGTCCTCCTTGGTCACTGTTTTCGTTCTGGGGTATATAACTTTCTGCTCTGCGCTATGTATCCTGCTCTCCCAGCTGCAAGGACTGCGCGGGTGTGGCATCTTAACCATATCTACTGCTCTTCATGTGCTCTCAGCAGCGTCCATGCTATTATTGGTGGCAAGGTTTTACTGTGCTTATGGCAGAGCTGATGCTATCAGTCGTATGCTTTTGCTCCGGCATGCCAAGCAGCTCCATGCGTAACTTCTGAGAAACAAGGGCTCACAACTGTTGTGCAACTTTATCACTCCAAAACTTGTATATGAGGAATTTATTTTAAGCTGCAAACAATATACAGATCAATTACGTTTCCGTACATCACTACCACATCATCTCCATTTCCTACTCTGACTGTTAGTCCAAGCTAACTGTGGGCCTCAGCAGCAGCCAGATTTCTCCACTTGCACTTAGCCTAGCAAGGCTCATCAACAGACTTTACAAATGTACCATAGCATAAAGAAACCAGTCTGGGCAAAGCATGCAAATGTCAGCAATAGCTTCCACTGCGTAACAATTTATTCCCCACTGATAGATTATCACTAACCCTCTTTTGGAACCTCTGCGGGTCTGGTTGGTGCTCACCTGTAAAGAAGAGTGCACACTTCCTAGTTCATTTGGTAGGCGTGTTAGAGGTATAATACCTAATTTTACAATCCAAGTGTGTCCATTTCAGCTTGTGGCCTAGACTTTCCATCATGTATCTACCCAGGCAAAAAGTACAAGCTATCGAAGTGCCATACTTTGTTTATTTACAGTGCTTTTTGCAACAGTGCAGTACATGAAGGAAAGACCGCCACCGCTCTACGGAAAATCACACGTTCACAATACATAACCATTCCTTCTCTCGTTGTTTCATCACTAGTGTCTCACTCACATTAGAGTAGTAAGGTTTTTACCTCCTTTTTGTTCTCGGATGAAGGACCTCAATTGTCCCTTCATGTTAAAAATTATTCCCCAGAAGCAGATTGGTAAACATGAAATACCACTCACAAGAATAGGTGCGAGAATGGTTCGCCGTATGTCTTTCAAGGATCCATTTAAGTACGAGCTGTGCCATTCCTCACCAGCTGAATATGTAAATGTACCGATATCTTTAGGTGGGAACAGTCTCAGGAATGTATTCTCCCTTGATGCTACTTGCCCACTGGGCTTGAAGCTGTTAGTAGTGACTTGCACGTTACCCACTTACTGTACAGTGAGAAACTGCAGGTCTAGCAAACCTTTTCTGTCTGCAGTGCTTTGTGAAAACAGCATGATGCACAAAGCCCTGTTGAGTTTGTATAGCGATGACTTGATAAACCCTACTGCCTGGCTATTCAGTCTTTGGGCCTGAAAATATGTGCAACTGGATGGCTGAGAATGACTGTTCTGCCTTAATAGCCGCAGCCATTTAAATTCACGTGCTGGTCAGACTTTTTCGTTCAGCCCCCATATCGTGTGCATCAATTCCATATTTGCCAAGCAATTCACAAAAAGAGCAAGTCCAAACAATAAAGCCCATCCAAATCTTCTCCCACCATTTATGTTGCTGCAACCCTGAACAGAACCATTATCTCCCTTAAATTTTCCACGGATTACTGTATGCTGGACTTTGTGTTTACAGTAAGGGAGTCTTCTGTTCAGCTCGCAGGAGTGTGTTGCCCTCATCAGATGACTTCAGAGGTGTTGATAAATGAACAAAAAAACAATTGTGAACAAGTACTCCAAGCAAGATAAGTCTCACTGTGGTTTCAATCACTTCAAGAAAGGAGCACAATAGTCAGCAATGTGTACAGAATGATTTCCACCCACATTCACCTTAACAGGGTCCCACATTGTGTAAGCACCATCTGCAGCCTTTGATGATTTTAGTGGAAGGACTGGTTTACGACACAAATGGATAAATGGTTCTTGTGTAAGCGCACCACAGAAAATAAGATGACCACTTTTATTTTAGCCAGCAACACATGCCGAGATTGCAGGTCTACCTGTTCCTACATTTGGAAAAGTTTAACTATAAATCCCAGAATCCAGTGCTGTTGGTGAAAGCGCATAGGCTGGATGACCAAGAATATCGTGCTAATGGGGTCACTTGATATAATGATGACCTGTTGGCAGTTGTTCCATTTTATAACCATGTGTGCAGATATGTCTGGTGGTTTTATGTGCATGCTCTTCCATTACACCGTAGCCCAGCAGTGGGGCAAAGCACGTTACAAAAAAAGCCATACTTCAAAACGACATTCATCCCTCTTTCTTTCTTTTTCTTGTTTGTCCTCATTTCACTCTAAGCATCTGCTATTTTGCATAGAAAAAACTCTTCCAAACTGGGCGCCCTGGGTCCATGCTCTTGTATTCGCTTTTAGGCCGACCAGGCCAGCTTCTTTTGTGCGAGGCTTGGTGTTATCATTGGACCGCGGGTACTTAGACCAGCCTCATTTCTGTTCCCCAAATAATTAACGGTGCCCAGATACTCCCTTCCCCTTGGTCCAGTCTCGCCATGCTCAATACTGCTCTCGACCAGATCTCATATTGTGGTGGCTCAGGGTCTTTCCACAACCTGCAAATCTCTCTACGGGCTACTAATATCAAGCAGAGGAATAAACCAATCAATTTGTTATATCATTGATTTATAAGATTATTCTCAATATCGAAAACAACTAGTGACAAATTAAGGTTAATCTTAACTTTAAAAATTCCCTCCAATGCCCTCCCCACATTCCCCCAAAAACCCCTTAAGGATCCACAGTCAAAAAACTATGCAAATCATCAGCCTCCAATAAACCACACCTGGGACACTTCGGAGCTGAGTTTAAAGCAAACCTAGCTATCTTTTCTGGGGTGTAGTACAGTCTATTCAGCACAAGGAAATGATTCTTCTTTAGGGAGGCTAATTTGACATACTTGTATAAATTATGAAGGGAGAGAAAACACAAATCAACAGAAACATCTTCCAGGGATGATGAGTTCCATACCCTATAGGGGAGAGGAAGGTCTGAATCCTCTGCATTAATTAAAGCCCTATCCCATATCCCTACCTCCTTTTTTTGGGATTTACATTTTGGAGTGTATTTTCTATCTCCCAGTTTCCACCTATAAGGTCTCTCTCGGCAGCAAACCAAGAACATATTTGCAAATATTTGAAGCGGGAGGAGTCGTCTCCTATCTTTGCCTTTAACACATCCCATGGATGAACTCCGTCCACAGATATTAAATCGGATCAGATGACAATTCCCGCCCTCCTAATCGGAATAGCCAAGATGTCATTTAGGCTGGCGGGAAGCCATTGAGAACCCAAATAGGGGCAAAGTCGAAATAATATCTTATTCCCCATTTCGTTTTCAAGTTTTGCCACACCCTGAGAGCTGACCTCATTACTTTCAACCGTACCTTTTTGAAAAACCTGGAAGGACCAAATTTATATAAAAACCCGGTACTACCTCCCTCAAAATGAACCACTGCATTCAGAATCATTCCCCAATTAGAACCAGGAGGGCTGGAAAGTAAACAACGGATATTTTTAAACAAAAAGGCAAGAGAATATAAAGATACATCTGAGAGAGCGAGGCCACCTTTAATTAGCCTCCGTTTTAACTTCTTCCAAGATAGCCTGGAGTTTTTGTTGGCCCATATAAAGCTCCCTATCTTACTTTGGATTTTCCCCAGTAATTTCCCAGGAAAATCAAGTGGGACAGCCCCAAATAGGTATATCAGCTTCGGCAAGATAACCATTTTGACCAGGTTTACCCTGCCATAAATAGTAAGGGGAAGATTCTGCCATTTCAAGAAAAGATGATCAATTTCTTTAGGCACTTTCTTCAAGTTCGTTGTGGGGATATCCTCTATATTATGGGTTATAATAATCCCCAAATACCTGAACTCCCCACAGTGTCTCCCAGTGTAGTCCTCAACTCCCCAGCACATAACCTCGGTCTTGGAGGGATTGACCGAGTATCCAGAGTGCTGACCAAACTCAGCCAAGATATTTTCTTCCCTGGGAAACACCTCTGCTGGGTTGTTGGTATACACCAGCAGGTCATCAGCATAGAGGGCCAACTTACACTTATAATCAGAAACCTGGAATGGGGTGATCTGCTCATCAAGTCTCAAAGCTTGAGCCAGGGGCTCAATGTAAATATCAAACAACAGGGGTGAAATAGGACACCCCTGTCGTGTTCCCCTTTGAATACTGAAACTTGGAGTCAATAATTCGTTAAGAAGGATAACAGCCGAAACCCCTTCATAGCATCTAGTTAGTACATTAATAAACGGAAGACCAAAACCCATTAATTTTAGGGTCTCCCAGAGGTACAAGTGAAATAGAGTGTTTCCCTTGGCACAATTCATTTGTTAAGCCCACATATTAATTTTGAACACTTTGACATTTAAGCACGATAAAAACAAACCAATACGTATGTAAAAAACTTGTACAAATTTATTATTGTTAAAAACATAAAGAATCACAAGTTAAAAAATATGGTGATACCATATTACAAATAAAATTAAAAAAAGGGGTAGGAAGAGGACAACCTTTTCTTCCAACAGTGTAAAATCAAGCCTAACACAATATAATGAGAAAAATAAAACACAAATCCAATTGACGATATAAAGTAAATTAATCAAATTCTGCTACAGCACAACAGAGAGAGACACATAAAGACAATACAGTTTTGTCATTGCAGCTATAGCACACCGAGTATATAAATCTCAGGCTGGCAATCTTGGGTACATATACTTATTGTACTTTACAAAATTGACACGGTTACTCAGTTGTGCAATTCGTTTTGCGTCGACGCGTTTCGATGGCTTATTTCATTTGCTTGCCATCTTTTTCAAGACTGTTCTATTTCGTCTCTCTTTGTCTGCGGCACTGGATGGTTGCCTTAAACTTAGGAGGTCCTTTTATTTCATGCTCGGGTTGGACTTCTCTGGTTATCCTGCACAGGCATATTATGGGGCAGGGCTATTCTTTGTTCCTGCTAGGGTTTTCCTTGCTGTTTATTCTTTTCCAATGGTAAAATCAAGCGTCCTACACAGGGGTTATCTGTGTTTATTGTTGTCTGTTTTACAATAACCCACTGGTCGCAGCTGCTGGAAGGGCAGGCCCGCTTTATTTTGGTTCGGCTTGTATCTTACTCCTCATCTAGCAGAGTTTGTGACAGAGTGGATACTTGGCTGCACACAGTCTTTTGTTACCCCTGTGTAGGACGCTTGATTTTACCATTGGAAAAGAATAAACAGCAAGGAAAACCCTAGCAGGAACAAAGAATAGCCCTGCCCCATAATATGCCTGTGCAGGATAACCAGAGAAGTCCAACCCGAGCATGAAATAAAAGGACCTCCTAAGTTTAAGGCAACCATCCAGTGCCGCAGACAAAGAGAGACGAAATAGAACAGTCTTGAAAAAGATGGCAAGCAAATGAAATAAGCCATCGAAACGCGTCGACGCAAAACGAATTGCACAACTGAGTAACCGTGTCAATTTTGTAAAGTACAATAAGTATATGTACCCAAGATTGCCAGCCTGAGATTTATATACTCGGTGTGCTATAGCTGCAATGACAAAACTGTATTGTCTTTATGTGTCTCTCTCTGTTGTGCTGTAGCAGAATTTGATTAATTTACTTTATATCGTCAATTGGATTTGTGTTTTATTTTTCTCATTATATTGTGTTAGGCTTGATTTTACACTGTTGGAAGAAAAGGTTGTCCTCTTCCTACCCCCCCTTTTTTTAATTTTATTTGTAATATGGTATCACCATATTTTTTAACTTGTGATTCTTTATGTTTTTAACAATAATAAATTTGTACAAGTTTTTTACATACGTATTGGTTTGTTTTTATCGTGCTTAAATGTCAAAGTGTTCAAAATTAATATGTGGGCTTAACAAATGAATTGTGCCAAGGGAAACACTCTATTTCACTTGTAACAAGTACCCTACTCCCCTGGTTTTAAGGGGTCTCTCTCATTCAAATCAAAAACTCCCAGAGGTACAACCAACTCACCCGGTCAAACGTCTTGGCGGCATCATAGGCGGCAACCGCCAAGGGTTCCGACCGTGCCACCGCCAGGTCAATACACCCAATTAGTTGTAGAGTTTGCTCATGGATGTATCTTCCCTGCATAAAGCCTTTTTGGTCCTCGTTAATTAGTTGCGGAGCTACCCTCCCCAACCTCCCTGCCAGAATGCTAGTAAAGATCTTATCTGCATTCAGCAGGGAGATTGGTCTATATGAATCAGCTCTAAGAGGATCTTTACCGGGCTTCGGGATCAGTACAATTATTGCTTCCTTCCATGAAGGGGGGAAATCTGCCTTCAGGGCTAAAGATAAAATTAAACAGCTCTCTGAGTCTGGGCAGTAGAACTTCTTCCAAGATTTTATATACCTCCCCCGGAAGTGCGTCTGTCCCTGCCGCCTTATTATTTTTGATCTTCTTTAGACAGCTCCTTATTTCTTCATCCGAGATTGGACCTTCTAACAGTTCCCGGCCCTCCCTTGACAGATTAGGTAAAACTTTACTTTTAAGCCAATCTTGGATTGAGGCGGTGGAAGGAGCCCTGTCTTCTTTATAGAGATTAGAAAACAGACAGGAGACACCTCTGCATAGCCTCCTGGTGACAGGATATCGTACCACTCTCATCCACTATTAGCTTATTGATATTATTCCTAACTCTGTCGCCCTTGACCTTCCGTGCTAGGGTGGCCCCTGCCTTTTCGCCATATTCAAAATTTTCCATATTGTGAACAGTGCATTGGGCTCTAAGCTTTTGATCTAGTTTATCTTTATAGGCCAAACAAAGACCCTCCAAGTCCTTAAGGAGTTGTGGCAGATGTTCTGATGTACAACTAGATCTAACCCTTTCCAGCCTGGAAATCTCCTCCTCCACCCTTTTAAGTTCTAACATTTCTTCCCTATTTTTGGAGCTTATCCAACTGTGGAGTACACCGCGGGTGTGGGCCTTATACGCGCCCCAAACATACTCCAATGATGTTGAACCCAGATTCTCGGTGAAATACTCCAGTTTCAGTTTTACTAGTTCTTATGAACTCCTCATTCGACAACATTGCCCTTTTTAATGTCCACCTAGGGGCAATTGTCGATTTCCCCTAACGATAAAGGAAAATTATTGGGGCATGATCGGACAAAATAGATGGAAGAATAGAGATATCTACCAAACACTCTAGACATGACCTATCCGTAAGGATATAGTCCAATCTGGAAGAGTGGCCGTACTTTTTACTAAAAAAAGTAAAACCTGGTTCACCCTCCCTTTTTGAGTTCCATTAATCAACTAACCCGAGCTTATGCATCATGTTAATCATTGTCCGACGCATACGTTGAGCGGCCACAAAGCGGCTAAGATTAGACCTATCTTTGGAGGGGTTAAGGAGAATATTAAAATCGACACCCATTATTATTGGCGTGGTGACTTTTGCAAGTTTGGCCTGCACTTTAAGGAGACAAGCCGGGTCATCGACATTAGGGCCATGGTAAGACAATATGGCAAGTTCCACCCCCCCCTTCACTACCTGCACCAAAATCCACCTCCCAGATTGGTCAGTTAATGTATCCTTAATGGAGATATCGGAGTTGGATCTAAATAATCTCGCTACTCCCTTACTATGCACTGTTTCCTCTGAGCAACGAAAACTCTCCACCCACTTATATTTACTAAAGATGACTCTTGCTTCAAGATAACCCAAATGGGTTTCCTGTAAGAGGATAACCTGCGCAGAGGATTGCTCCAAATATTTCATTATTAGCCTCTGTCTTCGGGGGCATCGGAGACCATTAACGTTCCATGACAGGAACTTTATTTCATTCGATGTCATTCTATACCATGTTTCCCTCCAACTTTAAACAGGCTAGTATTATATTTCCACTGACAACTACGGTGAAAAAGAGGACTTTAAAAAAAAAAAAATTCTCCCGCTGCAACCCCACCCGTGCTCACCCTGACACCCACCCGTGACCCCCCTCGACCCTCTACACCCATGGGGAACCCTCCATTTCTCTGGGCAATGCCCTTGGACAGAGGTTCCCCCGATGTGTGGCAGTAACTACTTACTTTAGTCAGCTAAATTCTCAACTGTACACCTTAAACATTTATCCATTTTTAAAAAAAAAACAACAATATCATGCATAGCTTTTGCTCAATATGCTCACTGATCACACCTTACTAATACTAACACTTCCACCTCTGCTCCCACCCCCATTTTCCTCTCTGATTTTCTCTATTAGGGAGTCAACTTCTTCTAGTTGACGTATGTTGTACATGTGATTATTCCACATTATATGTAACAATGCGGGAATCTCAATTGGGTCTTAGCCCCCAGAGCGTTCAAAATCGTTATTCTCTTCCCCAGTTCCCACTGCTTAGAGGCCGTAATGTGGGAAACATCCGATCGGATAGAAAAAGAGAATACAGTAGAGAAAGAACTGCATTTTAGCTGACCGGCTTTCAAAGCAAGAGACAAAATCCTCTCCTTAATGGTATATGTAAGAAAGTTCACCAAAATTTTCCTAGGGCGCTCTCTTCCTTGAACCCTCCTGAATGGGTCGCGGTGCACCCTCTGAATATCCATACACAAGTCAATGCCTACATCCTCAGAGTCTTTCAGGATGGTAGCCTTCAGGAGGGAGCCAACAAAGCTCTTTACATCGTTCCCTTCTGGATCTTCCGGGACATTTAGAATTTTCAGGTTATTCTTCCTTGAATGATTTTCCAGCCGCTCTATATCCTCTTTCAAATCCTAATTTTGTTTGACCATTTTATTCATCGAAGCAGAAGATGCACTCAAGGCTTCCTTTATTTTTGGTAGTTCTGCCTCGAGGGCGTCCGTTTTTTGAGACACCTCTTCTACTTTCTGAGCGAGTGCTTCGCAGGAGGCCTGGATAGCTGCCTGATTCGCCCCTGAAGTAGTAAACCTCCTACTGATGTCATCTTTCAGGCTTAACAAAATATCATTTAAACAACGAAGGAGTGACTTAATGAAAACAAAATAAGACAAAACAAGGTGTGTTAGGTTATGCAATGGTCCCTACCCGGTTGGCGTAACTGTAAGGTTGGAAAAATCCAATCCTAACAATCAGGAGGTCGCAACCCAGAAAAGTAGTATAACTACACATAACTGGAAAGGACAAGTAAACCTCTTTGTTAAAAGGACCCTCACTCACCACTAGTTGGTGACATGCTTCATCATAGGGTCCCCGCTGGGGTGGCCGAATGCCCCCCCAGCGTGCTACAACGCCTGATTTACAGCGGAGCGGGTTGGTGTTGAGTGTGACAGTGGTTTAACTCAAAAGAAATTGTTGCAAAATAAGTGAGTGCAGAATTTAAAAATTACTAGGTTGAAACCCAAACAAAATCTTCAATGTGGGCCAACCTGTATCCAGATTAAAAAGGCGGACAAAATAGGTTCTGAATTTGGAGACCTGTGTCCTTGAGTGAGATATAAGGTCAACATGTTTCTGCTGTAAAAATGCAGGATCGCACAGCATTCGTCAGGACCATAGACCAATAGCACTCCGGTGGTATGTACACACTAAGGTACACCCTCCCGTGAGGCACTTGATGTAAAAAATTGAAAGAGTATGATGTAATTACTCACGGATATTGCCCGTGTCGGCACACTGTGATTCACAGCAGCCCGAGTTACCTGTAGAGAAAGGAGAGGGACACACTAACACATAGACACACAAATCAACATGTTATCCATTTTTACAACATGTAGCAAGGTAACGTGAGAATTATCACATCACCTCTGTTTCCTTAACACCCTATTAGAGTGGTAGGATAAAGTACCCTCATAATCATGAATTCGATATAGAGGGATGTCTAGTTACAGACTTCTAAACAAAAATTATTCATATTAGAATAGTGGAACCAAAGAGGGAGGTTCCTGAAACGCAGTAGATTTATTTAAATCAGCGTATTTTGGGCTAAAGTTTTAGAAAGGCTAAGGATTTCTTACCCCTCCATAGTTTATACTTAAGCCGGGTATATAATAAATAATTAAAGCAGACAAAATATATTATTTTGGAGACTCATAAAACGGCAAAAGGGGGGGCCTCACAATGTGGAAACCAGAGCGACAACATGCATTAATCTGCAAGGTTCAATAGCGTGTCAGCAAGGAGCTCAAAGCACTTACAGCTAGAAGGAGGGAAATTCTCTTCATGGGTCAAGACAGCACGGGAATTGTTCACGCGGTGTAAAATCTAGCGTGTAAGGAGGAAAACAAGATGTTACCAAACCCTCCGTAGTTCGACAGTCTTTGAGGCAGAAAGCAGCTGCACGGTAGACAAGCAGTTAAAAACTTACTTTTCCACTCGCGACTCCCCGTCCAAAACCTATGCTACAGGACTGCCGTCTGCCCGGAGGTAGTAGAGAAACCCATGTGAGCTCTTTTAAATAACATAGTTGTGCCGGCCACGTGACTGGCGTGCCCGGACATGAAAAGGGGGGCGTGACACGGGGCGTCACACAGGGCGAGGCGGAGAAGCCTTAAAGGGACAAAGCCCCTTTGGTCACCCTACAGGTAATGCGGTTCGAATCCCCGTTCCGCCTCGTTGGTGAACCAATAAGTTGAGGGGAATAAGATGTTAATTTTGAGGAACAGTAGTTCTCTCCAACAAATGTGATTGATATTCATAACGATAACGATTAAGGCAAAGACGTGCGTCGATTAAAACGAGCCAGTCCTGAGTGGGAGGCTACGCCTTGATACTATATGGTAGGCAGCCAATTTGTCTGCGCCCATACCTTCCGAAATAATGCATTGTCATAGAATCTTCTGGGGCATTGATAACTAATGGCCCCTTTAGTACTGTATTATTATTAAAATATGCTTAGATCATGATGCCATATGAAATGGCTCTAGTGCGGTTATATTCTTGGTTCACCTTGATCCACCCAGTCACCTGTCTGGGATATGGTATGCGCTAGAAAAGGGTCGAGAAATAAGGCATGTTGTCACCAAGCAAAGCAACCACCTCTTCTTGTGAAAAGGAGGGGCCCTGTTCTTCCATGGTAGATTGATGGTCTCGTTATTAATAAGTCTCTGCTAATAATAAATCAGTAAGTCTATCACAGCTGCACGCTGCTCTAAGAACCAACAAAATCAACAAGAGAGATAGGGCGCGAGTAGACACTCCTGTACCCCAATAATTATATTTTAAACAACGAAGGAGTGACTTAATGAAAACAAAATAAGACAAAACAAGGTGTGTTAGGTTATGCAATGGTCCCTACCCGGTTGGCGTAACTGTAAGGTTGGAAAAATCCAATCCTAACAATCAGGAGGTCGCAACCCAGAAAAGTAGTATAACTACACATAACTGGAAAGGACAAGTAAACCTCTTTGTTAAAAGGACCCTCACTCACCACTAGTTGGTGACATGCTTCATCATAGGGTCCCCGCTGGGGTGGCCGAATGCCCCCCCAGCGTGCTACAACGCCTGATTTACAGCGGAGCGGGTTGGTGTTGAGTGTGACAGTGGTTTAACTCAAAAGAAATTGTTGCAAAATAAGTGAGTGCAGAATTTAAAAATTACTAGGTTGAAACCCAAACAAAATCTTCAATGTGGGCCAACCTGTATCCAGATTAAAAAGGCGGACAAAATAGGTTCTGAATTTGGAGACCTGTGTCCTTGAGTGAGATATAAGGTCAACATGTTTCTGCTGTAAAAATGCAGGATCGCACAGCATTCGTCAGGACCATAGACCAATAGCACTCCGGTGGTATGTACACACTAAGGTACACCCTCCCGTGAGGCACTTGATGTAAAAAATTGAAAGAGTATGATGTAATTACTCACGGATATTGCCCGTGTCGGCACACTGTGATTCACAGCAGCCCGAGTTACCTGTAGAGAAAGGAGAGGGACACACTAACACATAGACACACAAATCAACATGTTATCCATTTTTACAACATGTAGCAAGGTAACGTGAGAATTATCACATCACCTCTGTTTCCTTAACACCCTATTAGAGTGGTAGGATAAAGTACCCTCATAATCATGAATTCGATATAGAGGGATGTCTAGTTACAGACTTCTAAACAAAAATTATTCATATTAGAATAGTGGAACCAAAGAGGGAGGTTCCTGAAACGCAGTAGATTTATTTAAATCAGCGTATTTTGGGCTAAAGTTTTAGAAAGGCTAAGGATTTCTTACCCCTCCATAGTTTATACTTAAGCCGGGTATATAATAAATAATTAAAGCAGACAAAATATATTATTTTGGAGACTCATAAAACGGCAAAAGGGGGGCCTCACAATGTGGAAACCAGAGCGACAACATGCATTAATCTGCAAGGTTCAATAGCGTGTCAGCAAGGAGCTCAAAGCACTTACAGCTAGAAGGAGGGAAATTCTCTTCATGGGTCAAGACAGCACGGGAATTGTTCACGCGGTGTAAAATCTAGCGTGTAAGGAGGAAAACAAGATGTTACCAAACCCTCCGTAGTTCGACAGTCTTTGAGGCAGAAAGCAGCTGCACGGTAGACAAGCAGTTAAAAACTTACTTTTCCACTCGCGACTCCCCGTCCAAAACCTATGCTACAGGACTGCCGTCTGCCCGGAGGTAGTAGAGAAACCCATGTGAGCTCTTTTAAATAACATAGTTGTGCCGGCCACGTGACTGGCGTGCCCGGACATGAAAAGGGGGGCGTGACACGGGGCGTCACACAGGGCGAGGCGGAGAAGCCTTAAAGGGACAAAGCCCCTTTGGTCACCCTACAGGTAATGCGGTTCGAATCCCCGTTCCGCCTCGTTGGTGAACCAATAAGTTGAGGGGAATAAGATGTTAATTTTGAGGAACAGTAGTTCTCTCCAACAAATGTGATTGATATTCATAACGATAACGATTAAGGCAAAGACGTGCGTCGATTAAAACGAGCCAGTCCTGAGTGGGAGGCTACGCCTTGATACTATATGGTAGGCAGCCAATTTGTCTGCGCCCATACCTTCCGAAATAATGCATTGTCATAGAATCTTCTGGGGCATTGATAACTAATGGCCCCTTTAGTACTGTATTATTATTAAAATATGCTTAGATCATGATGCCATATGAAATGGCTCTAGTGCGGTTATATTCTTGGTTCACCTTGATCCACCCAGTCACCTGTCTGGGATATGGTATGCGCTAGAAAAGGGTCGAGAAATAAGGCATGTTGTCACCAAGCAAAGCAACCACCTCTTCTTGTGAAAAGGAGGGGCCCTGTTCTTCCATGGTAGATTGATGGTCTCGTTATTAATAAGTCTCTGCTAATAATAAATCAGTAAGTCTCTCACAGCTGCACGCTGCTCTAAGAACCAACAAAATCAACAAGAGAGATAGGGCGCGAGTAGACACTCCTGTACCCCAATAATTATATTTTAAACAACGAAGGAGTGACTTAATGAAAACAAAATAAGACAAAACAAGGTGTGTTAGGTTATGCAATGGTCCCTACCCGGTTGGCGTAACTGTAAGGTTGGAAAAATCCAATCCTAACAATCAGGAGGTCGCAACCCAGAAAAGTAGTATAACTACACATAACTGGAAAGGACAAGTAAACCTCTTTGTTAAAAGGACCCTCACTCACCACTAGTTGGTGACATGCTTCATCATAGGGTCCCCGCTGGGGTGGCCGAATGCCCCCCCAGCGTGCTACAACGCCTGATTTACAGCGGAGCGGGTTGGTGTTGAGTGTGACAGTGGTTTAACTCAAAAGAAATTGTTGCAAAATAAGTGAGTGCAGAATTTAAAAATTACTAGGTTGAAACCCAAACAAAATCTTCAATGTGGGCCAACCTGTATCCAGATTAAAAAGGCGGACAAAATAGGTTCTGAATTTGGAGACCTGTGTCCTTGAGTGAGATATAAGGTCAACATGTTTCTGCTGTAAAAATGCAGGATCGCACAGCATTCGTCAGGACCATAGACCAATAGCACTCCGGTGGTATGTACACACTAAGGTACACCCTCCCGTGAGGCACTTGATGTAAAAAATTGAAAGAGTATGATGTAATTACTCACGGATATTGCCCGTGTCGGCACACTGTGATTCACAGCAGCCCGAGTTACCTGTAGAGAAAGGAGAGGGACACACTAACACATAGACACACAAATCAACATGTTATCCATTTTTACAACATGTAGCAAGGTAACGTGAGAATTATCACATCACCTCTGTTTCCTTAACACCCTATTAGAGTGGTAGGATAAAGTACCCTCATAATCATGAATTCGATATAGAGGGATGTCTAGTTACAGACTTCTAAACAAAAATTATTCATATTAGAATAGTGGAACCAAAGAGGGAGGTTCCTGAAACGCAGTAGATTTATTTAAATCAGCGTATTTTGGGCTAAAGTTTTAGAAAGGCTAAGGATTTCTTACCCCTCCATAGTTTATACTTAAGCCGGGTATATAATAAATAATTAAAGCAGACAAAATATATTATTTTGGAGACTCATAAAACGGCAAAAGGGGGGGCCTCACAATGTGGAAACCAGAGCGACAACATGCATTAATCTGCAAGGTTCAATAGCGTGTCAGCAAGGAGCTCAAAGCACTTACAGCTAGAAGGAGGGAAATTCTCTTCATGGGTCAAGACAGCACGGGAATTGTTCACGCGGTGTAAAATCTAGCGTGTAAGGAGGAAAACAAGATGTTACCAAACCCTCCGTAGTTCGACAGTCTTTGAGGCAGAAAGCAGCTGCACGGTAGACAAGCAGTTAAAAACTTACTTTTCCACTCGCGACTCCCCGTCCAAAACCTATGCTACAGGACTGCCGTCTGCCCGGAGGTAGTAGAGAAACCCATGTGAGCTCTTTTAAATAACATAGTTGTGCCGGCCACGTGACTGGCGTGCCCGGACATGAAAAGGGGGGCGTGACACGGGGCGTCACACAGGGCGAGGCGGAGAAGCCTTAAAGGGACAAAGCCCCTTTGGTCACCCTACAGGTAATGCGGTTCGAATCCCCGTTCCGCCTCGTTGGTGAACCAATAAGTTGAGGGGAATAAGATGTTAATTTTGAGGAACAGTAGTTCTCTCCAACAAATGTGATTGATATTCATAACGATAACGATTAAGGCAAAGACGTGCGTCGATTAAAACGAGCCAGTCCTGAGTGGGAGGCTCACGTTACCTTGCTACATGTTGTAAAAATGGATAACATGTTGATTTGTGTGTCTATGTGTTAGTGTGTCCCTCTCCTTTCTCTACAGGTAACTCGGGCTGCTGTGAATCACAGTGTGCCGACACGGGCAATATCCGTGAGTAATTACATCATACTCTTTCAATTTTTTACATCAAGTGCCTCACGGGAGGGTGTACCTTAGTGTGTACATACCACCGGAGTGCTATTGGTCTATGGTCCTGACGAATGCTGTGCGATCCTGCATTTTTACAGCAGAAACATGTTGACCTTATATCTCACTCAAGGACACAGGTCTCCAAATTCAGAACCTATTTTGTCCGCCTTTTTAATCTGGATACAGGTTGGCCCACATTGAAGATTTTGTTTGGGTTTCAACCTAGTAATTTTTAAATTCTGCACTCACTTATTTTGCAACAATTTCTTTTGAGTTAAACCACTGTCACACTCAACACCAACCCGCTCCGCTGTAAATCAGGCGTTGTAGCACGCTGGGGGGGCATTCGGCCACCCCAGCGGGGACCCTATGATGAAGCATGTCACCAACTAGTGGTGAGTGAGGGTCCTTTTAACAAAGAGGTTTACTTGTCCTTTCCAGTTATGTGTAGTTATACTACTTTTCTGGGTTGCGACCTCCTGATTGTTAGGATTGGATTTTTCCAACCTTACAGTTACGCCAACCGGGTAGGGACCATTGCATAACCTAACACACCTTGTTTTGTCTTATTTTGTTTTCATTAAGTCACTCCTTCGTTGTTTAAAATATAATTATTGGGGTACAGGAGTGTCTACTCGCGCCCTATCTCTCTTGTTGATTTTGTTGGTTCTTAGAGCAGCGTGCAGCTGTGAGAGACTTACTGATTTATTATTAGCAGAGACTTATTAATAACGAGACCATCAATCTACCATGGAAGAACAGGGCCCCTCCTTTTCACAAGAAGAGGTGGTTGCTTTGCTTGGTGACAACATGCCTTATTTCTCGACCCTTTTCTAGCGCATACCATATCCCAGACAGGTGACTGGGTGGATCAAGGTGAACCAAGAATATAACCGCACTAGAGCCATTTCATATGGCATCATGATCTAAGCATATTTTAATAATAATACAGTACTAAAGGGGCCATTAGTTATCAATGCCCCAGAAGATTCTATGACAATGCATTATTTCGGAAGGTATGGGCGCAGACAAATTGGCTGCCTACCATATAGTATCAAGGCGTAGCCTCCCACTCAGGACTGGCTCGTTTTAATCGACGCACGTCTTTGCCTTAATCGTTATCGTTATGAATATCAATCACATTTGTTGGAGAGAACTACTGTTCCTCAAAATTAACATCTTATTCCCCTCAACTTATTGGTTCACCAACGAGGCGGAACGGGGATTCGAACCGCATTACCTGTAGGGTGACCAAAGGGGCTTTGTCCCTTTAAGGCTTCTCCGCCTCGCCCTGTGTGACGCCCCGTGTCACGCCCCCCTTTTCATGTCCGGGCACGCCAGTCACGTGGCCGGCACAACTATGTTATTTAAAAGAGCTCACATGGGTTTCTCTACTACCTCCGGGCAGACGGCAGTCCTGTAGCATAGGTTTTGGACGGGGAGTCGCGAGTGGAAAAGTAAGTTTTTAACTGCTTGTCTACCGTGCAGCTGCTTTCTGCCTCAAAGACTGTCGAACTACGGAGGGTTTGGTAACATCTTGTTTTCCTCCTTACACGCTAGATTTTACACCGCGTGAACAATTCCCGTGCTGTCTTGACCCATGAAGAGAATTTCCCTCCTTCTAGCTGTAAGTGCTTTGAGCTCCTTGCTGACACGCTATTGAACCTTGCAGATTAATGCATGTTGTCGCTCTGGTTTCCACATTGTGAGGCCCCCCCTTTTGCCGTTTTATGAGTCTCCAAAATAATATATTTTGTCTGCTTTAATTATTTATTATATACCCGGCTTAAGTATAAACTATGGAGGGGTAAGAAATCCTTAGCCTTTCTAAAACTTTAGCCCAAAATACGCTGATTTAAATAAATCTACTGCGTTTCAGGAACCTCCCTCTTTGGTTCCACTATTCTAATATGAATAATTTTTGTTTAGAAGTCTGTAACTAGACATCCCTCTATATCGAATTCATGATTATGAGGGTACTTTATCCTACCACTCTAATAGGGTGTTAAGGAAACAGAGGTGATGTGATAATTCTCACGTTACCTTGCTACATGTTGTAAAAATGGATAACATGTTGATTTGTGTGTCTATGTGTTAGTGTGTCCCTCTCCTTTCTCTACAGGTAACTCGGGCTGCTGTGAATCACAGTGTGCCGACACGGGCAATATCCGTGAGTAATTACATCATACTCTTTCAATTTTTTACATCAAGTGCCTCACGGGAGGGTGTACCTTAGTGTGTACATACCACCGGAGTGCTATTGGTCTATGGTCCTGACGAATGCTGTGCGATCCTGCATTTTTACAGCAGAAACATGTTGACCTTATATCTCACTCAAGGACACAGGTCTCCAAATTCAGAACCTATTTTGTCCGCCTTTTTAATCTGGATACAGGTTGGCCCACATTGAAGATTTTGTTTGGGTTTCAACCTAGTAATTTTTAAATTCTGCACTCACTTATTTTGCAACAATTTCTTTTGAGTTAAACCACTGTCACACTCAACACCAACCCGCTCCGCTGTAAATCAGGCGTTGTAGCACGCTGGGGGGGCATTCGGCCACCCCAGCGGGGACCCTATGATGAAGCATGTCACCAACTAGTGGTGAGTGAGGGTCCTTTTAACAAAGAGGTTTACTTGTCCTTTCCAGTTATGTGTAGTTATACTACTTTTCTGGGTTGCGACCTCCTGATTGTTAGGATTGGATTTTTCCAACCTTACAGTTACGCCAACCGGGTAGGGACCATTGCATAACCTAACACACCTTGTTTTGTCTTATTTTGTTTTCATTAAGTCACTCCTTCGTTGTTTAAAATATAATTATTGGGGTACAGGAGTGTCTACTCGCGCCCTATCTCTCTTGTTGATTTTGTTGGTTCTTAGAGCAGCGTGCAGCTGTGAGAGACTTACTGATTTATTATTAGCAGAGACTTATTAATAACGAGACCATCAATCTACCATGGAAGAACAGGGCCCCTCCTTTTCACAAGAAGAGGTGGTTGCTTTGCTTGGTGACAACATGCCTTATTTCTCGACCCTTTTCTAGCGCATACCATATCCCAGACAGGTGACTGGGTGGATCAAGGTGAACCAAGAATATAACCGCACTAGAGCCATTTCATATGGCATCATGATCTAAGCATATTTTAATAATAATACAGTACTAAAGGGGCCATTAGTTATCAATGCCCCAGAAGATTCTATGACAATGCATTATTTCGGAAGGTATGGGCGCAGACAAATTGGCTGCCTACCATATAGTATCAAGGCGTAGCCTCCCACTCAGGACTGGCTCGTTTTAATCGACGCACGTCTTTGCCTTAATCGTTATCGTTATGAATATCAATCACATTTGTTGGAGAGAACTACTGTTCCTCAAAATTAACATCTTATTCCCCTCAACTTATTGGTTCACCAACGAGGCGGAACGGGGATTCGAACCGCATTACCTGTAGGGTGACCAAAGGGGCTTTGTCCCTTTAAGGCTTCTCCGCCTCGCCCTGTGTGACGCCCCGTGTCACGCCCCCCTTTTCATGTCCGGGCACGCCAGTCACGTGGCCGGCACAACTATGTTATTTAAAAGAGCTCACATGGGTTTCTCTACTACCTCCGGGCAGACGGCAGTCCTGTAGCATAGGTTTTGGACGGGGAGTCGCGAGTGGAAAAGTAAGTTTTTAACTGCTTGTCTACCGTGCAGCTGCTTTCTGCCTCAAAGACTGTCGAACTACGGAGGGTTTGGTAACATCTTGTTTTCCTCCTTACACGCTAGATTTTACACCGCGTGAACAATTCCCGTGCTGTCTTGACCCATGAAGAGAATTTCCCTCCTTCTAGCTGTAAGTGCTTTGAGCTCCTTGCTGACACGCTATTGAACCTTGCAGATTAATGCATGTTGTCGCTCTGGTTTCCACATTGTGAGGCCCCCCCTTTTGCCGTTTTATGAGTCTCCAAAATAATATATTTTGTCTGCTTTAATTATTTATTATATACCCGGCTTAAGTATAAACTATGGAGGGGTAAGAAATCCTTAGCCTTTCTAAAACTTTAGCCCAAAATACGCTGATTTAAATAAATCTACTGCGTTTCAGGAACCTCCCTCTTTGGTTCCACTATTCTAATATGAATAATTTTTGTTTAGAAGTCTGTAACTAGACATCCCTCTATATCGAATTCATGATTATGAGGGTACTTTATCCTACCACTCTAATAGGGTGTTAAGGAAACAGAGGTGATGTGATAATTCTCACGTTACCTTGCTACATGTTGTAAAAATGGATAACATGTTGATTTGTGTGTCTATGTGTTAGTGTGTCCCTCTCCTTTCTCTACAGGTAACTCGGGCTGCTGTGAATCACAGTGTGCCGACACGGGCAATATCCGTGAGTAATTACATCATACTCTTTCAATTTTTTACATCAAGTGCCTCACGGGAGGGTGTACCTTAGTGTGTACATACCACCGGAGTGCTATTGGTCTATGGTCCTGACGAATGCTGTGCGATCCTGCATTTTTACAGCAGAAACATGTTGACCTTATATCTCACTCAAGGACACAGGTCTCCAAATTCAGAACCTATTTTGTCCGCCTTTTTAATCTGGATACAGGTTGGCCCACATTGAAGATTTTGTTTGGGTTTCAACCTAGTAATTTTTAAATTCTGCACTCACTTATTTTGCAACAATTTCTTTTGAGTTAAACCACTGTCACACTCAACACCAACCCGCTCCGCTGTAAATCAGGCGTTGTAGCACGCTGGGGGGGCATTCGGCCACCCCAGCGGGGACCCTATGATGAAGCATGTCACCAACTAGTGGTGAGTGAGGGTCCTTTTAACAAAGAGGTTTACTTGTCCTTTCCAGTTATGTGTAGTTATACTACTTTTCTGGGTTGCGACCTCCTGATTGTTAGGATTGGATTTTTCCAACCTTACAGTTACGCCAACCGGGTAGGGACCATTGCATAACCTAACACACCTTGTTTTGTCTTATTTTGTTTTCATTAAGTCACTCCTTCGTTGTTTAAAATATAATTATTGGGGTACAGGAGTGTCTACTCGCGCCCTATCTCTCTTGTTGATTTTGTTGGTTTAACAAAATATCAGCCAGTGTCCCAGAGGGCCCAGACATCCACAGGACTGAGTACAGAATGGGCAGACTGTGCAGATGGTAAGGGTAACAAAGAAGATTGGGTAAGTAGCTCAGGAGTTCCGTGCATTTGTGGTTCAGAGTGAGATCCTCCTTCATTCACTAAAATTATGGGCGCATCATCCTGCTCAGTTTCCTGAATCACTAACGCCGAAAAGCTATTTGACAGTTCTACTGACGGGTGGATAGATACTATGTGGTCCTGCGCGGACGAACCCTTCACAATAGCAACAAGCATTTACAATGCAACGGTTTCGCCTTTGCCAAAGTTAGAGCTATTGGCATTGTAAATGACAATATTTTTATTTATGTGTTGGTTTTGAAAACAGATAAATAAATGGCATTGTCATTTACATTGCCAACAGCTTAATCTCTTGCAAATGTAAGACCTATTGTACCCTACTGGATTTCACTGAAGAAATTCAGAGTCTGGTCTGCAGGTGTCACGTGACAGATGCCCAATTGACAGCTGAGGGGGTTAAATCGTGCTGGGGTGGCACATTAAGGCAACGCTTGCTGAAAGCACTACACTACCCTACTGGAGTGTCAGTCTTTTTGGACATGGTCCACTCACTCATCTTGAAACAGGAAGCTCGCCACCAGTTCCACAAAAAATACCGTCATTAAATCTTTCCTTTTTAAGGGTTGGACATTTCAGTTGGCGTCTGCTCTCAGTCACGCTCGTCTTGTCGCCCATTGTCCATCACGCGCCTCTCTGTGCCTGGCTGTCAAGTGCCGGCGCCATCCTAGTGCGCATCTTCAGTCAGCCACGGTGTGCTAGCCAACCGAACTGCATTATGGGATGGCATGGTGGGTTAAAGAACCTGTTTTACAAACATGTGTCCGTGCTTGTGAGGAGGTAGTGCACCTGTTGAGGGAGAGAGAGTGTGTTTGCATATGTGCGTGCATGCATGTGTGTGTGTGAATAAGCACTTCCAAGATTTAGTGGGACTAGAGTTTTTATCTACAAATCATTGTTTTCAGCTGTGTTCTAATGGAATCAAAGCAACACTACACCCCCCATAATGCATAGTGTGATCACATAAAAGTACAGAACTGGAAAGAGTGTCCATAATGACCAGCAAGACCCTAAGAAGGATGTGCTTCAGTCTCCAGTGCCACGGGCGAGTGGAAACACACACTGTGCTGGTGGAGAAGTAGAAGAAGTACAAGTGTCCATAAAAGAGAAGTAGAGGGGATGCACTCTCCACTCCCTATGCACTCTCCACTCTCCACTCCGTATGCACTCTCCACTTCCTACGCACTCTCCACTCCCTATGCACTCTCCACTCCCTATGCACTCTCCACTCTCCACTCCCTACGCACTCTCCACTCTCTATCCACTCTGCACTCCCTATGCACTCTGCACTCCCTATGCACTCTCCACTCCCTATGCACTCTCCACTCTGCACTCCCTATGCACTCTCCACTCCCTATGCACTCTCCACTCCCTATGCACTCTCCACTCCCTATGCACTCTCCACTCTCCACTCCCTATGCACTCTCCACTCCATATGCACTCTCCAATCTGCACTCCCATTGCACTCTCCACTCCCTATGCACTCTCCACTCCCTATGCACTCTCCACTCCCTATGCACTCTCCACTCTCCACTCCCTCTCCACTCTGCACTCCCTACGCACTCTCCACTCTGCACTCCCTATGCACTCTCCACTCCCTATGCACTCTCCACTCCCTATGCACTCTCCACTCTCCACTCCCTATGCACTCTGCACTCCCTATGCACTCTCCACTCTGCACTCCCTATGCACTCTGCACTCCCTATGCACTCTGCACTCCCTATGCACTCTGCACTCCCTATGCACTCTGCACTCCCTATGCACTCTCCACTCCCTATGCACTCTCCACTCCCTATGCACTCTCCACTCCCTATGCACTCTCCACTCCCTATGCACTCTCCACTCTCCACGCACTCTCCACTCTCCACGCACTCTCCACTCCCTATGCACTCTCCACTCTCCACTCCCTATAAACTCTCCACTCTGCACTCTATGCACTCTGCACTCCATGCACTCTGCACTCCCTATGCACTCTCCACTCCCTATGCACTCTCCACTCTGCACTCTCTATGCACTCTGCACTCCCTATGTACTCTCCACTCTTCACTCTCTATGCACTCTGCACTCCCTATGCACTCTCCACTCCCTATGCACTCTCCACTCCCTATGCACTCTCCACTCCCTATGCACTCTCCACTCCCTATGCACTCTGCACTCTCCACTCCCTATGCACTCTGCACTCTCCACTCCCTATGCACTCTGCACTCTCCACTCCCTATGCACGCTCCACTCTCCACTCCCTATGCACTCTCCACTCTGCACTCCCTATGCACTCTCCACTCTGCACTCCCTATGCACTCTCCACTCTGCACTCCCTATGCACTCTGCACTCCCTATGCACTCTCCACTCCCTATGCACTCCACTCCCTATGCACTCTCCACTCTCCACTCCCTATGCACTCTCCACTCCCTATGCACTCTCCACTCTCCACTCCCTATGCACTCTCCACTCTCTATGCACTCTCCACTCTCCACTCCCTATGCACTCTCCACTCTCCACTCCCTATGCACTCTCCACTCCCTATGCACTCTCCACTCTCCACTCCCTATGCACTCTCCACTCTCCACTCCCTATGCACTCTCCACTCCCTATGCACTCTCCACTCTCCACTCCCTATGCACTCTCCACTCCCTATGCACTCTCCACTCCCTATGCACTCTCCACTCTCCACTCTCCACTCCCTATGCACTCTCCACTCCCTATGCACTCTCCACTCTCCACTCCCTATGCACTCTCCACTCTCCACTCCCTATGCACTCTCCACTCCCTATGCCCTATGCACTCTCCACTCCCTATGCCCTATGCACTCTCCACTCCCTATGCACTCTCCACTCCCTATGCACTCTCCACTCCCTATGCACTCTCCACTCCCTATGCACTCTCCACTCCCTATGCACTCTGCAATCTCCACTCCCTATGCACTCTGCACTCTCCACTCCCTGTGCACTCTGCACTCTCCACTCCCTATGCACTCTCCACTCCCTATGCACTCTGCACTCTCCACTCCCTATGCACTCTGCACTCTCCACTCCCTATGCACTCTGCACTCTCCACTCCCTATGCACTCTCCACTCCCTATGCACTCTCCACTCTCCACTCCCTATGCACTCTGCACTCTCCACTCCCTATGCACTCTCCACTCCCTATGCACTCTCCACTCCCTATGCACTCTGCACTCTCCACTCCCTATGCACTCTGCACTCTCCACTCCCTATGCACTCTGCACTCTCCACTCCCTGTGCACTCTGCACTCTCCACTCCCTATGCACTCTCCACTCCCTATGCACTCTGCACTCTCCACTCCCTCTGCACTCTCCACTCCCTATGCACTCTGCACTCTCCACTCCCTATGCACTCCCCACTCTGCACTCCCTATGCACTCTCCAGTCCCTATGCACTCTCCAGTCCCTATGCACTCTCCAGTCCCTATGCACTCTCCAGTCCCTATGCACTCTCCAGTCCCTATGCACTCTCCAGTCCCTATGCACTCTCCACTCCCTATGCACTCTCCACTCCCTATGCACTCTCCACTCCCTATGCACTCTCCACTCTCCACTCCCTATGCACTCTGCACTCTCCACTCCCTATGCACTCTCCACTCCCTATGCACTCTCAACTCCCTATGCACTCTCCACTCCCTATGCACTCTCCACTCTCCACTCCCTATGCACTCTGCACTCCCTATGCACTCTGCACTCTCCACTCCCTATGCACTCTCCACTCCCTATGCACTCTCCACTCCCTATGCACTCTCCACTCCCTATGCACTCTGCACTCTCCACTCCCTGTGCACTCTGCACTCTCCACTCCCTATGCACTCTCCACTCCCTATGCACTCTGCACTCTCCACTCCCTATGCACTCTCCACTCTGCACTCTCCATGCACTCTCCACTCCCATTGCACTCTCCACTCTGCACTCTCCATGCACTCTGCACTCCCTATGCACTCTCCACTCTGCACTCTCTATGCACTCTGCACTCCCTATGTACTCTCCACTCTTCACTCTCTATGCACTCTGCACTCCCTATGCACTCTCCACTCCCTATGCACTCTCCACTCCCTATGCACTCTCCACTCCCTATGCACTCTGCACTCTCCACTCCCTATGCACTCTGCACTCTGCACTCCCTATGCACTCTGCACTCTCCACTCCCTATGCACTCTCCACTCCCTATGCACTCTGCACTCTCCACTCCCTATGCACTCTGCACTCCCTATGCACTCTCCACTCCCTATGCACTCTCCACTCTCCACTCTCCACTCCCTATGCACTCTCCACTCCCTATGCACTCTCCACTCCCTATGCACTCTCCACTCCCTATGCACTCTCCACTCTCCACTCCACTCCCTATGCACTCTGCACTCCCTATGCACTCTTCACTCCCTATGCACTCTTCACTCCCTATGCACTCTTCACTCCCTATGCACTCTTCACTCTCTATGCACTCTTCACTCCCTATGCACTCTTCACTCCCTATGCACTCTTCACTCCCTATGCACTCTGCACTCCCTATGCACTCTGCACTCTCCACCCCCTATGCACTCTCCACCCCCTATGCACTCTCCACTCTGCACTCCCTATGCACTCCCTATGCACTCTCCACTCCCTATGCACTCTCCACTCCCTATGCACTCTCCACTCCCTATGCACTCTCCACTCCCTATGCACTCTCCACTCCCTATGCACTCTACACTCTCCACTCCCTATGCACTCTGCACTCTTCACTCCCTATGCACTCTTCACTCCCTATGCACTCTCCACTCTGCACTCCCTATGCACTCTCCACTCTGCACTCCCTATGCACTCTCCACTCTGCACTCCCTATGCACTCTGCACTCCCTATGCACTCTCCACTCTGCACTCCCTATGCACTCTCCACTCCCTATGCACTCTCCACTCCCTATGCACTCTCCACTCTCCACTCCCTATGCACTCTCCACTCCCTATGCACTCTCCACTCCCTATGCATTCTCCACTCTCCACTCCCTATGCACTCTCCACTCCCTATGCACTCTCCACTCCCTATGCACTCTCCACTCTCCACTCCCTATGCACTCTCCACTCCCTATGCACTCTCCACTCTCCACTCCCTATGCACTCTCCACTCTCCACTCCCTATGTACTCTCCACTCCCTATGCCCTATGCACTCTCCACTCCCTATGCACTCTCCACTCCCTATGCACTCTCCACTCCCTATGCACTCTCCACTCCCTATGCACTCTCCACTCCCTATGCACTCTGCACTCTCCACTCCCTGTGCACTATGCACTCTCCACTCTCCACTCCCTATGCACTCTCCACTCCCTATGCACTCTGCACTCTCCACTCCCTATGCACTCTGCACTCTCCACTCCCTATGCACTCTGCACTCTCCACTCCCTATGCACTCTGCACTCTCCACTCCCTATGCACTCTGCACTCTCCACTCCCTATGCACTCTCCACTCCCCACTCTGCACTCCCTATGCACTCTCCACTCCCCACTCTGCACTCCCTATGCACTCTCCACTCCCTATGCACTCTCCACTCCCTATGCACTCTCCACTCCCTATGCACTCTCCACTCCCTATGCACTCTCCACTCCCTATGCACTCTCCACT
The DNA here is from genome assembly GCF_964261635.1 of Lissotriton helveticus. Lineage (NCBI taxonomy): Eukaryota > Metazoa > Chordata > Amphibia > Caudata > Salamandridae > Lissotriton > Lissotriton helveticus. The sequence continues at coordinate 864,377,676 of NC_136073.1, forward strand.
CCCTATGCACTCTGCACTCTCCACTCCCTATGCACTCTGCACTCTCCACTCCCTATGCACTCTGCACTCTCCACTCCCTATGCACTCTGCACTCTCCACTCCCTATGCACTCTCCACTCTCCACTCCCTATGCACTCTCCACTCTCCACTCCCTATGCACTCTGCACTCTCCACTCCCTATGCACTCTGCACTCTCCACTCCCTATGCACTCTGCACTCTCCACTCCCTATGCACTCTCCACTCCCTATGCACTCTCCACTCCCTATGCACTCTCCACTCTGCACTCTCCATGCACTCTGCACTCCCTATGCACTCTCCACTCTGCACTCTCTATGCACTCTGCACTCCCTATGTACTCTCCACTCTTCACTCTCTATGCACTCTGCACTCCCTATGCACTCTGCACTCTCCACTCCCTATGCACTCTCCACTCCCTATGCACTCTGCACTCCCTATGCACTCTCCACTCTGCACTCTCCATGCACTCTGCACTCCCTATGCACTCTCCACTCTGCACTCGCTATGCACTCTGCACTCCCTATGTACTCTCCACTCTTCACTCTCTATGCACTCTGCACTCCCTATGCACTCTCCACTCCCTATGCACTCTCCACTCCCTATGCACTCTCCACTCCCTATGCACTCTGCACTCTCAACTCCCTATGCACTCTGCACTCTCCACTCCCTATGCACTCTCCACTCCCTATGCACTCTCCACTCCCTATGCACTCTCCACTCCCTATGCACTCCCCACTCTCCACTCCCTATGCACTCTCCACTCCCTATGCACTCTCCACTCCCTATGCACTCTCCACTCCCTATGCACTCTCCACTCTCCACTCCACTCCCTATGCACTCTGCACTCCCTATGCACTCTTCACTCTCCACTCCCTATGCACTCTTCACTCCCTATCCACTCTTCACTCTCTATGCACTCTTCACTCTCTATGCACTCTTCACTCCCTATGCACTCTCCACTCCCTATGCACTCTCCACTCCCTATGCACTCTCCACTCCCTATGCACTCTTCACTCTCTATGCACTCTCCACTCCCTATGCACTCTTCACTCTCTATGCACTCTCCACTCCCTATGCACTCTCCACTCTCTATGCACTCTCCACTCTGCACTCCCTATGCACTCTGCACTCTCCACTCCCTATGCACTCTGCACTCTCCACTCCCTATGCACTCTGCACTCTCCACTCCCTATGCACTCTCCACTCCCTATGCACTCTCCACTCTCCACTCTCCACTCCCTATGCACTCTCCACTCCCTATGCACTCTCCACTCCCTATGCACTCTCCACTCCCTATGCACTCTCCACTCTCCACTCCCTATGCACTCTGCACTCCCTATGCACTCTTCACTCTCCACTCCCTATGCACTCTTCACTCCCTATGCACTCTTCACTCCCTATGCACTCTTCACTCTCTATGCACTCTTCACTCTCTATGCACTCTTCACTCTCTATGCACTCTTCACTCCCTATGCACTCTTCACTCCCTATGCACTCTGCACTCCCTATGCACTCTGCACTCCCTATGCACTCTGCACTCCCTATGCACTCTGCACTCTCCACCCCCTATGCACTCTCCACTCTCCACCCCCTATGCACTCTCCACCCCCTATGCACTCTCCACTCTCCACTCCCTATGCACTCTCCACTCTCCACTCTGTACTCCCTATGCACTCCCTATGCACTCTCCACTCTCTATGCACTCTCCACTCTGCACTCCCTATGCACTCTGCACTCTCCACTCCCTATGCACTCTGCACTCTCCACTCCCTATGCACTCTCCACTCCCTATGCACTCTGCACTCTCCACTCCCTATGCACTCTGCACTCTGCACTCTCCACTCCCTATGCACTCTCCACTCCCTATGCACTCTCCACTCTCCACTCCACTCCCTATGCTCTCTGCACTCCCTATGCACTCTTCACTCTCCACTCCCTATGCACTCTTCACTCTCTATGCACTCTTCACTCTCTATGCACTCTTCACTCTCTATGCACTCTTCACTCTCTATGCACTCTTCACTCCCTATGCACTCTTCACTCCCTATGCACTCTTCACTCCCTATGCACTCTGCACTCCCTATGCACTCTGCACTCTCCATCCCCTATGCACTCTCCACCCCCTATGCACTCTCCACTCTCCACCCCCTATGCACTCTCCACCCCCTATGCACTCTCCACTCTGCACTCCCTATGCACTCTCCACTCTGCACTCCCTATGCACTCTCCACTCTCTATGCACTCTCCACTCTGCACTCCCTATGCACTCTGCACTCCTCCCTATGCACTCTGCACGCCCTATGCACTCTGCACTCTGCACTCCCTATGCACTCTGCACTCCCTATGCACTCTGCACTCCCTATGCACTCTGCACTCCCTATGCACTCTGCACTCCCTATGCACTCTGCACTCCCTATGCACTCTGCACTCCCTATGCACTCTGCACTCCCTATGCACTCAGCACTCCCTATGCACTCAGCACTCCCTATGCACTCTCCACTCCCTATGCACTCTCCACTCCCTATGCACTCTCCACTCCCTATGCACTCTCCACTCCCTATGCACTCTCCACTCCCTATGCACTCTCCACTCCCTATGCACTCTCCATTCTGCACTCTCCATGCACTCTGCACTCCCTATGCACTCTCTATGCACTCTCCACTCTGCACTCTCCATGCACTCTGCACTCTCTATGCACTCTCTATGCACTCTCCACTCCCTATGCACTCTCCACTCTCCACTCTCCACTCCCTATGCACTCTCCACTCCCCACTCCCTATCCACTCCCTATCCACTCTCCACTCCCTATCCACTCTCCACTCCCTATCCACCCTGCACTCCCTATCCACTCTGCACTCCCTATCCACTCTGCACTCCCTACCCATTTGCTGTTAATCACCTTTGCAGCACGTACTTTATGGCCTCTGATGCTCTTCAGCGCTTTGCAGTGCGGTTAGGATATGAAGCGCTATATAAATTCAACTGTAATGCTTTACGAAAAATGCCAAACCATGAAAAAACTCTCTGTTGCAAATCTTATGAGCAGTTTTACAAGTGTCTCACGAGGGGCACGAGATGCTTAGCCCATACGAGTCTATTTAGGCCGTTTGGGTACTGAACACCCGCAGTTTTAAGGACATTATTAAAACGGACTGTAAAGTCGAACTGAAAGAATGAAAAGTTATGCATGCTGCAACAAAGGGGATCAGCCGAGCAATTTCACATCAGACAAACCACTGCGGAGTCCTCACTACAAATAAAGGGGCAAAAACTACTTTTAGCGCCCATGCACTTGATGAACAGCCAGATCGTGGCCTGTGTCTTCATCATGTATTTTTAACCAACGTACACTGAATTCACGTGCTCCACCACTAAAAAACAAGCACTCACCTGGGCTTCCTCGCATGGAATGACCAAAACAAACACAGAAGGAAAAAAAACGAAACTCCGCCCACCGCCGCGATGACGACATCGCAGAGGCGGAGAGGGAAAAAATCGCGGGAACGCCCCCGAATCTGGTCCGGCCTTGACGGACAGATCCGGCTCCCAATGGCTAGCCTCCATTTATGGAGCTAGCTAATGGGAGGTGGGGGACGTTCCGATAGCCAATATGGTAAACAAAAGATTTCACCTGCGCGAACTGCTTGCGCAGATCGCCAGGTCGAAACCTAAAAAGGCTCAGAGGAAGATTGAGTTCTTAGCTCACTAACCACCAAATTCTCAGTAGTAATGGGAGCTGTAGTTGTAGTGACTAAAGTTGTAGCAGGGGCAGAAGCAGTTGCCATGTTTAAAGCCACCACCTTGTCCTTTTCTTTTATACTATTATTTGTGATGTTATTCTGCCCAGACACCATTGTACTGTTAGAGACAACTTTATAGAAAGATTTCAGTGAGGGTGTAATTCTGACTTTAGTGCCTCCCCTGGGTTTTTTCTTATGACCTTTTCCCTTACCTGGAGGCGTTCCCTCCCCTACAGAAGTACCTACTGCTTGCCTAGTGGTAGCCTTTACTACCACTATGGGGGGTGAAACAACCTTTGGTTTCGTGATTTCAGCAAGGCTGCTAGGAGGCCTGTTACGCAGCGTGTACCGACAGACCGTTGGCTCACAGGGAGATATTTCTTTAACCGAACTCACGTTACTATCAGGGCTGCTACCCACTCCCTTCTCCATACGATAAATTAATTGGGGTACAGATTTTTTTAAGGGGTACAATACAGTGCCCTCCGTGTAACCCCTCGATACTGGAAGGGAGCAGGTGTTATTTAAAGTTACCTTGCCCATCTTGCTCACACACCCTGCTGCATCACTCTCAGCTCCTACCTCCCTTTGCGTTGGCTTGGAGTCCTGTAAGTCATGTAGATCCCATTAGTTCCACTGTTTGCCGAGATATATGAAAAAAGGAGGTCAATACCGCACCCAGGGGCAAGCGGGGTTGGAACAAGAGGGCCCGCTGCTTCCACACTCTAGCAGCACTGAGAATGTGGCTACAAGGGAGCTCCGAAATCACTCCGACCCCGCCGACCTGCACCATCCGCGCGTTCCACACCTGGGTCTTCTTACAGTCCAAAACAAATGCAGGGAAACAGGCAGACCCAAGAAGGAAACAAACAGCAGGCGGGTGTAACTTGTTCCCAGTGCACAAAGGTTTTGGGTTTTATCAGTTTTGGTCTTTTCAATTCAATGCAAAAGTGTATAGATCAAAACACGGCAGGTACAAGCAAAAGACCGCTCAACCGGCCCCTAACGCGCCATGAGACCCAAAGCTGAAAACAAACAAAAAAAAAGCCCTCCATGCACGCCGCGCGGAGACCGGCAGTAACAGGCAAGCAGCCGGCAGGGCAACAGTGGCAGCAGCGGTGGGCTGGAGGCGGTGGCGCGAACGTGAGCGTGGACTTAAACCGGCAGCCGATACAAGGAAATCGGTGAAAGAAAGGTGAGTCTAGCAGAGGAAAGTAAAGCTGAAAATGTGCCGAAGAAACCTCATTTAAAAAGCGTCTCAAAACAACATTTACGATAGCCTGCTGCAATGGTCGATCCACCTCCTCAGCCTCCTCACGCAACACATCTCAGGAGTTCAGGAGCACTCTGGCGCGGCCGTTCGCTACCGGCCGCCATGTTCCCCCCGCCATTCATTAATTTTAACTCCAATTCATCCCTCTTTCAGTCATGATCTTTATTAACTTTAGTTTTGTACAGCTCTATTGTGCTTCCAGTGCAAAGCTGCACCCTCTGTTCAGACTTCACTACATTGAACACCTACAGCTAATTGTTAATATCTCACTGTGCTGTCAGACAATGCCCCCTTTTACGGCCAGCCCATCTCTTATAGTGAATACAGCCTCATTAGTTCTCGTCCACAGTTTTCTTGCTGTTTAGTCCTGAAGAATTGTTTTGGACAATACCAATACTTACAGTGGGATTTGTGTCTGCCCATTGCTTTCCATTGGCTAGATTCTTTGTCAATCTCATGTGCTTGCTTGTTAGTCAATAATTTTCCTTCCTTTCCTCTTCCTGTGCATAGCGTCTTCAACATCCTTTCGATTGAATGACTTGTGTCCTTCCCTATACTCTGGGGACTTTTTATTTTTATTTTTTTTATTAATACTCCACATAGATTTCATGTGTTTTCTTGCTCTCGCTCTGCCTGTTCTTCCCACCATCAAATCTGTGTGCTGCTCAATTCTCCATGTTGTTTTTCTCTGAGAATCCCATGCTGCCACCTGCCTCCTGCTCTTCTGTTGCTTCCAACTCCCCTTACTGTTTGGCTTTTTTCTGCTCTGTCTTAATTTCATTTTTAAACAACCTCTGTTGCATTACTGATGCACTTGTAGTTCCTGCTGCTGGCCCCCGGTGACCTGCAATACGCCATCCCATCATCCATTCGGGTGTTACTTCCACCTTCTCGCCACGTTCTTTATTTTAAATTTGGTTTGTTTTATTTTGGAGGGCTCAGCAGTTGCAATTTGATACCAATGAGCTCATTTCACTTGGATGCGCCTGTACACATTTTTTTTTTAACTTACCACTCTAAGATTGCAATACGTCATCTTTTAAGGTACATTAAATGTATTTTTTTTTAATGGCCTTTGTGTCACAACGCTTGTTTGTGTACATGTGTTGTAATGCCTGTGCGCATATACGACGTTACGTTGCAGCATCTTTTTATATTGTTTTTGCCGATGCTGTGCCGCAGCTTTGAGTATCAAATACAGAATATTCAACTCTCTCTAAAGTATTTTATTCTCCTTTTTTTGCCAAAATCGTGTTCAATTGGAATTTACTTTTGGGGATAATGAAAAAAAGGACAGAATACCATTTCCATTTGACAAATATAACAACTGGCCTTTCCGATAATGTTTTATTACCGCTTTTCCATATCTTCAGTTTTGCGTAATTGTTGGTACGTCATTTTACTTGTCGTTTTTAGGTTTCGCCTAGCGAAGGCTGCGCTTGCGCAGTCTCCGCTGGGAGAAAACTGATGTTTTAGAGAACTGGGCTTGAACCCGCCCCTCTTCTCCATTGGCTGGCCTCGTAAATGTTGGCCAGCCATTGGAGGAGAGGGGCGTCACTCCGTTCAAGCTCCGTCTTTTTGGGATTGAGGGGTGTGTGTTTTCATTTCTTTCTCTTTTTCTTCCCTTTGGCTGGAATTTTACATTCCAGCCAAGTGGAGAGAAAGAAAAACATGCCCCTCAATCCCGAAAATGACGGGCGTTTCTCCGAGCCATTTCTGAATGACCTCGGAGAAACATGGTGGTGTGGAGCGCTCCTCTCTTGCCTTCCGATCTCCGGAAGGCAAGAGAGGAGCGTTCCACCCCACCATGTTTCTCCGAGGTCATTCAGAAATGGCTCGGAGAAACGCCCGTCATTTTCGGGGGGGGGGCGAGTGCTTTTTTAAAGTGTGTTTCTCAAAGGCCTGTTTCTATATAGTGTGCACAAAAAACGGCACTGCGTGTTTTTATCCACCTTAGGATAAAGTGGTTGTATCGGAGTCGGGCTGCTGGCTGGGCTGTGATTGCCCAAATTGCTTTTTTGAGGAAAACAACTGGGAGGGACTGCTAGTTGTTTCTTTGAAGTGTTCAGTAACTAGTCTGCTGACTTAGAGGAGCTAAATGACCCACCCCCTGGGCCGGGTTTTCGTCCAAATCCCTGATGGCATGGCTGCTGCCTTTCATGAGCCACCATCCCTTAATGACCAAAAGCAGCTTCTGGGCATCTTAAACAAGCAGAAAAACAAATAATGTCCGAGTGATCAGACTGTCCCGTCACAAGGACCCTCCACTGCTTAAAGCAGGACTTGGGCTGCATTTGTGAAGGCTATTATAGGCTCTTTCTGCAGGCAACACTTCCGTTTGGAGTTGCACTTTAAAACTTTCGGTATCGTTCTCGACGTCACATTTGTTCTCCTTTTATCGACATCGAGAGGATGAAAGACCGGTTCAGCCGCATCCACATTAGAAGCTGGGAACCCATTGCACGGGGTAACTACAGTATTCGAGTTTTATATTCCTGCAGCAATTTTCTGTGGGATAGCCTTTTTTTTATTAATACATGGGTCATGTCGTCAGGCTTGGTAGCCAAGATACACCGGAGTGAGGAATTTGACCAACTTATAAAATGTAGTAGAACAAAGTAAGTCCCCTTGGTTTACTGTCTTCTCATTGGCTGCCATCCCTGGCATTCGGGTGTTTTTAGATACTCCTCTTTTTGTGTTGCCAGTGTTTGCAGCAAGCACACACTATAGCTAGTTGAATGCATGGTGCTAAGTAGCATTGACTCTTAGAAATGTCATCGTATTCTCGCTAATCCCTCAACAGTTTGGTATGAGGATGCACATCAGTGGGCAGGCGCTGGTCCTGAGAGTCAGGTTTCACGTCTCTTCCTCTGCAGTGGAGCAGACAGCAGCTAATAGGTGAGCACCCCTGAGAGAAAGCTCTCAGCAGCTCTGTCTGCACCAGGCAGGCTCCATCTGGTCAGCAGGCTGGCAGCATGGCTAATTACCTCTAGGCGGAGCCCACTAGACCTGCAAGGGCCCCGCAGATGCAGGTTCAGGACTGCACCTACCGGCCTTCGGTAGTGATTGAAAGCTTTTGATGATTTAAGCCCGTTCTGATCAGGTCAGGTTGTATGCCCCCCAATGTTCTTTCCTGCCAGATATAACTACCCATTAGAAATGCTCTCTGTGTGTGGCTCTCTGTGTGTGGCTCTCTGTGTGTGGCTCTCTGTGTGTGGCTCTCTGTGTGTGGCTCTCTGTGTGCGGCTCTCTGTGTGCGTGTGGGTCTGTGTGTGTGCGTGTGGGTCTGTGTGTGTGCGTGTGGGTCTGTGTGTGTGCGTGTGGGTCTGTGTGTGTGCGTGTGGGTCTGTGTGTGTGCGTGTGGGTCTGTGTGTGTGTGTGCGTGTGGGTCTGTGTGTGTGCGTGCGTGTGGGTCTGTGTGTGTGGGTGTGGGTGTGTGTGTGTGGGTGTGGGTGTGTGTGTGTGGGTGTGTGTGTGTGGGTGTGTGTGTGTGTGTGGGTCTGTGTGTGTGGGGCTCTGTGTGTGTGTGGGGCTCTGTGTGTGTGTGGGGCTCTGTGTGTGGGGGGGCTCTGTGTGTGTGTGGTGGGGCTCTGTGTGTGTGTGGTGGGGCTCTGTGTGTGTGGTGGGGCTCTGTGTGTGTGGTGGGGCTCTGTGTGTGTGGTGGGGCTCTGTGTGTGTGGTGGGGCTCTGTGTGTGTGGGGGGCTCTGTGTGTGTGGGGGGGCTCTGTGTGTGTGGGGGGGCTCTGTGTGTGTGGGGGGCTCTATGTGGGGGGCTCTGTGTGGGGGGGCTCTGTGTGTGTGGGGGGCTCTGTGTGTGTGGGGGGCTCTGTGTGTGTGGGGGGCTCTGTGTGTGGGGGGCTCTGTGTGTAGGGGGCTCTGTGTGTGTGTGGGGGGGCTCTGTGTGTGGGGGGGGCTCTGTGTGTGGGGCTCTGTGTGTGTGTGGGGCTCTGTGTGTGTGTGGGGGCTCTGTGTGTGTGGGGCTCTGTGTGTGTGGGGGGCTCTGTGTGTGTGGGGCTCTGTGTGTGTGGGGCTCTGTGTGTGTGGGGCTCTGTGTGTGTGGGGCTCTGTGTGTGTGGGGGGGCTCTCTGTGTGTGTGGGGCTCTGTGTGTGTGGGGGGGGCTCTGTGTGTGGGGGGCTGTGTGTGTGAGGGGGCTCTGTGTGTGGGGGGGGCTCTGTGTGGGGGGCTGTGTGTGGGGGGCTCTGTGTGTGTGGGGGGCTCTGTGTGTGTGGGGGGCTCTGTGTGTGGGGGGCTCTGTGTGTGGGGGGCTCTGTGTGTGTGGGGGCTCTGTGTGTGTGGGGCTCTGTGTGTGTGGGGGGGCTCTCTGTGTGTGTGTGGGGCTCTGTGTGTGTGGGGGGGGCTCTCTGTGTGTGTGGGGCTCTGTGTGTGTGGGGGGGCTCTCTGTGTGTGTGGGGCTCTGTGTGTGGGGGGGGCTCTCTGTGTGTGTGGGGCTCTGTGTGTGTGGGGGGGCTCTGTGTGTGGGGGGCTGTGTGTGTGTGAGGGGGTCTGTGTGTTTGTGTGTGGCATTTGCGAGAGATTAAGCTATTGGCATTGTAAATGACAATGCCATTTATTTATCTGTTTTCAAAAACAACACATAAATAAAAAAAATGGCATTTACAATGCCAATAGCTCTAAATTTTGCAAAGGCGAGATCGTTGCATTGTAAATGCTTGTTTCGAACTTGTCCTCCAAATACAGAAAGAAATAAAATATAGATCATGCCACGTCTCTGAATACCTCCATTTGATAGTCTTCTAAATTGCTCGATACTGCCTCTAGATGGCGTTCCAACACTGTGTATGCATGTGCCTTCAGATTGCCAGGAAAGGAGCATTTTTGGAAATTTGTAAAATAAGTTTTAAAGCCGCATCGTCACTTCCATTTTTGGGAGCCGCAAAGTCAGTACAAGTTAGGTAACCGATATATTCCGGACCTAAATACGTATTTCAGGGACACTCTTCCTGGAATGAATTCCGTGAATCTGCAGTATCATTTCAGCGCGCAAACGTGTAATGCTTGGAAATGCACAGATAACCGGTTCCGATACACTAAAGTAAGGCCTGAAAGCAGTTGGTTTTGCACGCGAGCTACATAGCGACCATAATGTAATTTTGTGCTGTGACTAATTTACTAATTTGTCACACTGCAAAATGCCTAATGAGGTCCTGCCTCATTAATATGTATGAAACAGAAGTAATTTTACGACACCATGTGTAAGGGCTGTAAGTGCAGACATGAGTGCCTTCGATGGACAGCCAACCTCCATCTCTGCTGTGTAAATCACTGAATGCCAACACTATCTTCAAAGCAGTCCTTTAAAGGGGCAAGACTGTTTTCAAAACTAAAACTTAGTTCAGTGAATGTCATATTTTGTGTTCTTGTTATCAGTCTTCTTTCTCTCCCTTTTCTGTTTCACCCTCCCACCATTTCCTCTCTGGTCTTCTGTGCACACTTTTTTGTTCTTTCCATTGTCTTTCTAAACTGTTCTTTCTCCGGTTTTCTCTCCAGCATATACCACTCGCTCTAGGAATATGGACACAAGATGTTTCACGCACTTTCGATTTTATTCTATCCTGAATGTATGTAAAGATGTGGAGTGAAAAACAGGTATCACACTTTGCACGCACTGTGAAATCTAAACTCCCAGGTAGAATTTGGGGCCTATGTAATTAACTAGCTTTTAAGTTTCGGGTGAGAAATAAAGGCTATGTATATTCTGTAGTAAAGCAAAATTCCTAATGTTCTCCTTCTTAAGAGATGAAAGTGTACCAGCCCCCACCCTTAGATTAAACAGCTCAGCAGAAGACTATTTATCCTTGGGAGAGCTTTGGCTTGCAAAAGAGTTCTTTGTCCTGAAGAAACGCAGACTCATTCTGTAGACAATAACTGCTTCTGTTTCACAGAATGAGTCAGTTCCGAAGAAATGTAATTGCATGCTTCGCTTCTATATAGTTTAGTAAATGTAGCCTCCTGCATAGTATATTAGAGCTCGTCTCCTTATATCGCAAATTCTTTCCTACAGAAAAACTGGCCAGTTCTCACTTGCATAATAATCCTTTGAAACTTAAAAATGTGTGGAAAAATTAAGAGGATATCAAGGATCCAGTGCTAATGAATCCACATGCTACTTTTCTGTAGTTCTCAATGATAGTTTATTGGGGAAAAATAATTTTTTTTTTGGTCCATTAAAGAGGGGGAGTAGCCAATGCTTGTTGTCCCTGGCCCCAATCTTTCCTAGGCCCATGCTGCCACTGCTAAAAGTACTTACATATCACAAATGCAGGCCTGGAATGCTTTTATGATGATTTCACGATAGGGGAGGGGGGCATATGCTGTAGCTGCCTCCAACAGGGTCCCATGGCATTATTTTTATTTTGATCTCGGTGCTCCTAGTACCAGAAAATCAGAGATGGGCCCTGCAAGACTCTTGTGAGTAGTTCCACACGAAAGCTTTCGGTCGGCCTACTTTTTGGTTTTCTCCCACACCCTCTGTTATTTTTCCTTACAATTTTGATGTACATTTATATGCACCGAAGCCAAGTTACAATGACTGCAACTTATGTTTCCTGTGTCTACTGTGGCTCACATTTACTAAACCATATTATCATGTCTTCACCATGTTGCGCATGAGTAGCATGCTAGTGGAGGTATCTGTGTAATATGTGTATGCTAAATAAATTGTGCATGGTGGGCATGACAAAGGCATGGAAATATGCATAGATAATTTAGTTTGATTAGTCGCAGCAAAAAGAGTTTTTATTAAGATCTGCATTTATATGAAATTTGGGGTGATTCACATTAAAATGGTCCAAATTCTGGTTTAGGTCTTGGGTTAATGATTTCATTTTTAACCGGCTCTTTCTTTGAGCAGACTAGGGTTATTTTTTAGAAAAATTATAAACCTGCGCAAATGGGGTGTTGCTGCAGAATGTACTTGAAAAACAAAATATTGCACCTGTGAATGCCAATGGGCCCAATGTACTAATCTCATTTGGATTCGCAAATCATTTTATTTGCACAATTACTTGGTTTGCAAACACAAGAGTGTAAAGTACATTGTACTAAACCCATGTTTTGTTTGTCGGATATGGCGTTCGGACTAGTAAAATGTGTTTTATGATCCATTCTAAACTGCAGTTAGAGGGTGTGAAGGATGGCGACCTTTGACCCTGGCACCAGGCAGGTCGCTCCCCCCATCCGCCACGCAGCCCCCTGTGGGTTGATCCGCTGTTGCCGTTTTTCCTCCTGTCTGCTCGCTCCCTCTTTTTCTTGTACCCCTGCGCTTGGCATCCAGTGCCACCTTGTTGTATTTGCTTTCTCTGCCCCTGCTTTTGCCTTCTGTACCCCTGTGCTCTGTTGTCCCCCCCTCCTGCCATCTTTTCCCGCCGTTTCCCTGGTTCTTCGCCAGCCGCTGAGCCCCCGCGGCCCGCCCCCTTCACTCCCATTGGCCACCCCGCTCCCAGCTGCTCCTCCCTCCCTCTGCCCTCATATAGAGGCCGCGAGGCGGTGGTAGAGAGCGACCTTTGACCCTGGCACCAGGCAGGTCGCTCCCCCCATCCGCCACGCAGCACCCTGTGGGTTGATCCGCTGTTGCCGTTTTTCCTCCTATCTGCTCGCTCCCTCTTTCTTTTGTACCCCTGCGATTGGCATCCAGTGCCACCTTGTTGTATTTGCTTTCTCTGCCCTTGCTATTGCCTTCTGTACCCCTGTGCTCTGTTGTCCCCCCCTCCTGCCGTCTTTTCCTGCCGTTTCCCCGGTTCTTCGTCCGCCGCTGACCCCCGCGGCCCGCCCCCTTCACTCTCATTGGCCACCCCGCTCCCACCTCCCAGCTGCTCCTCCCTCCCTCTGCCCTCATATGGAGACAGCGAAGGGGCCTTGCAGCGGGCGCGCCGAAGGCTCGCCAAAGGCAAGCCCATCCGTGCCGGGACTGCGCCCAGCGCCAGGACCCCTGGCCCTCGACGATGCCAACCCACCCGATGGACTTTCAACGCCACCACCCTCCACGCAATCAACCCCGCCTGCTACCAAGCCATCCCGAAACGCACCCATGGACCGTTCACCTGCCAAGCCTGCAAATTCACCTGCCTCCGAACCTGCACCGCACCCGCCAAGCACCAGCAACAATCACCTCAAGTGCATCCTGCTCAACACCCGCTCCGTCCACAGGCATGCCGTCGAACTCTGGAACCTCCTCGATACAACATCACCGGACGTCGCCTTCCTGACGGAAACCTGGATGAACGCCTCCTCAGCCCCCGACATTGCCATAGCCATCCCGGAGGACTACAAGATCACCCGGAGGGACCGCATCAACCAAACCGGAGGAGGCATCGCCATCGTCCACAGAAACACCATCCGCATCACGACCAACTCCGAAGACACCCTCACCGCCGCTGAGCACCTTCACTTCCAGATTCACACCGACCCCAAGACCACCCTCAGAGGCATCCTCATCTACAGACCACCGGGACCACGCACACAATTCAGCGAAGCCATCGCAGACTTCGTCAGTCCACACGCCCTCACCTCCTCAGACTACATCCTCCTAGGGGACCTCAACTTCCACCAATGACAGGAACACCGCCACCCTACTGGACAACCTCGCCAACCTCGGACTCAAGCAACTGGTGAACACCCCCACTCACTACGCCGGCCACACGCTTGACCCAGTCTTCTCAGCCAGCAAGCACATGTCCTTCAGCCACTCCACCGGACTACATTGGACAGATCACAGCTGCGTCCACTTCAACTTCAGGAAACCCACGACCCACCACCACCCGCAACTGACTCCCCGCAGAAGCTAGAGCAAGATCACCGCCGACCAGCTCACCACCGCCCTCAGCCAGAACCCCCCCGCCAACACGACGGACCCCAACGAAGCAGCCCGCAACCTCACACAGTGGCTTACCAACTGCGCCGACGACCTCGCACCACTGAAGAACACCCCCAGCAGACCCGGCAGCAAGAAAGCCGCGTGGTTCACCAACGACCTCAAAACTCCAAGAAAAACTGCCGCACCCTCGAGAAAGCCTGGCGCCACGACCAGACATCAGAAAACATGACCGCCCTCAAGAACGCCACCTGCAAACACCACCAGCTGATCCGCACCACCAAAAGGACAACATTCAGAGAACGACTGGACAACAACACACACAGCAGCAAGGAACTCTTCAGCATCGTTAAAGAGCTCTCCAACCCCAGCGCCTGCAACAAGGACATCACACCCTCGCAAGACCTCTTCGACTCACTCGCCTCATTCTTCCACCGCAAGATCGCCGACATACACAACAGCTTCGGCGCACAGACCACGCACCCAACCACCGAAACAACGCCCACCACCACCCTCCGCACCTGGACCCTGGTCAGCACTGAAGACACCACCCGCATGATGAACACCATCCACTCTGGCTCCCCAACCGACCCCTGTCCACACCACATCTTTAACAAAGCTGACTCCATCATCGCACCCCAACTCCGGGACATCATTAACAGCTCCTTCGCATCCGCCACCTTCCCGGAGAGCTGGAAACATGCCGAGCTGAGCGCCCTCCTGAAGAAACCCACCGCAGACCCCACGGACCTCAAAAACTTCCGACCCATCTCGCTCCTCCCTTTTCCTGCCAAAGACAGCGAGAAGACCGTCAACAAACAACTCTCCGCCTTCCTCAAGACAAACGGACCCCTCGCTGTCCGGTTTCCGAGCCAACCACAGCACAGAGACCGCACTCATCGCAGCTACCGACAACATCAGGTCCCTGCTCGACAACGGTGAAAACAGCCCCCCTCATCCTCCTGGACCTCTCAGCAGCCTTCGACACTGTATGCCACCGCACCCTGATACAGCGCCTCAGCAACACCGGCATCCAAGGATCGGCCTTGGAGTGGATCATCTCGTTCCTCGCCGGAAGAACCCAGAGAGTCCGCCTCCCCCCGTTCCGATCCGCGGCCACCGAAGTCATCTGCGGTGTCCCGCAAGGATCCTCGCTCAGCCCCACCCTCTTCAACGTCTACATGAGCCCCCTCGCAGCCATCGCACGCCAACACAACCTAAACATCATTTCCTACGCTGACGACACCCAGCTGATCCTCTCCCTCACCAACGACCCCGCCAGAGCCAGCCTCCAGGAAGGAATGAAAGACGTCACGGAATGGATGAAGCTCAGCCGCCTGAAACTGAACTCTGACAAGACGGAAGTCCTCATCCTGGAACCATCCCCCTCGGCCTGGGACGACTCCTGGTGGCCCCCTGCCCTGGGCACCAACCCCAAACCAACGGACCATGCTCGCAACCTGGGCTCCATCCTGGACTCCTCCCTCAGATGACCAAGCAAGTCAACGCCGTCTCGTCATCCTGTTTCCAACACCCTGCGCATGCTCCGAAAGATCTTCCGGTGGATCCCCACCGAAACCAGGAAGACGGTCACCCAGGCCCTTGCCACCAGCCGACTGGACTACGGGAACACCCTCTACGCTGGCACAAGAGCCAAACTCCAGAAAAGACTCCAACGGATACAGAACGCTTCTGCACGACTCATCCTGGACATCCCCCGTCACAGCCACATCTCTGCCCATCTGAGAGACCTGCACTGGCTCCCCGTCAGCAAGAGGATCACGTTCAGACTCCTCACCCACGCACACAAGGCTTTCCACGACATGGGCCCCAGATACCTCAACAGCCGCCTGACATTCTACACACCCACCCGCCAGCTCCGTTTTGCCAGCCTCGCCCTCGCCACCGTCCCACGTATTCGCAGAACAACCGCCGGAGGAAGATCCTTCTTCTACCTGGAGGCCAAGACATGGAACTCCCTCCCCACCCACCTACGGCTGACCCAGGACCACCTCTCCTTCAGGAAACAACTCAAGACCTGGCTGTTCGATCAGTAAAGACTCCCCCCCCCCCCCCCCCCCCCCTCCCAGCGCCTTGAGACCCTCGCGGGTGAGTAGTGCGCTTTACAAATTTGTATGATTTGATTTGAATGGTCGCTTATATCAATGATTTACATCTGCAAAGTGGTTTCAAACCATTGATCAGTCACCTGAAAGGAAGTGGGAACTGATTTGCAAAGCAAAGGCGTCTCTAGGGTCACCTTCTCCTTTCTGAATATTGTTGGGTCACCACTGCCTGCCCCCGCCCCCCCCCCCCTGTATTTAAAAAAAAAAAGAAAATCCTGTTTGTGACTTGAAACACACGAATGGTGCTGCAGTTCTTTGTAGGCCACTTTGCTTGTGTTTGTAGTTAATCACAGGGGATCGCAAACTGTAATCTGCCTCATTAATATTCATTAATTCTGCAACCTCTTGTGACTTGAGATTTTGTGACATGATCTATTAGTATGTAGGTGCATCACAAAATCAGAGACAGGCCGCAAAAAGATGGTGCATAATTTCCAACCAGTTTTTGCAACTTGTCCCATAGAACATTGGCTAAAGGCCCTTTAAATAAAGAACATCTGAGACAATAAGCTTAGAGAAATGCTAGTCCTGGGTCTTCCTCTCTATTTTGGTCTTGCCTACATGGCATCCTATTCCATTGGATCCATTAATGGATGAAATGGAGCAGCACTCACCAACCTTTCCATTGGGGACTTCGCCGTCATTCTCCATCTGGGCTCGCTCTCTTTGAATCACTGACCTGACTACTTTCTGTCCATCTGTGTATCCTTATCAGTTTCCTGATCTGTAGGAGCCCCTTTCAGTGAACATTTTGACTGTGTGAAGTGCCATGTACAGATGAATTGCTCTGGTCAGTTCCAGACAATTCTGTATCCCTCAAAGAAATGTTCTGTAATTGATTGCAGCCCAGTTGGTGCCAATACCTGTGACCCACACCTTCAGCTAATTATATCCCAACCACCCCATCCAGGGCAACACCATGAGCTTTATCCTACTCTATATCTTTCTACCATCTAGTGACATTTTGTTGATTGTTCATTTGACCTTTGTGGCGATAATGAGCTTGACTACTAGTGCTAGTTTAGGGGGTACCGTGCATTGGGAGAACGAGGGGATATCTGAGATGTCGTAATGTTAGGCTCCGCAGTGCATGGGCAATGATGCATGGTGGAATTTAAAAGTAACAATGACTGTCTTAAGCTTGGATGTTGGACCAAGAAGCTCGTTGGTAAGACATGCATTGGCCGTTTGTGGAGGGTCTGCCATGTGTGACTGGAATACCAATTGAGCCTGACATAGCTTTGTGGGGTTGGTACGGCCATGCCTGTATTGAGTTAGGTAGTGCAGGAGCATATTGTGCCTAGATTCCGTGCCTGCACTTTCATTGTGAATGGAGCTACAAGGCACTGGATGGTTGTCCATGCCGATAGAGGACTTGTCTGCAGGCAGAAGAGGTGAGCATGTGTTAGTGACAATTTTATCTTACACAAGAGATGAATCATACAGCTGGTCAAAGTGTGCTGTGCATTAGTATCTCTGTGGACACAACAGAGTGCCCATCAGGTACATTATATAAGCTTCTTAGATCACATGGATGTTCCAGCAGATAAACACCCCATTCAGATGCATACCCCCAATTGGATATTTGTGTCTAGACTAGAGGCTATGCTCTACCAAAGTCTGTCGCCCATACACGTGTGATATTTAGATTTCATTCTCACCATGTTGATGGGCCTTCTGATACATGTGCCTATTTAGTATGGCAAATGTGCATAGCATGGTTAGATGCACATCTTCTTGGTTTTACCAATGGCAGAATGGGCTATTTCAAACTACACCCTGAACTGTAGGATTGGGAGGTATTTAGGATGACTGCCCGACTCAAGGCCATTGCAGACACTGTCTGCAGTCTGTTCGTTTAATTAGTGCATTGGAAGCAAAACAAGACTACAACACCCAAAATGCATTGGGCTATCACACAAAGTCCAGGACTGGAAACATTGTCTATAATAACCTGGCACGAGGTGGTCATCATATGGGTATTATGAAACTGCACTGTCCTAGATGTTCCTCAGCTGCAACCCCTCCTAACCACCATAGTGAGAAGAGGGCTCTTTACTCAGGCTTCATCATCAGTCTGACAACCCAGTGACAAGAATTTCACCATACCTACTTACAGTTTTTGTCTGCGTGTGGGTCATTTATGGGTCCAAGATGCAATGCCACTGCCAAGGAAATGAGTGACTGAATTTATTGAGCAGGTATTTAGCACCTCTGAAAGTAATCGGCTCAATCTGCTGTAGGTTTTCATTGTAGGTAAATCTGTTGAAGAATGCTTTCCATTGCACTGTCCTTCTACGTTGCTCTATAACAGATTCTGTCCCTACCCATGCCACAAATACACGGTGTATGGTGGCAGTTCCATGATGATGCACCAGTAGGCCAAGGCCACCAAGGTACAATTGTATAGAGGTAGTTGTGAAGATGTGCCTAATACCTTGTGCCTTGTAAAGACCACGCTGTCTTTAGACAAATGGGTTTATAAGTATACGGTTCCCAGGTGTAGAACCCCTCAGATTAAGTTAGGAAAGGAAGGCACTCCATTGGGATAATAAGAGGGGAGACTTCTGGCACACTTTGTCAGCAGTAATTACTCAAAAGTGGATGGACTGGAAGCCTTTCATAACTAATGGTAAAGCCTCAAGGGCTATCACTCCAAATGAGCCATCTTTAGCTCAATGGCTGAGCATCTGGCCTTTTGGCTTTAAATAACTAGTAGATTACAGAAGTGAGTATGACTGGAGACAGCAATATGTATACATTAATTGAATGTCCATTGCCAGAAGACCCAGGACTGTTACGCTCCACCAGGTTAGACATGTGTGTCCTGCCAGCTTTTAACAGGTCCTACTCATGTAGCCTTGTTTGTTTCTGTTCCATTTTCAGTGATTGATTACTTCTGTCCTTAGATGTGTTACTCTCTTTTGTAATGCTTCTTCTACATATACCCCTTCTCCTCATTCCAGTCAGTTTGACCCATCCTAAAAAACAATGTTCCTCAATGCACTCTTGGTCAGACAGTGTTATTAGAAATTTGACTTGTATAGACTCCTCCAACTAGCTGCTGACCAAGCTGTCCCCTTGATGGGAATGAAAAGCTTATTCAATCCCAAAAGTACCACATTTTGCACAAAGAGCAGTTTTTACGTGTCAGCTGCATCGAAACTAAAAAAAGAAGAACAAGTATGTCTCGGCTGCCTAACACATCCTATTTAAATTTGTGGCTCACTAGGCTTGATTGTGGTTTATTCCCTCTCAGAAAGTAGTCATAAAACAGAGCAGTGAATTAGTGTAGATTTGTGTTGGTCTTATTCACCGCTTGTAAAGACTATAAGCAAACGTACTTGTCAGTTTGTTTAATCGCGTATCTTTGGTGTAACAATATGACTCCTCATCATTGAAACTGCTGCTAGATCACATATGGAAAGCTCAGCATGCCAGTGGTTGTTTACCATTTCACCTGTTGCACGCTCAACAGTTCCGGCCTCTTTGTGGTGGTTAGTTTTTCTCCTACACACATGGAGGTTCCCTGAATTAGTGCCCCTTACCGCACACCCCATTGACAATGTTTAGCCAGCTCTACACTCCTTTCACCTTCTCACCCAAGCCGCTGAAGTATTATTCGATTCTGAAGCCCAAGTGGCCTTCTTTCCATTTCCTCGTCTGTGGGTCGCACGCCTGCTATATGATTGTCATCTCCTTGTGTTTGCTTTGTTCGCCCTAAGTTGGCGGGGTATGCCCAGACATGGGTCCCTTGCTCACTCATATAGCTGGGTCTGAACTGAGGTGTCGAAGTGAGTTAAAGAATGATGATGGATTCAACCCAGATCTGTGACTGGGGGTGAGTGTCTAAAAAGTTTTAGCGCTCCGTCCATCATATCCTTGTGTTTGCTTTGTTCGCCCTAAGTTGGTAGGGTATACCCAGACGTGGGTCCCTTGCTCACTTTGTCACTGGATTCAAGCTAGCCTGGCTGATGAAGGGTGTTACCCAGAAACCGGTCCCAGGATGCTTGTTTCTGGTTCATGGAAGACCTTGGCAGTTCAGGCTGGACTGTTCCCATGAGGCACAGGGTCAAGACTGATTTGCATATAGCTGGGTCTGGACTGAGGTGGCGAAGTGAGCTAAAGAACGATGATGGATTCAACCCATATCTGTTACGGGGGTGAGTGTCTGAAAAGTTTCAGCGCTCTGTCCATCATCTCCTTGTGTTTGCTATGATTGTCTCTGCCACCCCTTTTCTTAAGCCACCACTGCCTACCAGTGCCTTGCATAGGTGTATTTTGCTATTACACTATTAAGAGTTATGTTCACCTCTACTCCTGTGTCTCACCGCTGCCCCATAACACCCTTGCTTTTCCAGACCAGAGTCCTGCATATGCAAGTTTGTCAATGCAACTTGACTCCAGTATACAGTAATCCTAGCAGTCCCATTACTGGCATATCCGAGCTCTACCAATACTCTGCACCTTAAATGTGGTTTGTGGTACCCCCTATTTGTTCCAGTAATGAGATCAACACCTCATTCAGCTAGCGTAATGTAGGTATTCGAATGTACCTCAAGTGTCGCCTTCAGCACTCCTGTTAATCTACTGTTGGCATCATCATATAGATCTTCCGAAGCAACTTATCCCTAACCAGTGGCAGTCTTTCCATTCTAAACACAGAACCTAAACATGAAAACTCTGACAATGCCTGCCAGTTGTGCCTTGGTGCGCCCAAGCGATTCCTCAACTTTCACCGACATAGAGATGTTCCTGCGATGACATCTCTTTGCTGGGACCCACATGCAACCAGTACACGTGAACCCTGACCTCGGGCGCCCATGACATGGCGAAAAAACACAACTCTGCCTTTGCACCTGCTCCCTGATCTGCAGGCACCCCTGCTGTACCAGCACAGGCAACAACCCACAGATCTTCCAAACCATAGCAGTCATGCCCCACTGTAATCTATTGTTTTCAGCAGCTAACCTAGATAAACCAGCTCTACCAATGCTCTCCATCCTGCCTCGCCAACCTCATACTATCGCAATTCTTTTACTCATTGCCATCTCTTCAGATGTACCTCCATCTCAATAGCAGCACCCGGGCTGTCACAGCAAATCTATCAATGCACCTCGATCCCGATGCACAGCGATCACTTGTGCTGCTTATTCTGAGACCGACAAAAAGTTAAGACAAAGCAACTGAATTTTGATCTGCAGCACCTGGCTATCTCTTGAAACACTGTGTCCAAAGTAGCTGTGACAAAGCACTTCAACAATGACCTACCCAATAAATTGATATTTCAGTTTTGTAGCACACATGTGAAACTGAACATGCACCCCAGTACTACCCTGTCTCGCGCCACATCTTTTCTACTCACCTGCAAGCCCCAAGCCTTTTCTTTTATTCAATGTATTTTATTACATTTTGAATTGGGTGTGCATATCAGACATCTTCACAATAAGACACATTATGAAAAGGAAAGAGTTCTCTCTCTCCCTAGAAGCACATTTACATACTTTTGATTCGATGTAGAGAGCTTCTCAAAATGTAAACGCTTGGAGCTAAAGATTTAGCTCAACCCTGACTTGCAACAATCCCTGCTGTTTCATTATGGATGCCCTTAACAAGGACGGCCAGTGCATCTTATCCTGACCTGTGGCAGTCCCTGGTAGTCCAGAACTTTGATCAAGACATAGCTCTGCCAATGCACCTCAAATTCGCCCATGTTTAGTAATAATGATAATCATTTGTTTTTAACAGAACTCTTCATACTGCACTTTTAATTTCTCTCAGCGCTCTAAATAACAGGTGTTACTATTAGCCACTTTAATGGTGCTCAGTTTACCGGCCTCAGAGGAATGGGAGGCCTCAAAGTCCTCGCTAGGAGTAGAAATGTTGATTTGCAGATATTGGTGCAAAAGTGATTTTTTTTGTACATGTCGGTACACCAGCCGACACGATAACACAGCATGTGGACTGTACTACTGAATATCGAGGCTATGAATATCATGGTACAAGAATATTGTGGCCAAAGTACTGAGGACCGAAATATCGAAAAGTAAGTGCATCTAGAGTAAGTATTGATTTACTATTCCCAACACCACATTTGCGTACCTTGAAGATATATGTATCTTCAAAGTACATAAATGCGGAGTTAGGTATAGAAGATCAATACCTACCTTTCGATATTTTGTTTTCCATATGTTGTCCTCAATGTATGTTTCCCTTGATATTTGCCTTCTTTGATATTCCATCTTTGATGTTCAGGGTGTACAACCTGCATATACAACTCCTGTCACCCCACTTTATAATGTTTAAAGATATCATATCCCTGTATTTAATGTTCAAATTTGGTCTGATCAAACTCACATTGCCTTTTTGTCTACCTTTCTCCATATCCGATACGTATTCACCTGCACCTCCTTACCTCTTGCTTGTGCCTTACTCACTAGCTCTTGGGGCCATCCAGAAAAAGGGGGACTGGCTTTCCAATTGCTACTATACTTATATGAGCAGCAGAGCTGAGAATACTGCTACATCACTAGTAAGGGTCACACTGCAATGTAACGCACAAAACAGTGCACACAGGGTGGTGCTACATTAAGGTTCATGGTGGCCACTGCCTTACTGTGCCACTACAAGAAGTGGTTGTATTGAAACATGCACACTCCAAACTGTCCCTGTTGCGAATGGAAAGAAAGCACCTAGGGATCCCAAACACATTGCACCTGAGCTTAGTTTGCACATCTGTCAGAACTGCTCTCTGCGGGGAGTGGACCTGGTTGGAGCCCACCAGAAGTAGTCCTGTCATCCTTCTCTTATTCACTGTCCTCTATATCTAAAATTTACCACATCACTTGTTTTTTTTTGCCTGTCCAAGGTGGCTCCTGTCAATCAATCCGGGATTTGTTGAGCGCACTACTCACCCCTGAGGGTCTCAAGGTGCTGGGGGGACGGGGGATTCGGGCAGCTCCAGTCATTCGAAGAGCCAGGTCTTGAGGCTCTTCCTGAATGCTTGCAGTGTGGGGCTTCGCCTGATGTTGAGGGGGAGTTTGTTCCAGATCTTGGCCGTGACGTAGGAGAAGGATCTTCCTCCCGTTCTTGCTCTGTGGATCCAAGGAATTTCGGCCAGGGCTAGGTCAGCGGAGGTTTCTTTTGGGAGCGTAGAAGGAGATTTGTTCGTTGAGGTATGGTGTTGTGGAGGGCTTTGTAGGGTCTGGGTCCCCAAAAATCTGGAAAGAATGGCATTAGAGGGCCACCTGTCGATTGTGATGCCTCTTTGATGCATATTTAATGGGGAGATCAGCACAACTTCTTCCCAACAACAGATGCTGGTGGTGTCTCCACCACCAGGAAAACCACCGTCTCCTCCACGCAAACTGAACCGGGGGTGGGGTGAGCAGCATAGTCGCCTCCAATATTGTTGGTGGTTATAGCGTTACTGCCCATCTCTAAATGTGTGTCTTAGTTTGATGCCTACCTGATGAATGGGGTCTTGATGTAAAGCCAAGGGGAAACATCCTTTACAATGCACAAGTTACAACGCGTGTCATTACAACGCATGTCATTACATCGCATAATCCATTACAACGCATTCCCCAAAATAACGCCCAAGCAGAGTTAGAGTAGTAATTGCGTTGTAATGGATTGTGCGTTGTAACGACATGCGTTGTAATGGATTTTGCGATGTAAAAAATGAGTTGTAATGACACGTGTTGTAACGTGTACGTTGGAAAGTGTCCCATTCAAAGCCAAGAAGAAGCCTTTTCACAAAAGTCCCCAGAGAGGCTTGAAAAAACTCCCCAAAAAGTCTTAAAATGTTCATGATTTTGTATCAGTCCATGGGCCGGTTCTGAGTTTGTGCTCGCCTTGCGAATGAGTGAATCATACTCACAGTGAGAACTCGTGCCTTTATTGCCTAATAACACGGTTCAAATTCTTTTTTTTTTCAAAAACCACACTGCAACTGTTTTAGCACAATTTTATCAGATGCATTTTGTGTGGGAAGAATAAGGAACACGCACTATTGCTGACTGGAGAAATGTTTAAGCATTGCGACTCATCTACAGTCGTGTTGGTCACGGGACATTTAATCTCTCCAATAGAAACATCAAAGTGGCGCCTAGCCAACAATCTTTGGGACTAGACTGTAACTCTTGAAAACTCTTTTGAAATGGTCAGCATTCATTATTTTTTATTTTTAAGATAAATCACCCTCTTGTGGGTTTATAAAAACGCTTAATAGAGGAGGGGGAGAGTACTGTAACAGACCAACCTTGTATGGTGTTGTATTTTCATGGTAGAGGAGCTGCAACAGAGACAGTTTATGGTGTTGCATTGTATTGCATTTTTATTTTGTCTCATACCCCTGGCACGGCCTCAGGTGCATGTTTGTGGGTAAGCAGCACTTTTCTGTATTTGCTGTGCCTGGTTCTTAGACTGTGCCTTGTGTGGGACGCGCCTTGTGGTGGTGTGTAATGACCAGCAGGGCGCTTATATCATTTTGCTGTGCTTACCAATGGTGTGTTATTAATTGTGCTCAAATCTGCTCACTTGGCAGATTCTGGGTACTCCAGGGTGAGGGTGTCTTACTAAGTAGAGAATACTCACAAGCTTCCAAGTTTATAGGCATTACACAAGTTTAGTAGGCAAACCCTTACCCTGGTTGCGGCAAGAGATTTACTCCAATCAAGGGTAGAAGTAAATCCCTAATCTCTCCCACCAAATAAAGTGTGCTCTATAGGACTTCACTAGAGCGGAGAAAAAAAATGAAAGTTTGCAAATGCACTCATGCATGAGTAAACGAGTCCCTGTTACATTTGTGTACCCGTAAGTATGAGTGCACAGATGAGTACTCCTGGAAAGTTATGACTGTATTCCCTTGATAATTCAAATGATTCCACAATTACTCAGCAATTTACGTTCATAGGTAACTTTCTGTTTTTTTATCTAAACACCTGGTGCTTCTCAAAGCTCACAAACAGAGCCAACCTTAAACTTTTCTCCATGGCCAAATGCAGATGCAAGGCCGGCAAACCAAACACACTATTGGAACAGCTGTCTGAGTACGCACCGGCTCATAATATGTGAGTGAAATACATCTAAAAGACGCCTCGAGGCCTGCTGTGTCCTTTCTACCTGAATGCTATTCCTTACTCAGACTTATTCCATAGTTAAGTGGACATAAGGCTGCAGCTTGCCGACATTTTTCGAATTGCCTGTAATAATAAATAAATAACTACTGTCTTACTTCATGACTGCACTTAGCATGCAAAGCCGCTCATCTATTTCTGGCAACAGGTAGGTTTGTTCATTCTTCACACTGACTCATTGCACTGCTGGCCTGTTCTAACAAGCATTTGCAATGCAATAGGTCTCGCATTAGGAAAGTTTGAGCTATTGGTCTTGTAAATGACAATTTTTTTATTAATGTGTTGGTTTTTGAAAATATCGACATTAATAGCTTTGTCATTGACAATGCCAATAGTTTTAACTTTTGCAAATGTGACACCTATAGCATTTGTACTGCAATATGTGTAGTATTTACGTGACTTAGATGTATTGATATTACAAATAACAATGGCTTTTAATTTTTTTAAATAATTAATACTTAAATGAAAGTTATTGTAATTTATAATGGCAATAGCTTAAACTTTTGTAAATGACTTTTGTGAAGATTATGTTCAGTGTATTTTATTGTGACGAAAATCCAAGAACAGAAGTGAAATATTAACATCTTTTTGTGACATTTGTAATAAAGCTTGAAACATTGAGAGAGCATTTTCGAACCAATTGTTGTTATGGAGAGGGAGGGGGGGTGGGCTGCCTACTAATGCGTGTGGCAACAGAGAGAGACTGGGGTGTGCGCTGGAGAGGGAGGGGGTGGGCTGCCTGGTTAGGCCGAGACCTAAAAAGATGGATTTATGCCCAGATCTCTGTACTGGGGTGAATGTATGACATTGTCCTGCATTCTGTCCTTCAACTGTTCTTTTCGCGATAGATATTCTACGACATCGCTCACCTTACACAAACTGAATGTATCACCAGGGAGAGTAATTGGATGCTGCCTGCCAAGAGTTCTGGAAAACATTAAATGCGAAATGAATTCACAAGGGTGAGAGAGGGTGGAGCGTTCAAGGTTCCATGTTACAATTCTACTCAAGGTTACAAGCAGGCAGTTAGGATGAAAGTTTCTCTCCAGAAGATGCAAATAAACGTAGCTAGTATTTTCAGAGTTTCAAATGCGGGGGTGGGGTGGAGGGATGGAGAGGAGGGGTGGGGGGTGGGGGGTGGAGGGAGGAGGGATGGAGAGGAGGGGGGGGATTAACACCAAAGCAGGCGAACGCGGCAACACGTTTTATGTTTGTAGACACGCTCCGTCATACTTCCAATGGCCTGAATGAGCCAGTTTCCACCTTAAATATGATGAAGCCTTGTCGTATTTGTTTGGGTAAATGCTACGGGAGAGCGGCGATTACTGTACGGGATATTCCCAAAAAGAAGTTTGGGCGGCAGGCAATTTAAATGCAGCTAGCTGTAAGGAGGCTGAATCACCTGAAACATTAAGGTCTGCATTCTTGTGGGGTCGTTAGTATATTAGTCCCTAAAATTGCTGCCACTTCGAATTAAAACAATTTTTTTCCTAACTACAGAATTAAGATTGTTTATTTACATAAAAAAAGATAATCTGAGACCACAGTCTTTCTAATGCAAACATATTTTTCTTCTGGGCTTCTTTAAAAGGAGCAAGCTGAAGTCAGATTAATTGCTGCATGCTGTAAGAGGGGAGTATGAATAACCAGGAAACGCAGCCGCCGGCCCTTTAAAACAGTATCCACGCTGTATGCACAAGAACACATCTTCAGATAGCAAAGATTGCATCTTTATATAATATTGCTTGGCGTTCTCGCAATGTGGCGCCTAAACTGCAGCCCTCCGCGCTGCTGAACTAGCCACAGTAAGAAATGCCAACTGAGAAAGTCACTGGCCAAACTCCCATCAGACGCTGTAACCTGGTCATATATAAAGCCTGTACCCACAGCGATCGCTGTAATAGAACTGCCTCAGAGTTCTCTGCGTGACACATATACGGCCCTTTGGCACGCATTCGAAAATAACTGCTTTAATGAATAATTCAAAGAGGAACAATATTTTTAGCAGCCTGGTCACCTCACCCTTTGGCAGGGGATCCCAGGCAGTGCACAAACACTCTGGAAAAATAGCAACTAAATATTTTGTAAGTTATTAGTACACTTTACAGATGTTAATAAACTACAAGGCCCCTTTCAAAAATGCCAAAGGAAATAGTAGAGCAAGTGAGATCGGCTAAGGCATATTTCTTTAATGGCCAAGTCATTAAATACAAAAATTGAAAAATCTTACTTGGATAGCATGAGCACATGCACCAAAACTATAAGAATAAAATCGCCGTACGAAGACGATCGCAGGTAACACAGCGACAAGAAACACATTCATGTTTTAAACAAGGGCCCGCTGCCAAGGCCCGGGGGAGAGCTTTCTGCAAGAAACAGGAGGAGGATGCTTCGGGAGACGCGCTCGGGAGCCAGGATCAAAGGAGGGCCCAAAATATGCAGGAATGGAGGAACCAGGGGGCGGAGTGCGGAGGGAACCATCAAAGAAAGGGTTCAAAAATGCAAGGTCCCAAGCAAAGGCTTGACAAAAGCAGAGAGCCAGGGCAGAAGGAAAAGAAAGACACACAAATTTAGGGACAAAGGGAGGAAATGAAAAACAAAATGCAAGGTGCAAAGGGAGCGAGGGAATAAAATGCTGCGCAATGCGAAGTGCAGCAAACAATTGATTTCTCTAAGCGAGAGCCTACCTGGCTGTACTGTGGACGGGAGACGCTGTGCCCGCCTCCCTGCTCGGGGCCGCGCTGTCATTGGCGGCCGCCGAGGCAGGAAGACAGGCAAACACGGAGGAGACGTGAAGCCACTTCCTTTGGGCGGGACTTCCGTCTTCTGAAGTCCCGCGCACGCGCCCACGGAGTACCTGAGAGCGGGGCTCCCATGCCCGAGGGAGAGCTCCGGCTACCAAAGTCCCGAATGGCGGTAAGTGGGGCTTAGTTCTATGGGGGAGGGGGGTGCGCTTGTGTGTGTGTGTGTGTGTGTATGTGTGCGATGGCGGCGGCGGGGGGAGGGGAGTCTTTGTATGTGTGCGTGTGTGTAGGTGTGCTGGTGTGTGTGTGTGTGGGGGGTCTCTGTGTGTGCGTGTAGGTGCGCTAGTGTGTGTGTAGGTGCAGCAGCGACGGGGGGGTGTGTGCCTGTGTATGCGTGTGGCTGTGTATGCGTGTGGCTGTGATGTGCGCATGCGTGAGTGTGGGTGGCATGCACGCAGTGTAATCCAGCCGAAGAGGAGCGCGTGGCAGTTTCTTGTCCTTCATTCCCCCGAGTCAGCTAGCTATAAGTCTCCACCTGGACGCATCGTTTGGATGGCAAGAGGTAGTTTACATTGCAGTTTCACTGGTTTAATTGGTCTGAGTCAAACACGATTAAAGATCACCACTTGGCCACTCTGCAAAACGGGTTTAGAGTGATTTTATTCATCTCGAGTACACAGAGGACAGCCACCAGCAACAGCATGCTGCTAAACGCTTCAGACAGACATAACCTTGTTTACCTCGAAGGACTTTCAGAAGACCTCGTTTTATGCAAATAAACGTTTTATTTTCCCCTTCACCCTGCAACTCACACATATAAGCATCCATACATAGCCTTAACAAATTCTTCTTAATATTATTAAATTAAAAAAAATCTGCGGGTGGAAAAAGCTATAGCTAATTCTCAAGGAAGAAGGAGCTCTTGATAAGTTTCTTGGGTTGATAATCTTCCCTGAGCTACTTCCGACACCACCGGGCTCATTAGCAGAGAGTCGCAGTTGCAGAGTTTGGGCAGCTAATGTGTTCGTTTGGTCTGCTGAGGTGTTGGTTTCGGGGATTGTGAGCTCACATCCGAGTGGCAAGTTCCAGGAGTGACGCCAACCCTCGCCCCCTCGGGGAGTGACACGGGGAGGGCCGGACAATGCCGCCGGTCGCCTGGTTTGACAATGGCCGATGGGCTGTCCGCATTTACATGTTAATCCAGACAAGTATCTGGAGGGCCGCTTTGAAATGCTCAATTTGTCTAGGACTGCCTGTGAAGTACGCCCCACACAGGTCGCCAGCACACGGCACCCGCAGGCCACCACCCTTTCTTTGCATTATTACCATGTAAGGTTGCCACACGCCACTAGTGCAGGTGCACATCACCGCTTATGGGTGACTAGGCTCCTTTCTCCCCTGCGCCATTGTTTCACTTTTCAATATCTGACGACATGGTGCCAATGTCAATCCAGGTTTACCGCCTTAGCTGCCATGTTTGCCCACTAGCTCTCTGCACGCACCGCAGAGAGGTGCTTACGTTAGGCTTCCATCTTTCACGTCAAGCTTGTATTTACGGGCTCTCATTTTCTTCAGGTCTCCCTTCACCAGCACTTCTCAAGATGGCCTATTCACCCTTGCCAGCCTTTGGCCCAGGCTGGGCCTACTGCACTCACGTCCTCAATGCACGATCCATCTTACATCTGCATTGGTATGTACCCCTCTGTTTTATTTACCCCACCAGGGCCATGCGTGGTCTGTCATTATGCCTGTTCCGCCTCAGAAGCACCACGGAGTCATGTATCCAATTGTATATGACAAGCGCATATGGGGTCCCGTAGGCAATCAGCTGTACATATCCTCTGTAGCCCTTTGTATGTCATTACATCACTCAGTGCCACCACAGCATTAATCTGTGCACCCATTCAACAACAACTGGTTCAAATATGTTCTCTCAATGTTTGAAGCTTCATTACAAATGTCACAAAAAGATGTTAATATTTCACTTCTGTTCTTGGATTTTCGTCACAAAAAAATACACTGAACATAATCTTCACAAAAGTTAGTTACAAAAGTTTAAGCTATAGCCATTATAAATTACAATAACTTTTATTTAAGTATTAATTATTAAAAAAATGTTTAAGCCATTGTTATTTGTAATATCAATACATCTAAGTCTCGTAAATACAACACATATTGCATTACAAATGCTATAGGTGTCACATTTGCGAAAGTTAAAACTATTGGCATTGTAAATGACAAAGCTATTAATTTCGCTATTTTCAAAACCAACACATAAATAAAAACTTTGTCATTTACAATACCAATAGATCAAACTTTCCTAATGCGAGACTTATTGCATTGCAAATGCTTGTTGGTTAAGCACTCCACGAGAGTGGATGTGTTTTCCAGCTGTCTGCCTCATGTACTTCTCTTCCAGCCTTCTCTGAGGTCTGTGCCACTCTCTTATGCCTCTGTGCTTTTACCCCACCACCTCCGTGTTGTGCTCGTCCTCTTGTGCATCCTCCCTTCGTTGCTTTCTCGCTTCGTTGCCTCTCTCTCAAATGCTGCTCCCCCTCGCCCGTTTTTCTCCCGTGAGTGCAGCTTCTACCTCCCACAGACTTATATAGTTATTAATTTTTTGTGCAGAAGCCCAGACAGAAAATTGCTGGGGGCCCGTCCTTTTTGAAGTACATGTGCACTACTTCTTTTTCTTTTATTTATTTATTACCAATCCATCTTGGACCGGTAAATAAAAACATGACACCCGTTTCAATATGCTGCAAAGCATCTTGCCAATGCTCTACAGCATGGCTAAAAGGCATTCACAAAGCCAATAGGTTTGCCAATGCTTGTTTTTATCTAACAGAAGGAAGCATACAATGCTTCGCCCCGTAAGGAAAAAAACGTCCCGTCCCCAGTCATATTCCAGCCAGCAGACACCCCGCACCATCTCCCTCACCACACACTCGACGCCCTGCTCCGTGCAGGCGGTAAATATATGGAGGAAAAGTCCATGGGATGGTATAAAGCCCCTACCCATGGCAATTCCCCATTCCATGCGGTTTGGCTTATAATTGCCCGGAGCTGGCCAGATTTACTGCATGGTAAAGGTAAATTCACATGCTGATTTATTATTAATATTGCTGCTTATAGACCACACGGCTACCTCCAATGGAAGTGTCCCGGCGCTAGCAGCGGATGCAGAGAGGTATGGGCTGGAAGCATTGCTTTAAGGTAGGCCAAAAAGCCAGGTCTTCAGAGCCTTCCTAAATGTAGGTTCTGACTTGGCTTTCCGTATGTGCTTCGGCGTGGAATTCCAAAGAAGGCGGTTTTAACGGAGAACAATCGGCCGCCAAGCCTGGCTTCTGTGAAGCGGGGAATGACTAGGAGTTCCTGGTGATCAGGGCACAAGTCCTAAAAAAAGAAGCGGGGAGACGCTACAAGTTAGGTGGTGTCACTGGAAGTGATGTCACAACAGGAAGTGACATCACGAAATTTGCCTGTCTCCGTCTAAAATGTGTGAGTACATAGAAGATACAAGTTGAGGGTTAATACTGCAATAAGTGGCAGTCACTACACAAGAACACACTATACACAGGACCCATTCCTCGGATAACACGGTTAATACAGACTCTGGCTGAGGCACTATGGGCATATGTTGGGGTCCTGGAAGTGACATGCTCGGCGTGTTGACAGCGCATCTCCTTGAAGCCTTGGCGTCTC
Organism: Lissotriton helveticus; assembly: GCF_964261635.1. NCBI lineage: Eukaryota > Metazoa > Chordata > Amphibia > Caudata > Salamandridae > Lissotriton > Lissotriton helveticus. The sequence goes on from NC_136073.1 coordinate 864,409,254, forward strand.
GGCTGTGCTCTGTGGAAGGCTGGCAAGAGGGCGTGAGGTGGAAGGGGAGATTAGTCTGAGCCTCTGGTACAATTGAAAGGCTATTATTCGCGCGTAGGTGCAGACTCTGGTACCGGTTCCATCTTTTGGGCAGGGGCGACGGCGTCCACCCGGTAAAAACCTGGTAAAATAAGCGGAGGGACGCCGTCTAACCGCGTGGTACCCCGACTCGAGCCCTGCTGGTGAATTACAGAGCGGTATATCCACTCCAGTGGTACGCTGCTGATCATTAGGGCCTAAGGGTTGCTGTATTCAACCTTGATAGCTGCTAAGATCTTACCTCCACTCTGATCTTTCGTATTACCTGTAGCAAATATGAAGCTGTATTCGGGGCTTTAATTGGGGCAGGTCTTGCCAATGTGACCTCCTAAGCCCTGTTCATGGCCTTTTAGCAAAAAAACACTGTAGCTGGTAGAGATACAAACCTTTAGTGGCAGTAAGAAAGGGGTTAGGTGACTCCCCTCACACATTGAGATAGCTGTGATGCTCGGAGCTTTTTAAATGGGCGAGTATATCCTTTTTAAGTGCTAGTGTTAGCTTGAATCTTTTTTTTTTTCTTAAAAAACTTAAGGGGGGGAGGAGCCAAGCCGGCGACCATGATGGTCGCGTAGAAACTCTGCTCCGCCGATCTCCGCTCCCATGCTATATATCCTGTTGACTATCCTGCACTCAGAAAACATTCCCTGCTTTGGGAAACGAAGCGACGCCTGTGAGTGGTGCCCCGGATCGCCTCGGTGCTTCAGGTGCAACGTGAGTCCGTCTGGACATTTGGGGCCTGGTCGGGTTTAAAGCCGGGACCTCTAGTGATTCTAAAGCCCGCCATCCAATTAAATAACAACGGGGGTTGTGGACCGGAGTGGACAGGTCCGATCCGACAGTAAACTTTGTTACCCCCGGAGTTTTTACGGTGTCCCGCTGCCTTTGCATGGACGATTGCTGTGCGGGAGGAGCAGCGCGGGCGACTCTCACTCTCCGCCCGGCTCCGGGAATAAATTGCGAGACTCCGAGGCGCTGTGGCCGTCTCGGATCACGTACGGCAGAAGGCGGTACAGGCGGGCCCCCCGCACACCGAATATGAGCAGAGATCACTATATTTTGCCCCCGGACCTTAAAAGACTCCACCCTGATTGTTGCGGTGATACCAAGGCATATCTGCATTATTAAATGACCTGCGTCGCCCCGAGACTCCCTCTGATGCTGGTGACCCGTGCCTAGTGGAGGGGCTCTCGGGAGGGGGCCAGAGGGAGCTGCGGATTGTGTCAAAGGTCTAATAACTATCGGCCTCCCCTTGGCCTGAATGAAAGGAGCTTCTTTGTGCTCTGGGAGCTGCGGTGCTAGAACCCGAGAGGGTCTACCGAATTCCTGTTTTGGGCTCGCCGACCTGCCGCCTAAATCTGTGACGCACTCTCCGGCCGGACGAAGAGTTGCGAAGGGGTCCTTATGTTGGAGGTGACCTGGCCGATACAAAATTGAATAACCCTTAGCATCCCTGTTTACGTCCGAAATGTCGTGAAGGTGCGGGACCGGGTGAGCGGATCTGGACTGAGTGGCGCCAGGGAGGGCTGTAGCAGTGTGTTACCTGCCGAAGACCTTCTGGGGAGACGGAGATATTGGTGGCCCCTTTTTTTTTGCTCAACTAATTACAGACGCTGTAGTCAATCACAAGTGAGAATTCTAAAAGGTTTAGTTGAGTTGTCCAACAAAGAAGATAATAATGTTATTTGCTCTGGCACAGTTAAAATTAATTCCTCCTGCCCGTGCGACACTACATATGGGTGTGATATACGCATCCAAAATTAATAGGTAATAATATTTGACAAATACCTTAGTATAAAATTCTAGAACTGTAGAATCTCCTAGAGAGACCAGTCTATGAAAAATGTTACGCCCTTTTCTATTATATGAGCATCCTCGGGATTTTTCCCGTGTTTTTTGTCAAATGTGAGATTTATCAAATATGTCAATGTTTTCCAACTGTGTGTTTTTACATCATTGTTGTTCTTGGATATAAAGCCTGGCTATGTAAAGAAAAAGGAATTTTTTATATAAAAAAGAAAAGAAGAAGCATGCTCTAAACAGAATCATCGCTTATACATGTGAATAGCTGCACTTGCAATGTACTGTTATGTGGTTGTGATTTTCTTTTATCTTTTTTTAGAAATAATGGCTGCTATCAACCTGTCCTGAGGAAGACAAATGTGTTTGTCGAAACGCGTAGACTTACAGCCTTATACACTTCCCACATTGGAGAAATTATTTTTAAGAAAAATTCTTCTAAATCAATTTTTATGTATACTGATATGTTTGTTTGATATGTATTATTCGAATTAACCCATGTCTATTTATATCATGCAATTATCTTTTTATTGAATCGGATGTATCCTCATTTATATATATATTTTTTATAATTATATTAAAAATCACCCCCTTTTGATATCATTACAGTCTATTGCTTTTTTAATGAGTTGTCTATGAACATATGTCTCTTTCAATAGCCTCCGCTTGTCCCTAATTGTCTGCCTGGGTTGATACCTTCGCACAAAAAAGATATTGGTGGCCCCACCATCGGGCGCAAATTTACTCTGATTTGCTCTTGGGAGAACCAGCGACACAATGGCGATGAGACCGGAATCGGACAGGTCCCTACCACAGTCGTCTAGGGGCCCTAAACCCATTCAATCAAATAAACTGGATAGATATACCTTACCTAAGGGGACCCCGGGAGACTCTAAGAAAACACCGTCGGTGGGTGAAGAAGTGGAATCTGCCCCTACAGAACCAACACTAAATGATCTTATGGTGGCTATCAACGGGGTACAAATGTCGCTGGGCCAGAAGATGGAAGCCCTGGACACCAAATTAGATACTGTCACAATTGAGATGGGGCTACTCCGAGCAGACCTAGCAAAGACTAACGAAAAGGTAAAACCACTTGAGCTTAATTCCGTGCAGGACCTTGGGGCCTCACAAGCTCTCACAGACCGCAAACTGGACGAATATGAAGGGAGAGTAAGACGTAATAATATTCGCATTCTTGGAGTACCTGAGAAAACAGAGGGCCAAGCACCGGATCTGTTCATTGAAACTCTAGTCCTGGACCATCTCCAGCCAAAAGGCCTTAGTAACTTGTTCACAGTTGAACGAGCACATCGAGTCCCGGGGGAAAGCCGAGGCCGGGAGCGCCCCCACGTCCCATGATTGCAAGAATCCTTAATTTTCGAGATAGGGACGCGATTTTCCAGGCTGCAAGGAATGACCCTCTTTGAAGTATGACAATGTGACTCTCCTTTTTCCCAGACTTTACCCAGATGGTTCAGAGAAAACGTCAAAACTTTTTAGCAGTGAAGAAGAAATTGAGGGATAAAGGCTAAAGTACGCCATGATGTTTCTGGCCCGTCTCCAAGTTGAACTGAATGGGAAGGCTTGGTTTTTTGACAATCCTAAGGTGGCTGCGGATTGGCTGGATAACGTGACTGCGGCGGAGAAGGAAGGCCGCAGCCGGGACAAGACGGAGGAACAATGATGACACTTTGCCCAGATAGTTCAGACACAGTGTCAACACTTCTTCTTCGTAGAGGAGAAATTGAGAGACAAGGATCTAAATATGCGACAATGTTTCCAGCCTGACTCTGAGTGGAACTCAATGGCAAGGCCTGATTCTTTGACAGTTTTGAGGTGGCGACGGATTGTCTGGATATTGTGGCTGTAACCGAGATGGAGGGCCAGAATAGGGGCTAGACTGTACAAAAATAATATAGCGTAGATGGTGTCGCTAAGCTTAAAAAGTAATACATTTTTATTGAGGAGTGACATGGATAGGTAACGTTCTTCTTGATCCGCCACATCTGTAAATGGGTCGCTTTATATTAACCTGAAAGGTCGTGGCGGCGATGGAGCGGGGTGGGGTGGCGGGCTGTGTGGGTCCTCCCTCTGTTTTCTACTTCTAGTTAGTTGTAGATTAGTGTTGGGGTGAACAGGGGCGACAGGCACACTGCTAGTTGGGGATGCGTGTAAGCGATATGCAGGGGTGAAGGGTGGGAGGAGAAGGGTTGGGGGATTTTTCGTATTATTGTTTGTCACATTATTGACGATTTATTTATATGTTTTAAGGTTTTGTATGTTTGATCGCATCCGTGCATTGTATTTGATTAACATGAAACAGACACAGGAGGAACACTTTTCTATGACGATGGGGGGTAGTGAGCTCAAAGTTTTAAGATTGAATGTGAATGGATTGGGGGACAAGGTTAAACGCAGTGTGGTGCTCCAATATCTCAAGCACAAGGCACCAGACGTGGTCATGCTGCAAGAAACGCATTTAGTCGGGAATTCATGTATGGCGATGCATTGAATGGGGTATAGGTTGGTGGCTCATGCAGGGTTCACGTCAGGCTCCAGGGGGTTAGGTATCCTGGTTCGGAAGACGCTCCCCTTAGTTATAGATGCTACATGGACGGATGATAGGGGGAGGTATGTCGGGATCTCAGGTCGCTGGGAAGGGCATGTACTTACTCTTGTATCAGCCTACATCTCCCCGGGTTTGCAGTCTACCTCATTTTTTGATCTAGGGAAAATGTTGCTCGAATTGCAGGAGGGGCTTTTAATCCTAGGTGGAGATTTTAATGCTGTGGTTTCGGGACTCCTAGACAGATATCCCCCCCCCCCCCGAGAAGTAGGTCGGGCCCAGAAATGGATGCCGGAATTTCTTGATGCAATGGGTCTTGTAGATGGTTGGCGACTGTACCACCCAGACAAGAAGCAATACACATTTCACTCGGGTGCACACGGTAGCCTCTCCCATCTGGATTATTGTCTGGTTCTAGCAGCTCAAGCATCTTATGTAACTGAAGCGGTTCACCTTGCGAGGGGTATTTCCGATCATTCCCCACTTTGGATCCGGTTCCGTGTTGCTCCGTGTTCTGCTGGTAGGGTCGCCCCTATTAACCCCTGGCATATGCGAAATCCCAAAACCAGAAAATCTCTCAAGGCCCTAGATGACTATTTCACAAATAACGAGGGATCGGTGTCCTCATCGGTGTCTCTGTGGGAGGCCTTCAAAACGGTTGTTAGCGGTCAAGCCCTATCATTGATAGCTGGAATAAAAAAAAGAGCGGAATAAAGAAATTGTGGAAGCAGAGATGGAGATTGGTAGACTAGAGGAGGAATTGGAGCAGGGGGTGACGCAGGCTAGCTTGCATATCCTGAACCTTAAGCAACACGATTATAAATCATTAGTCACTGATATGGCAAGCGCTCTTGGAAGGGAGCAAAGGGGCAGGCTTTATGATCTAGGGGATAAGGCAGGGAAGCTTCTTGCTTGGTTGGACAAAAGAGATGGTGCCGGGCGTATTGTTCCGGAACTTATTTCAGATGAAGGAGAGTTGATTACCGACCCCCAGAGTATTGTTGATGCCTTTGCAGGGTATTTTCAAATGGTCTATACCTCGGTCTCAGATAGGCCTGAGGAGGACTCCCATTTGCTGCTTCGAGATATACGACTCTCCTGTCTGTTCAAAGAGGATTGTGATTTTATGAATAGCGATCGGACAATAGATGAAATAGCCCAAGCCATCCGTACTTTGAACCCGGGTAAGACGCTAGGACCCAACGGGCTTCCGATTGAGCTTTATAAGCTCAGACCGGACAAATTAGCTCGGCACCTGAAGAATATGTTCGAAAAGGCCCGGGAAAAAGGAATTCTGCCCAGGGATCAGAGAGTGGCGTCGGTAGTTGTAATCCATAAGGAGGGTAAGCCAAAGGCTAAATGTGCCTCATATAGGCCTATTTCCTTATTAAATGCTGAACCTAAAATATTGGCTAAGCTTCTCTCAAATAGGTTGGTAAAAGTGATTGGTGGACTCATCCACCCGGACCAATCGGGCTTTATTCCCCATTGAAATACGGCCCTGAATCTGCGCAGACTGCATGGCGTAATAGCAAAAACGCACACTTTGCATGAACCAGCTGGTTGATACCGTAGAATGGTCCTATTTGTGGGCGGTGTTGGCTAATTTCGGATTCGGATCTGATTTTATTGGATGGGTGCGTCTATTATACGCTGAACCACTCGCTCAGGTAGTGGTTAATGGTCGGGTCTCGGCGCCGTTTTGTCTGAGTCGGTGCACTCGGCAGGGTTGTCCCCTCTTCCCCCCCTTCTTTTTTCACTGGCGCTGGAACCCCTGGCGGCTGGGAACCATCGATCCGGGGAATACGGTGGTCCCCTGAGTGGGAAGATAGGATTTCCTTGTATGCAGATGATATCCTGCTTTACCTGACCTCCCCGTGGAAATCCCTTACGGTGGTATGCGACGTCCTGGCCTCCTTTGGTAAAAACTCCATCCTCTCCATAAACTGGGGGAAATCTTTGTTATATGTCCTTATAGGGGAAACGCCAGTTCCCCTCAGTAATTGCCCTATTCAGATCAATACGACTGGATTTAGATATTTGGGTATTTTTGTATCACTTGATCTGGCAGCTAGATATAGTGAAAATCGTCTTCCCTCCTTGCAGAGGCTCAGGAGTGTTTCCGCTCACTGACGGAAACTTCCGATCTCTTTGTTGGGCTGAGCGGCCCTCTTTAAGATGATGGCCCTACCCCGCTTTCTTTATGCCCTTCAGAATACTCTGGATGCAGTCCCTGCCAGTTATTTCTGCGAGATAGCCTGTTATGGGAAGGAAAGCCCCGTATTGCTTTGGCCAAGCTGATCCTCCCATGGTATGATGGAGGTATTGCCCTCCCAGATATCAAACGATATTATTGGTCTTCCCAGCTGGCTGCAATTAATCATGCAACATACGGGCCCGCAGCTGATCCAGGGTACGCAATGGACAGGTGGCTTCTTCCGGGGGGCAGTTACAATAGGGCGCTGTACTCCAAGCCAACGAAGCTGAATTTGACAGGACCAACCAAGCATGCAGTGAAGATCTGGCATGATGCTACGAACTCCTTGGGATGGAGGGACATGTTGACACTGGATACCCCTCTTTTTGACTCCGAAAAACTGGGCAAGCTGTGGAACACAAAGGGCTTTGATAAATGGGAACTGATAGGAATCTTGACTATTAAGGATGTATGGAACAGGGGGCGGATTAAAACATTCGCGGAAATGCAGGATGAATTTGAACTATCCAGCTCTGAATATTTCTGCTACGTGCAAGTTTGGCTCTCGTTGCAAACGGCCCTGTCTGCAGAGGTAGAGTTGCCGGAGGCGTCACCCCTTGAAGATAGAATCTTAGATGGTCATCTCCCGGATAAAACGATTTCCCTGATTTATAAAAAATTAATTAATAATAGAACTGATCTGCTTAGGGATTTGAGAGATAAGTGGATACGAGATGGAATAGAACTGGATGATGAAGACTGGCAATCAGCCAGGTAAGGCACCGCATTACTGTGCGCAGCGCTTGGCTTTGTAGGCGCTTCTTGCAATTTTAAATACCCGTTTTCTCTTCATTATTTTAATTGTGTTTGAAAATTATCCCCTGATTTTAAAACTCACCCGCCCCATTCTTGCACCTTAATAGTGCCCTGCACCGCTGCTTTGGCGGACTGCCCAGCGCGCCTTCCTCGAGCTTGAGCGCCATCTTGGGGGGATTCAGGGACGCTGACGCCTTTCATTGAGCGCTCTAGCAGTCAGGTTGACTGGCTAGAGGCAACTCGGCGCACATATTTAAAAGCCTGAAAGAGGTAGGGTCTGCCTGTAAGGCACCGCATTACTGCGCGCAGCGCTTGGCTTTGTAGGCGCTTCTTGCAATTTTAAATACCCGTTTTCTGTTCTTTATTTTAATTGTGTTTGAAAATTATCCCCTGATTTTAAAACTCACCCGCCGCATTCTTGCACCTTAATAGTGCCCTGCACCGCTGCTTTGGCGGACTGCCCAGCGCGCCTTCCTCGAGCTTGAGCGCCATCTTGGGGGTTTCAGGGACGCTGACGCCTTTCATTGAGCGCTCTAGCAGTCAGGTTGACTAGCTAGAGCCCTATATAGCTCCGGTATTATGGCGCGCAGCGCGTGCGTGCTGCGTGAGTGCCGGAGCGCCGCCAGAGTCACGCCAGAGTCACGCCAGAGTCACGCCAGAGTCCAGCCCGTCTGCGCTGAGGACGGGCTGGACGGCTGGTCGGCTGGAAATGCTGATAGTGATTCCACAGGCTTCAGGTACTCTAACCACGACCTGCTAAAGCTAAAGCCATCTGTCCTTCCATGCCATTATAGTTCTACTCCTGAGGTTCTTTTATTTCAACATCTTTTTTTATTAAGTCCCATTCTGAGACACACATAATAAAAGGGTCACATTGACACAGCGGTAAGCCTACAACCCTCATGGGGCCGGCCGCGTTGTATAACTCGTGGCGTAGACTCTGCGTGAGCTGGTACGTTCAATCATAATCGTCGTCGTGCGCATCAAGGTCAGTCCAGAACCCCAGTAAGTCGCTTAAAGGGGAGGTCCGTAAGCGCAGTCCACCACGCCCCAGTGATACCCCGCCTTATACACCACCCCGAAAGGTGGGCCGGTACGAACCGTTCAAACAGAAACAAACAACGGGCCGTAGAGGCCCAACACTCAACCAGAAGCCTATCAGAAGGCAGCAAAAAGAGTAGAGACAGAGACTAGAGGGAGCAGAAAGGAAGAGCAGAGGGAGCTAGGGGGGACAGCCAGGGCAGCGAGGACGAAAAGAGCCCAGGGAGGGGGGGGGGTGGCGCAGCCAGCTGAGCACCCTTCAGAAGGTCCACTCCAGTGACACAGGTTGCGAGGGGTAAAGGGGAGCACCGCATCCTCCACCAGCTGCAATGCTCGCAGCGCCGGGGGCATATTCCTAGCATATTCGCTCCTGCAAAGATAAGTCACTAGGGGCCGCCAAACCTTATCAAAGCGGGTCGTGCGAGACTGTAGCCTAGCCGAGAGTAGCTCCATAGTGATGACCTGCCACAATCTGCCAAACCATATAGCTAGAGGGGGAGCCTCCATCTTCTTCCAATACAGGGCGATAAGTTGTCTGGCGGCACCCAACATTTGCATCGCTATGGTCCAGTCACTGCGGGTCAGGGCCAGCAAGTCGGCAGGTTTAATTCCCAGCAACATTGTACTAGCAGCATCAGGCAGAGGAAATCCCAGCACCCCCCGAATGTGGCTCAACACCTCCTTCCAAAAGATAGCGATCACGGGGCAAGTCCACCAGATGTGTAGGAAGTATCCAGGCACATGATGGCACCTCCAGCAACCGGGCGGCACAGAGGGGAACATCCTGTGCAGACGTTGTGGCGTGTAGTACCACTGCGTCATTACCTTATATGCGTTTTCTTGTTGTGGCACGCTGCGATATATCTTAGGGACATCCCTCCAGAGGCGGGCCCATTGTGCCTGATCGATATCAGAGCCCAGCATCTCCTGCCATCGCCGCTGATACGGATGAGCAGGGGGAGTATGCGGATGTTGCAGAATTCGATAGATCTTAGATATAAGGCCAGTCGTGCCCGCACCAGAACGGGCTAGCCGCTCGAACGGGGTGAAGGCCCGGGTGGCCCCCGGGTATACCGCATCCGATAAGGCCCAATGACGCAGTTGGAGAAACTGCAATTCGGCCTCTGGGGGAAGATGGAACTCGTCCCGACAATGGGCAAAGGACTTAAAGGAGCTTCCATCAAAAAGATCCGTAAGGACTTTGCAGTCCTCTCGCGTCCACCTGCGAAAGGCGGTAGTGTGGTTGGCCGGTGGAAACCATGGGTTATCCTCTATGGGGGTGTGTGGTGAGGGAAAAGTCGTCAGGCCTCTCCGTACCGCCACCCCGTCCCACACGTTCAGAACCGTCTTCGTGGGGGCCGCCAAATAAGCACTAGGGGACCGTCCCGCCCTATGGATCCAGGCCAAGTTCCAGATGGTGCGACCTGTGACCGCCCGATCCAGATGTAGCCACCCCTTCTCACTCCGCCGAATACCCCACTCAATCACAAACCGCAAGTGAGCAGCCCAATAATAGTCCACCAGATTTGGGCATCCCAGTCCTCCGCGATCTCGCGGGGCCATAAGGAGTGCCTGAGAGAAGCGGGGTCTCTTGCCCCCCCAAATGAATTTAGTACAGTCCCTTTGCAAGGCTTCAATCTTCGGCAGAGGGATCGGCGTAGCAAGGCATTGAAACAGGTAGAGTACTTTGGGTAGTATAGACATTTTGATTGCGTTCAATCTACCCAGCCAAGAGGGGATAAGAGGCTTCCACTGCTGCAGATCATTGAGGACAGATTTGCGACATTCTGCCCAGTTGAGTGCCGACCAACCCTCCAAAGAGGGAGTCAGGGAGAGACCGAGGTATCGGATATGTTGGTCCGTCCATCGATAGGGGCACAATCGCTCTAGGAGAGGGATATCGGCCCGAAGGATCGTAAGGTTGAGTACCCTATTCTTATCGTGATTAATTTTCAAGCCGGAGGCGCCTTCGAAGGAGCAGAGCACTACGTGGAGCGCCGGTAAGGACTGTCGGGGCTCCGTGAGAGTGAGGATGAGGTCGTCCGCATATAATGCCACCTTATGGACTTGCCCACCCATCCGAACGCCGCGGATGTCTGGGTTTCGCCTGATCAAGTCCGCCAGAGGCTCAATCGCCAGAGCGAACAGCAGGGGCGAGAGGGGGCAGCCCTGCCTCGTCCCTCTGCCAATGGCGAACGGTTCCGTCAACCTCCCATTCACCCTGACCCGTGCCCGCGGCGCAACATAAGGTGCCATGATCCTGGCAATCATCTTTGGACCGAGCCCCATCTTCCAGAGGACCGCTTGGAGGAACACCCAGTCCACGCGATCAAACACTTTCTCAGCGTCCAATGACAGGAGGCACGCCGGAATGTGCCAGTGATGCACTTTCCCCACCAAGTGTGCCAATCTCCGCACATTATCGGCCCCTTGGCGGCCCCGGATGAAGCCCACTTGATCAGGGTCAACAAGGTCCGGCATGTGGGGATCAAGTCTTTTAGCCAGCACCTTCGTGTAAATTTTAAAATCAGTATTAAGCAGCGCAATCGGGAGATACGACAAGCAAAGTGCTGGATCTTTCCCAGGCTTAGGAACTAGAGCTATTTCCGCCATCCCCATGTCCGGGGAGGGACCCTGGCCCTCATCGAAGGAGGCAAAGAGTCTGAGAAGATAAGGACTCAATAGCCCCTGGAAAAGGCGGTAAAAGGAGAGCGGCAAGCCGTCAGGGCCTGGCGTCTTCCCCAAGTTCAGATCTTTGATGGCCTCAGTCACCTCAGCAAGCGAGAGTGGCTCTTCTAACCGTTCCGCCGCTTCGGAATGTAAGCGCGTCCCGCCGTAATGCTCCAGAACCTCCTCCGACTGGGCAGGGGCCAGCGGAGCCGCCGCGTACAAGGAGGCGTAGTAGTCTCGAAACGCCTCCATTTTAGTCTCCATCGCCGTCGCCCGGGACCCGTCTGGGAGCAGCACGTTCGCAATGTGGGATTTGGCCGCCTTGACCCTCAGTCGTCTCGCCAAAAGTTTCCCCACCTTATCCCCCCCGTCAAAGTGCAAGCGCTTCAGTGCCAAGAGAGATTTCTCCGCCCGGTTCGCTCATAGCATGCGCAACTGCCCCCGCAGATTAGCCAGGCGTCTCCGCGTCGTTAGTGTGGACTCCTCCTGATTCTGCGCCTCCGCCACCCGCAGGTCCGTTACCAGGCTTTCCTCCACCGCCCTCCTCTCCCGTGCCCTCGCAATCTCGAGGGAGGTGATATGGCCCCGAATTGTAGCCTTAAAGGCGTCCCACACCACTGGGAACGGCGTTTCCGGCAGATCGTTGAACTCAAAGTAGGAGGTAATGGCCATGCGGATGTCGTCAACCGACGCTGCATCTCTGAGGAGGTACGGGGGCAGATGCCATTTCCGTTCCCTAGGAGGGCCGCTCCGCAGATCTCTAAGAAGCAGCTCCACATGCGCATGGTCCGAGATGGATATGTCCGACATCTCCACATCCACCACATCACAAAGCAGATCGTGAGATATGAACATATGATCGATGCGGGAGTAAGAGCGGTGAGCACCAGAATAAAAAGAGTATTCCCTTTTTTCGGGGGAGAAGTAGCGCCACGCGTCGAAGAGACCTAAGTCGCCTATTTGCTTGCGTAGAGCCGAGGACATCGCCCCTGCTCCATGAAAGGAGCCCGCACTCCGGTCCATCGTAGGGCACCATACCAGGTTAAAGTCGCCCCCGAGAACAATCGAGGGCCCACCCCGGAGGACGTGATCGCGCTGAAGATCCCGAAGGAAGCGATCCTGTGCCAGGTTGGGCGCATACACATTGCACAGCGTAAGACGGCGGGAACCCACCTCGACCGACACCTTGAGGAAACGGCCGTCACCACCCCGGAAGAGCTTGTCAGAACCCCGCCTGATGCCAGCCTTGCACAAAATTGCCACCCCTGCCGTTTTCGTGTCCGCAGCCGCCCAGTATTGGAGGGGGTATCTAGGGTGCGCCATGCGCCTTGTATCAGCCCGGAGAAGGTGGGTCTCTTGTATGAAAATGATGTCCGGGTCATGTCGCAGGAAATAATGCCAGAGCTGTTGGCGCTTATTAGGTGAATTAAGGCCCTTAACATTGAGTGATAAAATCTTAAGGGATCTGGTTGCATCATTCATCATCGTAGGGATCCCTGAAATAGGAACGCAAAGCTACGCGCAGCAGAGCACCCACTGGCCAAGAGCCCCACCCAGAGAGCCCGCCCCCCCCACCCCACCACCCCCCACCCCCAGCCCCCATAATAGACAGAAAAAGGAAGGAAAGAGAGAAAGGAGAGGAGAAAGAAAGCCAAATGAAGAAGCCAAACTTTCAGCAGCCTGTAGGGCTGACGGCATAGACCGTTAAGGTGTGGCCAACAGGGCCAAATTACACTGTCTCCAGAGTAGGGCATCCTACACCCACGGGTTTGAATGTCCATCGGGATGTCACTCCCAGGAGACAGTTCTGGTAGAACATGACTGGCCGGAAACACTAGGAGGTATGGAGCCCCCACCCTCCCAGGCCCGGCACAAGGGGATCAGGAGTCCAAGCAACCTCCCTCCCGCCACACAGCCATCCCCTGCCCGCCGGAGGGGTGTGAGGGAACAGTACCTCAAGTAGTGTGCCGCATGTGCGCTGTCCATCTCACGGTGTAGAGGGCCGCCCCGCAGGGGAGCGTTCCGCATGGTCGATCTCCGCTTCCTCTAGCGCTCTAATGTGGGCGATAACGTCCTGCCTGGCTTGGCTGGTTGTTGGTGCGTCAACAGGTGACGCTCGCTGTCTCCTCGGCACCGTGGTCCAGTCCGGGTCAAGCGGTGTCCTCTTGCGTGGAGGGTGACGAGAGGGGCTCACCGGAGGAGAGCCCGCAATGTTGAGGAGCCGCGCCGCCTCGTTGTAGGACCGCAAGAATTTACGCTTACCCTCCCATTGAAAGATAAGTGCAAAGGGATGGCCCCATTGATATGGGATGTTCATGGACCGCAGCTTCTCCGTTACTGGGCGAAAAGCGCGTCGTCGCTTCAGAGTATTGGGTGCTAGGTCTTGGAAGAGTTGTATCTTGTGGCCCTTGTATTGTAGGTCCGGCTTGTCTCGTGCGCGCTTCCAAATCTCCTCCTTCTCCACAAAGAAATGCACCCGCGTAATAATGTCCGGGAGAAGCCCCGATCTCCCCACAGGCGCCGCCACCCGGTGAGCCCGGTCTAGTGTGGGAGGTGATACATCCTTGTCGCCCCGCACCTCGTGGAGGAGTTGCGCCACAAAGTCCATTACGTCCTCCCCTTCTTCGCCGAGTGGCACGCCGCGGATGCGGAGGTTGTTTCGTCGACCCCGATTCTCCAAGTCCTCCTGCTTGATTTGGAGTTCAATATTTTGTTCCTCCAGGGCGGTTAAGCGCTGCCATAGGTGTTCCTGGTCCTCGGTGCGCGTGTCCGCGGTTCTCTCCAGACTGTCCACGCGGTCCCCCAGTTCCGCGACCTCCTTCCTGAGTTCTGTGACGCAGGAGTGGACCTCTGTCCTCAGGGATCCGATCTCGGCCTTAAGGTCAGTCATGAAGGCGGCCATGAACGCTTGTGTGACCGGAGGGGAATCCACCATTTCCGCAGGTGGGCCCCCACTGGCCGCTGGTACTCCCACTTTGCCCCACATGGCCGTCACCGGGTTTCCCTTGGGGGTCAGCGCCGGTTCCGCCTTGCTGCTCCTGTTCGTGCGCGTCATCCTCCGCGCGGTCTAAAGAGTGCCGCCTAAGCCGTGTCAGGGCCCCTGCCCGTTGTAGGTCGTGCGGGCAAAGTCAAAAAAGGGGGGGGGGAACACTGGCGCGAAATCCCAACGCACCCAGGGGTTCCGGGCTCTGCACTGTCACCCCCCGCAGCGGTGAGCTCCCTGCACACCCCCCGTGGCAGAGCAGGTAGACCAGGGATCACCAGGCAACAGCACCTCACTTTCGAACGCACCGACGCGGATCAGACCTTCCGCAGGAATCTTCCAGCTCAGGGGTATGCCTCAGGTATGAGAGGCCGGTCAGGCCAGGGAACAGACCTCCCTCAGCAGTGGGGACCCACGCAGTGCTCGCATTCAACTCCCACTGGTAACGGTCAGAGGAGGTCACTATCTCCCCAGGGGGGGGGCCGGCACCGGATAGCGCCACCCACAGCAGTTCCAAGTCTTCACTCACCCCCAGGGAGGAGCCGCTGTATTGCCGCGCTGTCACGGCGTCTCTATGCGGGCCTGTATCGTGGCTGGCGCCGTCCGCTCTTCAAAGTGCCCCAGGGGCACCGTCCGCACCAGAGCTCCGCTCCGATCCTCACCGCCGCTCCCCGCCGCAGTTCCGCTTCTCCTCCGCAGCACGCTGGGGAGGCGAGATCAGGAGCACCTCCGACCCCCGTTGGGTCCGGGCAGCAGGTCCCGCTGCCTCCCAGCTCCGCCTTGACACGCGGGGGCCTGAGCGCACCGGACACAGAAGCCACCCAGGGGTCTCAGCCCGGTCACCACCTCTCACCTCAGCGGCCACAGGTAAGGGCGCGGTAGTCTCCCCGTGTGGGAAGGGCGGGGGTAGCTTCAGCTGGTGGCCGCCGACGCTCACAGCGTCCGCTGGGCTCCGCCGTAGGCCGCTCCCTCAGGGTCGCAAGATGGCGGACGGGCCGGCCGGTCCCGCCTGGAGTGAGCCGTCCGCTCGCTTCTGCCTTCCACTAGGCGTAGCACGGAGGCACCAAACACAAAAGTACTGCCCAGCTTGTCGGGGGCTCCGGGGAGGTGTGTAGCGGGTCTGGACACCCCGAGATCCGCTTTAATCGCCAATGAAAGGCCCAACGGCGGCGGGAGCTCCGCAGCAGTGCGTCAGCTCACATCGCCGGTCAAGCCACGCCCCCCTGAGGTTCTTTTAAATATACCCCGTTGTGGTTGCTTCCAGGAGGGCCATGGGGTTTCTGGTTTTCCCTCGGCTCCTTGTCAGTCGGGACAGAGCCGTAACATGGGAGGTAGTGTCTTGAGGGAAAATGGTTTCCTTATCAATGCTCGTTCTTTAATTAAGCACAATGTCGCTTTTAGGGATTTTGTTCTAGACAGAAAACCCACTTGGGTTTTCGTCACAGAAACCTGGGCAAAAGATTCCTCGGGTCCAGACCTAGTGGAAGCAGTTCCAGAAGGCTACTTCTTTGCGAGGCTGGATAGAGCAGGACGTAGAGGAGGAGGGTTGGGCATCCTATATAGGGATAGTCTCCTATGTCACATTTCACCGCTATCTGACCCTCTGGATGCTGTTCAGGCCCTACACTTTTCTTTAAAAGGCTCCTTTGAGATTCCATTCACTGGGGTCCTAATTTACCGCCCCCCTGGGTCTAGAACTGAGTTTAGACATACTATGCTAAATATCCTAGAACCATATTTTGGCTGCGAGCATCTTATGGTCCTGGGAGATCTGAACTATCATCTAGAGAATTTGGAGTCCAGTGATACCATCTCCCTGCTCGATGCTCTGTCTGCCTGTGGGCTGAACCAGCTTGTGAGGGGTGCCACCCATCAAGCGGGCCATACGCTTGATGGAGTTTTTTCAAACGATGGAAGGTTGACAGTTAATGATCCTTTCCGCCTCTCATGGTCTGACCACTATGCTGTTCCAATAGAAATGTCCTGTCTTACTATGGATAGCAATGCAAGGGGTTTAAGTAAGATGGAATCTCGGCGAACCCTTAAGAACATCTCTAATAGCACCCTTGCCCCTAGGATTCCCAGTATGACAATTTCTCAGGAGGAAGACGTATGTCTGGCGGTCTCTGAGCTAGAAAAGGCCATCACTACGGCGCTTGATGAACTTGCCCCCGTCCGCATGCGTTACTCTGCCAGGAAAAAGCCGTCGGCCCCTTGGTTCTCAGAGCCATTAAGACTCCTCAGGCAGGGAGTCAGGAGGCAGGAACGTCTCTGGTTGCCCAGTTGGGATCTGAGGGAAAAAGAGGCTCATAAAATCCTATTGAGGGGCTATAAGGCGGAGGTAATAAGAGCTAAGCAACAATATTTTACTGCTTGTACCACCTCACTTTCCTCCCCGAAAGAGCTCTTCAAGATTGTTGATTCCCTGACTTCCCTTCAGATTCCTGATCCCGTTATTGGCTCTCAGCAGCTGTGTAATAACATTGCCTTTTTCTTCCAGGCCACGATTGCTGATATCTATTCGGCCCTAGAGCTTCAGAAGGCCTCGATCTCTGATTCCTCTGGTCCCTCTGTGTCTGCCCTCGGGGCGCCTGGCCTCTTTTCCTCCTCTTTTACTACTTCAGGAACTAGAGAATCTTCTAACTAAGACCAGATCAGGCTCCCCCCTGGATCCTTGTCCTCTTAAGCTCCTCAAGCAGTGTAAGGAAACTCTTCTGCCCCCCCCTTTTAGATATCATGAATAGGGCAATGAGGGTTGGCACTTTTCCTCAGCAATGGAAGAGGGCAGTGGTAAAGCCACTGCTTAAGAAGCCAACATTGGACCCAGGGGTACTTAAAAACTTTCGCCCTATTTCGCTGCTCCCTGCCCCAGCGAAGATGCTGGAAACACATCTCAACAAGCATCTCACGGCCTTTCTGGAAAACTCTGGTCATTTGGATCATTCGCAGCACGGATTCAGGAGGGAACATAGCACCGAGTCGGCCCTTACCATAGTGGTGGACAACATCCGCACCCAAGTTGATAAGGGCCAGACCACCCTCCTCATCCTGTTAGACCTTACGGCTGCATTTGACACCCTTTCTCCCTCGGTTTTAATATCTCGCCTGAGGGAGATTGGGGTGGAGGGGTCCACTCTTAGTCTGCTGACCTCCTTCATTGACCAGAGGGAACAGAGAGTGAAGCTTGGGGAGTTTCTATCTCCATCCCTGTCTGTGCACTGTGGGGTCCCTCAGGGGTCGGCATTAAGTCCGACCCTTTTCAACATCTATGTGACCCCACTTGCCAGACTGATAAGATCTTTTGGGATGGAGGTAGTCTCCTACGCCGACGATACCCAGATCCTGGTCTCCCTCTCCCAGCCTGTCAGCGCGGCTGCCTCCAATTTTAGATTCTGTATGGAGGCAGTCGCTCAATGGATGATTCACAATTCATTGAAACTTAATGGTGAGAAGACGGAGATCTTGGTGTTTGGAGGAAAGGAGGATATCTGGTCGGCAAACTGGTGGCCCGTTTCTCTGGGTGCCTGCCCGGTACCTGCTGCTCTGGCTAAAAACCTAGGAGTCTTGATCGACCCTACTCTCAGTATGCGTCAGCAGGTGAATAGAACAGTCTCCACCTGCTGGGGCATAATTCACATCTTGAGGAAGATTAAACACTATCTATCCCAACAGGCGAGAAAGCAAGTTGTGGTTGCACTCATAGGCTCCCGACTTGATTACTGTAATGCGCTGTATGCAGGACCCAACAGGGGGTTGCTGCAGCGTATACAAATGGTCCAGAACGCGGCGGCCAAGTTTGTGCTAGATTTACCCAAACGTGCGTCAGCCACTTCCGCAAGGAAATCGTTACACTGGCTCCCCATTGAGGACAGGATTTCCTTTAAAATCATGTGCCTGACCTATGGCGCCTTAGCGAGAAATAGGTCAGCAGGGATTGGTGCTCTCCTGGCCCCCTACAGCCCTTCTAGAAATTTGCGTTCCGCCAACAAGTCTCTGCTATCAGTACCACGCATTCGCAGAGCTAAATGGGGTGGCAGAGCTTTTTCTACCATAGCACCAAAAATGTGGAACGCTCTTCCTGTGGAAACTAAGTCCCTTCCCACTATGCAGTCCTTTAGAAAGGCCCTGAAGACTCGGCTATTTGCTAAAGCATACCTGTAGTTCTGTTTTGCCTTTTTTGTGATTTATTTTGATAGGCGCCTTGATGCCTTCGGGTTTTAGTTGCGCATTATAAATTTTCTTTCATTCATTTCTTTCAGCCATCTCTTTCCCGAAGGTTGTTGCTATTCCCGCAAGGTTACAGCTCATACAGTTGAAGATTTTACACAGGGTTTATGTCACCGGCCCCCGATTAGTTCAGATGGGGTTGGCGGATGAAGGACTGTGTAGACGCAAATGTGGTCTCATGGGTACATTCTCTCATATTATTTGGGAGTGCCGAGAAATAGCCCAGTATTGGGGGGAGATTCACAATATTATTCATGAAGTCACGGGTGTAGCCTTGCTGCCAGAGGCGCGTAGATGCCTCCTTAACATATGGGAACCCACTGATCTTACTACTGCGCAAACACAATGGGTCACATTGGGCTGTATGGTAGCTAAAAGAAATATTGCCAAGAAGTGGTGCTCGGACTCGCCGCCCACCCTTAGGGAATGGAAACGGACATGGACTGGAGTATGTTTTGAGAAAAAACAGTGTATGTGGCGAGGGGACACCCCCGAAAATGGACATTAATCTGGGGTCAGTGTAACGAGTACAGAGGGGGGATTTGTGTACCACATAGAGATTCTGTTATTGATGTTTCCTCATCCCCGTGAAGTCTCTTGGCAACTATGCACTTTTGTTCCTCACCTCCCCCCCCTTCTACAAATGTAATGCTGAATGTAATGTGATTTTTCCGTATTGTGTCTTTTGTTGATGCCTTGTTCAATAAAAAGAATTGTAAAAAAAAAGACTCTTAAAAAAATATTCGGGGTATTCATTCTGGCCTTGTCACCCATCGGTCTGTTGTAGAGTCATTCACATTGCTCTTTCACTCAGCGCCGAAACCACATGGGGAAATAGGTCTGCCCACTTCAGCCATGGTTCCCTTCCGTGTAAGTGATGGCACGATGCCCAGCACAATGTCATCACCCACATAGGAAAAAGTCCCCTTCAGTGCGACAATCGGTCCTCTTTTTAAAATTTTTTTTTTTTTTTTTATATTAACTACTTTATTGTGCAAGGGCAAATAGCTCCACAAACACTAATACTGGCTCCATGCACCGCTTTGAAATGTGATACATCCTGTGCAGTCACTGTAAGTGTCACACATCTTTGCTCACACACAGGTGGCCTTCTTTGAATGGTTTTTGGGGATGATTTTCATCATTCAAAGATTGCCGACACCACGTACATGCACCGGCAGTCATCTTTGAATGGTTTTTGTGATGATTTTCATAATTTAAAGACTGCCGACACTATGTACATGCACCAGCAGCCATCTTTGAAGACTGCTGACATCATCTTCATGCACCCCGCAGCCATCTTTGAATGGTTTTTGTGATAATTTTCATCATTCAAAGACTGCCGACACTGTGTACATGCACCGGCAGCCATCTTTGAATACGTTTGGCTATACTGTAAAAACCATTCAAATTCAAAGACAGACGTCCTAACTTGGTATTTTCTATGTGGGTGATAACATTGTGCTTGTGTAGAATGTGCACGCACAGGTGGCCATCTGTGATTTTTCTTGTTTTACAAAAGTAAGACAAAAATGTTATTGTCCCACCTTGCATATAAACCTTCATTACAAAAACCATTCAAAGATGGCTAGGCATGCATATGCATGCACGTTCACACATGAACCTCCATCATTGAGTGGTCTTTTCAAAAACGTTTTACAAAAACCATTTCCAAAGAAAACGAACATCGGCAAATACAAATGGTAGGCAGCCAACTCAAAACCTACTGGCTTTGCCAGTGCTTGTTCTTGATGTTTTGTTAGTGTTGTTTTGTTTTTCACCCAACACATGACTCTTGTATATCCCCACTGTGAACTACGTCCCCTCTTGGTAGTAGTAGTAGTAGAAACAGCTTTATTTCGATATATTGAACATATCTTAAAAAGCATTACAGAGCAAAATAAGAACATTAAAATCACGATACAATCAGAGAGCACTCTGTTCCTTGATACAAATATACAAATTAGTCATTGATTAATACCATACAAATAAAACATTGGCACAAGTACAATAGGTATTTATGGGAGACTCAGTAGCCTAGAGGATCTAACCCGCCACGCCCAACCAAGGAATTTGGCCAGGCAACAGGCAAACAGGGGGCGGGGATCTAATCTTAAAATTCGTATGGCCTCCAGATGAGATCTGGTGCCAAGGGTCCTGCAGAGTGGCTTCAGCCAAACGCGGCGAGGGACTGCATAGACTGGGCATTCAAACAGTAAGTGAGAGACTGTCTCGGGCCTATTTACACAGAAAGGGCAATTCGATGTTGTTTGCGCCGGTATTTTCCAGCTGACAGTCAATTCCCCCTCTGGCAGTGAGCCCACCCTGAACTTGAAATAAAGTGCCCTATCCCAGGATTTGGAAATCATATCTAAGTATGGTTCGCAAAAGGGGACCTCCTTAACCATCAAAAATTCTACAGTGGTTCTGCACAGTTTAGAGCTGCAGTTCCTGCCATGCGTCACCCATGACCAATATAGCTTCTTTAGGATCTGTTTAGGCGGGGCAGTTCTATTAGCCCAGGAATCCTCAAGGCCCAGGTCACAAAGAAGGCACTTAACTTCTCTTAACCACCGGACCTTATACCAGCCAGATGTTGAGAGTAGTTCACTTAGGCCTTCGGCATAACTAGATAGTTCAGGTACCCTCCAGATTCGTGCCCATAGGAGGAGGGGGCGCAACCTCGCCTGATCACTTATTGGGCGAGTGCCCGCATCTAAGAGAAGTGGGAGAGATGGTGTGCTATGCGGTAAGCCCATAAGATCTTTGTGGAATTTATTTTCAGAGTGGGTCAGAAAGTCTACTTTCTGAACACCCCGCAGTTCAGACCCATACAAAGCTGCGCTCACCCCCCTTGCCCTGTAGATGTCCAGAACAGGACCAACGGGTTTAAGTGCAAAGGTACGTTGTTCCTTCAAAAGTGCCCCTACCACCCTCTTATGAGTCAACAATATCTTTTGGTGGTGAGGTTTCCAACTCATGGAATGACATAGGCGAATACCTAAATAATCGAACTCTTTTACCCTCTCGAGTGGGACAGAGTCCAAGGAAGGTGGAATAACAGTTTTCCTTGGGGGGTTTAGGACCAGGAACTTAGTTTTGCCTACATTAATAGCAAGACCCCTAGATTCACAGAAGTCCTTGAAGCTGGTGAGTAGGCGTTGCAAGCCTACTGGGGTTTTTGAGATCAGGAGGGTGTCATCTGCAAATAGGAGGGTGGGGATTTTCCTACCAGCCAGGGTAGGTGCATCTGCTGGTTGGTTGAGAAGGTGCTCCACCACTCCATTTACATATAGTGAAAACAGAGTGGGGGCTAGCACACAACCCTGGCGGACACCCCTATTTACAGGGATACGTGATGTTTTTTGACCCTGATCACCCCACCTAATCTGTGCAAAGTTGCTCTCGTGTAACTTTAGGAGCAAATTTAGTAGGTATGGAGGGATTCCCAGTGCTTCGAGGACACTCCACAATTGGACACGCGGAACCAGGTCAAAGGCAGTCCATAAATCTATGAACGCAAGGTACAGACTGCCCTTGCCCAGTACAACCACTTTCCAGTAGATCATTAATAGCCGGAAAGTCTGTTCAATGGTCCCCGTTCCGGATCTGAAACCAGCCTGGTAGTCTGAAAGAATTTGTTTTTCCTCGACCCACTGCAAAACTCTTCCTAGCAAAACCTTGCCAGCTACCTTCTGCGTGGAGTCCAGCAAGCTAATTGGGCGGTAGTTTGCGGGATCGTCCTGGCTCCCTTTTTTAAAAATTGGGACGACCTCCGCGCCCCTCCATGAGTCGGGCAGGTGCCCACCCAACAAGACAGCGTTTAGAAGTAAGGCAATAAGTCTGCTCCACTCTTCTGGGTTAGCCCGTAGTAGGTCACCTGGGATTCCGTCGGGTCCCGCAGCCTTATTCGGGACCAGGCACTTAATCGCCCCCTCTACTTCCTTGGCAAGAAAGCAATTATCCTCATTATGATGATCAGGACATTCAATGTACGGCAGATCCAACGGACTGACTGGAGGACCCCCAGATAGGGAGTAAAGTTGAAGAAAATGGGCGTACCACGCCTCCTCAGTTATATTACATGTCAATAGGGAGTCCGCGGGTTTATCCCTTGCTCTCATCAATTCCCAGAAGCCCTTCGAGTCTTTCTTGGAGCTGGCCGCCATTAGATCATTCCAGAATTTAGTTTCGTGGTCGGCCCTTGCCGTGACTAGTGCTTTTTTGTAGCCTTTCCTAGCAAGGCTGATGAGTCCAGCAACTTTGGATTTCACTGCTCTGATGAGTTCACGTTTTGCAGAGCGGCAGGCTGGGGAAAGCCAACTCGCGCCGCTCTTTGGCACGCCTCTTTTCTTATCCCTTGCACCTGTTGAGTGGATAGTGAACAATTCACCTAGTGCTTTAGTTGTATCTATAAACAGTTTCGGGGCATCAGAACTACTGAGTCCCGGGGAGTCCAACCGCACCTTCACAGAAGACATTATAGATTTAGCTAGTGTCATCCTTCCCTCATCCGCAGCAACCTTCTTCCATTTTAGCCGCCTACCACAGTTCGAGGGGCGTACTTCATGCGTTGATTTCCATGTATGTGATGGTGGAATTGGGGTCATACCCTTCCAGGGGGGGGTCAGAATCAGGGCTATTGGATTGTGGTCACTATCAGTAGTTGGCAGGACCTCCATGTCATGGAAATGTGCCCAAAGGCTATGGTTCAACAATATATAGTCGATCCGTGAGGTATGGCCCACCCTGTTGTATGTATGAGCCCCATGGGAGTCGGACTTGGATCTACTGTTAGTTGCTCTAAGGCCAAATTCTAGACATAGAGCATTCAGATCTATGGCGCTCTGAGTCCATTTTTTGATGGGGGAGAGAGAGAGCGCTGGAATACCTCTCGTAGCATCTTCTTCCCAGATATCTAGGATATCCTCACTGGCAAGTGGTTCAAAGGAACAGTTAAGGTCCCCCGCCAGTAGAACAAGGGAGTCAGCCTTACAGGATCCGAGCTCCTCCTCAATACCTGTAAGTGGTAGCATGGAGACACCACCCCTTGCACCTCTTAAATAGATGTTAAAGACTTCTAGCTTTTTCCCCCCATGGCATTTGATTGAGACTCTCTGTAGATCGGGAGATTTTGTGGGTATGTGTCTGGTAGTTAGCCCCAGCGAAATACTAACCCAGATTAAGAGGCCACCGGACGGGCGGCCTTTACTTCCAGGTGGTTGGGACGCAGGCACAAAGTAGGTAGTATAACCCACCCTGTGTCTTGGTTCCAAGCACCATGTTTCCTGCAACAGACAAATCCCGAAGGATTCGACAAAGGAGTTCCAGTCAGGAATGTCGGTGTTACGAGCAAGTCCTGCTACATTCCAGCTGAGAACCCTCAACGCTGGCCTACTTACGTCCCTCGACCCTGATGTGGAGGCAGACACAAGGGGTTTGGGAGCGGGGCTAGGACTTCTCGCTACAAAAAGCGACGATGGGTCCTCATCATCTTCCCCCAATAGGGATTGTTTTTCCTTCACCCTTACAAAATTAATTTCCTGCGGATCATAATCACTGGCAACATTATTTCTATGGCCAAATAGGGAGACTAGTGACTGTATTGTTGCGGAGGTCTGTAGCAAAGTACTTGGAGCATGGGCTGCCTTGTTAGTAAGGTGAACTACGTCCCCTCTTGGTATCTTGGTGAGCGTGTGGTGTGAATGGGTGTTCATGACAAGGCGCTTGAAAGCCCTGGTGGAGAGGCGGGAAGACAGTGTGAGTGTCTCAAAGGGCCTGTCCCTGAGTTACAAAGGAGTTCAGTCCACATGCTCATTCAGTCCTTGGCCTTTTGGTAGAGCGCATAGAGCGATTGATACATATTTCTTAATAGTTGTTATGAGTGTATTGGAAATTGTATGATGGGGATACAAAGTTATAGTATACTCTATTTCACCCTTTCTTTCCTATTCTCTCTCTTTCTATCATCCTTTGCCTAATTTTCCAGCAAGTCAATGTAGAGGGGATTAGCTAAACATGTACACCAATGTACCTGTATTTACTGCAACACAAGTTAAGTTTGGCTAAACCTCGTAACAGGAATGCTAATGTACTTGTTTATAAAAATCTATAAAATACTTTGAAATTAAAAAGAAATATAACCGGTACCAACAAAAAAGAAAATGCTTTGAGCCATTTAAAAAAATTTAAGTGTGGGGTTTAGAGGGACTGCCCAAATGAACCAGGACAAAAATGAATACTGCTCTAAGAGAGAAGGAAGCACCACAGTATCATGCCCTTGCCTGTTACAAACATCCAGGGTGGCATAGCAGACAGACAGGGTCGCAGGAGTGAAACGCAGGCCACCCCAGTCTCAGCCCTGCAGGGGGCCCCCCACAACCCTTCAGCGGGCCCCAAGTCATCGGAAGGCCCAAATTGGGCTCAACTCCAGTGAATATCTACGTTACCCCATTGCAGGGTTAGACTGACACAGAAAATAGGCACAGGCACTAACAAGCATTTGCAATGCAATAGGTCTCGCATTAGGAAAGTTTGAGCTATTGGTATTGTAAATGACACATTTTTTATTTATGTGTTGGTTTTGAAAATAGTGAAATTAATAGCTTTGTCATTTACAATGCCAATAGTTATAACTTTTGCAAATGTGACACCTATAGCATTTGTAATGCAATATGTGTTGTATTTACGTGACTTACATGCATTGATATTACAAATAACAATGGATTTTATTATTTTTAATAATACTTAAATAAAAGTTATTGTAATTTATAATGGCAATAGCTTAAACTTTTGTAAATAACGTTTGTGAAGATTATGTTCAGTGTATTTTATTGTGACAAAATCCAAGAACATAAGTGAAATATTAACATCTTTTTGTGACATTTGTAATAAAGCTTGAAACATTGAAAGAACATATTTGAACCAGTTGTTGTTGAATGGCTGCACAGATTGATGCTGTGGTGGTGCTAAGTGATGTTGTGGTGGCGAATGAGTGATGCTGTGGTGTTCAGTGATGCTGTGGTAGCGCATAGTAATGTTGTGGTGCCCCTGAGTGATGCTGTGGTGGTGCTGAGTGATGCTATATGCTATGCTATGTTTTGTTTTGCTATCCTATGCTTTGATTTTGTATGCCATGCTGTGTTGTGTTATACTATGCTATGTTTTGTTTTGTCATGCTATGTTTTGCTATGCTATGCTTTGTTATGCTGTGCTATGTTATGTTATGCGTACTATGCTTTGCTATGCTATGTTTTGTAATGCCATGCGGTTTTGTTGTGTTTTGTTATGCTATGTTTTGTTGTGTTTTGCTATGTTTTGTTATGCTATGTTTTGTTATGCTATGCTTTGTTTTGTTATGTTATGCTATGTTGTGTTATGTTATGCTATGTTTTGTTCTGCTATGTTTTGTTGTGTTTTGTTATGTTATGCTATGTTTTGTTATACTATGCTATGTTTTGTTTTGCTATGCTTTATGTTATGCTATGCTTTGTTTTGTTATGTTTTGTTATGCTATGTTTTGTTGTGTTTTCTTATGCTATGCTATGTTTTGTTATGCTATGCTATGTTTTGTTATGCTATGCTTTGTTTTGTTATGCTATGTTTTGTTATGCCAGCTATGTTTTGTTGTGTTTTGTTATGCTATGCTATGATTTGTTGTTTTTAGCTATCCTATGCTTTGTTTTGTTATGCTATGCTATGCTATGTTTTGCTATTCTATGCTTTGTTATGCTATGCTGTGTTTTGTTATGTGTGTGTGTGTTTGTGTTTGTGTGTGGTTGTGTGTGTGTGTGTGTTTGTGTGTGGGGTTTTGCGTGTGTGCGGTTTTGCGTGTGTGTGGTTGTTTTTGTGTGTGTGGGGGTGTGTGTGGGGGTGTGTGTGTGGGTGTGTGTGTGTGGGGGTGTGTGTGTGGGGGTGTGTGTGTGGGGGGTGTGTGTGTGGGGGGGTGTGTGTGGGGGGGGTGGGTGTGGGGGGTGTGTGTGTGGGGGGTGTGTGTGTGGGGGGGGTGTGTGTGTGGGGGGGGGTGTGTGGGGGGTGTGGGTGTGAGGGGGCGTGTGTGTGAGGGGGCAGTGTGTGAGGGGCAGTGTGTGAGGGGGCAGTGTGTGAGGGGGTTGTGTATTTGTGTGTGGTTGGGTGTGTGTGGTTGGGTATGTGTGTGTGGTTGAGTATGTGTGTGTGGTTGGTTGTGTGTGTGGGGTTGGTTGTGTTTGGGGTTGTGTGTGTGTATGGGGTTGTGTGTGGGGGGGTTGTGTGTGTGGTGTTGCGTGTGTGTGTGTGTTTTGGTGTTTGTGTGTGTGGGGGTTGTGTGGGAGTGTGTGTGAGGGGGTAGCGTGTGAGGGGGCAGTGTGTGGGGGCAGCGTGTGAGGGGGCAGTGTGTGAGGGGGCAGTGTGTGTGGGTGTGTGTGGTTGGGTATGTGTATGGGGTTGGGTATGTGTGTGGGGTTGTGTGTGTGGGGCGTTGTGTGTGGGGCGTTGTGTGTGGGGTTGTGTGTGTGGGGGGTTGTGTGTGGGGGGGTTGTGTGTGTGTGTGGGGTTGTGTGTGGTTTTGCATGTGTGTGCGGTTTTGTGTGTGTTTGTGGGTGGGGGGGTGTGAGGGGGCAGTGTGTGAGGGGGCAGTGTGTGAGTAGGTTGTGTGGGTGTGTGTGTGGGAAGGTGTTGGGGGGGTTGTGTGTGTGTGTGTGGGGTTGTGTGTGTGTTTGTGGGGTTGTGTGGGTGTGTGTGTGGGGTTGTGTGTGTGGGTGTGGTTTTGTGTGTGTGGGGTTGTGGGTGTGTGTGTGAGGGGTTGTGTGTGTGTGTGTTATATAGCTCCTATATATCCTTATATCGTGTTAAGTTAGCATAGGTACATTTGAGATTTAAACGCCATTTTTCCTTTCTTGCAACTTCTGCACACGACCCTTAATTGTTGACTTAGCTTTCAACCTAGTTGTTTGCCGTGGTGTATGTGAGAATAATATGTTATTGCTCTGATATCAGTTTTGTTTAATAAACCATGTCTGCACGGAGAGTGCTGAAGTTTCAGGAGCAACACGATATGGAATTGTTATGAGGTCTGATCTCCACGCCTTCATAGTCATAACACAAGTGCAGCCTTTGCCAACTTGGGCTTGAGGCGGGATTGATATTGCTTTGCACGAGAATTGTTAACACACTTGATGCGGTGCACATGCAGAGAGAGCTGGTGTATGCTGATGTGATTCCTTCATGCTAGGACACTACGGTATGGGCCCGCCCTAAAACAACCCAAAGAGACCTTCTTAGCTAATAATATAATATATGTGTTAGGGAGGGTGAGAGATAAGTGTTGTTAACTCTTATTCATTACAGCATGTTAACATGCTGTCACCATTCGCTTTTTATGTCTTAGTAACTATGCTGATAATTTTGCTACTGATAATAAGTATACTTGTATTATCTAAGATACTGCGCCTGAGAAGACGGCATTAGTAAATAAACATTTCAAATGCACATGTGTCTTCTTTACTCCATGTTCTGGTTTGTAATGATAATATAACGAAAGAGTGTTCATGAGTTCCACGTACCCTGAGGTACTGTAAGTTCATGTTCTGGTTTGTCTAAACATTGGGAGTTTGATATGTCCAATGAGACACTGTAGCTAGCTCGGTAAGGGGTGAGTTGGTTGCTAAGGTAAGTTTTGGGACACCCTAATTTGCCGAGGTTCCACTCCTCTGTGCACAGTTCTGTGTGAGTACAGAAACCCTGCAACATGGCGCCCAACGGTTTCGGTGGTCTTGTATCATGACACTCGAGTAGTTTATCGTTCATGCCTTAACCCCTTCACATCCGTTTCCGGAAAACGGGGTGTCGGTGAAACCTACCTATTTTTTGAAATAGGTCTTTATTCAAGCTTGATTCTTCCTTAAACGGTTTCTTTGAATTACTACCCAGTTGTGCTACAAAGTGTTCTTTGTGTGTTCTTGTTTCCAGTGTTGTCATGGCGGCGGTGGCTATTGCGCAG
This sequence comes from Lissotriton helveticus, assembly GCF_964261635.1. NCBI lineage: Eukaryota > Metazoa > Chordata > Amphibia > Caudata > Salamandridae > Lissotriton > Lissotriton helveticus. The sequence goes on from NC_136073.1 coordinate 864,437,611, forward strand.
CATAGTCGCGTAGCGGTACGCAACCATCTTCAGACGTACCAAGTCCCAGTAGATGGGATGGCTGTGATTTTCGTGGTATGTGCAGATCCGGCGTTTCCTTACGAGTTGTTTTACTCTTGGGTTACGTTTCCGGCTGTGGACGCTAATTCTGGTTTGTTCCACTCCTACACCGCCTCGGATGTCCCGGCTGAATATACGCCGTACAGGGCATTGGAAATACCTATTGATCATTGGCAGCATCGAGTTTGGTTTGATGGCGCCCTCCCCCACTCTTTGTCCGCAGCGAGGTTAGGTCCGCTCTCAATTCCAGGTACGAATTGGCCTGCGTTGGGTGGCTTTACCCCGCACCCGAATCACGGGGCTTGTACCCTAGCTGAAATTCGCAGGTTACATGTTGTTTCAATTTCCGTGATTCGTGCTTTAGTGCAATACATCGGTCGACATCTTCCTGGTGGTCCCCAGGGGGGTGCGGCCGCTCCCATGGAACGAGGCGGAATGCGTCTCAATCCAGTGATGGTTAATTCGGTTTTTGGTGCGCGTCCAGTTGACAACGATGACTTCCCATTCTGGCTAGCAGAGAAGTTTGATCAACTGGAGGCGGTTTTTCCGAATTCTACTCCTGCTGATAAACATAGAATGTTAACGATTACTCTACCGAAGGATATAACTCCTGAACTTGTTGACTGTGAGAGCTGGGGAAAAACATTTGCGGCAGTTTATACAAGGTGCTTCGGCACCCCGTCTATGACTGCCCTGCCTGAAATAATTAGACGTGTTCAGAATGATCACGGTCCAGAGGCAGCGGTTGAATTGGGTATGCGCCTGTGTGGTTCTTTTGAGATTGTAAGTGATCTCATTCTCTCCAATGTTGAAGGAGATGCAGTAAACTTTCAGGTGTCGAATGCTTTGGCTGCTCTGCCCGATGCCGACAAACCCCGCCAGTTAGCAAAGATTGTGGTGGCCGCTTATAAGACAATTGGCCGCACAAGTAGAGGTCTGAAATATTTTCCAGTAAAGGAGAAAAAACAACCTCAGGGACAATCTGCAGTGACAGATGTCCAACCCAAGTCCAAGAAACAAAATTGGCCTAAGAAACAAACTCAGGGGAAGACGAATACACAGACTCAGGATTCTTTTCCTGCAGTACAAGCACCTGCGCCGCCGGAAAAAGTTTATGATTTGCGCGATCGCGCGATGATTAAATCACCTGATCGATTTCAGGGTTCTGATCAACGCTCTCCTCGTTCCTTTCAGGAAACATCGGCCCCGAAGACCGGTGGAGGAGGAGGGGGTGGACGTGGACGTGGTGGCCAACAAGGACGTGGTCAGTCCCGCCAGACGGACGGCGCAGTGAAGCAGGAGGATTCTACGCCTAAGCGTCCGCAGTTTGCGAAGAAGAAAGTCGCAGCCTTAACAGCGCATAGATATGCCACAGATAGTGAGAACGCGGCTTCGGAATCTGACGTGGGCTCTGACCTTGCTGGACAGCGCGGCGGAGATTACCATAGTCAGGGAGGCGCTCCGTCCACTACTGAGGGTGACAGCGACTGAAGTGTTTGTTGTAATAGAAACAGCCGATACGAGATTAGCTCCCCCTGAAAGACTTTTTGAAATTGTCCTGTTAATTGAAGGTGACATACAACGTACTGTCAGAGGGGTATTTTGGGAGAACCTTTCGTCTACGTACGACATTTTGCTTTCCGAGGCTGACTGGCCCCCACCTTTTGTGCTCGCAGCGCCGCGAGGGGAGGAGGTAATCCTTCCCAGTTTCGCGCACACTGTCTCGACTGAGCATGCGCAACATTTTGCAGAAGAGTGGGCTCTGGCTCTTGCACCGGCTCTCTACCGCAACCAATGTGGTTGGGACAAATTGTCCCCATGCCACGAAATTCCTTTGCGGTCTGAGCCGCAGCCTCAGCCTCAATATCCCATACGGCGTGAAGCTAAAGCTGCCGTCGCAGAAATCCTTGAACAATTGGAATATCAGGGAGTTATTGAAACGTGTGTGTCACCAATGAATAATCCCCTTTTTACTGTGACCAAACCTGACGGATCATATCGTTTGGTATTGGATTACCGGCATTTGAACTCGCATTGCCGTAACTGTGCAGTACAGAATACTCACGGCTCTGCCCTAGTGGATAGTCTAGTGCGTAAGCGTTTCAAGACAACGCTTGACATTTCCAATGGTTTTTATGCCCACAGACTGGATGACTTTAGCTCCCAGTGGACAAGTTTTACGTCCGCTGGGGTGCAAAAACGCTTCCGGCGACTCCCAATGGGCTACAAAAATAGTCCTGGAGTCTTCACCTCCAGAATAGTCACTCTGTTGGAGGGAATCGATCCAGATGCATGTTCTTATGTGGATGATATTTATCTCACAGACGACGAGATTTGGATGCATCTGTGTCGAGTGAATTCTATAATTTGTACCTTTGCTGATATGGGTTACAAATTTAATTTTGCAAAATCGCACATTGCAGAACACACGGTGTTGTTCCTCGGCTATGAGCTGAACAATGAAGGTAGAGGCTTGGCTCCTCACTTCTTGGAGAAATGCGCACAATTGCGCGCTCCTACAACACTGAAAAAATTACAGTCTTTGCTGGGTTTTTTTAATTTCGGCAGAACTTACATTCCGGAATATGCCCAGCGTATCAAGCCTTTGTATGCTTTGATACAACCAACTTTCTCAAAATCATGCTGGCTGCCTGAGCATTCAGCCATTTTGCAATCCTTGCAGGCTGATCTGCTCGCTTCTAAATATTTACTGACTCGTGATAACCACACCAACCTGGTAATAAGAATAATTCCTGGGACGGTGGGTTTCACTTACCTCACTTTTAATGAAGGTGACACAGTACCTATTGCTTACAAGTCACACTTGTACACTTCGGCTGAGATGCGGTTTCCCACAGTGGAAAAGGTTTTAACTGCTGTACAGATGGCAATTCTTAAGGAACGAGCACTGTCTCAGGGGAAACGCATGCTAGTGGTAACACCCTGTCCTCACTTGGAGGCAGTCACAAAAGCCAGTGTACCAAATTCAAAAGCTTTGCACCCTCGGTGGATTCAGTGGGCTGCGTCATTGTCATCCACGGATGTCATGTTTATTTTTGACGCCTCCTTACGGTCGCAAGAGTACTTGCAGTATGAATTCGTTCATCCTGCTCCTCTGGCTATGCGACCTTTGGAGGACTTCCATTGCATCATTTACACTGATGGGTCGGCGCAGGTTGCGCATGGCTCTAAACATGCCTACGTTTCCGCATGCGCCATTGTGGTAGGTGCAATGTTGGATGATGAGTTCATTTCCAGGGAAGTGCACACGTTGCCCCTGGGCGATTGCACCGCACAATTGGCAGAGCTTCGTGCTCTCTTACTAGCTTTGGAGTACGCAGATCCAAGTGTTACTACTCTAATTGTAAGTGATTCTTACTACTGTGTCCAGTCTTACAATGAAAACTTGTTCTTTTGGATTCAAAATGATTTTCATGATTCCAAGGGTAGCACAATAAAACATAAAATGATCTGGGTTCGAGTAGCAGAGCTTAAGGCTATGTTGCCACTCGTTTATGTGATTCATACTCTCGGTCATCAGCGCGTAGGAGTTCACGCTGTTGGCAACTCGCTTGCTGATGAAGCAGCGAAATCAGCAGTATCTACATACTTAGTTGCAGCAGTTACTAGGTCTAAAACCAAGATTGATAGCGACATCTTGGCAGCGATTGCTGCCTCTGAGAAGGGAAGTAAACATCCTGCGGGATTCCCTTCGAAGTATAAATACCACTTAAGTCCCGAAAAGGTTCCTTTTGTGACAATTCCTGATGTTGGGGAACGGCTGATTCCCAACTCGGATCGCAGAGCAGACTTGATTACAGCGGCTCATGAAGGTGTGGCGTCTGCGCATGCGGGCGTCTCAGCCACTGTAACGCAACTACAACAACGTTTCTGGTGGCGGGGACTGTACAAACAGACGCGTGATTATGTCCTTCTTTGTGACATATGCCAGCAGATTAAACCTTCAACTGCTGCGCGTCCGCCACAGACTCAGTTGTACATTTCTAATAAACCACTGGGCTGTGTTTATTTAGATCACTGCGGTCCTTTTTCATCTGATACTGCGTATAAGTACATCTTAGTAGCAGTTGACTCATGCACACGCTTTGTGTGGGTATGGCCACATCGCAGCGCTGATTCACGGACTGTCATTAGAGATTTGCGTATCTTTATAGGGATTTTTGCCTGTGGTACCTTCCATTCGGATCAGGGTCCGGCTTTCGCCTCTAAGGCGTATAAGGATGCCATGACTTCGATGGGGGTCCAAGTCAAGTTTTCGTCACCCTACAGACCTGAGGGTAATAGTGTAGTTGAACGAATGAACCGTGATTTAAAGCAATCTTTGACAGCCCGAGTTATAGGCACTGGCAGAAACTGGCTGGCTCACCTCTATGGCGTGCAGCGTGCTCTTAATAATCTCCCTAGAAGGTCTCTGGGTGGGCGGACCCCATACGAAATGCTCTTTGGCATCAAGATGTACGTCCCTGACCTTGACGGTCTAGACTCTGTGGTTCGCGCCACTTCCTTTGACGCAGATGAACATTGCAATGTTTTACAGAATCTACAAAAGACCAGAGACAGTCTTGCAAAGGAACATTTGCCCTCCACATCGGATGATGCGTTGCAGATCCCGGTGGTTGGCTGGCTACCCCAAGTTGGAGAACTGGTTCGAGAGAAGATCGACAACAAGAAAGAGTTTGGTCCCTCCTATCGAGCTCCAGTCCCAGTGCTTGGAGTGAAGGGCACAAGAACAGTCATTTTACCACCACTTCCAGGTCGTAAGGAAAACAGGTTTATTTCTATTGACAATGTCAAGATACACAGAGTGGCCGATTCTTCTTAGCATGACACCAGCTGTTTCCTGTCCTACCATTGTGAGAAATTCAATTATGCCCACTGCTTCTAATATTGAACCTGAAGTGGCCATCGAATTACCTGCTGTTTCCAGTCCTTTATTAAATAATTTACCAGGAACTAACATTGATGAGACAGACTATAAATACCCCACTGATTTGTCCATGCCTGACCTGCAAGCTCGTTTAGCCACGGAATCCAGATTTTCATTTGACTCTGCTTCCCTTGCCTCGAAAAAACCCTCTCAAATTGCGGTATATGCTAGCCTGTTTAAAAAACATTTTTTGATTCCTCCTTGGATATACATTTGGCTGGTCCTTTTTTCGGTTTACCTTTTTATGTCAATTGGTTTTGTGTTTTATTTTTTTTGAATTATGAATGGACACTATGTCGAGGAGAGAACTTGCATTACTCATTTAAATGGAACTTTGGCCCCACTTTCCTCTTCACATTCTACACACAGATTAAAAAGAGACTTGACTTTGGTTAACATCACAGCATGGCCAGTTCTGGATGGAATCGCGTGGGATGCAGTTCGATTTCAAATTCATGGCCCAACGGAAGTCGTTAATGTTCCTAATGTGCTTAGAGTGAATATGGGGGATGTGGTGATACAAAACATTCGTTCTGATGATTGGGATGTTAATGCTGTGGAAAGTTTGTTTTCTGATTTGAAGTACTATGCTGCTTTTGATGCTGAGGATTTATATTTAGAATCTGCTAATTATGGTGAATTGTTCTGTTACCAACATTATGGCAATCACTTCTTACACAAGACATCTTCCCGAAGGGATGCTGTTAATTTTACACAGTGGGAACATTGCCCGGCACCTACACAAGGGAGTTCAGAAACGTTTCTTAAAAAGTATACTTATTTCACTGACTTTAACCAGTCCAATCCCGAGTCCTTTTATTTTAAATTTCACAAACAGCCACTGTCCAAGGTTAGACTTACCGATACAAAATTGTTGTATTCGAAGGCCTTCCTAGATCAATTAGTTACTGGGGGCTATGAGTTATGGAAGGAAACAATAGACCTTAAATCGGTTTGGGGTTCAAGGGCCTGGCAGGTACGAGGCACTGAGGCTTTGCACCGTGCATGTCTCATCCCGAATCATATGTTGTTTTTAAATGAAACCATTTCCCAGACCACATGCTTGGGATTGGCTACATCTAAAAGGTTAAACACCCCGTCTTTCCCGGAGTTGGAGGAATATGAGGATTGGAGTAATTTTACTCAATTGTCCATTAAAGATATACAGGCTCTGCTTCTTAATTCCTCCTTTAACATTTCCAGTATGAATCCCAAGGGTTGGCTGCTTTGGCACCGTAGTGCTGATTCTTGCCAAAAAAGGTTTTTAAATATAACTGACGGTTTTAAGACTGTTAGATCTGATCCCCGGTTTGATTTGAGTCATACTGTCACCTCTTACTCTGTGGGCAAGTTGTGTCAAGCTTGGCTGAAACATTCAACTTTACCTGCGGTTAAGTATCACCTTTCCAAACTGAATGCAGACGTGGATTTGAATGATTTCATTAAAGGCCCAGCTAGTGGCAGGTCGAAAAGGTGGTTATATGGGGTTTACAATGAAATTTGGAAACTCTCACAGATTGAGGCTGCTTCACGCCTTAGGGCTATTGATCAGGCGAATCTTGAGAAAGTGCTTGCAGTTGTTGACAATAGCATTAACGTGCTTTCCTCTAGAATTTACACATTAGATAATATTGTGTCGTCTGTTGTTGATATTGTGCATGATGAAGTGTCAGTATTATACCATGGTCAAAATCAATTACGGTCAATCATGCAGTTTGCATGGACACTTCAGACTCTGAAAATGGGTAAAGTTCCCTGGGGATACATGAACGTTTCCTCTTTATTTGCACCGTTTAATTTGACAGACAAACAACGCTTGCTTTCAATGCGTGATGCTTCCTTTTCTATGCTACATATTGAAAGGTTGGAATCTTTACCTTTTTCTGTGGCAGAAGCCACTGCTGCTACGTGGCTTATCCACGGTTTAATAACACTGCCTTTTGCTTTATATAAGTTTTCAAATTATATGAAATATGTGCCAATAGGTCGTTTTGAACCCTTAGGTAGCGGTTTTCTTCATGAGGTCTGGTCACTCCCATACACATACAGATGTTTCAAGGATGAACAAGAAGTTTATCTAACAGGGGATGAGTGTACTGAGACGCCAGATCATTCTTTAATGTGCAGACACATACAGTTACACGGTTCATGTAACAAGGACCGACCGAATATGGCTTGCGTTTTACAGGGCACGCCAGTTCCTGCTATCATCCCCACGTTTAAATTGTTAGAGAATGGTAGTTATTTAATGCTCAATAATGAAAACTGTTGTGGTTTAATTAAAGGTATAGCTTTCATAGTAACAGTAAGTGAGCGAGTTATTTGCTGCAGAAATGTTCTTTATCCTCCCACACGTGAACATAGGGAGTCTTCCATTTGGCCACAGATACCGACCTTGGGAGCAGAATTCAGCGGCATGGCTAGAATAAGAGCTCTATTGTCCCAGAAAGAGGTGGCCTTGAGCTCGGCCCGTGAAACTTTCGTGCTTCACATTGCTAACACACGTACGGAGGTTCAGGCTCTTTTAAATACTGATTTGCCTTTGCATTTCGGAGCCATGGTTCGTTCTATCTTTAACGCATCCTCCACAACGGGCCTAGCACATTTTTTTAAAGTTGTTAGCGGTGGTCTCGTGACTTCCTTTGAGAAGATTTTTGGAGTCATCCCTGCCTTCTTCCATTCTATTTTTTCATCCTTATTTGGAGGGTTCCCGTTTTTACTTGCATTAGCGGCTGGCGCTTTAGTGGTTTTCTGCCTTTTTAAATATGGATGCCCTTCCTGTGCAAGACCACGCTCAACTGCTACTGACGCGGTTTCGCAACCGCATGCTTGATTATTATGGCACACTGCCGTTGGCGACTCTAAGCACGGCGTTTGGATTATCTTTTCGGTTCTCCTATTTCACCTGTGTCCAGCCTGTATTTCGCTGCCTGACCTGTGATTTCCTTTGGGCCATTGATTTGTGTCTCTGCGGACCGATTTCTTCTGACGTCGATTTTGATCAACTGATGAGTCCTATCATTGCTCACGAGTTGGTTTGTTCTGACGAAAGGATTATGGCCTTGGCAGTGGCACATGGACTAATGGGTCCCTGGGATGTGTTGTCGGCAGCGCAAAATTTCTTGGAACGGAGTTTTCTTGAAAACCCACCGAGCTGTCCTCTGATGGTTATAGAGGATCCGGTGCTGGGAGATCACGTATGTTCCTTTCATCTTTTAAATTGGATGGCTGAACTGTTTTCGGATGAGGACAGTGACTTCCTCCTGGAGGCTGTTGCAGCTTACTTTTCATATACAGTCTTATCATAAACACTGCCTCGAATTGACATGCTGATTAATAGCATTTCCTTGATTTTATTGACTTTTGGTCAAGACATTTTATTTTTGCTTGCCTATTGGCTTGAGCCACATTATACTTGTGGGCTATTTTTTAGCATTAGTTTTTATAATTGAATTTTTATTCATGCTCGTTTATAGTTGGATTCTGCTCTCATGTGATGGCACTTCTGTTATCTTATTTAGTCCGTTCTCGGATCATGGGGAGGTGTTATATAGCTCCTATATATCCTTATATCGTGTTAAGTTAGCATAGGTACATTTGAGATTTAAACGCCATTTTTCCTTTCTTGCAACTTCTGCACACGACCCTTAATTGTTGACTTAGCTTTCAACCTAGTTGTTTGCCGTGGTGTATGTGAGAATAATATGTTATTGCTCTGATATCAGTTTTGTTTAATAAACCATGTCTGCACGGAGAGTGCTGAAGTTTCAGGAGCAACACGATATGGAATTGTTATGAGGTCTGATCTCCACGCCTTCATAGTCATAACACAAGTGCAGCCTTTGCCAACTTGGGCTTGAGGCGGGATTGATATTGCTTTGCACGAGAATTGTTAACACACTTGATGCGGTGCACATGCAGAGAGAGCTGGTGTATGCTGATGTGATTCCTTCATGCTAGGACACTAAGGTATGGGCCCGCCCTAAAACAACCCAAAGAGACCTTCTTAGCTAATAATATAATATATGTGTTAGGGAGGGTGAGAGATAAGTGTTGTTAACTCTTATTCATTACAGCATGTTAACATGCTGTCACCATTCGCTTTTTATGTCTTAGTAACTATGCTGATAATTTTGCTACTGATAATAAGTATACTTGTATTATCTAAGATACTGCGCCTGAGAAGACGGCATTAGTAAATAAACATTTCAAATGCACATGTGTCTTCTTTACTCCATGTTCTGGTTTGTAATGATAATATAACGAAAGAGTGTTCATGAGTTCCACGTACCCTGAGGTACTGTAAGTTCATGTTCTGGTTTGTCTAAACATTGGGAGTTTGATATGTCCAATGAGACACTGTAGCTAGCTCGGTAAGGGGTGAGTTGGTTGCTAAGGTAAGTTTTGGGACACCCTAATTTGCCGAGGTTCCACTCCTCTGTGCACAGTTCTGTGTGAGTACAGAAACCCTGCAACATGTGAGGGGTTGTGTGTGAGGGGTTGTGTGTGTGTGAGGGGGCCGTGTGTGAGGGGCCAGTGTGTGAGTGGGTTGTGTGTAAGTGTGTGTGTGTCTGTGTGTGGTTGTGTGTGTGGGGGGTTGCATGTGTGTGTGGTTTTGTGTGGGTGTGTCTTTGTGTGTGAGGGGGCAGTGTGTGAGGGGGCAGTGTGTGAGGGGGCAGTGTGTGAGGGGGCAGTGTATGGGGGAGCAGTGTGTGAGTGCGCAGTGTGTGAGTGCGCAGTGTGTGAGTGCGCAGTGTGTGAGGGGGCAGTGTGTGAGGGGGCAGTGTGTGTGTGCAGTGTGTGAGTGCACAGTGTGTGAGGGGGCAGTAGTTGCAAGCAAGCTGGATGGAAGGGTGAAAAGTTTGCCAGGTGAAAGGGTGAATAGATGGAATGACAGAAGAATAGACAGATGGGGAAACAGTGAATGAGAGGATATATATATGTAAGGATGAATGGACGGAGAAAGGAACAAGCATTGAAAATGCAATAGGTCTCGCCTTAGATTAAGTTAAAGCCATTTACTTTGCTAATGGTATTGAATTGTAGCTTTGCATTATTTAGTGTACATTTGTGATATGTGCATATATGTGCACATATTTGCTCTTCCCTCGCCCCTTTTGTGTGTCTTTTGCTATTGTAATCTCACTACGAAATTAACACACATGCTATTCTTCTATTCATTCACCTCCCAAATCTGAAACACTGCTCTTTTCCTAATAACGCTATGCTTTAAACTACAACACAGCAATTTTAACTACATACAACTACATCATATCCAAAATATACACTAAATAATGCAAAACGAGAATACAATACCATTAGCAAAGCAAATGGCTTTAAACTTAATAAAAATCGACACCTATTGCATTTTCAATGCGTGTTTATTAAGGCAGCTGCCCCCAGTCAGTTCTCTGCTGCTCCACATTTACTGCCCAACTAGAATGTTAAGATCCGCTGATCTCAACCTAGCTGCTATTCTACACTTCAAGCTGGCTAGACAGGGAGGTAGGTAATGCCGCGTCTTGGCTCCCAGACTCTGGAATAAAGTTCCCATTTACCTAAGCAACGTCCCTAACCATCTCAGTTTCAGAAAACAGTTAAAGACTTGGCTGTTCTAGGCGGGAGTACCTGTTTTAGTGACTGAGGCTTCTGACGCGATGGGAAGCACTTGCCTGGGCAGCCATTAGCAGTGTAAATTATTATAGCATAACATAATTGTCTGTCTGTAACTGTGCTGGCAAGCCACACCATAAAAACACCCCAATGTCATGGCAGAAATTCAATAAAATATGTTATGAAAAAAAAAAACCAATACAAATACCCGTTCAAGTCTGTTTTTGCATTTGATTGCTACTTTTGCTGGAAACAATTAGGAGTAAAGTCGGCAAACGTTTTTGGGACATTTTTGGGCACAGCTCTACTCTTCATGATTGCATGTCAGCATGTTACTGAGGGGAATATTGTCTGACATTATATCCTAAATAGGGTTTACAGAGATATTGTCCCAACGGGTGTAGATTTTTTATGAACTCAAATGGGGTGAGATTTTGGTAAATTATATTTGGAACCCAATATTAATGACAAATAATATTCTGACACTATTGTTGGACCACACCCCCTTCACACAGATTTGCATGCTGTATCCCGTAGGTGGATCTTGCAGCAATGGCCTTCACAGAAATTGTGAGAGTGACAATCAAACCAGACACGTAGCTGGGAGAGGAGGGGCAGACCACCATGGGTGGCACTTTTTGGGGGGCGGTGGCGGGCGCAAGCTAAGTTTTCTTTTTTTTATATTTTATTCTGTCTCATAGTCTGTTGCCTCCCGCCGCTCGTCGTACTCTGTCAACCCTCCCCCTCTTACCTGCACAGCTGTCATAAGCAGCCAAATGAAAGATCGACCCAGCGGCAAAAGCTCTAGCTACCCCACCATATAGAACTGTGCTCCGAATTGGCGCAAAGTGCAAAACTGGGGACAAAAATATTTACGATCATCAATTCTCTATGCGTCAATTTTACAATGAGGCAATAAGCCCACAAAATGGGTAATGAGCCCACAAAATAAGTGAAAATCCTTCCAAAATTCTAGGCATGGAAATTTAAAATGTCTCCTCTCAAAAAGACAATTGAAGTTCTTCAAAGTTTAAGCAAATGTGAAGACAAACAAGAGAGCCAACAAAAAGAGAGAAGAAGGTGAACAAAAGACAGAGCAAGGCAGAAGGGACAAAATACGCAGCAATATGGAGAGGGACCGGAATGTGATAAAGAGATCCGGAGAGACGGCGAGAAACCTGCAAAGCGTATAGCGGGAAGGAGAGGGGCTGCAGAGACATCGAATATTTATTTATAGGCAGCACTTTTACCCAGAGGTCTCGAGGGATGTGAACCTGGAGAATAATTACAGCTGCATCCACACAGTAAGAGACACAGCAGGAGCAGAGGCTAACCAAGGTGCGGAAAATACCGCAATCATTAACTGCGAAAGGAAGCCACGGAAGGGATAGAGAGGGCAGGGAGGGTCGGGTGAGGGAGGGTTGACGGATGGAGAGAGACGGGGACGGAGGGGGTAAACAGAAGAAGAAAGCGAGCTAGAGGTGGGGCGAGAGGTTGACAGATAAAAAGCAGGTGGCACGAGTAGACAGGAATTTGGTTTGAGGGCTAAATGTACGGAAAACGAATGAAGAGGTAGGGAGAAAGATTGGCAGATGACAACATATGAACAAATGGGAAGAGAGCGGGAGAGACATGGATAGATGTAACGAGGTACACATTGAGAGAGATGCGTGAGACAAGGAAAGCGAGAGAAAGACTAGGGAAAGGGGTAGAAAGAAAACAAGCTCGGCATTGCGTGGCGGGAGGGGGCGGGGGGAACGTCGGAGGGGGGGAGGAGAAGTCTGGGCAGGCAGGATGACTCAGGGGAGGGGGCGGAGCGGGGCAGAGCGGCATGTGGGTGTGAAGAAGCCGGCCCTTTGAAGTGAAGCTAAGCTTCACTTCAAAAGGTGTCGGAGGAATGCGGGCGGCTGTGCACGCGCTTTTAAGCTCAATGCACATGCGCATTGAGCTTAAAAGTCACGGGCACTGCAAGGAATCGCCACGATTCCTTGCAAGTTAGATAAAGTCTGGATGAGCCCCTATAGTCTCGCTTGCTCGATGCGCATGCGCATCGACAGGCGAGACCTAAAAAGGTTGGATGGGGCAGCGGGTGGGCTGATAGAAATGTGAAGCAATGGCAAATAGATTAATAGATCAAAGGGTGAAAGCAGTGATGGATGAAAGGAGTGACAGACTTACTCGCATTCCGAACTCGGTAATATTTTTATTTTCTGACTAGTGCCCTTTGTAGCTTTAATTTACAGACACGAGCATGCACAAATGTTGCATTGAAGCATGCACTTACCAGAATGATATGCTGTCTGAAAAACGTATCGTGGCACAACAGCTTGAAAATAGCTAACACTGTTAGGAAATGCAATATTAAGGAAAGTATGTGAAATATAAATACGAATGACATAGATTACCTTTTTTACATGCACTTTAAACAAAAGTCTAAACCAGACAAAGTCGATAGACTGAATCACCTTTATTCCTCCACTGTAATTCGCTTGAATGAAAAACAAAAAAAGCAAACACATGGGCCCGGAATTGGACTCATGTGGACGTGCCATCACTCTGCTCCTCCCTTTCTGCCTCCTGCCCCAACCTTCAAGATCTCCCTTTCCATTGTCAAATGGACTCTCTAAATAATTGGCTCAGTAGAGGCTTCGATCAGGTGGCCCCTCTCAGACGAGTTTCTGCCAGGCGCAATTATGACGCCAATAGGTGTTTCAATACCGCATTGAAAGAGGAAAAACTGACCCTCCGGCAAGCGGAGCGTGCCTGGCGACGTGCCTATTGTCCCACTCTTAAAACTGAGTACACAACTCGTCTGAACCAATATAAGAAGTCCATCCTTCTGGCCAAAATGGAGTACTTCTCTTCTAAAATCTTGCTTGCTGAAAATCAGCCTAGAGAAATTTTCTCTATTGTACAAGATCTGGCCTTCTCTGACAGAGTAACCCTCAAGCCCTCCCCTTCCCAGACCCTCTGCGATTCACTTAATAGCTATTTTTTAGACGAAGTCTTAGCTATTAAGTCTAACGTTGTCCCTCCCCCTCCCCCTCCCTCTTACTCGGATCCACAGCCCTTCTCTCCTCAGATGCATCTTGATCACTTTCCCCGTCTGACTACAGAAGCTTTCCTGTCTTTCATCTCGACGGTTAAGTCAGGCTCTCCATCTGACATCTGCCCTGCACACATTTTAAAACCAATTTATCTGGCTTGTCCTTCCCCTCAGCTCACTCTTCTTAATAACTCCCTGGCTCATGGTGTTGTTCCCCAGACTCACAAATCGGCAATCATTATTCCCATTTTAAAAAAGCCTGGTTCTGACCCGTCCTCACTTACTAACTACCGCCCTATTTCCCTCCTCCCTTTCCTTGGTAAAATTTTGGAACGTCATATCACTAGAACGCTCAGTATCTTCGTGGAGGAGAACGGCTGCCTAGCCTCTCGTCAGGCTGGGTTTCGCCCGGCGCACTCTACAGAGTCTGTTGTCCTCTCTGTGCTGGACAATCTCCGAGAGGGCATGGATGCTGGCCGGCCCCAGGCTTTGGTCCTCCTTGATTTATCCGCCGCCTTCGACACGGTGGATCACTCTATCCTTCTCTCCCGTGTCGAGGCGGTCGGCATCAGGGGGTCCGCCCTGGCCTGGCTTGCATCCTTTTTAAAGGACCGCACTCAGGCTGTCCATCTGGCCAATTTCTCTGCTCCCCTTCAATTGGTCCACTGCGGAGTGCCGCAAGGTTCTTCTTTGTCTCCTTTATTGTTTAATCTGTACATTTCCCCTCTTATTTTTGCACTTCAGCAGATGGACGTCACCATCTACAACTATGCTGACGATCTCCAATTGGTTTTTAATTTATCCTCCTCCCCTGAGTCCATTCACAATTTTCACTCTACTATGTTGTTTATCAGGGACTGGATGAGCTTTAATCATCTGAAGCTTAACCCCGACAAAACCGAGCTGGTGTTGACGGGAGGCTCCTCCAGTCCCTGGTCCTCTTCCTTTTGGCCTTCTTCCCTGGGTCCCCCTCCCACCCTTTCTTTTTCGGTTAAAACCCTAAGGATTAAACTCAATGCGCACCTCTCACTGCACTCTCAGATCAGTTCAGTTGTTTCTTCGTGCTTCCTCACTCTTCGCACTATCCGTAAGGTGTCCCGTTTTTAGGTTTCGACCTGGCGATCTGCGCAAGCAGTTCGCGCAGGCGAAATCTATTGTTTACAATATTGGCTTCAGGAACGTCCCCCGGCTCCCATTGGCTAGCTCCATAAATGGAGGCTAGCCATTGGGAGCCGGATCTGTCCGTCAAGGCATGACCAGATTCGGGGGCGTTCCCGCAATTTTTTCTCCCTCCACCTCTGCGATGTCGTCATCGCGGCGGTGGGCGGAGTTTCGTTTTTTTTTTTCTGTTTGTTTTGGTCATTTCATGCCTGCCGACCACGGCCGCCGGAGGAAGCCCAGGTGAGTGCTTGTTCTGTGTAAACAACAAAAGCTGTCTGAGAAGGCGCAGATTGTCGAAGCTGCTCATTGCAAGGTGCTGCGAAGCCCTGGCGGCAGCACAGCGCCTGCCCCTTGCTCACGGATGTGTCGTTGATTAAACACTGTGCAATGCTGAGGCTGCTGACACTGTGCAGCGAGGCTCAGGGGTGTCATTGTGAAGATGAAACACATATTTCACTGGGAACTGAGAGATGTTTCCGTATTTCGTAGGTTCTGTGAATTATCTGTGCAATGTGTGTAATAAAAGTACCAACACGTCACGTGTGTGCGCATGTATGTGCCTGTACTACAAACACGCAGACATTATGTGCATTTTTTGCTACTTTTGTCGCATGGAAACAGCACTTTGTATAGACACATTTCGAGAGAATGGCGCCTTAATTCGCAGAAACTGCAATCCTGCAAATTCATTCCATCAGGACCCAAGCTGCAATCGTTTTTTACCCCCCCCCGTCCCTCCCTCACCCCTCAGGCTAGTTAGACTCCCCCTCCCCCCCCCGCACCCTTACGCAATGACGCCCAACCCCTACGCTGCACGTCACGCCTGCCCTCGTCCACAAACCCCGGCCCAAGCGGACCCTCCGACGACTACAACGCAATCAGGGACGTTGTTAGCTCTCGCAGCCCCAAAACCCCTTCTTCGCTCCGTAGAGCTGGCCCAGTCCAGATGTCTGCAGCAGGAGAAACTTGACACAGTTTGCGAATTTTCAATTTAACGAAATGTGCCCTATTTCGCCCCCTTCATTCCCCAGGTGAAATGCCCCATTACAGCTCCTCGAAGCCTGACTGCGGTGGAGCGCCTCGGCCAGAGACGTTACTATCCTCGAATGAGACATGTCCTTCTCGGACCGGGCTCCTGCCGGTGTCTCACGTGACAGTGAAACACCAGCAACAGGAGACGCCGGCAGCAACCGGATCACGCAGGTCCGACTCCAGCAACCACATCACTCGTCCTTTTACACAGTGTCAGGAAAACGATTCAACACAAAATGTGATGAATTTCGCACACGCACTAATTAAACGAGCCCTTCTGGACAACATAAATATCCCCCTTACTTAATCTGTTAGATACTAGGACGTTCAGTATTGTACTTTCTGTAGTTTATGAATATTCGCCTATTTGAAATGAAGCGTCATGGCTGTGGGTTTGGAGTGCGTGTGATATAAACAGATAACGTCTGACACGTGTAGTATAGCGCAACCTAACCATCTACCGCTTTTGGGGCCACCATCACCCTCCATGTGCTTGGATTATTTCCTTCCTGTGAATTGTGGGTTTTGAACCCACCGCTTTTAGTAGAACAGAAAAAAATAACTATGTTAGAGATATGTGTACATATGTGTGAGTATTTATACATACATGTGCTCACTGGTGTGTGCGTGTGAAGTGTGTTTTTCTTTAAATACTAAACTATGACCTCTAAATCCCGGATATTATCTGTCTTTGATCACACGTGCTCGACAGACGGCGCTAGCTCCAGTGTCCGACTCAAGGCGCTGGAGCACACTTGTAGTGTGTTTGTAATGGTGCTCCGGGATTTTTACAGGGTGGGAAGAAAACAGGAGAACAACCACATCAGTGAAAGGTATCGGAATAATAACACAGCATATTAAGAACAACGAAACCAAGAACATTAACGACAACAAAGACAACCATCATGGTAATAATTGCATTCTCACAAAAGTGCTAAAAATTACTATAATAATACAATGCTGTTCATATTGTTTCAAAGTCGAAGCTTCTCCAGCATGGGCGCCTTGCAGCTGCTTTAATGAAGATTTACATCTCGCAGACTAGGGAGTGTTTGCTTTTCAGCAGTAACAATAAGTGTTGTCATGGCGGGGCTCATTGGTACGCATGTTATCTTTCCTAGAAGCATGAAAGGCCGTGCCAACCTCGTATGACGTGGAACTGTCAGTCCTGCCCGTTCTCTGCCTCCGGCACAAAACACACCGAGTAGGAGCAGAGGTCGGGGTGTGATCATCCAGATTGGACTATGGAAAATGCCTTTATTATTATCTTGGCCTGTCAAAGTACCTAATTAGACGTCTTCAGATGGTACCAAATGCAGCTGCGAGACTGATTCGGCGTGTCCCTCTCCGCAAACGTGGCTAAAAGAATCGAGTCCAAGGCCTTGACGCTTGCGTTTCGAGCCACACATGGTAAATGCCTCAGCGACCAAAAACAAAGACTACACGGTTACACGCAGTCTAGATCCTTACGGTCCAATTCGCCAAAGCTTCTCTGCGCGCCTCGGTTCAAGAAGGCTCGCATGGGGCAGATCCTTCACGGTCGGGGCGGCAAAATGATGGAACTCCTTGCCAAGTGATTTCAGCAACATAGATACAGAACCCCTTTTAAGGAAAATGGTTAAAACTTGGCTCTTTAGGGCAGAATAATTGGGCGAGGACGTGGCTGTCCGGTTTGCTATCTACTGATCGCTTTAGCGTCGGGACACCTCTGTTTGAGGTAGCTGTCGCGCTCTTTAAGTGTCTGTATTATTATTATCATCATGGCACCTACCCATCCGGGGTCTAATGTGACGTCACAGCATGAGACTGTAGCCTGGGTGTGACGTCACAGAGCATGAGGCAGCAGGCCTAGTGTGACGTCACAGAGCATGAGACTGTAGCCTGAGTGTGACATCACAGAGCACGAGGCTGCAGGCCGAGTGACGGCACAGAGCACGAGGCTGCTGGCCGAGTGTGACGTCACAGAGCACGAGGCTGCACGCCGAGTGACGGCACCGAGCACGAGGCTGCAGGCCGAGTGTGACGTCACAGAGAATGAGGCCGCAGGCCAAGTCTGATGTCACAGAGCACGAGGCTGCAGGCCGAGTGTGACGTCACAGAGCATGCGACTGCAGGCCGAGTGTGACGTCACAGAGCATGCGACTGCAGGCCGAGTGGCATGAAAGCGAACAAGGCCACAGGTGGAAAGTCACTTCACAGAAGGTAAGGGTGTTTCAACTCAAGGAGGGCGAGGCTGAGTGTGACAGGTGGGGCAATGGGAGGCAGGCAGACAGACAGACAGGCCAGCAGACAGGCAGGTAGATAGTGGTAGACAGGCAACAGGCAGATCGACAGGCAGACAGACAAAAAGGCAGTCAGCCAGTCAGTCATTCGGACAGACAAGTCAGACAGACAGGCAGGCAGGCAGATAGAGATAGACAGAGAGGGAGGCAGGCAGTTAGAGATAGACAGACAGACAGGCAGGCAGGCAGGCAGATAGAGATAGACAGAGAGGCAAGGCAGGCAGGCAGATAGAGAGTCAGTCAGACAGAGAGGCAGGCAGATAGATAGATACCCTTCGTACAAGAAGCTGTACTCAGAGTGGCACCCTTGGTTCTGGTGGTCAGAGGGTAATAAGGGGTTCTTCACTAAGTGTGACGTTCGGAGCCTGTCACCTCTGGGTTCTTGGGGGCACCTTCCCGCTGACTCTCAAACTGAGCCCGAAGTGCACCCCTTTAGACCCTACTCGCGAGGCAGAGCCGTCGGGACCCCCCAGGAAGGGTGTGTGGGCTGGAAACTTAGATCTCAGCGAATCACACAACAAAACGCAATGACTCAAAGTCAGCCGCTGACTTTACTTGGAAAAAATCAAATAATATATATTTAATATACATACATGCAGCTGATCAGTAAACATAAAATACAGCTCCGTTTCATTTAAAGCAGGTCCTTCTAGCCTCTTCCTAACTCGAGAAAAGTCTTTGACACTGTTGAAATCCATATTAATTCACTTCAAACCTTACCTAGTCTGTGTGGCCCAGTGACGGGTCGCCCCTAGCTCTCTCTAGCCTTTCCCTAGCTAGAGATCTGGCTTCCTGCCTCAGAGACAGTTGAAAGTTTCAGCCAAATCTGGCTCCTGCCGGCAGGTGGAGACTCTGCTGGAAGTTTCAGTCACATTTAGCTTCTGCCAGCAGGAGGATCCACTGCTGGAAGTTTCAGTTACTTCTAGATTTGGAAAACCAGGAGGTGACACTGAGAAAAAAAATGATGCCACTTCTGACTTCTGTCAGCAGGCTGAGACACTGTTGAGCGTTTTAGTAACTTCCAGCTTGCTCCAGCAGGTGGCGACGGTGTCGAAAGTTTTAGTCACTTCCTTTTCCTGCTTCTGCCAGCAGGGGGCAACACCGTTGAAAATTTCAGCCAAGCAAACACAACGCTGACCTTACTGGTTACTATGCCACTGTTGAGTCATTGATATTTATAGAAGCTTTCCGAATATTGGATATATATATATATATACTGTTGAAACTATACGACCATCTAATGAACAGATTTTTAGGTTTCGCCTGGGCCGGAGCACTAGCTCCGCCCAGGAGAAATCTTATGTTCCTACAGTGTGGGGCTTAGTCCCGCCTCTGCTTCCATTGGCTAGCTCCATAAATGGAGGCTAGCCATTGGAAGCTGGATCTGTCCGTCAAGGCCGGACCAGATTCGGGGGCGTTCCCGTGATTTTTTTCCCTCTCCACCCTTTTTGCATCGTCATCGGGCGGTGGGCGGAGTTTCGTTTTTTTTTTTTAGGTGTTTGTTTTCGTCATTCCATGCCGACCACGGCCGCCGGAAGAAGTCCAGGTGAGTGCCCGTTCCCGCCCCCCTCCCGCTGACCGTGTGCTGTTCCCGCCGCCCCCCCTCCCGCTGTCCGTGTGCCCGTAGGTGCTTGTTTTTATTTCATTTCGCCACCGCTAATGCTTGTTTCCAGAGCTGCCCATGCTGAAGCCCGGCCCTGCCCTTCCCACACGTTTCCCTTTAAGTACTCGTTTTGGTTTTGGTTTTAGCTGAACTGATGACTGGCGCTTACCACAATCTGATTACAGGGCCTGGCATCGGGGTCTGGCAGAGAGGACGGCTGCGGGGCTCTGCTACTGTTCCCATGCTCCCCTGCTGCCCGCTACCTGGTGCAGCACAGAAGGCCACCTTATTTTCTGAAGTGCAGTCACAACACACATGGATTGCAGTCTCTGCTTCGGGTAGCCTGCAGGGGAGACAGCACCTCGCAGCACAGGTACTGAAGTATTCGGATAACACACTAACACTCTGATGAGCTCTGTATATTGCGAGAGATATTTGAAGTTACCACGCGAACAACTGCAATGCTTTGTGAAGTTAGCAGATTAACATCGACATTACTGGCCTGGCAAACGTGTAATTCAGTTCATTCGAGTGCAGCCTGAAGCACAAAGGTCTGGAGTATGAGGACAGTCAAATCCAGACCACCACCCCTTGACCATCGCATACAGGAGAGTCACTCGAGTGTTCTTCAGTCCTTGCCGGTGCCTAATATTTTATGAAAAGGTGAATTGCTCACTTACTGTTTTCACCCATACTAAAAGTCGGGGGTCCTCGTTGTTAGATTCCTCTCTGTGCGCACCCTGAGAGATCCCTGTGAGTCTCTGCTGTAGTGGTCTCCATACTGGGGGTTGTGGCCACTCTGGGGGTCTCAGTCCATGACAAGAACCCGTGCAGCATGGGCAGCCCGTCTGCTGATGAACCAAACCCCTGCTGCGCTTTACACTGCGAGTGGTATAGTTGAACCCTACTTTTAGACAAATGGTCATTTACTGGAGGCCCCACGTCCCAAATACATGCATTTTATATTTGTTTAGTTAATACCTTATGCTGGTGCAGCTCTCCATGTAGAATATTTAAGATAGTCACAATACAATGACCTTACCCCAAGCAATAATGGACAACAAAGAAATTAACAGGTATTTAAAAACGGATATCAATTTCATCAAACGGGAAGCTGCCAACAAATTCCAGCATGGCTTCACTTGTTGGGTAGAAAGTCTCTTCCCTTAAAACAACTAGTAGAAGCAGTTGTTCCTTCTTTACGAAAGTACAAAAATAATCACTTCAGCAGTCTCTGTATAGAAATAAAATTTACGAATCTCAGGGACAGCATAGGTCTATGTTCGTTTATTTACGTTCTTTTTTCGGAATCTGTGTTTCCGAGGTTATTAGCCTTTCCTGTACTCTTCCCCCACCCTTGTGCTCCGCCCGGCGGCCGGGCTTTGCTCCGTCGTCCGGCTGGACACAGCCTGGTGTTTTTACCTCCTTGATTCACGGACCGGAGCTATCTCCCGTTTGGTGAATCCTTTCCCATTGGCAGTGGTACAGATCCAGAGGTGATCTTGCGTGAACCAGAGGTGGTGTGTTTTCAGGACGCTACTACATAGAATCACGGTAACAGCGTATTACGCTGCCTTAACTTACCTTATGTTGGGGAGATTATTGGGACGTATGACTAATATTACCAATTATATGTAGATGACCAGAGCAGACAGCAAGATAGAGACTCGCACTTCTCTGCCCTCTGTCTCTACAATCGCAATCTGCCCGCTTTTCCTCTCTCACCCTCTTTGGTTATTTTACTTCGTCCTTGCCTTCTCTTTATTGCCTTTTTCTCTCCCACTCCTTCTTTTCCCTCTTTGTTTGCCTGCAGTCATTCTGTTCTCTTCTCTCTCCTGCCTCCCCTCTCGTGCTTTTCTTTGCCTCCTACTTTATTCCTCTCTTTCTCCCTCTCTCACTGCCACACGGGCCTGTGCCTCCTTGAAGGGCCCTACTTGACACACGGCTCTGACGGTTGCAACACACAAAACCTCCCCCTTTCAGTGGAAAAGACTAAGGTTTTGTTCCTAAAGCAGAAGGGGGGTCTCAAATCTATGATTTCGCTTTTATTTTTTGCAAGCTTAAGATAGTCAGCGGGGTGGGGTGACGCCGGCGTTCTTCTAATACGGGCCCTGAAATGATAGCTCTGTTCTGTGGTCGAGGCCTCCTGATTTGCATGAAAACGCCTTGTGGGTTTTAATGAGTGTCTGGGCTCGCGGGCCTCAGCCCTGGAAACCCCAAAGTGCACATACATCTTGTAAGGAGAGATTAAGCTAATGGCAATGTAAATGACCATGACATTTATTTATCTGTTTTCAAAACCAACACATAAATACAATTGTTGCCATTTACAATGCCAATAGCTCAAACTTTTCCAAAGGCGAAACCATTGCATTGTAAATGCTTGTTTTTCTTTCTATGCCCTCAAACTTATTCTGTCTGTGATGGTGATCTCCCGCTTGGACTATTGAAACACCTTGTATAACGGTGTCCCCGCCTACCATCTTCGGAGACTCCAACTAGTGCAGAATCAAGCAGCCCGACTTGTCTACAATCTGTCCAAGTCCTATCATGTTACCCCGCTGCTCAAAGCTCTGCACTGGTTGCCTATCCGGGAGCGTGCCTTGTTTAAGATGGGCTGTATCACCTTCCAGGCAAGGGCAGGGACAGCCCCTCACTTTATCTCCTCTGAGATCAAGGCATATTGTCCTAGCAGAGAGTTGCGTTCCTCTTCACAATCTCTTCTGGTTGTCCCTCGTTTTAAGAAGAAGAGGTCAGGTGGCGCAAAATTCACTACGCTTGCGCCTACCTTTTGGAATGCCCTTCCTCCCTCCCTTAGATTTTCCACTCATTACTCAGAATTTCGCAAATCCTTAAAAACATTTTTGTTCACCCAAGCTTTCCCATGTTAGTTGGCCGGTTCTTCTCTCCCTCCTGGTTTTATGTCCTAGCGCCAAGAAACCGCGTGGTGTATGTGCGCTTTATAAATATTTTAATTTCAATTTCAATTTCAAGCAATGTGTTATCTTGGGCTAATCAGTTTGTCAACTCCCTCATATCTCAGTGACTTTGGTAGCGCCAATATGGGGCTGCGAACTATATATGTACAATTGTACATTACCTTAACAGTGAATCTATATTCGGGTAAACTCTGGTGGGTATACAAAAAGTTCCTAGTTTTATAAAAGAGGCCCTTGGTAATAAAATGGATCCCATTGCCTGAGTGTTTATTTCCAGCAGAGAGGTGTCAGGGGGGTGGTGTGCTCCCTGAGTGGAAGGACCTCTGCTGGGGAGGGGGGATCAGCGCGTGCTTGTCATAAGGCAGAAACAAGCGGATGACACGAAGCAATACATTCAAGAGCGGTGTCTGCAGCGTCAGGGACTGGGGGTGAGCATCACGGCTCGGAACCCTGAGGGAGGCGGGGGTAGGGGCTTCACAGAGAACAGCCGGTGGAGAGAATTCAGGATGGGGTGGAAGCAACAGTATCAGGAAAAGAGGGGAAGAGAAGGGGTAGAGTAAGCCTGATGTGACGAGGGGGGTGGGGGGGGAACACGAGCCAGGTGGGGGAAGGGGAAGAGAGGTGAGCGGTAGGAGGTGGGACCGGAGCAGAGACATTGTTGGGTGAAGGAGAGACGGGACTGGTTGCAAGACGGTCTGAGGCGGACAGTGCTTAATGTGTAAACAAGTGAACCACGCAGCTACGGGTCACCCACAATTAATTAAGAGGCAGAGGGTTCGGATGTCAGTGTTGAGTTGCGGAAAAAAGGAGGATACAGAAAACTCACAAGTTGCACTTTAACTACAGTAGTCGTTTCCTGTAACTCATGAAGTGAATGAATGAGTTCAGTGCTGATTCGCTGAGGTGCTTTGAAGAAGGAATTCCGTTTTACAATGAACAAATTGTATCACAGACATAACTATGTACTGTCAGGACTTAAAAACAACACGTTGTTTTCTGTATAAGTGAATGCAATTTCAACAAGCATTGGGGTGGGGGCGGGGGAGAAGGGGAGTGAGCGAGTGGGAGGGAAGCGCTGGCTCTCGGCATTGCGTGGGCAGGGGGCGCATTCCTTTGAAGTATGAAGCAGGCAGGCGGTCCGGGGAGCAAATGTTAAGCGCGTGCACAAGCACATGCACTCTAAGAAATCCGCGATGGTTTCAGAGCTTGGATGAGCCTCTATACTCTCGTCGTATTATCGCTTGTGCGATTAATAGGACGAGACCTAAAAAGTGGCCCCATTAGTGAATCAGATAGCTAGAAAAGTGGCCCAAATTTGCAAATCAGGTTGATTTTAAACTTGTATGTGTGAGTGCAAGGACCTGTGCTCCCTGCAGGCAATGTTTGTGGTAATATCAGAGAATTCAACAGCAAAAACCGGCAAATCAGAAATTAAATCAGTCCCCGGGACAGCCAGAAAACACAGCCCATCCAGTGATCTGTCTGACCATCCCTTCCGGCACCGCCTTGACCAGTCCATCCTGCAGACAGCAGGTGTGTAAGACCCCTCACAGCTGAGCCGGCCTCTGCAGCACCTGCCAAGTCTTACAGGACGAGAGATGCCCCCACTGCTGACGTCACCAGCCACTGGCCCCTAATCACTGTTTCTGGTGGTAGAAAAGCAGAAGTCGGACTTGCTTCACTGGCTGTTTTGGCTTCTCTGTTTTTTCGAGGCGAGGGGGGGGGGGGGGGGGGGGGGGGCGAGGGAGGGCTCAGATGGGAAGTGATAGCCTCTCTCTCCCTCCCTCCCTCCAAGGGTATTTTGTTTGTGAATTTGCATCCACAGCCACTAAGCGTGCAGCCAGGGCAGGCGGCTGGCCACGGGTGCGAGAGGTGAGTCTGCCCTTTTATCGGATTTCACTGTCCTTTCTGCGGCCTCTGGGTTCACGCGGGGCCACAGCGTTTCACCCACATGCAAGGTTTTGGGGTGCTGCTGTGAGACCTTTCTTTCAGGCGGTGAGCCTGTCCTCAGGAAGTGAAAGTGACAGAAGGTGTGGATAACAAGACTGAAGGAGAGAGATAACGGAAGCGAAAATAAGTAAGACGGGTATAAAATCTATTTTTATAGTTTTTGTCTTAGTGTTTTGTGGGGTTCACAACACCTTAAAGGGAAGCAAAGAGAAGAACTTGAAATAGAGAGCCGTGTGTGATGTGACTTACAAAGGGAAGGGGGCACACACCACAGTGGCAGACAAGTGAGTAGGGGAGATTGGGAGAAAAGAGGGAAGGGAGGTGGAAATTTAGAGCAAATTCAACTAGAAAAGTGTTACGGCCGATGTAGTAGGGCGGTGCGTATTCTTGCGTGTGGTGTTGAACCTTGCCGGACACTTGAAATCCCAGCTCTCACACCTGAGCGCAGCGTGTGATCCTGGGCTAGCATTCCCGTTGATGGCAATACCTTATCTCCCCAGATTGGGAGGGCTTAACAAATTTACCATCTAGTGTGAAGGAAAGTATTAGCACCTACTTGTAAATAGGTTTGGCATTATGTTATCAGGGAATCATTCTGTCTCTGAAAACAGGTCTGGCTAAGGTAAAACTGACATATATTGATGTTACTGCTTTTGGCTATACACCGTTCTCGGGTATTCTTGCCGAAAGCTTTTTTTTGCTTTCTTTTCTGGTGCAAATAATTCTACCGTTTTCATTTTTTTAAGCCAAGTGTCGGACAAGCATCTTTAGACTATATAAGCTGCAGGAGCACGTGCGCGGCTGCCCCCCTCTGATTTACTTGGGCGTCATTTTGTAGTTTTATAAAGCGCTCAAAGTGCACGGCCACTGCCTCACGGCGCTGAGGGACTGCTGTTGTATTGCGGTTAGCTTGCAGTGGTTAAGTGCTGCTCCAGCTCTTGGTTCCCAGGCTCGGTCCGGTATGCAAGACAGCCCTGCTGTTAAAGCGATACACGATACAGCGCCAGAGCGCACGGAGCTGTTTCTAGGCGCTTAGCGGTGTTATCGTGACCCATCGCACTGGTACTTCCTTGTACCAACCTTGGGATGATGAGAGGATGAGTGCAGCAG
Source organism: Lissotriton helveticus (assembly GCF_964261635.1). Classification (NCBI taxonomy): domain Eukaryota; kingdom Metazoa; phylum Chordata; class Amphibia; order Caudata; family Salamandridae; genus Lissotriton; species Lissotriton helveticus. Next base: position 864,463,355 of record NC_136073.1, read on the forward strand.
GTTGGTTCGGACTACACCCTGCACTTTGCTATTTTGCGTAGTGTCAAACTCAGCTCTCCACACTGTGCGCTTTGTGCAGGGGTGAATGTTCACGAGGAGGGGGCCGGAGAGACCCCTACAGTCTGCATTCCGAGGTTGGTGTCTGTTCTGGGGGTTTCAGTAGTGTTTGCCGTTACTGGCTGCGCTGGTGCATGTAGCCATGAATAGTGTATGTGGTCTTTCTGACCAACCGACCCACCCCTTCCCCGGCCCCTTAAACAAAAGGAAAACAGAGCCAGTGACACGTCATTTGTGAGGTGCCCCTGTGTCGGCTGATAACGTAGTTCCATGCATAGAATTCAATGGAGCCGAACCAGTGATGAACTCGTGATGCAAAGGTTTGTGCCCACTAGGCCCTGGAGGGAAATCCTTCCAGGGGGGTTATGCCAGCCTCCTGGAGGCTAGGGCCTCTGCAGTTCATTGAGGTCAGCCATTGTTGGACTGAGGTCAGTGGAGGTGAGCCATTGTTGGACTGAGGTCAGTGGAGGTGAGCCTTTGTTGGACTGAGGTCAAGGGAGTTGACCCATTGTTGAACGGAGGTCAGTGGAGGTCAGCCATTGTTGGACTGAAGTCTGTGGAGGTCAGCCATTGTTGGACGGAGGTCAGCCATGTTGGACTGAGGTCAGTGGAGGTCAGCCATTGTTGGACTGAGGTCAGTGGAAGTCAGCCATTTTTGGACTGAAGTCAGTGGAGGTGAGCCATTGTTGGACTGAAGTCAGTGCAGGTGAGCCATTGTTGGACTGAAGTCAGTGGAGGTGAGCCATTGTTGGACTGAAGTCAGTGGAGGTCAGCCATTGTTGGACTGAGGTCAGTGGAAGTCAGCCATTGTTGGACTGAAGTCAGTGGATGTGAGCCATTGTTGGACTGAAGTCAGTGGAGGTGAGCCATTATTGGACTGAAGTCAGTGGAGGTGAGCTGTTGTTGGACTGAAGTCAGCGGAGGTGAGCCATTGTTGGCCCGAAGTCACCCAGACAGGATACAAGAAAACTGGGGGTAAGTTTTATATGAAAGCCCAATAGGAGGACAGAGACAATTACTGACAGTGTTTTGTTAACCCCTTTGCTGCGGCGGCAATTCCGCCGCAGCGCTAGGGGTGCGGGGGGGCCGAGCGGCGCTCGCATGCTCGTGACGGAGCCGCTCCGTCACGAGCCGAGGTTGAGCTGTGCTCATGACGGAGCGGTTCCGTCATGGCCCCGCCCGCTCAATGGAACGTCCAGCGCAGGTGCGGAATTCGCGCCGCGCAGGCGCGCCGAGCGGGCCATGACGGAACCGCTCCGTCATGAGCACAGCTCAACCGAGGCTCATGACGGAGCGGCTCCGTCATGAGCATGGAAGCGGTTAAGGCGTGATTTATGTTCTTTTCTGTCTCCTTTTTGCATGTGTGGTTTTAGAGACTGACACACTTGAGTTACACAAGAGGGTCACTGACCCTGAAGATTAAAGGTAGGGAAGGTGAAATTGAGGGGCGCTGATTTTGGTGTGGGCTGTGTTAGAAAAGATCAGAAATGCCTAAAATTTAGTTTGTCTTGTTTTTTCTGTAGAGTCTGTTGGTCCTGAGGAGAACCCCATTAATTCTCGGGTTCGAAACGCGTCGACCTGGTCCCAGGTCACATAAAATAATTTTGTAAATAGGAGGGCAAAATTTTGATTTGGATCATGTGGTAAAATACGCAAACCTAAGGAAATTGTTGTATTTGAAAATCTGTTTTAGTCTCTTGTTTTGTTGACACTGGGACCTTTATGTAGGATGGTTGTTTGATGTTTGAATGAGGATTGTTTGTTTTGGCCAAATTTGTGGAAAAGGGATGTTGTGTCAGTGTGTCGATTGAGGGTAGTCTGGATTGAAATTTATATATTTTTTCTGTATATAATCTGTTTCAAGTGCTTTCTTTGTATTTCCATGCACACAAAATCACGTTTTTGGCAAAAATATTGAAGACAAAAAAAGTTGAATAAACCATTGGATGGTGCAATTTAAAAAGTAGACTATTATGTTTTATTCATAAAGTCGTTTGAAAAAGATTTCCAGGAGTTGAGCTCAGTATTGGCAGTTGTGTTGTTCTATTGTTGGACTGAAGTCAGTGGAGGTGAGCCATTGTTGCACTGAAGTCAGTGGAGGTGAGCCATTGTTGCACTGAAGTCAGTGGAGGTGAGCCGTTGTTGGACTGAAGTCAGTGGAGGTGAGCCGTTGTTGGACTGAAGTCAGTGGAGATGAGCCGTTCTTAGACTGAAGTCAGTGGAGGTAAGCCGTTGTTGGACTGAAGTGAGTGGAGGTGAGCCGTTGTTGGACTGAAGTCAGTGGAGGTGAGCCGTTCTTGGACGGAAGTCAGTGGAGGTGAGCCATTGTTGGACTGAAGTCAGTGGAGGTGAGCCGTTCTTAGACTGAAGTCAGTGGAGGTAAGCCGTTGTTGGACTGAAGTGAGTGGAGGTGAGCCGTTGTTGGACTGAAGTCAGTGGAGGTAAGCCGTTCTTGGACGGAAGTCAGTGGAGGTGAGCCATTGTTGGACTGAAGTCAGTGGAGGTGAGCCATTGTTGCACTGAAGTCAGTGGAGGTGAGCCATTGTTGCACTGAAGTCAGTGGAGGTGAGCCGTTGTTGGACTGAAGTCAGTGGAGGTGAGCCGTTGTTGGACTGAAGTCAGTGGAGATGAGCCGTTCTTAGACTGAAGTCAGTGGAGGTAAGCCGTTGTTGGACTGAAGTCAGTGGAGGTTAGCCGTTGTTGGACTGAAGTCAGTGGAGGTAAGCCGTTGTTGGACGGAAGTCAGTGGAGGAGAGCCATTGTTGGACTGAAGTTAGTGGAGGTCAGCCATTGTTGGACTGAAGTCAGTGGAGGTGAGCCGTTGTTGGACTGAAGTCAGTGGAGGTGAGCCGTTGTTGGACTGAAGTCAGTGGAGGTGAGCCGTTGTTGGACTGAAGTCAGTGGAGGTGAGCCATTCTTGGACTGAAGTCAGTGGAGGTGAGCCGTTGTTGGACTGAAGTCAGTGGAGGTAAGCCGTTGTTGGACTGAAGTCAGTGGAGGTGAGCCATTCTTGGACTGAAGTCAGTGGAGGTGAGCCATTCTTGGACTGAAGTCAGTGGAGGTGAGCCATTCTTGGACTGAAGTCAGTGGAGGTGAGCCGTTTTCGGACTGAAGTCAGTGGAGGTGAGACGTTGTTGGACTGAAGTCTGTGGAGGTAAGCCGTTGTTGGATTGAAATCAGTGGAGATGAGCCGTTCATAGACTGAAGTCAGTGGAGGTCAGCCGTTGTTACACTGAAGTCAGTGGAGGTAAGCCGTTGTTGGACTGAAGTCAGTGGAGGTGAGCCATTCTTGGACTGAAGTCAGTGGAGGTGAGCCGTTTTCGGACTGAAGTCAGTGGAGGTGAGACGTTGTTGGACTGAAGTCTGTGGAGGTAAGCCGTTGTTGGATTGAAATCAGTGGAGATGAGCCGTTCTTGGACTGAAGTCAGTGGAGGTGAGCCGTTTTCGGACTGAAGTCAGTGGAGGTGAGCCATTGTTGGACTGAAGTCTGTGGAGGTCAGCCATTGTTGGACTGAAGTCAGTGGAGGTCAGCCATTGTTGGACTGAAGTCAGTGGAGGTGAGACGTTGTTGGACTGAAGTCTGTGGAGGTCAGCCATTGTTGGACTGAAGTCAGTGGAAGTCAGCCATTGTTGGACTGAAGTCAGTGGAAGTCAGCCATTGTTGGACTGAAGTCAGTGGAGGTGAGCCGTTGGTGGACTGAAGTCTGTGGAGGTCAGCCATTGTTGGACTGAAGTCAGTGGAGGTGAGATGTTGTTGGACTGAAGTCTGTGGAGGTCAGCCATTGTTGGACTGAAGTCTGTGGAGGTCAGCCATTGTTGGACTGAAGTCTGTGGAGGTCAGCCATTGTTGGACTGAAGTCAGTGGAGGTCAGCCATTGTTGGACTGAAGTCAGTGGAGGTCAGCCGTTGTTGGACTGAAGTCAGTGGAGGTCAGCCATTGTTGGACTGAAGTCAGTGGAGGTCAGCCATTGTTGGACTGAAGTCAGTGGAGGTCAGCCGTTGTTGGACTGAAGTCTGTGGAGGTCAGCCATTGTTGGACTGAAGTCTGTGGAGGTCAGCCGTTGTTGGACTGAAGTCAGTGGAGGTCAGCCGTTGTTGGACTGAAGTCTGTGGAGGTGAGCCGTTGTTTGACTGAAGTCAGTGGAGGTCAGCCATTGTTGGACTGAAGTCAGTGGAGGTCAGCCGTTGTTACACTGAAGTCATCCTCTCTTCTACAACAGCAAGCCCACCCCCCCTGCCAGGCTGAGCAGATCTTACCTCACACCCCAGGAGTACTGAGCTGCAGACATTCTACACCTCCTGCCCTGGCCCTATTCTGGTGCCCGCTTCCGGCCGCACTCTGCGGTGATGGAGGTTTCCAGGGTCATACATGAATGGCGTGTGTGTCTTCATGCATGGAGGGGTGGAGTATTTTTGGCAGCAGTAGGTTGGAATGGAAATGTAGGTGGACTGATGACGTAGTAATGCCGACTGAGAATGTTTTCAGCATTCACAACAGCGAGCTATTTCCCCTGAAAATGGCTCTTTACTGGGCCAGGATTTTTTTCAAGGAAAATATGTGCATAATGTTTGCTGTCAGACAACTGAAATAAAGAGATACAGTGCGATTTTCCAGTTGTAAAATTTTTCTCGGCTGGACTTTAGGGATACGGGGGCATCACAAGAGAAAGTGATCAGTGCCGGTGATTGTTGCGTCATCGTAGCCTCGTCTTCTGTCTCTTGTTGGGACACCATTTCCTGAGTGAGGTTCATGATAAATGATTGCTTATGGAGTCACGTCCTTCTTGGTTACTCACTGCTGCACGGTACTCTGGCAGGGAAGTCATTGACTCACTTGAGGTTTGCCTTTGCTATCATGAGATCTTGTTGAATCTCCTTTACTAGTTAAGACATCGACAGAGATTTCCGATGTCCAGAAAAGGGCAATAATGTGCTACGGTTTCTTCAAAGGCTTCTGCAGTCCCATTTTACGGTCAATGCATTGAGCAAGACAGGAGTGTGAATCCAAGATAGAAGGCTTAGAACTGGGGTTTATATTTTCCCAACTGGAGAAAGAAATGCCGAGCCCAGATGAGGCTACAGAACTTTGGAGGGAAAAAGCTGATGAGAGACCACACAATAGATCGATAATAGTATAGTATACAAAAAGAAGAGTTCATTTAGCCAGTGTTGTCGGTTTCTGTTGCAAGTCTTTTTTATTTTCAAAGTCCGTTGTACAAATGTGGAAACAGCCAACATGTTTCACCCTTCATAAGGGCTTCTTCAGGGCTGTAATGTCGTACAACATGAAACGTATTTAGAAACTACTAATTCCTGGAAGTTTTATTTAGAATGGTAAAAGAAAAATGTTAGAGAGAAAGATGAAGTGAACGAAAGGATTAGATGATTTTTACACTATTTCTTATCCAAAACACGAGAGGTGATCATATATTTGTTAACATCTCTATAATAAGCAATGGAGCTGAGGACAATGACATAACACAAAGCAAAATAACAAGACAACATAAGCATAATAAAGTAAAAACATAACAGGGCACGACAGCTAACAGTAGAAACAAAATGCAACACACAACCACAGTACAACAAAATGCAATAGTGCACAACAAAACTGAACTACATAAAAAACAACTCCGCACAACACCTCCATATCCAAATGCAAAATATGAACAAACATTCGGGTCAAATATTACCACCTACACTAATCTGCTTTCATAATACAGTGGCAAAAGGTATTTGCATCAAGGACTGCCTTACATTCCTTAAAGGAAATGCATTAGGACCAGTCAAAAATGTTTTGTAATCTGGCACAGGAAATGCAGTGGTGAAAGAAACAGGCATGAGGCAGAATTAAGTCCAGGCAGCCTCAGGATTCATGAGATAAAGAGACATGAAGTTTAGGGTGGTGACAGAAAGAAACATGAGGTGGAATCGAGACCAGGCATCCTTGGTATTCATGAGATAAAGGCAGGAAGCGTAGGACAGTGGAAGAAAGAGGCATGAGGTGGAATCGAGATCAGGCATCCTTGGTATTCATGATATAAAGGCAGGAAGTGTTGGGTGGTGGAGGAAAGATGCACAAGGTGGAATCAAGACTAGGCAGTGTCAGTAATCATGAGATAAAGAGACAGGAAGTGTAGGGTGTTGGAAGAAAGGGGCATGAGATGGAATCAAGAATAGGCAGCTTTGGTAATGTAATCATAATCCTCACATTCTACAACAACTACTCCTAAGAAAACCTTGTGACCCTTTATTTACTTTTATACAATTTAAGTACAGCTGGACTGGAAAGTAAGATTTGATAGAATTGCTTCTGTCATCTTAAATTGACTTTCGGGAATAATAGTTCCTGTTACGAAGTCCTGCTCAGTGTGGGAAGTTTGGAGATGCAAAGTCAGAGAAGAGTTTCCCACGCTGAATTACCAGCTATGTACTTCTGCTTTTGAACTAGTTAATATATATTTAAACTTACATTGTCAGCATTTCTATGCATGCACCTCTGGTATTTTTGTGTTTTGCCTATTTAGAAGCCCTTTTTTAAAGAAAAGAAACAATACAAATAAAGCAAGTTATACATACAACATATATGAATACTGGTAGACAGGCTGTGTACACGAATAAGCCTGGTACAGGATTCAGACAACCTTTCACCTTTGTGAATTTTTATGTAAATTTGTAGTTTGTGGTGGTTTCCTTTGAAAGGTTAGTGTGAAAGTAAGTGCCTGATAACAGTCACACCTAATATTAAAAGGTAAAGGCAGCTACTGCTGTTTGGGGCCTTAACAGGAAACAGTGTGGCAATAGCAGAGCATGCAAAGCCAGACAGGCGCCTGATCATCTGACCAGTCAGCCTGTTCCTAGTGCCCTTCATGTTCAGAAGGTTCAATGAAAGTCTTTACAGTTGCGAATAGGCGCTTGAGCCCACATTTCTCAACACTGCCTCCTCACTACATATATCCACATACCACTTGACCCAGCAATGAGCAACCTGCCCGCTACACCTCACCTTGACCTGTCCCCAAACCCCCCATCAAGTGCACCATATGCCATCAGAGCGAAAGCGGCACACCACACAATACATAATCCTTTACATCGTCCCAGCCAACATCAAAGTCAATCGCACCGCCACCTACCAAGTACCACCACACATGACGCCCCAGTCCACCACACTTCACACCACCACCATCCAGCACACCACACTCCACCGCGACAGAACATCTACCACCACCAACCAAATGCGGCCACACTTCATTCTCTTGACTCCAAAATTACTATTCAAGTTTTCCAACTCTTTCCATTGCTAGGTTTGTTTCTGTTGATGGTTCTATTTTGGTACTTTTTTCAGTAGGCCTATTTGTTACTAATTTTGACAGTGCCTGTTTTACTGTCCTCCGAATAAAAAAAAAAGTTGGGTCGGCCTTTCCTGAATTGTCTCTCACGTGCTGATTACACACTGCTATGTGGAGCAGACAGTATGTGACGGTAAAGAGTCAGCAAGTTGCACACCGCCACCTTTCCCAAGCAGTGTAAGAGGTGCTACATTTAAGGTGAAGAGACTATTATGGTATAATATTAAATTGCACATCCAGGCTCTTTTATTTTAAAAAAAACTTTAGGTGTTCCTGCCACATAAAGATGGATCCAGAAACTGCTCTTGAAGGTGAGATACTATCTGTCTCAGGAGGGCTAAATTATCCTTGCAAATGGTACAAATACCTCCATGGAAGGTAAAATTACCTGGTACACAGACAAATCTATCTCCTTATACCTGTTGACTTGTTCCAGTTGGATGCTATATTCAATTTCTTGGGAAAGAGAGTACAGCGGCAAAGCATGCGGAGGCTTCGGGATTTACACCACCTTGCTCTAGAAAATCTTTTGCACCATAGACCTAGCTTAGCTCCTTGTCTGGAAACAGATTCTCCAAACTGCCTTTGTGTTCAAGATTGGAAAAGGTTTCTCCATAGAAGTACAGAGCTGCAGATATGTTGCAATAAACGGGTGAGTTCACCTCCCTCTCTGTGTTTTAATCAGGTGCCCGAATCTCCATCTGCATGGGTAACTCCAAATAATCTGACAGAGTAGTGATATCCCTGGCTCACCCTCTAACCTGTTGCGGTGTCTGAATCCTGCACTGTGTAAGCGGGTGTTTTCGAGGGGAGTGCCACTCAGAAAATGTGGAATAAACCCCAAACTGCAGTCCCATCATGACACTAATGCACAGCCAGGGAATGAGGGTATCTCTGCCTGTGTGGTTGCAAGAAATACCTACCTTCCGTCAACACCCATAGAGCCTAAAGACTGTTGCGTCTTGTTATCAGGAATCGTCCCCGGCTTATTCCATGATGGTGAAGACAGCGACCCGTCTGGGTCCTCCATCCCCGAAGGAGGACATTAAAAGCCTGGGAGTATGGCTGGACAAAACCCTCACCTTTAACACTCAGGCAACCAAAACAGCAGCAACCTGCTTCAGGATTATCCGAATGTTGAGAAAAATCCTGCCTATTCTGCCCATGGAAGCTAGACAGGTCGTTATTCAGGGCCTCATCCAATCTCGGCTCGACTTCAACAACGCCCTCTACTTAGGAGCCCCTGACTACGTGCTGCAGAAACTTCAGCGCACACAAAATTGTGCAGCTCGCACGCTACTCCAAATCCCACGCAGAGAATCCGCTAAGCCAGGGATTAGGTCACTCCATTGGCTCCCGATTAGGGACAGAATAAAATTCAAGACCCTGTGCATATCGCACCAAGCCTTCCATAGAGCTAGTCCTGAGATTAACCACACACTTCTCCCTCCCTACTGTCCCGGCAAACCACTTCGCTCAGAGAACTCATTTCTTGCTGCAGTTCCCAGAGTCAAAAGAGCCAGAGCAGGCGGCAGGTCCTTCACGCTCAACGCGGCTAAGCTATGGAACTCCCTTCCCTTCTCACTTAGGTCCATCCCTACCCTTCCATCCTTCCGCAAAGAGTTAAAAACATACCTTTTCAGAAATTAGTTCCCCTCCTGATTTCTCGTCTCCTCCCTCAGAGCTCTGTTAGTTTTACTTAGCGCTTGGACGCCCTTGGGCAGCAGCTGCGCTTTACAAAACCCCTTCACTTCACTTCACACCCTTCCACATGGACAAAGAGGTGATACTTCTGCAGAATTTGACAGATAAAATACACCAGTCTGGGGGTCTCTTTCAGTGGCATACCAATGTCAATTCTGTTATGGTCAGTTAAAGTCTCCAGTACTCGTGAAAGCTTGCCGGTTATGCTTCCTTGCACTGTGGAGTATTGAGTCCAATGGCATAACGAAACTTGAGTGCCCCCCTGCAAGGTACGTGGAGATTCCCCCTCCGAACTCAACCAGGAGCTCTCCGGCCAGGGCACTGTGCTGAGGTGCCCTCCTGGAGCTTGTGGCCCCCTCACTGCAGGGGCTGCGGGGCCTATGTTACGCCACTCATTGGGAATAACGACTGTACAACGAGATAAGAAATAGCCGTTACCACACACTCTTGTGAGAAAATCCAGAGTTTTAATCCGTGCACGATTAGATGACAGTTTGCGTCCTCGAACGCTTCCCAAGATAATAAGCCCCTGATGAAGGGTTTGGCCCGAAATGCATTGGGCACAGGAAACCAAAGTATGAATTAATGGAATATGTCATATCACTGAAGAAAGTTATATGTCATAAAAGATGAACGACCAATAATAAAAACTCGTGAAAAATTCCTTTTGAAGAGTGATTACATTATTGTAAGCATAAAAGAGTGCAATTGGAGACGTCGTCCCGCCCAGGGAGCAACGCAAACCAAGTACGCCACTCATTGAGTCGTGCTTTACGTAGGAAAGGATGCTGCAAAGAAAAGCAGAAACTTGCAGAACTTGAAGCACAGCCTCACCCACTGTAAGTTTCATTTCATTCTGTACTTCCTCACTCATTTGGCACATGTCCAACACCTTGCTACACAATGTTTCAGATTTGGTGTGGCCTTGAAGCACAGTTCCAGTCACTTTTACTTCTTGTAGCACAGTTTCCCTCATTGTAAGTGTCACATTGGTCCACAGACGTGCTCTCCCTGCGCAAGGCTGATGCCTTTCTGAAGTCTTTTTCAGTGACAAAAGTCACCCACCCCGTAAGAATAATAACCAGCGACTGCTGGCGCGCCATGGCAGGAACGGTCTCTGCAGCAGCTGTACGGTGATATGGGGTAGATGGGAAGATGCAGAGCCATGTTGGCATCAGATTAAAAAAACAACCAGTGGCCACTGACACACCATGCTGAACCTAGCATGCAGGAATAGGCAGAGGAGGCTTGTGTGCTAGGGGCCCAGCTACCAACAATGACGCATGTGCAGTGCAGCGGGCCCCAAGGACCGACTCCATCTCAAATATGGCTGTACTTTATTATCCAAACTGCAGGCTGTCTGTTTTCCTTGCTTGCACCAGGGCCCATGACACTGCTACCGCACAACTACTATTGGGAAGATGAGGGGTTGCTGAGGAGCGATAGAGGGTTGGCGATACATGGGGAATATGAAAAAAACAGTATTCCCTCTTCAAATGGTGAGCCTAGTATACGGGGACAGGCCGAGAGAGCCTGTGGAGAGGGAGACATGTAACAGGATTGATATGGAGAGATTTAGTGTTGTAGAGTGGATTGGAGCCAAGTGGAGAGGGGTGGAGTAGAATGTTGTAGACAGAGTGTCGTAGAGTGGAGTGGTGTAGAGTGGAATGGCATAGAGCGCAGTAAGGTGGAGTAGCAAAGAGTGGAGTTGAGTGTCGTAGAATGGAGTGTCGTAGAATGGAGTGTCGTAGAATGGAGTGTCGTAGAATGGAGTGTCGTAGAATGGAGTGTCGTAGAATGGAGTGTCGTAGAATGGAGTGTCGTAGAATGGAGTGTCGTAGAGTGTCGTGGAGTGTCGTGTCGTAGAGTGTCGTGGAGTGGAGTGTCGTGGAGTGTCGTAGAGTGGAGTGGAGTGTCGTAGAGTGGTGTAGAGTGGAGTGGCATAGAGCTGAGTGGCTTAGAGTGCCGTAGAGTGAAGTAGTGTAGAGTGTCGTACACTATTGTGGTGTAGAGTGGCAGAGAGTTGAGTGGCGGTGAGTGGAGTGAAGTGTAGAGTGAAGTAAAGTGGAGTGGCATATAGTGGCACAGAGTGGAGTTGCATAGAGTGGATTATTCTCATATGTTTAAATTTCGTCTGCAGGTTACAGTAATTCAAAGTCAACAGTACCTTTTCTTTGCACCAATAAGAATCATATTTTCCTGTGATGTGCACTGAAATTAAACATCAGCCGTGAAGACAAACATTAGGGAGGAATCAATTCTCTTCTTGTAGTGGCACAGCCTGCCTTCTATGGCTGGGTGAGTTCGCAACTGTTGTCCCTCACAAACATCCTGTAATTTTCACAGGTTTAACGATATTCGTAGCTTGCAGTTTCTTGGAAGTCGGTTTTCACACTTAAAATTGTGACTTTCACACTTCTTTTAAATTGTTGTGAGAAAAAATATTGGCAACTTCAATCCTGTTTCAAAGTCACTGCGAAACCGGTTTTAAAGTTAACTCACTTGAAAATGGCAAATCCACTTTCAGCACCAACTAGAACGCAAATGAAACTATTGCCAGTTTCTACAGGAAAATGACGCGAAGGGGTAAAACGTAGAAAACTGAGCAAACAGCCAGCCCAATAATTGTCATCTAAACAAGACTTTGCTCAAATGCAACTACTATATAACTAAGCTGGTGTCTCAAAACACCTGTGTGTCATCCATTTTTGTGGCAGAAATGTGTTATTTTTGCTTAAAGCTTTTTTCGGCTTCTCTTCACTGCCCCTACACCAAACTATCATCCAAGATGGCTGCCACCTGCTTTTGATGCTGGAAAACGTGGGATACAAGCTAAAAAAAAGAGCAAAGGCAGGCTCCAGCCAAAATTACATTCATGTAATGCCATGATCCAATATTATGGAGTGTGATATGTGTCTCTAAGAGTGCTACAGTACAACCAAGGCACTTTAGGCACAGAAACCAGAAGAAAAAGAAAGACTGAGAGGATAACAAAGAGCAGGATAACTAATTAAGCGAATGAAGTTGAAGACTGGACCTCACAAGGAAAGAGCTATGATCAGCAGTATTTGGAGTGTGGTTAAGCAGTTTGCTCCAGAGCTTGTTAGACAGGTATGGAAAGGCCATGCCACCCATTCCCAAATTAGTGGAATGATGAAATAGTACTTCTTGGCTAAATCCAGCCTTCAAGTTGAGACATGCTTGGATAATGTACCTATTGTAGAGGAGAGCCCAATGCCATAGTGAGCTCAATGCACAAGGCGAATAGTTCATGATAATGTCCAATAGGCACCAAAGGGCATACTGGTAGCGACTGCGACTGCTCGTACAGGTCAATATGTTGGTATCTACCTTTGTAAACGGATGGGAGAACTAACACTCATCATCAAGTATGGACACCATGTCATGCATAAAGGAGAATGGATGACAAATAACCCAGTATTTTCACCTTTAACCTTGCATGTCTTAGCAAACCCATGTCATTTTGTGGAACAAAGGTGCAACGTTACATGAAGACGTTAACAGCATCCTCACTGTCATTCATGTACACAAGTAGTCCACGCATATTCAGAATGTGTGCACCTCTGGTCCCCTCAACATATTACTATTACTACACACAAAGCGAGCAGACTGTATCTTAAACTTAGTAAGGAATGCTGCAGAGTGCAATATTCCCAAATATGCTATCACCGTGAACTGGCTTCACGCAGTTCTCATTAGAAGACATTGGTCTCCGACCCTCAACACTCATTCGATAGCTGAATTTCCACAAGCGACAGCAAGCAAGACTTGGACTACTTAATGGAGACAGCCTCAGAGTTATCCAAAGAATCTTCTTGACCCTTCCTATTTGAACCTGTAGTTTTGGTACTTCTTGGCTGCCACTGCTCCTTTCCGTCCCTTATTTAGATAACTTAGACGATAATTCGCTTCTGATAACACATTACCGTATTAGAAATCACTGACTTCATTACCGACACATCCATCAAACACTCCAGTTGTGTTTTTTCTAGGTCATCAGCTTGACTAGGCCTTAATCTAGGAAGAAGCCAAAGGGACGGCTTTCCGAAGTCCTGGCCACACTGAACCCCAGGCATTAGATCATCTAAGGAATGAACTAGGAGAGGATGCAACCTAGACATTGTCTTCACTGCAATGCCAGCGTAACTCTTTTGAGGCTCTAGCCTTTGCTATTCTTGACCCAGAATCCACACACCATGAACAACACAAAACCTCTTCGCAAACAAAGGCGCGTTTTCTAGAACCTCCAATTGGACACACTAAAGAAGCCTTTGGTACTCCTACATCCTGAGCATAACTTTGAGTAAACAACAACACGGTCTACACACAGAATGTTAGCATCACTTGGAAAGAAAACATCATCTCCCATGCCTCCTGAAGATAAGGTGCACCAAAACTCTATCCTTCCAGGCCCTGTAAAAATTCAGCAAAAAGACCAGAAGACAAGCCTTCTCCAGATAATCTTTCATGACCTGGAACAACATCAACCGCATCTCACTAACTCTTCACACCTGTACTTCACACCTGTGTGGAGAAGTGTGGTTCAATGGTTAGAGCGGCAGACCCTGATGCAGAGGTCTGGCCCGGGACCAGGGTTCAATTCCCGCCTCGGCAGGACTTGGGCTCAATTTCCTCGAACCTGACAATTCTCGCTTCGGTGCCTATTCTAATGATGGGTCCCACGCTGCAATTCTGGCCAATAGCTTGCTTAATCTCCACAACGGCCCCAACAGCACTGGGATGCCTGGCTTCACCTTGGGGGTGCCCAGGAGTGGACATTTCACAGGGAAAAGCCAGGAAGGGTTCCACAGCGGTATGAGTGCAGCGCCGGGACGCCCCGTTGCTGAGGCAGCCGTGCGCTTTAAGTACAACACATTTACATTTACATTTGCTTCATAGAGGTGACAGCATCTATCTTCATCAGGCCACTCGTGTGCCACCAATAAACAGCCTGCTTGCTCCGTTAGCTGTGAGGTCCAACATCAAGAACATTTTCTCATCTACTCCATGATTTTGTGCGCAACCTTGAATTGTTCCAGATGTGATATACGGCGCTTTGTAAATACCTATCTAAGTTTGTGCTACAACAGCATCAATATATAGGCATTTCAACGCCTCATAATAAATCCCACAACTTACTATTTTTACACACTATCAGGGTTCACATTTAGAATTATAATTAAACTTTCTCAACAAAATCAAATAAGTGAATCACACCACTGCCTCTAGAAAAAAATATGCAGGTTGTAAACTGCGTGTAATGTATTCCTTGTAAATAAAGTATAAATCATTATCCTTTTAAATACAAGATTATTATAATCCCTTTATAGATCCAGTTTGACTATCATCGCTTTTGTGAAAAGACCTTTCTAAGCGCTAATATTTTTGCAAGACAGTGCTTCAGCCTTGTTTTCTCCTGTCTTTACCTAGTTTAAGGCACACCCAGTAGTGGCTGCTACCGAACAGGGGTGGCAGGCAGGAGAAGGGGGAATAAAAAAATTATAAAAGCACTTACATTTGTACAGCCAGCCGTTACCTCTCCTCCGACCTCTTCTCCCGCAGCAGGAAGCACACAGTCTCCCAGAATCCCCTAGCCAATCACAACGCTGTGTTACTGAGTGTTTGGTCTGAGTGCCGTGGTTTGGCGATAAGACACGGGCTGGGAGGCTGTGCATTTTCTCCTCCTAGGCTGTGTGATACAGCCTTGTGGAGAACATGCTAAGTGCACATGACTGTTTGGCCGGCCCAAGTGCATACCACTCCTCCCCCAGATCTGAACAGCCCAACCAACTGAGCCAGAATGTAAAATATAATGCTAATAACATTACTTTATTATCATTTTATTTTTCCTTTTTAAACTGCTCAGTGAGCAGTGGTGCGACGCTCCTCCGCCTTAGCGCAGGAGCAGCTGCTGGGCACACCCAGTGCTTTAAACGAACAGTTGTGCCAGGTATGGAGTAACTCCACTTATTTAATGTGAAAGGCGGTATAGTAGCACTTCTCCGATAGTGATGGAGTACTGTTAATGGA
This sequence comes from Lissotriton helveticus, assembly GCF_964261635.1. NCBI lineage: Eukaryota > Metazoa > Chordata > Amphibia > Caudata > Salamandridae > Lissotriton > Lissotriton helveticus. The sequence goes on from NC_136073.1 coordinate 864,478,513, forward strand.
AGTGTTCAAGCACTTCTAAGTAGCAAAAACATACTCTGAAATACTGAGTACCTGAACCTCTGTACTTCCACTTGAAGCATGGGTTACCACCTTTGAACATATAACTCAACAAGCATCCTGGGCTCACAGACAGGCCGACTATACCATGATGTAAGACTCAAAATGTTCTAATGTAGAAACTAGTTGAAACACAGGAAATATGAATGACAAACTCAGGAAGTGAAACCGGGATTCCGTTTTTGCATAATGCTATTATTGCGCCATTAGGGGAAAATTGAGAGTTTCGGCAGCTAACAAGGCGGTCACAGAGAAGTTGCTCGTTGTTGAGTTTCCTGCCAGGGTGTAAGGTTTTTCCACCAATGTGGTGGTGGGCCCGATTCACAGAACTAACTTAAGGCAAAATCCTAAACTTACTACCTTTGGTATTCACAGAAGGCATTTATTAGTTGTAAAATTAGGATTTTGTTTGACTTAAGTTTGACTTAAGTTTGACTTAAGTTTGACTTAGGACAGACTCCTAACTTTACTACTACTAAATGCCTTCTGTGATACCAAAAGTAGTAAGTTTAGGATTTTGTCTTAAGTTAGTTCTGTGAATCATGCTTGGTGTCCCTTATTAGAGAAGTCACTTTGGCAAGTAAAGCTCTGGCGAACATTCAACCAAAAGAGGTCGATGATGGTGGAATGTTCACCACCAAATATGCGGGTATATGTACCGCCAAAGTCAGGGGACATTGTCAATGGCCAAATATCTGGTCAGGCTATCATCTTGTTTCTGTCCCAGAATGCTAAGGAGACCAGTCTTTGTTTTCTATGAAAGTCCAGAGTGCTTCAGATTTTTTCAGAGTTCATACAAGTGGATCAGCATTTGGATAATTGTAAATCAATACAATCAATACATTTGTAAAGCGCGCTACATACCCGTGATGGTCTCAAGGCTCTGCACAATTGGAGAAGTCGACTGGAGACATATTGCCTACACTAAATAGGTTAGGTATACCACTGGATGTACAGCTATGTAATCCATTGTTTTTGACAATTCTCCAGACAATGAACTCTTCTTTATCATAGTTTAAACAATGAAATACTTGGTATCCTTGTCGCTTCAGCTTATTAATTTTAAACAAACCACGCTATATTCCTTTCGTGATCGGGTTATTTATTCACCCTGTTTATTTTCAAATTCTCATCTTTTTTTTGGATAAAGGACTGTGGCCTTCACAAAGGGACGCAAACGGTTTTTGACATATACTGAACACATTTACATATATCACAATTATCACATATCACTACAAGACACAATGAATTTTCACAAATAGATAAGACTGTTGTGTTACTTCTTACAATATACCCACGTGAAAAATGCTGCTACTTCAATTGAAGTAGGAGCATTTTTCATGCCTCTATTCTCAAGATAAAACTTTATTGATTACAGACGTGAACGCTGAATAGTGTGTGTACGCTCACCATCCAAAACAGGAAAGAAAGGAGGAATAAAAAGTTTTTTTTACCATATTGGCAGGTATGTATAAAGAAAAGCCAAAGGTAAAAGCTGATAGAATTTAAGGTGACAGCTCAAATGAGTGATAGGTGTCTCAATTTTTGTTCATAGGTAAAAGCCAATGTGGGAGATTAAGATGCCCTGATGAGGAATATAGCGTGGTTTGTTTAAAATTAATAAACTGAAGTGACAAGGATACCAAGTATTTCCTTGTTTAAACTATATATAAGGGCCCTACTTGGTTCCGGTCTATTGGGCCCATCCCCCCATTTGTAACTCTTCTTTATCATGCCATTACTTTAAAAATCTATTTAATCAGTTGTATTCTCATGTCTTTTCAACTTGTCTCTAAATTTCGCAACAGCAGATTTAGGAGTGCACTCCAGGATTAGGCGTGTTTTATGATTCTTGTAATGAAAATTCCAAGCTTGGTAAATTAAAAAGTGTTGCTTATAGTACATATGCTTATTTCTCCTACTGTAGGTGCCCTTCCAGCTCATTAGATTGTTACTCATAAAATAGAGGTTCTGGTTGCTGCTGCAGGGCACATGCACTCCTCTTGGTTTGGGTAGGGAATATCAAAGCCAGAATATCGAAGGATCACAATATAGTGTCACTTGTCCTTACTTCAGAACCACTTGGAAAGATGTGAAGAACTGGACCCTATGCCCAGCTCTTGATAATGCTTATCGGCAAAACACACCCACTTGAGTTTCACCTGTACCAAGCATCACAGCTTCATTTCTTTTGGCTTCTCGGTTTGTTATAATTTCTGGCTATGGACTTGTTTACGTTGCTACATATGCCCTAGTTCCGGGAACAAGAAAATATGGTATCCACCAGTTGTAAAGCCGAAAGAATCACCACCCAAGCAGGGAGCACTTTTTTCACGCCTGGAATGAACACAGAAAACTCAATAATTGGATTGATAGAGGTCAACAGTTTTTGTGTTTTTTTGGGGGAGTTTTATATAGCGCAAATTAGACCCGAAGGTGTCAGAGCTTCACATGAGCACCAGTTACTTTACAGAGGGACACATTCATTTTTAGGCACAGGGAGATTACGTGATTTGCCCAGAATCACAGGATGTTGAGCGTCTCTGCCGAGACTCAAACCCGGTTCGAGGTTGACCACCCTAGCCGTTAGGCCACATCCTCTCCCCAACAGTTGATGACCACAAATTCATCTTCCATGACTACGTATCTCAAGAGAGAGATCACAGATGTGATCATTACGAAACACTGTTACCGGTCACCACTATCCCTTTTTTTTTAACAATGTGGCTCTATTTGATCATCACCAGATTTAAAACAAAAAAACAGACAATCACAGTTGGCTAATGCCAACAATGCGAACTTTGAATCAAGACAATCAATTTCACAACTTGGGTCAGCGCTGGGACGCTTACGGGCAGCTATGCGCTTTAGAAATCTTATAAATAAATAAATAAGACTTCACACACTGTTACTTTCTGTTATTGTTAGGTTTTAATTTCCTACATTCTGTTTACATCCCTAAATGGCATCATGCTGCATTTTGTTTCGTTTCCGCGAGACTGAGTACAATTGCGGAACCAAATTTTTATTGACTTTCAGAAATGAGACTTTCCATTATGCCCAATATCGAAACATAAGATGATTATTCTTTTAAAGTTCAGGTATTCTGAAAAAAGAGGACCATGCAGATTTGTGTCAGACTGTACTGCAGATTCTTCTACTGATCAGTGTTTATTTGCTTATCATGGATAGTGTCTCATTACTGTTGTGCTTTGCAAATGCTTATATATTCAACAATAAATACCTCCTCCACCAGACACCAATTCGTCATATGACCAAAGGCAGAGTTGCACAATCAGTCGTACTCCTGCCCCAGATGCGTTTGCTTAACACTAGTCTGTAGGTCGTGGTGTGTATACTAACAAGTTTGCGAAGGTCTAATCTAGCTCCCAATAGTGGAAAGAGTGAAAAAATGTGTGAACAAAGAGAGAGCGCCTCACGGTAGTAACACCCAAGGGGGTTCCTGGCATGCAATTGCCAGTTTACCCACTTCTCCTCATTGGTCGCTCTCTCTTCGTAGTGAATAAAGAACAGATAAAAACACAAAAGTAATAATAAAGGTGAAGTCCCAACTCGTATAAGTGCCGTGTATATAAACAACCTATCTATCCACTCATCTAAATTGAAAGTAACAAAGTTGGTGTGTGCACCTAAAACCCCTGCAATGGCCAAAAGGCGAAATGGCCACCACTGCTAAAATGTGGAGCAACTTACTGGCTATAGTGACTTTATTCTGCTGCTGCAAGTAGTCCAGAGTTAAAAATGGTTCATATTATACCATGTTTGTATGATGCTGACATGTTTCATTGCTATAACTTCAGCAAATTCGTCAGCGCAAACTCGGGGTTCTGATATCAAATTTTGTTTTTCTTAGTTCACTCGACCTGATGGCTGCCCGTTACTGCATACCAGCAACCATCAGAGGCTTTGAACACCGTGTCAAATGATCACGTGCTCACTGGCGGCGCAATTTAAATTGTTGCCCCCGCTACCGAGAGTGCTCGGTCAGAAACGCTTTGCAAATGCTTGCCAAATTTGACCGCCCATGCGCTTAAGAATGCATCCATCATCATCATATCTTCCCTCAGACTACAATTCATGGAACGGTTGTTTCCCAATTGCCAGAATACTGAAATAATTGTCACGATTCGCTCCCTGTGTTCTCGTGTCCACCACCAGGGGGCTGAACTGTGGGACTCTCCAGTGTTCTAATATGCTTCCTGACACTCCCCTGCATGCATATCTTGACTTACAGCCATTTGGACACTATTTGGGAATTGACATCCATTCCCAATCCATGCCGGGTTTTGTGAAAGCCAGCCTGCTTAGACTTAAAGCCAGCCTACTCATGCCTGAAACTCCATTACCCAGAATTCCCTGCTCACTGCTTTGTCTCCACCCCCTGCAGGCCAAGGATGGGTGGAGGAATTCAGCTCACCTGTGGCTGGCTGCTGCTAGCCTGCTCACACCAGCTGCATGTGATTACTGTGAGCTCTTTTAAGCCCCAGCTCCCTTCAGGCAAAGGTTGGTCATTGTAGCTGTTTACCGGTAAGACCAATCCTTGTTTCCAGAGTTCCCTGAGCTTTTGCTATTTTTGTTTCCAGAGTTCCCTGAGCTTTAATTATGCCTTGTTCCTGACCTGCTGCTGTTTTCCCTGTTCCTGAATTAGCACTGCCTGCAGTGCTACCCTGACCCCATAGCCTTAGTATTCCTTGTTCCTGAACTGTAGCAGTTTCCCTTCTCCTGAATTAGCACTGCTTGCAGTGCTACCTTGTTTCCTGATTTCCTGAGCTATAGTTATTCTTTGTTCCTGGGCTTATCTATTTCTTGTTCCTGATTTGCACTGCTTGCAGCGCTCTCTTGACTCCTTGTTTCCTGAGCTGGAGCTATGTACTGTTTCCTTGAACCAGTATTGCCTGCAGTGCTATCTTGACTCCTGAGCTCTAATAATTTCCATGTTCCTGAACTAGCACTGCCTGCAGTGCTACCTTTACTCCTGAAACTTTGGTAGTTCCCTGTTCCTGAACCAGCACTGTCTGCAGTGCTGCCTTGACTCCTGAGCCTTAGCTCACTTCTTGTTCCTGCCCCAGCACTGCCTTCTATGCTACTTTGTTTTCTTGATTCCTTAACCTGCACTATTTTAGTATACGCTTGTAGCCTCCCCTTCTCTATATTTGTTTCCAGTCCCTGCCTTTCTTCCCATTTCCTTGGTTCCAGTTCTAGTTTGCTGCCTTTTTATTCTGCTGTCTTACTTCTGTTACCTTGTATATTTGTTACCTGCTTTCTGCCAAGTGTGCCCTGTCATTTCCTTCCTTTCCTGTTAAGCATTCCTCCTTGCTAGCTCCTTGTCTATTGTGCTTGTGTTTAGTTCTACCCCTTTGCCGTTACTGCCTTGCGCGTTCCTGTTTGATCGCCAGGATCCGTGGGCTCCGCTGACTACCTAGGTGGTGTTTCTTGTTCACTGTGAGTTTTGTCTTTGAGTTACATTTATAACATCACTATAGGTATAAGCTCCACAGACCCTGCCTTTGCATGCATCTCCTACATGTGGGTATTTGCAGTCAGTATCTGTAACCGCAATTGCGGGTAAGAAACTTACTGAGCTTTAGTCTTACCATGTGGAGCTCCTGAGTGCTTTACCCCACACCCCCCTTTATTGTTAATGTTGTATTTTATATATGTCTTGCACGTCCGTCCTGGGTGTAGTTAGTCTGAATGCTAAATTGCCTTGTGAGTGCCCTTCCTTTATGAGTCTTACCCATCTTGTTCACTTGTACAGGCTTCCCCTTTGGATCCCTCTTTCTCCTCTGACTCCCTGTATGATCCTGGGCAGTGCTGTACTCCTCTTCCTGTGTAAGTTTTCTGCCCAGTCCTTGCCCAAGTCCCTGACTGTGTTCCCCACATAGTCCCGGACAGTCCCTGACCAATTCAATGCCTTTAATTCGAAGTGCGCAATACCATCTGAGACTCTTGGGAGGCAATTTTATACCCTGGAATAGGATTTCAGAATTTTCCCACAGCCATTGGAGAGTTGAACATGGAATTGCTCTGTTGACAGCATCACGTAAGATACATTGAGCTTAGTGTTTAATATGTAAAAATATATGGGCCAGGACCCATGTCAGGAGGCCCCTGCTGCTTGCGCCACCCATTGCTCCGGCCAGCGCTCCCTATCAATGGTACCAACACAACTACTAACGATCACACTCCCTCAAGTGTGATAATTCAGACTTTTCCAGGCCCCATAGATATAAGAATGGCTTGGGTGGTAGGTATTAGTCAATCCTAACGTACATTTTATTAATAAACAACTCTTGTGGTGCATAGCTCTAAATCCATACTAATATTATAAAGAGACAGCCCAAACCTTTGAGGCGGGTAATCTCAGTAACCACAGCACCAATCACAACACCCAATACAGCATTGGAAAGGGCAGTTGCAGCAGAAGGACGTAGGCTATGCAGACACCCACCATATACATTTAAAAGGTAAAAGAACCGTGCCAGCAAAGTAGTCCCTTGTGGGCGTGTCTGCGTTGTGCTGGGGGCGTGACAAATGCTGGGGGCGTGACAAACGCTGGGGGCGTGTGCTACGTTCCGCCCTTCATGCCATGTGGGCTGTAGATACAAAATAATCATATCGTGTGCTGGGGGCGTGACAAACTCTGGGGGCGTGTGCTATGTTCGGCCCTTCATGCCATGTGGGTCGTACATACAAAATAATCATATCGGAAAAATAATACAAGGCTCACATTCGCAGCTTGCGCCGGGCCTCAAGCGAGACCACACGCGAATCAGCGTGTCTGCGGGGAAAATTACTGCAGCGCCTCCAGCGCGCTGTCACTCAACTGTGTGCATAAATTCATTTACACACAGCGACCAAAAAATGCACGGGAGCAAGAGCGTTCAATGGGCGTCTGCGTTCAGCTGGAGGTGCGCCAATTACGCAATTGCGCCGCATCAATGGGCGTCAAACAGTGGGCAAGGCAATTTCGGATTGCACGGGAGCAAGATGCGTACACAATGTGCGCGGCAATCGGCAGCCACCAATCACCACACATTCTAAAAATAGGATACCAATCGCGCACCTGGACGTATGCCTTCAATGGGCGTCTGCGTTCACCTGGAGGCGTGGTAAGTAACCGTTCGCTCGACTCCCTTGGGGGACTGCCCATTGTTTCACACATACTGGGGACGAATGCAGTGTGTGCCTTGGCCTGGGTGCGTCTCAAAGGGCCGGATGTGTGTGCCTTGGACTGGGTGCGTCTGAAAGGGCCGAATGCAGTGTGGGCCTTGCCCTGGGTGCGTGTCAAAAACACTCGGGCCGAAGACAGTCGGTGTGGGTCCTAAACAAATAATAAGAGTGGGTAAAAACTTTCAAGGCTCACACTATTCTAATTGTTATACGTTCGCCGCTGGGCCTCAAGCGGGGGCACATGCAACTGAGCGTGTCTGCGGGGACAATTACTGCAGCCTCTCCTGCGTGCTGTCACTCAACTCTCTCATTAAATGTAAATTGCCCTTGCCAAATACACACATTGCACACATTCTATTTCATACCCGGACAACGTCGGGACGGGCTGCTAGTTAGATAAACAGCGCCACCATGTGGCAGACCGTCTGTTAGAAAGGCGACCCCGGGGGAGGCAGAAGATGTCTGACTGACCACCCCTAGGTCCACCTCTCCGTCAAGAAGTAGCCGAGCGTTACTGAGAGGCCTCCTGGGTGAGGGCCCTCTCCTAGGATCGTACAGCAGAGTAACCACAACACTACAAATGGACACCACACCAGAGGTCGAGTTTGTAAGCTTTGTCAGGAAATAAAGGCTGCTGGTTCTCAGCGATATGTACAAGTAGATCGAGGGATCTTTAAAGTCTCGTAAAAGGGGGTCAGGGTAGCGGGACAGTCTCGGTTGGGGAGTAGGACGGGATACCCTGCGCACAGCTCTCAATCCTCGAGCCGGGGGTTCCGAGAGGTCGAGCCGCGGCAGCGCCAGCAGGCTCTCTAGATGGTTCGGCAAAGGTGGGCCGCGGCAGCGCCAGCAGGCTCTCAAGATGGTTCGGCAAAGGTGGGCCGCGGCAGCGCCAGCAGGCTCTCAAGATGGTTCGGCAAAGGTGGGCCGCGGCAGCGCCAGCAGGCTCTCAAGATGGTTCGGCAAAGGTGGGCCGCGGCAGCGCCAGCAGGCTCTCAAGATGGTTCGGCAAAGGTGGGCCGCGGCAGCGCCAGCAGGCTCTCAAGATGGTTCGGCAAAGGTGGGCCGCGGCAGCGCCAGCAGGCTCTCAAGATGGTTCGGGAAAGGTGTGCCGCGGCAGCGCCAGCAGGCTCTCAGGGTCTCTTCAGGTTACAGGCAAGGAGTTCTTCTGGTGTCGGCCGTGACAGCGTCAGCAGGGCTTCCAGTCCAGGATACAACTGCCGTCCTACTCCGGGGCTGGCCCAGATATAGGACTGGAGTCCTTTGATGTCCGGACCCTCGCGCCTGTGGGGCCAGAGGGGCCGGGAAGAGGGTGTCCAGACACCCAGCAGGGGGGTGGAGCCAGCACCCAGGGATGCCGGGGGCGATCGATACCAGGCGTCCGGGGACGGTTGGAGGCCCATCGAAACTCCCCTTCCTCCGGGATCTGTCGAGTGGCCACTCGACCACCTGGGTAGATCTTGGCGCCTCGATGTCGGGGCTTCGCTGGGGCCTGGGCCGGGGCCGAGGCCACGTGTTCGTGACGTGGTGGTCCCAAGATGGAGTCGGGCGAGGCCTCGTGCTCAGGACGTGATGGGCCCATGATGGAGTCAGGCCGGTGTGGTGGCCCGTGGTGGTAACCGGACCGGTAGTGTTGGGGCGTGCAGGATCGGGCGGAAGGGGCCGCCCGGGGCTCTGTGGAGGGCCGATGTCGTCCGGGGCCCGCCACGCGGGAGGGGTAGGACCACGCCACGAGGCCGGGTCCAACACCGTCTTAAGTGCCCATGCTGAAAATTGAGTGCGGGTGCTGAGCATCGGAAACCACTGGCTCAAATTAAGCACTTATGTAGCTCCTATGAGTTTGACCGCATTACTCTTATCCACAACACTCTCCACCACTGGCTCAAATTAAGCACTTATGTAGCTCCTATGAGTTTGACCGCATTACTCTTATCCACAACACTCTCCAGTGACTTCCCATTGAAGTCAGGAGGTATTTACCACAGAACTGCTCTAGTGTACAATCCTCCTCATCCTGGAGTCTCCAATTTTCGTACTCAGAATTAGACATCTCAAGGAATGTCGATTCAAAGCTCCAATACTCTTGTCTTGGAGCCTCCTGCGTTTATTAATCAAGGCATTCAAGGCATTCAGTCCTTTTCTGGTAGTGTGCTCAAGATATGGATTACTTCTCAACGTCACAACTCTGCAGAACAGCACATCTTGCCATATCTTCGAAACGTAACTAATCACCAATGTGACTCTGGGCAATAGCTCGCTTAACCTTCCCGACGGCCCCCAGTGCCGGGACACCTCTCCGGAGGTAGCTGTGTGCTTTACAAATGCTGGTATTTCATTTCATGTCTTCTGCGGAACCAACATCTACAAGTCTAAGTAGCTAAACAGTCTATCGCCTTTTCCTGGTGCTGAGAGCCCCGTATCGGCTCTTACTCATTTAGGGTGGAGACTTATATTAGCTATAGTCTTTATTATATTTCCTGAAGTATTATATTTAATTCATAGTCATCAAGCCATCTCGAACACTAAGATCAAGCAATAATCTGCTCCTAGTGGTGCCCCGCGCCAAGAAAGCGAGGCATGGGAATAAAGCGTTGTCAATTGCAGGGCCCACATTATGGAACAGACTTCCTCTGTCCTTAAGACAGTGTACTGAGCACTTAAAATTCAGAAGGCAACTGAAAACTGTTTTATTTAAAAATGAGATCTAGCATCTGCTCCAATTTCTCATCTTCTGTTTAGCCGGCACCAAAAGCGCAGAGATACTCCATCTGGAGTCGATTCAAGCGCTATAAAAACCAGCAAATAAATAAATAAATAAATAGTGTTTAACATATTTAGGTGGTTATATCAATCTTTTTGTTACATTGTTCCCGTATATATTTACCTAGCTACCTACTTGATTTATATTTTATGTCTTTATATTGTTTATGGTTTGCTCACAATGTTGCTCTTGCAAAATGGCCCTTTTAGTAACATTTAAATGCCTTTTTAATTTGGATTCTTTTTAGAGGTTAGCATTAAAAGAGCATCCACCAGAACTTGACGGACGCTGAGTCCTTCATCCTTTCAGTTTTCCTACCTCTTTTAAAGGTGGGGAAGCTCTGTGTTTCTGAGAGCAGTCATATCCGGCTCTCCCACCGGAGACCTCTTTACTGATGGTATACTGCCAAATGTTATGCCGTCAGAAGGTGTGCCCATTTAGACAGTCTTTCCACACCATGTTAGCCCTTTTTTCAGGTCTGGCATTGGCCAAGTCTTTTGATTTTGCTAAATATGTATAATACACTTATTTGCAGGGTGTTTTAGATAGCCCTCTTCATCCAGAGGTCTGGACAGGAGAATAGAAAACAATCCCCCCTGCGTCAGGGATGCCGCTTTCTTGTTTCCCAAAAGCAAAAATATACTTTGGGGGCTTGTATATGGAAAGGGATAATGCTGACTGGCCCACCATGGCATGGCAGACAGGCAGGCATTGCATATTTTCAGTAAAAAGGCTCCTGCTCTGTTGTCGTGAGCTCTTTGACGAATTAACCTTCCAGAACTCTTACAAATTAAAGGTTTTTAATCTTTTATCACTAGTTGTTATGCTACGAATGCTCTGTGAAGCACTTGGGCTAGGTTCCTTACCCAAACTATATAAAACTACAAAACTAAGTAAAAAAAAATAGAGTAGGTTGAGTGGTTTGATCTCCTAACTAATCAATATAGGCCACTTTAGAAGTATGCATTTGAACTCTTAGCCAAGTCTCTCAATCTACCCAGTTCTGAGTAGGCAATTAATTAGAAATTTACTTCATTACTGTCACTAGTGTCCCATTGCTTTTTGGTTTGCAGAGCATATACTGTCAAACAGTGGAACAGATTTAAAACCTGTTCACACTCTTGCGTGGTGAAGATCACATGTCAATATGAGAATCATTGTCAATACTAGAATCTAAATGTAAACTATTATGTTACTGATGAAAAAGGTTTCACAATTTGAAACTGAGATTTAAAAGAGTTCAGAATAGACACTGGATTTTAGATTCGTATAATCTTCTTCTTCTTAAATCTGTTTCGGAACGGTATATAAATTATGTTCCTACTGGAAATAATCTCTAAATGTGTTTGTCAGAATATGGTATTCAGAAATAGTCGGAAATAAATATTGTGTACTAAACATTGTTTACAAAAATATAATTTCATCAGTTGTAGATTTAGATTTTCTGCTATTAGCTCCAATGTGGAGAAATTTTTGTAAACAAAGTTTAGGACATGTTGTTTTAGTTAAATGATATTTAGACCACGAGATGCTGGTTCCATACTGATCTGACCATCAACATAACATGTCATCAGCATCATTGATGAAAGTTGGCAACACTGGCAGCGTGGGCCATTTCTCTAAGTAAAATATTGGCCCCATGCACTTGTCGATTTTTAAAATCATGCACTAATGGTAAGTATTCATTTTAAAATAGTGATTGTGCCATGCAAAGAGTTTGGGGCCATATGTATCAAGGAACCAATTTGCGATTCTGTAATAGCGATTTTTAAGAAATCGCTATTTCAGAATCGCAAATTGGTATGTATCAAGAAAATCGCAATTTTGTAGCGATTTCTTGATATTCCTTAATTGCGAATTCGCAAATTGCGAATTTGCAATTAAGGAGTACTTTCCCATTCATTTATATGGGCCAGGAGGCCCATAGGAAGGAATGGGAATTTTTTCTCAATTTGCGATTCGCAATTTGCTAATCGCAAATTGAGAATAATTTTAAGGGTGCAGGGGTGTCCAAAGGACACCCTGTTGCACCCCTGAAATAAGCATAGGTGCACATGTGATGCACATACATGCCCTAAGGACATGTATGTGCGTCACATGGCACTTTGAAAAATGCAAAAATGTGCATTTTTCAAGGAATTCGCAACTTACCACCAACGAGAAGTTGGTGGTAATTTGCAATTCCTTAAGGCCATTCAGCACATTTTTTTGGCTTCTTACATTGCATTTAAGGAATCACAAAATTTGCGATTCCTTAAATGCAATCGCAAAATAAGGAATAGCAAATTTTGTGATTCTTTATTTTGCATGCAGATTTGTGTGATACATACCATTTTGCGAAAATGCGTTTGCAAACGCCGAAATTCTGCGAATTTCAGCGTTTGCAAACGCATTTGGGCATGATACATATGGCCGTTGGTATTTTAACGGATTTTATTTCTTTTTCAGCATTTTACTTATAATATTTCTATTTCTATTAATAAACCTACATTGCAGGAAAGCGACAAGCAAATGTATTATGTTCAGCTAGGTGGTTGAATTTTACCACACCTATTCTTAAGAGCAGTGACATTTGAGTTGTCTATAATGTAACTCAGAACCCTAGGTGAAAAACAAACCTGTTGTTCACTTTTTAATCATCTATAATGTTATGTAATGTATAGTCCCTGAAAAGGTCACCCACTGCATCAACAGCTATACAAGAGGGGAGGGGCTAATGGGGAAACCAAACATAACAAGGTCTCTCCTCCCTGTCCCAAATGTAAAAGAAATACCTGTCCCCTACTGAACCCCTCCCTTGCCTTCCCACTCTCTTCTCAAAACTGTTCTCTCTGCATCATAGTTAAAAGCCAGTGCTGCTCTGATAGGCTCACAAAGAGTCTAGTCAGAGCTGCCTGGAATTCCAATATTAAGTACTTTTACTATTAACAATGTTTGTTTCCCACTGTTGGTACATCATTGCTGTGAATGACCAGATTTAGAATCTAATATCCTCGTTAGTAGGGCACGGTGACAGCCACAGATAACAATGACTTTATTTTCAATATATACATTGCTAATTCATGTTTTTCTTATTTGTATCTTACAGATAAGATGATGGCGGTATTGATACTGGTGGTTTTAATTCATCTGATAACATATACCAATGGAAACTGTTTCACAGACATTGTTTGTGTTGAGAAGTTGAACTTAAATAACATGGCCAAAAACTGCCCAATTTTGGATTGGTCAGAATTTTACAGATGTGTAAACATTTCAGAATTAATTATTAGTAGTAATAACATCACACAAATTGAAGGTTACCACAAAACGAACCTCAAGCGACTCTCCCATCTCGATTTGTCCTTTAATAAACTGAAACATCTGCCAAAAGGGTTTTTGTTCCAGGCCAAAGAGCTGACAAAACTCAACCTCATGAACAACTATCTTTTAGATCTGCCAGAAGATTTTTTTAATGCTTCAACTAAACTTCAGATCTTACATCTGGAAGGAAATCCAATATCATCTGTCCCCAGTACCATCATCAAAACCAACTTGGTCAACTTGACAGTGGATTGCAGATGTGACGTAACAAAGAGCGTTGTGGGATTATTTTCACGGTCTTGTCAAAGTGCCACATTTAATGAGTGCAAGAAAGGTTCATTCTACTGCAAGTCAACAAACGAGTGGCTCGATATCAATATTTTCTACACTGAGAACTGTTACTCCTCAAGGCTTCTTGCAGCTTACATCTTTATACCCCTTGTGATAGTGGGGATCATTGCTGTGGTTGTTCTCATTGTTGTTGTAAGGAAGAAGCGAAAGTTATCAACGTTTGAAGCCAAGTCAGACCTCAATGCGTCTCCGGCTCAAGCTCAGCCCAGGTATACAAGCAGAAATTTGGAATACCTCCCAAAAGAAGGTTCAAGCAACTCCAAAGCCCCGGGTAAAGCATATGAAAATGTTTTTATTGGCCAGCTCCACCCTCCTCCTACAGGGCAGTATGAATGCCTCGACAGATCCCAACAAGACACAAGGTAAGAAACATGGATGTAGGTTTTTATACCCGGCTTTTTTAAAATGTGATGGGTCCTGCCAGCTCTAATGCCATGTACCTAAATTGTAACTTCATTAGCATAAAAATATTTTAATATTGTATGCCACTCACATTCAAGTTGGTCTTGTTTACAATATATTTTAGTACAATGTGGTCATTGCAGATATGTCCAATGTTTTTCTCCTGAGTGCGTCTCGCAAAGGGCCGGACAGCAAAATATTGAGATTAAAACATTGACCTAGAAGAATATTGACTGTAGAATTTCAACTTCCACGATAACATCTAAGTAGGTGTATATATAGGTAAATGTAGATTATCTATTCTTATTTCCACATCTAATAAATAAATATATATATATATATATGCACACACACGCATGCGTGTGTATATATATATATATATATATATATATGTGTAATTTCAAGGGAAGCAGATATGGAGTTAGGAATAGTAAATCTATACCATATATATATATATATATATATATATATATATATGTATATATATGTATATGTGTATATATATATATATATATATATATATATATATATATATATATACACACACACACCTTGATGATGTATTGCAGCTGGATGTCCAGTACAAAACAAATGGGTCTTTAGGCGGCAGAGGAATGGCTGCGGAGCAGAGTTTTCCCTGTTACAACACTGGGCTGCCTTTAACTGCCAGTCTTAAAAAAACATAGGTCTATAACTATTTACCACTGCTAGAGGCCTCAACCAGGGAGTTCTCTTGTAAGCAGGGGACAAACCGCACTGAGAAGAAGCAATAATTGTTTCCCACTGCAGGATCCCATTTTAACTTTCATTATTTAAAAATATTTTATATCTGGGAGTTTAAAAAAAGGTTTACAAAGTTTCAAACCATATGAATTGCAACTTTACACACCCCTAGCCTACACCAAAAACCTTAAGATGCTTGTTATTAGAAACAAGGCATATGAGAACATTAGAATGGCTTGGATCAAATCAAGAATCTTATATGGCAGAGTGAGAATAGTGGCAGGTCCAACATTGCAGCATTGATATTTTTGCTTTTCCCAGTTTAGAAAACACTGCCTTCAATGAGCGTTAAGTTGTATTAGCCAAATAGCCCTTCGGCTCAGTTTATTCCAGTCACAACATTTTCTCTTGCCCTTTACATGCCTTCCCCTGTAAGACAGTCTTAGGATTCAAGTGAGGGTCTGTAATGTCAGATGGAGTCCAAGACAGAAGACCTATCTATAGGGGACTAGATACCGTGTGAAGCCATAAGAGCCTGCTCCCTGTTCCTGCTAGCAAAGCAGTGGCGACAAATATATATCATGATAGCAAGCCCCGCTCAGAACATAACCTGCCAAAGGCTTTTTCACATATTCATATCACAAGTTAGGAGCTTGGGAGAAAGTAAAAACAAGGCATTAGAATTTTTTATTATTGTATTACTTTAGGCAGAAAGGTTCTTCCGCCTTTAGTTTTAAGTTTCAGAGCTCTAAGATACACCACAAAATACAGATGTAGCTCTCAACAAAGAACGTACAAGAGAAATCTGCAACTAGATTAATGCATCACAAACGTGTTGCCTGTACAGCGCTGAGGTTCATCCAAGGCTTCCGTTACCGCAGTCGCTGTACTGCAGCTGGCAAGAAAGCTGGCCTGCGTAGGCTGCAAAAGATTATGTTGATCGACATGCATAGAGAGCTGGTTAAAAAAACATGTTTTAGTAATTTAGCCAGATAAAGGAGCTGTGAGATTGATCTGTAATTCTCTGAATTTTCAGAATCTATAGATGTTTTCAGAAGCGCAATAATGTAGACTTAGTTTAATTCACCTGAAATAATACAAAACAAAAAAGGAAGAATTTCTAATGGACATCCCACTCCTATGTTCAACCAGTAACGGACACTATGGAACTTGTAAGAAGTGTTCACTGTAGAGCCTGATAGTTTACAGCCCTTTCATATTGGATGGAAGTCACCGCTAGAAATATTCCTTTGCTCTGATCTTGATGTCTGTAGTGTGTACTACTCTTCAAGATATATATTGTTGGGAGGAGCAGGCACACCGAATGCAAGGCCATAAAAAGTTGCTTATCTTGAAGTACAGTTCTCCAGCATTTGCATCTTTCCTAGACTTGCATGTTTAAATGATTCCCCTTAATCAGGTTAGGAATTCTTTCCAACCTGACAACAGAAAATGATTCAAGCTGTGATTCTATGAAAGATCCAATGCTGGAGAATCATTTTTAGCTGGTATATCATGGCGGAGGTGACGGTGCTGTAGGGTTTGTATAAAGCATGCATATTCATAGTGAGTCTTTGCATTTCTCCATTATGCCCCTTTTGTACTTATACTTCTGTCTGTTTTCTCCACTTTCTACAATAGAAGCCATAGTGTCGAAGAAGACTATTATATGCAGTGTGATACCAACGAAGGCAACCATCCTATTTACGGAAATACAGAGCAGATGTACTACAATTATTCTGGCCCGCAAAATCAGCCAGACGATGATGTCTACATTTTGCCTGACACCTAATCCTGGCAAAACTTTCAAGCAGAAACTCTGATGCTTATAGTCCGCGCCAATGAGGAATTCCAGTTTGCCAATACTCTGCTCTTTTCTTTACCAGAAACTTGGAAGAACCTTCAATGACTGTATTCCGTTTATCTTACAATTGACCAAAAATGGTGCAGATCTGTCAAAGGGGGAGAAGTATTGACCATATCGCCTAGATTCTGTTTTCAAGCCTATACGGTCAAACCAATTGTCTTTTTTTTTTTGTCACTTCTGGGACAACTCGAATTATGAAAACAAGTCGGTCTTCGAAACAGCAATCTTCTGTAGGAAATTTATGAAGGTATTATATTGGTGATTCTGAAAAGATCGGCTTCTGGAGTGATGATGAGAAGGACATGCAGTATGGCCCTATTTTAGGATGTAATGCTTTTGCCCAACCGTTTGAGTGTTTGCTGTATGTCTAAATACACAATGTTATCCGGGGAAACAACTTCCCCTCTTTGTGCCACAATGTCTCAATACTAGGGTGCTCAGGAGATCCAGCGAATATGTAAATTTATGAATCAATGATCAAGGCTTCTCCATACAGAACCAGATAATCTACATGGCAATAAAAATATAATTCAATTGCAATTTAAATGGACATCTGTGGGTCTACTGGACCAGCTTTAGTTTGAGTTTTAGGCCCTTTTCAAGCCTCAAACCATTGTAGAAAAGTGTTAACTTTTAGGGAACTGAACTATTTAGGCAAACTCTGCTTTAGAGGTTAAAACAGCTTGTCACGCACAGTGGCATGTATAAAGCTAACTGAAAAAAGAGCAATTAGGGAAAACATGCAAAGCTTTCAATTTTGGAAGGGGAGAGTGGTTTACGATATCTCCACTGGGAGTCCTTAAAAGCTGAACATTAATGCTTCCATTTCGTTTTCTGGCACTTGCCTTCTCTCCACACTCACCCTGTTTTCAGTTATCGGCCAATGTCAATGGCATTATGAACTGTTTGTTGTTTGAGATGCAAGACTAAATAAATAAAAATTATAAAACCAAACACCCACGAGAAGTTTACATCTACTGCATTGTTCTGAAAGTGAAAGATCTTCTGTGTCCTCAAGATATCCCCATACCATGATATCCCAATCTCATGATATCCCCATCTCATGATATCCCCATCTCAAGCGGTATGGCTTGGCATTGTATGAGGCTGTGTTCTATTTTGTAATGGCTTCGATGAGATATGTCGCGATATAGTCTTCGATATAGAGTGGCGTCATGCAGCGTGACGACATATGAATTATGTTGTGTGGGATATAGTGAGAGGCTTGCTGTGATGGGTTGTGTTATATGGAAGAGGAAAGGTGGCATTGTCAGTGATCCTGTGGTTAATAGGTCTGCATGACATCATCTGCACGACTTTGTTTTACATAGTGGTTATAGCCACATAGGTGGTCTATTCTGGAAGCTGTACTGAGTTTGGTGGTTAAGGGTTGTTTGTTGTGGTTTAATAGTTTTGAGCAATTATTTTGAGAAAGTATGGTGTTGTATTTGGTGAGATAGTGATTTGTGCTGGTGTACGGTGGGACGTGTTGAGATGTTTTTTGTCTGTGACAAAATGCACCTTCTCGCTTGTAATAAATAGTCTGGTATGATGTAGTGCGAAGAAAGCTGGTCAGAAGACGATATGGCACTTATTGTATTGTAATTGCATTTATAAGGCGCTTACTACCCCTGATGAGGTGTCGAAGAGCTTTTTCGGCGAGTAGCACGCTACTCCGGGACCCATAGAGGATTAGTGTTGAATGAGAGGAGAACGCAGAAGGAGAAAAACAGTAAGAGCTGAGGAAAGTGAGGGCAGGGAAGGAAAAGAGTGTATGTATGATGACAAATAGGAGAGCCAGGACTAAGGGAGTGCGGAGAGAGATGAGACTTGGGGAAGAGAGAGAATTGGCAGAGCTTATCTTAGTGTGAGGAGAAATGAGATAAAGGGGGAAAGGAGAACAAAAGGAGAGAGGAGGTAAGGGAAGCAAAAGGGGAGAGAGCGAAAGGCTGGAGGGTGAGGTATCGATCAGGACAGAAAAGAAGGTGTAAAGAAGATAGAAACGAGGTTAAGGGGAAAAGGAAAGAGAAGGGGATACGAAAGGATGGTCTGAAAGGGGAAGGCACAAGGAGGTGAAAGGAGACTGGAAATTGGGAGCAGGGTGGAAATTAGGGCACGGGAAGATTGACCGAGTGGAGGGAAGAAGGAGACGAAAGAGAGGAGAGGTTATATGGTGGAATTGGAAGGAAGTAGGAGATGAGAGATGGGAGACAGAGGAGAGAAAGATGAGCTGGGGAAGAGAGAAGAGGTGAGGCAGCAGATAAAGTGGTTAAAAGAGAGGAGAAGATAGCCTAAAGGAGGAGGGAACGGAAGAGTTAAGAAGACAGAGAAAGAGATACATGAGTATTAAGATACAAGAGGGCGGAAAGAAGAAAAGAGATGAGCAATGTGAGAAAAGGAGGATGAAGCAGTCAGTGAATTTCATGGAGTGGTACCCTGTCTTAGATCAAGAGCTGGCTGGCGTGATGCCATGAGGCGTGGCTGCATGGATGTTGTCTAGGGTGGCAATGTGTGATTGGTGATTTGGGGTGCGAGAGGATTTGTGATGTGCGGTAGAGTGATGTCCTGTTGCGTGATGTGGAGGGAAAAATGTGTTGAAGAATGCGCTTGGTGCAAATAATGTTGATAGACTTGTTGTGAATGTATGTGTAGTGTTTTATCCTTTTCCAATGTACAATGTGTTTGTAATTTTGTCGACCCAAGCAATAAAATAGTCACTTTTCTTATTGAAATGATATAATCCTCTTTTCGTCGCTGCCTGTACCTCAAAATATTTCGGTATAAAAACAATGTTCCTAGACTGTTTCTAGTTGATTTTACTTCTGAACGTTATTCATTAAGTCAATATTTATATGCATGGTACACATCGAAATCAAAGTGCATCCCCGCCTGCAAAGGATATAAACTACCCTCCATGCGCCAGGGTCGAATTCACGAGCACTCTTCTTCTTCACACTACCCTTGGAGCAACCCTTCTTTCTGTTTTGAAGCATTGTTTACAGTGATCTGTTATAATAACTGTGAAATTAAACAGTCACTATTGGAACTATTTTTGGTGATTGTGTGTCATTTTGAGGATATATATTTAATTCAATTGAGACTTGAATTCGAGTATATTTAGGATGTAAATTGACTTCTCTGTGTACCGTGCATATACATTTTTACTTAATGAATAACGTTCAGAAGTAACATCAACTAGAAACAGTCTAGGACCATTGCTTTTTATACCGAACATTACCATGTCCGTGGTAAATATGGGTCACCCCATTATTTCATAATGGTCCTCAAAATATTTCAGCAGGTATTTGTCTGTCATACTTGATTTAATGAATGAATTACAAGTAATCTTTTGACACATTAAAGTGCTCTACAATAGAGATAAATGTAATATAATGTTGTATATATTTGTAAATAAACAGGACACATCCCATCTGTAACTACTTTAATTAAAGCAGTCCTGAGTTTGATCATTTTCTAAACCTTACAATGTTCCACAGTCTCAAGCTTTGCATTTTCAGCATTCCTGCTCCATAAAAGTGTCCGAATAGAGCTTTCTTATAGCTGTAGTATCTGGAGAGGCCTGTGGTAGCAGAGATCTGAGAATGCTGCCGGCTAGGTGTGATATGTTTACACAGATCTGTTTTTTCAGGCCACACTGCTTTGCATTCTGGTATCATTAGCTTCTGTTGTAACGCTGTGAAATACAAATTCTGGTGTAAGCAGAGGGTGAATGGGCCTGGTCATGCAGGTTCAACATGCTCACAGTGAACCAACTGGCCGGAGCCATGTTCTGCCTGTGGTACTGTTGAACAGGGAGTGCTCGAGTGTCATGGGTTGTATGTCTTGTCAGAAGGTTGCAAGTCTGTGTGTTCTGCTGAACATGTCAATCACAACAGTGCAAAAAAGGTTCAATACAAGAATTCACAGAAATCTTGACTCATCAGAAGTGCGGTACTTACCTTGCGACAAATTCTTGCGACCTCTTTTGCATACAGAGGTGGAACTTGCAAGGGACAGAAGACCTCCAACTCCACATTTGGACTCACAAAATGTGGGTCTGCAAATGCCATAAGAAGTGCCACATTATGAGATGGGCCTGGGGGGGTGGCGAGTGGAGTTGTATGTTGGCTGCTAAGCTGGCCTAGGTAATCAGCTGCCATTAGCACGGCGTAAAGTGTTTACGAAGGGTAGTGTGAATGTCTCTTTTAACTTACACCACTGACTCCTTCTTGCTAAGTATTTTCTACTCATTCTTTAGCTCTATCTTACTATTTATAGCATCCCCCTCTCTCTGTGTCTGCCTCGCTTTCCCCTCCACTCTCACCAGGGCACAAGCCCTAAAAAAAGAAGTGGGGGTACGCTAACATCACGACAGGAAGTGATGTCACGAAAGGTGGCTTGCACCATCCGACTCATTGCCTCCCCTCGCTCACCCCTTATATGCGATTGCATCAGAGAAGCCGGCGCGTGAGCAGCGTTCTGAATGAGCTCCGATCTCGCCCCCGAGAGGCCAAAGAGGGAATGTGTGGCTCCAGTTATCGAGCTCCCGTTAAAATAAGTGAGGGGACACTGTCCACCCGCGTGGTACCCCGACTCGAGCCCTGACTCTCACTCTTGCCCTCTCATTTCCTCTAACTGACTCTCTCTCGCTCTCTTCTGCCTCTCACTCCCTTTTTCCCATTGCCTTCGGCTCTCTCGTCACTTCTACGCCTTCCCCTCCTACACCTCTCAGGCCCCCTCTCTGCTCCACAGATCACTCTGCTAGTTCAGTGTAGACCCCCTTGGTGTTGCAGGTGTTTGTAACTGCAAACCCACTTCCTGCTGCATTTACTGTGTGCTTTCACTATGCAAAGCTCCTTCCTGCTGAATTTAAGGCAGGGTCTGCTTTAAGAACAGGTACCAAATCAACTGCCTATAAGAAGATCAACACAGGGTGGGCCCAGAGATCCACTTTCCACACTGTTTAACCTTTAATGTGACCACATGAGTGCAGGCAGACAGCTGAAGCTGCCAAGCCAGACCTAACAATAAAACAAGAGTTTCCAGTACGTCTGTGTACATGTGTATTTGCCAAGAAACCCAATAAATATTGAGAAAGAAAGACATAAGGAAAAATTGGATTTAGAGAACAGTGAAAGCTAAAGCCTTATAAAAGTCAAATGTGTAAAAAAAAGTTGACAGATAAAATAGGCGTTGCATAAGAAACATGACAAGTATTGGTAAGGGTACCAGATGCTCCATGTCGCCAAGGATTTTCGGTGCGTAATTTGAGCCGGTGGTTTCTGGTGCTGGGCATCAGCACTTAATTATCAATACCGGGGTTTATAACAGTCTACCACATGGTGGCGCTGTTTGCCTAATTTAAAGATGAGCACAACAGTTGTTAATTAATTTAATATACATTGTAAATGACCATTGACTGCTGCCTAAGCCATTCTTATAGCTTTGGGGGCCTGGAATATGCTGAACTGTCACACTTAAAGAAGTGAGATAGTAAGTAATTGTGTTGGTACTGCCACTGGTAGTGCTGGGCGGGGCAATGTGTGGTGTAAACTGCAGTAGCCTCCTGACCAGGACCCGTGCACTTATTTTCTTACAAATGAAGCACAGGATGTAATTTCCAGTTCTTGTCTTGTCCGTTACAAATCATTGTTTTCTGGTTTATTCATTCAAATATCTCAACCACAAGTGAAGCAGGACTACAACTTCCAGAACGCATTACGGTGTTAATTGAAAACCCAGGACTGGAGCACTGCCTCCTCAGACGTGGAGTCATCTAGTAACCTCAGGCTTTAAGTGGGCCGGGTCTCATGGGGTCTGAGCACCGGCAGTTTTTTAAAGGGGGGGCTCGAAATGGGTCCCTATCAGGCTCTGTTTTGTGCCCTGGCACAGGCGGTCTGTTTTTTCGAGCGTTGTAGGAGAAGGGAAATCCTTTAAAGCGAGCCATTTTCTCTCTGGATTTCCCTTCTCTTTTTGAAACTCAGGAGCAACAACATTGTCCTGGTGTCACCAGGGTTTTAAGTGGAAGCTTTTTCAATATTATATACAAGCCATAGTTGCTGCTTATGTATCCTATGCAACTAACAACCATTGACAAAGGCAATAGTCCTGACTTGTTGTAGGTATGATGTTACTTGTTATATCATATATCTGGATGCAATGACAAAAACAGCAAAATACAAGTCGGGGGCACACTATGCTAAGCACAGATTTTTAGCTTACATGTTTAAAGCCACGCCCTTAATTATACTGGCCACGCCCCTTTGAGAGACCCCCCAGTTTTTTCCGCCCCATTAAAGCCGTGAGTAACCTTACTTAGTGGTTAGTGCACTGTGCCTTGTGCTTGTGCTCGTGCTCCCACAGTAATGTCAAAGGTGAGGGGATTGTGGGGCTTGAGGTAGTGGGACTTGCAACAAGCCAAGATAGACACAGAGAATAACACATTGGCCCCCGGCATGACCTATCTATCATAACTAGAGTGAGAAGTGGTGATCTGAAGGAGGTGATTTCCATACCTACTTCATCTCCTTCCTTGGTTTATTTGAGGAAGGCTGTGACATTATTTATTTCTTTGAGAAGTTTTATAAAGGGCGAACAAGACCTAAACAGGTATCAGAGCGCTGTACAGATTTGGCGAAAACATGGGTAACTATAACACAATGGGACAGGTTGTAAATAAGGGGGGTAAATAGATCCGGTCAAGGGTTGGAGGGTTAAGCTCGACAATAGCAGTAGTAGAAGTGCCCTCGAGCACGATGACAATTAAATAGACAAGCATACAATATACCATTTATAAAATAAATGATTGAAGCTTGATGGCCGTGTTATCATTGGGTGCAGGATCAGGACCGCGAGGGGGTTCAGGCTGAGGTGCGATGATGTAAGAGAGAGGGAAGGTGGTCAACTCCCTGACCCAGGGAGGGCTCCCTTCTTTCCAGGGCTGTTCTCTGGTCTCCCTACTAGGGCAACTCAGGTTTGCGGGGTCCCTCTCTGGCCACTTCTCTGACTCCTGGCATGAATTTGCCGGGCTGACGAAGCCATGAGTTTGTGTCGTTTGTCCCCTGACCTCCCCATGACATGTCCTTCTTCTATCTCCTGCTGCCTATTCTGCTTCCATGGAGACCCCTTTGTGTCCTTCCTGTCACACCATGAGCAAAAACACAACTACCCTTATGTCCCACTCCTGTGCACCCCCGACTTGTTAAGTGTTTCACTGAGCTCAACTGGAGGACCGTACGTATGTATTTGCAACTCTGCAAGCAGAGACCAGGGGCCCTTGGCGTGCAGACGTCTCACGCAGGCTCCAGCATCCAGTTCCCCTTTCCCACAAACCAGAACCTAGAGTCTCAACACCAACTAGAGGAGAAGCGAAACACCAGAGTTCAGCTTCCCTTCTAATCGGAGACCTTTCCAGGAGTGATTCCTCTCATTCGTTTTGTCGCTCAGTATAACTTTGTTCTGGCTCATTATTAAAAATATATGCATGATTATTAATCATTAAGAATCTTCTCCTCATGATTATTATAAAATTATACATTTTAAAATGTTTATATACTCCTAAACACTTATAAAAGAATTTATGTAGAATAAATAATTATTTATCATGTCTATAAACCTTATTCATTATTAAAATTGACAATTTTTTTAATACATTTCTTGTTCTTAAAATCTTTAAATGATCACTTCTTATTAAATCAATTAGGAGAAGTACTTATCTATTTGAGCAGCAGCAATAAAAGAAGGAAGAGGAGATAAGGAGGTGTTTTGTTGTTATTGAAATGTTCTTAGAGGTTCTGTATTCTTTATTCTAAGAACATGTTTTTTCTTGCTTCTGAGTAGTAGCAATAAAGGATTTATTGCATAATGTTGGCCTCTGTGTCGTGCCATAAAATAAATTATCATTAGTATCCTTATTTTAGATATGGTTTGCTACTCCTCACCAGCTGGGGTAAGGCACGAAGCAAATTCCGTTATTTGCCCTGTTGTAGGCACTACCAGGCTTGTTTGAAGTTAGTGCGATACCTGGGATATTAATGTAATGGAGTTGGCCCCATGGATGCCGCATCGGGTTTATAATGTGCGAAACGCCTCACCTATTTCTAAGCCTTAAAAAATGAACTTCAGACAAAAAGAAAACATGACGCCTGGTGCTAGCTAGAGTTCTGGCCACATAATGTGCCGTGTTATTAATGAAGATGACAGGCTTGCTTGCAAATAAAAATGTTTAAATGTTGCAAAATGAGAGTGGACCCTGGAAAGGGTGAGGGTTTAGGGGCATAATTTCCCCTATCGTCCCCTCCCCGGTGTGACAGCCATGGTTACTTGGGACTTCTGCTTGAGAAAGCGCATTATCTTCTGGGTATTTTTCAACGTCCATAAATGTCGTCAATGTTGGACATTAGCTAGTCAGGCTCGGCTGATTTGAGAAAAAGAACGATTTTAGGAGAAACAGAACACCCCCATGGACAGCAATTGAACTATTACGAGAAAACAAAGAGTTCTTGTAGCTTCCGCAGAGTTTATTCTTATGTTTAGCCCTTCAAGGAGATGCTTGCGGAGAGCAGCATCATTCCATCTGGGCATGTTCAGCCACTGTCTCTGGTGTCTGTGGAAACATCCCAAACCGAAAAGTATCACTTTTTAAATCTCATGACTACTCACGTGTGTAAGTGTGCCTAGTGTCAGGTTGATTTAAGGTGTGATAAGTGTCTTTATTGCACTCTATGCACAAACACTGATTGGCTAACTATAATCATAGAAGAGAGAAGGATGTAACCCTACAGTCACTGACCTACACAATATGAAATGCTGCACTTAAATCTCAGCTTCACCACTTGACCAAATTGTGTCATCTGCAGCTCATCGTTTTACTCACTTTGTATCATTATCCTTCGCCATCCAACCTGAGAGCATATTGAAGTAAGTCAGTACACAATCTGCACTCTACACTACAAAAAAAAATATGTATATGTATGCTTAATATAAACTAGCCATGCTTCACAATCAATAACAATGTAGGCTATATAAGTACTGAACCTGACAAACTGATACATTTAGGTAACTTGTAGCAATGTCACCAGGGCATGGAGGGATTCTTGAATATATGAAATGAAAAGAAGTTTTATTGAGCGCTACAGCTGCCCTGAGGCGTCCAGGCGCTGGAACTAGAACTGTGTGTTCCAGGGAGACGGGCCAGGGAAAGTCATAACTTAGTTAAACAGAAAGGTCTTAAGCTGTTTGCGAAAACTCGACAGATTGGCATTGGTTCTCAGATGACAGGGGAGAGTGTTCCATAGTTTGGAAGCGTTATAGGCAAAGGATCGGCCTCCTGCTCTAGCTCTGCTCTATCATGATTCATGATCAAAAAATACTTTTTAAAAGTTGTTTAATTCAGTGATATAATAGTATGTACTTAATGAGACACCTAGAAATGTATTTTGCTTATTTTATAATGGCATTTGTTGACTGATTTACATCTTTTGAGGGCTCAGCCCATTCTTTGTCTCCTAGATTCAAGCCAGACCCTAGGTCCGGCCCCCCTCAAGGCTGCCCCCCCTCACCCCCCCCCCCCCCAGAAGAATTTTAGACAGGGCTGCTATGGAAATAAATCCCTTAAAAACACAAAGAACATAACTCTGAAATAGTACCTGTTATTTGGCTTTTCAAAACGGGAAGTGGGCACCTACGCGTTTCAGCATGCCAAGATAATAACTGGGCTGCATCAGCTGTTTGTTCTGGCTCTGAGGAGGAACCTGTGATCTGGGTTGATTTTGGCATACAGCAAAAGCGAAACGAAAGTCTCAAAATTCCCGAAAACTATGATGCAACCTTTAAATACCACGGTATCTACATTGCTCAATGTATTTGTCTACTTTAGAAGGCACGATCCACGCCTTTGTGGGCTTCAGGGCGCTGTCCACACATTGAACGGGAAATAAAAAGTGAATACAGAATCTACTACACATACAGCATTAAAACACTGAATTTTATTTTGATAGATAGCATTTGGAAGACAACAGATTTGGCTGATAATCTGGGGATAGATCATAAGTGGTTCATAGATGCAGAAGAAGGCGTAGAAAAGTACAGCTGTGAGGAAACCTATATTGTCGGGGGGAGTGTGCGTTTATAGGGTCAGTTGGTAAGAATCAAGACTACAACTCCCAGAATGCATTGCTTAAGTTTCAATGGCAGCCTGTCCCAGCGATATGCAGCCAGCTGCCCCATCACTTTAAATAAAACAAGCTGGAAGTAATCAATGGGTTCTGATCGAAACTTGCTGCAGAGGCCTGCGAAGAGAAGTCACTTTCTGTGTCTTTTCACAATATGAGTCCTGGGCCTCTTCTTGTCGAGGGGTTCATCAAAGCGCTAACCTTTTCCTTCTATTTATGAAGAGACCTGTAAATTACATGCCTGGCAGTGTTATGTGAATTATTTGGTGTGAGCTGTGTTCTCAGACATTATTGCAACTACATGCACAGTTATGAGCCTTGTGGCAGTAATTGCATGTTGTTATATATATATATATATATATATATATATATATATATATATAGGCTTCTAGGAGCTACATGTGCAACTGTGACAGAGCTTTTACACTTGTGTGCCTTCTACCGACTGGGAAAAAACCGGAAGTAAATCATAAACACAAGAAAAATGTGCTTCAATATTTATTACATGTAAACGTTGAGCTGATCTGTTAAGCAGTGCTGTATAGCTCCAGCAGGGGGTGCTGTTACACAACAACAACAACGAGTTGAGAAAAAAGCATTCACTGTTCTTTTTGAATCTGGATCTTTCGGATTCAAATTGCATTAAAATGCAAGCAATAAAAATAATGGTTAATCAAAATGTATAGGTATGCACGACCTGCTTTTCACGACGACCATAAATTAGCTTCCGTCCTTTGACCAGGTAATCCCAGTTTTTTCAGGTGAGCAGCGTGTATCAGGATGCCCGTGACTGTTGTAGTGGCTGTATGAATTTCCAAGGACACCCACTGAATACAGATAGAACTGATTCAAACTTTCATTTTTCTCTGTTTTGATGAAGTGAGTTCAACTGAAAGCCAAAATATAACACCTGTAGCTACTAAAACCTGTCTACTTCAAGTAACTAACACACATGTATGCTGAAGGTGCCTTGGGCACACTGATGGACCTCACACAGATTGGAGCCGGTGAAGGAAAAGTGACCTGCTTGTAATCTTAATCCTTCACCGTGGGTCCTCTCTCCGACCTCGTAAAACCCCAAATATCCCCTCACCTGTGAGATCCTGGAACACATCTTAGCAAAATAGGTTTTTCAGAAAAAAAGCATGCCTGTGCATGCAACATTTACTGTTTGGGATTTACAACAAGAGGCTGTGGCAAAGCACCTATCTCTCAAGCAGGAAACGTATATGGGAAAAATTAATTTTTTGTATATTAATTTCCAGTGCTTAATTTGTGCTGGTGGTTTCCAGTGCTCGGCACCGGCAATTAATTGTCAGACACTGCTCTAGTGACAGCCCACCTCATGGTAGTGTTGTCTTCTTTATTTTTTTATTTCAAAGTATTTTATTAATTTTTATAAGCAAATACATTAGCATTTCTGTTACAACGCTAGCCAAACGTAGTTCGTAGAGCAGCGTTTATAGGCACTTTGAAATATGTGTTTAGCTAATCCCCTCTGATTTGACTTCCTGAAAATTAGGCAAAGGATGATATAGAGAAGCAGGAGAGAAAGGGGTGAAAGGAGGATACAAGAAAGATTCTGTAGTAATGAGACTATTGAGACTTATAGCTGTGTGTCAAAGCCGTCATCCCACTGGCTTGCTTGTGGCGAGATTGGTAGCCTAGTCATCCCATCCGTCGCACCGTAGGGCCATGGTAGTAGCGCTCCATCTCGCTCGCCCTACCGCCCATGGAGGGGGGGACAGGGGGAGTGTCGCTGAGAGGAAATGGTTTCATGGGGGTTCGCAAGAGTCTAGGTACGTGTCGAGTGACTTCCACACCCCTCTGGTTGCTGGCCTCCTGGGTGAGTTCTGTAGTGCAATGTTATCCGCATCTCTGAGGTGCATTTGAGACAAGCACAACAATTGTGTTTACTAAGTCAATATACACTGGAAATGAATAATACCAGCCTTTCATGCCAATTATTATAGCTTTGTGTGGCCGGTAGTCATCTGAACTGTAAAACTTGTAGGATTTAGATGTTTAGGTGTTATGTTGGTACTGTCAATGGGAGCGCTTTCAGGGTATGGGTGGTGCAGGCTGCAGAAACTTTCCAAGAAGGGCCCTGGCACTTAATCTTTTACAAATTAAGCACTGATAATTTCATAAGTGCGTGAGTCAGAAGGGCCAATCTCCTAACCCTCGCCACAGGAGAAAACTCTACAAATTTTATCAAGCTTTTGACTCAGCTCAGTTAATTTTTCTGTCACTTTTAATAGTTCATCGAACAGTCCAAAGAAAATATCATATCTCAAAGTATCAAATACTGCACAGACTCCATCTTTTTAATTTGGTAAATGACTTATTTACTGAACAAAAATCTTTAAAAAAATAAATCGTCTTCTCGTGCTCGCTCGTAGCCAGCAGGTTTCGTCCATATGGACTTCTTCAGGGCTTTACGATCAACTCTTGAAAACACAATTAAATTCAAGATCATCCAAGTGTCTTATTACTGGCAATCAGAAGATGACATCCAGGACTCCATAGTAAAGACATTCAACACTGTAGTGTATCACTCATATTTTCAGTTTCAATGTGTGGAGTCTCTTTAGTTGTCTTGTGCTTTCTTTTTATTTTCATGTAATTTTCTGCCTGTTATTTTTCTTTACATTTTTTATTTTTTTTTATCTTTCCTCAATGTCACATTTTCTTTTCCTGTTATGCTCCTTTGTTGTGAGCTCTCTCCTTTTATCTCTTGGCCTTCGTTTTTATGCTGAAATCTTTCTATTTTGTTATGTTATGTTATATATGATTTGTAATGCGCACAACTACTCAGGAGTATCCTGGCGCGAATGGACGTAAACAGAGAGGGCACTAATGAAATTAACCAGGAGGGTTGAAAAGATGAGTTTTGAGGAGTTTCTTGAAGATACGGAGGTCCTGTGTATATCGCAACAGGCCAGGAAGCTTGTTCCATAGCATGGCCACTTTTACTGACCACGATTGGCCGCCCATCCTGGAGCGGCGAAATCGAGGAATGGCCAGTAGGCGGCGAGAGGAGGAGCGGAGCGAGCGGCCAGGCTTGTAAAAGGCCATGCGCTTCCTAATGTACAAGGGTCCAGAGTCATGCAAGGCTTTGTGTGCCATGCGGTATTTTGTTTTTTCCCTTGTTCTCCAAATGCGCTCCTCTTGTCTAGCTCTTCTAGCTTCTTTATTTTCAGAGGCTCTAAAATGGCACCTGTCAATCTGGCTAGAAATTAATTCGCTTCTGAAGAAGTTTTTGGTGTCCGGAGTCGTTTGCTCTTGATATCACCTTGGATATTTTTTCTTGCTAATGTAAGAAGTGTGATGTGTTCTGTGAAAACATTCTGTGGAGCTCTGTCGAAACCATGGTCCTGCTTGTCTGGTCATTGCTGGCTATTTGAGTAAATCCCAGCTCTTGACTACATCAGCGCACTAGACTTCCTACAAGGCTCTTATGTGCTTGCCACGCCACCTAACCTTTAGATACACATTCGTGCAGAGATGTTTTAATGCATGGGCAAAGTGGGCTCTGGCCCAGGGCCCCAGCCTTCCAGGGGGCCCCTGACAGAGTCAGCTCCATTCTCCAGAGTTTTGCCCCAATGACCTTGAATATTTCTTAAACAGATTATTTAAATACTGTTTTCCTTTAATTTATTTTTTATGTACCTGATGTGTGAGAGTCTAGTACAGCCATTTTGCAGAGAAATGTTGTGTTTATGTTTCATGTAATATACATTAAAAACGTTTCTTTTAAATCAAAACAAGGTCTAACATATAAGAATTGGGAGGGCGTCACAGAGATTATTTGCAGTAATATTGATGAGCTGCTGCTGTGTTACAAAATTAAAAAACACATAATTATCCCTGGATATTAGATGTATACACATTTAGGGCCTTATTTATGAGAAGTGATGCATCGCTGTGTGAAAACAGGGATGCAACACTTCTTAGTGCACCCTCCTTGCGACATGATGGAAGCATCATATTTACTGTATGATGCATCATGTTGCAAGGAGTTACAGATGCGTCAGTATTTCTGACGTATCTGTAGGCGCAAAAGTGATGCTTTGCTGGGGTGTGTCTAAAAATAGACAAAACTCCATCAACGTGCCCTTTCACATGGGGCAAGCCCCATGTGAAAGGCCTGCCATTAGTCTTACGCCTGCTGTGAGGCAGGTGTCAGATATTGATGCAATGCATCCTAGAAGTGGCACACTGATTTCGCCTAGATTTCAATGCACCACTTCCCGAGGCTTTTTGCAGGGGGAACACCCACCCTGCATACATTATACCTGGTGCAGGTATAATGTGGTGCAGGGGTTTAAATTCTTCCTGAAAGAGAGTAGTTCTGTGGTTAGTCGCAGAGACTCAGGGAGTCTATTCCACAATTTTGTGCTCAGGATGCTGAGGGATATGCCTCCAGTGCAGGCACGGCATATTTCAGGCACGATGGCCAGGTTGGCATTGGAAGATATTAGGGGTCTGGATGTTGTATACCTATTAACGAGCTTATTTAGGTAGCCAGCTCCTAAACTGTGGAAAACTTTAAAGAAGATGGTTATCGCTTTGAAGTCGATCCGTTCTTTTATGTGGAGCCAGTGTAGAGACTGAAGAATAGGGGTCATACTTGATCTGGGTTTAGGTCTCAGGATGGCTCTGGCCGCCGTATTTTGTACTACTTGTAGGTGCTGGATAAGGGATTTTGAAAGACCGAGGTACAAGCTGTTGACATAGTCAAGCTTTAATGTCAACAAGGCCTGCACCATGATCTTTCTGCTCTCAAGCGGTAACAGTGGCAGGAATTTCTTTTGCATCCGGAGTATGCCAAAGCAAGCGCCAGTTAGGTTTTGGATTTGAAAGCGCATAGAGAGTGTCTTGTCTATGACAATTCCTATATTTTTTACGTTATCCTTTTCCGCTTGCGGGAGCGGCAGATCTTTTGGACACCAAGAGCTCCAGTCAGGCGTTTCTGGATTCCCAAAGAAAACAACTTCTGTTTTGTCAGGATTGCACTTCAGCTGATTGATCTTAAGCCAGTTAAAAACCTTTGTGAGGCAAGACCTGATCAATGCCCTGTCAAAGTCGGTTCTTTTTTCGCATGTAAAAATCAGCTGAGTGTCATCAGCATAGAAAACAATTTTGGCGCCCTCTTCCTCTACCAGAAATGTAAGGGGGATAGATATATATTAAAAAGGGTAGGACTGAGAATGGAGCCCTGAGGGACACGTACATTCACGGCCAGAACCTGGGTTGAGAAAGGGGGAAGTCAGATATCATGAGATCTATTTGCCAAGAAGGATGACATCCATGTTAAGGCAGTCCCCCTCAGGCCGATGTTAACAAGTCTCTCCAGGAGCCTCTCAAGTGGGACTGTATCGAAGGCCGCCGACAGATCGAGCAGTATCAGAACAGCCTTGCCTCCCTGGTCCAGCTTACCTTTGAGAAATTCAGTCACTTCCAGCAGAGGTGATCCGTACTGTAGTTAGCCCTAAAACCGGATTGGGACTCATGAAGGAGCTTCCCATCTTCAATGTTTTTTGGAGGGCCTTGTTTACATGCTTCCCTAATACTTTGGAGAGGGCAGGAAGAAGGGAGATTGGCCTATAGTTGGCAGGGTCCCTCGGTTTGGCGTTAGTCTTTTTTATCAGTGGAAGAATCTTAGCATTCTTCCATAATTTTGGCATGTTGCCTGAGGAGAGGAAAGCATTAAAGAGTTGGTTTACCGTGGGGTTTATGGTGGGAACTAATAGGTTCAGGATATTCGCTGGACATGGGTTGGTAGGAGAGCCAGACTTTATGCTTTGGAGAAGGGTCAGTGACTCTTCAAGCTGAAACTCAGGGAAAGTTAGTAAAGAAGGAGGATCCAAGAGGTAAAATGTGCTGTTAGAACTAAGGTAGAAGGTCAGTTCTTCCTCTGAGATGTTAGTGAAGGCTTGTTGGATCACGGAGATCTTTTTGTGGAAGAATTGAGCTATTTGTTTAGCCCATTCTTGCGTGCATGGTCCTTCCTTTGTGCCGGCTTTCGAGGCGGTAAAGGATTTAAATATGCTAAAGATTTCCTTACTCTTATTTTGGGCATTTTCTATCTTGGTTTGAAAGACATTTTTCTTGTTTGCCTTCACAAGAATGTAATGAGCTTTTAAGGGGTCTTTATACACCTTCCTGTCCTCAGGTAGATAGGATTTACACCATTTCCGTTCCATTTTTCTACAATTTCTTTGACTAGATCTGAGGGAATCGTTAAACCATGGAGCTGGTGGGGCCGACCTCTTTGAGGAGCGCAAAACAACCGGTACCGCCTCACCAATGTTGGTTCGGAGCCATGAATCTATTGAGAGGGCGTCCGAGCCGGGGCAACCAGAAAAGATCCGGTGAGGAATGACTAAGGGCGTCTGCTAAGATCGGGATGGATATTTTATGAAACGTCCTGTAATTAGGGACCCTCTCTCCTGCGTTAGCCCGAGGGGCTGTGGAAGGGTTGGCAATGATGAATTTTAATAGGAGGTGGCCAGACCAAGGAATGGGAAGAGGTAGGCTTACTGATATGTCAAAGTTGTGAAAGATTTGGTCTAGTGTATGGCCCTTCTCATGGGTGGCAGAAGAAATAGATGGAAACATTTTGCAGGCCTGCAGCGTCTCCAACAAGGAAATTGTTTGAGGGTCTTTTCCATTGTCCATATGTATATTGAAATCTCCCATAATAAGGCAGTTGTTGTATTTTAAGGCCAGGGAGGTGGTGGCTGTATTAAGCATAGTAATACAATTTCCAATTGCACCGGGAGGTCTGTAAATCAGAAAACCAGCTGTGCTATGGTGGGGGGATATGGTACAGCGGAAGCCTAAGGACTCTGCGCCCTCAATGTTTTCCATCAGGATGGGAGAGCAGCCTAGTTTTTTATTGTAAATTATGGCGACACTGCCCCCTTTCCCACTCGGTCGGTCCCTCCTAATGATTTTATAATCCGTAGGGATGGCCGAGGTGATAGTAGGGTTGGAGGCTTCAGACAGCCAGGTCTCAGTGAAAAATAAAAGATCCGGCTGTTCGTCTAAAAGTAGGTCATAAATGTGTGGTTCATGTTGTTGCATAAGGCTACAATTTAAAAGGGTGGCCTTTAAGTCCTCTGTTTTCCTATTGTTTTTACACTTATTGTTGCGTGGGAGGATCTGGGGTGTGATTTTCCTGGGCTGGAGGAGAGACCAGTTGCAGGTATTGCATCGAAAGTCTACCTCCAAGTTTGGATCAGCCGCTGTACACTGACATAACGGTAGCCGCCTAAGGCTAAGCAGTTTTTCCCTATTGTAATATAGTGGAAGAAACTCATTGGAGGGGAATTGGGCAGCATGGCTAGCGCCAGATGCCTCTGGGTTGCTGACGGGTGCAGATGGGTGCAGACGGGCTTGTCTTTGGCGCGTCGAAGGCATGCCCGCTGCACGCGTCCGTTTGCATCAGGAATATATAGGCTAATGCCTATGATTCAAACTGGATCGCTAATGCAGCTGAGGAAGCGAAAACTGAATGGGCGGAAGTAAGGGACCCAATAGTAGCGCAGCCCTCCTCACAATCGGTGTATAAGCCGTGGCGGACCAGGACTAGAGGAAAGGCGAGATGCGAATCCAAGGAGCTAAGGAGGTGTAGGCAAGCAAGAAAGAAATTGTTAAAAAGCACAGAGTAATTTAGCCGCACATATACAAGTTAAAAAGTATTAAAAACCTAGTAGCAATGCAGGAAACACTAAATCCTACCGCTGTCAGCTGCGCGTGTCCATTTGCATAGGAAATATATAGGCTAATGCCTATGATACAAACTGGATCGATAACACAGCTGAAGAAATGGAAACTGCATGGGCGGAAGTGAGGAGCCTGATAGTAGCCCCAGCCCTCCGCACAATGGGCATATCAGCCGCAGCGGACCAGGACTGGAGAAAAAGCGAGATGCGAATTGGAGCAGCTAAGGAGGTGTAGGCAGGCAGAATCAAGTAAAGTGCGAGTGCGCCTAGGTAGGAAAAATTGCTAAAAAGCACAGAGTATTTCAGCCACGCATTTACAATTTAAAAAGTATTAAAAACCTAGTAGCAGGCAGGAAACCCTAAATCCTACCGCTGTCAGCTGCGCAAGTCCATTTACATCGAGAATATATAGGCTAATACCTATGATGCAAACTAGATCGCTAACGCAGCTGTGGAAGCGGAAACGGCATGGGAAACAGGGTCTCAACTTGGCTAATAAATTCAAAGCTGTTCTGAACAGGGGCCCCCAAAAAATGTTTTGCCCAGGGCCCCCAAAATCCTAAATATGTCCCTGCATTCATGGTGCCTGTAGTGATGTAAATGAGACAGCCAGTATGAAGTTTTGACACTGTCTACAGTTCTACAAGTACGATACGAGGATTTCCACTATTGCAGGTTCAGTAGAATCTTACCTGCTGGAGCGCTCCCTCTACAACTAACAAAGTTGATTTTTCGGGGCGTTGTCATTAGTGATACTATTAGTGTGGGCTATTGATTTTCTTTACCTCATGCAAGCGCCAAATATATGAAGGCACATTTCTAGGTATAGGCATAACTTGCATAAGTTGCTGTAGCATAATTACATAAAATACCAGCAACATTATGCGCGATTATGTGAGAAGCGTAACCCTGCATTTACTGCAAAATGCCCACTCGCTTCCAAAATGGCCCTGAGGATCAATCGATCAATCAACTGGGATTTATAGAGCGTGGCTAATCACCTGAGAGGGTATCCAGGTGCTGGGTTCCTGCTGCGATCAGTCGGAGAGCCTGGGCTCTTGCTGGGATCAGTCGAAAAGCCAGGTCTTGAGTTCCTTTCTGAATCCTGGAAGAGAGGATGCTGTTCAGAGGTGAAGGGCATTCCAGGACTAGGCGGCGAGGGAGAAGAAAGATCGTCCTCTACTGTAGCTTCGGCGGATGAGGGGAGTGTGTGCGCGGCAGATGGAACGCAAGTGTCTGGAGGGTTGGTTCCAGCGGTGATTGATGTATGCTGGTCATTGGTTGTGGAAGGCCTTGCAGGTGTGTGTGAGCATTTTGAATTGGCATCTTTTCTGGATGGGGTGTCAATGGAGGTTCCTGAAGTTGGGGGTGATGTGGGCCCGTTTGGGGAGGTCAAGGACTAATCTGGCCGCTGCATTCTGAATCTTCTGGAGTCTCTTCAGGAGTTGGGTTGTGAGTCTTGTGATAGGGATGCATTTTGCCCTAAGGAAATTACACTAAATGCAACAGAAAATGAACAGCAGCGGCCGGTCGCACTCTCTTACCTTGCTCTTGCAGTATGCATTTTTTCCCAAATTATTCTAAATTACGTGAGCCGGCGTAATCAAGTAACATGATATTACCAAATGACTCTGATTACTTCTGCGTAATTAAAATGTAATTAAGGCCTACACATTTCCCTCTGTAGATAAACCCTTTACGGTGGAATCTCATGCTGTGTAATTGCACTGGTCCCCTTTTGAAGAGTTCTTCCCCAGCTCGTAGTGTGTTCTGTGACTGGTGCGTTGCTGCTGTCAATATTGTGGCTGACATTGACTTGCTATTTGCCTCTATCACCTGACATAGCACCTCCTGTGTCCCCTTTATTTCGAGGGTCAAATGTATTTAATGATATTTTTAGCACTTTCATCTGAGACACAAAGCAAAGGATCTTACAGTCTATGGCCTTAAATATTTGCAACATTAAGGCATGATTTTCTTGGTGAAAGGCGAAATTTGCCGTCACAAAGAAAGGAAACTGAAATTCAGATATCTGAGGTTATGTTCAAATGAATCATTTCAACTTTATAAACCCTTAAATAATACCAATAATGGTTAGAAAGTTACATTGTTTGTTAGAGTATTTTTTGAAAAAGTGTTTTAAAAGCTAGGTGATTTATTTAATTGCTTTAATAGTTATTTATACATTAAAAAAGGTTGGCCTGTATTTGTGTGAAAGAAGCTGTAAGTATTATTATTATTCAGTATTTACAGAGCGCATAGCTACCTTAAGGCATCCCAGCGCAAGTAGCAGAACAGGGAGAGAGTGGAATGTTTATAGAGTAGTATTTTGAAACAGCCAAGTTTTAAGAAGCTTGTGTAAGGGAAGGTGGCGAGACTCGGTGCGAAGATGTAGGGGCAAGGTGTTCCAGAGTCTGGCTATATTGTAAGAGACGGACCTTCCTCCACTTCTTACCCTTTTAACTTTGGGGATTACCGCAAGGTTTAAGTTAGCTGAGCGAAGGCATTTCCTGGGACGGTAAAAGGTGATGAGAGAACTGTTGATTAACCCCTTCGACGCTCATGACGAGCTATGGAGTTTCCATTGATTTCAATGGAAATTGTTAATAAATCTTTCCAGGGCCTTAGCATCCAAGTGGGGCACCTTCCCCATAGAATGTTGTGAGCTATCCGCAAGGATTCTAATTTTATTCTTTCCAAAATTGGCAACCTGTGTAGGGTCTGCAGAGTCGGTCAAGCCGACTGAGTTTTAGGGATACCAAGCAACAGCCGAGCTGCGCAATTCTGAGCGATCTGGAGTTTCCTTATAGTTGATTTAGGTGATCCCAGATAGAGGGATTTGCCATAGTCCTGACGCGAAAGGACCAATTCCATGACCATAATTCTCCTTGCCCCCATGGGAAGAAGAGGAAGAACTTTTCAAGCAGTCTGAGAGTGCTGTGGGAAATTCCTGCCAATTTCACTGCCTGGTGATCAAATTTGAAAGACTTGTCCTGCCATAAGCCTAGGCTTTTAATCTTAGTGTTGGGTGTCAACATGTATTCATAAAATAGGTGTTGCTAATTTTAGTAGTGTTGTTAATTGAAAGGGAAGTAATGCTAGAAGCGGCAATTATCCAGTCCAATGCCCTTGTGTATACATCAATGGGATAAGCATAGGGCATCAGTGGCCATACACGGAGCATGCATTAGTGGGCCTAATAGCAGTGACCGCTCCTCATGCCCATAGCTTTAAAAAGTCAATACTTTTGCCAGCTTTGTAAATGAAAGCGAGACTGCAGTGATTGTCAAGTTGATGTCTGTGGTTGTGATGATGGGTGAGGAATTGGGTGAGTATAACATTGTGTCAATGGCTGGATTGACAAGTGAATGGATGGAGGAATGACTGAATAACTAAGTGCTTGCATAATTAACAGGTAGGTGAGCGTACGGAGGGGTGACTGCATGGATGAAAAAGTAAGTTTGGTGGACAGCTGGATGAGTGGGTGAGTGCTAAACTAGATGGGTGAATGCAGACATGCAGCAGCAATCCTAGGGGCAGAGATCTGAGACAGCAGCAGTAAGATTATAAAAACAAGCAATGGCAAAGCCAATGGGTATTCCCTATGCGCGGTCTATTGGCATTTGTAATGTTTTTTAAAGATGCTGCAACATGACATGACATAGTACATTTTAAACAAGCACTGGCGTTGCCAATAGGTCTCGCAGTAGGAAAGTTATAGCTATTGGTTTTGTAAATGACAAAGCCCTTTATGTTTTTAAAATGAAAAAAAAAATAAAAGGCATTGTTATTTGCAATTGTAATAGCTACAACTTTCCTACTGCGAGACCTATTGGCAATGCTAAAATAATGTAAAAAATGTGAATGAAACATAAATAAAGCAAGGCGTGTTGGGGGTTGATTAATGTTTTGGAGCAAAAGACCAGTAGGAAGGCCCTGTCGGGAATGCGCAGCTGTCGGGTATTCACAAAAATAAATAAATAAAAAATAACAGTGGGAGGAGTGAAGAAAGTAATGCCCTGCCATGGAGTGCTGAAACCTAAATTAAACCAGTGCTTACTGCATTAACCGGCAAATCCTAGTGGGACCAGCGCCACTTTTCTTTCAGCAGGATAGGAAGGTATGCCTATAATATCCACCAGCCGGGCAACTAGGTGAATAGACCAAGCCGCGTTCTCATAAGGGATACGTGGGGACAGCTTGCTAGGTGAAGTTGGTGGCTCAGGCCCGACCCAAAATGACAAAAAAATGGAGATATGAAGAAAATTGCCTTGGCTTCACGACTCCCCACGTGTAAAACCATTTACGAGCATGGAGAGACCCTATTTCAGCCTGACCATGGTGATTCTCTGACGAGGCCAGAGGAGTTCAACACTTGCAACGCTATAGTCACAGAGGCGACAGATGGTTAATAGGAAAAGGGCTTGGATCAGGCAGAGAGGAATGCCCGCAATCAGGTTAATGTTAGATGGCGGCCTGGGGGCAGGGGCGCCGTTTCCTGTGATAGTAATCGCTGCGGTATCCTCTTACTGCATAATAAATCTACCTGACTAATGAACTCCGCCTGAGCGCGGCTGGGTGCAAGGAGGAGCGAGGCGGCAGCAAACATGGCGTGAGTGAGCACGCGCTGCGAGGGGCTCTTCAGTGCACGAGCTCCGATGAGGGGAAGACGGACAAAGAGTGGGGAAATAAGTAACAGCACACAGGGTCTGTCTGAGTGTCGCAGGAAGCGAGAGATGAAAGGGACATAGGAATCAGACAACGCAAGGTTATTGCCCGGAGGTTCAATAGGTTATTTGCAGGCTGATCCGGGAGTGGTTTAATCCAATCTCCGGGACATAAGAGTGTACTCGGGAGAGACATATCTTCATGTATAGAACTCCCCGAGATTAGGGGACGGCATGACTGAGTTGCGGGCAGCAACTTTAAAAACCCGAAAGCAATATCAGGCATTTCGTGTAAAAAGGGTAATACTATTTTTCAAGCGTGTTATATATCTTTGCAAAGAAGGATTTCGCTCTAAAAGAGAGGGGGTTGGGGAGCACAAACATTGCTAACAAGCATTCACGTACTATTCATTGCGTGATTGCCGTGCTCGTGAGATAAGATTTTAACCCGAAAGCAATATCAGGCATTTCGTGTAAAAAGGGTAATGCAAAATACCAAAGATTGCGGCGGCATAAACAAACAAGGCGGGCAGGGGAGGGGGCGGAGATTTTAACCCGAAAGCAATATCAGGCATTTCGTGTAAAAAGGGTAATGCAAAATACCAAAGATTGCGGCGGCATAAAC
Source organism: Lissotriton helveticus (assembly GCF_964261635.1). Taxonomy (NCBI): domain Eukaryota; kingdom Metazoa; phylum Chordata; class Amphibia; order Caudata; family Salamandridae; genus Lissotriton; species Lissotriton helveticus. The sequence goes on from NC_136073.1 coordinate 864,518,365, forward strand.
AAACAAGGCGGGCAGGGGAGGGGGCGGAGCGGGGAGAGCGGCATGTGGGTGTTAAGAAGCCGGGCCTTTGAAGTGAAGCTAAGCTTCACTTCAAAAGGTGTCGGAGGAATGCGGAAGAGAGGAACAGATGGCGATTGCGGCTGTGCACGCGCTTTTAAGCTCAATGCACATGCGCATTGAGCTTAAAAGTCACGGGCACTGCAAGGAATCGCCACGATTCCTTGCTTCTTAGTTAAAAGTTGTTTAAGCCGCAATAGGCTCGCAAGCTCGATGCGCATGCGCATCGACAGGCGAGACCTAAAAAGCACTATGGCGGGCCAGCGTCATAGCATTTGTTTGTTTACTTTAAGTCATGTTGGTTGGCACCCTGCGCTGGTGTGCAACATCTCTAAAGAACATTAACAAAGATAAATAGCTCTACAGCAGTGATTTGGCTTTGTTAATGTTTTTTATAGCTGGTACACAGCAGTGTGAGTAAATAAAACAAAGCACTGTGGCATGGCCACCACTGACCACGTGATAGTGCTTTCTTTTGTTTACTTGAAGTCATGTTGCTCAGAAGCCCACGGTGGTGTGCAACATATTCAAAAAACACTAACAAAGCCAAATAGCTCTGTCTGAGCTATTTGGCTTTGTTAATTTTTTTGAAAGGGGATGTGCTATTATGGCCAGAACTGTTGCCTGTGGACCTGGGGAACCAGGTTCGAGTCTCCAAATCTGCACATCTGAGATTCTGGGCAAACCACTTAAACGCACAGTGTCTAAAAAAAAATGACTGTGCCCATGTATTATGAAGCCTTCAGGTCGAGTTTGGCTATACAAATCTTCCCAAAAATAAATTTAAAATGCAACGAGAGGGTGGAGGGTGGGGAACAATGGCGTCAGGGTGAGTGGGTTACAAGAACAATGGGGGAGGTGATGAAAGTAAACAGAAAAAGAGTACCTAAGGGGCCTGTGGCCAGTCGAAGGACAATGGCCACAGGAAGCAGTACTTGGTCCATGTTCCACCAAAGGATGAAGACAGAGGCGAAGAGAGGTTCTGACCAATAGGACACAAGGAAACGAGAGTGACATGGGTCCCAACCAATGGTGAGTAAAAGTAAGTATTGGGTGGGCTCTATGCCTCTTTTAAGTTTTTTTCAAAGAAAAGTAATAAGAAGAGACATGGGACCAAGGCCAATGATAAGTAAACATAAGTAATGGATGAGTTCAAAGCCCTTTTTAAGCTTTCTCTAAAGAACAATAGCTTTCATTGTCAATGCATGCACGCTATAGGCATAGCCTAATGACAAATCTAAGCAAGATTAACCCAGTGCAAATGGTACATGAGTGCAGGTGCACTGTCTACCACTGCATTACACTGTAGTGCAATGTAGTACCCAGCATTTCATTGTGCAGGATTGCACTGCATACTATTTTTGCATTGTATAGTACTTTGCAATGCAATCCACTGCAGTATATAGTATTTTAAAATAAATATTGTACCCTATTGCATTTAGCATTGTATATTAGTAGATTTCACAGTATAGTTGTATTGCATAATAATGCTTGTATAGTATTGTTGTACTGCATTGTATTGTTCCATGAACTGCAATGTATTGTGTAGTATTTATATTTATGGATAGTATATAATTGTTGAATTGTATACTAATGCATGTATAGCATCATTGTACTGCATTGTATTGTTGTATAATATTGCATTGTTTAGTATTGTATAGCACTGTTTTGTTGCATACTAATGCTTGTATGGTATTGTGTACTGCATTGTATTGTTGTATAGTGTTTTATTATTTAGTATTATATAGTACTTGTTGGGGTTCGGGATCGGAAGGGACTGTAGGGAGTGAGTCAGACACGTGCAGTAAGGATTTTAACGACGGTTTTATTTTTAAGTAAGCCTTTCTTCTTCGGCTAGAGAGTCTTAACCGGGCAAACTCGTCCGGTTCCGTCTTGACGCCTCTGGGGAAGATGGGACGGTCCAGGGTGCTTCTCCCGCGTCGGGTATAGGTTCCCGCCAGTCCGGTGCTTCCGTGGACGTCGTCTGGGTTAGGAGACACCTCCCAGGTCAGGGCCAAAGCCGGAAAACAAAACAGAGAAGGAAGGAACGATTACTCCAAAGTTCCACTATATAGCGTTTTGGGGGCCAGGGACGTGAAGGAAACCAGGTGCTCCTGTGTTCTACCCACACAGCCGATTCAGTGCTCTTGGTGCTCGTGAGGGAAGGGGGGTTGTGGAGACTATACAATATGCACACTGGCCAATCACAGGGTCGGTTGGTTGCTACGAGTTATCCAGCCCGCCACTCTGCCCCGTACCTTTGTGAGCCACGCTCCTCCCGCGGGAACGTGGCTGAGCGGATCGCCTGTCCGTTGGCCTCCTGGCTTGTAGTCCACAGCTGGGCTCGTCAGGTACTCTTCTCCGCCGTACTCCGTCTCTGCTCTCCAGTCTCTCGCGCTTTCTCCTCCTCCTGCTCCGGAACTGCTGTTCAGCACCTTCCGGGTCGGGCTGCCTTTTGGCGTCGTCACGAACCAGGTGGGCGGGGTTTCGTCATCTTCGTCGGGTAATTTAAAGGGCCCGTGTGCCTCTTTGTCCATGTTCTCCCAACGTGTGCTACTGTCCGTCTGAGACCCCTCCTCTGGCCTGGCGGATGGAGGCTGTGAGTCGGAAACAGACAGGGGTGAACAGGGGGCTACAGCTGACCACCAGTCAACGTCAACACCCTTGACAATGCAGGAACGTCCCACCCCGTGACACACCTCCCCCCCTGGTTTCTCCCGATCGGGGAGAAAATGGGATCGGGACAGGAAGTCAGCATTCTCATTGTCTGCGCCCTTTTTATGCTGGACCGTAAAGGAGTAGGGCTGGAGGGATAAAAACCACCTCAGCACTCTAGCATTCAGGGTCCTATTACGATACATCCACGTTAAAGGACCGTGATCAGTCTGCAGCACAAAAGGTCTACCCTCAAGATAATATTGCAGTTTATCAACAGCCCATTTGATGGCCAGGCATTCGCGTTCCACAGTGGAATACCTACACTCCCTCGGAAACAGTTTGCGGCTGGTAAACAGTATTGGATGTTCAACCCCGTCGTCGCCCACCTGTGACAAAACAGCCCCTATCCCTACGTCAGAAGCGTCAGTGGCCAGTATGAATGTTTTGGAGAAGTCTGGAGATTCCAATATACGGGGGAGGAGGTTATGATGGTTTTCAACCCCTCGAAGGCGTCTCTGGCTTCATTGGAGGGAGTCAGTAGTTCTCTGGGTTTGACGTTCTGTCTTAGGAGATTCGTTAGGGGAGTGGCTACTTCGGCGAACTGAGGAATGAACCTCCTATAGTAGCCTATTAGTCCCAGGAAGGCCCGGAGTTCTCTTTTGGTGGTAGGGAAACGGGTGTTCTGAATGGCTTTGATCTTCTCGGCCTGAGGTGCAATGGTGCCCCTCCCAAGGACGTAACCCAGGTACTTGACGCTATTGAAGGCGACTCTTGACTTCTTCGAGTTGACATGCAGCCCAGCGTGTTTTAGCGCTGTCAGTATGGTATGAAGATGCTCTAGGTGGTCTTCCCACGTTTTGCTGTGAATGACGATATCGTCGAGGTATGCCGCACTGAAAGATGGAAAGGGTTTCAACACTTGATTCATGAGGCGTTGGAACGTGGCAGGTGCCCCGTGTAATCCAAATAGCAGGACCGTGAACTCGTAGAGCCCGTCGTCTGTGAAGAAGGCCGTTTTCTTTCTATCTTCTTCTCGAAGGGGCACCTGCCAATACCCCTTTGTCAGGTCTAGTGTACTGATGAAGATGGCGTCACCTAGTTTTTCCACCAGTTCGTCCACCCTGGGGATGGGATAGGCGTCAAAAGCGGATATAGAGTTCAGGGCCCTGAAATCCATACAGAATCTTTTCGTGCCATCCGGTTTCGGGACCATCACGATCGGGGAGGACCAACAGCTCTTGGAAAGCCGGATGACACCCAGTCGTAGCATGTCTGACACCTCTTTCCGGACTGCTTCTCGGCGGGAGGCTGGAATCCTATATGGCCGTTGTTTTATTGTTTTTCCTGGGGGCGTTTCGATGTGATGTTCCACCAGTGTGGTTTTCCCGGGGAAGTCGGAGAATACAGTGGTCAGGGGTTGTAGTACGTCCTGCAGTTCCTTCTTCCTTGAGTCGGACAGATGTGAGTTCATGACTAAGTGCTCCAGGGTGGTGTCCTTGTCAGGCAGGGTTGGGAGTACCAGGTTGTTACTTCTGGGTATCGGTCCTATCCACTTCTTCAATAGATTTATGTGGTAGCTTTGTGTCTTGTTAGGGGACAACCTGAGCTTGTAGGTGGTGTTCCCTATCGTCTCCAGGACCTCATATGGGCCAACCCACTCGTTCCTGTGCGTGACCGAAGGTAAAAGCAGCAGAGCCCAGTCCCCGACCCGCAGCTGGCATAGTCTCTTCCCTCTGTCGTAATATGTCTTCTGTTTATGCCTCTGGAGTTCAAGGTTCGTGTGTGCTAGCTCTCGGAGTTTTCCTAGTTTGGAACGGAGTCGAATGGTGTATTCCAGGAGGGACGACTGCTCCTGGGCTTCTTGTGTCTCCCAGCTGTCTTTGGTTATCTCTAGTAAGGATCTCGGGATTCGCCCATATAGGAGCTCGAAGGACGAATAGCCCAGGCTGCTCTGTTTCTGGGCCCTGAGCACATACAACGCCAAGGGAAGCAGGCGATCCCAGGCCTGACCCTCCGTAGAGAGCATTTTCTTTAATGTTGTTTTCAACGTTTGGCTATATCCCTCCACCAGACCATCGGTCTGGGGATGATAAACCAATGTTTTCAACTGATGGATGTTTAAGGACTTGCAGACTTCTTTCATCAGGCGCGATGTAAAGGGAGTCCCTTGGTCGGTGAGGACCTCTTTGGGAAATCCCACCCAGGCGAACAGTTCCACGATCTTCTCTGCCACATTGGCTGTGGTGGGAGCCCGTAAGGGAAATGCCTCTATGAACCTTGTCGCATAGTCGACTATGACCAGGGCGTAGCGGTGTCCCTTGGATGATGTGGGCAAAGGTCCGATCAAGTCCATACCCACCCTCTCGAAAGGTACACCGACAATGGGCATCGGTTGCAGGGGTGCCGCAGGGGGTCTGTGGGTGTTTTTCCGCTGGCAGATTTCACATTTCCTACAGTATTCCTGCACATCCCGGTATACTCCAGGCCAGAAGAAGTGGCCTGTTATGCTCTCCGTCGTCTTTTCTTTCCCTGCATGTCCGGCGGTTAGGTGGGCATGCGCAAAGAACAGTACCTGTTCCCGGAAGGACAAGGGTACTAGTAACTGAAGGCTCCTTCCCGTTTTCTCCAGTCTGTACAGTAGGTCCTTCTGTATCACGAATTTTGGGAAAGAGAGGTTGGGGTTCGTTTGGTCGGCATGAGCGGCCTCCCAGGCATTGTATAACGTTCTGTCCTCTGTCTGGGCGTGTCTGAAACTGCGATCCAGTACCCAGGGATCAGGGGTTATATACGCTGCCCGGGGTTCCTCTGTATTCCGTGTCTGGTCCAACACTGTTTCCCGGAACAATGCAAGGAATCTAGGATTATCCACCCCCAGTATCATGTCCTCAGGCAAGGAGTCCACTACCCCTACTCGAACCACACATTCTGGTTTGTCTGTGGGCTTTAGGGGGATGTCTGCTAAGGGATATGGCTTTACGTCCCCATGGATGCAGCAGATGTGTACTAGGGTATCGGGGATGTATTGACTGGGAAGGACTAGGCGTTTCCTAACCACAGACTGCCTGCACCCCGAATCTAAGAGGGCTTTCACCCTTTGCTTATTGATCTGCATACTCACATAGAAGGAAGTTCCCAGCTCTGTGGAGTACAGTACTGTTTTGGGGAGATAGCCGACCTCCATCGGTTCCTCTGTGGGATGTTTTCGTGGACACAGGCGGGCTATGTGATCCCATTCGCCGCACTCAAAGCATTGTGGTCCCCTTGATGTATGCGGCTCCATTCGGAATGATCTGGGTCTCGGGGTTTCCACCATCGGTTTTGTTCTCTTCTCCTGTTTGGCGGGAGGCTGGTTTTTTGTGTACTTCTCATGTTCCCAACCCAAACCCTTGGGCTGGGCTCTGGCATAGTTGGCTGCCATCTCGATGGCCTGCTCCACAGTGAGCCCAGAGTGTTGCCTTAACCATCTCTGCGACCCATACGGAAGGGCTTCCATGAACTGCTCTAAATATACTTTGGCAAGTATGTCTTCCTTGGAGCAGGCTTCAGGTTTTAACCACTTATCCGCCATCATTTTCAACCTAAAGAAAAGGGTTTTCGGATTCTCCCCGGGTACTCCTTTCTCTTTTCTGAAGCGTACACGATACGCCTCCGGGTCTAATCCCAAGTGGTCCAATATAACGTTTTTCATCAGGTGATATGGAGCTATACCCGCAGGATTGGCCACCTGATACGCAAACTGCGCTTCTCCGGTCAGCAAGGGGGCTAAGAAGAACGGCCATTTATCCTCCGGCCAACCTAACGCCCTGGCTGCGCGTTCGAAGTTCATGAGGAACGCGTCTGGGTCTTCCCCAGAAACATACTTCTGAAGGGCTATCCCCGAGGGGTTGGGGATATGTATCCTACTCTCCCTAGTGACATTGAGTAGGGGATCAGCGGATTTGGTCTGAATACTCTCAAGGTGGGCAGTGATCGTGTTGGTGAACATGTCCCGGTCTGCTTGCGCTGTTGTGATTTGCCGTTCCACTGCCCATTCTAGCTTCTCTTGTCCCTTCACTAGATGTTGAATGAGGGCGTCCATTTCGGGTATACAGACGGACTGAGGTGGTAATCCCACTTCTGACACCAGTTGTTGGGGTTCGGGATCGGAAGGGACTGTAGGGAGTGAGTCAGACACGTGCAGTAAGGATTTTAACGACGGTTTTATTTTTAAGTAAGCCTTTCTTCTTCGGCTAGAGAGTCTTAACCGGGCAAACTCGTCCGGTTCCGTCTTGACGCCTCTGGGGAAGATGGGACGGTCCAGGGTGCTTCTCCCGCGTCGGGTATAGGTTCCCGCCAGTCCGGTGCTTCCGTGGACGTCGTCGGGGTTAGGAGACACCTCCCAGGTCAGGGCCAAATCCGGAATACAAAACAGAGAAGGAAGGAACGATTACTCCAAAGTTCCACTTTATAGCGTTTTGGGGGCCAGGGACGTGAAGGAAACCAGGTGCTCTTGTGTTCTACCCACACGGCCGATTCAGTGCTCTTGGTGCTCGTGAGGGAAGGGGGGTTGTGGAGACTATACAATATGCACACTGGCCAATCACAGGGTCGGTTGGTTGCTACGAGTTATCCAGCCCGCCACTCTGCCCCGTACCTTTGTGAGCCACGCTCCTCCCGCGGGAACGTGGCTGGGCGGATCGCCTGTCCGTTGGCCTCCTGGCTTGTAGTCCACAGCTGGGCTCATCAGGTACTCTTCTCCGCCGACCCCGTCTCTGCTCTCCAGTCTCTCGCGCTTTCTCCTCCTCCTGCTCCGGAACTGCTGTTCAGCGCCTTCCGGGTCGGGCTGCCTTTTGGCGTCGTCACGAACCAGGTGGGCGGGGTTTCGTCATCTTCGTCGGGTAATTTAAAGGGCCCGTGTGCCTCTTTGTCCATGTTCTCCCAACGTGTGCTACTGTCCGTCTGAGACCCCTCCTCTGGCCAGGCGGATGGAGGCTGTGAGTCGGAAACAGACAGGGGTGAACAGGGGGGTACAGCTGACCACCAGTCAACGTCAGCACCCTCGACAATGCAGGAACGTCCCACCCCGTGACAGTACTATATTGTATAGTACTGATGAATTGCATAGTAATGCTTGTATGGTATTGTTGTACTGCATTGTATTTTTGTATAGTGTTTCATTGTTTAGTATTGTATAGTACTATATTGTATAGTACTGATGATTTGCATAATAATGCTTGTATGGTATTGTTGTACTGCATTGTATTGTTGTTTAGTATTGCATTGTTTAGTATTGTATAGTATTACATTGTATAGTACAGATGCATTGCATATTAATGCTTGTATGGTATTGTTATACTACACTGTATTGTTGTTTAGTAATGCTTTGTTTAGTATTGTATAGTAATACATTGTATTGTAGTGTTGCATTGCATAATAATGCTTGTATGGTATTGGTGTGCTGCATTGTATTGTTGTATAGTGTTTCATTGTTTAGTATTATATAGTACTATATTGTATAGTACTGATGCATTGGATAGTAATGCTTCTATGGTAGTGTTGTACTGCATTGTATTGTTGTTTAGTAATGCTTTGTTTAATATTGTATAGTAATACATTGTATAGTACTGTTGCATTACATAATAATGCGTGTATGGTATTGGTGTACTGCATTGTATTGTTGTATAGTGTTTCATTGTTTAGTATTATATAGTACTACATTGTATAGTACTGATGCATTGTATAATAATGATTGTATGGTATTGTTGTACTGCATTGCATTGTTGTTTAGTATTGCATTGTTTAGTATTGTATAGTATTACATTGCATAGTAAAGATGCATTGCATAATAATGTTTGTATGGTATTGTTGTACTGCTCTGTATTGTTGTTTAATAATGCTTTGTTTAGTATTGTATAGTACTACATTGTATAGTACTGTTGCATTACATAATAATGCTTGTGTGGTATTGCTGTACTGCATTGTATTGTTGTTTAGTATTGCATTGTTTAGTATTGTATAGTACTATATTGTATAGTACTCTTGCATTGGATAATAATGCTTGTATAATACTGTTGCACTGTATTGTTGTGTAATATTGCATGGCATCACACTGTTGCATTCTGTGATATTGCCCTGTAACATTAAAGAGAGGCTCCATCAACAGCAGTGGCAGAGAAGGCCAGCATTAGGAGGCTGGTAGTGGGAGCTACCTGCACAGGTGTCACACACAGGCTGCTGATTCTGCAGGAAGGAGACACTGAATCGGTGCAGGCGCTGCCTCAGCTCATTATCTGCAATCTTGCAGACGGCCTTCAATTCCAATGACAAATACAAAATATAACCAGAAAATGCCCTAGGCTGATACTAGATTTAAATGACACTTGCCCCAAGAGTTGGGGGAGCAGGGGTGGTGATAGCAAGAATTGGGGAAGCAATGGATGTAAAGGCAGATTGTGCTCAGCCCGGAACAGCGCTTCAGATGCACCCAAAATCTGACAGTCTTAGATACAGCGAATTCCTTTCTGAGGTTGTGAGCAGTGCTGTGGTATCCCTACTGCCGGCGCCGCACACTACAGCCCCTCTGATGGCCTGTGTGCACTGCACCCCTGTAGTAGCTGCAGGATGACTGCTTTGCATACATGTCAACATTTTAGAGCACACAAGTGGGAGGTGAAAAAAAAAGAGTTGGAGAATATATTTCCTCACTGACCTATTGGGGCAATCTGCTTGAATTAGGTCTATTGGTATGTATGCTGACGGACAATCAGTGTTTAATATTTGGCAGTTTAGTAACATAGCACAAAAAAGTTCTAAACTCTGATTTTGTTTGCGCTATGTAGAACTGCCAAAAATGAAATGTCAAGACCTGTCACATGCTCTAATCTCCCACTCCAAGAATTAAGGACAAAGAATTAATCTTTGACGTCAGAGGTAAATCTTGGAGGTGGAGATTGGAGTGTGGGTGACAGGCATCATCATTTTATTTTTGGCAGCTTTACAAAACTCTGAAACGGGTTTCTGCATGCAGTAATCGGGAGGCGTAAAACTAGCCTTGAAATTGGTAGTCACCTGCCTGAATTGGGAGGGTTGGCATGTGGGCTTTGTCATGTTCTTTTCCAAGGCTTAATCAGAAGTAAATAGGCAAAAAGACATGACTCAACAGGCGTGGCACTCCCAGTGGTGGCTGGTACCCTAAATATTTGGAGGCTTAACTAATCCGAGCCTCACTGCAAACAAGCACTAGTATCGCATAGATGCACTGAAAACCACACAAATATTTCGAAATTCTGCCAAGCCATTGGCAACTATCTAGTGATTTTCATTTTTATACTGGCAGTGCGCCTGCAACTAATGTCTCGCAATGAAGGAAGACAAAAGAGCCAAAGAACAGGTGATCTGCCCAGGATCACACCATTTGGTGAATCAGAGAAACTGGAATTAATGCTGAAGTTTACCCAGGGGCAACAACATTACAATTTTTCCACACCCACTCTGTTATTTTTGTAAAAGGGAGCATTTTGTTTGAGCTCGGATGTAAGATCAAGCGAAATACCAGTGTTATGCTAACTAATTTTAATGGCGATAAGAACACTTACACTACTTAGTACAACTGACTAGTGTGCCTTTAAAGTCAATGCAAAAGCTGTCAGTCATTGCTCATTGTAAACAGTGTTCATAATGAACCACGACTGAGAGCTCCGGTGTTGAGGCTGGAGGCAGTGCTTGCCAGTGGGAAATAAATTCAAAAACTAAAAATACAAAATAAAAATGTATTTATCCACTCTCCTGGATCGCCTCCTCCGATCCGCGAATGAATGAATGAATGAAATGCAATTTATAAACGCGCTACTAAGCCCGAAGGCATCAAGGCGCCTAACCAAAAAAGAAATCATAAAAGGCAAATCCAGAGCTAAGGGTAGGCTTTGGCAAATAGCCAGGTCTTAAGGGCCCTCCTAAAAGCTTGCATTGAGGGAAGGGACTTAATTTCAGCCGGCAAAGTATTCCACAACTTTGGAGCAAGGCTCGAAAAGGCTCTGCCACCCCACTTGGCTCTACGAACGCGGGGGACTGATAACAGGGATTTATTGGCAGAGCGCAAAGTTCTGGAAGGGGTATAAGGAACCAACAGGTCTCTTATGCCTCCAGACCTGTTTGTAGCCAAAGCCCCATAGATCCTCGTGCTTCAGTCCCTCGGCGTTGGTCTCTGCAGCAACTGAACTCTCTGCAGAAATCCAGACGCCGCTCTCATGTTGCTGATAAAGTTAAGCAGACGTTTATAGTGCGCATGTCAGGCTGGCCATTGCAAGACAGACGGACAAAATGACATGCACAATCTAAACTGGTGGGGTGAGCACTATTCCCCTGCTGCCAGGTGGCAGCAGTGGCTACAACTCCAAACACAGCTCAGGGAGAGGGAAAAATAAAATGGTAATAAATTAATTGTATTACTATTTTATTTTTCACCTTTGCGGCGCTGGCAGTGGGGTGGGGGTGCCGCTCCTTCGCCCTAATGGTCGGGCTGCCACTGAGCACTCGCATTTACCAAACGGCTTTTTTGTGGCTGATCAAAAATGTGAATAACACTGGCAACAAAGCCTGTGGCGGAAAGGGGCTAACCGGTTCCCCCACTTTTTGTATTCTGCCTGGTGAGCTGATTCTAACCATGAAAGATATCAAGAAATGGCTGATGGAGGCTACCCAACACCCACATTTCATGATGAATTATTATTTATTTAATTTTTTTTACAAAAGGTTGGCATACAGCTGGGTGTTGAGGAAATGCCGTTTGCAGTACCTCCACGAGCACCTAAAGAAGGGAGGCGGGACCCTACTTACCGATCGGAAGGGGGTCGGAGAGTTTTGCACAGAGCCAGAGCGGTAACGGTATGAAAGTAAAGGACTTATCTAGCATTTTAAAAGCACAGTATCGCTGGCAGTGACATCGTAAATATACGTTGGCCCTGAAGAAATTGCCTGATATAATACCTAAGGCAATGAAACATGTCGGCTGTGGGCTGAGTATGAGGCGATAGGTAGTATTCATATCTCACCCTTTTATATTACATGTTAAACTACAATGCAACAAGAAGATATAAATAAAGTAAGAGTAGTATCTTGTTGCGCAGTTTTGTGTGTGTTATATGTTGAACGTTGTTAGTCCGTGTCACATATATGTTGTTTGTACACTGCACCATTCACTGTTACTTTCTTTACTTTGGGTTTTGGACACGTTTTCGTTAAGCTATTTGACACCGATGATGAGAACAGGGCCGACCTGGTGAGTACCAACCAGGGGCCCCATTGGTGGTGCGCCCGTGAGGTGTCATCTAGCTATTCACACCTTTTTCCTAAATGTTGTCCCTCTAGTGAATGTCTGTACTGTGTTGGACGGTTTTCTGTTTATCAGAGATGGGCTCATTTTTTAACGTTGGCAATAGACTGAAACAGTGTTATAATCTCTATGAATAGAGATATAATTAGAGTGCTCTTTGGACGATCTAGAACTGTTTACAGCCTTACTTATTTCTGTGTTGCCTTGAGGACTGGGTCATTTTTTGATTAGTGTGGCATACAGCTGAACCTGGCTCTGGTCCAGGCAGGGCACAAGTCCTAAAAAAAGAAGTGGGGGACGCTGACGTCACAACAGGAAGTGAAGTCACGAAAGGTGGCTTGCACTCAGTTGCAGTTTATAGTTATCGAGCTCCAGCTAAAATAAGTGGGGGGACGGCGTCCACCCGTGTGGTACCCCAACTCGAGCCCTGGGTCCAAGCCTTAAAACAGGCTCTTAGGGACCTCTTTGGTCGGGTTGCAAAGTTTCTTTTTTATAACCCGCCCAAACATTTTATTTTATATCTGTGGATCCAACTGCAACTAGGAGGGTACACTAGACTTCGCACATTGTAATGTTGATGGCTGAGATGTTCCAATCCATCTCAGTATTGGCCATGGCCATCAAATGAACTTTGCGGAAAACTGCACAACAGTTTTGGATTAGAAGAGAAAATAGCTCTTGCGGCAGAACCGGGAACCTCCCTTATTACAGGGATTGCCGCAAGGCTAGGTTTACGCCTCCAGGAGTTTCTTTCTGAATACTTATCGACGTTCGAAGCGGTACCAGTGTGCATCTAGGCTCTGACTCCAAGAAGTAGGAAGCCTTCCTAGTATCTAAAGAGTAAAAAATAATATGCACACTCTGTGCCTCATTTAAAATGTAATATAAATCCTAGCAGTAACACGTTCATGCAAAGTAACATATGCTGTGCATATGTTTAGAATTCCACCTTAACATAGGAGTTTTCATAGTAATAAATTGAGGATACCTTACAGAAATTATGGACACAGAGTTTCCTCCATATGCTTGTTAGTGGTATGCATAGTTGGTGGTATGCATAGTGGATACTCTATGCTGCAATAAGGAGTATGTGAATAGTTGTTCCTTGCAATCAATGCATATTTGTCACAAAAAGGGCCAAAATATGCAAAGGTTTAAACTTTATAACCTAATTGGGCTTTTAATTAAAAAGTTTGACTTTTTCAAGTTTTTTTGTACTCAGGTGTAATCGGATGTATGACGTTATAACGCATACTTTTACTCCGCAGACCATTACAACGCGACTTTTACTCCGCATACCGTTACAACGCATAGCGCCTTGGGGCGCTGGATAGTGGTAAGTATAATTTACTATTCTAACTCCAGTCCCCGTGGACCCTAGGGAAGGTGTTGGATAGTAAATTATACTTATTACCTATCCTAGAGCGCCCCCCAGCGCAATGCGTTGTAATGGTATGCGGAGTAATGGTCGCGTTGTAATGGGTCTGCGGAGTAAAAGATCCGTTGTAACGGGTGTATACCGTGTAATCGAGCCACTCGAGAAAAAGCTAAACAAGGTTTGCACTCATATAAATAATGCTTATGAGTGATTGGTGCGACATGTATGCATATATGTAAGTAAATGTAAATGTAGTATACTTGTAAAGCGCACAGCTGCCCCAGCAACGGGGCGTCCCGGCGCTGTATAACTCTGGGGAACCCGTCCTGGCTTTCCCTGTGGGATGGTCCCTGCTGGGAGTCCCCAAGGTGGAGCCAGGCATCCCCGGTGAATGTGGGGGGCCGTTGTGGAGATTAGGCAAGCTAATGCCCAGAGTTGCCGAGTGGAACCCCTGATTAGAGTAAGCACCGAAGCGAGAATTATCGAGTCCGCTGACCAAGGTCCACGACCCTGCCGCGTCGGGAATTGAACCCTGGTCCCAGGCTGACTTCTGCTCTCAGGCCTGCTGCCTCTAACCAGTGAGCCACCCTACTCCAAGTATGTAGTATTCGCATAGAGTGAACCTAGCCAAATAGCAGCGTAGCACAGTACAAGGTCAAATGCAAAGCTGCAATCAACAAGTGATTGGAGAGGTAGCTGTGTTCTTGGAGCAGACTTGTAAAGTTATAGCATTGTTATATAATGTATTTCAAAGAGGTGTGCCTTCAACTCTTTCCTAAGATGGAGCAGGGATAGGAGAGTCCTGATTTATATTGGGATGCAGTTTTAGATCCTATGTGCAAAGCTGGAGAATGATTGCTGCCTTCTTTTTTTCATTTTTCTCCATTACTTTTTCTCTAGTCTGACAGTGTCCTAGCTGTGGGTTTGCTAAGAGCTGCTGGGGATGGCGAGCTTGTCATCCAGATAGAAGTCGTTTTAGATTTGCAAAGGATGAAGCTGGTTTTGAAGATGGCGCCAGCTTGAAGGTGAGCTAACCATACATAGACATGTTGTGCAACCTAGGATGACATTATTGGGTGGCAATGTGAAGTGTGCGAGGCTATGGATCAAGGCGTTGCCACCATACATGTGCGAAAGGCTTGAACGGCGATGCTGAAATGCGCTCCTTCAAGGCGGGGATGTTCTCCAGGGTGAATCTAAGTGACTTGGCATTGGGTGATGTTTGGGTTTTGTAAATGTCAAGGTTCATGGCATAGAGCCAGGCTTGCACTAGTGATTGCTTGCTATTCTTGGCAAACAACAGTAATACTCTATTTTTGGGTTTGTGCTTCCTGACCCAGATCTTAATAAGGGAGAGCCAGTATTCAAGGTGCTGGATTTCTGTAACAGAGGAGACTTTCACGTAGAGTTGTGTATCATCGGCATTTTGAGGCTGTTATTCTGAGTAGAGTCCTAAGGGATTTCATGAAGATATGGTTTTAGAATACTTTATGCTCCTGCACACCAGTTATTCACGACTTACATGCATAAAATGGTTTCAATCTATGCACTATATTACCTCACTATAAAAAGTGAATCCATGAAAATCCATAAATTACATGTAGGCCAGTAATCCAGGAGTACTCAAATCTGTGCATTCATTAAAAAACATTGCACACTCTTCACTGTATTGTGATGCCTAGTACCACAAAATTCTCCCGTTATCACACCAGGATGTCTGTGTGTAGCCTCTAGGCCACAGGTTCAAATCCTGACTGAGTCTTGCATCCTTTCACGAAACTGACACCATTGAATATGGCAGAAACGTCACTGAATATTAGTCACTTAAAGACAATTCTGCTTTTGGTCTAACAGTTGAAACAGACAATATTTCTCTTCTCATGAAGTATGTGCCAATGCAACATAATGGGAGTTATTTCTTGGATCCTATTATTCCAGGCCATGAATTCATGCGGTTGGATCTGGAGGAAGAGTTTGTATTCGTGAACACATCTAACAGTCCCTTACCTTCATGCGGTTATATCATTGTGCAAATCTTTCTGAGCACACAGTGGGAAGACCTGAGATGCACAGACAATTGGCTGAAACAACTCTGGTGCTGTGAAATGGATTCTAGCTTCCAGATCATTTTATGGCTAAGATAAGAAGTTGAAAGAGTAAAATGAAAGGCTTAACCAGGCTCACCACTCTGTTGGGGCTTATTAATTGTGTGTGACAGTGCATTTCATCTTTATGAGTCATGCCAACAACAGTGAATCATTTCACTGCTCTCCCACTTCAAACAGATTTCAATGGTATGTGGTAAAGGGACTGCCCATGGAACAGAATCAGATTCACCTACATTCCTCCAGTAGGTCAAGGCCGCAGGAACTGGTGATGCAGTCTTCGTACGAAGCATGGGCATGGCCGCTGGTTCTAAGGAGTATTTGAGTAAGCCACAGAAAAAATTTAGTATCGATGAGAAAGCACCAGAAGATGGTCAAGGTTCACAGAAATGATGTGAAAACTTAAACCGATGAGTTGCCAAGTAGCTCATTGATTTCGCCCTATAATTAAAACATCTTTCTGCCAAGTGATCACTGGTGTTATTTGGTCAAGGATAGCGTTGATGGGAAGTTTTCGAGTAAAAGAGCTAAGTCTGAAGGCAGGGTCTTCACTTAGAGGAGAACACGGATGTACGACGGTACAACGCATGGTTTTACAATGCGTACCGTTACGACGCAGGTTTTACAACGCAAGTCATTACAACGACTTGCGTTGCGGGGTGCTGGATAGTGAATAGTTTAATTTACTATTCCAACTCCAGTCCCCGAGGATAGTAGGGAAGGTGTTGGATAGTAAATTAAACTATTACCTATCCTAGAGCGCCCTCCAGTGAAAGTCGTTGTAATGACTTTCGTTGTTAAACCTGCATCGTAACGGTACTTCGTTGTAAAAGTTCCGTTGTAAAGGACGTTCCCCGGAGAACACTGGTTGGCAATAATAGTACGTTCTTTATTGTGGTTAAGCCCTAGTTACAGCCTCAGCACCACAGTTCCTGCCATGTGTATATCCTCCCTCCAGATATAAGTATCCACCAAGCTTACCAGCACACACCAGTATTCCATCACAGCACCACTGTAGGTACTTTCCCACAGTGTCCACATTACATAGCAGTAAGTCCATCACCCTCAGGCATTGCCAGAACTTTCACCTGATTCTCCAAGAGAGTGTATAATCGCAGTAGCAGACACCCACCTTGGGCCTGATTCACTAAGGTTAATATGCACGTGTATATTTACTACTACACCCATGTTGAACTGTCCACTTTTTTGCTATTCACCGTTTCTGAGTGGAAATGTACTCTTAGATGTAGACTTGCATGTCTCCATCACCTACAGTGAGGGGGTGGAGCCTCCGACAATGGTATTTACCACTATAAGGTTACTACAAGTAACTTTACAATTTTTTTTTTTACGGTTGGCCTAGTTGGCGGACATGTCTACCACCGAGGTGGCGACTTCCGGCACGGGGATGGCAATCTTTTTATGGGAAAATATAGGGAAATGTAATGAAGTTATATATATATATATATATGTATATGTATGTATGTATATGTATATATATATATATATATATATATATATATATATATATATAAATTCATATTTTAATTTTAATATATGATGTAGATGTAAATTATTTTGAAATATTTCTTAATAATCCTGAAATAATAAACTACATTGTTTTGCCATATTAACTTTTAAATTAAAGGTATATTAAAAATATATTAATCTCTTCATTAACTCGGCAATATTAACTTTTAAATAAAAATTAAAACTAAATTACTCACCCTCACTAACATTTTTATTTCTATTTCATATTTAGTAAACTGGGTTACAAGTTTTATATTTGGTTAGTGTAAAAAGTATTTTTTAATAAAGTTTAAATATGTAATGTAATTGTTTTCAAATATAGTTAATTACTAAAGTTTGCTTTCTGTGATTTGGTGTAAACCTCTTTAGCCATTTTAGGGAAATTAAGTTAAAAAAAATTGTGATATCTAGCACTGCGGGACTCCTCCAGTAAAAATGTCACAATAAAGCATTCTGATTAGCTGCACCCACAGGACTGACTGACACCAGTCCAGCAGGATCAAGAGCTGTCATTGGCTGGTTGAAACCTGAAGAGAAATGTTGCATACGCTATGCCTAAGGGACTTGGGCATTGAGATTTTGTGTTGACCTCCTAGCTTACATCAGAATGCAGTCATGGATCGTTTTCCCCTGCCTAACATCACAGAGTTAGTTTTCCTATTGGCTGGGGGAACGGCGTTTTACCAAATTAGATCTCAAGAGTGCCTATCGTCGGGTAATGCTACATCCAGATTTGAAGCATCTAACCACTTTTGTTACTGCTTATGGGGTGTTCCAGTTCAACAGATTACCTTTTGGTTTGTCATCCGCGGCAAGCGTATCTCAAAGACTTATTTCAAATGTGTTGTCTGGGGTCAAAAATGTAATATTTTTTCAGGATGACATTTTGCTTTTTGGTCACAGTATAAGTACACACAATGACACTTTGCTTAAGGTGTTGAGCAAATTGTTGGATGCAGGTCTTACATTGTGGAAAGAGAAGTGCAGGTTTTTGGTACGTGAGGTGGAGTATCTAGGCTATCTCATTTCAAGTGACGGTGTAAGACCAAAGATGAACTTAGTGAGTGCCATAGTCAATGCAGAAACCCCAAATGATAAGGATAAGTTGGCATGGTAGAATACTGCTCAGTTTGTGAGAGATTTAGCAAGTGAGTCTGAACCATTGAGAGAGTTACTCAGAAAAGGGAGAACATTTGAGTGGGGGAGTTCACAGCAAGGAGCCTTTGTCCTAATAAAAACTGAGATTTCGAATGAAGAGATTTTGGTGCCTTTCCAGTGCAATTTCTAGACAGTACTTGCGGGAGATGCCAGTGCAGTTGGATTGGGTGCTGTATTGTCTCAGTTGCATGGTAAGGTGGAGAGGACTGTAGATTGTGCCTCTCGTTCTTTGACAGATACTGAAAGGAATTACTCTGTCATTGAGCGGGAAGCCTTGGCTGCAGAATGGGCTGCCAGTCGTTTTTGCATATTAATATGGGGTATATACAGGTGATCATCAGGACTGATCATAAACCGTTACTTAAAATCTTAGCACCAAATGGTATCGGGGATCGTTCAGCACGATTGGCCCGGTTGGTGGTAAAGATGCAGGAGTGTGATTTCGCAGTGGAATTTCTTCCTGGTTGGAAGAATACATTTGCCAAGCGTTTGTCCAGGCTGCCTGACAAACTTTGTGAGGAGGGTGACCTGGTCACTGAGGAAGTAGTGGCAAGTGTGGAAGTTGTGTTAGAAAACCTGCATAGAGAGGTGTCTAAGGAAGAATGGATGGAATCCATGGACCAGGATGAAGAGATTAAAGCAGTAACAAAGATGATTAAAGGGGGTGTAAGAAGAGAAATCTTGTATTCTAATGCCAGCAGGCCTTATTCTTAAATAGTTGAGGAACTTTCTGTGAATATAGACCAGCTCATTGTGTGGGGTGAGAGGTGTGTACCTCCCGTGGCAGTAAGGATCAAGTTGGTATGTTTGGGACATGAAGGCCACATGGGACAAACCTTCACGTTAAAAAGGTTGAAAGAGATTTTTTGGTGGCCTAAGATGGAGATGAATGTCAAGTTGTGGGTTAAGAAATGTGTGGAATGCAAACATTCTGGGAAGAGGTTGAGGGTTGGAATAGGCGGACAAGACACTCACCTGCACATGTCCAATGCAGATTTGGTGTGGGGGAAAGTCAGTTTGGACTTTATTGGTGCGTTGATGTTGTCACCTGAGCAGGAGAGATTTGCTGTCGTTTTGACGGACGCAAAGTCCAGGTGAAAGAGGAGTGAGGAGCTAATAGCAAGAGCCAGGTCAATTCCTGCCAAGGTCGATGTGATTCTTGTGGTGGATTGGGTTAAAGTTAAGCCAGGTGGAGTGAGGTCTGGTTAGTCCAAATTTCGGGGTCCCTACAAGGTGAAGGTTGTGAGTCACAACCGGGTAAGATTGGATAATGGACAAACTTGGAATATGAGAAGGGTCGCTTTGTTTCAAAAAGGTGGGAATGTGAATTGGTCATTGGATGATGGTGTGGAGTCGGGTTTGAGTTGGTTAGGCATGAATGACAAGGAGTCCCAATTGACCTCGGCGGAACTTAACGAGAATGACGAGTTGTTCCAAGCGACCTCGGCGGAACAGAATGCAGAGATCACGGAAGAACGAGGGGTTGCTCGGAGGGGTGTGAGAAGATGTAGAAGACCCCCTAGTTGGCTTCATGACTTTGTGTGTGAGTAAGTGTGTATGTGGGTGTTGGGGTGTTTTTGGGTCCTAATATCTCATGTGGTGGGTCCTAATGTTTCGTGTTGCTTCATCCATTGGTGAGGTGGTGTTGGGGGTGCAGATTATTCTCCCTGTTATGTTGAAGGAGAGGGGATGTGTTATATTATGCTCCTAGTCTTTCCTCTATGTGTCTTGTGGATCATGGAATGGTCAGTGTTTGTGACGTATGTGGGTTCCAGGGCAGTTGGGACAGTGTGGGGCTGTTGGTGTTTGGCTGTACAGACACAGGTTCTTTCTGCTTAAATGAACTTGAAGATATTGATGACACGAAGCCAACATCTTCATTTAGGACCCGGTACAACACAATGGTCCCTAAATTTCCCAAAACTGCCCCCATTTAGTAGTAAGTATTCCCAATATTCAAGCCACGTCTTGTGTCTCCCAAATTCACTACCAAAATGTATACCTACATATGCAGAGATCTATGCACAGGATAGATAGCATGGCTGACAGAAACAAAAGCACAACAAATGTGGACAGCTTTTCTTTCTAACTTTTAACCATGCTGAACAACAGCTGTGCTGCTGTACAGCATGGCTAAAAGACACTGACACAGCCAATAGATCTCTCATACAGTGGCGGCCGCTAGCATAGTAAAGTGGTGAGCCGAGCGGCGGACAAAAAACATAAAAAAGTAAAACTTATCTCTTGCTGCCCTCTGCCTCGCCACACTCTTCAGATCCTGAAGCACAGGAGCTGCACACACAGGCTCTCAGACTCCCCAGCGCCAATCCAGACACTGCTCTCATGCTGTTATTACCCAGCATGAGGGAAGTGCTGGGATTGGGCGGAGTGGGCTGGTTTGAAGCTCCAGCTGAGACTAGGAGCCTGTGCTCCTGAGCCCTGCGGATATCTCCAAACAATAGCCTGGAGCTATCCAAGTATGCATGTCAGTTTGGGCATTGTAAGACCGCCGGCCAAACCGCCATGCACACTTGGTGCCCTGTACCCACCATTCCTCCTGCTGCTGATGGCCCCGCCCTCACGACTCAGCTGTGGCTCCCTGATGCATGCAAAATAAAATGATATTAAATCTGTTTTATTAATTGTTTTATTATCATTTTATTTTACATATTTTCTTGCCGGTTCCAGCCCTTGGGCGGCCCTCCTCCCCATAACGGAGGAGCCGCCCCTGCAGTCTCATTAAACAGACAAATTGTTTTGTCAATGCTTGTTACTGTAGATTTCCTAGATAACCATAAACATTGCCAGCAGCAAGCACACATGCATGCAGTCTCCCATACTTTGCTAAACAACTATTGAGCATGTCTTTACAGGATCTATACTGCCCCGATTTGCAAATTTGGACCAAACTTTTCTCTATCTGAGTCGCCAACGCAACCATTTTTATTTTGGTGCCCGGGCCTGGTTTCTGTCCCATTGCGACCTTGTTGATCATATATCGCTGCCACTCAGCTTTACCAAAGTTCCTTCCCGGTCACATTTCTCGAGGGTCATAACTCCTGTCTATGTGGGACTCAAAGTCCTTTGAGTATTATACTGCCTGCATCTGAGGGATGAGCACTTCTCTCTCACTGCCATTTTTGAAGTTGTTTTTCAAGTTTGGTTAGACTTTGCTTCCTCCCAGGTCTTTGACTCCAGGGACAGGTTGCCTGGTTCGCAGTACTGGCACTGAAGAGCAAACAATCTTTAACAGTGGCTTGCACGGTGAAGTGTGCTGCCACAGCATTTAGACAGAGGTCAGTGACATTAAGCCCCTTTGAATGGGCATCAGAAAAGTTGTAGAAAAAACTCTGGGCCATATGTATGAACACATTTTCTCATAGACACAGAATGGGTAAATCCATTTGATACATCTGGCCCAGTCTGTGAATTAAATGACCATGCCCAGCTTTTCATACAGAGCTCATATCAAGCAAACAGAGGTTAGCCTGTTTATATTACCTCCCAAATCTAGTTGAGAATTAGGCAATTACACTTAAGTAAAATGGCTTCCAATAGCAAAGAACACAAATGTGAAACGCGAGGAAGCACAGAATAAATAGGGGTTGTTGAGGAGGACTGCCAACCAGCATCTGTACAGCAATTATTCCATATATATAGTGGGGAGTAGGAACCCTCCATGGGTAATGGGCCCTGACTGGAGTTTTTAACTAGTTAACAACTAGCTGTCTAAGTCTTTTGCTATTTGCACATTTAATTCTTTTTTAGCATCTATTTTAGCATTTTTACATATTTAAATTTTTATGTACTTGTATACTTGGAATAATCAATTTTAGTCTGTACAATATGATTGACTTCCATGGCTCTTTTGATTCTGTATAGTATGTCTTTTATGATGAAAAATCGCAATAAAGACTTATTGACTTGACTTGACTATTCCATATAATATTGAAAGACATGCAAAGTCTATCTGTTGCATTGTCAGATGCCTTCTTGATTTCATACTAGTTAAGCACTTTCCCTGACATTTGTATTCTTGTCGCATGATGCCCAACCATCATCAGAATCACAGCAAATCTTGGACGCAAGCAATTTTATATCATGGGACATGGAACATTTTGGCCTCTAATTTTCTGAGAGCCTAGCAATAATTCATAGCAAAATCAGTGCTTTCTCCTTATCAAAGAAGACAAGCAGCAGCCTCATCATAATAACTATGTCTGCCACCCTCCCTATTTCCAACTATCCAAGTATTACTTGACACACACAAGTCTCTTCTAATCAGTGATGCAGCACTAGCATGGCACACACTTGCCAGAAATGCACCCACGCGGCGTGTCTCTCAGCCAGAATCCAGCCTGGCCTTCCTTGCTCAGAAGTGCCACACAGCTAACAAAACCAGAACAAGAGTAGGGTTCCCAGCTTATCATGGGACAGGCACTGGAATCGTGAGAAGATCCCAGAAACACAACTCATCAATAGTGGTCCTTTGCTCGCATGACCCAGCGTCTCACCTTGGATGCAAACAACAGGCTATGCACAGGCCAGGCTCAAAGCCCAAATAAACCTCTCAAAATTGATGTGCCTGTCAATTTCTATACCTAACGCATTCACAAGCACTCCCCTCCTAACTCCCTGCCTGCACCAAAAACAATTACTGCTCATTGGATTGTTTGGGATCCACTTGTCTCTGCTCAAGGGGAGCTGTGCCATAGGAAACCCGCCTTAACAACATTCTGTTGTCTCCTGGTGTAATTAAGGATTAAAGTCAAAATCCTGTTAACCATGAAATATGTCAAGTGGAGATATGGTCCATCAGGAGCCAGTAATCATCTAATATGTGGACAATCCATCTGACAGAGGCCTCTTTAGCTGGCCCAACTCTGTGGCCAGAAAGCTCTGACCTCACAGGCACCCCACGTCAGAGAGATTACTGCCACAGTATTCAGGGCGGTGGTGCAACATCACTAGATTTCTTCGCTTGAAATATATGAATGGTCCTAACATGCATTGAGAAAAACATTTTGGATTCACATTTCAAATTACATTTCTGCCTTGTTCTATACTCTAGTGAACTTGAGCCTTTGTGAAGCCAACCATTCTTACAGTTGTCTAAGAAATATACGGCCAGATTCATCAAAGACCCGTTTTGCGAGTCTTTAATAGCGATTCATAAGGAATCGCTATTAAGGACTTGCAAAACGGGATTCATGTAGGAATTGCAAAAAATATTGCGATTCCTACATGTTCCTTATTTGCGATTAGCAAATTGCTAATCGCAAATAGCAATTTGCTAATCGCAAATAAGGAAGTGATTTCAAGGGTGCCAGGGGTGTCCAAAGGACACCCTGTAACACCCCTGAAATGCAACATTACACATGCAACAGAGAATAATGCACTAAAGTGCTTTTTTCAATTTTGTTCGCTATTTACCACGAAGTCTGACTTCGTGGTAAATAGCGGCCAAATATTGCGAATTCGCAATTTCAAATTGGTTAATAAATTGCATTTAAGGAATCTCAAATAGAGATTCCTTAAATGCAATTCCTCGCTAAAATGCGATTTCTATAATAGCGATTTTTGCATTTGGGATGATGAATCCCAAATGCAAAAATTGCGCTCGCAAAGGGCCAGATTCTCAGAATCCGGCCCTTTGCGAGCCGAATTCACGTTGATGAATCTAGCTGTATATGCATGTAAATGCAAATGTTGACTCAGTTCACAATTAAAAATCCATACACAATAACTAATCAAATACACTGAATACACCATAAACTTCACACATCTGGGACTCTCTGAAGAAATGTGTCCACTCACCCATTTCAAACTACTACATCTTCAAGGCAAATTTTGGAGTTTTGCACCATTTTCTGGAACTGAGGAATGTAAAGCAAGTGTCATACAGATGAGCCTCTGAAAGGCCTCCACACTCATAGCTGGGTTAATGAGTAGACATAATATAGATGTTGTTTGAATCAGGTGCAGGAACGAATAATTTAAAGAAAAACCTTATTATAGGATAATGGCACATCATAAAAAGGAGGGCCTGACAGTGCTTTGGGATGAGCAGTGTTATCAGCAGGTTTATTACCTTGCTTTTCGCAGTTGGGCCAAAGGAGAGTGTCTTGATCAATTCACAGTCGAGGGCGGAACAAACCTGTTGGCAGGTGCTGGCATCAGCAAAGTGCGGCGTGCTCTTCTTCACACGCTCTTTGGACTCGTACTCTAGACCGTCTAAATATGAGGTAATGCCTGTTGAGGACAGACACTATCCTGCTGATGGAAAAAGAACAGTTTATGGACAAAATGCGGAACAATGTCAAACATTCACCCCTGTACAGAGATCTGGGCCTAAATCCATTGTTTTTTTGCCCACCATGCCATTCCAGTTTAAATCCAGCCATATGCACATCAGTCTTGACCCTGTGCCCCATGGGAACAGTCTGTCTCGAACTGTCAGGCCAGGTCCTCCCTGGACCAGAAACAAGCCTCCTGGGACCGGTTTCGGGGTATCACCCCCTCATCAGCCAGGCTAGCTTGAATCCAGCGGCAGGGTGAGCATGGGACCCACGTCTGGGCATACCCGTCCCACTCGAGGTTACAAATGCAAAAGGAACAGTTGATGGACAGAATGCTGAACAGTGTCAAACATTTACCCCCAGTACAGAGATCTGGGCCTAAATCCATTGTTTCTTTGCCCGCCATACCAGTTTAAACCCAGCCATATGCAAATCAGTCATGACCCTGCTCCCCATAGGAACACTCCAGCCCGAAACCGGTCCCAGGATGGTTTATTTCCGGTCCTGGGAGGACCTGGCTTGGCAGTTCGGGCTGGACTGTTCCCATGACGAGCAGGGTCAAGACTAATTTGCACTTGGAGAAGTGTGGCTCACCGGTTAGAGGCGGCAGACCCAGAAGCAGAGGTCGGCCTGGGACCAGGGTTCAATTCCCGACGCGGCAGGGTATGGGACCAATGTCAGCGGGCTCGTTAAATCTCGCCTCGGTGCCTCTCTAACCATGGGTCCCACGCTGCAACTCTGGGCAATAGCTTGCTTAATCTCCACAACGGCCCCCTCGCTGCCGGGGATGCCTTGCTTCACCTTGGGGATGCCCAATAGGGACCATCTCACAGGGAAAGCCAGGACGGGTTCCCCAGCGGTACACAGCACCAAGAAACCCCAGGGTGAACATGCGCTCTACAAATACATACTAACATAACATAACATAACATAACATATGGCTGGGCTTAAACTGGGGTGGTGTTATCCTCCAATTCCTCGGGATCAACGTGACGTAAAAGAAAGGCCACCTCCTGATCTATCCAAATCCTGTATGCTATTATAGCCAAAGGTTAAGGAAGGATCAGGCGAGGGCAATAAAGCCCGCGGGGAAGGGAGGGAACTGCAGGGAGGGAGATCTGAAACGACAAAACAAAAAACGATGATTAGACCCTTCTTCTCTCTCCTACTAGTACAACACAACATGAAGTACCCTAGCTCCCTAAACTCCCCCTCTTTCTATCATCTACCTGTAAAGGAAATAAAAGAGTTGGTGGACGTGGAAGATAATTCTCTTCACCCACTTCCAAACCGGAGACGACTGGGAGCAACGCTATTCCCACCTGTAACACAAAGCACAACACCAATCTCACCCTCAATCCTGATAAAGAGCTAGAGAAAAGCAGATGGGTAGAATAGGCAGTGTACGTACCCCCCCCCCTGTTTGTAATATTCTTACTTTGAAAGGAATGTCTGGGTGAAATAGCGTAGCCAGAGGTAGTACTTGAAAATAACCAAAAAGATCCTGGGCGGGTTGCTTCACCCGTTGCAGTGAGACAATAGTTCACAGTACCTCTTAGGCCAAAGGTAGCAGCATAAACGATGCACTCTCAGTTGTCCACTACACAGCAGGGTCCCCAAGCCTGGAGAAGCAAGATGCTGAATTCCCATGTAAAATACCCGTATACCAAGCCTGGTAATACGAATTGCTGTGTAGAGATATCGTCCTCCGCACGAGCCACGGTACAGGCTCACCAACGGAGGGCAACGGATGCAAAGTGCTGACTAATCCACAAGAAAGGAAAATCAATGATTCATCGTCCCCCGCATGAGCTTCCGACAGCTCGTCCAACGAGGGGGCAATGACAGGTGAAACAACACGATTCATACTGTAATCGTCCTCCGCATGAGTCTGCCTGACTCGCCAACGGAGGGCAATGTAGGGCAACAAAAACACTTGTGAGAGCCCACGAAACCGTCCTCCTCATGAGTCTGCCTGACTCTCCAACGGAGGAACGATATGAGTTTAGACGGCAAACGTGCCGCGCACAATGTCGCCTAGTAACAACAAAGAGGCTGAGTTCTACAACAAGAGAATGTATCCACACGTCTCATCCAGGAGTCTGTTGTTCGAAATATCCGACATCAAGAACAGGAAATGAGTCCCCTATGTAACCTCCTTTGCACCGCAAAGGACTCTGGGAGATGTAGTTTCGTGTGAGGGGTCTCTTTCCCAGTGCGCTGTGGCGGCGCTCAACCAGAACGTAACAGTACATCCCCCTCCTCACAGAGAGCGCCGCAAAGGCCCAGGACGCAAAGGATACCTCCTATGGAACAAGGACACCAGACGAGGCGCATGAATCCCAGACGCGGGTTCCCACGTACAGTCCTCCGGGCCATAGCCCTTCCAGGAGACCAGATAACTGAGGCCTCGGCCCCGCCACCGTGAGTCCAGAATGGCTTCCACCTCGTACTCACAGCCATCAGGAACCGCCAAGGGCGGAGGGAGCCGACGCACAGATGAACTAGATGGCTTCAGCAACGACACATGGAACACCGGATGCATCTTCAAGTGTCTTGGGAGCTTCAGCCGGATCGCCACAGGGTTGACACAACGCTAAATAGGATAAGGGCCAATGAAGCGAGGATTGAACACGCTGTGTTTACGAAATCTGATGTTCCGTGTAGACAACCACACCATGTCACCAACTTGATACAAAGGCCCAGGGCGACGATGTTTGTCTGCTGCGCACTTGTAAGCCGCTTTGGAGGCGACGAGACTGCCCTGAACCTTTGACAAGGTATCCTTGATATGCAAAACCCTCTTGGCCGCCTCCGGTACCCTGTCTTCCTGCACTGGATGGAGAAACGGAAGGAAACGAGGATGGTGACCGTAAGTACAGTAGAAGGGAGACACCTTTGTAGCACTATGAGTAGCGTTGTTATATGCCACCTCCGCCAACCACAAATAGTCCACCCAATTGTACTTCCCCTGCTCCACATAGCATCTCAGGAATTGTTTCAAGGTCTGATTGAGACGCTCCGTTTGTCCATCCGTCTGGGGGTGGAAACTGGTGGACAGTGCTGTCTTGATATGCAGAGAGGAACACCAGGTCTTCCAGAATTGCGCTGTGAATTGCGAGCCCCTGTCCGAGACTATGACAGCCGGCAACCCATGCAAACGAACTACATGTACCAACAAAAGATGAGCCAATTGTCCTGCCGTAGGGACTTGAGGGCAGGCAATGAAATGTCCCATCTTAGACAGGTAATCGACCACCACCAGGATCGCCGTACACCCCTGATCTCTAGGGAGACCCACCACAAAATCCATCGATATACGCTCCCACGGAACATGTGGCGTGGGCAAAGGCTGAAGCAGCCCAGCAGGGCGTCGATGATCCGCCTTGACGGTCGCACAGACCACACACTTTGCCACCCAATCCGCTACATCCGCCCGTAGAGATGGCCACCAACACCTTCGATTGATGTATTCCACTGTTTTTTCCACCCCAAGATGACCCGCACTGGGGGAACAATGACACCATCTGTACACCTGTATCCGAAGGGAAACCGTAGGAACCAAAAGCCTTCCCTTATGCACTGGAAAGCCATCCATCAGTTTCCATTCAACGTGACTGCACAGCCAGGACCTCCAATAAAAGGTGTTAATTCCCTTCCGAATCCCTTCCAAAAAGGCATCAGGTTGTATGGCACACACACTCTGAGCCGGATTTATGATGGCCTTTTCTTCCCCAATCTCAGGAGTACAGGAAGAGGATTGGCGAGTCAAAGCGTCAGCCTTCCTGTTGGCCACCCCAGGCCTGTATGTGATAGTAAAATGGTATTCAGAAAAGAAGAGCATCCACCTGAGCTGTCTAGGCGTAAGATGTCTCGCAGCTGTCATAAACTGTAAGTTACGATGGTCAGTATAGACAGTAACCAGATGCTTTGCCCCCATCAAGAAATGCCTCCATTCAGAGAAAGCAACCTTTATGGCCAAAAGTTCCTTTTCCGCAATGCAATAATTGCATTCCGCTCCGTTCAGTTTCCGGGACATGTATGCCACGGGATGCAGCTGCCCGGTCTGGTCGTGTCTCTGAGACAACACTGCTCCCACAGCCACGCTAGAAGCATCTGCTTCCACTATGAAGGGCTTGTCAGGATTCGGATGTGCAAGCACTGGAGCAGAGACGAACGCCTCCTTCAAAGTTACAAAAGCCTCCTGAGCTACAGAGTCCCAAACAAAAGGTTGAGCCTTTCGCAGCAGCCGAGTGATAGGAGCAACCACTCTAGAGAACTGATGGATAAAACGCCTGTAAAAGTTGGCGAAGCCTATGAAGCATTGCACATCCCTCACGCTTCTAGGAACAGGCCACTCCTTGACTGCCTTGATCTTCCTTTCGGCCATTTCCTGTCCATGGGGGCTGAGCATGACTCCTAAGAATTCTACAGTGGAGACGTGAAAGTCACACTTGCTCAGCTTGCAGTATAGGCTGTGCTCTCGCAAAATGCTCAGTACCTTTTGGACATGGTGTACATGTGCCTCTTCAGAGTCAGAGTAAATAAGAATGTCGTCTATGTAGACTATGATGAAACGGTCCAGTATCTCCCGCAACACATCATTTAAAAAGTACTGGAACGCCGCTGGGGCATTGCAGAGACCAAACGGCATGACTAAATACTCGAATAGCCCATACCTGGTCTTGAAAGCAGTCTTCCATTCATCCCCCTTTCTCATTCTCACCAGATGATATGCACCCTTCAGATCTAACTTGGTATAGACGGTGGCGGACTTGACCTGTTCAAGTAATACACTGATTAAGGGGAGAGGATACCTGTTCTTAGTTGTTACTGCGTTCAAGGCCCTGAAGTCTACACATGCTCTCAATTCTCCGTTGGCTTTCGGAATGAAGAATAGGGGAGAAGCCGCCGGAGACATGGATGGACGAATGAAACCAAGCTTTAACAACTTATCCAAATACTCTCTCAAATGCGCATTTTCGGGTTCAGTCAAAGCATATAAGCGTCCACAGGGAACCACCGCACCAGGGACCAGATCTATTTGGCAATCGTACTGCCTATGTGGAGGGAGGGTCTCAGCTTGTACTTCATCGAAAACCCCCTCAAAGTCTCTGTATACTTCTGGTAATATAACATCTTTTTCAGCTGCTGTAGCGACATGCTCAATACAGGCTAAGGCCAAAGAAGGTCTTTCGTTTCTTTCGTAACAGGTCTCCCTACAATACGGGGAACTCAGAGTAATGATGCCTGTAACCCAGTTTATTTCGGGATTGTGTTTTTTCAACCATGGGTTACCCAGAATGACACCATATTGTGGAGCGTTGATTATGCTGAATAGGACCTTTTCTCTATGATCCCCAATCATCATGTCCATATCACCTGTGTGATAGCCAACAGGGCCTAACTCCAACTGTCTCCCATCCACGGCATAAACCACTTCACGAGTGTCTCTAGGGATTAACCCGATCCCAGCTCTCCGTGCTTCAGTCGAGTCCATGAACATGCCTGTAGCACCCGAGTCTACCATGGCATGCACAGTGATCCAGCTGGCCTGTACCAACAACATAACTTCAATGAACAGGTGCTGAGCCCCCATCGTATTCTTAAGCAGAGAAGGGACGAACTTACGACTCCAAGGAACCCCTTCGTTCACCTCAGAGTCATCTCGTTTTCCGAAGGTTTTTCGGCTGCTGCAGAAATCCCTTTGAAACTGCGGAATCGAGACGTCTTGGGTTTCACAGGGCATTCCCGCACAAAATGCCCCTTCTTCCCGCAATATAAACATAGACCGTGTTTACGCCTTAGTTCTTTCTCAGAGGGGGAGAGAGCCGCCCTAACCGCCCCTATATCCATAGGTTCGGCAGCCTGAACGGTGTCCTTATCTGTCATTTTTGAAGGCCCGGAAGAAGGGACTGTTCTTCCCTGTAGTTTAGGATCGCCCTTACGGTCCCTCATTCTGTGGTCCAAACGTAACACTAGATTAATCAAATCCTCGCAGGTGGCTGGCTGGGGGTCAATCTGAGCTATTATGTCCTTCATATCTTCTCGTAAACCTTGATGGAATAGGGAAGCTTGTTTGGCATCAGGCCACTTCGTTTCGGTAACCAGCCTCCTAAAGGAATTGAGATATGTCAACACATCTTGGTTACCCTGTCTCAATTGTAACAACTCCCTATCCGCTGCATAGGAATCTGCCCTACGGTCGAACACCTTAAGAAACTCCTCTTTAAACGCTTCCCAATCGTGTATGACCGGATCATCCCTTTGTAGTAGGGGTACCGCCCATTGGGCGGCATCACCCGCCAAGTAAGAGATTAGAAAAGCCACCTTGGCCTGGTTAGTGGGAAAAGAGCGAGGCTTACAAGAGAAATGCAACATCACTTGTGAGAGAAAAACCTGTACCGAGCCCGCGTCCCCCTTAAAGCGTTCTGGATTAGCTAATGGAACCGTGGTGGGCATTTCCACTACCACCGGACCTGGTGGTGTGGTACTAGAGGTTCCTGCATTAAAGGGGTTCCTCTGGATAGCATCTACTCGGTTGCGGAGATCCGTGGTCTCTTGCCTAGAGGAGATTAGTTCTGACTGGACCAGCACAAGGGCCGCTAATACATAGTCTAAAGAAGCCATCTGTTACATCCGTTGACCAGAAGGAAATATAAACTTGGGTCGGATATTCTGTTATCCTCCAATTCCTCGGGATCAACGTGACGAAAAAGAAAGGCCACCTCCTGATCTATCCAAACCCTGTATGCTATTATAGCCAAAGGTTAAGGAAGGATCAGGCGAGGGCAATAAAGCCCGCGGGGAAGGGAGGGAACTGCAGGGAGGGAGATCTGAAACGACAAAACAAAAAACGATGATTAGACCCTTCTTCTCTCTCCTACTAGTACAACACAACATGAAGTACCCTAGCTCCCTAAACTCCCCCTCTTTCTATCATCTACCTGTAAAGGAAATAAAAGAGTTGGTGGACGTGGAAGATAATTCTCTTCACCCACTTCCAAACCGGAGACGACTGGGAGCAACGCTATTCCCACCTGTAACACAAAGCACAACACCAATCTCACCCCCAATCCTGATAAAGAGCTAGAGAAAAGCAGATGGGTAGAATAGGCAGTGTACGTACCCCCCCCTGTTTGTAATATTCTTACTTTGAAAGGAATGTCTGGGTGAAATAGCGTAGCCAGAGGTAGTACTTGAAAATAACCAAAAAGATCCTGGGCGGGTTGCTTCACCCGTTTCAGTGAGACAATAGTTCACAGTACCTCTTAGGCCAAAGGTAGCAGCATAAACGATGCACTCTCAGTTGTCCACTACACAGCAGGGTCCCCAAGCCTGGAGCCGCAAGACGCTGAATTCCCATGTAAAATACCCGTATACCAAGCCTGGTAATACGAATTGCTGTGTGGAGATATCGTCCTCCGCACGAGCCACGGTACAGGCTCACCAACGGAGGGCAACGGATGCAAAGTGCTGACTAATCCACAAGAAAGGAAAATCAATGATTCATCGTCCCCCGCATGAGCTTCCGACAGCTCGTCCAACGAGGGGGCAATGACAGGTGAAACAACACGATTTATACTGTAATCGTCCTCCGCATGAGTCTGCCTGACTCGCCAACGGAGGGCAATGTAGGGCAACAAAAACACTTGTGAGAGCCCACGAAACCGTCCTCCGCATGAGTCTGCCTGACTCTCCAACGGAGGAACGATATGAGTTTAGACGGCAAACGTGCCGCGCACAATGTCGCCTAGTAACAACAAAGAGGCTGAGTTCTACAACAAGAGAACGTATCCACACGTCTCATCCAGGAGTCTGTGGTTCGAAATATCCGACATCAAGAACAGGAAATGAGTCCCCTATGTAACCTCCTTTGCACCGCAAAGGACTCTGGGAGATGTAGTTTCGTGTGAGGGGTCTCTTTCCCAGTGCGCTGTGGCGGCGCTCAACCAGAACGTAACAGGTGGCATGGTGAGCAAAAGAACAATGGATTTAACCCAGATCTTTGTACTGGGGATGAATGTATAATTTATTACCCGCATGCGCGCTAGCGGTTTTCCCGCTGTGCGCTGCGTTTTTTTAAAAGCCGCGTTACATGACCAGCTCAGCTCGTCATGAGCGTACGAGCGTCGTAACACATGACGAGCTGAGCTCGTCATGAACGCGGAAGGGGTTAAGCATTCTGTTCATCATTTGATTGCGTAGCACTATCTTCCTTATGGCATCAGAGATATTCTTTCTCATTCTTGCTAGCAAGTCCTGGGGATAGAGACGGCCCGCCTATATGGCGGCGGTCCTGAACTACTAATTATAATGCAGCCGCCACCATGGCAGCCGCAAAATGCAGTTTTAACATTGCTGCGGGTGCTGCTGGCTGTAGCACCTTTTTCAATGTTAAAAGTGCACATTTTGTTTTTCCCTGCATTACACGGCAGGCACCGCACAGTGCCTGCCACCTGGTGCAGGGAAATGTAGTGGGGGGCATAGGTGCCCCCCAAGCACAAAACAAAAATGCCCCTGCCCAAGAGGGTTCAGCAACGGCCCCGCAAAGTCAATCTCCGCCAACCTTTGAATGGCGGAGGAACCGCCATTCAAAGGCTTGCAGATTGCCGCATCCTAATCTGGCCGGGTCCGCCAGGAATTCGGAAGGATTGCCTGTGGCAGACCCCTGGCGGGAGGACTTTGCATCCACCATCACACTGCCCGCCATCATTATTATGTTTTTTGCAATTTTTTATCATTATATGGCGGGTGGAGAAGTGATTGGCAATGGCGATGAAACGGCCACCGGCAGCCTGTGTTTGGATGATTTAACCTCAGGAGGGAAGGAATAAGTTAAGTAGAAATATTATGAATATCTACTAAGACTCTGAAATCGACATCTGCTGTAAAATCAGTCATTAGGAATTATAAACATAAAATTATCTCTGCTTAGGCTCTTCAAGACAAGAGAAATAACTATTTTTTCAGGTTGATGAAACTGAATTCCTCAAATAAAGGTACAATATTCCCAATTCTAAAAAGAAATGCAATGAAATTCCCTGATTCCTTCACCAACAAGAATGAACTGATAATAAGATATCTATAACACCAAGACATTCCAAGGAAATATACCTCTTCAGATTTGTATCAATGTAGAAACTCTAAAATTGTGAAAAATGACCTTTGCCTAGTTTGTTATACCAGCTGTTGAGAAGAACTGAAAACCTTTATGTTACTTTTGGTGCTCACTGATCAGTACTTTTCTTTAAAATGGTTTGCCCTGGAATTTCTTAGGACCGGAAGTATCTCTCCACTGCTGAAGAAGCACACAGATGACCATGATGTGCTGACCCACTATCACCCAGTGACTAACTTCCTGTGGCAATCCAATGTGACTCCAATATTGAACAAACCAAACTCCTGGTGCAAAACCACTATGTACCTGCAGAAGTTGCTGCAATGCAATCATAACCCTTAAAATTCTGGATTCATTTCCTGTACCTTGAATGCCCAAGCAGACTGTCTCCTCATTCTTAAATTTCAGTGGCCATAGGGCTATATTTCTCCTGTTGTTACAGATCAACACTAGCACCAACTAGAAACCAGAATAAAGCTAAAGATTGCATCACCTTTAAATCAACTTGCCACTCAAACTATATTGATTATCTCTAAAACTGTCCTTTAAAAAATACACCGAAGGAGATTCTATATATACCCAGAACTTCGAAACTAAATAAATTCTGAACTTATAAAGTGACAACTCATTCTTTCTTTCACTGCAGCACCCTTCCTAATGGACTCATACGTCATACCCACTAGACATGAGATGTGCCGAAACCCCAATGGCCTTCTAAAAAAAGCTAAAACCACATTTGCTTTAAAATTTAATTTGACTACATTGGTTACCTTTTCCTCCTCTCACCTTATTCATTCACTGAACACCCTCCTGCTGAAACTCTATTCCTCTTTATCTGGAATTTCAGTCTTTCGCTCCTTTTTAGGTTTTGCCTCGCCAAAAAGATGCGCTCTGCGCATCTTTTTCGCGCAGGCGAAAACCTGATGAGAACTGTAGTGTGCTTTGGGTCGGCCCTCGTCATTCATTGGCTGGCTCCGTAAATGGAGCCTAGCCATTGGATGAGGGGCCTGTCCGTCAATGCCGGACCAGACACGGGGGCGTTCCTGACATTCTTTGGCTTTTGCCGACGTCACGCGACGCCGGGAACGCCCCCGAGTCTGGTCCGGCATTGCCGGCACTTCTGCGTCTCTCCTCCCCCGTTTCCCGCCCCGTGACTGGCCGGCCGGCCAATCCTAGCGCGGCCGGCCGGAAGTGCCCGCAGCCCGGGGGAAGAAGGAAGACGGCAAGAAGTATGGCGGCGCCCGCGGGGCTCCCGTGGCCTGGAGGGAACCCCGGGAGATGCGGAGGACGTTGCCGGTCTCCCATGCCGAAGAGGGAGACCGGAGAAGTGCCAGAGAGATTGTCGACGTTGCCGGTCTCCCATGCCGAAGAGGGAGACCGGAGAAGTGCCGCCGTCGCAAGGTGCAGGTGAGTCGATTTGTTTTTTTTTTTTTTTCCCTCCTCTCTTCCCCTGCCTTCCTGCCCCAACCTCTCTCCCCCTGTCTCCTACCTTCACTCGTCGCTCGTCATGTCCTCCCGCAGACCTGACCCCGGCGGCCGTACTTCGGTTTAAGCAGGCTGACTTTAGAGAGCGTTGATTGTCATTGAGCAAGGAGGGGCAGAGGTAAAAGTGAAACTCTATGCTTGCGAGTTGGAGCTTCTGCTTTAAAGTTTTGCAAAGCATGTGCTGGAGTTAATGGAAGCACCCTTTGCATGTTTAGAATGGACATTCCGTCTGTGAAGATTCCTCGTGCTCTTGCTCTCAACAAATCCTTAAGAATTTCTATTCCGGTAGAACCCGCATCAAAAGAACATTATCAATGACATACTTTGTATTTTATTTTCTTTTGGTCGCCCAATTACTTTCATTCATTTCCACGACAACACTTTACAAGTGTTTTGCGGGTTACACTCATCCTCTGGTCTTATGTCTCTGTGTGTCCGTTCTATGAATGGTGAGTTGTATGGAAAACGTTGTCAGGACCTGATCACATTATGCAGAGGCAGGCCTTGAAAATTTTCCTTGTCATTGGCAACCAGAATGAAGTCAATGTTGAAACGCTTGCCGTCGTCTTTACTTCACTCAGTTGTCAGTAACTGTGTCCCTTTGAACCTATAGAAACGCTGCATCCTTGAGAGCACTATTGTTAAAGACCTTCTCCAGACCGTTTGTAGGTGAGTTCATTTAAAGTGCTTGTAAGGAAGTAAATCAGATGTGGACAAACTTCAAGGAAATAAACTGCCAATAAAAGCTTTGGTGTTTTAATTTAGTAATCCGTATTGTTATTTAGTCCACATTTTCCAGTATGATATTGCCATTATCAAACTTTGTATTTATTACATTTAAGACTACCGATGTATAACTTGCCTCTGACATATGTTGGGTAGGGGAGCAGTTAGTTACCGATGCACCCACCGCACAGCTCCACCGATGCAGCCACCACACAGCTCCACCGATGCAGCCACCACACAGCTCCACCGATGCAGCCACCACACAGCTCCACCGACACAGCTCCACCGATGCACCCACCACCCAGCTCCACCGATGCACCCACCACACAGCTCCACCGACACAGCTCCACCGAGGCACCCACCACACAGCTCCACCGAGGCACCCACCACACAG
This sequence comes from Lissotriton helveticus, assembly GCF_964261635.1. Lineage (NCBI taxonomy): Eukaryota > Metazoa > Chordata > Amphibia > Caudata > Salamandridae > Lissotriton > Lissotriton helveticus. The sequence continues at coordinate 864,554,586 of NC_136073.1, forward strand.
CTCCACCGAGGCACCCACCACACAGCTCTACCATGCCCCCACCACACAGCTCTACAATGCCCCCACCACACAGCTCCACAGATGCACCCACCACACAGCTCCACTGATGCACCCACCACACAGCTCCACCGACACAGCACCACCGATGCACCCACCACACAGCTCCACTGAGGCACCCACCACACAGCTCCACCGAGGCACCCACCACACAGCCCTACAGATGCACCCACCACAGAGCTCCACCGATGCACCCACCACACAGCTCCACCGATGCACCCACCACCCAGCTCCACCGATGCAGCCACCACACAGCTCCACCGACACAGCTCCACCGATGCAACCACCACACAGCTTCACCGATGCAACCACCACACAGCTCCACTGATGCAGCCACCACACAGCTCCACCGACACAGCTCCACCGATGCTCCCACCACCCAGCTCCACCGATGCACCCACCACACAGCTCCACCGATGCAGCCACCACACAGCTCCACCGACACAGCTCCACCGATGCACCCACCACCCAGCTCCACCGATGCACCCACCACACAGCTCCACCGACACAGTTCCACCGATGCACCCACCACACAGCTCCACCGATGCACCCACCACACAGCTCCACCGATGCACCCACCACACAGCTCCACCGACACAGCTCCACCGATGCACCCACCACTCAGCTCCACCGATGCACCCACTGCTTGTGCCTCCGTGTGCCCCTGTTGCCTGCTTGTGCTGTGTGGGTGTGTGTGGAGGGCTCTGTGTAGCTGTGTGTGTGGGAAGCTTTGTGTGGCTGTGTGTGTGGGAAGCTTTGTGTGGCTGTGTGTGTGGGGGGCTGTGTGGGTGTGTGTGGGGGGGCTCTGTATGGGTGTGTGTGTGGGGGGGCTCTGTGTGTGTTTGTGTGTGTCATTTGCGAGAGATAAAGCTAGTGGCATTGTAAATGGCAATGCCATTTATTTATGTTAAAAAAACATAAATAAATATAATGTCAAGAGCAATGCCAATAGCTCTAACTTTAACAAAGGCAAAACCATTGCATTGTAATTGCTTGTTAGACCTTCTATAATGCCCCTACTGACTTTATCACTCTTTCTCGGTCTGCTCTGATGATCCCTCTCTTCTACCTTGTGGAGGCATTTTAGTTTTTCCTCTGCATCTCTTCTTCTCCTGCAGTTCATATTCTCATGCCTTGATGCAACTTATTTTCTGAGTTATGTTATTAGTTTTTGTTCAATCATGTTAACTTGTTCTTTGTAAGAGATGCTTGTGTCCTCTTTGCTGTTGGTGTGTACTATGCACTTACCACTCTCAGCGTTGTACTCTGTAAAACGCAAAACAATAATACTTTTTCCTGTCTGTCAGTTGCTTGGATATGTCTGGACTCTTGTTACTTATTGCTTTCACCTGAGAAGTTGTTTTTATTCTTTTTTTTGTGAAAGGTAAATTCTTGCTCTACTTCATACCCCAAGTGGGGTCCCCAGGAGTTATTCTTGGCTCCCTACGTTTACTTTATGCAACATTCTCCATTCTTTCACAAAGTCTACATTTAGTTTTGTAGCTCATTATTTGAGTAAAATACTCACATACTGAATAGTCAGAAAGCACAGATCACTGTACTATTTGCAACTCCTGCTGTCAGTTCATGTGTCTTCTGACTGTCTCTACACCATTTGTTGTTGGATGATTGATCATTGTTTTCACCTCTCCACCTCTGAAACAGAAATACAGTTCTTACCTGCTTCGCAGTGGTTCTCTCAGCCACTTTCTATGACTTCTGTTTGTTGTGCTCCTTATGCTGGGCTACCCCTTTACACTATTTTGCCACTCCTATTATTTTGAGCTCACCTTTCGAGATATTGTATGGTCTTAATTAATACAAGTTGTGATTCTTATCTCGAGCCTCTTCAGTGGCTTCCTGTTACTTCTGACTCTCAGTTTCACTACATATGTATTGTCTTTAAGTACCTCCATTCTCATCCTCCGTCATATGCGGGAGACCTTCTCGGCACCGTCTAAGTTGCAAGCATGGATCTGTCTTCCTTGCTCCTCGGATTAGTCCACATTCCCACTGTGTCCTTTAATATTTCTCTGCTCCATGTTGCTATAGAATTTTCTGTTAGTTGAGACAACCCTTTCACCTGTACTTAGGGTCTGATTATGAGTTTGGCAACGCAGAAGCGGGCGGCATGCCACTGACCTGCACAGCACAGCCAGACTCGACCTCTAGCTGCCAGCCAGATTAGGAGCTTTCTCCTGGTCTGGCGGGCAGTCCTTTGGTGGTCACACGGTGTTGCTTTTATGAAATGCACTGCAATGGGAATGTCACAGCCCTTTCCTGCATGGCTTGGACTCTGAAGTTTATGCTGTGTACGTAAGAGGGTGCATGCACACACGGAGGCAGCAGAAGCTTTTGTTTCCTCACCGCCACCGCCACAAATGCGTTCTCACTGCGGTGGTTAGGGTCGCAGTGAGGAAACTTGTAATATACTTGGCGGTGTCGCAGCAGCACCGCCAAGCATATTGCTGCCTCAAGACCGCCTGCACAAGGGATCAGGCGGCTGCTGCGGTCCACTCACGTTCGACCGCCGTACTCGTAATACGGCAGTCAGACCACCGGTGCGGCGTCCCAGACTGCCACCGGTCCTCCACCACAGGTTTGACAGTCCGATGGACAGCCAAACTCGTAATCACGCCCTTAGTCTTTCTAAAAAAACATCTGAAGGATCAATGGTTGAGCTTTTTTTTGTCCCTGCTCCGATCAAAGTTTTAACTAGGGTACTTTAGAATTGTAGAGTAAAGAAACCTAACATCATATGTTCTACCGATTTTTTTATATTTATTGATTTCGGTGAAAGCGATAAACAAACTAATAAATACATACACACATTTGACTACTTGAATTTATGTATTTAGCTCATTTAATATCTGATTGTTTGAGCCTTTTTTTCAATCACTTTGTTATTATGTCACAGCCTACAGCATTCTGTAAAGATGTCTAAAAAAAAGTCCACTGGCCTAGCCTTACTCTGTAGGGTCTGTGATCTCACACCGTGCCATTAACCCTTGCGTGATATGTATTCCGCTTCACGTTCTTGGGGATCTTCCTTAGTATAGGCATGATGGTACAAGGCATGATGGTGCGCGCGATGATAGCGCTAGCCCACTCCCTCCAGAAATTGTTAATAATGCCTAGCTGGCTGAAAGTGATGTTCATAGGGAATGCAACCATGCACAAATCAACACACACATAAAGCTATTTGAGAACTCTCCTTAAACTTTAACCAACCACTCTTGAATAACAAACTGCCTAAGACGTCACTAAACAATTTCAAGAAACCCAATGACATTTCATAAATATTCAGTGAAAGTTGTCTGTACGTCTACATTTATATATTTGCCAGTGTGCATGACACAAGTAGTTAATTAGTTAGCATAGATTGCAATCCATATCAGCTTATATTGATAAGCAGATAGCTGTGTACAAAATACACTTCGGTATCCAACAATAAGACTTGTCACCAGTGCTCCCTCTAACATGCGCGCTTGCCGCCCACTCAGCCTGAGTCACCTTGCCGTGCACAGAGAGCATGAGAGCGTGCACTCAGAGCCACTGGGACAAAGGCAGCAATTATCACTCTAAGAGGAGGGGAGAAATTTGCACTATTGTGCCGTTTCTGCCTAGGTGGAAGCAAAGACTATGGGCCAGATGCAAATCAAAGCCTTTCTTTAAGGTTCAAATCCCTATTTGCGAGTTGGTGATCTATTGCCGAATTGAGGCATGTTTAGGACGTCCCATCCTAATACCAAATTGCAGTAGTATGTGTGAATGTTTTGCGACCGAATTGCAGTAGCATAACATTCGTATTTTACCACCTACTTGAGGTAGGTAGTAACCCATTCACAAATGGAAAGGGTTCCCCAAGAGAGCCTTTCCCCTTTGTGATTGTTTGGAAAAATATTTTTTAAGAGTAGGCAGCGTTCCCACAGACCACTGCTTACTTTAAAAAAAAAAAAGAAAAAGAAAACTTGTAACTTTTCTTTTTGAAACGCATCTCGTTTTTCTTTAAGGAAAATAGGCTGCTTTTCCAAAAAAAGAAAAATTGCTTTATTGAAAAACAATCACAGACATTGTGGTCTTCAGACCCCAGCAGGCCACCATCACTGTGATTTTTGGGATTCCCAATGGGTCGCAAACCGAGACCTACCTCATGAATACTAATGAGGTAGGTCTATTTGCAACCTACTGGAATCGCAGAAAGTGTAAAGCACATTTTCGTACATTGGTGTTTGCGAATAACAAATAGCGAATCACAAAAATTTGCTATTTGGTAATCGCAAACCTTTCCCTATGTTCATCTGGCCCTATATCCCTGCCTAATCGCGTTTCTCCCTATTAGCATCGGTGAAGCTGAAAGTAAACACCGTATTCCGGTCGATCTTGCTCCCGTCCACCAATACAGATAAGCCCTCGGCTCTCAAAAGAAGAACATGCAACTCATTACAAACTATTTAGAGCTGAACATGTGTAAATATAGTTTTATATAGCGCTTAAGAGTGGTATTTGTTTTGGTACTCCTACGTTTAACAGGTAGGGAACTGAGACGGCTGGATATTAACATTGTTCTGGATCATACCTTTAGTGAAATCAGAAACAGGGATTGGGAAACTGGTCTCCCAATACTTAACAGGAGCAATAAAGCCACTACACCTCATTTGCTCCCTGAAGGTTACCTATTATGGTACATTTTGCTTTAAGGGAAAGAATGATAAAGCATGCCAGTTTTTTTGGCAGATTCCCCTCTTCTAACATTTCCATTTTCCCCAGATAAATGTTTTGTAGAGAAAAATTAAATAAAAAACCTTACTATGCGCATGTTAAGTTGATCTATCAATGATTGAGGCGCAGGGAATTTTTCTTTCTTATTTTTTGCCACATTACAGATTCATGATAAATGTTTGATTTTTCAGATATACCTAGAAAACACTAAATAGTGGTGGAGGGGGAGGTGTTTCTTTATGAAAGCACTGCTGCCAGGTGACACCGTGCCATTTTTGACACGTTCAACTAGCCTTTATTTTTAAGCTAGCAGCAAGTTGCATTCTGGAACTTGTGGTTTTGCTTTTAGTATTGCAATTAGGAAATCATAATTCCCAACACAAATGTGCCATTGCCAAAAATCACAACATTGGGTGAAGGTGTCACACATTACATAAGTCCCTTAGAGTAGGGGTTGTACCTACTGCCTACATATTAGTGGCAGCTTCCTAATAATTGTTTACATGATTCTCTATTTGTACCACAAAAACAGCAAGGGCCATAGATTATGGCTCCCAGGATAATACTGGTCTTAAGAAAAATGACTCTTTTATCAAAGTAATTAGATCACAACAGCAGTACATACCTCCTGTGCTCAGGTAAACCACTTTAAATCGCAAATGATTTCACACTACTTGTATTAAAAGGCACGCCTGTTATTTAGCACAACCAGTTATGGTCTAAAACCCATCTTCAGTTTCAGGTTTACCATGAGTTCATACTATATGGCCTCTAGAAGTATGTCTTTCCATTAAGAAAAATTCCTGCAATCCGTATAGTATGTTATATATGATGTGTAGTCCTTACTAGTTAAGAACTTCATTGATAAAGGTATAGGTCTTTAAAGAAAATTGATGTTTCGGATTCTTCTCAATCCAGAAAATACTACACAAGTGCACTGCAGGCGTAATTTAACCCCGGGCAGAGCTGGCTTAGTAACACTATGCGGAGGTCCATGGAGTTGGGGTAAAACTCTGGAACTCAGCTCTGCCACCCGCCTCCACCCCCCAATAAAACATATTTAACAATTAATTTAAAAAGAAATAAACGCACTTACCTGTACTGCTGTGTCTCCGGGCTGCCCTCCTCGCCGTCTCTCTCCTGCATCTTGCGAGCATGTGCGTTTTGTCTTAGAAATGCGTGTGCTCATGTGCAGTTCTTGCACGATGCAGGAGAGAGACGACGAGAAGGAGGAGGGCAGACCTGGGACGCCACAGTACAAGTAAGTGCATGTATTTCTTTTTTAAATTAATCATTAAATATTTTTTATTAGGGGGAGGAGACAGTGATTCTATTTAGCAGGGGGGGCTGGCTGACTTCGCTCTGCTGCGGAGACGGAGTTTTGCCCTATACTCTGCGTTCTCAGCGGAGTGCGGAGTGGGCAAATCTCCGCACACTCCTCTGCAATAGTATAATTGCTATTAATTAAACAAATGTATTACTATTACTAATAGGCCTGGGCTGTAAATTCCGTTCTGCTCACGGACTATGTGGAATTTGGGTAATTTTGCGTTCCGCTGAGAACGGGGAATTGCCAAAAATTCTGCCGCTTCGCTGAATTTTTTGCTTGTTCCCGCTTTCAAAATGCGTCTTCGCAAGATATTTCTCCCCAAGAATGCAAACAGCGTTTGCGAACAGGAAAAAAACATTGCGAACGGGCGGAACAAGCAATTCCGCGTGTTCACGGAACTTTTGCGTGCCTGCGGAGATTTCTACTATTTCGCGGAGCTTTGCGTAGTGCGACTACGCAAATTTCGCCCACCTCTAATTACTAATAGTATTAATCATTTGTTTAATGTGCTGAGTTAATACTGAATTGTGGTGTGTGTTCTTTTTATTTTTATATTTAACCCGTAGTGGAGTGAGGTGGACAAATCTCTTAATATCGGAATTTATTTAAAATAGGCACGTAATTGTATTGGTCGTAATGCGGGTAAGCATCAACTGCAAACTTTTTCATTGTAAAGTAATTTTAACTAAAATAAGTAACCAAATTATATCACTGGACAGTTAAAATCAGCAGAAGATATATGTCAATGGACAGGTTTTTATACAGATCCTAGCTGCAGCCTCATACCTCCATATTTGTAGACTCACACCCCTAAACCCGCCCCAGCAATTGCCAAGTTCCCTTTGACATAATATTTTGCCCACATGATTGCTCACATAGGGACTCCTCTCTGCTCACAATTGCGTACATATAAAAAAAAGTGTGCCCACAAACATATCCTTGCCACACACAGATAAAAATGATTAGAGGAAACATAGCTTGGCACCAGTAGACCTAGACTGGGACAATGTCACCCGTAGGCATGGTAAACAACCCCTTCAATGCCCTTTTACAGCAGCAATACTTCAGGCACCAGTTTCAACGGTTGTTCTATATAGTGTGGCAAAAGTAACAAGCATTTGCAATGCAATAGGTCTCACATTTGCGAGAGTCTAAGCTATAGCATTGTAAATGACAATGCCTTGTATTTATCTGTTTTGATAATTAACATATAAATAAAAGGCATTGTCATTTACAATGTCAATAGCTCAAACTCTTGTAAATGCGAGCCCTATTTCACTTCAAAGAAGTGGCGCCATTGTCCCGGGCTGCTTGGAAAGTGAAAGCATGCATGGCGTGCTGAATGTTGCAGGAAAGCATGTCATGATTGCAGTAGGAGAAACGCATTAAAGAAAATAGTGCTTACAGACTGCCAGTCTGCATGGGAGATTACAAATGAAGACAAAGGGGTACTAAGGAGGGACTAACAAGCCTATTAACAAGTCAGAAGCCATCATTTACAAAGGACAATGAGACAAGCCAATCACAAATATGGGCGGAGAGTGGGTGAGGCTTCAAGTCCATACTCGAATACAGCATGCCACGCAGAGCAGGGCAAGCGCTGCTTAGGCTCGACCTAAAAAGCACAAAAACGAGTATGGAAGTTTTTCTTAGTTGGACACATAGTCTATGTCACTTCTACTCTCGTTTGGTCATGCAAGCATTCTGCTGTACTGAAAGCTTGCTAAAACAGTCAATGCAGCAGAAACATAAACGGGAACGTTTTTTTTGTTTTTTATGCATGAAAATGGGAGTGCAGTATTTCTGTAAGACCACCAGTGGTCACCTCTCTGAAGTATGCGAAGACAGACAAAGAAAAAACACTTGCTTTGAAGAACAGGAAGGAAGCTTGTCAACAGTGCACAGACAGGAGACAAACTGGTTGATTTTGAGCAGAGAAGTACTTGTGTAGGACGGATGTATGACGGTACAAGCGCCTTGAGACCCTTGCGGGTGAGTAGTGCGCAAGTATCAATTTACATTTACATTTACAACGTGTGGTATTACCACGCGTACCGTTACAATGCAGGTTTTTCAACGCAAGTCGTTACAACGACTTGCTTTGGGGGGCGCTGGATAATGAATAGTTTAATTTACTATTCCAACTCCAGTCCCCGTGGATAGTAGGGAAGGTGTTGGATAGTAAATTAAACTATTCCCTATTCTAGAGCGCCCTCCAGCGAAAGTCGTTGTAATGACTTTCGTTCTAAAACCTGCGTTGTAATGGTACCGCGTTGTTAGGGTTTTGTTGTAAAGGTTGTTTACTGTGTAGGACTAATACACAGGTGAGGTCTACCAATCCATCTTGTATCAGCCAACAAGCAGTGCATGTTTGTGCCCTGGCTTTAGAGGAATATGAAAACAGAGATGACGAATCCCAGATGATGCCATGTGTCTCTCCATTGCCACTCATGTGACAGTAGGAACACACATAGCCGCAGTCAGATGCCCCATCCATGAGGCGTCAGGTTGCAGCAAATGAGAAAACTTTACCATGCTGCACTCAGGAAAATTTGGGAAACTAAACTTGTTTTTGAAAGTTAAAATTTCATACGAGCTCCTGATTATACTGATGCAGCCATGCAGTTGGTAGAGCTTATTGTTTACTTTGCCAGGGTCACACAAGTGGATCAGCTCTCACTTTACTTTTGTCTCCAACCACAAACCTGAGGACTGTGGTTGATAGGGGAGTTGTGGCCTCCACCGTCCTGCTTCCTTCTCCTCCTTCTCTATGTGGTCTTCCAAGTCCCATTTGCTAACATCGGCCCGCTCACCTTATTCGTATGTTAAAGAAACAAATGATGGATGGAATGTTGAACAATGCAAACATTCACCCCCAGTCACGAAGATCTGGGTTTAATCCATCGTTATTTTGCTCACCCCGCCATTCCTGTTTGGACCCAGACATTTGCAAATCAGTCTTGACCCTGTGCCTCATGGGAACAGCCCAGCCCTAACTGCCAGGCCAGGTCCCCCCTGGACTGGAAACAAGCATCCTAGGACCTGTTTTGGGGCATCACCCCATATCAGCCAAACTAGCTTGAATCCAGTGGTGCAGTGAGCACGGGTCCCACGTCTGGGCATTCCCTTCCCGCTTAGGGCGACAAAAGCAGTTACACATTATTTGTATGTTTGGCACTGCTTAATTTGCATGCTCCAGTAAGGCAGCGCCAGATTTCAAAATTTTCACTTGGCCTGCTAGGGCTAGGCTGCCCCTTCCAGGTTGGTGATTTTCTAGAGGGCTACTATGGTATGAAGCTCAGGTATCTCATAGGGCCTCACATACCTGGACATTGATTCCTTGATAGACAATCACACCGCTGAACTGGAACACCTGAGAACCAGGTGAGATGTCCTACTGTTATGCCTTTGGTGCCTATAATAAAGGGAGGAGGATGAACTAGCAGTAGGGACATCCTGCTGGATCCTGGCTTTCAGTCCCCCTTCTCCATCTTCTGGACTTGACCTACCCTTCTTCTCATTCCTTCCCAACTCTACTGAGCATTTCTATATGCTTAGAGACAAGCCTGTATTTTCAGTGTCTCTGCTTACCAAGTTCATGCACAAGATGTCGAAATGCACATTTTTCCAAAAGATACTCAAACTGTAGTTAAAATACTAAATTATCTTGTCCTCAATTATTTGGCAGCATTTTTATCCTCTCCTCTGACTTTGAGGGCAGGCATGGATACGAATCTCTATCTGGAAGGCACAGACATATGCGACAACAGAGGCACTAGGGTGCTGTCTGTCACATAGCTACTAATGTAGGAACATCAACCACTCGGTACATCACTGTAGATGAGTAAAGATTAAAGTATGATGTTAATGTTGTTGCTATGCATACTGATATTTTAACATTTCATTAAAAAAAGAAATTGTAAAAGAACAATATCCTGTAGTTACCTCTACAATTCACATGTGCAATGGTGTTTTCCTGGCCAAACCAATTCTAAAAGACAAGCTACTTACCTGTACACTGTGGTTCTCCAGTATTGAATCTTTTATAGATTTACATGCTTGAATCTTCCCCGTCGTCATGGTGGTCATCCCACGGTTATTATAACAAACAGTGCTATACATAGCATTAATAGCCAAAGAGAATTCAATTGACATTGTCAACCAATTCTTCAACCAATCAGAGAGCATACCCTGAAGCACTCTTTCGCTGCATGGCCACCATACCTCAGATTTCAAGCACAAGTGCTAAATTAAAAATGTATGAGGTATACAGAGTGATGAACCCGAAGGGAGGTGGAAGGGTCGCATGTGAATCTATGAAAGATATCAATACCGGAGAACCACAGTGTACAGGTAAGTAACTTGTTTTTGTCTCCAAAATGGAACCTTTCATAAATTCACATGCAATAGAAAAGAGGTGGTAGGTATTACAAACAACTGCGCTGCACTAAAACATAATATATATACGGTTAACTTATAAAAATGGAAAAAACAAAGCTTGCATATAAATGTATATATATATATATATATATATATATATATAGTCACTATTTAACACTGTAAGAATATCCGGAGAGTCATGTGATCAAGGCTGCAGTGTCGCAGCCGAAACGCGCCATGCTGATACACGGAGGAATAAAGCATTGAAACTTTAAATCTACTGCGCGTTTGTGGTCTGTACCTGGGATGGCTGAGAAGGGATAGCTGGACTCAGGACTGTTGGTAAATATATATATATATTGGTTCTGCTCTCTTACCTCTGTAAAAGGAATAAAGGTGTTTCCTCGTATTCCCCTGCTGTGGCCTCGCACTTTGTCTTTGGAGGAGGTGTGGAGTTCGATTTATAGCGCGATTTCCAGTGTCGCGCACACGAGGCCCCCGTTCCCTTAAGCAGGCTCTGGCTCACTGGTTTTCTACGTCTGTGGAACATTGGAGAAGATCCGGGTTGCCGGAATGACCAGAGCCCACCTGTTAGCCCGGGACGAGATGAGGCGGTGATGAGGCAAATTTGCTTCACGCTGGGCTAGGAATGATTGTCTTCCATGCCCCCGCTTATTTAAAATCCGGACACTTTCAGGTTGGAACGGTTGGGGAGCTGAGGGGATACCGTGTTCCATAAGAACGAGACACGGGGAGCCGACACCATCGTAGCACCAACCCGCCCTGTGTAACATCGCCCAGAAGTGCTTACAAACAATCGTGCATGCTGGGACTGGTAGTCACAGAACATGGAGTGACTACCAGGGATGTCGGCGATAGGCATTGAACATTTTGGGGGTGGAGCGGTGCACGACCAACAAATCAGAAAAGGGCAAGATACTTTATCTGCGAAACCCGCCCTACACCTGATGACACATACCACTGGCGCTGAGGAAGGCTGAAGTTAATGCCGAAATGCATTCGCCGAGAGTGGGAAGTGGTTCTGCTCTCTTACCTCTGTAAAAGGAATAAAGGTGTTTCCTCGTATTCCCCTGCTGTGGCCTCGCACTGTGGTGTGTGGAGTTCGATATATATATATATATATATATATATATATATATATATATATATATATATATATATATATATATATATATATATATATCCTTGCTCACACACTTGAATGCATTTCAACCACACATTTACATGTCCGAGTATTGACATAGAAGATGGACATCAACAACACCAACAGTGGTAAAAAGGGTTACACCAGCGGCCATTTTGTAATGGCTGTACAAATCGACAATGTGGCATGTTTCCTACCTCTTTACATTCTCTTTTTTGAGCTGGGTGGAACATTTTGTTTGATAAGTATCACAGTCTATGCTATCACTATTTCTATACAGGACAGCATTCTAATCTTTACAATATGTAATCCACAATTTATAATAACATAATGTCCAGTTCATTTCAGTGTGGAAAACGGAAAACATCCTTTACAATGCAACTTTTACCATGCAGTGTTATTACAACGCAGGTTTTACAACGAAAACCATTACAACGCATTGTGCGGGGGGGGCGCTCTAGGATAGGGAATAGATTTAATTTACTATCCAACACCTTCCCTAGTGTCCACGGGGACTGGAGTTGGAATAGTAAATTAAACTATTCACTATCCAGCACCCCAAAGCACTATGCGTTGTAATGGTATGCGTTGTAAAAACTGTGTTGTAACAGCATGCGTGGTAAAAGCATGCGTTGTAATGTCATACATCCGTGGAAAACATATGTTGTAACCCACAGTACTATGAACATTCGGCACTCGCACTAGTGGCTGAATTGTACTGTTAATTGTACAGTTGTATTGCACTTAGTTGGTTACAACACTTTGTATAGATGTTAGACTCAGTACTCTCCTATGATGGTCATTCTATACTATGACTAAGGATTTCTTCCTTGGTGCCTAGTGGCAAAAGCATTTGTGCTGTAAATCCATACTATGGGCCCGATGTAGGTAATTCTTATTTACCACTTCTTAAATACTGAATTTTACCGATTCGGTATTTAATAAGTGGTAAATATGAAGGGGGGAGATGTAGGTATTTCCAGATGTGGAAATACCGAATGGTTAAGATTCGGTATTTACCGACTCTGGAAATACCGAATCGGTATTTCCTATTGATTCCGATGGGCTGTGAAGCCCATAAGAATCAATGGGCAATACCGATTCTGTAATTACAGAATCGGTAAATACCGATTTTAGCAAGGGTGCAGGGGGTGTCACTTTGACACCCTCTGGCACCCCAAAAATAGGCATGTGCGCCATGTGGCACACAGACATGCCCTAAGGGCATATCTGTCTGTCACATGGCTAGGTGTGCATGCACACATGTGCATGCACACCTGAATTCGGTATTTTAACACCCAATTGGATTGGGTGTTAAAATACCAAATTTGTAGGGCCTTTGGGACTCTGAAGAGTCCCACCTACATCTGAGATTTACCGAATCGGTAAAAATACCGATTCGGTATTTTACAGAATCGGTAAATTTACCGAATCGGTAAATTTACCGATTCTGTAAAATTGTGCTCCTACATGCCAAATCTGTAATACCGGTCGGTAACGGACGAAAATACAGAATTTCGGCCGTTACCGACCGACCTACATCTGGCCCTGAATCAGTAGACTCAACATATGGATATGTCTGTCCTCTTACTGTGGTTGATGGACACTAGCAATAATGGTGACATTCTAACCCTGTGAAAACCCATATCCCTAATTGGTAACATCATGTGAAAGTGTAAAAAAGAAGAAAATATACAATTATAACAACTTAATAGACTTATCTACAAGGTGCTCTGATATCACGACGACGCGATCTTGAAGACAAGGGTAGACGGCATCTGTCAGCATCTCCTCCCAGGAGTAGGCCCCTTCCTTTCCTCATATGTGAAATAAATTAAAAAACAAACGTATAAAATCAGTCACATGATTAAAAACCCTCAATAAGCGCACAAAGTTCACATTTCATTGCATAGCAGGTATTACTTCATGTTAAGCAGATCATAAAACTGATGTAGTGCACACATCATGAGGAATCTAGTCTTCATGTAGGTGTATTCCTAGTCATTCATCTAAGTTCAGGCCTCCTGGGGTTCTGGTTTGGAGTTCTATAATATGCCTCAGGTGTAGGACTCTTCTCCACCCCCCACTGACTTTTCTGTACTTGTTCTATAGTATAGTATTTAAGCTATCAGCTATTTGACAGATGGTATTTTTCAAAATGCCTGGCCACTGGATAGTGACTGTCTTTGTTTGTTATGGCCCTTAGGTGTTCAAGTATTCTTTTCTTGGCTGCAAAAGTGATGCTGCCCACATAGTTAAGTTTACATGAGCATTCCAAAACGTATATCATGTGTGTCGTGCTACAAGTTAGAAATTGGGTGATCGTTTTAGTTTTGTGTGGTGTTTCGTATGTTTTCTTCATGTAACTAAACTTGCAGGTTTACAGTGACCGAAGGGAAAAAATCCCTGCAGATGTTGTTGTGGTCCTGTGAGTCTGTTGTTAATGTCATTTTTGACAAGAATGTCCGTAAGACTCCTCCCTTTCCGGTACGGGACTAACGGGTGAGTAGCCAAATTGTGACCCACAATTGGGTCGCATTTCAAAATATTCCAGTTTTTTGTCAGAATATGTTTGATTTTGTTGGACTCCAGATTATATGTCAAAATCATCCAAGGTGTATTATTCTCCATATCCTGATCTTTTTTGCTCAGACTGTCTGTCAGGGTTTGCTCTCTTGTTACTAGCTTTGCTTTATTTTTGGCTCTTTTGAGGACCCAATTTGGATAGCCTCTTTCTCTAAATCTTTTCATCATGTCTGAACTTTCTGTCTGATAGGCCTCTTCAGTACTGCAGTTTCTGTTGTGATGAAAGACAGAAAGCTCTTCAATAGCACCCATGGAGAGGGGGCGGAATGTTGGTGATTCCTTTTTCGTAGGAGGATGACGGGGAGGCATTTTAGCAAAATCTAAGGTGTGACCATGTCGAATTATGTCCAACGCCCATGTGTCGAAGGAGATCTCTTCCCAATGATCGTAAAAGTTTGAGAGGTGTTAGGTCTTTAACTTTGGGTGAAAGCCCGAGTCGGTTGGTTCCCTGGAATCGTCACTGTCATGTAGCCATATCGTGGCCTTTTCCACCCAGTGATGGGCTGGTTGTTGTGAGTAAGTGGCTGTGAAGGAGGATCAGTGCTGCTGTTGAGCAGACTATTGAGGTCAATATCCCTGTTGGGAATTTGTTTGATATCTGGAAGACAGTTAAGAAGCTCTTGATGAAAACTGGTTCTATCTTGGGCTCCACGAGTGGAGTGAAAATGCTTTTGCTGCAACGTCCCTAACGAATATGCAGTGTCGGTATCTGCCTTGATAAACCGCAGAGCATCATCAACATGTTTGCCAAACAGGTTCACATGCGTCAAATGGTATAACTAAAACCCTTGATTGAACATCTGGTCGGAATGAGGTGGCCTTCAACCATCCCAGTTGGCGTAGCACAGCCGCACCTGTTATTTGCCTGTGTAGATGATTTCAGAAGAAGTTGTCACCCTTTCCTGCAGAATTTCCTTCGCCTCTTTTTTCTTGTCTTCAGGCAAGTAGTCAAGGAATGCTGACAAATCCGATCACGCCTGCCTATCATAACGCCATAAAATAGCGAGAGCATTAGACGCTCTAGTAGACTTGGCTGCCATAGCTGAAAATCATTTTCCAATATTATACAATTTTCTGCCCTTCTTGTCGGGTGGCATTGAACACGGGGCAGATGTGTTCCTGGAGCGTCTTTGGGCAGCTTACATGACCACCGAGTTACGACGAGGATGTCCTATTAAGTTGAGTCAGGGAATGACCTCTGCAACAGAGGCTGGAGTCTCCATCAGCTTCAAGCCTTCCTCCCAAATATAATCCACGATGGGTATGGAACGTACAGCTTTCCTCGCTTGATCATTAAAATCGTAAACGAAATATTCTATTTTCTTTACTGGTAGAGGTGAATCAAAGCACTTTGAAGCACACTCTAGAAGTTTGTGAAAGTCTCCTTTGCCCTCTGTAGCAGAACTAGTCGTGTTGGTGACAGCGATGGAGATGAGGTGTCCAAAGCCATCTGGGTCCTGAGGGAGTTCTCTGTCCAGTTGATTTTATACTTCACTGTCAACATAGTTATATCTGATAGTGATTGGAGGCAGTACTTTTTTATCATTATGCAGTGAAGGGCCTACATGGCTTCTAGGCTGTGATGTTATGCCCTGCACATCTGAGTAGTACCGGGGTAGTTGGCACTGGAGCATTTGCCCACGGAATTTTTTTACAATAGTCACTGAGTGTGCACCGTAGGTCTGTAACCAAATAAGTAGGCACTGATATAGTGTGGCCACTAGGCACATGCTGTTGTGCATAAGGTTCCATGTAAGGATAATGTTCCTGAAAATAATAATTTCGCTGAAACGCTGGTTGGCGTCTGTCTCAGAATGAATACTCGTCTTCCGAATAAGTAGAGCCTGTCCACCAGGCTCTTCATCATCCATGGCCTGATATTTGACATTGAGCTGCGTGTTGACTGTAAGCTGGCCTAAAAAGTCCTTCATCTCCAGATTCTTCTGTTTCCTGGAGATGGAGAGCAGGCAGTGGAGATACTGTGTCTGATCTGGGTGCAGAACCACAGGAACTCCCTCCATGGTAATAAAATCAGGATTTTTCTATGCAGTCGATGGGCTCGTTGATGATAAAAGGGCGTGTTTGCCATGAGCTTTGGTGGACCTCGCTGATTGAGATTTAAATGTTCCGCCAACGGGATCACTTTCGACGATGTCAGCGATGAAATGGTTGTCGCCGTATCCTTCTCCGACTAAGTAGTAGTTGTTCTTGCCATCGTCAGTGTTACCAATGCTTCTGTCATCACTGGTACTGAGGGCGAGGTCGACATAGTAGCTGTCGATGAAAGATCCATCAACAAGCAGATTTTTCCAGTGATGGTTCCTTTCGAGGAGTCACGGGCACTGGGCTTACTTCCTTACTGAGAGATTTTGAAGACCCAGATTCCTTATGAGGGGAACCATTTTGCTATTTTCTAATTGTGAATCCTTGTGAATAGCAACTAGAAAATGGCAAAATGGAAATCATGAAAGTGTGTTACACAGGGAGACAGGTAGGAAACACATGCACTTCCATGAAGTGCTTAGATAAAAAGAAAGAAGTAGACTCTTAAAAGCAAGCAGAGTGTGCACAGAAACCAGCCAATCAAAGAGATAGTAAAGGGGTTATGCTGCAGAGGAAGGACAAACACAAGATGGACCTGCTGAATCAAGAAAAACCTCAGAATGCTTACATTCTCTGTGCTTATGATGGGATGTAAGCAGTTTAGGCATTCTTTGTGGGGATCTTCTGAAAAAAGTGTGGGCTTTCCACAAGACTTACAAGGCCTAAACAGTCTCTTTTTAGATCCCTCTGACATGATGCTTTGAGGAAAAGAAAACACTTGTACCCCAGAGTTGCTTGAAGGTCCAAAAGTGTCACTTCTGGAAGAAGCCAAAAAGGTCAAAAGGGGACTGAGCACAGGAACTGAGTAGAGCTCAGAGAGACTCCCTCACACATGGCGTGCGGCTAGAAATTCATGGTATGGCGGCCCTGCGGGGGAGGAGTGCTTCAGGTTCTGCTCTCTGATTGGTTTAAGTTTGGATCTATTACAATAATGTGAATTGGTTAACAATGTCAATTGAATTCTCCATGGCTGTTAATGATTTGTATAGCACTGTTTGTTATAGTTACTGTAGGACGCCCACCATGAGGATGTGGAAGATTCGAGCATGTGAATTTAAGAAAGATTCAATACTGGAGAAAGTTAGTTACACAAATAAGACTCAGGGACAACTTTGTTGGTGTTTCAAATAGGAAGTTGCTTGATTTTGCGTAATAAACCATCACAAGGCATTGTTAACCGTGTTCAAATATACAAAGTGAAATTAAAACATATCTTGATATATAGTCCTGCATTAAGAATGCATATGTCCGGGCCAACCCCAGCACCGAGACCGCCCTGATCGCAGCCACCGATGACCTCCGAGCCCTGCTCAACAACGGAGAAACGGCGGCCCTCATCCTCCTGGACCTCTCCGCGGCCTTCGACACTGTCTGCCACCGTACACTAGTGCAGCGCCTCAGCAACGTCGGAATCCAGGAGAAGGCACTAGAGTGGATCACCTCCTTCCTCGCCGGAAGGACACAGAGAGTCCGCCTCCCCCCGTTCAGATCAGAAGCCACCGAAGTCCTCTGCGGCGTCCCTCAAGGCTCCTCGCTCAGTCCAACCCTCTTCAACGTCTACATGAGCCCCCTCGCTAACATCGCACGCCAGCACAACCTCAACATCATCTCCTACGCCAACGACACCCAGCTGATCCTCTCCCTCACCAACGACCCCACCACCGCCAGAGCCAACCTTCGCGAAGGGATGAAAGAGGTAGCCGAATGGATGAAGAACAGCCACCTGAAGCTGAACTCGGACAAGACGGAAGTCCTCATCCTGGGATCCTCACCCTCCGCCTGGGACGACTCCTGGTGGCCCCCCGCCTTAGGCAGCGCACCCAAACCAACAGACCACGCACGCAACCTGGGCTTCATCCTGGACTCCTCCCTCTCCATGACCAGACAAGTCAACGCCGTCTCCTCGTCGTGCTTCAACATCCTGCGCATGCTACGTAAGATCTTCCGGTGGATCCCCACCGAGACCAGGAAGACGGTCACCCAGGCCCTCGTCACCAGCCGTCGGGCCTACGGCAACTCCCTCTACGCCGGAACCACCGCCAAACTCCAGAAAAGACTCCAGCGGATCCAGAACGCCTCAGCACGACTCATCCTGGACATCCCCCGTCGCAGCCACATCTCCGGACACCTGAGAGACCTGCACTGGCTCCCGGTCAACAAGAGAATCACCTTCCGTCTCCTCACCCACGCACACAAAGCCCTACACAACCAAGGCCCAGGATACCTCAACAGCCGCCTCAACTTCTACGCTCCCAAACGCCAGCTCCGATCGACCAGCCACGCCCTCGCCGCCGTCCCCCGCATCCGAAGAGCCACCACAGGGGGACGGTCCTTCTCCTACCTGGCCGCCAAGACTTGGAACTCCCTCCCGACCCACCTCCGCCTGACCCAGGACCACCTCGCCTTCAGGAAGCAACTCAAGACCTGGCTGTTCGAACAGTAGCGGACCCCCCTCCCCTAGCGCCTTGAGACCCTCTGGGTGAGTAGTGCGCTATATAAATGCTATGATTGATTGATTGATTGATATGTGTTCCTATTTACAGTTGCTTATCCACTGGAAATTCCATAGGATTATGGGCAACCACCAAGTATGACCAGAAGACCTGGTTCACCAGCAGGTTAGCCCTTCCTGAATCTGGCCACACATCCATGTGAAACCCCCACAAAGAGTGTTGGGATACTTGGCTCTAGTTTATGGTGTTACAATTTTTGGCATTCTTTCTGTTTACAACTGGTAGAATCTATAACAATAACTGGGGTCTGTTTAGGCAGGTTTTTATTGGCCTGGTGTGGAGCTGTCCCTGAGGAATCATGGGACAAAGAGTATGTCCACAAGGGTGACACGTCTCTATACCCACTGCCCATCTTCTGCTGATGATCACGTCTAGTGGTCAATTGCTGAAGTGTGGCGTGAAAAGGACAACAGGGCCCTAGGTTCTCAGGGCAGTGGATATATAGAAGAAGTTTACAAGCCACCAAGATGGCCAATTTCCTTCACTATGGAGGGACTAATCGCACACATCTGTCTATTTGTGTGGTGCTCTTGTCAAGAACTCAGGTCCCTCAAGAAACGTCTTTAAACTATTTTATGTTTTTGTCTTTTCTTCGCATGCGGTCTAGGACTCTAGGTAGTCTAGAAATTAGGTTTTGGTAGAAAGCCAACAACTGTTTACAGAAGCACACCAATTCAGCATTGCTGCAATTAAAATAAAGTTTCCATCACTATCTCCTAATTGACCTTTTAAAAAAACTGTGAACCTAAATGGTATAGTTTTCTACTGAAAGGATAAACATGAAGTTAATTATTGGTCATCCTGAGCATGAGCTGCACAGGCTCTTAACAATTCAAGAAGGAATGAAGTTAAGTGAGTTTGGGATGATGAAAGTAACAGAAGCACAACCTCTGAGACCAATATTAACTCTCATCTCTTAAATATTTACTAGTCGTTGCAAAGGCAAGTGATGAAAGTCTGTGGGCCCGGGCGATTTCCACATAGTATGGCCCCAGTTGTTTGCCAGGGAGGTTCTGGCACTTCCTCATCAAGATGATTACTCCAAGGTTGCAGAAATATAAAAGGAAGACTTTGGTATGTGGAGTGGCTGTGAGTTCTTTCCACCTCCCACGTAAACCTTGAGTCCATAAAATGACAGTACAGTAGCAATGAAACGTGGTATCTGGTGATGTGAAATGCTCTGTTTGACTAGTAAGCAGCTGACTGGTGGGATGAGATCCAGGCATGGCCCCTGCTTGTATTTGGGTGCCTTTGTTTATTTGAGACTCAGCTCTTCATTTCTGATTTTTAATCGGCTGATTTACAGTTGTGGTAATGGAAAATCTCAGATTGTTTAAGGAAGTATCAATTCACCCGCTGCAGGATTCTTGTCCAGTGAAATACCTTCGACATAGGGTTGTGGTGGAGGTAAACCAACCAACTTATTGGCCATGAGTGTAATATCACCACTTCCTACACAAACTTAAGGATTGCTTCTTATCACACAATTCTAAATCATGCCCCCCAAATGTATTTCGACTCCTTAGATACCCCACCCCACTCTACTCTAGTGTACCCCAATCTTCCCAACTCCACTCTAATCTATCCCACTCCACCCTAGTCTACCTCAATCCACCCAAGCTACCCCAATTCACTCTATCCCACTCCAATCTACCACACCAATCTACTCCAAACCCCCACTCCAATCTGCCCCAGTCCACTCTACTGCAATCCAATATACCCTACTCCAATCTACCCCACTCACCTCCAATGTACCCCACACTACTCCTTGTACTGTGGCTACTTTCTATATTACATCTCTAAGAGTGCCGTTGACAGCATGCGTTTTGTCCTAACATCCCACTCTCCAGTCTGCTATGTGGCGTGATTTTTTTTTTGTCTTATGTGTTTGACAGCTCTTCCTTAGCCTAAATCTGCCATTTGTACAGCCTCTTGTTGTCAGTTGTCCCATGCTGGACTTGTAAAGTGCACTGGTAGGATGTTTTGTATTCACAGCCTCGTAGAGGCGAGGGGGTGGGGGGCATCAATGCATGCCCCTTACTGGCTGTGGGATGGGTCCTCTGTGGAAGAGACACCTTTCTTGCCTCTGGGAAAAGTATATGAAAAGACACAGCAGGAAGCTCGTTGACTATGGAACTCTTTCACCAGTGAAGAAAACAAATATTGGTGGTGATGCTCTAATGCATCAGGCATCATGGGTATGAATTCTGGAGGCGTCCATGGTAGAACAGATGGTAAATATAAACATGTCCCCCCTAAGTGGCCATGGGTATGCCCAGACGTGGGTCCCTTGCTCACTGTGCCACTGGAACGAAGCTGCACCCGACTGACGAGCCCCAATCACGGCTTAGCCAGTCTTGGGTTGCTTGTCTTCCGGTACAGACTTGCTTGGCAGTTTGGGCTGGACAGTTCTCATTGGTGTGGGATTAAAACTGATTTGAATGTGACTGGGTCTAATCTGAGGTGGCATGGTGGACAAAGGAACGATGGGTTGGAATGCTACTCTGAGCGACTGCCAGTCATTCAACTTATTGCATACATTACCCCATCACCTTTTGTGTGATTGATATAACGCCCTGAGTAGCCAAGGGTATGCCCAAAGTGGGTCCCATGCTCACTGTACCACTGGAACGAAGCTGAACTCAACTGACAAGCCCCAATCAGAGCAAAACCAGTCTTTGGTTGTTTGTGTTCCAGTTCAGAGAG
The DNA here is from genome assembly GCF_964261635.1 of Lissotriton helveticus. Taxonomy (NCBI): domain Eukaryota; kingdom Metazoa; phylum Chordata; class Amphibia; order Caudata; family Salamandridae; genus Lissotriton; species Lissotriton helveticus. The sequence continues at coordinate 864,576,148 of NC_136073.1, forward strand.
GACCTGGCTTGGCAGTTTGGGCTGGACTGTTCGTATTGGGCCACTGCCAAGACTGATTTGCATATCCTGGGTCTAATCTGAGGTGGCCAGGGGGCAAAAGAACAGTAGTTTGGAATGCTACGTTAACGACTGCCGGTGTTTAGACATATTGCAAGCATTCCTTCTCATCACCTTTTGTGTGTTTGATGGAGTTAGAATAGTTACAGTCTCAGCCTGTTTGCACTAACTTTGCAATTCTAAGTCAGGCTCAAATTGTGCATTGACCCATGCTTTTTCTCCAGGCAAATCGATGGAACTATTACCTGAAGGATTCGTAAATGCAATGTTTTTAGCAATGCTATACAGCATGGCTAAAAAAAGACAAAGATGTAATGATGCAACAGCTGCATCATTTGGTTTGTATGTGCAGCCTTTTTTTTTATTATTTACCAATCTGCGATGGATCAGTAAGTAAAACAAGCATTTACAATGCAACGGTTTCGGCTTTGGAAAAGTTTGAGCTATTGGCATTGTAAATGACAAAATTTGTATTTATGTGTTGGTTTTGAAAACAGATAAATGAATGGCATTGTCATTTACATTGCTAATAGCTCTAACTTTTCCAAAGGCGAAACCGTTGGATTGTAAATGCTTGTTCTGTAATAATGGCCCATAGGGCGTTATACCATATGCACCCTGAGTTGTCGAGCTAGGGATCCGCTAAAATGGGGGTGGGGGTCTTGTCCCCATCTGCTCTCCGTGCCTAGCCACGTCCCGGGCCTGCAACAGCAGAGACATCTAGAAACCAGAGACCGTATTGACCGTCTCGGCCCGAAGCCTCAGGGAGAATCCCTGCAGATTAGCCGGCCTGACAATTGTTCCACTTAAGAGCTAAATAAATATTTCCACCCACGGCTTGTTCCGTGTCAATACCAATTTATAGAGATCCACTGTAGGCAGACACCGTCGGCTGCAGGCTTCAGAGTGGAATCTGCAGATCTGTGGTTAGTAAAGAGTAAACACCAAGTGACGCCTTTCCTTATAAGAAGTGCGCACGTTACGTCAGTTTTATAAATACAACCGTCGCTGACGTAGTGTACATCACTTACCAATCATAGTGTATGTGCGCGTATGATGTTAAGATGTGGGCAGATACGATAATGGAGTTATATCTGCACCTTTTTGTCTCTTAAAGACAGAATGCACCAATTAATAAGCAAAATTGACTCCTGAAGGCAAATGATAATTCTTTGTCAAATCTAATTACAAAACAAAAGTTGAATGAACCTTTGAAGATCCGCTTTACAAGGAGAAGCTGACACTGCAATTATATTTTCTAGATTTTAACATGGGCACAATCAATCAAAAAGCATTAAACTTTAATGACAGTGTTAGCCAGCTCTGATAATCAAATTAGATTCTACGTGTGGAGTTATTGCAATTAAAGGAAAGTTACCATCTCAGAGCTAAAGCGGTGTAGTCATCTGCAGTGCAGACTAAGTCATGGTGAAAGAACATTAGACGAAACTATAAATGTTGACATTTATCACATTTATAGCCATTTGTCAAATGTCATGATGCAATAACAGTTCGTGCAGAGAGCCTGTGATTATGTTAAAGTTAAAAAGGAAAAGTATTGGGAGATGATGACACAAAGTGTGAGGGGTGGGGAGGAGGCAGTGGCATTTCGTGTCCCATCCCCCCCACCCCCTTTCCCACAGAGTACTGAGCCCCCCTTAGGACTATGGGTTGTCTCACTCTTGTTTGTGAGCAAGGGGTTCTTACCCAGAAGGACTAGGGCTACCCGTGCCCCCTATTGAGAACACCCCCCACACAGACACAAATCGAACTTTCCTCCTCTTAAACACCGCCGGAACTAAAGCGCTCATCGTTCAGCAAGAGCGGCCTCGGCAGTATATAAACTAAATATCGCTTAGCTGTGCAGTGTGCCCTTCTATATGTTTATGTGCGTGCGTTCACCAGCTGCAAGGACGTTCACGCTGTTTACTTCTCCGGGGGTCGAGGGTTTGCGCTAGCATTGCGTCCTGTTTTATTCCCGCCTTTGATGTTTTGGTTACATTCAATATATGGCGCCCATTCATTTTTATTCAAACCATGAACAGGATGGCCCTGCTCTAGTGTGCACTGTGCCTGTTGAACTCAACGTTCACAATTTTGTGAATATTCAATGTAACCATTAATATATCAGCGCTGTTCGTAATCAACTCCAAAACATCCTTCCTCTGCCACTACACAACTACAATACTAGGAAACTCACCGCCGCTTTAATCAACCGGAATCACCTTCGTGACAATCTATGCAAACGGGATGATCGGGACGCTAAATCTTTAACATCTGCAACTAGATGTATAGTAACCATTAGTCATAGTGCGGAGTATATAATTACTCTTCATGTGTTGTTTTGAACTACGCACTCACCCGTAGTGTATATGAAAGGTGACACTACATAAGGCTGTACAACTACTTCAAGGTCCACACTTCTTTTCTATGTAGTCCGTTGCGATAGACCGCTTGTTATACCTGAAAAACTATTCAGTAACAACATTTCAAACCACGATTATCTCTCAAATTACTTCCAAGGTACTGGACCCGTGTACATAAGAGTGTGTTCTTAATCTCCAACTGTTCCCGATATACCGCTAAGATTCCACATACGTTGCCACTATAAATAATAAACAAAATACATTTGTAAACTCTCTCTATCGACCATTCCTGCCTCCTAGTCTCTTGTTAGATCGTGTATTTTCGCACTTACTTTGAAGTGTTACACGATTGTTCTCAACGTTTGTTGTTCCCGCTGCTGACTGCTGGCTACGCTCCGCTTTGCCTGTTATTCACTTCAAACGCCAAAACCTCCATTACGGCCAGTTAACCGTACGTGCAACATCACGTGACGAAAGAATGCTGGGATTTGTAGTTTAAATTTCCGAATTACGTTTAAGACCCTTATCTGGCCCCGATTATACATATTGTTCATTTACTTGCGTATCTCTTGCTGATCATCCCTTCCAGTACCTAAAAAATACTGAAAAGGAGCCCCATCCTTAATCGTGTGTGTAATCCTCTCTGCCCTTTTGTGCGAACATACATGCAACACCCAAATGTTTTCATTTTTAATCACAGAGACCTGCGGACGGAGTCGTGGAGAACGTTCGGGCTCAAAGGCTCCGTAGAGACGACCCCAGTGTGCGCCACACACTCTTGCAGCCGCTCAGCTGCTTCAGAAGGCGAAGCTTTTCCGGTAAACACTGGGAGGTGCTCACCTGGAGTAGTGAGGCTGGGTACGTGATGTGGCATCCCCGGCTCGAGTCTCTGCGTCGGCTAAACATCGTGTGATTCTGTGCAAACTACTTAATCTCCCCGTGCCTAAAACCCTTGCTCAATGTATCTAGTGCTCACGCTCCAATACCTTCGGGACCAGTTCGCTCTAAATAAAACTGCAAAACAATCTTAAAACAAGCCGAGCAACATCGCAAAATGCATTTGAGGACACATACACTTGTACCAGAATGTGTAACATAAACAGGGGCACAGCGGCAGCCACTTTACCGTTCTGCTCCTTGACGCTTCAGTTTGCTGCGGAGGTCGGATTCCGCCCGGGATCCAAGTAGCCAATAAAACAAGGTCATTTTGGGATTCGGGGGCGTGTTTGCGTGCTCTCCCCTTCCCATTGGCTGGAAGGTAAAATTCCAGCCAATGGGAAGAGGAGAGGGCGTGACTTAAAAAAAGACACGGAAACGCCCCCGAATCGCGTCAAGGCGGGCCCTGAACTGAGTGACGCTCCTCTCCTCCAATGGCTGGCCAGGATTTACGAGGCCAGCCAATGGAGAAGAGGGGCGTGTTCAGCCCCCATACTACAGACAAAAGATTTCGGCTCCGCCCACTGCTTACGCAGTGCGACGGTAGCCGAAACCTAAAAACTAGCTTGAAAGTGCTTTTGAAAATGTACCTCAAAAGTACTTACAAAAATAAATAAAGAGATAAGTGAGTTGGGGAGAGAGTGTGGTGTGAAGCATGTAGGTGAGAGAGAGCAACACAAGTGAGAGTGGGGGAGAGAAGCACATGGGCAAGAGAGAGCAATGAGGAATGGGAAGAAAACTACACAGGGAGACAGGTAGGAAACACACACACTTTCATGGAGTGCTTATATAAAAAGAAAGAAGTAGACCCTCAAAAGCAAGCAGAGTATGCGCAGAAACCTGCCAAACAAAGAGATGGTAAAGAGGTTATGCTGCAGAGGAAGGACAAACACAAGATGGACCTGCTGAAACAAGGAAAGCCATCCAATAGAAAGCAAGCAAATAGGAAAGACAGTAAAGCTAACCAATGGTAAACAGTGGGCGGGCTGCAAGCCCTTGTATACTCTTGGTAAGCCCACAATATGTTGTTTGCAACGAGACAGCTTGCTCTTTCTGGTAGACTCGATTTAAAAAGGAAATCAAGAACCTGCTTGAGGAATATGGCTCAAAAGCAATGATGACGACAACCTTGTGAAATGGGTGCCATTATCCTTATTGTCACAACCACACCCTCACATGCAAACAGAGGCATTCCTAGCTCTCGTCTGGCAGATCTTTATTGATTTACAGTTGTTGCAAAGTGCCTTCTTGTCTACTAAAAAGTAAAGGCATTCCTCTTTGGTGTTTACAGGAAGCAGCTCAGCAAACACTTCCAATTCCGCTACATTAGCTAAGGCTCCGTTTATTTGCTTGGGAGGAAAAGCATGAACGCCGGATTATGCGCTACACTGAAATGTCAATGCTTCGCAAGGAAAGATGGGGCGACTACCTGTCTTTATCTCAAGCCACAGGCATTCCATAACTCAACAGTCTTTAATATTAGAAGCCATGTTTATTCATCTCATTGGTTGTAATTGTACATGAAATAAGGAAGGGTTGAATCCATGCATATGTAACTAATACAGAGAACCAAGCATTGGCAAAGCCTATAGGTCTCGCCTAGGCTAGACCTATTGGCTTTGGCAATATGTATTAGCCATGTTGTACACCAGTGTGGTTGCTGCTCAGCATGGCTAAATGCTAGCAGTGTGGAGTGGGATGGGGTGAGGTAGATTGGAGTGGGGTAGATTGGGGTAGAGTGGATTAGATTGGGGTAGAGTGAAGTGGAATGGATGGGCTAGAGTGGACTGGGGTATATTGGGGCAGAATGGGGTAGATTGTTGTGGGACAGATTGGAGTAGAGTGAGATAGACCGGAGTGGGGTAGATTAGAGAGAAGTAGAGTGGGGTAGATTGGAGTGGAGTAGGGTAAATTGGGGTGGAGTGGGGTAGACTGGAGTGGAGTATATTGGATTGCAGTAGATTGGATTGGGGTAGATTGGAGTGGGGGATTAGGGTAAATTGGTATGGTAGACTGGAGTGTGGTAGATTGAAATGGGGTGGATTGAGGTAGACTGGGGTAGAGTGAGGTAGATTGGGGTGGATTATGGTAAAGTGGAGTGGGGATTAACAGGATAGATTGGGGTAGGGAGACTGGGGTATATTGGGATAGATTAGAGTAGAATGGGGTAGATCGGGGAAGAGAGGAGTGGGTGGATTGGGGTAGATTGAACTGGAGTGGGATAGTTTGGAGTACGATAGATTGGGTGGATTAGAGTACAGTCGTTTGGAATGGAGTTGAGTAGATTGGGATAGATTAGAGTGGGTTAAATTTGAGTGGGGTGGGGTAGATTGGAGGGGGTAGATTGGAGGGGAGAGGGGTAGATTGGGATGTGGTGTAGAATGGAGTGGGTGGAGGTGGGTGGATTGGGGTAGAGTGGAGTGGAATAGGGTAAATTTGAATGGAGTGGCAAAGATTGGAGTGGGGTAGATTGGGTGAAGTGAAGTGGGGTAGATTGGAGTGGATTGGGGTGGACTGTAGTGAAGTGGAGTGTGGAAGACTGGGGTAGATTGGAGTGGAGTGGGGTAGATTGCAGTGGATTAGGGTAGATTGGCGTGAACTGGGGTAGAGTGAAGTGCGGATGATTGGGTAGACTGGGGAAGATTGCAGTGGGGTAGATTGGAGTGTGGTAGATTGGGGTGCGAGGGAGAAGTTTTGGGTAGATTAGAGTGGGGTGGATTGTGCTAGATTGGAATGGAGTGGGGTAGAATGGAGTGGAGTGCGGTAAATTTGAGTTGAGTTGGGTTTATTAGAATGGAGTGGGGTAGATTGGATGATGTGTAATGGGGTACATTGGAGCAGAGTAAATTGGGGTAGACTGGAGTGAAGTAGAGTGGGGTAGATTGGAGTGAAGTGGTTTGGGGTAGACTGGAGTGGGACAGATTTGGGTAGACTCGAGGTGAGTGGGGTAGACTGGAATGGAGTGGGGTAGATTGGAGTGGAGTGAGGTGTGTGGAGGGGCGTAGAGTGCAGGAGTGTAGAGTGGCATAGAGTAGAAGGGTGTATTATGTTATGGGGTGAGTGGCGTGGAACGGCGTGGAGTCGAGTGGCGTCGGGTATCATAGAGTGTCTTAGATTGGAGGGGCATAGAGTAGAGTGGCATCTCATAGAGTGGAGTGTCTTAGAGTGGATGAGCGTGGCGTAGAGTGGAAGGCCATAGAGTGTTGTTGAGTGGAGTGGTGTAAAGTGGATTGGTGTACTGTGGAGTATACATGGTGTGGGAGCCCTCTGCCATTACAAACAAAACATTTTCGATTGAAATGACCATTACATTTGCACCGTCATACAGTTTTACTCAGCAAAAACGAAAATGTGTGGAAATGTCATCACCTCGAATATTGATGTGTTTTGATCATATTCAAATATTTGTTTCCACCACAGCTCAGAATTACACAAAAAATTAGCTTCATTTGTACTTTTTTAATTCTGGTATATTCTGAAACTTCATCACAGTTCATTTTTGTTGTGTGTTCGAAAAAATAACATCCCACACCCTCTCCTCTCAATGGGTACTCAGCAGGCTTGTCACACAAATACTCTCACTTTGAAGTCAGAGAAAGAAAAGTAAACAGCAAGCTCCCTCTGAAGACAGAACCTAACATTTAACCTCTGTTTTTCAATGCACATCAAATCTGGCAAGATAAGAACAAGATTTAAAGGCCTGTTTACAGAAAGCGAGTACTTCAATCAATCAATCAATCAGGGAATTGTAAGCGCGCTACTCACCCGTAAGGGTCTCAAGGCACTTAGGGAAGGGGGTTCCGCAGCTCCATTAACCAAAAAGCCTGGTCTTGAGGGCCTTCCTCAAGGTGTCCAGGGAGGGGGTGTGCGTCTGATGTCCGCCGGCAGTTCGTTCCAGGTTTTGGCTGCAATGTGAGAGAAGGATCGTCCGCCTGCCTTGGCTCTGTGGATGCGGGGGGTTTCGGCCAGTGCGAGGTTAGAAGATCGGAGGTTTCTTTTGGATACATGGAAGTTGATTCTGTCGTTGAGGTATTTGGGTTCATTGTTGTGTAGGCATTTGTAGGCGTGTGTGAGGATTGTGAAGGTGACTCTTTTCTCCACAGGGAGCCAATGGAGTCTTCGCAGGTGTTGGCTGATGTGTTCGTGCCGGAGGATGCCGAGGATGACGAGTCTGGCAGCTGTGTTCTGTATTGTCTGGAGTTTACAGAGTAGGGATTTGTTGATGCCGGCGTAGAGCTCGTTCCCATAGTCCAGTCTGCTGGTGATGTGTGCGTGGGTGACTATCTTCCTTGACTCAGGGGGGATCCATTTGAAGTTCTTGCGGAGGATGCAGAGGATGTGTACTTGGAAGGATACAGTACAGAAGAGATGGTCACTGGAGGCACAAACTCAAGCTGGACATCCTAAAGCAAATAAAGCCAGCAAACAAACAGAAAGTAAGCAACCGTGAGTTTCAAACCACATAGCCAATAGTAAGCAATGGGTGAAATGCATTCCCAGGGAACCTTTCAAAATGCCCACAAGCAGTTGTAAGCAAACCAGACAGCTGTATGGGACATCCAGTTATGCCCTCCACCCCGTTGCCTCTACGAGGCTTTGATCTAAAAATTATCTGCTGCTTCTAAAGCTATGATCCTGAAACACAGACGTAGCAAACATTTTGGCTTACAGACTGGCTGAACCGTAGCCATCAATCCACCATATCATTTGTCACTGTAGCCAACAATTTGCCTTATTTTCGAATGTGTGTTGAGGTGAAGAATTACTGCTTTGGGGGCAGTTTAGGGGGTGTTTCGATTTGCCGCTGCACAAGTCAGTCTGTGGACAGTCAATAATTTATTGTATGTAAGGCCCCATCCTGGAAAGTTAATCTTGGAAAGAGATGGAGTATGTCTGTCAACGTGCAAAAGCAAAGGAAACACCGCCTTGTTGCATGGGGTTGTAGTGGAAGGATTTCTTTGTGGACTCCAATGGACTGCCCGCCTTCTGCTCCTGTGTTGGCATGTGAATTTTGAAGAAAGGAGTGGATCAAGATTTGTTTGTGATTTGGGAAGAATTTCACAGTATACTCACATCAGATTTTGACAATTCCCAAAAATACCTACTTCTATGCAAATCTAAGACGTAAGTCTATGGGGCACATGCATCATTGGTTTTTGCATTCGCAAACGGTGCGAATCGCAAAATTCGGCCGTTTGCGAATGCAAATCCAATTTTTGAGATGCATCAAGTTTTTTTATTTTTCGCAATTTAAGAAATCGCAATTTTTTTGCGTTTTCTTAAATTGCGATTGCATTTAAGAAATCGCAGTATTGCGATTTCTTAAATGCAATGCATCATTTAAAAAAAATTGCGAATTCGCACATTAGAAGTGTAAAATTAGCATGAAGTCAACCTTCATGGTAATTTTAGAAAAGTTTCAAAAATGCACAAAAGTGCATTTTTGACACTTTCATTTTACACTCACACATGCCCTTGGGCATGTATGTGTGAAAAATGGACTGTATGTTACATTTCAGGGGTGCAGGGGGGGTCCTTTGGACCCCCCCCTGCACCCTTGAAATTGCATTCTCATTTTGCGATTCCTTAATTGCAAATTGCAAAATGAGAATGCCTTCCCATTGATTCCTATGGGCCTCGAGGCCCATAGGAATCGATGTAAAGGGATTCCTCATTTGCGATTCGCAAAATTGAGAATCGCAAATAAGGAAAAATAAGGAATCGCAAAAATATATGCTAATTTTTAATGCATAGGTATTTGCGATTTCTAAATTGCGATTCCTTAATTTTCGCAATTTAGGAATCGCAAATACCAACAATGATGCATGTGGGCCTATGATCAGTTTACACGCTTTTGCAAATTTGGCCCATGGTGAGAACAGCTTTTATGGCGATAGTAAGGTATTATCTGAGATAAGTCATTCATTCGTCTTGCAGGGGGTATTTCAGGAATATTGTTTTAATAACAGATTTTTAAGGCAGACGCGTGATCCAAATTTAGTATGGCTCCCGGATTTAACAAGCCACTGTACAGTTGAAGCTGCTGAGGATGTCTTTTGGGAGTGGGGTAAATAGGGAAAATCTAGTATCCAGTGGGTCGCAGACCTCCCTTTTTGGGTAGGGGGTTGGGAGATGGCTCTGTCCAGTTCTACGGCAGAGTCCTTCCCTGGACAGAGTTCCAGATGCCTCTGATTCACCTTCAGGGACCTTCAGAGCTACAGAATTGGTCCAGAGATGAGGATGATTTCAGGAGCGTGTTATCGGGTATCTCAAAGACGTCTTGGGCCAGGTTGTCCTACCCCTGAGGTGTGGGACTGTGTCACTTCTTTTGGTGAGACCCATTTAGAAGACTCCTCGAGAGCATCCTCTCATCAACACAAGAAAGCCGCGGCCAATCAGCTCCATCTTGGGGTGCACCACTCACACCAAGACACAACCTGCAGACACGCCCTCCTTGTCACTCAAGGAGGAAGTGACGTCCTTCTCCTCAGCCTGGTACACTATGGCAAATAGCAGGATTATCACACTCCCCCAGGCATCCTATAAACTATTGTTTTAGTATCAAACAGGGCAGGGGAGAGTCTGCCGAAAGAAGGGGAGTTGAGAGAATGAAAAAGTTGCAAGTAGGACAATCTGGGATAAAGGGAAGGGGAGGCTGAGTGAAGAAAGGAGGAAACTAGGGAGGCCCTTTGAGGGCTAGGAGTGCACCCCTCCCCCGACCACAGTGTCATGCATCACCCCAAGCATTGGTAACTAATGTCATACATATACTGGAAAGAAGGAAGGCCACTTCTTTATCTCTAGGGCAGTTCAGGAAACTTTTCTTCTCAAGGCCGAACTGCTGCAATTGTCCTTGAAATGATGATGCTGCTCCTGGTTAGCCTTGGCCTTGCAGATACACCCTGGCACTTCTCCCTTGATCTGTAGATAATATTGTGTTCAATTAGACAGCTGTAAAGTTAACAACACCACAACTGAGAAAAACAGAAATTCTTTTAGCCATGAATCAACACCTGCAGATCATGGTGCTTTGGCTGACTCAGACACAGTGAAGGAACAGAGGGAATACCACCGGGCACTAACTTGTTATGTGACCACTTACTGTCGTAAAGGGCTCAGAAAAGCGCCCTGATACCTTCGGGTCTAGCTAGCGCTATATATAACTCTCAAATAAATTTAAAAAATATATAATAATAAATACAGCCCATTAAAGAAGGAGAAACATACCTCAGAGTAGTAAAACAACACTACACACTACTGCGTGACTACAATTACCACTGACCAAGGGGGCATTACCGCCATTGATCACTACTTTAGTGACGGCAGGAAATCAATGTTGGAAAAACTACTGCCCTAAAATAATGGACATTGTCACCCAAAATATGATCCACTCTGTAAAGATCTTGCAAAGTTTAAAGCTCATTGCGAGAGTATGCAAAGAGGACAGCTGGTTATGCATATTCATGAGGGATTCCATTAATAATGCAAGATTGTTTTGGCCCACAGAGACATTATGACTCCCCATAAAATATATATATTATTTTTCTGTGGGTATTTTATAGCAAATGGCAGTACATGTTACCCTCTGCTTTTGTTTTTTGCTTAAATCCATAAGAATGTATTTTCCACCAGTGTTCACACTGGAGATAATGATCCAAACAGTAATTGCTAGCAGAACCAAGCTGGAGCGGTAACATAATTTAAGTGTAATGTGCCAACTGCGTTAATTCTAACATAATAAAGAGATCTGCGTTCCTGGTATTCTTACATATTAGAATAACTTGATCTAAAAAGAGTTTATTCGGCTCAGATGTGGTGTTTCTTTTTGGCGTAAACTGTATATCATTCTTGTTATCAAGAATCGTGACTATTACACCAGTTCAGGGCTTGTTATGCCTCTCGGATGTAGGCAAAGTGTGCAACAGTGATGCAGACAGTGGCAAAAGATATTTCAGAATAGGAGTGGTGCTGGTCTTTTTTCTAGACCTAGCAGAATTTGAGGATCTTTCAGGCACTTATTCAGTGCCAATTTAACAGAAGTCCATTTCATCAGCGGACATTACCAAACCATCTTATCGAGCGCGCTCCCGGTCTACACAGTAAAATATAAATGTAAATCCGTAGTTGGAAAGCGCAAACTACTCACCCTTACGGGTCTCAAGGTGCTGGGGGACATTGTGGAAATTAAGTGAGCTATTGCCCAGAGTCACATGGTGCTGAGCTGAGTTGCCACGGGAGCCGGGGATCGAACCGTGAACCCTGTGGTCCGGAGTCAGGCACCACACCTCTCCACAATTGGGCAACACAAAATGATAGCACAGGATGAAAGAAATAGTGAGGGGTCACTGAGAGTGCTCCAATCAGAGTGTAAACACTAGACCATGATGGCACAGATGAGGACACTCTTGGAAAACACCACAGTGGTAGCCACAGTTGGGTTATCGCTGGTCGTTGTCAATTGTAACTCTGAAAAGGCACTGCTGAGATTTGCTCTACCGCCCAAAACTAATTTTACAGAAGCAACCAACATTCCTAAGACCTCCTTCCCCAAGGTCTTTTAAGACCTGAGTTTTTTAACCTAATATAGGACCTTCTCATCTTCATGTCCAGCGAAACAGAACTAGGCATACCGGTGAGGCGAAAAGACCAGCTAGTGAATCACCTCCATATTCCATGCTATACCAAAATCATACCTTCCGGAGTCAGCCCTATGAATGGAACCAACTTGTGTTCAATGATTGAAAGAATATGGGCACAATTCTAAAAAAAACACAGGGTTCTGACCACCTGAGGGGTTTCGAGATGTAAATTTGGAAAGCCTTTGTGAATTCCATTTGTTAATGGAAGAATACAAATGTATAATCGCGTCTCAGATATGCCCACTAATTTTGGGGTTGCTTGTCTTCCCTTCCCACCTTCAAAAGATCTACTAAAAAAAATACATAACTTCAACTGATATAAATCGATTACCCAGATACACCTTCAATTGACATCCACATGTATATATGTATGTATGTGTGTATATATATATACACACACACACACACACACACACACACACAAAATAAGGGATTAATATATCTACTAAACTGGTCGCCTCTAGATTGATAGGTAGCATTGAATCACTTCTACAGAAGATGGCTGGTTGCTCAAGTCTTCGTTGTTACAAAGTGCCGTCGGATATTGGACGTTGCGAGCACTACCTCCGTAGGGCTGCACACGTCCAACGCGGCCCCCCCCCCTTTTTGCAGAAGTGCCGCACTGCCACGAAATTGCGGTAGCGGCAAACGGGTTAAAGCGGTGTAAGGTGAGAGAACAATGTCTGCTATTGCAACTGCAAGGAATGGAAGATGGAACCCAGGCGCCGCATTGTCTGTTTGTTTGTAATATTACTTTTGCAAATATGGCTGCCTTCGTTAAATTGGCGTGACGTCAGCACAGCAGTCCTATTCATTTAATGCATTTGGGTATCGCTTCATCCTACCATGGCCAGACCGTGGAACATTTGCCAACCCCTGGTGACTCAAATGATGTTCAGAAAGCAGAAAAATGCCATAATTCTCAGAGTCAGTGATGAGAAGATACAGGACTCAACCCTATGGATTCTATAGTGTCTATGCTCTATGTGCAACTAGCACTCTATTACAAAACTGAACGCTGTGGTACGTTTTTTTGATTTTATATGTTTCTATCGATTTGCAATGGCTTTTTTTAGCTGAGAATAAATAAACTTGGAACTTCTTTGCTCTATTATATACACTTTTCTACACTTATATTCTGTGGAGGTTGTTAGGGGCACTATCTAAGAAATAGTAGATGGAAGTGAATACATATTTGGCTAAGGAGGCACCATCTAGGGGCCTATTAGGATGGCGGGGGGACTTACAAACTTGTTCTTGCCTGGTGAGGAGGAGCTGCCTGTTTGTTTTGCTGCTTGCTTTCGTCTCCTTTGGGGCTGCTGCCTGCTCGCCGGACCCGCTCCGCGGGTCCCGCTTCGCAGCGTGAGGAGAGGAGAGAGTAACTGACCGGATTGGAAGTGGAGCGTGAGGGGCGAGGATTCGTTCTCCAGCAAGGCTGCGAGCTGTGCAGCAGGGACTCCGTATCCCAGGAGTCCCTGCACGACCAATCTGACACACCTGGTCCGCTCTCCCTGCTTGCCACGCCCCCTGACCTCCCGTTCATAACAGGAACAGTATACCGCTGCGCGGGAGCGCGCGGGAGCGTCCCGGGAGAAGGGCGGGGCCGTCTGCGGCCGTCAGGGGCCGACTAGGGCCGGGCTGGGCCATCTCCCTAACTTTTGGTGACCCATAATCTACTTACAATGCCACTTCGTTCAGGCAAAGAAAGGAAAGTAACTCTTACTTCAACAGGAGGGGCGATGACGGGCACTTTGGATGATTTCTTTACTAGAGCGACGTCAATTGTAGCTAAGGAGATTGCACTTACAGAGAAGAGACTCTCTCTTGACTTAATCACGGGTAAGCGGTCTTCCTTGGGTGCCATCGGGGGTGCTGCTTCCCCGGCACCTCCTACTAAGACGAACCGTTTGGTCACCATCGTGGATGTTCATCCTGTGGAGGAACATTTTATTTTGTCTAACGATTCGGGGGACTCCAACAATGCTAGTATTGACATGCACTCTAGCCCACTTATCGATGCCTCTACTCCGGATCCTACATCCAACCCCCCTAGTTTATTAATGCAAGAGTTGCCACCGCATATTCGCAAGCCTAGTAAAAGGAAAAGAGGAGGTGGAGGTTCCAGGGGTGGTCGGTCTAAGCTATGTAAGAAGAGTGATGAGGTCCCTCCTGTCCAGATACGTGCTTGCCCTTCTAGCATAATTTCGCCCCCAATTACGGTGACCGAGGGTCTCCCCTCATAGTGAAAATTCCGGCCTACTATTTAATATAGAATGTCTTGTGAAATCTTTGTTGTTACCATTGTTAGAAAGAACTAGGCTGCTTTCTACCAAGTTAACTGAAATTGAGAAACAAGTTTTAGCTAATTCTGTTAAACTTGATGGGTTAGCAAGGGGCCCGGGGGGGTTGCAAACTTTACTCCCAATGCCAATGGTGTGGGGCAGGGTACGGATTTGATGGTGGTTAACCCAAACCATGCACTAGACACCGCTAGCCAGCCTCCTAAAGTAGGTCCTAAAAAGAACGTAGGTGGAGCAGTAAGGGCCGATAACAAAGCGGGGGTAGGACCAAAAGAGGGGAGACCCCTTGCCAGAGACGACCATGCCAAAGAAGCCAGTTGGCAGCAATCCCTCAAGTCACCCGGCAGTAGAAAAGAGGACGACCTTACCAAGTCCCCGTCGTGTGAAGCTCCTCCCTGAGGCCGTACCCTACACGATTGTAATGGTAGGGGTCTGCCCATTGGGGGAGGAACAGAGGGTAGAATCTCACCAGGATTTGAAACACAAGGTGATAGACTGGACGTCCGCCTGCCACCCTAGCGGTGCTGGGACTGGCCGCCAGTGGTGCGGCGGTCCCGCACTGGCAATTAGGATGCCACCGCCACAGTGGCGATGGCATCCCCTATTCCCAGCATTGTGGCGGGCAGTGCTCACAGCACCGCCCGCCAACAATGCTGTGGATGCACCATGTGCATTTGCATGCACAACGTGGCAGGCACCGCGTGGTGCCTGCCACGTTGTGCATGCAAATGCAGGGCGGTACTATAGGTACCTCCCATGTGTACCCCCCACCCCCCAACACCCTGGGGGCCCGCAAAGGGCCCACAATGTGAAAGACCGCATGCCTTTCCAGCTGATCTCCGCCTGAATCCTAATATGGATGGCGGTGTCTTGCAGACGCCACCACCACATTGGAGATGTTTTCCGCCCGGTCGACGAGTCTTTCTGTCCACCGCGGACCCCCGCCATCATAATATGGCGGGGGGGAAATGGGATGCAGGCAGAAGGAAATGTCGGGGCGGATCCCCACCGCCATGCGGGCGGTGGCGATCCGCCCGACATCCTCATTATATTAACACATCACTGGGCCTTTGGCGACTTGTCAGGTTTTTCGGTATCTAGTTAGCTGGTATGGTTTCTATTCCCAGGGCAGCTCTGAAGAAGGACTTTGTGAACAAAGCAAGTTAAACACAATGATTTTTAGGGTGGTCCAATCTTTTCAATCAAATCTCATAATCCCTGCCAGCAAAGGCTACCAGAATGCAACTCTTAATTGCAGTTGGGCAACCTGGAAGATACTTTTTTACGCCCCTGTTTTTAGATATGGTCTGGCTGAAAGCTGGGTGTTAAAATGAGTTTTGGCCGGTAATTATTCCAATAAGACTGATGTTAAAAAAGCTGAATCCTTGAACTTTAAAAAAAAAAATGAGTTGGTAAAGCATATTTACTCAGTTGGAACATGTTTTCCAACTCTCAGCTGGAGGATTCAAAGGGCGACCTCAGAAGTGACCCTCTCAGCTGTGCCTTAGACCCTGAACCTCATTAGCCACTCATTACCAGAGAAGGCAAGGATTCCAGTTTGAAACCAGATAATGTCAACTTAGATATCCAGCAGTATAAGCACTTTCCAGCAGAGAGCAGCCAGCCATACAAGGCCAAATGCTATTGTTTTAGCCTAGATGATTCTGGCTTCTGAAACAAACAAGCTGACTCGGTGGCTCGGAAATGGCCATCTTCTTGTCTGGCAGTAAGCCACGGTCCAGCGCTCACCAAAAATTCCCCAATGGCTAACTGGACTCTGCGATGCAGGAGTGTGTCAGCTCTTTTCATGTGTAAGTGAGAGGGTGGCATCTAAAAATAAACCCATGGACAACTGACTGACCAGAATAGCAGATATCCTTCACTGGCTGGGATTCATGCTTTTTCAGTTCATGACTAGCCACTCTATGAAGAACCAAAAACAGCGCTTTAAAAGGGTGCAAACCGCACCCCACATTGGGTCGCCGGTCAGTATAATGAGTGACGCGGTCTCTCCGGTGAGTAAGAGGTGGATTCTGTCCCCAAGGAATTTTCTTCTCATAAAAATGTGTCGTAACAGTGCATATAATATCATCATTTGTCAAATACATTGGCTAAAATAGAAAATGATACATGGGGAGTTATAAAAGGGGGAGGGATTATTATAAATTGGACATAGTTCATGGCCTGCCACAGTGCCCAGGAGGGACCCATCCTCAAAACAAACCCCACACAAAACACTGGGTGCACGCGGGCGCGGAAGGCGCAGTGCCCGTTGGCTAGTGCACGCTCCTTTGGGCCAGTGCTCAGAAAGAAGCCTATGCCGAGTTAAGCAGCATCGATTTCAAATTCTATGCCAGTATACGATGCACACAACTGTTTCTGTGCCAGTTAACAACCCATAAAAAATGTTGTGCTACTCATAATAATGTGCTAAATATTCCAGTCTGCCAGTGGTGCAAAGGAAATATGCCAGAGTAGCTGATCAATGCGTTCAATGACACTGGAAAAGGCAGAGGCTGCTCATTGCAGTAGGACTGAGCGTACTGAGCCAGTGTGCTCCTCAGACAGCCACTCCTGCTCTTTAGGCTGCTCAGGCAGCCACACCTAGTATTTTTGCTGCTGGGGCCGTTGCTGGGGTGATCCGCCCGACATCCTTCCCCGCCCGCCATCCATTTGCCCCCGCCATATTACTATGGTGGGGGACCGCGGCGGACGGAAAGAGCTTCTGCCGCTTTTCTGCCCGCTCGACAAGTCGAACGGGCGGAAAAGAGTTCAATATGGTGGCGGTGTCTGCTACACACCGACATCCATATTAGGATGGGGTGGACACATGCCTTTGCGTGGCATGCGGGAATCTCATGTGGGGGCCCGTTGCGGGCCCCCAGGGATTCTGGGGGGTGCACATGGAGTTCCATGCACAACATGGCAGGCACAGCGCAGTGCCTGCCACGTTGTGCATGGAAGTGCACAACATGCCTTCTTGGTAATGTGGCGGGCGGTGCTGAGAGCACCGCCTGCCGCAATGTCAGGAATGCAGGATGCGCCCGCTAGTGTGGCGGGGGCAAGCTAATGCCACCAACAGGACCCCCGCACCAATGACAGGCGGTCCCATTCTCCATAAGAACCCCTGGTCTTTAGGCTTCTGGGGCCGATGCCACAAGCTGCTCAGGCAGCAACTCCTGGTCTTCAAGCTGATGGGGCCGGTGCCAGTGTGCTGCTCAGGCTGCCACTCCTGCTCTTTAGGCTGCTGAGGCCAGTGCTCGTGTGCTGCTCAGGTAACCAACCCTGGTCTTTAGGCTGCTATGGCCGGTGCTGGTGTGCTGCTCAGGCAGGCACTCCTGATCGTTAGGCTGCTGGGGTCGGTGCCGGTGTGCTGCTCAGAGAGCCACTCCTGCTCTTTAGGCTGCTGAGCCAGTGCCGGTGTGCTGCTCAGGCAGCCACACCTGCTCTTTAGGCAGCTATGGCAGGTGCTGGTGTCCTGCTCAGGCTGCAACTCCTGGTCTTTAGGCTGCTATGGCTGATGCCAGTGTGCTGCTCAATGACACTCCTGCTCTTTAGGCTGCTGAGGCCAGTGCCGGTGTGCTGTTCAGGCTGCCACACCTGGTCGTTAGGCTGCTGGGGCCGGTGCCGGTGTGCTGCTCAGGCTGCCACTCCTGGTCGTTAGGCTGCTGGGGCCGGTGCCAGCATGCTGCTCAGGCTGCCACTCCTGGTGTTAGAATGCTGGGGAGGGTGTGCCGCTCAGGCTGCCACTCCTGGTGTTAGAATGCTGGGGATGGTGTGCTGCTCAGGCTGCCACTCCTAGTGTTAGAATGCTGGGGATGATGTGCTGCTCAGGCTGCCACTCCTGGTGTTAGAATGCTGGGGATGGTGTGCCGCTCAGGCTGCCACTCCTGGTGTTAGAATGCTGGGGATGATGTGCTGCTCAGGCAGCCACTCCTGGTGTTAGAATGCTGGGGATGATGTGCTGCTCAGGCAGCCACTCCTGGTGTTAGAATGCTGGGGATGGTGTGCCGCTCAGGCTGCCACTCCTAGTGTTAGAATGCTGGGGATGATGTGCTGCTCAGGCAGCCACTCCTGGTGTTAGAATGCTGGGGATGGTGTGCCGCTCAGGCAGCCACTCCTGGTGTTAGAATGCTGGGAATGGTGTGCTGCTCAGGCAGCCACTCCTGGTGTTAGAATGCTGGGAATGGTGTGCTGCTCAGGCAGCCACTCCTGGTGTTAGAATGCTGGGGATGGTGTGCCGCTCAGGCAGCCACTCCTGGTGTTAGAATGCTGGGGATGG
Source organism: Lissotriton helveticus (assembly GCF_964261635.1). NCBI lineage: Eukaryota > Metazoa > Chordata > Amphibia > Caudata > Salamandridae > Lissotriton > Lissotriton helveticus. The sequence continues at coordinate 864,594,728 of NC_136073.1, forward strand.
TGTGCCGCTCAGGCTGCCACTCCTAGTGTTAGAATGCTGGGGATGGTGTGCTGCTCAGGCTGCCACTCCTGGTATTTAGGCCACTTGGGCCGGCCGGTGCCAGTATGCTGCTCAGGTAGCCACTCCTGCTCTTTAGGCTGTTGGGGCCGGTGCCTTATTGCAATTCCTTGCTTTTTAAAAAAAAAAGCTTTTATGATGCTCTAAGGTGGCCAAGTGGCAACATATAAGCACTATATAAAACTTCTTGGATATATCCTAAATAAATAAATAAAATACTATGGACTTGACAGAATCCAAGGGTTCCAAGAATCGACTTGGAGAGATGCGCCAAGCAAATTATTATGCTTTTCTGGGAAAATTATGATTTTCCAACCCAGACCCCATTCCTTGTATATGAAGTTCTACATGACACAGAACTCTGCACTGGGGAAATAGTAACCACTGTGCGACTGCAATTTTTTTTGTTTTTGTTTTCTCTGCGAGGGATTATATTTGTCTCAGGAGAACCTCTTCTCCCACGCCCCCTCCAAATCTTTTTTTTAAAAATTTGAATAGGGAATGATAGAAATTTATGAACGCTAACAAATGTGAGCGTGTATTTGCATTTGCAAACACCTACTACTAACCACACCTTGGAACACCCAGGAAGATGCACATTCCTACCGCTTAAGTGGGATTTTTGGGTGCAGAGATCTCTGGACTCATAGCAGAACTCTTCACTCTCATAAACGGGCTTACACTCCGTTACTGGAAGCCCTAAGTAAGGTAAGTTGGTCGTCAACTCATGTTTGCGACCAAATTTACTTTTGTGAATACTCCCCAGTTTATGCATTGTAAATATTTCAACAGCCTTTTAGCTGAAGCAGATTCTTTCTGTTTCCTCACTTAAAATAGGATGACAAATGTAGAACAAAAATATAGTACTAAACTATCACTAATAAACTCACAATCAGTGCTATAAGTTATTAAAGTTTGTTCCCAAAACACATCTTAAACCCTTAGAATCCTACTCATTATCCAGCATCAGTTTCCAAACATGGAAAACAGACGGTCTCCAAAACCTTCACAAGTTCTGGAACCAAGGTCCGTCTCTAGCAAGAGTGTCTTTAGATTGTCTAGCGGGGGAACTCATAACCATAAGTCTGTTATACGACAGAACATCAAAATGCACTGGTATTTCCAAACAATGTGAGATTTCAGCAGACTTACGGTAAATGCAGTTTGGGTCGCGTAATGATGTCTAGTGCATTCTCCAGAGACACAAACCCTTTCGTCAACTGGAGCAGATGTTCCGGGAGGACAGCCAGGGATTTCTTTCCGGAATGTACTTCCGCTTTTGAATTTTGAGTATTACTGTCATATTCCCTTCCAGCATAGGAAGGTGAGCCACGGCCACAGGTCATGGCAATTCCCAATAAGGAATTCTGAAAAAGAAACCCAGAAATCCTCTTAAAAACAGAAAAGATATCTTGACAGTGCTAAATAAGAATGAACATTTCACCTCTAAAAAAATGTAGAGAAAATGTCAGTATAATGCTACCTGTGAAAAAATTGAGTAGATTAAAATAAATGTCTTTTCAATTTAATTTTAAACACACAAAAACACAAGCTATCTTTCTTTACATCTATCATTCTTAGATTCCATATTATATACCCAAGCTATCTACACTATATCCCAGAAAGGCAAACCATTATTAACATATGTAGGATACACCTATACGAACAAAAGTACAACACAGAAAACGACTCTTGGGAAATGTAGAAAAGTATTACTCAAATGTGTGCTAGGATCATTCAACAATAGTAGATGGAATTGTGGAAAAACTGAAGAGCCCAACCACCCACTTAATATGACTGAAATTCAGGTTCAGAATATAGCTCAAGTATTAAAGACAGCATCCACAAGTTCTTCTGCACCTACTGAGTCACTTATGAAAGCAAATATCCCGAATATTCCACCAGAGGATACAGGACAGATAATATCTGTATCAAATTTAAAAAAAGACAATAAGCGGTGAGTTGAACAACAAGCAATGTATACACCTAAAACATCCTGAGATATAGATATACCACCGAACCTTAAAGAAGCATGCACAAAACAAAAATGTTTCCTTTAGGACCATCTTAGTAATGGCAGAAGATTTAATATTTTCTACAAGTGTACACTTACTAATCTTGTCAAAATGTAATATTCCTGTAATGGAAGATGTGTTCATGTCCACCACCCTTTAAACAAATATGTGCAATCCATGGCCAGTAGCAAAAGAATAGCATACCTGACTTTAAGTAATTCTCCCTAACGAACGAAGATACACCTATCAGGATTTTTACCACAATACACAAAAAAATCAAAGTACACCCTCACAAACATCCTATTGGACTTTAAACAATCAATGATCCACACTACAAAAATACCCTAAAATTCAATTCTAATAGTGCTACTGTTACGTTAATCAAGCCTTATGAAGATACCTTTTAGAAATATACTCTAAGCTACCGGTTCACCAATGTCTGACTTCTGGGGACCGTCCCTGAGCCATTACAGGAAGCTAGGGGCCCCAGCCTAAGCAATTTCATTTCTGGGATTTGAGGCTCAAACAAATACACAGAACTACAGGGACAAGTATAATACCAAAGAAATAAACAAATTATGAAATATTTTATTGAATTCACAAAGAAAAAAATTCACAAAAATCAAAATTGTAATTGTAATAGTGTGGCTGAGCTTCTCAAAATGTGGTTGTATTTCTAAAAAGTGAAATAATATGCTAGATTCTAGCATATTAGTTTTTGTTTTTTTTGCGCCTAATACATGCTCTCTTTTTGTTCCAGTACCAGTGCATCAATTGGGGCCACCAATTGTCCAAACTAGAACCTGTTTTTTGTACTTCCACTCCTACCACAAACCATGCAAACAAGTCCAACTTAATTTTTTGTCTATAATTACAAACTCTTTCATATTTACAGTGCATTTTAATATTTGTAATTTTATGTTTTGCTTTTTTGCTTTCTTATGTATAGATATATATTCACATATGTATACACACACACATATCTATCTATCTATCTATCTATCTATCTATCTATCTATCTATCTATCTATCTATCTATCTATCTATCTATCTATCTATCTATCTATCAGATGTACTTTTGTAAGCAGGGACTCCCTGAGTATGAGTTGTAGCCATCCAGGTTAAGAAACACTACCCTAAGCATTAGCTAAGCTTCAAACAGTCAATTTGATTTTGAAATTGGAAGATGTACAGCCCCAGTCTTTGTACCTCTTATTGAAGTTGCTAAGCCCTCCACCTTACCACTTGACTTCTAATGTTATAATAATAACAAAGAAAAATTAAGTCCACAGGTCCCTTATATCTAGGTGGAACATGCTTGAAATCGTACTCAATGAAGAATCAAAAACAAACAATGCAGTAGAGTAGTACCATACTCATTCCAAGTAAAACTAGAAATGCTCATGCCAACCTAGTATCAATTCATAGAGGTTCTTGAAAAATGAGCACAGCTACTAAACTTTATGACAAGAGCAGCCTCTGGCCATAAAACTGCAGCATATGATCTCTAAGCAAATAGAACATTTCCAGGAAATGCTATGTAACCATGTTAACCTATTCTAAGACCCCCAAGTATTGGAATAATTGGAATTCATAGCATGTACACTGATCTACCCTTACTACAAAATACCACAACAACTACCAACATTCAAAAAAGCAACACCATATAATATAAACTGTGAGAACCTTCAATTACTACAATGTTTTATTTAATTTCAATACTTACTAGTTTTTTATCTTATTAAATAATTGTAAACTATATTAAATGAAATAAAATAACATTAAACAAAAAATTAAACACTATGACAAACTAATCTACACTTCAAACACTTCAAACACAAAGCAGGATTTAAAAAATAAATACTAAATCGCTTATTACACAAAACATTAGTTTTTAAAACATATTACATATAATCTGATTTTTAAAATATGTTACACCATTTACTGTGTATATAAATATATGAAATTAAAGCACCAAACAATATTTCTAAAATTGGAAAAAGCTATATTTATAGCTTAGGGATGTAGTAAAAGATGATTCTGTGAAATAATCTATATCCAAATTGGCAATCTACAAATACATTTCATAAAAAATGCTTAAATGCAGTCATTCAAAAAATTATATATCCAGAGTACAATCCCATCCCAACTCCAGGAAGGCGCTCCAAAAACTGAAAAAATAATTTAAAAAAGAGCCTCATAAACAGAAAATCTGATGAAAGTGGTGTAAAAAATCTGGAATTTTGAAGCCATTTTCCTTACAAAAAAATATTAATGAAACACTAAATCCATGAAAAGGTTAATCTGGAACAATAATCTTAAGTACCTTAAGAGGTAAACTAAATAAGACTCCACTGCACATACCATACTATTTACAAAAACTATAAATGAAACATATTAACTTCTTGCACACAATATAAATCATAAATGTCACTAACAAGCAAACAAATTATTAATAGTAGAAAATAATATGGCTAATCTTAATAACACTTGCTAATAAATTATTAACCCATACTATAAGACATTATTTGCATTCCCAACCCCCTACGCTAACTTTAAAGAAGCCCCACATAACTGAAAACTATTGGCAAGAAAGTAAATGTTAATTTTGCTACTTGAAACAGAGATCCACCACCCTTGCCAGCAGTCATTCAAAAACAAGTGAAAAAAGACTAAAAATAGAGTTAAGGGTAAAACAAAGTGGTGGCAAAATTAAAATCACAAGTATTGGCAAACCCAGCAGGCATTGCTTTTGGAACTTTTTGTCTTTGCTAATGAGTTTTGACAATTCCCTATGCTATGCAGCATAAGTAAAGAATACAAATAGGTGGTATGACACCACTGCAGCGTCATTTTGTAGGTGTACAACATGCATGTGCACGCCTACAAAATGATGCAAGTTCTTTTCCTATTTACAGTAAGATCAATTAATTAAAAAATATGTAGCACAAAAGCTTTTTTTTTAAAGTGCAAGCCGGGGAAACAACACAGAGATTGTGAATGGGGAAGTGTCAGGAAGGACGCTGGTGAAGGAAGCAATATAGAGTGTGTGGGCAGAGGCATAGAACACTAAAGTTGTGAGGGGCGAGAAGCAACACAGAGGGCACAGATGTCGGGAATAAACACATGGGGCACGGGTAGGGGGGAAGCAACAGGATGGGCATGAGTGGAAGGACATGGGGGCGAGTGCAACATGAAGAGGACCATGGAGAACATAGAGCTAGACAGTGTGCAGCCGGCAGAGGGAGACAGCGGGAAAACACATGCATGTTTGGGGGCTACTTAAACCAAAATAAAAAATAGTGCTTGAAAAGACACAATCAGTACATCAATGATCTTGGGGTGGGAGAAACACAAGAAGTGGAATGAAAGCCCGCAAACGCTAACAAATGAAATGTAAGCAAATTAGACTGACAGTAAAACCTACCAATGGTAGGCAACGGTTGGGCAATAAGCCCCTTGGAAGCTGAGCTGAAAGTAGAAGTTTTTGCCAACAGGCATTTTGTGCTTTCTGGTAGGGGAGACTCTCAATAAAAAAAAATTAACGGAACACTATTTAAAAAATGTGCATATTTTTTATATGATAAATCTGTTAAATCTATTATTTTAAAGTTACTATTATTTTCCTTAGCATTCAAAGTCTATACGTTTTCCTCAAATATAGCATGAATATGGTATTGTCTTTATATAATATTCCTATACCTTAGATTTTTTATTCATTCTACTGAATATTTTAATATTGTAAACAAACAATATAGTTTTATATAAATAGAGAGAGAGAGCGACTCCATTATGCGGCCATGCTGGGGCTCAACTACCTTACATCAGTTCGGGGTAGGAGGAGGTCGCTCTGCCTCATAAATGAATCAACCGGCATTCCAGGTTTTAATGACTGGTGTGGTTTCTTTGTGACATGTTTTGGCGCAACCAGGGATTTTGGCAAAGGCACTAGTTGCATCAAAATACGTCAAGACTAAATCACACCGGTGTTTTTAGATAGGTAGATTGATAGATAGATAGATAGATAGATAGATAGATAGATAGATAGATAGATAGATAGATAGATAGATAGATAGATAGATAGATAGATAGATAGATAGATAGGAAATACCTTTCGTGTTTTGCTAATAACTTTGGTGCCATTTGACCAATCTTCGCAAAACTATTTTTTGAAAGTGCTACTTTTTGTCTAGCTTGCACATCAAACATTTCGTAGCGATCAAGCGGAGGCAAAGAAAACCGTGGAGAACCCAAAATGCAAAATCCCAAAGCATTTTCCTTAGACTTTATTGAATAGCGCTTCCGCAAAAAATGCTGAACGGAACCCATGAAATAGATCTTGGTCCAGAAAGCCTGCTTTTTGTGATTTGGTGTAGTTTGTGAGGTATTCAGTCTCAACAATATTTGTATATCTGGATGGTTGGGTTTAAGGGACTCTCACAAGAGTACCTCGAACCCAATTTCTGAAAAAACTGTGTTCTGATTGGCCCAGGTTTTTTTTTTTGCCCTTGGGCCATCTCGTTCCCACAGACGTTAGACTCCTGTGGGATGAAGTGCTCTAACTGGTTGCTAGCAAGATGAAGAAAAATTTTGCTGACAGCTATTACGTGACTTAGGGATTTAGTCCCCTGTCCTACAATTTAAAAAAATATATATATAAAGGGTGATTTGTGGGTATACCCTCCCCCTAGCCATTGTGGGGGTCCCCACAATACAAAAAACTGTTGTTTTTGCCATCATCCTGTGTGAGTGGGGAGGGGTTCGGGAGTCAGGTCATCCTCCCTGAGCCGGTTTGGGCTCCGGGGACCCCATCCTCTGGGCTGAATAGTAATGAAGGGGAGATGGGCCACAAACCCCTCCCCATGCCTCTATGAGTCCCGGGGGGTCCCATTCCCCTGGGCCCGACTCCACTAAGTGTGTCCCGAGAAGCCCACTCCGGAGACACAGTTGCCTTGTCCTCAGGAGTAAGTGCAGAGATGTGTTTGCTCCCATCTGGCCGGAGCTGCGAAAATGCTTCTGCCGGTGGCACAAAATATTTGTTTCCCTGCCTGCACTCCAGAGGGCAGGGAAACATAGATTGGTTCAGCCCAACAGGAGCAGAAGAAAATGCCTGCTCCTGCCAGGAGGGAGCAATGCCAGCTCCCACTGCACCCAGGATGGGTGCATGCAGGGAGCCAGAAGGGTTGTGGAGTCCCTGAGGCTCCTCCGCCTGGCATGCGCCCCCCTCTCCCCTTTTTTGAGATATTGGCCCCAGGGGGTGGGATCCCTGGGGTCTTATTGAGGCTTGGGGAGGGTAGCCACATACCCCACCCCTTTTTTGATAAAACTTTGCCCTGGGGATGGGGTTCTCAGGGCCTTAACATGCTTGGAAGGGCTGCGTGGCCCCCTACCCTTTTTTAAAGTACTCGCCTGCGGGCTGGGGTCCCTGGGCATCAGGAGGTTTGCAAAGAGGCGCCACACGTCCCCTCCCCCTTTTGTAAAAAGAAGGCCCCCATGGGATGAGGTCTCCAGGGGCCCAAAGTGGCACGGTAAGGGGGCTGCGTGTCCAGCTCCGATTTATAATAAAAGAAGACCCGGGGGGTGTGGTGCCGCGGTACCATAGGTGCACGGGGAGAGGGTCCACATACCCCTTCACCATAAAATATATGTTTTAGCCTGGGAGTTGGGGTTCACGGCCCCCTTGTGGCTTGGGAAGGATTCTGTACAACCCCCTACCTTTTGCATATATCTTTTGCTCCTGGTGGATGGGTTCCCAGGGCCACCATTGGCATGGGGAAGGGCCTATGTGCCCTCCTCCTCTTCATTTTTTAAAAAGGCCCGAGGGTGGAATCCCTGGGACACAAAATGGACCAGGGTGGGGGCAATGTGCCTCTCTCCCCCCTAAAAAAGCCCCAGGGGGTGCGTTCCACAGGGTCGGAAGATGCTTGGGAACCAAGTCTGCACCAATGAGGTGGATGCAGGCCCTGCTGTCCACCCCACGCCGCTCAAGGCCAAAGGCCGTGCACAGCAGGGGGTGGGCGTTACGTCTCGTAATAAAGAATTACTTTACGTTAAAAAAAACTAGAAATTTACTGGGAAACAGACCAAATCAAGGGCTAAAGCAAGGTTATAGTGAAGTGAAAATTTCAGTGACAATGTTACGCTTTAATGTAAAAAACTACTGAAATTTATCTGGTTCACTTATATCAAGTAACTATAACTCGTGCCTTCAGGTATCAATAAGTCGCGCACTGCCATACGCTGCTAGTTACCAAACATATTACTTCACTCTTGAAAAGTTCTATGACATGTTTGATAACATCATTGCAACATTTGCAATGACATCACTGATGATAAAACTGCATGGCAGGGGTGCAAGTTATGGTTGCGGAGGACATGAGTTATAGATAACTATAATTGGTGAATTTTAGTTTTCTGTTTTAGTTTAAAACGTTATGTTGCCACTGAAATCTTCACCTAACTATAATGCCACTTTAACCATTGTGTTTTTATAGATATATAGATAGATAGATAGATATTGAATGTGTTTCAACTTAAAATTGTAAGTTATTGTCCATACACATTACTTCACTAATATATTTACTAATATTCAGTTACATATTTAGTAAATCCAGGGTAACTATCCTTGTCAAAACTACTTACATTTGTATAATGTCATATTTACTATGCTAAACACAGTACTACTAACACTTAAACAAGTGTATTTATTCAAGATTGTCAGATGTACTGTAGAGTATTTAAATTTTGAGGATGCAAGTAAGAATTGCTATTCTAACTCCATTGCTACTAACACTGAGGAAACAACAAAAAAATTAGGGGATCAGATTTACTTTTCTGCCTCCATTCCTGCTTGAACTGGGAAACAACGCACACTTAGCGGCATTGGATTTACTAGTCATCCATGCCTACTGGCATTGGGGAAACAATTTAAATTTAGGGGGGTCATATTTATTCCTCTAACTCCTGGTAGATTATCGAGCTGTATCAGGGTTACGAGTGCATTGAAAATTCTATAGATCCTCGCTTGAGAGTCAGGGTGTGGAATTTCAAATTACTTTATTATGCACCTACTTACAGAAAAACTGTACTTATGTGGGAGCATCAACCAAATATTTGAAGGATGGCTGGTCTGTTCAGGAGAATTCATGTTGTACCATATATTTTCTCGATATACTGCTTTTGGAATTTGGAATAACAGAAGGGCAAGTCACTTATTTAGGCCATAGTATTTAAAGGAAGAGAAGAAAGCCATTCCTTGCTCTTCAAAGAATCCAGCAGTTGCTGTAAAACAGTCTTTATTACTTGACCTGTGGACTTCAGGGTTTTCCGACTTGCTTAACTAAGGGAACTCCTCATTTTATGACATTTGTGCACACAAACTGCAGGAAAGCAGAAAGGCTCTTTAAATAGAACTAGAGTCGGGTTGAGTAATGATTAGCAGGTTAGTCAAGCTGAAGATGGCTTTAGAAATGAGCATTCTTTTAGAGGCAGGGTTGTCTTTGTTAATCCTCAAAAATTCTTTGAATGCTCTATTGCGTCATAACAATACAGTAACACATGCATGCTTAAGGGTTTGTTGAGTGTCGTCTCTTTCATTGTTAAAACAGTAGTTTCTGTGACTGTTTCGTCTGGAGTTTTTTTAGTTTTTTTTAACAAACTTTATTGAGGAACCTTGACATCGTGACAATGTAGAAATTATCACAAAAAGGTCTTTTTCTTTTTGGTCCTCATTTTGAGGCGTACATAAACAGTACAGTGCATGAAATCATTATACAGTGGTACATATAATGTAGCTGGAGAGGAACTGTAATTACTTATAAATGCAGATAACAGTTTCCTAATACAACGCTGCAATCATATTCAAGCGTTTCGTCTGGAGTTTCAATAAGGATATTATCTGCGATCTTCTCATTTTGAAAGAAGAGATTGCATGGGGACAGTATTTGGTTCCACAATTCAGGCTGGTCTGAAAGAGGGATTTAGTGTATTTCATTGTGAATCTTTCAGTTTACCCGGGTAGCTGATTTAATATTTCATTAGAGAGTGGAGTGGAGAGGTGTGGCTCACTGGTTAGAGGCGGCAGACCTGTAAGCAGAGAACGGCCCGGGACCAGGATTCAATTCCCGACGCGGCAGGGTCTTGGACCAGGGTCAACGGACTCGATAATTCTCGCCTCAGTGCCTACTCTAACCAGGGAACACACTCGGTAACTCTGGGCATTAAGCTTGCCTCATCTCTACAACGGCCCCCCACAGACGCCAGGGATGCCTGGTTTCACCCTGGAGATACCCAGAAAGGGAGCATCTCACAGGGAAAACCAGGACGGGTTCCCCAGCGGTCTACAGCGCCAGGACAGTCGGGTAGAGTAACAGTGCGCTTTACAAGTATCCCACATTTACATGACTTACAACACCAAACTAAACTTTGTACCTACTTTAAAGACGGGCCGCAATGTGTCCTTTGCCATAAAAACAGACGTCATGTGTTCGGCCTTCAGTGTTCCTTCCAGACCATTAAGAAAGTGGTAGAAACGGTGCTCCTGACAGCTGAGCTACCTCACTTTTTGGCATCGCGATAACCAATCGGACAGATGTGAAGCTTGTAGATTTAGCATTGGACCGGTTGCACAATTTAGAATGTCCAATCCACCATCCTTTCCAGTGGTGCCACTTCTACGGAAGTCCACCTTGTTAACCATGGTGATTTTCCACAGAACACCCTGGAAATATTTGTGATAGCTAGTAGAAAACACCTATTTCAGGCCTGGCAGCTGAGCTACCTCACTTTTTTAGCATCGCGATAACCAATCAGACAGATGTGAAGCTTGTAGATTCAGCATTGGACCGGTTGCACAATTTAGAATATCCAATCCACCATCCTTTCCAGTGGTGCCACTTTTACAGAAGTTCACCTTGTTTACCATGTTGATTATCCACAGAACACCCTTGAAATATTTGTGATAGCTAGTAGAAAACACCTATTTCAGGCCACATCTTTGTGAGTCTTTATAGTTGTCACAGTTGTTCAAAACTGTTGTCAGGGCACGGTGGACCAACTGCCTTGGAGAGTTTTTCTTTTGGACACCTGAGCTGTTCCAGTGGGAGCCACCTTGAAGTAAGAGCCACACCTTGAATGCTTGATTACTACTTCTAAGGATGCTGGATTCACCTGACAAAGGATGAGTAGTCCCCTTAGACATACCCCCTTAAAAAATAATGTAATTTCATATGCTATTAAAAAAGGTCATGTATTCAATTAATAAAGGTTTTGGCGTCAGATAAGTTATACATATTAGCTTTGCCTTATTTACTGTTGCCAAACAGAACCACCAAACAATAATATTGTGATGTAATGAAGACACTGGCATTACAGGGCCTGAAAAACAGGTCCATTCACAAATCTCTACCTACAAAACTAACAGTGGGTTAGTTATTACGTAGGTTTCTGACCACAGCATTCCACAGTCTGCTGAGGAAAGAAGCCTGTTGTGACCTGTTAGCAATGGGCTGCCACACCTCCGTAAATTATCTTTTTGACTTCAAGACACACTGTTGAGTAGCGTGCAAACTTCACACATTTTGCACACCCATCGTATGGATACATGTCGATAAAACATGTGGGCGCTTGACATTCTTTCTACCCACCTACTGTAAGTCAGACAATTTTAGAACTTTCCAAAGACTTAAATCCCAAGGCAAACCGATAACCTATTTATTTTGCTTCTTATGCGTTACTAGCACTAAGGTATTGTGTACTTAAGTATTTGTTGGATACGTCAGTACTGGAAAAACATTTACCAAGCCAAGACAGATAGCAAATAACCAACACAAACTATTAAGGAATGGAAACATACAGGCTGAAAAGTGTTATTGTAATGGCTGGTGTGATACCGTTACTCCATACCCGTCAACTCAACCGCATTTTGTGGGTGTTGCACTCTTTCTACTTGTATTCATCTCCCTAACAAACAAAATGCCTCTATGGACTTTAATGGAGTCTCCAGCTTTTCATACCTCTATCACCCACCAAAAAAGTGTTCATTCCCCATTGACCTAAATGGGATCATCTCAAAAACACTTGGGGCATCATAAGGATGGCGGGCAGACTTTGTCCGCCCGCCATCCTGACGGAAAATGGGACCGCTCGCCATATGTGTAGCGGTCCCATGGGGGAGATTAGGATGCGCCCGCCACACTGGCGGGCGCATCACACATTTTTAACATTGCGGCAGGCGGTGTTTTCAGCAGCACCCACCGCAATGGTAAAAATGCATGTTGTGCGTTTGCATGCACAAAGTGGCAGGCACCGCACTGTTCCTGCCACATTGTACATGCAAATGCAGGGGGGTACAATAGGTCCCCCCCCATGTGCACCCCCTAAACCCCAACTACCTGGGGGTCTGCAACGGGCCCCCAATTGTGAACTCTGCATGCTCCACAGAAAGGCTGCTCTTCGCCTGCATACTAATATGGATGGCGTTGTCTAGCAGACACCGGCGCCACCATATTAAACCCTTTTTCACCCGGTCAACGAGTCAACAGGGCGGGAAAGCGGCGGACGGTCTTTCCGTCTGCCGGGGTACCCCCGCCATACTGATATGGTGGGGGAAATGGGTGGCGGGCAGGGTAGGATGTAGGGCGGATAGCCACCGCCATGCGTGCGGTGGCAATCTGCCCTACATCCTAATGGACCCCTTGATGTCACCTGTATTTATGAGGCAAAGGGTCGATATTTTGCAAACAATCGCTTTCTGATTCTTTCTGAATGTTTATGCTGTCTGAACTTTGAAAAGTTTTGCACTGCTTTTCTAACTACCTTGCGTTAGTTTGTGGTGTTCTCCCTACAAGACAGGTAAGGTTTACACGGTCACCTTCCACAGAGGTAGGGCTTCCGAAATTACGTTTTAATTGTGGAGCCAGTCCTACACATTTTTTGAGTAGAGTCACAACTGCTTGATGGTGTTACCCATGGCAAAGTGGATGGTTAACTCTGCCATCGTGAATGCCACCCTTCTGGGTACCCTTTTTTTAAAACATTTTTTTAAATTATTTTTGATTAGGACATGCATGTTCTTGTAATACAATGTAATGTTTTATAAGAATAAAAATAAATCAAATAATGTTATGTTCACAAATAATTTATTAAAAATGAAATTCTCACAATCTATCCAGGATTGACGGATTCTTAAATATATTAAAATATATTTATATATACATACAATACTTATATAAAATATAAAAATAGTTATTAACAGTATAAAATGAACACCAATAAGTTATGAATAAATAACAATTCGGTATAAATAAACTTCAAATCAATTAAAGTATTACACTTACATTATACTGAAGGCTAAAAATCTTTTAACAAATGCTCAGAAAAAGCAGACCTGATGTATTTAGCAAATCATTATTTGTATTAGCAGTTTCCAATAAGTAGGAGCAGAACGTTACAGAAAACACAGTGTTTGAAGTCCTACATTTTTTTGCGAAAGTGGTCGTAATGGAATATATGTTTACTTGACACTTGTTGGATTAAACTCTAAAAAAAATACGTGCCAAAAAATGTGAATGTTGATTTTGAATTAATTCTCCAGTTAGTAGAGAAACAAGCACATTGTTTTAGAATGAGATTTTTCATTTGTTGACTGAATGTATATACACTACTTTTTTTAAGCAGCAAAATGGAATGAAATGGAACATAACTTTTCCTATTACATTTTTAAAAGGATTAAAACTATTTCCTTTTGAGAAAATTATGAGTAACATCAAACCATAGATTTTACATTGACCTTTAGTTATGTTATTAGAAAATGACATATTGCTCAGAAAAACAATCATGTGAGCTATAGAATTGTCATATTAAAGTACATATACTGCACACTATCCCATTTAAAACTTTCCTTTGGTATATGTAATTTTCTAATATGTCTGGGGTTCTGTCTTGATACTGTGGAAACTTGTTTAAAAAATGCACTTCACCAGTTCATAAAAGGTCACTCAGGGTGACTTCTTGTACGGAAAATCTGCCTTGGTTATAACTTACTTTTTTGTTCTATTGGTCTCATACTTTCATGAAGAAAAACAGACAAATGTAAACAGGACTTTCAGTTTTTGAACTGCTCTGTCTCTTGATATTGCAACATGTCTACATGCAGCAATCTTCCAAATGCAGCCATTATAGAAAACACAATGGCTGTGATTTGCATTTACCTTGTATAAACCAGGTGACTAAGACAGTATTCATGAAGTCTGACTAACAGATTATTTGATTAAACCTGTGCTGAATGGTCCTCATATTTTCCATGGCAAACTTATATAAAAGGTTGTCCCTGTTGTTTTCCCCTTTCTGTTTGTTGATATTGATACTGAAGCCAATTTCATCTTACATTCTAAGTACAAAACCAAATCTATTTATATCATAAGTCATGGAGTAGTGTATGATTGAATTTGAATCATTACGTCATCATAGATAATCTTATTAAGTGCATTAATTGCCCAGTCAAAATGGTCAATATATGATTTAACATTCTATTCTATTAGGGTGGTGATAACACATTGTAGATCCCATTCTGTTTGGGGACTGAGTTCTTGTGTGATCATATCATCATCACACAATAAATATTGTCCTACACAAAATTTCTAGTGCAAGAATGTCTTTATCAAATAAAACAATCCCTGAAGAAGATATATCCATAAGGATTCTGCTATTAACACATTACGGATCCTCGGCTAATACTTTTTTAAACAGACTAAAACCTCTGCACTTTCAGTCCTATTTAGGAAGGTCCTGTAAAAGGACATAAAGGCATGAGTGATCGATGGAATGACTAGAGGTGACATTTTGTTGTTCCAGTCCCCTACAGAATGAAAGATAGTACCTGACGAGTACAAGCAATAGTCCGCATCTTGTTCCGTATCTTGGCAACAAGGTCTGAGAAGAATTACTCTGAAAATATTTAAAATATTACTATGCACAGTAACACTTCCTAACAAGAATGTCCTCAAATGGTGTCAGAGTCAATTCTCCTGCACTGTTGTAGTGCATGAGTACCAAGGGTTCATAGCTAGCAGGAACACAACAGGGACCCGGAGTAGCACCATTGGACAAGTGGTGCATCCGGGACTTGATCTGTGCATGCATGCTTGCCGATTTGTAGTTATGAGGGCAAGACCCCTCACAAAAGAACATGGTATAGCTCTCTGGAGCAATGACCCAATCCGTCCAGCCAATCTCTTTAAAAGAGACATGTAAAGATTTGCGGCAACAATTCTTCTCATTTTTCTTGCAGTCCTCTTGATCTTGTTTTGGGAGCTCCCTGGTCTTTCTCGCCCTGGATTTGCTAGCCTCCTGAGTTTCCACTTCCAATATCAAAGAGTCAGTCCACTTTTTGTAATGGTTCACATCTGAAACAAGTGGAAAATCAGAGACCAACATTAATTTGAGCTGCAAACGTTCTTCGGAGCTTGCGACCCACTGCTGGACAGCCTTCACAACGTTTAGATTTAAAGTTCCGGCTTCAAAAGGCTTGGAATCCAGAAGTTTGAGCTCTGGTTCACAGTTTGCCTCGCTTGAGTCTGTCACCTTATAAATATTCACCATTGGTGGTGGTCGGTAGTGTTTTCTGGCAACGCTTTGGGCAGAAAGGAAATGCTTTTGCAACTGAAGCTCGGCCCTCAAGACGCTCAGCCCTTGGTGGAACACCAGAGATCTGGAAAATACAAGGTTGACCGCGTGACTGTGTTTTTCTTGCTTCTGATGTTTGTCTATTGTCTTGATCTTCAGAGTCACTATAAGAAAGAAATAGAAGTTATATAAAATCCACCTGTAAACACACATATACAATACAGATTTGGAGAAGGCAAGATGTAACTGGTAATGATAAACAAATGAAACAGATGCAGCCATTTCTTTTTTTATCTCGGCTTAACTTTTACACGGTCTTAAAGATTTTGTTTTTGCTATTAACCAAAAATTATGTAAAGGACATTGAGGCTTTGTTACAGTTATACTATTGTCACCTATAGTGTTCATATGCAGAAAGATCATACTACTCTTTGTGGACTACATCCATATGGTTCCTCACTGAACACTGTCATAGTCCTATATTAGAAATATTCCCATTAAACTTCATAAAATCTAGTCATTAAAATGTAGTTGTGCTGTAATTTGCAACACCACCCGGCATATTTGTGAGAACTTTTAACAGGTTCAAACATTAATATATCTCATAATGAGAGCCAAGACAAATACCTTCTTTCAGTGTGAATTCCTAAAACTGCCATTAACCAAACACAAGAAGGAAAAGGGTGAAAACTTATCTGCCATCCAAAAATATCTATAAAGAGCCAAGTCACTAAATTGTTTCTGCACTTCAACGCAAGAAGTCTGAACACCAAGCGATCCCCATTTCAAAGGAAAGTGGTATTTTGAAAATTACCAGCACTCTGATTACATATGCACTTTCAAAATGGTGGCAAAATGAATGTGAGATTTCATGGTTTTATAGCGAATATGTTCTCTCACTACAGCCTCAGTCTGAGTAATGGAATACCAAGATTGGATGTAAATAACATCAGTTACAAGCCTGCTTGTCTAAATTCTGCTTAATGCTGCACACCCATGGATTTTCCTTGCACAAATTTGTTCAGATATAACCCAAAGGTATTGAAGTATGGGAAAGAGGTCTGCAATGGAAAAAATAATTGGTTCCAAATTTTGCTCTTCGGCTGATTCAGGCCCCGAGTACGAGATTAGCGGTCCGACTGCTGTTGTCGCGGTCAGGAGAACACCACCAAGCCTGTGGCTTCTCTACCTCCGTATTCCGAGTTGACTGCCAGGCTGGCAGTGTCTTCCGACAGCGGTCTTGGGGCGGCGGCATGTTTTGGATCACAGTCGTGGGTACACTGTTACCATGCAGCATGTCACGCATGCCACACTGTGCATGCACAACAGTGCGTCACAGGGGGGCACAACATGTGCCCCCAGCCACAATGCCCAATGGGTGAAAATGCATGGGCCCCCTCCTTGCCTTTATGCCAACCTTTTTATGGCGGGATCCCCGACATGTATAGGTTGTTGGAAAGGCAACTCGTAATATGCCCAGCGGTGCAGCCATCGACACCGCCTCAATTCTTTGCCGCTTTACGCACCGCTGTGGGATCCAGGATCCTTGTGGTGGCAGAGGTCTTGTATCAGGTTGGTTGCAGTCTGACCACCACACTCGTAATACGGTGGTCAGACCACCGAGGCTGCGGCAGTCCACCGCCACCGCGAGTACGGCAGCCTTGGGACCACATACTTGTAATCAGGCCCTTAGAGCTGAGTGTAAGCTGAATTAATTTGAAAGTCTGCATTTGGAGTTACTGGCAGCAATTCTCAGGGCCACACCAGTAAAAAGGCAAGAGTAACACAGACAAAACCGGGACAAATAACATCATGTTTCTATGTTTTACACCAAACTATGAATCAAGCTCAAAACTTGAAAAACACTTGGGACGAAGTATTTCTGCTGGTTTGTTGCTACTCCAGCTTTGGCACTGTTTTTTTTTAAATATGTTTGCATGGTCATTTAGACGGAGGTGACAGTGCTAGAACAGGTGCAAACAACAGGTGCATACAGCAATTTTAGACCAAAATCACTTTTCACCACAAACTTAATTTAAAAACTTAGGACAATTTTGTATAGTCAATTCGTGGATCGGTGTGCTGGAGGGAGGGGTATAATTTCTTGTCAGTCGTTAGGGACACTCAGATCAAACAACAAAGCAGCAGCTGGCTTACTTAGACACAACAACCAAAAGGTTAGCTGCTCTGGAATGACATTGCAAAGAATTTGAAATGAGTTACCGACTTTAAAAAACGACCGAACATGAAACAAATTCTTCTGGTTTTAAATCCTGTTTGTTTTCGTCTTTGCTCACCCAGAGGCCCTTGTTCCTCAGAGCCTTGTCTTTTCTCTCTGAACCGTTTTCTACTCCTTCATCTTATGACTCCACATCACTGTTGCAACATCCGGCATGTTACAGTGTTTAGGAGATGGTGTCGTTTATTGCTCTCCTAAATAAACATATAAATCAAGAAAGAATCTTGGCAAGGAGAGGGGTTGCCTTTTGTCTCAGACAAACGTCTGCTTCAGCTGCCACTAAATATGCTGAACTATGACATGGTTATTGCCAACCTCTAGAAGCTCATTATTAACCTGTGTGGACCTGCCCAACTTTTAGCAGCACGGAGCTGCGTCTAGAGCACTTTACTGAGCTGCTGTGTGTGCCTGGTAACAAGCACAAAGACTAAGTCATGGCCTGGCACCCTTGCACTTTCTCATGCCTGTGTCCACCCTTGAGGGTTTCCGTACTAAAAATAAAACCACTGAAAAGCCAAAAGGGCTGACATACATTTATGGTTAAATGCTAGCCCTTTTGGGTTTGGCAATGCTTGTTAGCTGGAAGGATGAGATGGAGGCATAAAGCAGCTTAACAGCAGCACTGGTTATTTGTATCCTTCCCTGGACCTACAGAAGATTATGACGCTCAGAAGCAGGGTGAAAAGGAGTCACCATGCGGCACGCTCAAACTTTTGAGAGCTCCTCACGCTGAGATAATTTGTGGCTGAACTCAAGGTTTCGTCAGTCTGGAGGTCAGGCAATCTGATGTAAAAAGTACAATGGGGGTGGGGCAGCCATCTTTAGGTCAGGCTCAGACTTGAGTCTAATGAACTTCCTGGCTGCGGCCGGAATTCTGCGACTGTGCGGCACATTCCAATCGCGGGTACGGTCATCAGCACACGAGCACTGTGTGCCATGACGGCTCCTGGCCATCATCAGCATGGAAGGGGTTAAAACAGCTGGAAAACTATTGTCACCCAACTCAATGGCACTCATTTTATTGACCTCAGAAGGATTACAAGATGAGTGGACCTGCTGGGATTTGAACCTGCGACCACGAGGTTTAACACAGGCCCTACAGGGGACGCATTAGTCCATTAAGCCACCAGACTCAGAAAGATGTAAAACAGTCTCAGATATAACCCAATGGAAGCTAATGTCACACCTAAACAATCAGCGGAATGCCAACAGAAAGAAGGTGAAACTAAATACTCCCTTGAGCTCATTCAGGATGTCCTTGCATGCCATAAATCGAGCCCCTGCCATGTTCAGTTAGCCAATGGCATGCAATCGTGAACGGCTGTATACAAAGAAAGCAGGAACATGAGCAATGGGGTGCATTTGTGCATGGCACACCATAACGTATATATATATATATATATATATATCCGAAGCAACACTCCAAACCACTTCCAGCACACTCGCTGGCGAAGAAGGAGAACGGACCACTCCAAAATGAGGCAAGTTCTTATTTATTAACCAAGTTTTTCCAGCAGGTACAGAGTACCGGATGCGCCGTGGTGAGCCTTCCTGAAGCGCTTGGCGCATTGCTCTTGAAAATTTACTAACGGTTAGCCTTAACCGTGGGAGGTGCTCCGCCTCGTCAGGCGGCTGGAATTCGGCACCTGGCGAGGACTGTGGTGAGGATACATATCCTTGCATGCCAGCGCGACACATCATTAAAACTACAAGCTCACAGCTTGCCCCCCAGGTTCCTACTCAAGGCAACAAACCAGATGACTGATATAGCACAAAGAAGCACAACCTACTCAAGGACTACTAACATACTCACCCTATGACTACAGTTACCAGCATTCCTGGCAACACAGCATCGTGAGCCACACCCACTCAGGGCGGACCAGATTTAAATAAATTGCATTTAAATCACCAGGGTGAGCTGCCTGTGCCTTTGTGAAAACGTCCATGAAGAAGGGGCGTGTCTGCCCCGAAACGCGTCGGACTTCTTTTTAAACATTGTGGAGGGAGGCTGTGAGTTCTTCGGAAGCTACAGAGACTGGAGGGTCCGGATGCGCCGTGGTGAGCCTTCCTGAAGCGCTTGGCGCATTGCTCTTGAAAATTTACTAACGGTTAGCCTTAACCGTGGGAGGTGCTCCGCCTCGTCAGGCGGCTGGAATTCGGCACCTGGCGAGGACTGTGGTGAGGATACATATCCTTGCATGCCAGCGCGACACATCATTAAAACTACAAGCTCACAGCTTGCCCCCCAGGTTCCTACTCAAGGCAACAAACCAGATGACTGATATAGCACAAAGAAGCACAACCTACTCAAGGACTACTAACATACTCACCCTATGACTACAGTTACCAGCATTCCTGGCAACACAGCATCGTGAGCCACACCCACTCAGGGCGGACCAGATTTAAATAAATTGCATTTAAATCACCAGGGTGAGCTGCCTGTGCCTTTGTGAAAACGTCCATGAAGAAGGGGCGTGTCTGCCCCGAAACGCGTCGGACTTCTTTTTAAACATTGTGGAGGGAGGCTGTGAGTTCTTCGGAAGCTACAGAGACTGGAGGGTCCGGATGCGCCGTGGTGAGCCTTCCTGAAGCGCTTGGCGCATTGCTCTTGAAAATTTACTAACGGTTAGCCTTAACCGTGGGAGGTGCTCCGCCTCGTCAGGCGGCTGGAATTCGGCACCTGGCGAGGACTGTGGTGAGGATACATATCCTTGCATGCCAGCGCGACACATCATTAAAACTACAAGCTCACAGCTTGCCCCCCAGGTTCCTACTCAAGGCAACAAACCAGATGACTGATATAGCACAAAGAAGCACAACCTACTCAAGGACTACTAACATACTCACCCTATGACTACAGTTACCAGCATTCCTGGCAACACAGCATCGTGAGCCACACCCACTCAGGGCGGACCAGATTTAAATAAATTGCATTTAAATCACCAGGGTGAGCTGCCTGTGCCTTTGTGAAAACGTCCATGAAGAAGGGGCGTGTCTGCCCCGAAACGCGTCGGACTTCTTTTTAACCATTGTGGAGGGAGGCTGTGAGTTCTTCGGAAGCTACAGAGACTGGAGGGTCCGGATGCGCCGTGGTGAGCCTTCCTGAAGCGCTTGGCGCATTGCTCTTGAGAATATATATATATATATATATATATATAGAAGTGCTGGTACTCTCCAATTAAAAGTATGTCATTTCTCTTGAGAAGTACCGGTACTCTCCCTCCCAAAATAAAAGTGCCGGTAGTCAGCACTGGCCCATTTAAAGCAATATATATATATATATAATGGCGGTGGTGCAGGGCGTTATTACAACTAAATAAAGTATTGCACCGAATTTTGGGCCTGCGTCCGTTTGTCCGGAGTGAAAGAAGTCAAGAGAACGGGAAAATCAGCATATATATATATATATATATATATATATATATATATATATATATATATATATATAGAGAGAGAGAGAGAGAGAGAGAGAGAGAGAGAGAGAGAGAGAGAGAGAGAGAGAGAGAGTTTGTGTATGTCTTAGATTATACCACACATACAAAATTAGCTATTCTGTGTTTGTTTGAGTCCAATAAGGGAGATGTATTTGGGAGTAGGAGAGGTCCTACGTACTTGGATTTCCAGAGCCACTACAAAATAAACGTTAACCTACTCTCTATCCTGACAGCTCACATTATTAACTTGAGGGTAGATTCCACTGCTAACTTGATAGAAAGAAAGGGGTAGGCAGCATTGGGTTGCATAGGACATGGTACATTGCTTATGCGGAACAAACTGACTACATTTGCATTTGTTCAAGAGGAAGCCGCAAGAGTGTAATGTGTACACAATGTATGATTTTGGCCAGTCTGTGTATCCTTCGATGACAGATAAATCCAAACCTAATTTACATTATTGTTATCTTTCAAACACGGGCATCTCCTTTACCATTTCTGACGTGCGTCTGCGATTTATGCACATCAAATTTGTGAAAATGTCTCTTTGTATGTGCTCTATCGTCAAACCACGATTAATCAAGATATGTTTTTTTAAAAATACGCAATCCATTACCAGTGTACCCTAACATCCCTAAAATCAGGCACCAAGATGCTAATTATCATTTGGTGGATTTTGAGCAAACATTGTCGAAGTTATGGGCAAAAGAAAAACGTTATTTTCTGTCTACTCTAGACAGTGCAATAAATCCTTAACCAGGGCTTTAAGTGGGCCGGGTCTCACCGTGTCTGAGCACCAGCAGTTTTTAATGGGGACCTTGAAACGGGTCTCTATCGGGCTCTTTTTTATGCCCTGCCACAGATGGTCCATTTTTTTCCAGACTGCAGGCACATTGATGTGCGCTGCTCACTTCTCACTAGTGGAGAAGTTACGGCATGACGTCACGGCATGTAAGCGTTGTAGGGGAAGGGAAATCCTTTAAAGAGAGTTATTTTCTCTCTGGATTTCCCTTCTCTTTTTGAGACTCAGGAGCAGCAACGTTGTGGTGGTGTCACCAGGGCTTTAAGTGGAAGCTTTTTCAATATTATATACAAGCTGTAGTTGCTGCTTATTTATCTTATGTAATGAACAACCATTGACAAAGCCAATAGTCCTGACTGGTTGTAGGTATGATGTTACTTGTTGTATCATATATCTGGATGCAATGACATAAACAGCTAAATACAAGTCGGGCGGCACACTATTCTAAGCACAGATTTTTAGCGTAAGTGTTTTTTTAGCCACACCCTTAATTACACTGTCCACGCCCCTTTGAGGGACCCCCCAGTTTTTTCATCCCACTTAAAGCCCTGGCCTTAACTATAATACATTTATGTTTATTAATGTGACTCCTTATATCAGCATTCATTCCATTTCTAAGCACTAGCGCTTTCGGCAGATACAGGAAAGAGAGCTGTTGGGGTAATGTGCAGAGGATCACACAGTAGTCACCTAGAGAAGTTCAGGGTGCGTCCCGTAGGTGGATGCTATATAGGCAAAAACGTACCCACAAGACTACAACACCCTTATTTGCCAACTTCATTGTGAGAACCTCCGGATGATGAAAGGCTGAGCCCGCTCAGCTAGTAAGCAGAACTGTAACTTGCAGATTCGCACAGTTCTTTTCGTTGAGTGTGCGCCCGCTGAGATTTCTCACTAGTGTCCCATTACCAAAGGTATTCGGTGTGTTCAAGCTTCTCGGAGATAACAAGAAAAGCCTGGGAGTGAACTGACACCAGTATGAATAGAAAGCGGATTTGAATCATGGCTTGCTCTCTTAGTCAGTGTGATCGTCTGCAAAGAGTGTCATCTCCATCACAGGACAAAGTCGGAAGTGCTAAGAAAGAGGCTGAAATCAGATAATAAGCCACGCTGTGGAGTCGGTTATTCTTTAAAGTCGGTGAGCGCCAAGAGGTAATGCAGTTTGCATTAAGGCGCTGTATACATTAATCATCATCATGAATTTAACTAAAGTTAGACTTACATTTGGGAGTGAGGAGGTGGACTCTCGTCTCTGCGGCTGTCAGCATGTTCTCTTCCCCTCGGCTGGCGTTGCCTTTCAGCTCCAGCAGCTTCTCCTGGTAAATGGCGTACATCCTCTGTAGCGCCTCCTTGTCCAGCCTCTGGGGGGTGGGCGGGGGTCTGTGCAGCCCCAGCCGCTCCAGGATTCCCCTCTTCACCGCCTCCAGCTGTATCCTCTTCTCCTGCTCCCCCAGGGGCCGCAGCTCCACCGCAGTCAGGAGGACGAGGAGGGCCAGGCAGGCCTCGGAGCAGTGCCTGGCGCCCTGGGCTGAGCGCCGCATGGTGCGCTGCGATGCGGGACTGCCCGAGCGAGGCGCTATGCACGCCAGACTCAGCGCCCCGGGAATGAATGGAAGCCTCCATTCTTGGCCTTATATTGAGCTGAACTTTGCTTCGCCACCCGCCCACGCACACACACGTGCAGACGTCACTCACGGTGTGAAGAAGAGGAAAAACAATACAGCGGTCCTCCCTCCCAGCCTGGCTGCTCCCGAGCTCGGGGCTGTGTGAGGCGCTTGTTTGACTTAAGATCTCCCCAGGCGGGAAAAGCCAACCGGGCTGCCCTGGCCAGTGATGCAGGAGCAGCAAAGACCAAGCCTAGCATTTATAAACTCAATAAAAGAAAGGAAGAGAGAGCAGAGAAGATGCAAACGAAAGACCAGAAGGGGCGAGCCCAAAAGTGCCCCTCGACCTGTGTGAGTCTGTGAATCGTCCACCCCATGCTCTGAATCTGAAAGTCAGGCCCGGTGCCTGACCTCTGGGAATAGAGGGGATATTGTAGCACGACGAAACTGATGGGAAAGATAATTTCATTATTAAAATAGAGAATCTAGAAAGGTTGTCGAAATTACGGAAGTGCAAACAGCCTCAGCTGAGCACGTTCACCAGACAAAGAGATAATGGTATGTAAGGAAAACCTGCATTGTTTTATGGTGAGCCCTAAAGTCCAGGGGTGTTTGGTGCTGCTGTTCTGCCTACCGCAGTCTCACCGTTACCCCTGGAAAGTCCCCCTTTTCTGCCTGATGGCTTATGATGGCGGAGGACAGCCTGGCCCAAAGCCACATTCTAGCCTCAGGCCCTTATGTAGACTTAGACAGAATATACTCTGTCGTGGAGTAAAGTACTCCAAAACCATGTCAGAGTACCTACCTGGCAAATTTAGAGATGTCCCAGCTTGTATTGGAAAGAAGCGCAGCCTTTGTCAATGCCTTGAAAGTTTGACAGATTAGTGCTGTCACCATGATAGAGCTGGACAGTAGACTTTCAAGGCTTTGTTGGTGTGTGTGCTGGAAGTCCTGGCTAAAGAGAGTGTGGCTGTGGGTAGAAAGAAGTTACCCACCATGTACTTCCCTCTTCTATCCCCCCACTATTCTTTTCGATCCGACTAACATGTCCACCGTTCAAATTGATTTCATATCTCTCTATACTAATTCACCACAAATCTCTCTGGGTTCTAGAGTAGTGTGCTACTTGCAAAAAAAGTGCTTTGACGTCTGGTTAGGGGTAGGAAGCGCTACATAAATGCAATTAGAATTACCAAAGGTGAGGCTGAATTGTTGGCTGAGACCTGAAGCAGGGGTAGTGGGGCCAGTTTCTCCTGAATACCGCAATCTGAGTCCCAAACAAGTGTCATTAGTGTTGGGGTGCATTTGAATGCACCAGATTGGATGTACCTGACCTGTTCCCCGCATCCAGCTCTGTGAGATTCAGGACAGTTGGCTGGTAACTGTGATTAATTTGTTTTTTCTTGTGTAAGAATGGTCTCCAATGGATGCTTTGGGTATAACACTAACTCTTCTCTTCCTTTGTCTTGAAAATGCTCTTCTTAAATTTTGTATAAAAATGATTGATTATCTTCTGATTCTCTTATCCATTCCTCTTATTTTAACCGTTGCAACCTTTGCTTTGTATTAAAGGAAACTGGTCTCGGAGCAGAAGAGGCCACGAGGATATACAAAAGACATAAAGGTGATGGTTGAATTACTTGCAATTTTTCTCAGCCACTGGCAATTGCTTGGAGCCAGGCGTGCAACACCCTTTGAAGTCAAAGGGCTCCAGCCCCCCCCCCGTCGTGTGTGGCAGCCCGGGAAAAGACCATTTGCATGTTATTGATGCTTTGTTGTTCCACCCCTTCTAAGAGCTCCTGTAGCTCCACTCTGCCTATTGCTTAAAGTTTCAGACCCCCTGAAATTTTTTCTTAGCTCCCCCCCCCCGAAATGTGGCTCTAGTTGCGCCTCTGCTTGGAGCTGCATTCCAGTTGATTGGTTTTTTCACCAACTATGCAATGCCATAGACAAACTAAATGCAAACAAGTCTTGGTCCTGTGCCAAAAGGACAGTCTAGCCCGACTGCCAAGCAAGGTCCCCTTTGGAACAGAACACAGTCAATCCCAGCCTGGTCTCGGCTAACTTAGTCCTCATCAGTGAGGTATACCTTGCGCCTCATCACCAAGCGCTGGAAAAATAGTGCACCCCCGCAACCCACACATTGGCGTACCTCATTTGATAACTGGGTGAGGGCGGAAAGCGTAGCACTACATGGGGAAGAGACGGCTGGACTGCGCAAGTTCCCCATAGCGCAAGACTGGGACAACACCTTGGCCGCTTATCACCAAGTGTGCCTGCAGAAAGGCATTATCTAGATCCGGGTGTGCAGTAGTCAGCTAACCCAGACACCCCTACCTTTTCTCCCATCCCTTTCATCCTCCCTCCCCCCCTTCCCCCTCCCCCCTCCCCCCTCCCACCCCTGGCTACATATCGGTCTCGCACCCCTGTACGCTCCAGACTGGACCTCGTGATCGACCTTCCTGCCTTCCCCCCCCCCACTTCCTTATTAAGCCCACTGCGTTTCACATCCATCGGCCCTCTCTACAGCCACGGTACCACACACGCCCGTTCCTGACTGTCCTGATTGAACCACACATTCCTAGTTCACCTTCACCTAATCTTTCAACCCCACAATCCCAGGTTGTTGTTCATGGTTTCCAGTTTCAAGCAAAAAATGTGAGTACCTGCTACAGATATGCCACAACTACTATTACACGATACCCCTACCTACTCATTCCCTTGGTGTAAGGTTGGAAGCCGTTTGGTATTTTCAGCAAACTGCTGTTGTTGATTTGCGGTTTAACATTTGTTCAGTACGCAATAAGAGCTAATGGCCTAGTCAAGATGTGTACGTTGCTTTGCTCTTATTCTAACATCTTTTACTTGTAACCAACATTGTGCCTATACGATTGGTAAGATGTGTAATGATGATACTATGCCAATATTATGGAGCTATTTCATGTATGTGTACGAATTGAACGTAACTCAACAAAACAACTAATAAAAGATATTCAAACAAAAAATCAGTGAGGTATACCTTGAGTCCTGTGAATCAGGGTGCACAACCAATGTCTGAGCATACGCATCAGCCTTACGGTATCACACTGCGGAAAACACTCAAGGGATCGGTGAAATGCTTGCAAATAGTCTCAAACCCTCACCCATCACCCACATTAAAAATAAATTAAAGGAGAACGGTATTTAAAACAATCTGTGTAAGAATTATTCCAGTTCATCAGGGTAAGACTCTCAGTGGCGGCTGGCACGGATCAGGGAAGCGGGAGGGCGGTTTAAAAAAGAATTTAAAAAACGTACCTGATGCCATGTCTCTTCTCCGTCCCTCCCATGGGTCCGGAACAAGAAGCATCCAGGCTCCCCTGAGCCAATGACAGCGCTGCAATGCAGTGTTGTGATGGTAGGCACCCAGGCTCCCCTGAGCCAATCATATTGCTGCAATGCAGCGTTGTGATTGGCAGGCACCCAGCCTCCCCTGAGCCAATCGAATCGCTGCATTGCAGCGTTGTGCTTAGTCTGAGTGCCATGATTTGGTGCTCCAAAAGGGGATAATGGACGGAGCTTTTGAGCAAATCAAACACTCACCCCCAGTCAACTTGGTGCTCAGCCAGAGAATGGGAGTCTGAGCAGGTTCTCCACGCAGGTTCTAATGCAGCCTGCGTGGAGAACATGCAAAGTGCGTACAAATGTTTGGCTGGCGCGAGAGGGCCGGCCAAACATTCATGCACACTTGGAGTGGGCAAATCTCTCCTCCCCCTGCTCCTCTGTCATTGGGGCAGCCTGCCTGCAAACCTGCTGCAGCAGTAAAACATAAACTGATTATCATTTTATGTTTCTTTTATTTCACTGCTACAAAGCAGTGGGGCAACCCTTCTCCAACATAGTGCAGGAACCGCTGCTGAAGACTGCGGAGCTGGCTGTATCAGAGGCCCTCTAAAAGACTCTGGCCCAGGGCCACATCCCCATTTGCCCAGGCCTTAAAACATCTCTGACTCATTAGGGTTCCCATACTTTTTCTTGTCCACTTCAGTAGACATTGTCAGCTTTGCTGCCAAAATCTGCCTAAATTGTAAAAGTGAGAGTGTCAACAAATTCTGTCACTGTGTCCACGGACTCCAATCACACTCCTCGAGCTCCATAACAAAACGCCTTTAGGAGATCGATAGATAACACCTGATCTTTCATCAAGGAGCAAGGCATCGGCTCGCGACTGACCGCGTGCCCACAAACAGCCAATGAAACAGGACGCCACTGGAAAAGGCGGGAGAGAGCGTGCGGTTGAGCAGCCAGCCGCCTTGAAGGGCGATTGGTGGATTTAATGTTGACGTCATGGCTCTGGCGGGGCGACGCAGAGTGTGGAGCTCGCGACAGGTCAGGGAGTTGCCCAGACTGACGCCTGGCGTCATAGGGAGTTCTAAAGATGCGTCACTGCGCACGTGACGGATGGCCGTTAAAGATGGCCGTTAAAAAGCGCGGGATGTGCAAGCTGCACAATGTCCGTCTTCCGGTGGTTGGCATGAGGAGCGTTTTAAAAAGTGTCAGTTGAAGCGGGAATAACGAGGGGACAGGTGAGCGTGAAAGCGTCGAAACGGGCGTCTGTGAGAAGGGTCATAAACAGGGAAGTGTTTTAATTGTGTACTTCTAGAGAATGTTATAAACGGGATTACGGAAAATAGGACTTGCACTTTATTGCTGCACCAGACAGACAGGAGGCTGAGCTCTCCCATGAAGGAACATGTGTTTAACTCTTTAGGCGAGGCCAAGGCTTTAAGTGAGATGAAAAACACTGGGGGGTCTCTGAAAGGGGGGGGGGGGATTCTTATATAATTAACGGCGTGGCTTAAAACATTTTGCTAATATTATGTGCTCAGCATAATATGCCGCTTGACTGGTATTTTGCTGCTTCTGTTATTGCCTCCACATATATGCTACAACAAGTAACATTCCGCCAACAACAAGCCAGGACTATTGGCATTGTCAAAGGTTGTTAGTTGGATAAGATAATTATACTACAAGCATGCATACAACTATGGCTTTGTTGTATATAATATTGAAAATGCTTTAGTTCTTGAACAATAGGTTGTGGCGTAATGGCTAGAGCTGCCAACTTTGGAGCTGAGGGAGCAGGTTTTAGCCTCAGCGTTGGCTTATCGCCCGTGCATACCAAAAAATATATGAATATTTCCTTGTTGGTGTTCATATAAAACACTTTGAAATTTGAAATATAGAACTGCAAAACAATGAAAGTTACATCCAAAACAGTGACATGCTGCAGTGTTAAGATTTTTTTTCAATGCTGAGAGTGAGTATAAAAATGAAGAGCTCGATAGGGACCCGTCTTGGAACCTGACTTTAAGAACTGCCGGTGCTCAGCACCAGCCAGACCCGGCCCACTTAAAGCCCTGGGCAAGGCCCAGTGCTAAATAGAATGTATATTATTATTCATGTTTTCCTGCCAAGTTACCAACTAAACCAGGCTGTTACAAGATATATGGGCTAAAATAGCACTGTATTGGAAAGAATGTACAGTAAGTTTGTTGTTACGGTTTCCTTGTATACCAGTACACTTTTACACGCATAAGCCCCTGTCGCCTGGACCCCTTCTGCTGTCCCCTACACTGCAAAGGAAAAATAAGTGTCTTTGGTCCTCCTGGGCCTCCACCTCTAAACTAGCTGCTGCCCAGAAAGCTACTACACGTTGGCCGAGTACATTCAGGACATACACATAGCTTTTGCAGCTTCTTTGTACCCCTAGAACAGAGCTTAAAGTCACTGCTAGATGTCGATGTCACGCCCTCGAGGTCTTGGACACAGCATAGCAGCTCTGATTGGCTGCTAGGGTCTACTGCCCGTCATAGAACAGCCTCTGAGGCTCCCCATGACTTATTTTAATAGTTTCGCTGCATCTGGGGTGGGATTGACATGCACCGTTCTAGACAAAAAAATCTGTAGAAATTCGGGCAGTAGGACCTGAGCCGAGACGCAAAATTATTAGGGTCGGCAGGTATGGATCAGCAGGGAGCTAACCAGGACAGACATGTGCTTATCCTTCATGTGGGCAATTTATGGCCTGGTTTGAGCCTTCCTTTAACAAACGCCTGTATTCTGGGGATTGCTGTTCTAGTTTCCCACTAATGGACAAACCAACATAATATCAGTAATTTATGCAAGGAAAACTCCGAACAAGATGTCTGGGGTCCATTCTGGTTTCTAACTTTCTCAGAGAATAATATTGGGTGTCTGTTCTTGTTTTCAGATTCTAAGGGGGCCTAAAGCATTTACATGAACACCCCTCTTTATTCAATTTTAACATGTAATTGTTGCCTCCCTTTGAGTTAATAATCCTTTAGGAATATATAAGAAAACTCTAAAATACTGCTGAAGTGCATTACAAAAGGAAAAGGTAATGGTTCTGCTGATAAAATAATGCTCGGCTGGGAATCCTATTACCTTGTCATGTATTGGCAAAAGAACAGTAGGGGCTGGCACGGATCAGTTGTGGGGGTAGGGGGGGGGGAGCGGCGGGGGGGGGGGCTTGGTGGAGGGCAGGGAGGGGAGCCAGGAAAGTGGGTAAAGATTTCAATATAAAAACATACCTCTTCGCCGCATCTTGCCACTCTCTCCATCATCGTCTCTGGGAACAGAGTACCCGGAAAGCACTCAGGCTCCCCTGAGCCAATCACAGCGCTGCCATGCAGCGTAGTATTTGGTCTGAGCACCATAGTTCCACATTCATCCAGGCTATGTGGCCTCGGGCATGTTCTCCACACAGACAAAGTGCGAATGTTTGACCAGCCAAACATTCATGCACACTTTAGGGAGTGCAAACCACGACTTTTCCCCCCCTGCTCCGTCAGCAGAGCAGCCCCACCACATCCCACCTGCAAAGCTGCTGCAACAAGAAAAAATAAAGTGATAATAACTTAGAGTTAATATCATTTAATTTTTCCTTTGGTGACACTGCTTAAAAGCAGTGGGGCGACACTCCACCCCCTTAGCAGAGGAGCTGTCACTGCATAAGAAAAATCAATCTGAATCACAGAAATGGGTGACTGGAAGGACCCACCCAGCCCCAGTACCTGTTGAGTTGAATGTTAAAATACACAAATTATAAATGTGCCGATTTTCATACACAGGGTTTCTATGGAGATCAAGTGTTCAAAAGCAAAACAAAGATGGCATTAGCATATGCAGAGACAGAACATTAAACCTTTGAAAATATACAAAAAGTGTAAACTTTTAAAGCTGTGCAAACAACTTGAGAATTTCCCACTTACAATGCAAGGCATGAGAACAAGACTGCACATGTCTGAAGTAACACAGATTGGTACCTTGTTTAATAGCAGCATGAACATGTCATCAACTCCTACAGTTATATTCAGGCAAATCAAACATTTCACCCCGTGTTACCATCCATGGGGGTTGTCCTATCTCCATACAGGCAGGGATATTCCATTCCTTGGTGCAATTGAAACATGTTTAACATGTCTTTCCCCCAATGTTTGTTTAGATGACATATTGGTGCTTGTGATATAAAACAGTTCTGACTCTGTCCTGGAAAAATAGGTTTTTCATGCATGCATCACTTCCTTCTAAAACAACTCTGATAACACATCAAAGTCAAAAGCAATGGCTGGATTTTCTTAGATGTTAAGATGTATTGCTTGTTCTGTCTTTTGAATATTTATCTACTGACAGCAATATATTCACTCACACCATCACAAGGGACACCATGTACAATATTTATACGGTTTAGCGAATATACTTTATACGCATTAGTCAGCTAGCACAAAATACACACTGAATCATGTCGGGCAAGGCTGCGGTGAAGACCGCTCTAAACCGTGTCTCGCAAAGATCACTTTCCAAATATAAGCTGTTTGCACAGCATCCTGTATGTGTGCCCAGCTTCTGATGTGAGTAATAGCCTTGGTTTCTATCCCTATTGTAAATGTTAAGGAACATTATAAATATTTTAGTTGTTTGTCACCACATTAATGTCACACCTTTGCTGCACATTGATTTGTTGTGGTTCCAGTGTGCTTCTCCACAAGATTAGTCAGTGAAAGGAAATCACAGCTTTGAAACATTATAAAACTAATATTTAGGTCTACATGTCACATTTGCGAAGAGCGTTTGCAGATACTCTGAGATCATAGCTAGTAAATTATTGAACTAGTCTTTCCTTTAGTTGAATAGACAGAACACTGTAATGCCCATCACGCTGTACTCTGTAAAGAGCAAGCATGAAAACTAGGAATTTTTCTTATCATGACAGAATGTATGCATGTTTCATGTAGAGCAAAATTGTCTGTGATCCAGGTTGTGTATTAGTGTGCGGTGGGAAAAGCCCATTGTGAATAATCATATTATGTGTCAAGCGGCACAGTCAGCAGTTGTTTATGCTGAAAAGGATGAGGATGCTGAATAGAAAATGACTTTTATTAATTATGCCTAGAGATGTCCCAATGAAAACGTGGACATTGACTGTTAATAGAAAAGTAGAAATTTGCAAGTTGAGTACATCGCTACTAAGACTTATAGTATTTTCCATCTTCCTGCAAATAAAGTCTGTGATCAGAAAAAAATGTAAATCTTAACTCGATCTTTAACGATTTTTCCTAAATTGCTCCTGAAGTATTTTTGTATGGCAAGTGTGCTTGCCAAGTGTCCAGTGCCTCTAGACTGTCTACTTCAGTCCAATATCTTGCCACTTTAAAAGTACACTACATGTAAAGAACTTCATCTCTATGTACGACGTTCCTGCTTTTGTACTAAGTGATAGATTGAACGCAAACTGACCCTTGTAAAATGAGAACATCTTTTGTGCCATCTGGCGCTTGAATTCCTGTTCTTTATTTGGCTTCATCGTGCCCACTGACAGTGTGCATGTAATTTTTCCTATGATGGCAACCTCTACCTCCAATGTACTGGTACCTCTATGGGCAGTACCTTTGCCCCGAGTGTGGCTGGCCTCTATGTAGCAGACTTTGAGGCCAAATACATCTTGCCACTCAGTAACCCTTTTCATCAGTCGATACAAATCTGGCGTCGATATATCGACGACGTTCTGGTCCTCTGGACCGGTGACGATGAAGAACTTCAAGCCTTCTTGACCTGGGTCAATACTCTAGACCCAAACTTAAAGTTTACAAATGCTATCAGCAAGACTGAAGTCACCTTCCTGGATGTCACAATCCAAGTATCTGGAACAAAACTCACTACCAAGACTTACCATAAGCCAACTGCCAAAAATAATCTCTTAGAATATACCAGCTTTCATCCTCGTCCCTTGAAAGAGAATCTTCCTTACGGCCAGTATTTACGGTTGAGACATAACTGTTCTGAACTACAGGATTTTAAAGCACAATCCACGGAATTATCTACCAAACTCAAAGTCAGAGGATACCCGACCGCAATCCTGGACAAAGGTTATAAAAGAGCTCGCAATCAGCCAAGAGAGGCCCTCCTTGAAGAAAGGGAGCCCACCCAAAAGGACATCCCTTTGACATGTGTAACAACATATAGCACATTGTCAAATATAATGAAAAAATCTATAAATAAAAACTGGCGAATTCTGTCAAGTATCAATAAAACTTGGGGAAAACCTCTCTTCTCCTTCAAAAAAGGCCGAAGCATAAAGGAAGCAATGGTCCACACACGACCAAGACCTAAAATCACAGAAGAAGCAAGATCAGTAACTGACATCTGGGGTCTTCCAAAGGTTGTGGGCCATTACCCATGTTCCAACTGCAGCGTCTGTCACTTAACAACACACTCAAAAACGTTAGAGCTTGAACCAGGCAAGACATGGACACAACAAGTCCATACAAACTGTAATACAAACAATGTAGTCTATCTCATTACCTGTCCCTGCGATCTACGCTACGTGGGTATGACCAGCAGAAAGGTCAAACAGAGAATATGTGAGCACCGGTCCAATGTCAGGTGTAAAAAAATGACCACTAAATTGAGCAGGCATTACCTGGAACTCAATCACACCACCAACGACATGCACTGGACAATAATTGAACATATTGGGAGTGGCAATAACATCAATCACCGCCTTTTTGAGAAAGAACAACGGTGGGTCTATAGACTTGGGACCCACACTCTTGGGCTGAATGACGATATCCCGTGGAACTCTGTCTTGAAATGAACACAATGGAACCCTATCATCTTTTAAATCACAAATCTCAGATCTCTATTACACCTACTGGATATGTAAATTACAACATATGCCCAGTGCGCAGTAACCGTTTGGAACATTAGAGCTTTTGCAAACTGCTGCCTTGCAGCGGATATCACCCTTAATCTATGTGCTATTCAACCGAGAACTGACAATCCAAACTCTGTAGCGCATATTGTGTTTTCCCTGACAACGATCTGAACATTCCTGATTGGCCCATTGGAACCACGTGAGAACTGTCGTCACGCTCCACTTTGTGACCCACAGCCAGTATTTCTCGTAACCTAGTGCTTGCACTGCTATCCTCCCACGCTAGTGCCTGCACTGTTATCCTTGCTTGTGAGTGCCAAACCGCATAAGCCACCGGCTCTTGACCTCACGATATATTCACGATCGAGAAGGAATTATCCGCCTTGTCTTTTCTGTTGCCCATAACAACGACGCAATCTTCTCTCATTGGTCCATGATCCCCGCGTCATTTTCAGCGGCAAACACCGATTGGCCCACGTCATCGTCTCGACGAGGCCCGACCGCGCCCACCCGGAAGAAGATTACCGCGAAGTAACTACTTAACGCCCTCGCTGCCTCGCGCTCACATCTTCGGGGTCCAGCGGAGGGCTGCTGCAGGTATACAAACGGGTGCCGAGCGTCGAGGGCGTGAGTACACAAGACAGAACCCCTCCACCGATTACGACACTAAGCTAAGTACCGATCTAAGGTGTATGACTTATTGTGCGTTCTTCCCATTTGTTTTGACAACTATAGGGTGTGCCAATTACGCTCCCACCCCCCTCCTGTGACCCATGGTGTGAATTCTTTACACCTTAAAAGTGAGAATTTTTAATTTTGTTTGCACGATCGCGCCGACATTTTAGCTTTGATAGCGATTTTAAACAAACACAAAAAAAACCCTTATGAAAAATATTGTTTGTACATAGCACGTATAGCACACTGCACTACCAACCTGTAGCGCTCTACTAATCTGGGGACCATGGTGGTGTTAACTATACCGTTACTCTGCCACACGATACCTCTGAAACCACCTACTGGAGCACAATGGACTACCATTAAGTGATAAGCATCACAACTCATTGTATGTTTTGTCCTTTATGTTTGTCCGTGTTATTCCTTCTCTCACAGGTGCAGAAACCGAAAGTTCGGAAGCCTCCTAAACCAGGAGTATTTAGGAAGACAATTTTTCTTCCTAATTTTTTGCACTTTTTCACCTTGTATTTTTCACTTTCACGTCCCTAGGTAAGGGTGGGCCTTAGAGAGTCCATACCGCCAGGGTTTTAATTCACACTGAGTCCTGACGAATGCCAGGTAAATTCATACCGTTTCGTGGCTGAAACATGTTGACTGACTTAGGAAACTACCACTTAATGAATTGTGGACTAATTTCCGACACATAATTTTTATCTTGAGTCCTTAGTGATCTTCATAATAAAGTTACATTTTGATACACTACTGACTCTTTTTAACCCCTCATCACTCACTTAATTTTCTTTGCACAACATTGCCTTAACCCACTAACCCGCTCCGTAGTAGATCTGGCGTTGAAGCACACAAAAGAGACGCTAGGTCTCTTTTGTGGGGCCCGATGATGAAGCATGTCATCACCAGGTGGTGAGTGAGGGCTTTCTTTAAACACCTTAAGTGAAGGCGTTTAACTTACTTGCTCCAATACGGTGGTTTTTCACTACCCTGGAACACTCTTGTCTTGTTTAATGACATGTAATTTCAGTTACAAAGGATTGCTGATCTGCAACCTTGACCAGAAACATAAGTATTTTGCTTTATCAGAACATAAAGTGACTGCCGGCTTGATTCTCCCACACACTTCAGACATCAGGAGACTGCTGAGAATGGGAGTCCCCATTTACGCAGTACCAAGAGGTAGTGGTCCTCTCATTAGATTTAGGAAAAGTTTACTTTGGAGACACCTGTGGGTGGTTATGGGGCGAATGAACATGTTGCGGGTTGGGGCAAATGGATTAGCTTAATGGCCGGGTTCCACTTAGTTGGAGGCCCGCGTGTGTGGCAGTTGGGGTGGCTGTTAGGGCTCTGTTTGTCCTAGTGCGGGGACACTCCAGTTGGAGTAACTATGGCGCTTTACAAGCTCACTAATAATAATAATAATGTACTCTGACACCCGGGCCAGGATACAAAGTGGTAAATGCATACCAAAGCATACACAATATTCACGGGCAGCTGGCAGGGGTGTCACCTGTCGCTAACTGTATTTGCATTGGTGGTGGAACCCTTTTCTAACATTGTGAGATTGGAAGGAAGAAGCGCTCCCCCCCAGAGAGATAGGAAGCACATTACCTTGCTTTATGCAGATGGCATGGTATTGTAATTTCAAGAGGCTAAGATGGAGTCACCCAAGTGAGCGATTCCTGAAGGAGGTGGGGAAATTCCCTATCCTCAACACTTACTGGCAGAAGACATGCGCTCATGGCATCCCCCACAATGACTTAAGCCGCAACAGCAATGGCCCTCTGGCAAAGATCATACAATGTCATTTCTTATGTAGGGTGGCAAACTTTTCATTATTACTTCAAAAGACACTTTGCTCGCTTGGAAACAGTTTGGACATGGGTGGCCATCAGAAGACTTTTGTTGGGGAGCGAGAGAACTGTGGGTTGTGGGGGAGCTGGAAAATATGAATAGCGGGGGAAATATGGGTCATGGAATGCATTGCAGGATTTCATTCCATATTCAGAGCCCGGGGCGC
Source organism: Lissotriton helveticus (assembly GCF_964261635.1). Lineage (NCBI taxonomy): Eukaryota > Metazoa > Chordata > Amphibia > Caudata > Salamandridae > Lissotriton > Lissotriton helveticus. Next base: position 864,631,425 of record NC_136073.1, read on the forward strand.
GCTGCTCAGGGAGCTGATCTGGTATGGAGAGCGTCAGAGAGCATCCCTTCGTCTACTACTACATCTAGCTAGAGGGAGGATTGGTAGGGAACTGATTATAATTTATGCTTTCTGACTTCACAATTACAGTGACTACGTAGGTGGCGTGACGAGTTGAGACGTGAGGAAGTAGGCACAGTTGGAGAACCGCAATACCAGAGGGCACTGATTGCCATGTTGATGGGAACATCTTTGAGGTTAGTGAGGAAACCTAAACCTATCACAATGGTTCTCCGTAGTCAGGGTAGGGTGTTTAAGATGGAAACCTTATGCCCCGGCACTACCACTGTTGGGCCTACCCACCACAAGGGAAGAGTTTTTCAAATTCAAGGAGAATGATGGATTGGACGGGAGCAGGCATTCTCGATGCAAGTGACTGCCACAAAAATGATACACTTAGTAGCCTAGTCTATCAGAGGCCCAGTTTTTGGTCTGTGGGGCAGTGGTACAGCTATTCAGGCATATTTAAAAATACTGAATAAAGCAGATGTGCAACGAGGACTGAGTGTGAGGTGGAAAGCAACTGGAAGTGGGTGAGATGGGTTAAGCAAAGCAAGAGGGAGTTGGCGGGAGAGTGGAAGCATCAGTTAGTAAAAGAAAAGGCATGTGAGGGACCCATACGTGGAATAAAGCAGATTCTCTTCACAAATCACACCTAGGGAGCCATCGTCTTTGCTGTTATACAGTGGTGCTGGTACAATTCTCAGAGAGGAGGTGCTGCCCTCAATGTTACATCACTGAAGTCACAAGGATTGTGAAAATCCCACGGGTCATACACAAAGAACAAGTGTAGCAAGTATATTAAGCAGGACAGTGCTATGGGTGTAGTATATAGCTGGTGGTGAGTTTTGGAGCACACTGTTGCAAATATAGTACTGAGGCATGGTGTGGTAACACACCGTAATTTACAGGCAGCACATTTTCCATTGAAATGACCACGAAATGTGCTCATGCATACAGTTTTGGGCTTATAAAAAGCAGATAAGCATGTGTGGAAATTGGGTTTCAGGAAAAAAGTGTGTATTGATTTATTTTTATCCTATTAAAATCTTTGTTTTCATCCCAATTTAGAATTACTAATAAAGCACAGTTTCTTTGTGTTTTCCAAAATGTTGATATAGGCTAACCCATTTATACAGTTCATGTACAGGTATTTAAATTTCATTGTGTGTTAGAAAAAATACATTAACTGCACCCCTGCTTAGACTGCCAAATAGTTCACTGTGCAAAATCATCTCACTGTGCACTTCATGAAAGTAAACACCAAGTACATCCTAAAAGAATAAACATCCAAGAAAGTATTGCCTGACAGTTGTCCTCCCTCTTTGGATCACAGCAAATGCTACCCAATCAAAAGGACATTTAAAGGCATTTTTGTCACCAGTTTACCTTCTGAACTCCAGTATGGTGATATTTGGGGTGCTTGCTGCAGCACCCACAGCACCCCAACTTGCAGTGTGTGTGTGTGTGTGTGTGTGTACTCTCTCTCTCTCTCTCTCTCTCTCTCATGCAGACATACACAAACAAAACACACACGATTAAAACAAATTATCTAAGAGGTTCTGTTTGTCATAGAATGCATCAGATGCCCATTGGAAGTTAGTTACTCAAGTTTTCAAATAAAGAGTATTCATTTCACAAAATGCTGAATATTTAGAGTTCAGATGGAAATAATTGTAGGAGTTCTTGTGAGACAGCGCTTTCCTAATTGGGTTTTCTCCACTAGTTTGGCTGTGTTTGCAAGGGCGTTGACATTTTCTTTCCACTTTCAATAGATTGGGAGCGTGCAGATGGAAGCAGAAAATTAGTCACCTCTTTGATCTTTATAGTGATTACAAGTAAACTGCATTTGACTTCGAGGCTAGTTACAGTTTGTGAATAAGCATAACTGTTGAATTTATCCTTGTGTCCCGTCTCAGCTTGTAAAATGTATTCTCGAAATGGTTTACAAGAGCCAACTCATTAGAGGCACAACCCTTTTACCATTGTTTGTTGCTGCTTAGTCACAAAATATACAAAGTTCATGTGCAGCTGCGTTTGTTTCAAATACATAAACCTTTCAAAGAGAGGACTAGCAAAAATAGATGTTCACAATTCAAGTTGTTTTAAATATACATGCCTGATTATCGCTATAATCCACCACCCAGCGCCTTGAGTCCCTCATGGGTGAGAAGTCGTGCTTTATAAGAAATTTGATTGATTGTTTATAAAAATCCTGACATTGGCATCCGATCTGAAAGTAGGCTCCGGTCCGGTTTACAACCATTACAACGCAACTATTACAACGCAATTCTTTTACAACGCAACTTTTACAACGCAGGATCTTTTACAACGCATGTCATTACAACGCATTCCATTACAACGCAGATGTCATTACAACGCATACTTATACAACGCATTTTTGGGTAAGTATAAAAATATTTAAAATAATTATTAATATATTATATTATTGTATTATTTTGTATATTTAAAAAATTATTACTCTAGTTGAAAAAATTAATACTGTAGTATAAAAAAATACTCTAGTATTCTTTCTACTATGACACCTTACTTGATTTATTAATTTTAATCTGTACACTATCCGGCACTTACCCTAGTACTACACCCCCTGGAGTTAGAATAATAATTTTAACCTGTACAGTATCCGGCACTTACCCTAGTATTACACCCCCCTGGAGTTAGAATAGTAATTTTAACCTGTACAGTATCCGGTACTTACCCTAGTATTATACCCTCCTGGAGTTAGAATAGTAATTTTAACCTGTACACTATCCGGCACTTACCCTAGTATTACACCCCCCCCTGGAGTTAGAATAGTAATTTTAACCTGTACACTATCCGGCACTTACCCTAGTATTACACCCCGGCACTTATCCGGCACTTACCCTAGTATTACACCCCCCTGGAGTTAGAATAGTAGTTTTAACCTGGACAGTATCCGGCACTTACCCTAGTATTACACTCTCCTGGAGTTAGAATAGTAATTTTAACCTGTACACTATCCGGCACTTACCCTAGTATTACACCCCTCAGGAGTTAGAATAGTAATTTTAACCTGTACACTATCCGGCACTTACCCTAGTTTTACACCCCCCTGGAGTTAGAATAGTAATTTTAACCTGTACACTATCCGGCACTTACCCTAGTATTACATCCCCCTGGAGTTAGAATAGTAATTTTAACCTGTACACTATCCGGCACTTACCCTAGTATTACACCCCCCTGAAGTTAGAATAGTAATTTTAACCTGAACACTATCCGGCATTTACCCTAGTATTACACCCCCCTGGAGTTAGAATAGTAATTTTAACCTGTACATTATCTGGCACGTACCCTAGTATTACACCCTCCTGGAGCTAGAATAGTAATTTTAACCTGTACACTATCCGGCACTTACCCTTGTATTACACCCCCTGGAGTTAGAATAGTAATTTTAACCTGAACACTATCCGGCACTTACCCTAGTATTACACCCCCCTGGAGTTAGAATAGTAATTTTAACCTGTACACTATCCGGCACTTACCCTAGTATTACACCCCTCAGGAGTTAGAATAGTTATTTTAACCTGAACACTATCCGGCACTTACCCTAGTATTACACCCCCCTGGAGTTAGAATAGTAATTTAAACCTGTTAACTATCCGGCACTTACAATAGTATTACACCCTCCTGGAGTTAGAATAGTAATTTTAACCTGTACACTATCCGGCACTTACTCTAGTATTACACCCCCCCGGAGTTAGATTAGTAATTTTAACCTGTACACTATCCAGCTCTTACCCTAGTATTACACCCCCCTGGAGTTAGAATAGTAATTTAAACCTGTTAACTATCCGGCACTTACAATAGTATTACACCCTCCTGGAGTTAGAATAGTAATTTTAACCTGTACACTATCCGGCACTTACTCTAGTATTACACCCCCCTGGAGTTAGAATAGTAATTTTAACCTGTACACTATCCAGCACTCAGACTAGTATTACACCCTTCTGGAGTTAGAATAGTAATTTTAACCTGTATACTATCCAGCACTTAACCCAGTATTACACACCCTTGGAGTTACAATAGTAATTTAAACCTGTACACTATCTAGCACTTACCCTAGTATTACACCCTCCTGGAGTTAGAATAGTAATTTTAACCTGTACACTATACAGCACTTACCCTAGTATTACACCCCCCTGGAGTTAGAATAGTAATTTAAACCTGTACACTATCCAGCACTTACCCAAGTATTGTATCTCATTGGAGTTAGAATAGTAATTTTAACTGAAGTTAGAATAGTATTATAAACTTCTACACTAAGAAGTTGGAAATATTAAATTAAATATTTGTATTACTATTTGTAATTTGTAAAATTAAGAAATATTAAATTTTAATATTAAATTATTTTATATAAATCTTATTTTTAATTCAATGAAATAAAAATGATTTAATAAAAATAGATAAAGTATGTTACATCTATTTTTAAAAAAAGTTCACACGCTTTATCATTGATTGCAATGAAAGGAATTGTCCTACATTTATTTCGATAGCTCTCTTTGTTGACATCGCGTACCTTGAATGTGAAGCAGGCTGAGGAGTGACTGGGTTCGTAAAACTTTGAATGGAGTGTATGGATAAGGTAAGAGTGATATAATATTTTTGTATACATTCAATAGAATTAATTACAAAATGTTTAGATTTAAAATAAATTAGACAAAATTATGTAAACGACAATTTTTTGGGGAAAAAATAAACATATTTATTTTGAGATAGTGTAAATTTAAAGACATTTTTTCACATTTTTTAAACTTTATTACAAGGAAGTAATATAGTAAAAAAATACTGTTTATTATTAAATAAAGTTAAATAAAAAAATAGTCCTTTTTCTTTTTTTGCAGCTTTTGATGACGTATACGGGTGAACGTCAAACGCGTAGGTAGCCATATTGTGGAGCGTCGCTGGAGAGAGCTGATGCATGGAGATCTGCGCTCAGGTAGGAAACTTTTTAAAGAATTTATTTACATTTTATAATGTAGCGGATTAAATTTATTGCAAGGAAAGAATAGGGAGGTGTAGAATATTTAAAAAAAATTTTAGGTTATATTCAGCATGTTCAAGATCGTTTTGAAAGAGTATGCCTATGACGGGTCACGTGTGTGTTTAACTTTTTTGCAATGTATACTGTAAAAATTAAATAAAGTAGTTAAACAAAGTATATAACTGTATTTTTGTGATTTTTTTGGTTTGAGATTCCTTCGGAAGAAGATCGATTTACGAAGTTTGGATTTCCAGTGGAGAAAATGGATCGATAATCGAGTGGGATTTAAGGAGTTATGGTACACATCCTTGGATTGTTTTTTTTGGGTTTGAATTTCGCTGGATATACATTTTCTGGAAATGGGTTTTGAAGGAGTGCTTATTTGGAGAAAAGCAAGAAGATGGATCTATCTTTGGGCTTTTGAAGAGTTTGGATTTGAAGAACGGAAAGAAGATGTATATATTTTCGATTGTTTTGGTGTTGGAGATTTATTTTAATTGGAGAAGACAATGTTTTGAAATTGACAACTGTGTTGTAAATCGATCTTCAAAATTGGAATACCTTTTCTAAGGAATAGTATTTTGTTTTTAGAAAAAAAGCAACAAGATTGTTTATTTACTTGTTGTTTCATTATGGTTTTGGAAAAATGGAATAAAAAACAAGCATGGCTTTGGATTATATTGGATTGCATTAAAGACAAAGAAAAAAGAAAAAACAAGACTTCAAAGGTAAGGTGACCCGACTTTAAATTTGTTACAATTAAAAAAAAAAGCCAATTAAAATGCCAAATTAAATGTGTTATATTGTAATTTAGGGCAAAACAGGAAAGTAAAAGAGAAGGGATTGTTAGTAGTGTAGTATGTGTGCAACATTATCTCGGTAGTCTGAAGCCACACACAACGAAAACTGTTGTAAAACTGCCAATAGTCGTTCAGACATTTCTTTTGTTCTTTTAGAGATGAGTGGATTCAGACTACCTGTTAATGATTGTGACATTCTCATTTCTTGAAAACTTTGCTCCTTCCTCAAAATTTCCAAGAAATGATAGAAATTTGGTTGAGCTTTGCCAATTGTGTGGTTGAAGGAGTTGTGCCATCCCTCAATGGCATTGTTTGTTTTTGCCTCTCCTTCTAAGCAGGTCGTGTAGCCGTTCCACCGCTCCACATGGAAACGTGGCTTCCTCCTGCGACCCGACCTGCTTAGATGACCAATCCATGTGTCTTCAAAATAATTTAGCAGGGGTGCCAATTTGTCTTCATTTGTAGTAAAAAATTCAGATTCGGTAATTGCAGTGTAGTACTCGTCTACACTTGTAGGAGGGACAAAGCAAAGTGCAGTTAGTTTTTTTAGTTCAAATTGCAGTTTGCTGTCTGATATGTAATCCACAACTAGGGATGATTTTTGTATTTTACGCCAAAATGCCTGGGAGAAATGGAAAAAACATCCCTGAATTTGGGTATCCGTGTACATTTTGGAAATAACATTTATCATGGCAAATTCAAAATCAATTATTATCTTCCTAGGACTTTTATTGGATGTTTTAGATTTAACCACTGTTAACAATTCAGTGTATGTTGTGGATTGTTTATCAGGCAGCAAATTGTATACTAAGGGTACTACTGTTTGATTAATTTTAGCATGTATAGTGTATATTTGGGTGAAAGGATGGGGCGTACATTTAAACGTTCCACCCATCATCCAAATATCACTATTTTCTAACTTAACAAGGTTACGGGGTGTGCTAAAATAATTATTCGTTTTTGAGGGTTTTGGTTATCATGCAGGATAAATGTTTCATTAGAAATAGAAAGAGAGAGTTCAGGTGGAATTACAATGTCACTGAATGTCTGGGGTGTAACTCTTTGAGGGTTACTTGCCTGTTTTTTACGTTGAATTATACGTCTCAAATTAGGTATTATAGGCATATTACTAGCAATGTGATCTGGAACATGTTAAGCTACCTCCCTTAAAATTGAACCAGAGGAGTCATTGGAGGTGCTTGCAATATTTTTTAATTCGTTGATGGTTTCTCTTACTTCAATCTCCATTGCAGAGGCAGATTATGCTCAGTTGTTTTTTCAACGGTGTCTCCAAGAGTAACCGCTCTGCCTTTGCAATGGGATGAGTAATATTCCACGCACCTCCAATGTCTCCTTGGTTCACTTATTCTTTCCTTGCAGTAAATATAACCTGAATATTGTAGTAAACGGTTTCCTTTTCTGCTTTGAATATATTTTGCTGCTTTATCTTGAGACATGGTCTGAAACGAAAAAAATTTAAAGAAAAATTGTTGTAAATGTTTGTGGTTTATGCTTATTTCCTAGCTCTTTTTTGCGTACATTTAGCATAAGAAAAAACTTTTGAAGAAATTACCTTGTTTGTGGTTAGTTGTGTTTTTGAAGTGTGTTGTTTTCGGATTGATTCGGTTGGGTTTGGTCTGTAGGTCCTGTTCTTCGTCTGGTTTTGCTTTTTATTTTTTTTTAAATTGTTCTGTAGAATGAAATCCAAAAATATAGGTTGTTTAAAATTTGATTTACAATACCCTATTTTAATGGGATTGAAATATAATTTAAAAATAGGTTATTTGCCATGACATTTTTAAATAAAACTATTTAGCTAGTCCAGGAATTCATTGTGATGAATGTATGACATTACAACCTATAGTTCGATAAATATATACAATGATTTAATTTAAGAATTAAAAAAATATATGGTTTTATGTGGTCACTTACCGTTTGTGTGGTAATAATTTTTCTTTGACTTTTGTCGAAAATGAGATATTCTTCTTTAGGTGTTCTGTTTGAAGATTAGAGCTGTTTTCTTTTTCTGAGTAAAAAAAAATAGATGTTTATTTAAACATTTTAGTTCCCCTATGTATTTTGAACATAAACATGTTAGAAAAGTTAGTTTGCTTTATTGTTTTCATTTAAAACAGATTTTTCACTATACTGCAACACTAATGCTTTCATATTATTTAAAATACAAATTTTGAAGATAATAGTTATCTCTGTGAAAAAATCAGTTTCATTAAAAATTTACAAATAATTTAAATTGGACTTACCGACTAATTTAATTTATCGATGTTTTTCAGTAGTTTGTGGTTTTTTAGGAAGCAGTTCTTTAAGTCTTCTTTTGATGCTTTAGGTTTGGACCTATAATTTATATGTGAAATAATACATCTATCACTTGTAAATTACTACATATTATTTAAAAATAGATTACTGTATGACAGTTTTTTTACCACACAATATTTTAATTGGAAATGTTGGCTTCATATTAATATATATATTAATATAAATATTAATTATCAAACACATCTCATTTCTATCACATTTTAATACGGTATTTTTGCACATTATTACTATTTAGAAGACATTTAAATAATATTTTCTGCTTACTGGTTTTAATGGTTTGATGTATACTCCTTTTTCTTCCAAGTAATTCGTTTAGATGACAATTTCAAACTGTAAAAATTATACCTTTATATTAATATGTTTTCTAGGCAGATTTTAATACCTAATACTTTAAATATATAATATCTTACTTACTTTAAATTGTAATGTAAGTGCTCTGATAGAACTTCTGTGTTAGTCACGTTAGCAGTGGCGTAAAATGCGTCTGCTCTCGCTCGTAGTCATCCGACCACTGAGTTCAAAATGGTGGGTCACCTGTATTTATAGTTTTTAGTGTCTCTCATCATAAAATGTTATAAAATAATCGTTTGTATGACAATTTTCATAAGTTTCATTTGATGTGTGGATGTATATATATATATTTTTTTTTTAAATATGTGTTTATTCTGTTTTGGTTTGACACTTCGCCTCCATTTTGTTTGCTTTGCGTTCCATGTAGTGTCATTGAAACTGTTGTAGGACTGTGGTATTTGTAAGTTTCTAAAATGGTGGTTCCCTTTATTTACGTTTGTTTACTCTAAATGGAATTGTTTTCTTCATTTTTTGGTGATTATCGAAATGTTCGGAAATTTTTGATTAGTTTTAATAATAAAAGAAAAAATATATATATACCCGAGTATTAATTTTAATACTCGAGTATTGATTTGAGTACTCGAGTATTTATTTTATTTAAATAGATTAGTTATATCACAAAAAAACGTTTAAATCGTTTTACGGTTTTAATACACTTCCCCACCCAAAACCCCTATTTTCCCTGCATCCCGTGCCAGGTTTTAGGTTACAAAATAATTATATTTATATAATTTATTATATATATATATGCGTTGTAATGGTATGCGGAGTATTGTAATGCGTTGTAATAGCATTTTCTTATAATTTAATACACTTGCGCTATAATGGTGTGCGTTGTAAAATCATTTGTTGAAATGGTACTTGCGTTGTAAAAAATGCGTTGTAAAAATATGCGTTGTATAGTATACGTCATACATTCCTCAGGTCCTCTTATGAAGGAGCCAACAACACGATAAACCCCAAATAAACATAAAATATACTGCAAATTAGCCAAGTACAAGAACAAGTCCTACCAAAGAAACTTAAATGTAAAAATAAAACATACTTTAGCTGCATTAAAATGCGTATGTGCTTAAAAGTGTTTATGTTTGTATACGAGGGATGGTGTGTTGGTGTTTGCATTGGTGTATGATGGTGGTTTATTGCCCATACCTTTGTATGCCATTCTTAGTATGCCTCCCGTGCTTCCCGTGCTTCTATACCATGTGTCTCCCTGCAGATCCTTGTGTGTTCCTGACAACCCCCCCCAGCAGCCCTAGTGTGCGCCTGCACCATCCCTATTACCATGTATGTGCCCCTCAGTCCCCTGCAAACGCTGTTTTGCCTCTGGTTCCCTGCTGCCCCAATAGGCAAGCCCACCTCTCATCTATCCATCCCTAACCCCTTGCAGACTTTCTGTGTGTCCGCTTTCGCCCCTGTGTGCCACCCTGCCCTGTTCCTCCAGCCCCCCAGTCTGCTCTGCTCCCTGCTTACCTGTGTGTGCCCAGCTTCTCCAGCATGCCTTAGTTGTATTCCACACCACCCTGCAGGCTTTATGTCTGCCACTGTCCCACTTGCAATCCTGGTGGGCCCTGCTACTATTCCCCTCCAACCCCTGTGTGTGCCCCTTCGCTCTTTTTGCAGCCCTTTGTGTGCTCGCACCTCACCTCTATCCACTGTTTGTACCACCGGGCACCCAGCACCCTTTGTGTGCACCGGCCCCCCAGACAGAGCCAAGGTGCAGCCTTTGTCCTTCTTGCTGATCTTCCACCCTGCAGCCCCTCTGTGTGTCCCCTATCAGTCATGCAGCCTATGTGTGTGCATCTCGACTCCGAATGGCCGAGATTGCGCCCCCACATCTCTCCTATATGCCTCTAGTCTATTGCAGAATCTCTGTGCCCCTTGTAACCCCTGCTTGGCACCCTACCATGCCAATCCAGCCACCTTGTATGCCCTCTTGCTGCCATACTGCCTCTCAGTATATTCCCACCACCGTTGCATCCGCTGCTTGCACCAACACCCCAATTCACACCCTGTATCTACCCCAGGCCTCCCGTAGCCCCTGTCCGCTGCCCTTCCTGTCCTGCGGACCCTTTTTGTGTGTCTTTTCAGCCCATCTGTCTGCCCCTTTACCTTCCCCGCAGGTCCGCTGTTTGCACCACCATCCCCTTATGTGTTCCTGGTCACCTGCTGTAGCTCTGTGTGTCCCCCTGCAAACCCCCTGTCCTGCGACACGCTGCCATTGTTTAGCCCCTGTGTGTCTCCATACACTGCCCATGCGACTCCTCTGTCCACCATTCTGCAGCTCAGGTATATGACATCCAGCTCTGCCTGGCATAGCAGCCCACACACCCTCATGGGTCATGTTTGCGCTATATAAAACTTTATAAATAAATAGATTTCTCTCCTTTCAGACTGGAACAGTGGCAGATCCAACTGGTTTGGCTTGTAACTTAAAATGCCAGACAGACCTATTGGCTTTGCCATGTTTAAAAAAAAATCTTTACTGATGTTTGTGAACACAGGAGAATATAAAAAAAATAATATTGAGCACAGGAATACGCGGGTTGTTTTTTAACACAACCCAGCCCTTGGGCTTAGATAAAAAAAAAACATCCCGATAATTCATGGGTGGTTCTGCTTATTTCGTGAAAAAAATGGATGCAGCTTAAAAATTTTGAGGCCAACATCTGTACCCCTTGTAGCCAGATTTTACTGAGCCACATCTACCCAAGGGTAAGTGAGAGTGCCGCCTAAAGCCTTTCAAATACCTGTTTTCAGTAATCTTCAAACGCCTTGCATCTTGTAATAGTGATTGCAAATGTGTTATTGACGGGGGATTCGAAGATCCATATACGCAAAGACTCTGCAGATTAACAGTTTAAGTATAAAATCGATTAACTCGTCTAAGGCAGCCTAAGACTTTTTTGGAATCCATATATGAAAAAACACTGAATGGATTACACCAAGCCGTACAAAGGCTCTCTTCTGAATAACTTTCTAACTTAGTTCGAGGTTTGGTGTAATTTTGCTCAGCGTTTTTTTGCTTTAGCAGTCAGCAACATTCCTACTGGGGCTTGAATGGGGAATGCAAATGATATTTCCCATTTTCATCTTCTGTAACATTAGACCCTCTCTCATAGATCATGTTTTCCAAAATATCACATCATCTTCATAAAATTACACAGCATGTATGATTTTTTAATGAAGCTTGCCAGTACTGACTTTGTGTACATTCTGTTTTTGAATTAGAGAATTGTATGACATATAATTTTACAATTTTATATATAGAAATGAAAGCACGCAGTGTACAAGTAGAATTTGAATTATTTTAGGAAGATATTTTAAATTATTTCGTGTTTTACAAAAAAGGTGTTGTTTTTGACTGATTTGATATTTCAAAATGATTATGTTTGTATTTTTGAGGCGCCTGAAGGCTCCCAGATATCTTTGTATGTGAATAGATATTAATAGTTTGTGATATGTGATTTATTTAACTGTGGTTTGTTTTTAGTAAGTGTTACACGTGGTCAGTACTAGTAGTTTATGGTTCTGTATTTATAAAGGTATACGCTTAAAGTATTATGCCTTTGTATTCCAGATACATTCATTATGGACATTACTGAAATGTCTACGATTGTAAGAGAATGGTGTCGCTTACTCTTAAGAATCAGGAGAAACAGGGAGGAGACTTAGACAAACATGTTATGTGATAAGGTTATAGACTTCTTGCTGCTATAAAGAATCGAATGTAAACCTGCATCTAAGATTCTTCCTGTGAGTCTTTGTTCACTCAGAATTGCTGAATATGTGTCACTGAATAATGAACTTGATGCTTTGTATTATAAAATGCTCAAGTGATGTATTGATTTGCTAGCTGGAGCTGCAGCGGTACTTAAATGACAGTAGATTTCCAAATGATCGTGAGGAAAGAGGTCACAACAGTGTTGAGTCGGTGAATCACTGTACCACCAACAAACCTTAGAGTTCCACCTCCTCTAAAGAAAGATCTAGAACTATTTTCGTGAGGTAAATTTGATGTCACAAAATAATTCAATAACTCTCCCTTATGGGTCATGGTTTTCTTGTAAACCAGAAAAATTGCAGATCTTTGACGTCACTGCTGAGAAGTGTAAACACAAACGTCTGTTTTTCTAATTTCGTTACATCATGTTTCTGCAGCCTCACTGAAATAGAAAAATACGTTTGAGCTGCCAAAGCATTTGAACTTTGCAGGAATGTTTCTGGAGTGCAAGTGTGTCATGAAACCGTCAGCAGATAAATAGTTTCCAGGCCTGGGCTTTTTCACCCCATCACTTTTGGTCTGTACATTACTTGGGTCTGGGGATGCCTCAGTTTTACTTGTTTCAAAGTAGTGTCTGCGTTGCTTGAATTGATACTGTCTTCATTTACTGGTCCACTTCTGTTCAGTGATGATTTTTCTCATGCCTGTTGCATGCGGATCCTTTTGGACGGTTGTCATGGCAGTGATGTGTTTGAACAGCATCTACCACATGACTGGTGCCGGCGCAATTCTCTACGTAAGGACTGGTCGGAAAGCTGCCCCATCAGTATCCACGGGTAAGGATTCCTTTTGTCATGCAGTCAAATGAGCTGCAAATGCAGAACCGCGCCCTGCAACTGACAGCTAACCTCCTTTGCATTAGCATCCACAGTAAAAAGTGTCACCTTACCATATTTACAGTAGACGCTCATAGGCAGCATGAATGGTTACCAAGTGGTAAGAGAAGTCGGTGGCCTCTTGATGCTTTTTCACCATCAGAAAGGTTGCAAATCATGAATGCTTCAAAGCAAAGAGAGAAACCCTTCAGAACGCAAGGAGACAGGGTTTAACCAACCACAAATTACGAAAAGATTCCCCCTACGAGGCCACAAAAACCATTCTACTTACATCCAGTCCCCACATTCAACCAAATATGCTACCACAGGACCTTTATGAAAACACATATTCAGAATGAAATCAAAATGTTTAGTAAAACAACAATGCATAAAAACATTATTTCAGAAACCCAACAGTGTACCTTTATATACAACTTAAATAGTATAGTCAACAATACCTCACATATAAGTGACAATATTGAACAATACTTCACGTATAAATAAAAACAATACATCAAGTGTATTTAAAAGGCCAAAGGGAGTCAAAGTATCATAAAAACTTCAATCAGTTATTCAGTAAAAATTTACACTCCCACTAAAAGTGTCATTGGTTATCGTTGAATATGTTCAATGACATAACATACATGTCCAAGCACCGTGGGTTGTGTTGTAAAATCCGTTGACACGTTTCGTGGTCTTTTTTGGAATATGACACCTTCTTAACAACAAATATTTTAATTCACTCCTCCCAAAACGAATATCTATAAAAACACATTAACACAATATTTAAACATACATCTGTAAATCAAATCTTTAAATATCATCAAAAGACACCAATTACCCAAAACAATATCCAACCCTTAAACATATTTACATATATGTGCAGACCCCATATCCAGTAGCATAAAATTACGGTTGCGGCACAAATACACCATCACATTTTTTACCAAAAAGTTGTTGGTCAAAAAGGTGGCCAATCTCATCACCAAATGAGAGTACATGTCGATAGTTTTTTCAAAAAGGTAAAAATTATTCTTAATGGCCCCGTTTGAGTGTGGTGCTGTAGATGGTTACAAGATGGTATGGAAGGGTGTCCTTTCCACACAGATGAATGGATGTTAGACTCTAACCATAACACTTGTTGGGGACGGATATCCTGACCACCTTATTTCAAGTGCATTAGAATATCATGTGCTTTTAATAAGACAGATTGGATAACTGTCATGTTTTTAACAGAGCACCCATCTGCCAAACTCTGCACTGACGGATGGGCCACAAGTCCTCCCCATGCCTCTAGCTGAGAAACACCCTGTTTCATTAATTTGCTTCAATTTGTTAGAGTCATATGATAACGGGGACCATCTGATTGTGATAAATCACCTCAATGAAGGGTCCAGGGGACTGTAAGTGCCCTCCAAAGGGTGAATCGTAGCTCACAAACCCAACAACCCCAGAGATTATCCCTCCCTGCTCTCCCTATTCTCTCATACATACTTAAGAATGCAAAACCAAGTATCTCGTATGTGCCTTAGCCTTAAAACACATGGCCACATGACGTGCCTTAGAATCTCTCCATTGCCTTCTGGTAAAACACAGAGTAAAGTTTGGATCACTGTAACCATGGTCTTAAGGGCCAGTTGCCTAGCTATGTGTCCTTCACACCTGTTCCGTAGAAACTTCAGGTCAAGCCATATTTCTGCATTCTGCCAGATCAAGTAAAAGTGAATAAAATAAGAAGGAAGACCCTGGAGAAGTGTAGGCTGATCCTATGGAAATCGCGAACACCCAGTGGTGTAACCAAACCAAATTTGAAGAAGAAACCTGAAAATGTCGGGACTAGTGATAGCTATTGTGAGTAAGAGTATAACTGAAGCCCAGGTCAGGTCCCACGTAAATTTAGCAGATTCTCTTTGACCCCAGTAGATATGTATCTCTGAGAACTCTTCAACCTTCGTCTACCTTATGCTAAATGTGACATACCTGCCCTACTTGGATTGGTTTGCTATTTGTTGTGCTTTGCATTTTGCATTTGTATTAATGCTGTAGAACATTTACTATGTAAGGTTGGAGGGCAATGAATGCTAGGGAGATGGGTAAAGATGTGGTTAGGTTCGGGTTTGGTCGTGCTGCATTTATTACAATAAAGCAGTTTGTGGACGAAGGGCTATCTTGCATCATTCCCCTGTTCTAAGAGCATGAGACACAGTTTTGTGACCTTGAGATTTCCAGGAACGTCTCCACTTAATAGTTGAATTCATCCTTAGCAATGGCAGACAGTAGAGAACCTTCTGCAATAATTATCCTTTCTTCGGCATTACCTTCTTTCAAGATCATGTGATGAGGGAAACCAACCACTTTTAATGGCGTCAACACATTTGAGCTACTCTGAACTTAAAAGAAGAAGAACATTTCTTTATTCGGTTAAATAAATAACCATAAAAAATATAAAACACAATAAAACAAATGCACGCTTTTTACATATCACTCAATGTGGAAAGAGACACAGATATAGGAGATGAAACAAACTATGAGCAAATACCATATTACATTACACCATGAATAAACGACAAGGCAGTCTCTCCTCAGATGCCGGTTACTCTAGTGTGAACAAGATACATTATGGCCAGACGGCGTACAATTTTTTACATAGCTTAAAAAGTACCCCATGCACATACATGTTCCACAGCATAGCAAGAAAAAGCATAGCCAGCCTCACTTGGGCTAACTTGGCCTCCCTCAAGAGCGGAATCAGATACTTTTTCCTAGGCAAGGTATAAAAATGACAAAACATGGCAACATGCACTCACTGGGGCCTAAAAGATCACCTGCCACCAAGCCTTTACAGAAACGTACCAGTGGGAAACATGCTTTCAACCTAAACCTGGATAGAAGATGTCAATGGTACATATTGGTCACCCAGGTTAAATATGGCTCCAATTAATTAACGGTATTAAAAAATAAGTTCGCAATGAAGGTTTGCATGTCACGATATCCTCGCGACTGGCCGACCAACGCATACGAAAATTTTGTTTAGCCCACTGGTAATCCTCTGTAATATTGCTTTCCAGCTGTGAAAAAAGGCTGGGACGACCCAGAGCTAAAAATGCAAACTTTATATAATTAGCGATGGGATAACCATGTGCTTATCTAGGGGAAGACAGTCCTGAATAATCATTCTGTTAAAAATAGGCTCACTGTTGAGCCAAATCGAGATCCAGCTTAATAAAGGTCTGAGTTTGTTGAGGTCCGACAGCTAACAAATACCAAGTTCCTCATGCACCCCGAGGGTGGAGGTTCCTGTTGGGTCACCCAGGAGCTGCCTGAGGAACATGTTTTCTTTCTTCTGCATCAGATCACAATCCCGATACCCCCAGTGGTCACTGCCATAAGTAATTACTGAAACACATTTCACCTTATAAACTTGGATCAAGGCTTTCACAGGTTTCCTGCCCACCTTTGATCTAACATTCATAACTGCCCCACACAATCTGGCAAGGGCCAACATCTTCTAGAGAAAAGAGAGTCCCCAAGAGGATTTGTCATCAAGCAGAATGCCCAGGTAGTTATAAGAACCGACCTGGGCAATTCTGACTTTCTGACCAAAAGGACTTCTTGGTTTAGCAGGCTTGATCCCCACCCCATCGTTAATTGAGTTGGCAGAATATAAGGACAGGTCCAGGCTCTCCTTAAAAGATGCATAAGAATCCAAAAGACGTTGGAGACCTAATGGCAACCTAGACATAAGGACTGCATTCTCTGCCTATAGAAAGCCTCGAATTGCTCATGATCTTACTCTAGGAGGGTCTCCCTGGACTTCAGATAATGCCACTTCCGCACCAGTAATATAGATGGTGAACAAAGATAGGGCCAGGATACATCCCTCGCTCCACGAGTGATGGGAAAACTCTTAGTGCAAGCACCCTTATTTGAACCTCTAACCGAGCCCGACATATCCCTATGAAGATCTGCCATAAAAGAATCTAAGGTTGGCTCTACCCCCAAGTACAATAAAAGTGACCACAGCTTTGATTGTTATACCTGCTCAAAAGCTGTGCAAAGGTCTATTAAACCCAAAAAGAGATTTCCCTTCTTTGCCACCCTGTATTTCTGGATCAAAAGATGAAGATTCAAGTATTGCCCGGTGGAGCTTAACCTGGATCTGAACCCATACTGATTGTTGGGAATTATATTTTGCTCGTCCACCCAATCCTTCAGTCTTTTTTAAAACCACCTGACCTAAGACCTTCAATGTTGTGTCAATAAATGAGATCAGTCTATAAAATTTTGGATCCCCTCGATCCACTTTCTTAAAGACCAGAACTATGATAGACTGGGACCAAGAGGCCAAAGGGATAAAAGAAGCCGCAGTGTTTTAGATGTTTGTCAGTAAGGGGGCCTAGATGGTACTGTCTCCCTTGAAAAGATATGCAGGAACTCCGTCTAGTCCAGGAGCCTTGTGACAAGACAGTCTGCTGATAGCACCAATAACTTCTAAGATACAAAAAGAAAGACAGGACGGATAACCCTCCTCTGGGCCACCATTAGATCTTAACAAATGTTGAGTGTCATCCAATAAATAAATAGACGAAAATTGGGCAACACAGTTTTATATAGTGCAAACTTGACCCGAATCGGGTATCAGATCGCTTTACATAGCACCAGTTGCATTACATGAGGAAACATTCGGGTTTTTTTAGGCACGGGGAGAATACGTGATTGGCCCAGAATCACAGGATGTTCAACGTCCCGCAAAAGCAGGATTTTTGGTGAACACTCTGCAAAAACCCACTTGTATTTGGGAGAATTCCCTCGTAGAAAAATATTTTTACTACCAAATGCTCTGCCATAGGCAATGCTTTGCAACGTTAACAAACTGTAAGAACTTTACCAGTGTTGTGACATGGTGCAATACTACATGCTAATTTAATTTAAGTGAGCAGTAACAAATATATTGCTTGCTATTTTGTACAGAGCAAGGGGATTTCCACAATTGGCTCAAAGCATTAAAACAAGTATAGATGAAATTAAACTCTTATGAAATTATTTCCAGAGATATGGCGCTTTTTCTAATTTTTTACAGAATAACCTCAGTCTGCTGTGGTTGCAAACTCCGGAAACGCTACAGGACATGCTGTAACCTAACAATAAGACACTTTGAAGGTGCAGTCTGGGGATAAAAGAAGCACAAAAGAAAGTTTGGTGAAGGTATGCTGAACAAGTTAGATGTTGTTAAATCTGCCTCTGAGGGAGACGCCCTTTTGTTGATTCAGAAAAGAGTTAACTCAAACATTTCTCCCAAACAGAAGGTACATTTACCGTCAACTACAAGTAGAAATCAATCAGAACTGAAACAAACCAGACCTGGGTTTTGAAATGTGCTAATTAGCAAACACCTAAATCATCGCGCATGACTTCCTTGACAAGGTCATTTGAGATTCCATCTCTGATATTCATAATGTGCGATTTTACACAGTACAAGAGTCCATCAACTTGTCTCTTGGGAACCCTATTTACAACACCTGGAATCCTTTTTTCAAAAACAAGTGTATCAAAGGAAGACCTACAACCTCATTCAGTCGTGTGCAATCGGCCCATTCCACAAGAGAAGTGAAACCATCATTGGAAGAATAACCATTGAGGCATTAACACCACGGCGTGGCTTAACTGGCCACGATGGCGGACGAGATTCTCTGAGGCTCCGCTATCGGGCCCTACAAGCGTCATCCATCCGCTGTGGGGGCTCCGAGATGGATAGAGGGACACATGCAGAGTCTCTAAATCACAGAGGCGCTGACTGGTGTCGAGGCGAAACGAAGAGGTGCTCAAGTGGATTTAGGTGCCTGGCCACAAAATGGCAGCCGCACAATGACTGCCGAAATCAACTGAGCAGCACTTGTGGGCCCTGTGCCTCTGAGACCACTGAGAAGGTGGCCGGACAACAATCAGCAGGCGGGCGATGGGCGCACGGTCCCCAAGAGTGGAACAGAGGGCTGGAAGGCAGGGACCCTGCAGCAAAGGACCTGCCGAGAGTCACCGGTAAGCGTGACATGCGAATAGATGGCTACAATCGGTGGTGCACACCGGATCCTGCACACAGGTCGGAACAGACCGTGCTCTCAGCCAAAAGCGACCCCAGGCAGAAATCAGCAGAGGAGGGGACCCCCCCCCCAGGGTGCGATGTGGCCTGCAGGCCCCGAATAGACACTGCTCCAGGCGAAGGGGGCTTCTCGGAGCACAGGTCAAGGGAGCAGCGCGGCTGCTTGGACAGCGGGACACAGGTGGGGCCCAGCACTCCACCGGCCACCTCCCCGGTGGGCCCTACAACTAAACCCCCCCCCCACTCACACTCCACAGCCCTGGACGCTGGAAAGAACCTGTAGCCCATAATGATTGGTTGTGGGAAAGACCTCAAGGGAGGCTCACGGACATGCAGACGGGTTGAGAAGTGAGGTGGGAAGCGAGACCTACAGCTCCCCATTTCCGGCGCCTACGATCTACCTGGGAGGCAGGACTGCAACCACCAGCTTTTGGAAAGTGCAAAGAGTACTAGAGCCGGTCAATCCGGAGACCCCAGTTAGCCACCAGCTTCGAGGGAGGGTTGGCGCAACAAAGGAAACAGGCCCTCAGGTAAAAGACTGCAGCCTGGGCACTCAACTGTAAACACTGGGCAGAGCCAGAGATGCTAAACACCCCTAACGAGGAGCGTGCAATGACAGGCGCTGAACTGGGAGTGCCCCGAACACCAGAGCGGTTTGGAGCTCACTATCGGAGCGAGTAACGAGACTGGGATCCCAGCGCCCAGCCACAGAGTCGAGGCGGCACAGATGCACAGGGCCCTCGGACGGGGGGCACATATAAAGGCTGTACACACAAGCGGACTCCAGAGGCCTACGGACAGGAACGGGGAAAAGTCGTGCCACTTAAGCGCCCTCTACGCCATCTCCAGCCATGGGACGCCTTAAGGCAACAGGCACTACCCAAACTGTCCACCTACCCAGAATGACTTCCCCAGCCCCAGCTAGCTCCAAGACAGACTCAGACTCAAACAAAACGATGTCAGACAAGCTGTACAGAGTCCTGGCCACCATAGAACACTTGTGAGTCACTATGGAAGAGCGCTACGGAACCCTGGCCACAGACCTCACCCTGCTGCGAGATGACCATTGCAAGTTGGTGGACAAGGTATCTGATGGAGAAAAAGTGCTAGTCACACTACAGCCTGAAACCAAAGCGCACCAAGACTCTATCAAAGACCTGCAGGCCCGTGTTGCCACCCTGGAGGAGCGGTCAGATGATTTGGAAGGACGCTCCAGGAGGAGCAACCTCCGAATACTGAATTTGCCAGAAGGAGTGGAGGGCAAAGACCCGATCGTATATATGAAATCCCGGCTTCATTCCTTCACGCCTCGAACTCACTCCCTATTTCTCCATCGAACGGGCACACAGGGTACTCGCACGCCGCCCCCCTTCGGTCTCACTCCCTCGCCTCATGCTCCTTAAGCTGCTCCACTTCCAAGACAGGGACGCTATCCTGTCAGCTGCCAGAGAGCACCACCCCATCATGGTAGAAAACAAGCATGTTATGCTCTTCCCGGACTACTCCAGAACTGTGCAGGCAAAATGGGCATCATTCCTTGAGGCAAAGCGACTGCTCCGAAACTAGAATGTTCAATACTCACTGCTGTTTCCAGCATGACTTAAAATCATCCATAGAGACACTACACAATTCTTCACCGATCCACAAGCGGCCATTCACTTGATGGAGCTGCACCTGCGCCTCGATCCGTCATCGGGGACTGCAAAAACTCAGAGCCCCAAGTCAATGAAACCTCCGCGGCTGTCAGGAATTCCTCCCCTCGTCAAGCCATCGTCGTTCTAGCGCGCCGCTATCAGAGCGGACTACAAATCCCAGGTAGCCTAGCGCGGAGGAATTACGCAACACCAGTTATACGGGTTGCATAACATGAAAGGACCGCCTATATAGGCGGAAAGGTAATGGACGCCGTGTCTGATATTCAGATACCAACGCCGACGTAACCTGAAGCAGAGCGCTCCGTGAACTGAGACTGTTGAGGCGATCGTGGTTCTTCAAGAGAACGGAGGTAGGAAAGAGCTTCCGCTCTTAGCCCCGTGTCTCTGTTTAATGCTTGACAGTGTTTGCTGCGCGGAAGGCGTCCTCTGACTCGGACGAGTCAGCGAGCTCGGCTCAGGGTCCTGAGTTGCGGCTGGTAGGAGCGGCTGCTCCCAGCCCGGTCCCAGGGTCTTAACAAAGGCCAGAACAACGGAGGTTGGTGTGAGCCGAAGCTCCCAGCCCCCGTCCTTGTGCTAGTCCGGGATTACGTGTTGAGACGCACTCCGGGAGGAGTTTGCGGCGTCTCCGCGGTCCTAGCAAAAGGGGTAGGTCAGATCGAGCGGCTGCTCTCGACCACCTCTCTCTTTCGTTTTCTTGTTGGGTTCTGTAGACGCACACCGGGAGGTGTTGCCGCGTCACAGTCCCCTGGGGCATAGCAGCGAGAACAGCGTTAAGGGATACCGGTAGAGCGGCTGCTCCCCGTATCCCCTAAGTAAGGAGTGGTAGAGAACCCGGCTGGGCGACTCCCACCTTCCTCATACCTGCTGCCCTACACCTGAGAGTAAGACCCATCACAGCTATCGAACGGCATTGTCGGACGCTTTTAGCACGGTGCCCTCCGTTGGCGTGCAATGGGACCGTTGTACTTGCGGAGGACGGTGCAATACACCAGCGCTGTGAATGGGGTAACGTATTAAGACCTGGTGATTACAGAAAACATTCTGTATGTGTATTTCCTTTTACCCTGCACATTAACAATAAATCCTTAGCACCTATATTTTGGTACTGTGTTCTGTGGGTGTCTGTCCCCGATCCCGGGAACGCCAGGTCGTTACAGCGGCGCTGCACCCAGAAATCCAAAAGCCGCTCTGATATGCAGTCACTTCGCAGGTCGCTGGCGTCTCCAGATCTGGAGCAGATCATAATAGACAGCCGGAAGGCGCTTCAAACAGCAGCAGAGTTCGCAACGAATTTCTCCACACCGGACCTAGAAGGCACCCCACATACCTTCACGCCAGAAGAAGACCTGAACGACTCCAGTGACTCTGGCGAGAACTCTGGAACCCTGCCAAAGGTCACACCGCAGACTGCCGACACTCTGAAGCTCCCGCAAGGCGATTGTTATACGGACTATAGAACTGAACCACACCTTGTAACACCACACCATGCACTGCACCCTGCGGTCCAATACAACTATACACGCTTCAGCGCACGGCGCCCCACCAATGCACCTTACACTATGCTGTAGGGGACCCCCGCTGGAGAGCCACGGAGATGCACGCAACCCGAAAAGGCACCCCGTTCATCTAGTTACTTGGTACCAGGTAGTACCTGTTTGGATGTGATGCTCGTTGCCACAGACACCCTCTATTGGGTTCCAGACCCCACAGAGTTCTTGTTCACCTTCCCCCTGCACTATGACTTCCCACTTCCCCCATCACGAAAGGCGGGGGCGCTCCCTCATAGATCCACATCACCCATCAGGTAGTAACTACTCACAACAGACGGGTGGCTCCGTAAGTCCCGGGACCCCTCACCACAACAGTGCGGCCCACCAGCCGCCATGACCCTAACGACAGATCTCACACTTCTCACTAAACGCCAGGGACATACATACGACTAGGAAACGCTATGCTATCTATGCATATGTCAAGCGCCAGCAAGCACAGGTCATTTTACTGCAAGAGACATACCTCACAAAAAGGGAACAGGGCAAACTCCAGAAGAAATGGCGGGGCACATTTTGAGCTCCGACATATTCAGCATATGCATTGGGAGCCTTAATCTGTATCTGGCCAGGAGTTCCCTTTCTGGAAACCGGCAGGAAGGTAGATCCTGAGGGGCGATACGCATTAATAGAAGGGTTACTAGACGGTCAACCCATACTAATAGGCAGCATATACGCCTCCAACACAGATCAGCCAACATTCTGGGAGACCCTGATGAGTAACTTGTCGCAATTCACACCTTCCCCATGGATATTAGGAGGGGATTACAACTGTTCCCTAGATCTTACACTGGACAGATCTCACCCCCGCCAAAGACTCCCAAGCCTGCACACAAACAGCCCGATTCCAAGCTTAGGCCTCTCATTGGTCATTAACAGATGCCTGCCGCCATGCACACCCGACCACTTAGCTCTACTCCTTCCACTCTAGCCCTCATAACCTACGAGTCCGCTTAGGCAGCTTCATGTGCACACAGACGATTCTCCCCTTCCTCCAACATTCTGACTAATTAGGCAGGGTCAAATTGGACCACGATGCCCACGTAATGACCCTCCAATGGCGCCCACCTACACCCCCGGGCCCCATGTGGTGACTCCCCAGAGACTGCCTAACAAACCCAGTGTTCCATCAAGAACAATCGGAAACTATCTAACACTACTTTGTGGAGAATACAGGCACCACACAATCCAGAACACTTGAATGGGACGCCTTCAGAGTGGTCATGTATTCAGAAAATCATGGTGGTGTGGCAAACACTAGAGAGGGCGGTGCAGGCAGCAGAACAACAGAGCATCTGTCTAAGGCAACTGACCAACAACAGCTTACCCCCACTCAAATGGCAGAAGCCAAGACTAATTACACGGAAGCGTGCGCAGACTTGCAGAGATATAATCTTCGTGCATATGTCACCAGAGCCCACAATGAAGGACACCGTGCCGGTACCTTACTGGCCTGGCTCATAAGACAAGACACACAGACACAACTGATTACCAGCATTAGAAACACAGCCAGCGAGATCCTTTACACACAAGCAGACATCTTGTTTGCCTTCCACAACTATTACGCCACACTACACAGGGAACCAACCCAAGATAGGGGGAATACATCTGTACAATGCTAGACACTGATTACTTAACACAGCTGCCAGCAGAATACAGGGCGTCTTTGGACGAACTACTTACGGTGACACAGATTAAACATGCCACCCACCACTTAGCCAAAAACAAGGCACCCGGCCACGACGGATTCCCCATAGAACTTTACACCACGTTCTCCCGACACCTAGTTCCACAGCTAGACACAGTCTTTAAAGCAGCGTTAGAGGTGAGGTTGCTTTCCAAATCTATGCGGGAATCCATACTAGTGAAGTTTCCTAAACCAGACCGGGACCCCATGCTCCGGTCATCATACCGCCCTATCACCCTCCAGACTACGGATTGCAAAATACTCAGGAAGATCTTAGCAGACAGAATCACGGACGTTCTCCCCGTCTCTTACACCTCGACCAATGCGGATTCATTCCCGGGAGGAGCACCTCCCAAAACATACACCGGTTGTTCCAGATCCAGGATAACGCGCGGGGCAGATTCCCATGTGCAGCTTGCCTTGTCCTGGATCTCGAGAAAGCCTTTGATACTCTTGCATGGCAGTATTTATTCGAGGTTCTGCAGCTGGTGGGATTGGGTCCCCAACTCATAGCGTACATCCGGTTACTGTACACCGGGCATACCATGCAGGTTAGAATAGGCGGCACATCTCACCCCCCATTTCGGTCATGCGTGGAACACGTCAGGGATGTCCCCTGTCCCCCTTAATATTCACCATTGCAATGGAGACACTGACGGTACGACTCAGGGAGGAGGGCGAGCTCTGGGGTATACCGCTGGAGGACCATACACACAGTGTGTCCCTGTACGCGGATGACCTCCTCATCTATGTCAGGGACATCACGGCAGACCTCACCACTCTTTGGATCGCACTCACTGACTTTGAGAAAGCCACAGGATTGAAGGTAAACTGGGCCAAATCCTCCGATTACCCCCTGCGCCGGATGTACCTCACTGGGAGGTCAGAGTGGGAGACGCCACACTGTCCTGGTTGGGAGATACCCCAAGATACTTGGGAATTAGACTCAAGACCTCCTGGAGGGCAACCACTATCGAGCCCTCCGAGGGCTAAAAAGCCAAGTCAACTTCTGGTGCACACTGCCCCTGACCCCAATCGGAATGGTAGCTTTATCCAAAATGATCATGATGCTCCAGCTCCTCTACTATTTCGCCAATGTTCCTGTTATCCCCCCACGCTCCTTTTTTCAAGAGCTAGACTTGTTACTGACCTCTCTGATCTGGGGGAACGGCCGAATAGAGTAGCCCTGACAGCACTGCAGCTAGCAGCACAAGAAGGGGGGGGGGGGGCTGGGAGCCCCGTCCTTTGAGGCCTACTTCCTCGCAGCACAACTGCAATGGCTATAGCGATGGACAGCTAGCTGAAACCTGGGGGAAACGGAAACACAAACAGGAGCTATGTCAATTCCGGAACTGACCCGGATGCTCCTCCCGGGGACCAAGCTCAACTCGCCAAACCCCCTATTGGTCAAAGTGGCGTGATCCTGCACCCTACGAATCCACCGTCTATCCAGGGCGACACCCACCAACTCCCCATTATTGCCGCAACAGGGCCTCCCCATGGGAGAAGGGTACTATGCCTCGGGTGAACTGCAAGTGTGGACAGAGCACGCGCTCATCCTGTTCACTGACGGTCAGCTGACATCGCTCGCAGGATTGACTGAAGAGAGTGGTCTTCCTGCCGGGTAATTCCTCTTACATCGACAACTGGTGGCCGACTTCAGAAAGACTTGGGACCTCACGTACGTAGAACCCAAGACACCCCACATATTGCATACATATCTGCATATGTGTCATTTTAGTAAACATGAGAGTCGAAGTGGGTCTGGTCTCCTTTCTGAGGCTTCTCCATCACAATCTTTCTGCCTCAGTGAGGTATGCTAATGATGGCGAATGCTCAGAACAGTTTACCATTAAGCGTGGGGTGCGCCAAGGATGTGTACTCATCCCAATCTTATTTCTCCTTTATACTAACGATTTGGAGAAAACTCTAGTTATGGTTGGGGCTGACGTGCCACAAGTTGACAAAAAAGCTGTGCCAACACTTCTTTATGCGGATGACGCAGTCCTTATGGCAAGGACTTCGATAGGCCTAAAGAAACTCATCTCCAGTTATGCCAACTTTATGAAGGACTTGGGGCTGGAGCCAAACTATAAGAAAACTTTTGTCATAATTTGTGGCCCCAAAATACTAAGCCCTGTAGCCTGAATATAGAGGGTAAAAAGCTGGAAAGGGTTAGTTCCTTCCCGTACTTAGGCCTGGAGTTTGATGTAGGCTGTACATGGCATACCTACATAAATAATAGAATGATAAGATTCACACGCGCAGTTGGCACTACTTATTCACTTGCAATGTCCATAGGTAAAAAGCCTATAGCCCCAATTTAGAGATTTATAAGCACAAATGTATTCCGATTTTAACATATGGTATGGGGGGTAAACAGTCATAATATCGATTCCAAAATATAGAATGGACATAATATCGAAGTAAAAATATAGAATGGACAAAATATCGAATGGACACAATATAGTGGTTAAAAATATCGAATTGAAGGTAAGTAATATCGATTTTCAAAATATAAAAGTCAAAATATCGAAGTATACAATATAGGCATTAAATATATCGAATTTTTAATAATATAACATTTTTTAAAGTGTTTTGTATGTTAGTATATGTGTGAAAAGTGTATATTCATTTTTGTAATGTATGTTTAATTTATTTTAAGTAATGAATTTTATGGTATTTAATTTGTACGTAATTTAATTCTGTAGCGGGTTGTGGGTTTATAGGGGAATAGGGTGGGAAGTAATTTAATTGTAATTAAGTAAATATTTTTATTTATTTATTAGTATTCATTTAAATTTTATTGTTCATTTTTAATTGGTAATTATTTTTATTAATTGGCAATTAATTTTTATTAATTGATTAATTGTTAATTATGTTAATTTTCTAAGTGTGTTTTCTGTAGCGGGTTGTGGGTTTATAGCGGAATAGGGTGGGAAGTAATTTAATTGTAATTAAGTAAATATTTTTATTTATTTATTGGTATTGATTTTAAATTTATTGGTAATTAATTTTTAATTGGTAATTAATTTCTATTGATTGGCAATTAAGTTTTATTAATTGGTAATTAATTTGTATTAATTAAATATTTGATCATTATGATAATTGCATTAATGTATTTTCTGTAGTGGGATGTGCGTTTATAGGGGAATAGGGTGGGAAGTAATGTAATTGTAATTAATTACATAATAAAAATACTTTTTGTGTATTGATAATTAATTTACTGTTAATTATTAATTGGTATTAATTTTTATTATTAATTAATTAGTTGTTAAATAATTATGAATAGGTTATTACTTTTTAATAACTAATATGTATTTGTATTCCTAATTAATTATTACATAATATTAAATTGGTTATTAATTTCAATTAATGTTTTATTGGTATTGATATTTAATTTATTTGTAATAATATATTAAATCATTACTTTCCCTACTGTTGAACTCACTGGAGTGGGAATAGTAATTTTCACCCTCCCGCTATCCAACGCGTTCCCTACTGTTGCACTCTCTGGAGTGGGAATAGTATTTTTTACCCCTACGCTATCCAACGCTTTCCCTACTGTTGCACTCTCTGGAGTGGGAATAGTAATTTTTACCCTTACGCTATCCAACGCTTTCCCTACTGTTGCACTCTCTGGAGTGGGAATAGTAATTTTTACCCCTACGCTTTCCAACGCTTTCCCTACTGTTGCACTCCCTGGAGTGGGAATAGTATTTTTTACCCCTGCGCTATCCAACGCTTTCCCTACTGTTGCAATCACTGGAGTGGGAATAGTAATTTTTACCCTTCCAATATCCAACGCTTTCCCTACTGTTGCACTCTCTGGAGTGGGAATAGTAATTTTTACCCCTACGCTATCCAACGCTTTCCCTACTGTTGCACTCTCTGGAGTTGGAATAGTAATTCTTACCCTCCCGCTATCCAACGCTTTCCCTACTGTTGCACTCTCTGGAGTGGGAATAGTAATTTTTACCCCTACGCTATCCAACGCTTTCCCTACTGTTGCACACTCTGGAGTGGGAATAGTAATTTTTACCCCTACGCTATCCAACGCTTTCCCTACTGTTGCACTCACTGGAGTGGGAATAGTAATTTTTACCCTTCCAATATCCAACGCTTTCCCTACTGTTGCACTCTCTGGAGTGGGAATAGTAATTTTTACCCCTACGCTATCCAACGCTTTCCCTACTGTTGCACTCTCTGGAGTTGGAATAGTAATTCTTACCCTCCCGCTATCCAACGCTTTCCCTACTGTTGCACTCTCTGGAGTGGGAATAGTAATTTTTACCCTTATGCTATCCAACGCTTTCCCTACTGTTGCACTCACTGGAGTGGGAATAGTATTTTTTACCCCTACGCTATCCAACGCTTTCCCTACTGTTGCACTCTCTGGAGTGGGAATAGTAATTTTTACCCCTACGCTATCCAACACTTTCCCTACTGTTGCACTCTCTGGAGTGGGAATAGTATTTTTACCCCTGCGCTATCCAACGCTTTCCCTACTGTTGCACTCACTGGAGTGGGAATAGTATTTTTTACCCCTACGCTATCGAACGCTTTCCCTACTGTTGCACTCACTGGAGTGGTAATATTAAATTTTACTGTCCTGCTATCCTACGTTAAAATATTATACATTTTTTATTAATAACTTAAATTAATTATATCTTAATTTTAAGGTTATTTGAGTATTTTTAAGTATGTTTTAGTTAATTATATTGATTATTTCATTAATTTTAAATTACTTTTAAGACATTTAAAAAAAATCGATATTTTGACTGACTATATTTTTTACAGACTATATTTTGGATTCGATATTTTTGTACTTACCTGTTTGTAGATAGGAATTCGATATTTTTGCATTCTATATTTTGGCAACTATATTTTGGTAAGTCTATATTTTGTCATTCTATATTATGTCAGTGATCCGGTATGGGGATCTGGGGTTGCAGGGACGTTTTTGCTATGTAGCTGGAGGAGAATAGATTTTGCCGTAGAGTTTTAGGAGTGCCCCCTTCCTCGCTGCATTTTCCCCTCTATTTGGAGCTGTCTCAAGTATGTCCAAGATACCATAAATGCTGCACCTCTAGCTACCTGGTGTTCTATCTGGACAAATGAAGAGGCTGGTTTTAATTGTTGAGCACCCAGACCTAATCGGCAAAGGAGATCGACAGAGGGTTTTGGTGGGCTTTTGAAAGCATAAAGAATCATCTAGGGAACTGTCCGAAGTAGCCAAACAGGGATTAATGCCTTATACAAGTACCTCCCCATATTGCCCAGTATTTACTATATGTAAATAATGTGCATGAAAAAAATTTGTTGACTAGATTTAGGATGGGGTTGTTTAGGTGGTTGGTATGCTTTCCCTTGGGTCAGTATTCTCCGGAATCTATTACTATTTGCCCTTGTGATGAACATTCGAAACAAACTATTTTACATTTTGTCTTTTTTTTGTCCGTTTTATCTTGCATTTATCAGGGAATTTCTAATACCTCTTTTGCGCAGACACAAATTCTCCAAGTGCAAAGTGGCTATGTATTTTCTGCAGCAACTCAATAACCATGATGTTTGCTTTGCTCTTGGGAGCTTTTCGAAGTGTATTTTAGCAAAGCGAAGAAGCATGCTGTTTTAATTCCAATGCACTTTACCATTTTCCTGTATGGATTGTACCTGTTTTCCTGCTAACATGTCCACCCTTGCTGCTAACCCCTTAATAGAATTGATTTTTATTATTCATGTATTATTGGTTATTTATTTGCTGCTATTTATGGCTGCTGTTGTCTTTTGCACTATTAGATAATATCTGCTGCTACTTATGAACCCAATCGCTTTGCATTGTCACTTTAGTTCTGAGAAAAAAATTACAGTTTTTGCTTGCTGCTGTACTCTTTTTAAATGAAAAATATGTTTTTTATTGTTGAGACGTGTATGATTTTGTATTGTATTGTATCGTAGATTTATATAGCGCAGACTGTCACCCTACGGGTATCCTGGCGCTTAGACTTAAGAATATTCGGCACGTGAGCAAACATAAGATGGCAGTAAAAAATCTAATTTTACGCCCTTGGAAACAGCCAGGTTTTCAGATTCTTTCTGAAACAGGTCAAAGAGTTGGCTTGTCTAATGGTCTGGGGCAATTCATTCCATAGGCGTGCGTCGGCCAGGTGAACCTCTCCTGCAATGGGATTGGGCCCAAATCATGTGCTGCTCTGTACATGATACAGAGAGATTTAAAAAAGATTCTCTCCTTGATAGGCAGCCAGTATACATCTCGCAGCGCTACGATCATAGAAGACCTGCGTTGCCTATTCAGCGCCAGCTTTGCTGCCATGGACTGGACTCTCTGCAGCCCCTGCAAGATGTACTGTGGTGCTCCCAAATACAGCGTTGCAGTAGTCCAGTCTGCTAATCATTACGCTCCTTACTACAAGAGAGACAGTATCCTTGGGCAGCAGCGGGAGGATCTGCCGTAGCATCCGCAACAGAGAAAAGCAGACGCTAGCAGTTTTGTTGGCCTGGGACTCCATTTGGAGATTATCCACCAGAACACCCAAATTACGCTCTGTTTTAGCAGGGACCAGTGGATCATCCTCTGGGGTAAGCTTAAACTCCAGCGTCGGATGTTGAGGCAGGTTGGTGGGTGAGCAAAATTTCACCTCTGTTTTCCCCCCATTAAATTGCAGGGAATTTTGCCTGAGCCAGCCTACCATCTGACGCATACACTCCTGGAACGTATCCATAGACACCGCCTGTTTCCCTACCAGGGAGAACACCAATTGGGTGTCGTCCACATAGTTGACCACGTCAATTCCATTGGATTTAATTAGGGAGAGTAGGGGGTGCAAATAGATATTAAAAAGAATGGGGCATATCGCATACCCCTGCGGTACCCCGTGGTGTACTGGGGACTTAGTGGACACGAACAGCATCATAGTCACAGCCTGCTGTCTCCCTGATAAATAGGATTGTAGCCACTGCAAGGCTCATCCTTTTACCCCCATATTTTTTAGTCTTTCCACCAGTACTGTGTGGCACACCGTATCAAATGCGGCTGACATGTCTAGTAACACTAGGACACTAGAATCTCCATTGTCGGCACGCATACATAGATTGTCCATTACGGTAGCCAGGGCAGTCTCAGTACTGTGACCCGGGTGGAAGCCAAATTGATCCCTGTCTAGCAGATGGTTATCCTCTAGGTAGCATGACAGAGTCTTGCTGACTACTTTCTCTAGGATTTGAATCAGGTATTGCTAGAGAGAGATGGGTGCTAGAGAGAGATGGGTCTGAAATTTGCCGGGACCGTGGGGTCTAGGGAGGGTTTCTTAAGCAGAGGGGTTACTACTGCCTGCTTCCATGCCTCCGGAACCGAATTTTATAGGATGCTTTTAATATGGTGTATCTTTTATGACATATCTTCGGAAGGACGAATAAAGAAAGAATTGAATTGAATTGCATATGCTCCTTAACATGGGGACGGGGGAAACACCTCATCACATGGATATAAATCCATCATGTAACTTACACGTGCAACCCTAACACGACTGCGACTCCACTGGGAGGAGATTTTCAGCCGGGCTCTACACGACAAAGAACGGCTCACAGCACTAGAAAACCACAAAAAAGTGTCCCTCAATCAAAGGTTCAAAAACATCCAATTTAACATACTGCAACGCGCATACCTTACGCCGGCGCTGCTTAAGTGCTTCTTCCCAGCGACACAGTTTGACTGCCCCGCTGCCACACCCCTGAAACCCCATTCATCCACATGCTCTGGACCTGCCCCACACTGCAAGCCCTTTGGAAAACAGTGCACACAACACTGCAGACGGTCACAGGCCTGGCGGGACTCACTTCGCATGCCCTAGGCATCTTTAAGTGACACAAGCAGAGAAAGGTAGAGACCCGATTGCATTACTAGCTATACTCCTCGCAAAGCGAAGCATCGCAATGCACTGGCGCTCACTGGGCGGTCCCTCGATAGCGTGGGGCAGTTAAGTAGTGGGGCGCGGCCGAGGAGGACATCATCAGACAGGAAGAGGCGCTAGGCACGATCCCATATCGATGGAATGGTCAATGCTCCTCCATATCTTTGTACAGACACAGGCCATCCTGGTGGAGACTCCACAGGCCACCCAGACGGAGTCAGGTCCAAATACACCTCGACCCTCACAAGGCCCCCTTGTAATAGGCCACCCGCTCGACCGCCCTGAATAGAGCACCCTGCTAGCGCTGATGGGAAATCACCGATTGCTGATAATGGACCTGTGAGAAGCAACGCCCCTATTCCCCGCCCCCTTCTCCCCGAGTTCTATCTCCCCACTTCGGTTGTACATATGGATCGTCCTCTTGCACCGTCACATAGACAACATAGGTCCAACACTCGCTCCCGGGGAATTGTTATTCCATAAGGCCCCCCGACATCTCCAAACGGGCATGCATCTAGGCCTGCCCCATACAGGAAGAGCTGCACCCCCCTCAATGGACACGCAGTTATCCGCTCTGAAAATGTTGACAATGAATGTTATGCTAAGATAAACACAATCAACTGTTATATAACCTGTACAATAACTAAAGACCCAATAAAAAGGTTTCCCCCAAAAAATTGAGGCATTAACACCACAATGGCAGTTGTAATCCCACTGAAAGTGGATTTACCTTGTTCGCAAGTAATCAGCAGGTTTTACATAACTATCCATCCCCAAATCAGGTCTTACACAAAGTGGCAACTATGGTGCCATTAAGCTTTTGAAAAATGTCCAAATATAGAAATATTAATAAAAAAGAGGCGATGCTAATGAATATCATGAATGTAGCAAATGTCCGCTGTCTGATTTAAAGTGCCAGGGAATGTATCAAACCCGATGGTGACGCCCCCTCTGGCTTCGTCACTAGACTTGCAATGTCTGCAGCAAAGTGGATTTTGAATCTGCTGGTGAACTGGCCACTCTTCCTAAGATTACTGATCAGCCATTATTTTCTATGACTTCCCCTCTGTGTAAAGGACAGTTTTACATAAGTGAAGAACTGTCTCCCAATGGCTCTGAAGAAAAATCCAAACGTGTCCCGGACACCAGTGTGGGTCCTGGAAATGCAATCATAATTCCAGCGTCTAAGACCACACGTGAGAAGCACTGGATACAGGATTAGGGTAGGGGTTACACAAAGGGGTAGACTTTAGTGGAAATTTCCCCCAGGGAAGCACCTATACTTCAGTCGGAAGTCACAAGTGAGTGGACAGTATCCTAGCAGACTGGTGGATGAAACTCTTCAGCTACCTTATCCTTGGCTACCAAAGCAAAGGCGACTTTATCTCAAAGCCTAACACAGAAGATGACCTGGTCTTTTTGGGATGCATTATTCTCCGATGTATGTCAAAACATGCATCTCCATTGTGGTGAAACAGTCCTACTTCCATTACAAATTGTGCATATGTTCGGTGAGGCCTGAACCTATACCGGTAGGAGGGTTCACTGCCAACCTGATTGGAGTTCGGTTTTCCGGAATGATTAACTTGGAGTTTACTTCCTTCTCCAGACAATCCAAGATGGTGTCTACTCTTCATAAAATCCATGTGCCAATGCCTTTGCCTGTTGATAGGCCAGGACCTGGTGGGGTGGGAGTGTGCAGCTTGCATTAAAGGAGTGGATGGATCATCGGGATGGCGGTAGAGAGAACCCATCAAAGCGGCTGGGGAGAGTGTGCCAGTTCGATTTGACAATGATCTCCTGCCTTTGTCCCTTTCTCCCACTTTTTCTCCATTTCCCAGTGAGAAATGTTCAGAGTAAGACAATGGAGTTGGCCAGCCTTGCAGCTATCGCCCATGGACTAGATCTACAGATCATAGGGTGGTCAGACTCTGCTGTTTAGCTTAATTGCTGTCCATGTGACTCCTACTGGGGTGATGACCACTTTAGAAGTTTAAGGAGGTCCTTCGATATCTGTGAAGGGTGTGTGGGACACCCTACGTGATAGGGAAGAGTCAGTGATATGGCCTCATGAAACATAAGGGGAACACTTTCATAGTACTGAACGGGCACGCCAAGCACTTTTTCACCCTTGTTTCTCATTTGTGGCACAATGGCCATGCCTGGAGGTGGAAGACATCTTTGCCCTGTCCCAGGCGTGTTTTTCTTCATCTTTATTTCCATATCCTTCTTTCTCCCCAACAGAGGTCAATCCAACATACCGATATCATAAATATGCAGTTGGACCAGTTCTTGTCTTTACGCCACCCTAACCCTGAGGACGTTCAGTTTAAATAATACAGGATCTGGTGGCATGAATCTTAGTGAACCCTGAATCTGAGGGCATCTTTTCCACAAGATGAGAGGTCACACATCCTTGAGTAGAGAAGTTCTGAGAGAAGGAATGAAAGGGCACATGGATACAATGGGCAGGCCGTCTGAGATGCCTATGATATCAGGGATGTAACAACAACAATCACCTTTGCTGATAATTATTTAGTTGAAACTATTTTTGAAAACGATCAAGTAATTTAATTGTCTTCACGTTATTTGTAATTTAGTAAACCTTTCGTTTTTTTAAAGCATTATACATATACACTTTGCATATTCATTGGACAACATCACTAAATAATTTTCCATATTTTAAGCCTACACTGTTGTGCAAAAAACATAAATTTAACACCAAATTATAAACAAAACATTACACCAAACACATGACATCAAAATAATTCTACTTTATACTGGTCGTCAGCAGGGCTATACTGGGAACTGCAACCGGCCCTGGCTGATTGCTGCTCGACCGGCCCTGTGGAGGGGGTTGGGGGGCCCCACTTCCGTTTTTGTGGCAGGGGGGCGATTTTGCAGCACTGCTGCAAAATGGGCCCCTAGTGACAAAACTGGCCCCCACGGGCACACAAGCGGCTTCCACCCATCCGGCCCACCGGGGAAATGCCTGGTGCCCACTAAGGCTAGTCCGGCACTGGACTTCAGTTTCAAAATGCTGGCATTTCCTTCTTGTTATCTTTTTTTGAAAAAAGAACTCTTACATTTGACCATATACTAGGGGTTGTGACGACACCTTGTTTTAGTCCAACTAGGCCGCCAATGTTCCTTTTAGGATTTCGTAAATGTAGTTGCAGATTTTCCCCAACTTCCTAGGATTTAAGGGATAGCGTCATGAGATGAAAAGGATATGTGGGCATGCATCACACTATACTCAGAATGTGGGAGCATGCATCCTAGTAAGCGCAGGATGCGAGGTGCAAGGACGTTTATCTTGGTATATTATGAATCTGAGGGCATGTGTCCATAGGCGCATAGTAACTGTGCTCATGCACCCTCGAATGAAAGTCCTCACCCTTGCTCCGGAATGCCTACTAACCTCCAGTTTTATAGGTGGGCTACCTGGAGGCACCTAGGGACCCTCAGATGGACATTTTGTGCCTGATTTAGTTCTCAGCAGACGGGTTACTCAGTCACAACAGTTACAGATATCCGTCCTCTATTTAAATCCCATTATATCCTATGGGATTTATATTTTGGTGGATGGAATAACCCATTCGCCGAGATCTAAATCGGTCCCTATGTCTTTGGTTCTCCTGCTCAGAGTAATGCCCGGAGCATGGCCACCTGTCAGCACTTAAACGCTGCTAGCATGCCAAAGATTACATCAAAACCTTTACAAGTGTGAGGGTTCAATGGCAGCAATCGTGCAGAGCTCTAAGGTTTATTGAATTAGTATTGCAGACGTGCTAGGGCGTGCATTTTTATTAGTTTACTACCTCCTCACAGATCGGTGCTGCTGAGCAGACCTGACTATCCCATTGTCTTCCAAGTAAGTGGCCTCGAGGTCACTGTCTAGTTGCAACCTGGCAATTGAGGAAAGATGGATATGCAAATGTATCTCAAGATAGAGACTAATTTGACTAGTCAGAATATCTGGGGAAGTTTACAGCTACTCGTTGGTTTACCATCTTGGCCTATGCGGAAGTAACGTGGAGTCCCCTGATGTGCTAACAGTACATATTTTAGAGAAGTGTCACAATAAAACAGGAAGAAAGTGCGCTTTGGAAAGGTGACAGCATAGCAGAGTAAGACGAGCCTTTAGTTCAATCATTTCATTATATCCCTTGGCAGTGTTGTAATACTGGGGTTGTTCATGCAGGTGTTACTGTTAAACAGAAGTTTCGTAAAGTCCACTTTTGTGACTACATGCTTAGGGGCTATATGCTTTTTAAAAAAATAGCTATAAAATCCTAATATTCCTGAGTCGGGTTATACCAAACTAAAATTACGGACGTCCTTTAGAGTTCTGTGGAAATGGAGCTCTACTGTAGATTGGCAGGGCTCCCACTTCACTAACCTGCTGATCCCCCCACCCCATTTATATGTGGGAGGAGCACACGCTTTCCCAAAGCGGACCCTCAGCTGACTCTGCCATTGGCATACTCTTACCTGTCAGCCTGCCCACTTCAGGGTAGCCAGGTCACAGTGGTGGTCGCCCTATCTCAACTACCTGTCATTTAGAAAAAAAGTTAAGACTCAGCTCTTCTAATTTCTCGTATCCCTCTGTGTTGTGTTTACTGTTGTCCTCAGCACCGGGATACCCCATTTGGGGTGAGTCAGGCGCTTTATAAATGTAATAAATACATAAATAAATTTAAGAAGCAACTACTGCCACTGATTCTGTCTGCCTGGCTGCACTACGCGAGGCATGGTGGTCCCAAACAGTGAAAACAAACAATTGTACTAAATAGCAGGGAGAAACTTACCAGCGCTTCAGGACCAATTATTTTTTTTCTTTATTGATGTTTGTTTCAGGAAAGCCCAAAAAAATTCAGAGTGGGGCAAAAACAGCATGGCACTACTCAGCGAACGTCTCTGACTTCTGTACATTCATTGGACCGATAGGATCTCCCGTTATGGCAGGCGGTCCCTACCAAAAAGAGCAAAGCAGAGCCGCCTTGACGTGTTGGGCTGTAAACTTAGGGGTGTGCCAATTTTATAATTTTGCCAACAATCCTTTGCACACAAACTGAAAATTCTCATTTAAAAAAAAGCTTCTGCAGATTAATTTTCCACCTTCATTTTCTAATGACATTCTCTTGCTAAAAATTGATATTTCCTCCGTTGTTTCTCACCAACTTGTATTTTGTAGATTTTTTTCTACAAAACCTACTTCACGGAGTTTACAAACTTATGCCTAAACTCCAAACACCTCATCAGAACAAAATGTCACCACTTAGTTTCCGAAACATCCAGAAGTTTCGGAGTGTTTTGGAATGCATAGTTCAGCTTGGATCCGCGTTCAAGCTTTGTAGTCAAGTCTTTCTTGCCTCAGCTACAGCTACTATGATTCTTAAATTGTGAGATATTAATCTAAAGTAGTAGCTGGAAATTTGAATAATGTCGTGTTAAACTATATGATCAGCTTCACGCATATGCGCTTGTCATCCTGCATTCTTACACAATGTAAAGGCTTACCCGGTCCCCGCAATAAGAACATTTGATTAGATTCCTCAAGGTGAATGTTCATTGCACTTTGATTCGGTTATTAAGAGTTACTTTTACCTTGGTTTTAAATGTCTTGACGCAATGTTTTTCACAATGAATGTATTGCCTTATGGTTCCACGTGGGCGCTTTGAGAGCTAGCAATAAATACCTTCATAAGATCTCCAAGACCAATTTTAATGAAGAGGAGATCGCACATTCGGCGCCCCAGACTGTGGATTATTCTTCTCCCACAAATCAAACAAGTTAACAATCTGTTAACTACATAATTCATTCACCTTTTGGATATAGTCATTAAGGGCCAGATGTAGGTAAAGTACATTTACCGATTCTAAAATACAGAATTTTACTGATTCGGTATTTTAGAATCGGTAAATGCTATGTAGCAAAAAAATCGGTAAACATTACTGAATCGGTAAGATTCGGTATTTATCGGTATTTACCGATTCGGTAATTGCCATTCATTCCTAAGGGTCTGGAGGCCCATAGGAATGAATGGCAATTACCGAATCGGTACATACCGATTCGGTAAAATGGGGGACACATTCAAGCGTGCCAGGGTGTCACTTTGACACTCTGTTGCACCCCTGAATCGTGCTTGTGTGCAGATGTGGCACACATACATGCCCTAAGGGCACAGTTGAAAATGCACAGATTTGCATTTCCGAAGGTATTTGTTATTTACCACCAACTTATAGTTGGTGGTAAATAACGAATCCTAAAATGGGAAAAGCACTCATTTTAGTGCTCCCTACATTGCTAATTCGGTAATTTACCGATTCGGTATTTTAAGGAATCGGTCATTCCTCAAAATACCGAATCGGTAAATTACCGAATTTGCAAATTAGGCCACCTACATCTCAGTAGCCTAATACCGGTCGGGAACGGCCGAAATTCGGTACTTTCGGCTGTTACCGATTGGGCGACCTACATCTGGCCCATAATCTTTATCTGTCATCCCCTGGAGATCCCCATCCTCTGGACAAATAGATTGACACCACTCATCTATAATTTTTTTCATTTATAATATATTCCTCCTTTTTCCTCTTTCTTCAGACAACTTCACATTTGGATATCTCATCACCTCGATTCGCCTGACTTTACCAGAAAACGTTGTCTTTGAAGCGTCCAGCCTCTTCTGTAGACTTTTTACAGTTTTTGATTGGTGTAGCCTATTTTTATATATGACAGAATTCTTGGCATTTACACAAACATAAAATACAGAGGGGTTTGGAGCAGCCCTCTCCAGCCATAGCTTGCTAATGTTACCTTGTACTGTGCCACTACAGCCAAAGTGTGATGAAATACATTGAGTTTGATTGATATCCCCTTGAAAGGCTTTACCCTGCTTTTAATGTCTTTTTTCGAGTTTCTCTTTCTTTCTTAAGAGGACTTGGAGACGTGTTTTGACTTTGAAGCAGGTAATAGTTTTTAGTTATTTTATCACAAGGTGTTTGTGGCACGTGTAAACATAAGTAATAAAACATTAACAAGTTGGTTCAGCTGGTTGAAGAGGAAACCGAACTGTTTGAGTTTATTGTCATCAACTCCTGTGACAGTGGGTCAAAAATCATGGTCCAGATGTCCATACATGCCAAGCTATGGAAGCATCCTCGGCGCTCCGTAGCTGGGCAGTTTAAGTCTCGTGCTAGGGCCAAACCTCCAATTTGTTCGAGTTTGCAAGTATTGTTTGTGTCTGATGTGTGCTTGCCCTGGGCTGGGTGATGATTTTCTCCAGAACCTTATTCACAATGAAGAAACTCGCAATGGTTTTATAACTAACGGGACCAATCGAATCCAAGTTGGCATTTCTCAAAAGAAGGTTTGTGATTGCTTGTTCTCACGGGGGAAGGATCACATCGCAATGAATGAAGCTTTAATGATGGAGCTGAGAGTACCAGTGAGATGCAGGAGCCTTCCTGGAGCATGACAGTGTCCTGAAGTCATCTGAGATAAAACCAGGCAATTTACTCTGAGGTGGCAACAAAGATGACAACTGACGATTAGATGCCTTCGCATGCCATGAGAGTGGTATAACACGTAACGTTAGTGGGAGGGTTAAAAAACGAAAACACCAGTTTTGTCCAGCATTAGTTTAACACAGTTGCCCTAATATTTTGTGATTACCGGATAGCATCAATGCAATTGGGACTTGACGTGTACAATAGTTGTGTGGGGACATCTCCTAAATTACTTTAGCTTCCTGCCCACTGCTGCTCTGTCTAGAAATCCCTCCCTCTACAGTTCTTTCTGTAACCAAAGCAAGCCAGGTGCAAACAGAGTGTTAAAGACCACGCTGTCCGCTGTGCCTCGTTATCATAACAGTTGTATTGTGCACCCTCTTATTCTGTTGCTCCCCTACCTAACAGCTGTGAAGCACTCTGAGTATGAACACTCAATAAATTAACTTGAATAACAACAAACACAATAGAATGTCTGCTTTGTACAATTCAACCAATATAATCCGCTGCCTTCAATCCTGACTTTTCAAACGGAAGTTCCAAAAGTAGGAAGGTGTTAAAAGAAAATCTAGTGGTGGAAAACCCGTTTGTGAAACAGAAATTATATAGAAAACGTATTTTTGTAACAAACTTTTCTTGGATCAACATGTCTTTGCTTGAAACCTCCCCACAAAGTTGGGAAACTCGGCAAACGTCATCAACTTCAGAGATGCAAATGATGCCAACTGAGCTCAACTAACTTGGAGTGTGCAGAGGTTAATACCTCTCCCCTAAACAGTATTCTGCATGTGAGGTCTTTGTAGATTGCCAACCTTGTGCTACACTGATTATGCCCTTAGTATGACAGTGATCTGGTGTGATTTATCCCGTGCCTACATCCGCCATCATTGCCTAGCGTTATATTTGTCAGTAAAACTGTGTAAATGGAACCTTGTGCATCTGACACTTGCCTTTTTTTCCTGGGATAATTGCTTGTTCAATTTGAACTTAAAATACCTTTTCTTCCAACAACCCAAGAATGTTTTTATGTCTATGTCATGCACTATGCAGTCTTGTTGCTTGGCTGTGGAGAGGCTCTGAAGACTGGCCCTGCAGGAGGAAGGAGTTTTGTGATGTACTTGGAGGTGCTGAAGAGACTGAAATCATGGGACTATGTGTGCTGTTTTATGCGCAGCATTAGTGCGGCAGCATAGAAGAATGGGCACCTTGGGGGAGAGCATCCATATAAGTGATAGACTCAGAAATGGCAGCAAGGGCCATTGAGATGGGTCCTAATAGCCCCTATTAAAGCACCAATGTATCTATTTGTTTAGGAGTTTTATAAAGCTTTAGTGGTGGTCTTATAACTTCAGGGAGCTAAGGAAAGATGCTGCAGAGATGAGAAGTATGAACTAGATGTGTAGTTGCCATGGTTTAGGCTCTAAAATGTATTGATGGGGATACAGAAATTATTCAGGAGGTCAGAGACTACAGGTCTGGTTTGGCCAGTGGCACTAGGGTTGCAGAAGTGTTTCCACCTCCGCGCCAAGCAGTAAAAGAGATAGGAGCAGCACAGTATAAATATTTAAATTCCTTGAAGTGAATCTCTCATTTCAGACGGATACAGGAATGGGATTTGGCTGTGACTTGCTGCAAGTTTGTCCCCCCCCCACTTGATGACTTGAGCTCAACACTTGATGTGCCTTAAAATGAATCAGAAGACAGAAATTCCAGACTGTAAAAATATGGCTTCAAGTACCGTAGTCACAAGAATAGTTCTATAAACATTACAGATGGAGAAATCCAAACAAAGCAATAACTTGTGCAGAGAGGCTTTTGGCAATAACCATCTTCCCGCTAGTCTTCGCAAGGCCGGGTATGTAGTGTTGGAACTATGCTCGCCAGGCAATACCTCTGTCCCTGGAGTGTGAGTCAAGAGATCCCAAGAGCATCTTTCCTGCAGGTACCACAATCAACGTTTATATCTCTATATGGGTATAAGCTGGACTTGCATGTCATTGTATTTGTTGTTATTTCTCAGTTCTTAATTTTACCAATAAAATATTTGATACACAAACAAAGAGATCCCAAAAGCAACAGCACCAGCATGGAGTGCCGAAGTGCTCTCTGTTGCTACAGATCAGTGTCAGAGATGCAGAGAGGTACGAAGCGCCCAATACAATGTGGTAAAATGATAGAACCCTTTCAAATGTAATTTAATTGCACAAAAATGTACTTTGAACAGACAGAGGTGAATGTAATCATCCTTGACTTTGCGTACGTAATATAACGTCTTAGGAGAAATTTAGTATTGTTGAAATAGAGCCTCCATTTTGGGAAGGGGATCACCGGTCCTACTTACAAAGTTTGTGTTATCCTTGTCAGAGTATCCTTGTCAGAGTATCTCTTCTGGAGTATGTCTCCTGCTGACTGTTTTGCTCCTTAAGTAAGTATTAATTCTGATGGTATGTGTCCTGGGGGTATTTTTTAATGTTTTCTTGTAAACATATCTCTCATTCTGAAGATATTAAGATATTGCTCCAGCTGAGGAACTCAAGGTATCTCTCCTTCTGAGGGCATCAATATTTCTAGGCATTTCCCTTCTTCTGCGCGTATCTTTGCTTCTGTTCTGATCAATCACACCTTTTGGGGGTATCTCTTTTGTATAGGGTATCAAGCCTACTCTATTGCTCCTCCTGTGTTTCTTCCTCTTGTTGAGTGTCACTAATTCTGAAAGTATCCTTTCTTTAATAGTCTCGCCCTTTCTTGAAATTCTCTCTTCTTCTGAGGGTATTGCTCCTCCTGCGGTAGTACTCCTCGACAGATAATCTTTCCTTCTGAGGTTCGTGCTTCTTCTGCAGGTATTGCTCCTTCTGAGAGTACCAGTCAATGTATAGTCTCTGTACTTAAGTTATCAGTCTATTGGGGGAGGGGCTCTCCGTCTTAGCTTAGCTTCGTTTATTGCTCTGATGGCCCTATTCCGTGGATTTTGGTGCAGGGATACTGAAGGCTGGATTATTCATTTCCAGGCAAAATGGACAAAACCATATGGACCCAGAGATACGGGGTCCTTTTCAGTGTGATTTCCCGGATACCAGGAAGAAAAACGCAGACGGAAAGTGCCAGGAAAATGGCCAGTGAGGGCTGGGAGATGGGTTGGTGAGTATGGGCAGGCTTCCTTCGGCCTGACTGGGTGGAGCATTGCCAGATTCCCCCTATTGGTCCAGGAGTTTGAAGAAAAGGCTGTGCTGCTGCCCGTGGCCTCTGTCCCTGCAACCTGGAAAATTACCTGCTATCTCTGGGCCTGGAATTATTGGGACCTGAGTCTTGCGGACCAGATAGTCCAGGCCCAGAGACTCTTGGAATAGTGGACAATAATATTTAACACAGAGCTATCACTCAGGGTGAAATTCTGCTACTCCACTTGAAGGCCATTACTCGTTCTGGGGTACTTTTTTCTTGGGTATCTCTCCGCCTGAGAGTATCGGTTCATCAAAGGCTATCTTTCCTGTGGGCATAGTTTCTTTTTCGGGGGTACCTCTGAGGCTATATTCACATCTGATGGCATCACTCCCTCTGAGGGGATCTCTCTTTCTAAGGTATTGCTCCTTACCCCCAGGTATTAATCCATCTGGGGTACCTCAGGTTATGTAAGTTTCTTTATTTCAGAAGGTTTGTTCCTGATGGTACCACTTCTTTTGAGAGTCCTGCTCCTTCTATGGATGTCTCTCCTTCTGAGGGGTTCTCCTTGTATTGGATGAGTGTATACAAGCACATGTACTTTTATAGCGCAACTCTAGCTTGGCAGCAGTGAAGTGCTTATCTTTTTGAGAGTATCGCTCTTTCTGAGAGAATCTCTGTCCTCTGGGAGGTATAGTTCTTGGCGATGTCTCCATCTGAGAGTATCTGTTCACCGAATCCTATGTCTCCTGAGTGAACACATAAGTAAACTGCAGCATACTTGAATGTTACAGCTTTCTCTTCTTTCCTTCTGACCAACAGTGGTGTAGAAAGGCTCTGTGTATGAAATACTTTTCGGTAAGGAAAGCCTACTGAAATTGAGTTCGATTGATTTATATAAAAAACTGCT
The DNA here is from genome assembly GCF_964261635.1 of Lissotriton helveticus. Lineage (NCBI taxonomy): Eukaryota > Metazoa > Chordata > Amphibia > Caudata > Salamandridae > Lissotriton > Lissotriton helveticus. The sequence goes on from NC_136073.1 coordinate 864,675,069, forward strand.
GCAAACAGAGTCAAATTATCGTAATCATCTTTGATTTTCTGGTGAAATTGTAAAATGACTCGATCTGAAATGTTCTGATTGCTCTGTTCTCTTAGAAAGCAAGTCCATTCTGAACCACGTCAATCTCTCCTTTCTTCTCCACATCTAGACTAACTATTTACCAATGTCTGTGTGTGCTGCCTGATTGTTTCTCTTCATCTCGGAATATTTATTTTTCTGAAGGCTTTGTTACCCCTGGGGGTATTGCTCGTGAGCATATACCGTTCCTTCTGAGATGTTGCTGCTTCTTGTCGTATTGCCTTATAAGAGGATATCTCTTTTTCTCTCTCCAAGAATCTCTCCTTCAGGTTCTATTCCTTAATAACTGTATCTCTTCTATTTCTCTAAAAAGTCTCTTTACTTCACGATATGTATACTCTCAATTCACGCGGTACTAAACTGTAGGGTACTGCATGTTTCTGCTTTGCTTTCCTAGAATGATGTAAACGTGCTATTTGCTTGCTAATTTCCAAGCTATCAACACCCAGCCAATTGCTCTATCTCACATGGGAGAGGTAAACACTTTTCTCACTCTGCCTTCCTTAAATCTTAGGTTCTTCTTCTAAAAGATGTACGGCATTCTACAGATTTTCTGATCTCAGTGAGTTGAGCATTTAAACACATTTTTCTCATTCTTCTATATTTCCATTTGCTTGCATTAAAAACAATCGTAAATTATGCACCTCTGGCACTGTGGTGATTCTCACAGGAAAACTTTACTGTAAATACTTAACATCCGCATCTACAGGGATTGTTGCCTTAGTGATGAAGTTGATGGAGCTGCTCCACTACCCATTTACGTGCTAAGATTTCCGTAGTCCAAAAGGCTTCTAAGACTACTTTCACAAGGTGGAGATAGTAACTCTTAGGGAAACAATTATCAACTGTAAGTTACAACTAGTTGTAAAGAACATAATGCTTTAGCTTCTAAGCACTACAGCAGAAATTTTTAATTTGCGCTACGGTGAAGGATGAAAGCTGGATAGCATATTTCAAAATTATCCTAAATTTGCATAAAAAGTAAGAGCAGAATTTTGAGACTGCGTCTGTGCTAGTATACTTGTGGAATGCCTCTAGGTTCTTGCCTGAGATATAGGGTCTGATAAAGAGTAAAATGATGAAGTGTAACCCTCCTAAAAGCAGGATTAATGTGATTGTATCTATCAGAGTGATTTCCATTGGGGGCATTGTCTTCCAGAGGAATTACTTTCTTCATGATGGGGCTGATGCATTGGTAATTCCTCTGGTAGAAACTCCCCATATAGATTTTACACATCGGTTGAAAATGATGTTACTTCCTTTTGTTTGGGCTTTATTAATTACTTCTCATCGTTCCAAACGTACAGCTTTCTTATTCTGCAGAAAAGTGCATGCTAAGTATTTGAAACCGAAAGCAACTAACTGATGAGGGGCCTCTCTCGTACAAAACTTCTGGACTTTTCTTTCGTTGATAAACAATATTTACAAATTATTATTCAAGGTTGTATGAGTAGCTGTTGCAATAATACGATAAAAACTGCAATACATGTTTTAATTTTATTTAGAAATTATTCAATGTTTGCTCAGAAAAACGCATCAATATAAACATGGTGTTCAAATCTCTAAAACATTTAAAGAATTTAAGTAAAAAATGCAAGGCATAGAAATATTTGTTAACAGAAATGACTCAAATTGGGATTTAATCTGTAAATAAATACCTGCTTTGGTATGACAGGAAAATAATATCAAGGGGAGAAAGACGATCGAAACGACAGTAACTTAAATGTAAATTTTAAGATGAGGCCATTAAATTAACATCTCAACTCACAGTCAAGCACTGAGTCACACGAAGAATAGCAGAACAGCTGACAACATTGCTATTCCCTCCATGCAAGTAAAGGCAAAATGGAGAAAAGGGCCAAGAAGGAATGTGTCAATGACGCCTAGAAGAAATTGTGCAGATATGCAGGAAATCAATTTTTAAGTAACTGACGTGATAGCTAAGGTAGGTTCTGACGGCCTGCTAAAGACCTCATCCCACAAACACGCTAGCTCCACATTCTTAGAGTGAAGCTCCGCGTCTTTGTTGTATATATTTTTAATTAGGTTAGGGGCCACAGTCATTAAAATTGTTTTGAGTGGACCTCCTGCCCTATTTTAGTTTTCCACACCTATTACATTAATTGTCACCTACACCCTCCTAGGGCCCTCACACGCACCTCACCCTCCGGCATAAAGGAAAAAAGATCTCCGCTAAGTAGGCCCCATCACGGGCGCCTGTTCGGGCATTGCACTGCCGGCCCGATAAGGAGCAGACCCGATGATGAAGCAAGACACCTAGCTGGCTGGGTGTGTGAGGGCCTTTTTCCGAAGGAGAAAACCCTTTCTCCGTATTATCCAGTCCCCTTGGATACCATCGACCTGCCCTGTTAGGAACTGCATACTGATTTTGCTCCTCAATCATTACGGACATGTATGCTGGACCTGATTAAATAACAGTCCGCTCTACCCTCCTTGTTGTCTTGAGGCCTGCTAAAGAGACCTGCGTACCAGTCAGCTGAGCAATGATGACTCTTACGTACTTCACAAAGTACCTGCACACTTCAAACAGACAAGTGTGCACTTTACTACTATTTGTAAAATGTGTAAGACTGTGTAGCTGCTCCATGCAGAAGATGGCCTTCTGTTGACCCCTAAGACCAAAAGGGCCCATGACTTGTCCAGAGGAACATGCGTACCGGTTGGAATGTCTCTCCTAGAACTTTAAAATGTAAAACTGCTACTTGTCATTTCTTCAGCTTCTACCATTATCAGGGGAGTGAAAAAAGTCCTGTGACATGAGGGAAGTTGGGCCGCTATAGAGGAAAACTAGGAACCATGTTGCAATTGGATACTTAGCGGTAGACCGGACAGGGAGTTGTGGGAGCCGTCCCACAACTCGAACCTAAAGCCTAGTGCCTAAGAAGATATTATTGGGTGCTCAGAGACTTTGGAAGCACCAGGTATGAAGTTAAAGGTGTGTTTTCTAAAGAATGATACCTAGGATGACCGTTTGAAAATATTCATTCTGGAGTACCTGGACAAGATGCAGAGACTGCTTGGAAAGACATGACATGGCACGCTACATTTTGGAGGTGTGAACCTTTGATTGCAAGTGTTAGTCTGCAGATTAAACATCTGACCTAGAGGATACACCTACTCTTCCCTGCCCTCGTTTCATCAAATGTCATCCAAACATAACACAGCGCTCCAGGCTTGCACCACTTCTCATCATACCAACTTACAATGAGAAATCCATAGGAGGCGCTGATTTCTCAGTAGAAGGCGCGAAGCTCTGGAACTCACGAGCAGCCAGTAGCATATACATTTCCGAAGACAGCTGAAAATATGGCTATTTCTTAAATATCTCCACCACCCATATCCCGGGACATGAACTAATAAGATACCCATATCCAGAAAACCGTCACGCCCTCAAGCGCAGTCCTCTGCTTACAGCCCACAAATTGGAAACAACTCAACCAGAAAACTGCTTTTGATATTTGGGTAAGCTAAGAAGGTCTGACCTATAGTTCGTTGTGGCATTATATAGTTATGTACATGCAAATGTAAAAATTATGGCCCACAATAATACTAAAACGTAATATGCAGCAGTCAGCAGAAAATTGTAACTTATACCTCTTAAATTGACATAAGACATATCTGCTATGAGGGTGGTCAATTATCAGCGCTCTACAACTGAAAAAAACAAATATCACCAAACGAACAGGCATGGAATAATTGAAGACATCTGTCACACATTGTTGGACAATTTGGAGGACTTTAATTTAGTCTACTATTGCAAGTGCCAAATATCTATACATTCTGACTGCTTCTTTACATCTCACAGACATTCAGCTATGGGATGAAACCAACACTTTCCCTACTGTTGTACTCACTGGAGTGGGAATAGTAATTTTTACCCCTACACTATCCAACACTTACCCTACTGTTGCACTCACTGGAGTGGGAATAGTAATTTTTACCCCTACACTATCCAACACTCACCCTACTGTTGCCCTAATAGTATTATGCGTTGTAATGGTATGCGTTGTAATGAAATGAGTTGCAATGGTAGTTTTAAAAAATGCGTTGTATTGGCATGCGTTGTAAAATCATGCAATGTAATGGTAGTTGCAATGTAAAGACTGCGTTGTAAAAGCATGTGTTGTAATTGCATGCGTTGTAACGTCAAATATTAATTTGCCCTTTTGCAAATTGTGGTGGCAACTTTATAGTCAACCGGCTTGGTGAATAGTCATTTGGCAGACTGGTCTGTGACCAGCTCTGAACCATTTTATGAACCAACCTGTTAATATAATGGTTGGTTCGCAAAATGATTTAGTGGTTGCAAAAAGTGAGTACACAAATTGCGACCACAGTTTTACTACACATTATATTGTATTGTATTGCAGCATTTATTTACCAGTTATCACCCCTACTTGGGGAGCTGAAGCACTTGCCTACATGGGTAGCACACTTACTGTGTAGGGAATGTGGTTGGAAGAATGTTGTATTTGTTTTAATCCTATGTGGGAAATGTTTCCATGTTTTGCGTTATGAGCACCAAGGTGCGGTTATCATGTTATGGGAAGCTTCCCATAGCAGAGTGATGGATGATGAAGTGTTGGAGATAGACACACAGTTTTAGGGTTTTCAGTATGCTGGTAGCTTTTAACAGCTATGCGGGTCCCTTTGTGATATTTCTTGTAATGTATTCTGCTTACATGGTTGCTGTACTGGGTTTTGTGTATAGTTGTGGTCATGAGTTGGAATGGTTGGAAGCAGAGATAAGTGGAGAAGGTATTTTTATATAGTGAAGGGGTAAACATTACTATTCCCATGTACCAAAACCCATACCCACCCTAATACTAAAAAAATCTCCATTACTTACCTTATAATGCGTTGTAATGGCATGTGTTGAAATGGTATGTGTTGTAATGGCATGTGTTGTAGTGACATGCGTTGTAATGTCATGCATTGTAATGGCATGCGATGTAAAGGCAGTTGCGTTATAACAGCTGCGTTGTGAAGGTAGGTCGTTGTAATGATTGCGTTGCAATGGATGTTTCCCGGGTAAACTGTTTTCAGAGGGCCCATTTCCCTCTGCGAATGCGTTACCACCTTAAGTTGGGAGTCTGCAACTTCTCAATACTTTAAGACCCATTGTCACATATGGTACCGATTTGGTATTTTGAAGGGACACCCAAAACCCACACCTTCCAAATACTGAATCGGTGACCATTTCTAAATCGATTTTGTGCTTCAGAAAAACATTTCTAAATTGTAAAATGAGTCTAGTCGGTATTTACAAGCATATTATATGTTTGCAAACACTGATTTAATGATTGGGGGGTTTGCGACCCCCAAAACCCTTAGTACAGGTGGACCCATCTTCCTTGTACATACCCATTCACTGTGGCTCGGGGAGCAGTTTGAAAACGTAGAAGATGCATTGTAACACACTCACATTTTATAGTTTTACACCTCACTGTTTGTTCATCAGGTTGCAACATAACCCTTTAAGGAAGCAGACACTTACTATCTGCAAACACAGAGTGAGGTGCATACCTTAGCAAGGTCAGTTTACCGTGATTAAATACAACAAATACATAAAATATGCCTCAGTCATAAATGATTGCAGAAAATTTTTAAGAACATTGGAAATAACATAATAGTTAATCATTGATAACCAATGATTCAAATTGTGTCAGCCTATTTTGGTAGCTCCGTTGACCAGGCTTCTTCGTAATGTATGCTTGCAATGTAGAACAGGATGGGTTTCAGTGTTGCTGAACAACTCGGTTGGATGTTAGCGCCACCTAGTGATTTTGACAGAAGCTGGCAACTTTTTTACTGTAAGCTGTTGAACTTTAAACCTTTAAAAATGAAATGTAGTAATGTAAATGGAACGGATATAGTTATGCCCATGCCCTGAAAACTCTGAACCCAGTAAGCTATTACCTGTTCCATCTTACAAATAGAAGACTGTATTGAAGAACCAACCAGTTCTCTAGATCAGGGGTTCCCAACCTGGGGTACCCGCACGCACAGGGGGGTGCGAGATGGCATTTCAGGGGGTGTGACAAAGAGGTAAGTATGTACTGTATGCATAATAGGAATATGGTGAGACTTGTGTAAGGGTGCGAACATTAATCAAACATTTCCTCGGGGTCTGGGGCATAGAAAAGTTTGAGAACCCCGGCTCTAGATCCTTTAGCACTGGAAGACAAGCTGTGCAAAAGCAGCAAATGTTGTATTCTGTTACAATGTTTTGTGTATCACATTGTCAAAGGTCTTCAGAAGATAGGTGATAAATTGACCCTTAGTGGAGGATGCACCCTCTGGGGGCTTGCAAACCTCTGCCTCATCCTCTGCTTGTGTATTTGTACTCTCAGTTTAATTGTGTTGTCGGAGCCTGGGGTCTTTATCCCTAGTGTGTAACATCCTTGCTCCACTTTCATTATGTGGCAGTTTGTTCTCACTAGCGTAATCCGTGTGGTGTCGGTCCACTCGACCGCTAACATATGATAGTCGGGGCTGGTGGCTTAGTGGACTAATGCGTCCACTGTAGGAGCCTGCGTTCAACCTCATGGCCACAGGCTCAAATCCCAGGGGGCCCACTCCGCCTTTCATCCTTCTTAGGTTCAAGAAATATCAGATAGGGACTTTTAGCTGCAGATTCCTTACCTTTGAATTTCCCAGGCGTCAGGCTGGATCCGGAAAATTCAAAGGTAAGGAATCTGCAGCTAGATAGAGTCTCTGCCAGCTAATGCATTACCGAAGGTAAGTAACTTGTTCACCATTGAGTTGGGTAACAATAAACATCTGTTATTCAGCACCAAGATACCCTTGGGTGAATATGTGCTTTACAAATATACGTTATGTTATGTTGCGGTTATTACCATTACGATCTTGTAACTTTCTGACAACCTGTAAGAGCGTGCAAAGGATGGATGCTTCCTGTGCATTTAACTTATATTTGTAGCGTAGTGGCCGAGTCATTGTCTTGAGATTCCTAGATAATGCATGCTTATCTTTCTGAAAGGGATCATTTATGGTAGACTGAAAAAAGTGGAAAGTGCCTCCCACTAAGAGATGGCCTTGACGATTCTTTAAGAAAATATGTAATTACTGAAGAGAGCTAGAATCATCTTCGATTGGCTTGTAATAACTATCCACTGTATAGTTGGTGTGTGGATTAAAACAGTAACCATGAACCACCAACGCTCTAGACCAGTTTAGATTTGCAGAAATTCAAAGGGAATTGAATGATTAAGAAATATTGCATCTCCCTAAGCAGTAGGGAGTTGAATTGATGAGTCTCATTGTGTGGTCCATCTCCCTGAGCAGAAGTGAGCTGATTTGATGAGTCTCATTGTGTGGTCCATGAGTCTCATTGTGCGGTCCATCTCCCTGAGCAGAAGGGAGCTGAATTGATGAGTCTCACTGTGCGGCCAATCTCCCTGAGCAGAAGGGAGCTGAATTTATGAGTCTCATTGTGCGGTCCATCTCCCTGAGCAGAAGTGAGCTGAATTGATGAGTCTCATTGTGCGGTCCATCTCCCTGAGCAGAAGTGAGCTGAATTGCTGAGTCTCATTGTGGGATCCATCTCCCTGAGCAGAAGTGAGCTGAATTGCTGAGTCTCATTGTGGGATCCATCTCCCTGAGCAGAAGTGAGCTGAATTGCTGAGTCTCATTGTGCGGTCCATCTCCCTGAGCAGAAGTGTGCTGAATGGGAAACATCCTTTGCAACGCAACTTTTACCACGCAGTGCCTTTACGACGCAACTATTACAACGCATGTCATTACAACGCATAGCGCTGGGGGGCGCTCTAGGATAGGGAATAGATTTAATTTACTATCCAACACCTTCCCTACTATCCATGGGGACTGGAGTTGGAATAGTAAATTAAACTATTCACTATCCAGCACCCCAAAGCGCTATGCGTTGTAAAGGCATGCGTTGTAAAAACTGCGTTGTAAAGGCATGCGTGGTAAAAGCATGCGTTGTAATGTCATACATCCGGGCTGAATTGCTGAGTCTCTTTGTGGGATCCATCTCCCAGAGCAGAAGTGAGCTGAATTGCTGAGTCTCATTGTGCGGTCCATCTCCCTGAGCAGAAGTGTGCTGAATTGATGAGTCTCATTGTATGTTCCAGACTTAAATAGTTTGAGATTTTTTAGAGTGAGTCACCTGAAAAAAATATTTTCAGGCTCAAGATGATTAACCAACCTCAGTAATGCCTCGCAATGCATTGACACCATTGTCATTGCAAGATTCTCAATTACTTGTAGTCTGTTTAAGTTTCTGTGCTTCAAAAGCTGCCTCATAAAAACATTAGCTTTCTAGCCCTCTTTTTGCTTAGACACTGCCTTGGTCAACCCTCCACCATACTGTGAGCCTGCCTACTGCTACTCCTCAAAGCCTTGCCTGCTCAAGAGCCAGAGTCGCTGCCTCATGGTCACAATGATGCCGTGAATTAGGACCTGCAGCTTCACATTGTTTGCTCATCTCTGAGGCACGTCCCACCAAGAATTAATAACTTAGCAATAATACAATTATTTCTGGGAAATTTGTTCGGAAAAAATATCTTTTATATTGGTAAACATGGGATTTTTACTTATGTAAAATTTATAATTGTGCTTGCTAAATGACAGAGGCTTGAGCTCCAACTGATTTTAAAAATAGAAATCTTGCTTTTAAACTCTTATCGAAGTCACACTCTCCCCAGTCATATCAGAGAAAATTGGAACTTCAAACTCTTTTTTCTCTGAGTAATGCTCTTAGAAAAATCTGTTCTTTAATTCTATAATCTGTTAAATTAACTATAACTATTTTAGGATACTTTGTGTGATAGTGTGTGAAGGAACTCTATGTGCCCTAATAATTGAAAGATTAAACGTCGCGCAAGATGGTCTTTGATCAGACTTTCAATTAAAGCTAATACACCCACTTTATGTCCTTTTTACATTGTGGAACTCCATTAAAACACAAATTGGAATGTTGTAAAAGATTTCAATTTCCCCTTGTTTAATTTTCAACTGTATCCTTCTATACTGTGTAGAGTGTCCTGGAGCTTCCGATGAACATCTTCGCAGTGTTTTCAAATATCCAATTCACTGTATTCGATCTAATTGAAACATAGATCATAAAAGTACTGTACAGCGTTACACTTCCGTTTCGTAAAGTGTCAGTGCATAATATGGATATATTGACAATGTTACAGAAGCCACGATGAGAGACATCAGGCATAAAAATAAAGAACTGAGCGACAATATTAAAAAAGTTAGTGAATGATGCAAAGTTAATAACATGAATGCTAAAACCTCACTCAGTGGTCCGCCAAGCACTTCAATTAACTTGTTGTAATATACTAGTATAGCTATCATTCTTTATTTATTAAATTCTTTCTATAAGAGAATTTCATAATAATGTGCCTGGGCAGAATTAAAAAGTATAACCGCTGTTGTCTACTGTATTATATATACACACTATGGTAAAAGATTAAAAAAAAGCACGCAAACGGTTAAAAACCTTAAGGTTGCCATCAACATGACAAACTTAAACCTTTCGACTGGAGGGATCTTCTGTTCACTATTGACAAACATAAATAAGACGCTAAGCATTAGCACACCAGGTGAACAGAAAACCTTTGTAAAAAATAAAGTGCTGTGCGACACTGCCTGAATTTGTGTTTCTGCGTGAGGTGCAGGATAAATCTTTTGAGATGCGCCACGTAACATTTACAAAAGAAGATAATGTGCAGGTTTGTTTGGGGAGATACTCCATCGCACCGACAAGCCGGCAAAGCTGCAAGTGACAGGTATGAATTTACGTCATGGGGGATGGTGGGTGTCTTCAGATATATTATCACAATGGATCAGTTACGCGTAATTTCGTATCTATCACTATCCATTTTAGTTAAGAATAAACTTTTAATTAGGGCTATAGGGGTTGTCAGGCAATTAGCTGGGTTTGTAAACAGAGACTACAAACCCAAGGAAGGCAGTGTGTTTTTAACATATTGGATCCAGGTAACCTTATGTACGTGGTCAAGGGTTAAGCAGTCCCTAATAATATTTTGTGTCAAATTAACAGTCCCTTCTCCACAGTGAATGCCATAATGGAATCGGGGTGAGGCGAACCACATCTGATATATAGGGAATGTCCAGCTCAGAGTGTGTGTTGAAGTTTGACCAATTTCTGGGGAGGGCTACAAGTTTTTTAATGAAAGTATCTTCGATGCTTTGAAGAGCATCTACATTTGCCAGACCCCACACTCCTGCCCCGTATGTGGCTACGGAGATGGCTTTTGCTGTATAGATCTTTATGATTGCCTGCAACAGCATAGACCCTAGTTTTTTAATAAAAGAAAAAATGGTCATGTAGTAACATGGTATGTGTATGGTCGTGAGGAAGCCCGAAGGTTTTGAGGAAGTGTTCCACCCAGGTGTCTTTGTCCACATGAACTTCTAAGTTAGGGTCTGTACCCTGTTTCAAGAATGGGGCATTGATTACAGCCCAGAAGTCCCTTGCGTTTTTTGTGGATGCTACCTGTAGGAGGTTTTACCATGCCTCCTCCTTCAAGGTTCGCAGTCTAGCCTTCCTGGTTTCTTTGTATAGCTGTCGCAAACACCCGACTAAATCTTTGGCTCTTGGATTTCTTCTAGGGGCCTAATGGAGGTTATTTAAAGTCTTAGTGCACGCTGCATCAAACCAACAAGGTTCAGAGGAGTTAAAGGACGACACTGGGCATGTTAAGTTACTTCTTGCTTTGCCCAGCAATATCTTAAAGACTAGCACTACTCTGGTGGGTTCGTTATACGAGTCAAGGCAGGCCATTATCTCCTTCTGGCAGTTCGCTACAATCAGGGGACTCAATTCCTCCTTGTTGATCTTGTCCCATTTGAGGACTATACCGTTCTTTCTTGCTATATGGGGTTTGGAAATTCTCCTTGATGGAGGACTGAGGCTTTCTTTCCATTTTACTTGGGAGGTTATCGCTGCATGATCACTAAAAGATGTGAATTTTGGTATTACTAAAAAGGGTTTTTTGGGGGACCGGTACAACCAGATAGTCAATGGTAGAACCCTGTGAAGTGATGCTGAATGTTTTCTCTTGGCGTCCAGAGATTGTATTTACTGGGTTAATAATGTCTAAATTCCTTATGGTAAGGCATCTGTTTAACAAGTTACCATAGGTGTTGTATGAGAAGCGTGGGGTTACCTTCCCCCCCTCATCGATTAAACCACACATTGGCTTCTCCATTCTGCCACAACTGTGCGCTTTAAACTCTCCCATAAATAAAATGTTGAGAGTTGTATGGTGGTATATGAGAGTTGCTTCTCAAGTGAGTCGGCCACTCATGATATCTCACCGTCAAAGTTGTTATTATAATAGTTAATTAGCAGCATGTTGCTTCCTCCAAAGCCTTCACCCACCAGAAGATGATAATATGGGGACTCATTACAAAAACCAAAAACTTTTAGACATAAGGTATTTCTGATCAAAGTTAGAATGCCCCCTCTTGCTCTAACTGTTCTCGAAGGGATCACTGGAGTATAGACAGAGCGGAATCCATCTATATGGGATGGCCCAATTTCCCAGGTTTCCTGTAGACATATTAGGTCGAAGCAAGTCATATACCTAAACCATTCAGAATCTTCCAATTTCGACCCTAGCCCTGATTTATTCCAGGTTATTATGTTTATCAAGTCGTTACCAGTGTCCATTATGGGAGGATTCTTGGGGGAGGGGGGGTGGTTAACTGCAGAGCACGTGGGTGTTTGTTGGGCCACCATATCCCCTTGTCAATCGCATGCTTCAAGGCCTTCCAAGAGAGCAACGTGATTACTTGTGTGTATTGGGAAAGTTTCTTGATTCTTGTGTGGATGAAAAGAAAGGGGGGAACTACTTCTATGTACCTGTTTTCTTATATTTTGGCCTAAAGGTCCATAGAAAAAGCCTAGCTAGAGTCTGTAAATTTGTGTATCAGGAGAAGGTTGGTTAGGTAGAATATTCAACAAGTTAACTATTTTGCAGTCCCCTCTAAGTGTTTTGATGGAGTTGCCCACCCCCGTGACTCTCCTAGCCATAATGATATGATCGGAAAGGTCGTGTTCCCCTTTCACATGCTTCGACATCCAGTGTAAGGTTTTAAACATCAATTGCTGTGATTTACTCTGTATGTGTATGGTTCAGCTCAGGGCAGACTGCCGGGGGGAGATCTAATGTTGTATGGGTCTTCTGCCATTTGATACTGTAGGAAGGTGGATATCTGACTATGGTTGCCCCCAACTTTTTGCCTGGTGTTTTGCTGGTTTTTCGACTTAGTTGCCCTGGGGCCCTGCTATTCAGGACCCCAGGCCCACTGCTCTCTCTGTAAAATGGATTCCATGTACCCTAGGTACATACCTAATTGGATACTGAGTCACCTTATCAGCCCCTGTACAGTGTACCTTAGGTACCCAGGGCATAGGTGCACACAGGGCCTACCAGGGGCTGCAGCATATATTATGCCACCCCTGGATGGCCATCCAAAACAGACACAACTGGCTGCTTGACAGCTGGGGCAAGGTGGTGTAATCACCCTTTGCTTTAGATATAGTATACCTATATCTAAACCTAAAATGGGCACACAGATCTCCTATCAGTCACTCCTATGGCAGGCCTTAACAATCCTGGAGGCAGAGTGCTTGGAATCGTGTGAGATAGTGCTCTGGCATGAGCTGAGCCTGTCTGCGGCCTTCGGGATCTATCCCTTAGCCGTTTCCATGATAGCGTCAGACCATATACTTTTAAGTGCCTTATATTCCTCGCGGTTATGGTAACTTTGGTCTGACATTATCTAAACATGTCGTGTAAGGTGTCATACGCTTTGGAATACTACCCCCACACCAGTTCTGGCGACGGGGGTAGCATTCCACCCCTCTAGAGGGAGAAGACATGTTGGTAGCTGTAACCCCGGTTAAAGTTGAACACAGCCTCAGCTCCACAAAATGGATGCTGCCACCGAGACACCAGTCTGCCCTCCTGCTGCTGGGAGTCCTTCCAGCGAGGGAGGCCTGGACAAAGGGTTTCCTGTCAGGGGCGGTGCCAGCACCATCCCAGACAGGATTTTGTGTATCCCAGGTAGGAGCAGGCCCCCTTCCCAAATTGGATCATCTTGAAACTTGAACTACTTTCCACGAAAGGAACTCTTGTCACTCTCTGAAGACTCTCTCTTGTGGCTAAGGAGTAGCCACCCTGCACCAGCAGGCACCATCTAAGCGCTTGCGGTTTGCTGCACGTCCATCCTCCGGATCAAGACTGCCCAGCTCGACGAGACCCGGATTCCCCACCATCTCTGACCTCTACCTGCATCATCAGCCCAGCTGAGATTCGTGGGTGTGACGAGACCCGTGGGACCGGCTATCTTCAAGACCTGCACGACGCTTAACCAGCACGACCCCGAAGGACCCTCGAGTGAGTGCACTGGGGTTTGAGAAGCTCCAACTCTAAGCAGCTCCAGCACCGAAGTCCAGCCCTCCAGTATCCACGAGATCTGCGTGGGGCCCTTCTGCTTCCTTGCTGCTTGCCACGTTGTCCGGTCACTTGCCCGTTGGCTAGTGGCCCTCCTGACGATGTACCATGACGATTTCACCGCTGGTCTAGGTCCCCTAGACTGGCCCTTGCTCCTTGTCCAACAAGAAGTACCCCGGACCCTCCTGGTCCACTCCAGACGCCATTTTGACTCCACCGCGTGGGCTTGCCTTTGCCAAGGGTTGTTGCTCCAATCTTGGATCCAGCATCGCCGACAGCAGACACCATCGTGGGACAGCTCGCACCTCCAGCCTGGACGCCGACAACGCATCCTGGCCCGTGTGACTGCAGAGTCCAGCGTCGCCCACTCACCTGATTGCGGTGACTCCATCCGGTGCCATCCTGGTGCCCACACAATCACTGGCTAGTGATTGAGAACTGAGTCCCCTCTGCTTTCTGGTCGTCTGCTTCACTGATCCAGCCTTGGATCACACCGAACATCTTCACTGGTCGCCTGCCAGCAACATCTTCTTTCAGGCTCCATAGACTACGACGAGGATTCCCGACGTCTTTTGAACCCTATGCAGCCGCAGCCCCTGGGCTAGGTAACTCGAGCATTTCGGTGCTCCAGCACAGGTTCACTATCCTAGTGTCCAGATCCTTTGTCGTTTTTAGTCTATCTAGTCGGATTTGTCCGGAAACAGTAACTTAAGAAACTGCTAGCATCCATAGACTTTGTCCCGCATCCCGCGTAAGAGTTCCCACTCTGCACCCGGGTTCCCTAGGCCTCCTGCTCCTAACCTGAGGGTTCAGTAAGGTAGTCCTAGCGGTCCTGAAGCCTCTGGATCGTGTTACTTACCTGCTAGTATTTCACATTCCACTTTTGAAGTATATGGTTTTTCGTGCCCCTCGGGCATTTGTGTAAATTGTGCAACTTGTAGTATTTACGTAAGAGTTTTGTATTGTGCTTAGCTCCCTGACTCATAAAGAGTTCAGGGTAGACTTGTTATTAATAAATATCCTTTATTTTTATAACAACTTGTGTGGTGTCCTTTCACTTGGTGTTCAAGGGGTATATGTGATGGTAAAACAGCTGGCTTAACACGCCCTCTAGAGTTTAGCCTAAAGACCGCTCTTGTCCACACTACTAGGATAGCTGGTCTAATAAGGTTGACTTACAACCAATCATCAATAAGGGTCGTTGGTATGATACAAAGTGATCACTAGAATAGTGAGCACTATATATCAGGCCAACTTCTCACAGATACCCTCCCATCTTTCTACTGATCGCGGCAGCCCCCCTCCGTCATGTCTCCCGATCTGGATAGTGTGGGGGCCTTCAGCCCTCGCGTCACTGGGGGGGACTTGTGGAGCGAGACTGCTGCTATGTGGAAAAGAGAGAATTTGGGTGGTATGGGGATATTGGCTGACTGTAAGTGTTGGTATGGACCTTACAGGGTTTCTAGACATTGGATGAAGATTAGGGTTAATTAGTCCATTCAGCACTTATATGCACATGTATTGTCATGAGGGATGTTGGGGATTGTACTTTCCCCCAGTGTTGGCGATGAAGTAATCTAATTATGCACTGCTTGTCCCCCTCTGCTGCTGTCAGGGAATGCGACCACAGCTGCCGCGGGTCGGTGTTGCGCTTATATGCACATGTGTCATCTTGAGGGATGTTGGGAATTGTAGTTTACCCCAGTGGTGGCAAAAAAGTAATCTAGTTATGCATGGCTTCTCCCCCTCTGCTGCTGTCAGGCAATGCGGGCACAGTGTTTGATTTCCTCAACAATGAGTTTCTCAGCTAACACATAGAGATCATCTTTTAACTGTGAGGCAATGTCATTTTGAAACTGCTTTATTTTTTTAATTTCTGTAAGAATTGTTTCCAAAATCATTATATATTTCATTTGATTAACTTCCAAATGAACTGCAGAACTAGATAAATGTGTTTTTTGTACTTTATCATTTGAGGAATCCAAGCCTCCTGAGGTAACGGGTTTTTAGGAACCCGTTGGTGCCAGGGGATAACACCCGAAGACCTCTGAGTTCTCCCTTGTTCCGGACCACAGAAACACGGAGTCTTCTAGTCGCAGTCAAAGATCAAGTTTTATTGGTAGCTACCAAGTAACACGTGTCCCAGAAGTACACCACACGGATAGTAGGTTCTCGGGAGACTGTTCGTTTTTACAGAACCAGCCTTCTCCTTATATACAAAAATAATAGCTTCGAGCAAGAATTCTTGAGTTTATGATATGGCTATACACATATTTCTACAATAATACAAAGAGCGAAGTCATGTAAGCAAGCCCATATTTTAGATGTCCAGTTCGTTGATAGATTACCCAGTTAGGCCCGGAACTCCCATCAGATATCGATGAAACCTCAATAAAGAAGGGCACCTCCTAGTCATAAAACTGGCCATAAACAAGGAACATGGACAGGTGCATGTTTGCAGAAAGCATGGTCTGTGTGTAGTGAATGGTTTGTGGAATGTTATGCATTGATGCTATCGTATTCGGCCACTGGGTGAGGAGCTGCCCAAACAGGTCTGGCTGAAGGCAGTGGAGTCAGTTGGGACAGGTCAGGGGGAAGTCAGGGAAGGTGGACGTGTCCTTTTGGATCAAGCTCGACCTTTAATTGACTTATCATGAGGGCAAGGCACAAGATGGATGCTGCTTACAAAATGGAGTTTAAAGGGTCGGAACGGAAACTATGATTTAGGGGTGTTGGCAACCTCCGATCATGACGCAAATGCATAGGGATGATGTCCTAGTCATTATCGGTTCGTCGATACTAAATTCGTCATGGTATGTTGATGTTTTGTGACACGGGTATTGGACCTCGATATCGGGATAACAACAGGGTCCGGATTTTCAGAACCACAGACCCTCTTTTTGCCCTTATGTAAAGCAATAACTCACGTTAATCTGAGTCAAAATCGGTATGGAGAAATTCGTGGAGATGCTGCTGTAGCATCATTCTGTTACTCCGTTCGTCCCTTGACACAGGCTTCCGTACACACGAAGTAGCACAGAGGCCACATAGTGCAGGAGCGCACTGTACACATAGGCAGAACATGAACAGAAGTGCTAAGATCATCCCAATGAAGATCAGTGTTTTCCATCCCCAGCCGGTGATCAGTTCCCAGAACCACCCCAGCAAGGACCAATCCCCTTTCTCAACGTGAAGGGAACCAGATATTTCATGTAGTTTAGAGATGGCCTGGTACACTGTCGGCGCATTATCAGGGATGAATATACAACAACTGGATTGGATAACTCTACACACACCACCACGATCGGCGAGTATGATATCTAGGGCAACTCGGTTCTGAAGGGTCATAAGTCGATCCGACTGAAGCTCGGTTGTCAGATTTCCAAGGGCTCCGGCCGTTGTAATCACGGCGGATTCAACTATCCTCGATAACTGACGAATATTCCTGCTGTTCACCATAGGACCCCAAAATGGCAGAAAACCTTTGGCGAAGTCAGCGAATTCCTGACCCGCGGTGTCGTCTTTACTCACGACACCCCTAGCTGTCCTTGTCCGATGGTAATCTGCTCTGGCCGTGTAGGTGGGAGGCAGCAGAAATGAGATGAAACATGTACCTGAGAAGTCAGGGGGCAACCACGTGTAGGCTTGGTCGTGGCAGACGAAATACGTGCCTTTGGCTGCTAGGAGTATAGGGGAAGTTCGGGAAGCGAACACATATGTTTCTGTGCAAATGCTCTTTCCTAACTGTGCCGTGGGATCCCTACCAATACCCTGTAAACATAAATGACCTCGGTGGGGCACTACCCAAACTGGGCGGGATTTCTTTGCTGCCTGGCTCTTGATCAGGTAAACCCCATGTTTGGTCACGTTCCAACGGGTGTAGGGACCGAGTTCATCTTTGGGGATTGTCAGATATGTGTCGATATCCCTACTCATATTTCTTATCCCTGCAATTAGTGCCTTGTTACTGGAATCGCTCTCAGTGGAACGGGTCGGGTATGGTTCTAGGGCAAATAGGAACATGGTCTGGAAAGCCCACAGAGAGCCATAGTAACTGAATGGCAGAATGAAGTATGGGATCCCCTTATCGGTTGTGTGTGGCATGAGTCCGCATATCCAACAGTTCGAGGTGTTCATTATGGACTGGTGTTGGTGTAGAAGTTGAATGAAGGAGTTGTTTACAAATTCGAGTCTTCGGGCAGACTCGTGTTCAGGTAGAGGGTGAAAGTAGTGTGGAGAAATAGTAGGAGGAGGTGGTGGCTGGGTGTCATTCAAAAAGGTAACTTTAAATACGAATAGTGTATAACCAGTCAAAAACACAACTATGCTACATGACATTAAAACACATATTATCAGGAATCTTCTTTTGGACATTATCGTGCATAACTGTTTTTCAAAGTTCGTGAGTCTGATAGGTCTCTCTACCCTAGGAAACTCCATCCTCTAGTTGCTGCCCGCGGTGGTAGATTGATTCTGCCAGGGAGCGCGCTCTGTTCAGTCCGGGGTAACTCCCGTGGACCAACCAGAACCGTGGACCTAAAACTTCCCCAGTTGCACTCCCCAGACTTCAACCGCGACCCTAGCAGCAGAACCGGATGGCGGTTCGAAAATCAAAAAATGAGCAAGTTCCCTGGGACGAGAGAGCTGAAAAATCAAAAATAGTTCTTAGGGAAAAAGAAATTCACATTAGTTTGCATCTTTATTAGTCTCTTTGTCTAGACCTTAGGTTGTACCGTCGTTTCCCAGGTACGGTGTGGTCTTCAAACAATGTCTCAGGTTCGGTAGTGTCCAATTGCATAGACGGTGACACAAGTCCTTGTAAAATATGATCACTCTCCTTTTCGGTACTAGTTTCTTTCAAACGTGCTACGCTGAAAGGGATGAAGCGAGGTACGGATTCTGTCTCGGAGTCGGCAAGTCCTTTATTGACCCACCGGTCGTATGGAAGGGGTAGAGGGACCCGTTTACAATGGGTCCCATGTACCCAGTTCTTTTTGCCTTCCACCCGAACAGCTGATCTCGTTGAAAGAAGCACCAGGTGTGGTCCGGTCCACCTCGGCTGTCCGTTGTTGGTGCGCTGGAAATTCCGCACCAGGACCCACGTGCCAGGTTCGATGAAGTGGCCTGGATTGTCAGAGGCTGGCGGAGAGGAACTGTGAACCTGTTGGTGTAAAACACGCAATTTAGTTGTCAATTCGCACAAATAGTCAAGCAGTACAGGGTGTTCTATTTCACTGAGTTTCTTTGGTCTTGGCACGCCCCAGACGTTGGCCTGGCGGCCAAACACTATCTCGTGGGGGCTAAGTCCTAATCTGGAATGCACAGTCATTCTGGTTGACAAGAGTGCTAGAGGCAAAGCGTCTGGCCATTTAAGACCTGTACTGGCTTGGATCTTGGCTAGTTTGAGTTTTAAAGTGCCATTGTAGCACTCTACTAATCCAGCTGATTGGGGGTGATTTGCAGCGTGGAATTTTTGGTGTATGCCTAGACACTCACACACTCTCTTCATCACGCATCCTACGAATTCACTTCCGTTATCACTCCAGACAATTCTAGGCATACCAAACCTCGGGAAGAACTCTTTGACAAGGGCTTTGGCAGTTGACAAGGCGGTATTGTCCTTAAGGGGGTATGCTTCCACCCACCTGGAGAAGGCGCAAACAACGACGAGCACATACTTCAGATTGTTGCACCTCTCCATGTGGATGAAATCGAGCTGCAAAACCTCGAACGGATAAGTTGGAGGCGCAAAATGACCAGCTGGAGTTGGGGTTCCCCTACCGGGATTGTACTTCAAACACACCATACAGTTTCTGACCACATTCTCTGCATATTTTGGGATATTACTATTCTGCCATACTGGGGCCAATAGTTTACATATTCCTTTCGAACTGATGTGCGCAATTCCGTGAGCCATCGTTACTACTGCAAGTACGTATGCATTAGGCAATAGCCATCGCTGGTGTTCTGATAGTTCGACCCAACAACCATTCGTATCTAATCTGCCTGTACTTTCTCTCCATTCATTCACCTCGTTCTCAGTGGCCTCGGCTTGTATCGATTTCACGCTGTCAATGGTGTCCTCACACATTCCCACATCAGTAATCCATCTAGCGGGACCCACAACATACATTCGACTCATTGTGTTCCTTGCAGTTTCTTTCGCAACCTCGTCTGCAAATGCATTCCCGTGGCCAACATCATCCTGAATCTTTTTGTGTGCACTGCATTTTATGATGGCAACTTGTAGCGGTAAGGTCAGTGACTCAAGGAGCTCATTAACTAGCTGACCATGTTGTATCTTTGCACCATGTGACGTAAAGAACCCACGTTCACGCCACAATCTCCCAAAACTGTGAGCCACACCAAAGGCGTATTGGCTGTCAGTGTACACATTCACTCGCTTTCCTTTCGCCAACACACATGCTCTGGTGAGTGCAATAAGTTCTGCGGCTTGTGCAGAATCGTGGGAAATACGCGCGGTCTCTATAATGGTGTGTAATGTCGTTACGGCATATGCTGTAGTCGTATCACCATTCGGCAACTTGAAGCATGAACCATCAACCCATAAAGTATCATTGCATTCGGGAAGGGGAGTGTCCTGTAAGTCTACTCTCCCTTTTGTCTCTTCTTCTGTCCTAAAGCAGCAGTCATGGTTATCAATTTTGTCTGTGTCTGTTTCTGTCGGGATGGGAAGTAGCGTAGCGGGGTTGAGTGTATCACACCTCTTTATGTGGATGTGACTTGCTAGTAGTGTAAGTTCGTAACTGGATAGTCGAGCGCTAGTGAGGTGTTGTGTCTTTGTCCTATTTAGCAAAATGTCTACTGCATGCGGAACCATAACGATCAGAGTATTATTCATGACTAATCCAGCAGACTGTCGAATGCAGACAGCTGCTGCGGCGGTTGCTCTCAGACAACTTGGAAGGGCTTTAGCCACAGGATCTAGAGTTGCCGAAAAATATGCGCATGGGCGCTGTTTGTCCCCAAAGTATTGCGTTAAGACTGATAATGCACAACCTTCCTTTTCGTGGACATATAATGTAAAAGGCTTACTGTAGTTGGGGTTTCCCAACACAGGAGCCGAACATAATGCATCACGCAACTCGTGGAAACTCGTCTGACAATCTTCAGACCAGGGCATAGGATTAGGCGTGTCTTTACAGAGTAGTGCCAGCAAGGGTTTAGCTAGTAGTGAGAAATTCGGTATCCATTGTCTACAGTACGCTGTAATGCCCAAGAAGGCTCGAACCTCTCTCTGTGTCCTTGGGGCACTTAGTTCTGCGATTGCCTGTATTCTTTCTGGTGTCAGTCTCCTTCCCTCCTTCGATAAGATGTGACCTAAGTAGGTTACGTCTTGTCGACAAAATTGTAGTTTGGAAAGAGAGACTTTGTGCTTCATGTCACATAAATGATGCAATAATGACAACGTAGCTTGTTTGCAAATTTCTTCAGTGTCTGCAGCGATCAGCAGATCGTCTACGTACTGAATCAAAGTTGACCCATCTGGCAGCACAATTGTGTCTAGTTGTGTTTTCAGAGCCTGACTGAATATTGATGGGCTTTCGCAGTAGCCTTGAGGAGCGCACTTGAAGCGGAAGCTTCGTCCTCCTAAATTGAAGCCGAAAAGGTCTCTACTCTCTTCAGCAATCGGGATGCTGAAGAAAGCGTTCTTCAGATCAATCACCGAGAACCAAGCTGCTGAAGCTGGAACCATTGTCAATAAAGCAGTAATGTCGGGGACAACTGGAAACTGTGGGATAACTACCTTATTTACTTCTCTGAGGTCAATCACAAACCTATACACAGGGGGCTGTGAAGGATCAGTACGTTTTAAGACTGGCAAAACTGGACTGTTACAAACGTTACCTGTTGTTTCTTCGATAACTTCTTTATCGATCAGATCATAAACGATCGTTAACAACGCCTTTTCGCATTCGCTAGATATTTTGTATTGGGGAATACGTGGCAACCTAACGTTGGCTTTCAAAGTTATGACATACGGTGCTATCTCCAAACGACCGACATCATTAGAACCATTAGCCCAAAGTATATCAGGGAGTGATGACAATTCCGTTGGAATATTTTCCTTTGACAAATACATTGGAGAAATGACTTTCTTACCTAAAGTAAGTTGTACTCCCAAGGGGGAACAGTATAAAGTCGCATATAACCTTTTTAGCAAGTCCAAACCTAACAAATTTTCACCGCAACCTGTCGTAAGAATGAGGGGTGCTTCCAACTCGCATGGGCCAACAGAAAGTAAAATAGGACTAGAGATCGTATTTCTAACAGGGGCGCCAGAGAAACCTACTGAGACATTCATTTCGCCAGACAAAGGTGCGCCAGGAAGTTTCGAGTGCATAATAGAACTTTTTGTAGCACCAGTATCCAGCAGAAATGGCTCTGACACTCCTGAGGCAATTACCTCGACATAAGGTCCATTCTGATCTACTGGAACTGAAACGACTCCCTCTCTTTGTCCATGGCTGTCCTAGCAATCGTTACCCTCAGTATCGTGTTCGGTGTAATAGTCGTCAGCATAGTACTGAGCTGACCTAGACAATGCATTATTCTTTTGTTCAAAGCTATTCATGGAATTCTGAGGCGGAAAAGAAGCTGTGTTCTGGGAGAAATTTCCACGGCCCCTACCTCTAGGGGCATGTTGAACACCTCTTCCCCTTACACCTGAAACACCGTTCAAGCGTCGCGCAAGAGCCGGACAATTACTTTTGAAGTGACCCTCTTCCTTGCAATACGCACATTGATTCGGGCCATACGGAACACGCTGATGGGAAAATTCGTTTCCTTGCGTGTTTCTCGAATACTGCTGTTGTTGCTGATAATTGGGCTGACTAGCCATACGAGGCGGATAGGCCTGCTGGAGAAGAACTTTAGTTTTCAAATCTTTCGTCTTTTTGTCTGCCTTATCTAGCTCGTCTTTGCGCCTATTTTCATAGTACTGGGCCGTTGCTAAAATCTGTGCTGATGTAGAGACAGCCCAAGCACTTTCCGAATCTTTTAGTTTAGTACACAGTTCAGGAAGCAAATTATGTACAAATTTGTCTACGAACAATCTTTGGCCACCCTCGGTAGCCATATCCTGACCACTATGGTCGGTGAAAGTTTCCTCAAATCTCGTGAAAAAGTCAGACACATTCTCATCTTTCTTTTGCTTGCACGCAGAGAGTTTGTCCCAGCTTACGCGTACTTCAGGCATTATTGTCTTCATGTATGCTATAATTCTACTGGGAAGTTCAGCTATTAATGGCTCAGGTTTAAAACCACCAACTTGTCTAGCATCTGTAGTTGTAATGTTCGCCCACGAGTCACCTAATTCTTGGTCATGATCCGTATGACGAATTTTACTCCATAAAGGATGTGGAACAACGTTCCCAAACAACATGTCTATATCCGCTAAATTCATTATACATGAGCTTGCAGTTTGCGACAACTCCTTATAATACCCAGTCGGGTTTTTACGGGGATCGGGTAGTGTCTGCTTGAGTGCTAAAACTTCGGATCTTTTCCAGGGGACATGTACCCATACACGCTGGAAATGAGGCGGAATTGGCGGTACTGCATTTGCATCGCCTTCCCTCCAAACCGGAGTAACCTCTCTCATGGGGTACTGTCTCGCTCTTTTCCTACCAGATGTACCACATTCAGATGATGACCCAGAATTACCACCCGTACTTCGATGTGATAATAATATCTCAACTGCTTTTTCAACATCGGGACCTACGATCATACCCTCCCCAAATTTAAATCGTACACTACACAACTCTTGCTGGTTGCTCTTCTGACCATTATCTTCCAAATCCTCACACAGAAAAACACACATCTGCTCAAAGACGTATCTTTGCGTTGGTTCATCCCATTGACTGAAGACGTTCATGACAGACTCTACATCATATCTCGCTGTATCCATAGCCCAATTTCGTGCTAACTTATTCAATGACTCCCTTTCCTGATAATCAGGTATTTGGCTTCGTAATTGTCTTCGTTCCGTATTAGGGGTCGTTTTAGGCGACCGAAAAAGTGGTGAAGGAAAGTTAGTAACAATGCTGGCCATTTTATGCCAGACGGAAGGCGAAAGTGGAGGAAGAACTGGTGGCAGAACGGAGTCACGCAGAGCAGAAACAGAAACATTCGTAGAACGAGTATCAGAGAAAATAGAAGGTGCGCTAGGCGAAGTTGTAGAAGGAACAGTAGGAGAAGTAGATGTGATCGGTGAGCCTTGAGGAGGCTGCGCCAGAGAAACAGGAGCCAGCTGAAGAACAGCTGGTGGGTGCTGTGAAGGAGCCGGTATAACAGCTACCAGAGGTGCAACTAAAGGTTGCGGAGGTGCTGTGGCATTTTGTGCATAGGGTGGTGGCGAATTTAATAAGTGGGACATTAATGGATCTTTCTCGGATCTTTCCTCTTGACCTTGTCCCTTATTTGGTAGCATCGGGTAACATTTATCTACTGCTAGTTTCTTTCTCCTAAGTGTTTGTTCGCTTTCCTGCTCTTCCTCGTTATCTCTGTATGCAATGGCAGCTTGTACCATTGACATTCCTCTTTTATTCTTTTTTGCTAATTTTATTTCTTTCTGTTTGGCTTCTTTGCGCCATAAGCGAAAAGAGTCAAACATCGCCGGCCGGGCTTTCTTCTTGAACAATTTGACCTCTAAGTTGTCTAATATTTCTGGATCAAAACTACCATATTGGGGCCATTTTAAAACACCATCCTTGCGGGTGTATTTTATCCATGCTTCATTATATGCGATAGGACCTACGCCGTGCTTTACATAGAGCTCATATGTTGGAGTTCCAATTGGAGGAACCGGACAAGAATCCTCTAATCGGGAGT
This sequence comes from Lissotriton helveticus, assembly GCF_964261635.1. Classification (NCBI taxonomy): domain Eukaryota; kingdom Metazoa; phylum Chordata; class Amphibia; order Caudata; family Salamandridae; genus Lissotriton; species Lissotriton helveticus. The sequence goes on from NC_136073.1 coordinate 864,699,503, forward strand.
CCTTACTACAACCAAGACAAAACAAGTTTCCAAGTCTGCTAAAACCAGGCATCTTCGCTCACTAGTCTAGCTTCAAACTTCAAAGGATGATCTATTACGATACTTCTCGTGAATACACGAGTCCTTCGGCTTTGGGGCTTGCAAGTACCAAATCAAAGCGTATCTCAAGGATACCAAAAACTAAGGACAAACTAAGGACTGGGAGACGCTCCACTTATACTTAACTGAAGTATTTGAAGATCGATGACGTCGCTAGAAGACTCGTCTATCGTTTCGCTCTACTAAGGATCACTGGGTCCAAAACAAGGCGATAGTCAGGGCAGCAGTCCTTCGTAGCCGTCGGGACGCGGGGAACCTCGCAGCAAAGACCTTCGGAACCACGTCGACATACAGGGGTCGCTGAAGTGGCTGGCCGTCCTCTGGAATTTTCACACGAAGCTCCTCACGAACATCTGGCTTGGACCGTCGCCACTTGATATCGCCCCGAGTTGGGTGCCAACTGAGGTAACGGGTTTTTAGGAACCCGTTGGTGCCAGGGGATAACACCCGAAGACCTCAGAGTTCTCTCTTGTTCTGGACCACAGAAACACGGAGTCTTCTAGTCGCAGTCAAAGATCAAGTTTTATTGGTAGCTACCAAGTAACACGTGTCCCAGAAGTACACCACACGGATAGTAGGTTCTCGGGAGACTGTTCGTTTTTACAGAACCAGCCTTCTCCTTATATACAAAAATAATAGCTTCGAGCAAGAATTCTTGAGTTTATGATATGGCTATACACATATTTCTACAATAATACAAAGAGCGAAGTCATGTAAGCAAGCCCATATTTTAGATGTCCAGTTCGTTGATAGATTACCCAGTTAGGCCCGGAACTCCCATCAGATATCGATGAAACCTCAATAAAGAAGGGCACCTCCTAGTCATAAAACTGGCCATAAACAAGGAACGTGGACAGATGCATGTTTGCAGAAAGCATGGTCTGTGTGTAGTGAATGGTTTGTGGAATGTTATGCATTGATGCTATCGTATTCGGCCACTGGGCGAGGAGCTGCCCAAACAGGTCTGGCTGAAGGCAGTGGAGTCAGTTGGGACAGGTCAGGGGGAAGTCAGGGAAGGTGGACGTGTCCTTTTGGATCAAGCTCGACCTTTAATTGACTTATCATGAGGGCAAGGCACAAGATGGATGCTGCTTACAAAATGGAGTTTAAAGGGTCAGAACGGAAACTATGATTTAGGGGTGTTGGCAACCTCCGATCATGACGCAAATGCATAGGGATGATGTCCTAGTCATTATCGGTTCGTCGATACTAAATTCGTCATGGTATGTTGATGTTTTGTGACACGGGTATTGGACCTCGATATCGGGATAACAACAGGGTCCGGATTTTCAGAACCACACTCCCATCATCGTGACTGCTTGGATTACCATCTGACTAGGCCTGGGTAGAGATACAGAGTTCCGCTACACAGAACTCCAAGAAGTGACAAAAATATTCCACCAAGCTATGCGGAGTTCCGCGGGTGGCGGAGTGTGTTACCTTGCGCCGTTCAGACTGATTTTTAGCACCGGGTGTTTGACCTGCGCTGTAAAATCAACACAAACTGCATCAAGCGCAGTGCAAGAGGGAGCGTCAGCTTCCTCAACGCGAACAGAAGATTTCTCAACAAGAGCAGTAGCGACCATTCGCGACCACCCGAGTTGAGAAATCTCGCTGGGAAGTGGCCTAGCGTTAGATTTTCCTCGCTTGCGAACTTACCGTTGGCAAGCGCGAGCGAAGAAAAAACTCTTTTTTGGAACTCTGCAAGCTCCTGGAACGCACCAGAGTTCCCAGGCCTACTCCCAACTTAGCAAGTTTTGATTTAGAGTAAATCCTGATTTATTGAATCAAGGGCTAGTGGGTCACTTTGAAATGAGTCATTGGCACTAGTAGTCACAGCTGTAGAGATAATGGGTTGGACAATTTTACTAATTTTGACAGTATGTCCACCGTTAGATGTACTTACTACTGAGCCATCCCTATGAAATAATGAATTCCGAAGTAACCATCTAAACCAGATTGTAATTACAAAACGTAATACTCTGTCAGGTTTTGTGTTTGACCAAACCAATGCTTTTGTGCTGGATATTGAGATGGAGACATCTTGTGATTGCAAACGGCTGAATCCGTCAGTTCCAAGGTCTGGGGAATGTCTATAGTTACAAGACCAATAGCAGCCAGCTCAGGGGTGCTGCCAACGTTCAAAGGCTTAGCCTGTGTCTGCAGACAATTTTCATTTAAGCATGCCTTCATTTATTGTCCCCCAAGTCTTGAAGGATGTGGCCTTTTTGTAAGTACGATGATCACTAACAGGCCTGTGTAAACCAGAAGCAGTGTGAGGGTGCTTATGTTGTATCGTTGAGGGGGCCTGGCCTGGACTATTACTTTTCGAACAGTACCAAGTCTTCTCCAGTATTAGGGGTGTCTTTCATAGATTCACATGCTTGAATATTCCCCGTCGTCGAAGTGGGAGTCCCACGGTATATAAAAATAGCAATAATGCTAATATAACATAAATGATAACATCATATATAATAAAAAATAGAGATAATACATACTGTAAAAACCTCTACAATGGTAACTTCCATAGGAAGACATTATAAAGAGAAAAACTCATTTGTAACATATCAGTGTCATTATGTTAGTCCAAACTGCAGCCAATCAGGCTCAAGCACCCTCTAGAACCTTCTCCTCAGAAGCTCAAGCCCTCAGATTTTCTACCGCACGTCGTGTGAAGGGAGTCTCCCTGAGCTCTGCTCAGTTTTCTTCAAGTATTTCACTTCAGTTGTTTTTCTACAAGAATGTCAAGTAAGAAGTCTTTGTTTAGACCTTGCTCTTCCTGTGGGAAGCTACGTTTGTTTGAGAAGGACCCCCACCAAAAGTGTATTTACTGTTTGTATCCTGAACACAAGGTGGATGACTGTAAATTCTGTAGAGCTTTTCCAGCTAAGACTCTCAGAGACAGGGAAGGTCGTCTTCTTCTATGGTTGAAGCGCCTCCAAGATAAAGAGGATGTTTTGTCAGACGCAGAAAGTCTCCAGTCAGGCTGTTCTACTGTTGCTTCCAAGCGTGGGAGTGTTCAGGAGTTACCTTCTCCTTTTTTGAAGAAGAAAAAGTTGGCTTTAACAGTGGCAAAAGTTCAACCAACAGCTCCTATGGTTTCTGTGTCTACGCCCACGAGACCTGGCTCTCAGGCGTCATTTCCAGCCTCTATAAGTGTTGTAACAGTTCTGACACCGCGGTCGTCGACGGGCTCGTCGACGACCGTTCCATCAACGAGGGGCTGTGGTGTCTTCGTCGACGACTTCAGTGACGACGACGTCTGCTTCCTCGTCGTCGACGATGGTTATGTCGACGTCTTCTACGTCGACGAGAGCTTCTATCTCCTCTATCTCGTCGACGATCCCGATTGTCTCGTCGGCGACGAAATTACCGTCGACGAAGAAATCCTCGTCGACGTCGAAGAGTTCATCGTCGACAAAGGTCCCGTCGACGCTGACCGCTCCGTCGACAAGCTCGTCGACGACGGCTTCGTCGACGAAGAAGATGACGACGGTTCCGTCGACGAAGATTCCGTCGACGAAGGTACCGTCGACGAAGGTACCGTCGACGAAGGTACCGTCGACGAAGGTACCGTCGATGAAGGTACCGTCGATGAAGATTCTGTCGACGAAGAGTCCGTCGACGACGGCACCGTCGACGGTAGAGCCTAAACGTTCGTCGACGTCTACTGCTACATCGTCGACGCCCGCCGTGGAAACAACTGCCTCGTCGACGGCGACAGCTACAGCTGCAGCAGTTTCACAGGGATCACGGCCGGAACATGCAGGATCCACGTCAGGAGTGGGTTCTTTCGCCACTATGCCTCTAGTGCCTCTGCCTTCCATGGCCTCTGGCAAGGACTCTACTCTCCACTTGCCACCTCCTACTCTCCAGCTACCATCACCGATGATGGCTACTGATCACGAAACGGAATCTATTGGGGACGACGATGTCCTTGACGATGCACATAGTCCATCGGAATTAATAATTAAATGTCAGGACACAAGTTCTGAGGGCGAGGAGGAGGAGGAAGTTGACCACCAGGACGAACAATGGGGCAGATTTATGATAACTGGCGCATCCCCAGGGATGCGCCAGTTATTTTGCGCCGCTGCTCCGCCACCCATGGTGCGCCGCATTTACAATGCGGCGCACCATGGGGCAAAAACGGCACAGATGCATGACGCATCTGTGCCATAAAGGTGACGCATTGCTGGAGTTGCGTCGCAAGCGCGACACAGCTCCAGCAAGGCTCGGGGGTGCCCCATCTTTACAATGCTGCGTCAAGACCTACGCCTGCTTCAAGCAGGCGCAGGGTTTTGACGCAGCATTGGCCTGAAAGTGACTGAGTGAAATCTTATAGATTTCACTCAGCCACTTTTGCGAGGCGCACCTGCCCCGGTACGCCCACCCTGCGCCGGAACGCCCACAAGTGGCGCAGGGCTTTACAACGTGACGCATCTGCCTAGATGCGTCACGTTGTAAATGGGTCGTAGGGATGCGCCACGTTTACGCCGCAGTTGCGTGACGCAAAAGTGGCGCATTCCCAACATAAATCTGCCCCAATATGTACAGGTTCCTATGGCAACATTTCCAGTATCTTTGTTTTCTAACCTCCAGCATATGCTGGACGACTACAATCGACGATTTCCGCCAACCCCTCAGGGTACACCAGGCCCCGCTCCATCGGACACACCAGGCCCTACAAACAATCAGCATTCTTCGGAGCACACTGTTCAATCAGAGCGGCCCCGTCCTCCTATCCCCATGAATCCGCATCCTGTTGCGCAAGAGGAGGAGGAGTCGGACAGAGAAGAAGGGGAAGTACCCCAGGATACTGATGAAGAACAGGACCAAAATATGGCGGAATTCGATGACTATCGGATACAGACACCCTCTCCTCAGCAAGCAGATGCTGGTGATTCACCTCCGGTTGACATCGCAAGCTTCCATGTGCTGATGAATAAAGCGGCGGACCGCTTTAAATTACCGAGAGCACAACGACAGGAAGACTGTTTTCTCTATGATTTCAAAAACCAACCGTACAAACAAATTCACACCATACCTATTATAGAATTTGTATGGAAAGAGGGTATAAAGATCATGCATGCTCCTAACTCCTTGCCTGCACAAGTCCCTCGCCTAGAAAAGAAATATAAAGCTCCGGCTGGTTCCCCCGCTTGTTTGCTCTCGCATCCTAAGCCAGATTCAGTGGTCACACAGGCAGCACAGCGACGGTCCCGTAACCCGGCGACTCCTATCACCGCTCCGCCTGATCGAGAGGGTCGACGTTTGGACGCAATTGGGAATTTTTTTTCGACCATGTCGTCTACGTCTGTTCGTGCTGCAAATGCATTGGCCATTTTGGGTCGTTTCGACCGGCAAATGTGGTCGGATATTTCTGCACTGGTCTCGCTGATACCGGAAGCGTCCAGAGCAGAGGCGCAACAGATCCTTCAGTATGGCATGAGGGCATCAGAAGAAATGATCGACTGTGCGATTGACGTGGCAAGTACTGGTTTTCGTATCCTTGCCAGTGCTGCGGCGCTCCGCCGTCAGGGTTGGCTTAAATCCACTTAATTTCGGCAGGAGGTCCAGTCGAAGATACTCGACATGCCATATGACGGTGAGTCTCTCTTCGGCGCTCACATTGATGAAGCGCTTGAGTCAATCAAGAAAGACACCGATACAGCAAAATCGCTAGGATCCTTGCAATTTAAAAAGCAGCCCTTTCGTGGCGCACGTGGACGAGGCTCGTCTTCAACCACTTTTCGAGGAGGACACACTCAGTTCCGCCAGTACAATCAAGGAAATCAGCGTTACTCCAACCAACAGTCTAATCGCCAGCCACAGTCCAAACCCTATAGAGTAAAGTCAACTTATAGGGGTTCCACCAACAAACGTCAATGACTCTCCAGTTGCGCAAGGAGTTGGAGGGAGAATCTCGCAGTTTTATTCCCAATGGTCTCTGATAACATCGGACCAATGGGTATTAGACATTGTTCGCAAGGGTCATGCCTTGGAGTTCACAGAGTTTCCTCCACATTCTCCACCATCAGGCCCGCCACCTCCCCATTTCAGGGAATTGCAACATCAAGTTCGTCTTCTAATACTAAAGGGTGCAGTCGAAGTGGTTCCTATATCTCAACAAGGGACAGGTTTCTACTCACGTTTTTTCCTCATTGCCAAGAAGACGGGAGAGTGGCGGCCCATACTGGATTTGAGGGCACTCAATTTCTTTCTGAAACAACAATCTTTCCGCATGCTGACGTTATCGGAAGTCTTGCGGCTTCTCTGCAGCGGAGATTTCCTAACAACAATAGATCTACAAGACGCCTATTTTCATGTGCCGATTCTCCAACACCATCGCCAATTTCTGAGGTTCAAAGTGGGCAATATGCATTACCAGTTCAAGGTGCTGCCTTTTGGCCTGCGATCGGCACCTCGTGTTTTCACGAAGGTCTTGGCCCCTGTCATGGCTTATCTACGTCTTCAGGGAGTGCAAATCTTTCCTTATCTAGACGATTGCCTTCTAAAATCTCCATCCCCTCTACAGCTGGCTCACGACACCAGTCTCTGCCTGCAGACATTCGAGTCACTGGGGTTGACCATCAACATGGAGAAGTCACATTTTGCACCATTGCAAAGAAGAAACTTCCTGGGAGCAATTCTAGACACGAGCCTATCAAAGGCCTTCATCTCCCAAGAGCGACAGAGGAAGATAGAACGTCTGGTCACCACCATCCGTTCATCAGTTTCTGTGCGGACGTTGAAGTCATTTCTGGGGATGGCGTCGTCCTGCATCGCTCTGCTCCCGAACTGCAGGCTACGCACTCGTCCTATACAGGAAGAACTAGACCTGCAATGGCGCCAAGTGTCAGGGTCCTTCAACGACCTAGTGCGAGTCTCGTCTCGCATGAAGGACAGTCTGCTTTGGTGGAAAGAACCATCCAACCTGGACGAAGGAGTATCGTTTCTGGCCCATTCTCTGGATCTAACACTGACTACAGATGCGTCCATGGAGGGTTGGGGTGCTCATCTCCTGGACCTTTCAATCAAGGGCAAGTGGACGGCGACACAACGAACCTGGCATATCAACAGACTGGAGTTGATGGCAATTTTCCTTGCTCTCAGATACTTTTTGCCCGTAGTGCAAGGGGAGTCCGTGCTGGTTCAAACGGACAACACAACCAGCATGCACTACATGAACAAACAGGGCGGCACAAGATCTCAGCCATTGTCTCGGCTAGCTCAAAGGATCTGGAATTGGGCTCTTCGTCATCAAATTTCCTTGACGGCGGTCCATCTGCCGGGGGTTTCAAACATCCTAGCGGATTCATTGAGCAGGTCCACGTCATCGACCCACGAGTGGGAACTTCATCAGCCTACTCTGGACATGGTCTTCCGCCGTTGGGGTCATCCCATGATAGACCTTTTTGCCACTCCACTGAATCGGAAGTGCCCCGCCTTTGCGAGCTGGCATCCCCATCCAGAGTCCAGCGGAAATGCCCTTCTCATGGATTGGAGCGGCCTGTTCGCCTATGCATTTCCTCCAATACCGTTGGTGCCGAGAACGTTGTGGAAGATGCGCAGGCAACCCTGCCACTTGATACTGATCGCCCCTCGTTGGCCCAGACAGGCTTGGTTCTCAGAACTTCTTCTGTTATCCCAATGCGCTCCCATTCATCTGCATCCACGTCCAGATCTCCTGTCAATGGACGAGGGTCAAATTTGCCATCCAGACCCGACCACGCTTCAGTTATGGGCATGGAACCTGAATACCTCGAATTCGCAAACTTAGATATGCCCCAGGAATGCAGAGACATTCTGGCTTCGGCTAGAGCTTCATCAACCATCAAAACGTACAAGCTAAAGTGGAAAAGTTTTTGCCATTGGTGCGCTGCATCAGATATCCATCCACTCACTTCTACTCCGGAACAGCTTTTGCCTTTCTTTCTGAGCCTTGCTCAGTCTGGTCTCTCTCATGCCACCTTGAGAGTCTTTCTGGCAGCTATTTCGCGTTTCAGACACGATGGTTCGACGTCTCTCTGCTCATCCAGAATAATCCGACAATTCTTTAAAGGTCTCTTCAGGAAGTTTCCTCCTATTAGACGCCCTCCTCCAGCATGGCACCTCAACGTGGTATTGTCACAGCTCATGAAGCCTCCTTTTGAGCCAATTCACAGGGCAGACACCAAATTTCTTACCTGGAAGGTTGTATTGCTTTTGGCCCTAACATCTTCTCGTCGTGTAAGCGATCTTCACGCTTTCACAATCAAGCCTCCATATTTGCAATTTAAGCCGGATGGAGTGTCTCTTCGTACCAATCCCTCGTTTTTGCCAAAAGTGCCTACTGATTTCCATCTGAACGAACCTGTCTTCTTAAAGACTTTTTTCCCGGATCCGAAATCACCGGCAGAACAACGACTTCATTCTTTAGACATCAGACGTTGTCTAAAGTTTTACATTTCAAGGACTACCCCTTTCCGCAAATCCGATCAACTTTTTGTGGCATATGGAAGGATGCGGAGGGGACATTCAGTGACGAAACAAACACTTGCAAGGTGGCTCTCAGCAGCCATATCCTTCTGTCACCAACAAGCTGGCAAGCCTTTACAGTGTCCAGTAAAGGCGCATTCGACGAGAGCGATGGCGTCCTCCACCGCCTTGTTTGCTGGAGTGCCTCTACACCAGATTTGCCGTGCGGCAACATGGTCAAGTAGGCACACCTTTACCAGACATTACTGTTTGGATTCCATCAACGAAGCGGATACCGCAGTGGGGTAAGCAGTGCTTCGCCATCTCTTTAAATAAGGTGAGCCTCTGTTCCCTCCTCCTTTTCTTTCTGTGATTGCTATATGCTTTTAAGCTATATGTTTGCCTTCATTTTAAGACTCTATTAGCAATCCCAGTTCTAAGGAGTTACTGCTATCTATTCTATTCAAGCATGTGAATCTATGAAAGACACCCCTAATACTGGAGAAGAACAATTGTTACTTACCTGTAAACAGGTGGTTCTCCAGTATTGGTGTCTTTCATAGATTCACATGCGACCCACCCTTCCTCCCCTCAGAGGCTCTCTTCTCCTCATGCGCTATTATTACTAGTGCTCCGAAAATCTGAGGGCTTGAGCTTCTGAGGAGAAGGTTCTAGAGGGTGCTTGAGCCTGATTGGCTGCAGTTTGGACTAACATAATGACACTGATATGTTACAAATGAGTTTTTCTCTTTATAATGTCTTCCTATGGAAGTTACCATTGTAGAGGTTTTTACAGTATGTATTATCTCTATTTTTTATTATATATGATGTTATCATTTATGTTATATTAGCATTATTGCTATTTTTATATACCGTGGGACTCCCACTTCGACGACGGGGAATATTCAAGCATGTGAATCTATGAAAGACACCAATACTGGAGAACCACCTGTTTACAGGTAAGTAACAATTGTTCTTATTTGCATATAGCTGGTTTCTGTCTAGAGTGGCATAGTAAGGAAAAAGTGATGGACTGGAATGCAGCCTGAGTTGTCAGTGGCTAAGCATAATTCAAGCATTCCTTATAGCACCTTGTTGGTTTTTTTTTTTTGCAGTACTCACTCGAGGTGAGACAGGTATGCACAAACAAGGCACACTTACTCCTTGGCCATAGGACTCAATCTATAGCTCATCAACGTGTCCCGCTTGGGCCAAAACAGTCTTTAATTGCTTGCCCTTTGGAGAGGGGTCTTGCTCTGGCCATCCTGGCTCGACCGCTGCTATTTCAGCAGGACCAGGACTGGTTTGCAATGGGATGAAACACTATCAGAGTGCAGTAGTGGGTTGAAAATAATGATCTGAAATGGAGCCCTAGCATGGTTGAGATTAATTCAAGCATGCCTTATATTATCTTGTCGTTTCTTGCAGTAGATGCCTTAAGTGCGATGAGATGCCGCGATTGAGTCCATGCTGATTGTGCTGCATGACCCAAGCTATACCTCATTGTCAAGACCTAAGTGCGCCAAATCCGGTGTGGAGTTGTTTGTGTTCCTGCCAGGAGAGTGCCCGGAATTTCCGACTGGGCTATTCCTAGTGGACCAGGCCTAAGACTAATCTGTCTAACGTGGTAGGTACAATATGATGGACTGGGACAGAGCCTGAGCAATCGCCAGCGGCTGAGATTAATTCAAGAATTCCTCTTGTCACTTCATTGTTTGCTGCAGAAGCCACATGGATGGCATCGTCAGGCCCTACAGTACACAGAGGAATGGATACCTAAGCCTAATGTCTCAGAGGCCCTTCCCAAATGTATACTAGAGCTGCGCAGCTAGTAGCACCCAAACAATAAAATTCACTAACAGTTAACGATTCTACTTACCGTGGAAGATTAACGTCTAATTTGTGGGGCGATAGGACATTATACTTTATGATTTAGCATGAGGTGAAGTTGTACAACCTGGTGTTAGGTGATGCCAAGTTTTGGGTAGGTAAAGTTTAGAACTGCATGACGGTGTGTAGTATGATGCAATCTAGTGTGGTGTAGGTGATCTGGCTAGGTTGGTGTGGTGTTTGAGATTAGATGTATAATATGCTGGAAGTGTTGCATGATACAGCGCAATGTGCCAAGTGGTGTGGTATGATTATACGTGATGCAGGTGGACAGTGTTGTATCTGCCCTGGGGGCGGGGGCGGGTAATGTTGCATACTAAAGTGCTGTGCAGTGTACTGTGCTTTGGTCTTATGTGGCTAGATGTGCTCTTTTTACAGTGTGGTGTTGTATGGTTTGATGTGAAGTGTTTGTATTTAAATTGGCTCATATTGTGCAATGATTTGAGAAGGTGTAATGTGGCATGGAGAATCACGTGATGTGATATGGTGTGTTGTGGAGATGTAGCAACAGTTTTCCCCTCCTACAGTAGTGTCCTATAAAGGTGTCCCATGTGTGGTAGAGTTGCATTGTGTAGGGCAGTGTTATGTGGTGTTTGGCATGATAGACTATTTATGGTGCTGTATATAGTGACGTGGTGCGATGTTCACGTGTTATGCACAACATTCTGGTCAGAAATAAAGATATTCATTTGAGAGAAGGCACCTTTACCAATTACATAAATATAGTCTGGTTAGACTAAAACACATTCTAACACCATCTCTGCTCAACCCTTGGTAGGTGTGGCACAAGCAACAGAAAATTCCCCAAATATATTTGTCTTAAGCTCATGCAGTATGTACAATCTTACTGTCAAGAAAAAAACACAATAAAATTACCAAACCAGTTTAGAACAATGAGAAAAATGTCATTAGCAAAAAAAAGAGAGCAACATCGGAGAAGGGGAACAGGAGAAGAAAAAGGCACCTTGAAAATGTAAAGTGCCAACATAAAGTATCACTTTGTGGTTGACAAGGTCTTAGGTTCCAATTCAGGCCAAATCCTTATAGAGCAGATGTCAGCTACACTAGGTGGGCTGCACCAGTCAAAATGTACGACATAATTTTAGAGCTCAAAGTTTTCCAATGTGGCAAGTTGGACACTGCGGTCGTAGGGGGCGCACCATCTGCAGCTATGTCGTCATCAAGCTCCCGCTGAAGCGTTTTATGTTGATTCTAACAAAGCTGGAGTTCGTTGCCCAAAAGATTGTTTTGCATCAGGGATGCTGTACGGTACAGGTAAACCCCAATGGCAGAGCCACAAGGCCTCGATCGAGAGATTTATTGGCTTTGCCATTGCTCGTTAGAATATACATGTATGATGCTGGGTCAAAACCCTACTGCATCTTTTGCTCCAGATCTTTAGCTGTTGACTACGGGCACTGTTAATCATATCGGGGATCAGTGATGAGGAATATTTTAGTCTTAGCTTTTCTCAATTCAATGTTCGGGTGTTTCTTATTGCCTGCATTGGAAAACACAAAGGGCTGGGTTGTGTCAGAAAATGCTACCAGCAGCGCTGAGCCCTGATAAAAGCATCTAAAAATGGTTTTGATACAGAAAAAAAAGCATTGCAAAGTAAGTAGGTCTTGTCCTTTCGACCTAATTGGCTTTGGCAATGCTGTCATGTATTCCTATAGGTTCTGAATCGATCCCCCTATTCCTGACCCTATTCTGGTTAAACAAACTAACAAGTTAACTAGCAGTCAGCCCATGAGGCAGAAAACCCCCATGATGCAGATACCGTTATCTGACGCAGTCACACTACGGCACAGGAACGTGTTATCTGATTAGGTCATAACGCTTGCGATCTAATTAGACAAGCGATATTCCTCCAGCCCCTGATAAGGCATACGGAGTTCTCATAACAAATCAAACCTATGACAACCTGGAAAATCCGTGCGGCCATTGTTTTGATTTCACAGAGAACTTCAGCAAAAGAATGTGCTAACGACCTGGTCGTATGACATCTTTATTGACGTATCTATGTCCATCCTTACGTCAATCTCGGCACCTTAAAGGTATAAATATTACCGATCTTGCCCTATGCAAACACACGCGGTGGTGACGAGACGGAGCAGCCATACTTGCCGAAGCCCAGAGCAGACCCTGCTGGCAACAGCCCCGCCTTCCTGACGCGCTGAGAACGAGACGCGCTGCTTTCTCCTGCCGAGAGACCCAGCACCGGCGCTTCCGGGTAGCCCTCGCAGGCAGCCTGGAATATCGAGACCAGAGAGAGAGATACCATCCCTCATTCATCCTAACTTCCAGGTACAGAACTGAATAACCCCTCACAGAGAATTCTTAAGTTAGTCACTTGGCAAAAACAAACTTAACTTAAACTGTAACTTTCTATTCCCGCCCACGCATCAGGCTTAGGTCAGGTACACGGGGTAGGCGTATTTAGAAACACCAGTTGAGTACGTTTAGTCAAATGTATATGTGTATGTAATATATTTTATTCATTTTAAACATCATATGGCTTAGAAACCATATCAATGTTTTTACAGTATTATTTTATACTATTGCTTTTAATGTATGCACTTTACTTAACTATAAGTATTGCAATAATATCGATCGATTTAGAGTAACTCAGTCGTGCTTTCTCACTCAGACCCCTTTTCCCATAATACTCCAAAGACGTCTGGAGTGGGTGAAAGGTTATATCCGCCAGACCTCGCAGGAGGGAACTCCTATGTATGGTTCTTGGTATAGTCAACGTTGAAGGATACACTGTTCCAAAATATTGTGCATCTAATCTTTGTTTCCATAAGAAACCTGATCTGCAAACAAACAAAATAACCTTCTGGACAGTACAATGTCAGACAGTGAAGGAGAAAGAGAGGCAGTTAGATTAGCAGCTGAAATAGCAGCAGCTGATACTGCACTGCAAGACGCGGACCGGGATATAATACTCATCCCAGTCATCAAAAGGAAATCTATAACTTTAAAACTTATAGAAAATGGACTGACACCTAGAGGTGGTACAGTCATATTCGTAATTGAGGCACACGAATATCGGCAGACAGAGGTATACTATTCATGGATAAACTTTCCAGCAGCAAATCCTGTAACAAAGTACTTCCACTATTACAAAATAGAGGAACCTCCTGAAACGTACACTCCTTTCGAGGAGGTGGAAGTACCACTCAAATTTCAAGAGCATTTGCTCTTATTTGATGGCGCCCTAAAACATAACAATCACATCACCAGGCTCGGTCCTTTAGGTAGACCAGGAGCAACGTGGCCGGTCCTAGCCGGATACACACCACATCCAGACATCGACGAGATGCCTGCACCACAGCTTTTAACACAGCTAAAACAATTAATAAAAATTCATAGACAATTATTCCAGTATGTGATGCTGACTTCAACAATTCAGCCAGCAATTAAACTTCCACAGCTGACCCCTCACCAGGGGAACACAAATAAAATTACACCACAGAACATCCAATCCTGCCTAGGTAAAGTACCGGCTAAACGGGAACAAATACCATTCTGGTTGGCACAAAAAATCACCCAAATAGAGGCGGTGTTTCCTGACACCACCCCGTTAGAAAAACACAGGATTCTGACTATCTGTCTTCCAATGGGAATCGCACCACACATAGAGGACTGTGACACTTGGGGTACAGTCTTTGCTTCCATCTACACAAAAACGCACGGTGTTCCATCCATTTCGGTAATACCAGATGTGCTAAAACAAATTCAAGACGAATACGGTCCAGAACCCGCTTTAACTCTTGGTATGAAATTACTAAAAGACTTCAAGCAGGTCTCGGCTATATTATTAGCCAACATAAAGGGAGAAGCAGCAAACGTGGCGATCCGCCAGAGGTTAAAAGAGACAGATATAGCAGACCAACCAGCTGAAATTGCCAGAATCATAGAAAAATCCTATGAGGAACTAGGTAGAGATAGTTTAGGTGGAATACCAGTAAAACCGCAACTGACTGAAAGTCCTGAAAAAATATTTTTTAATAATAATTCACCAAAAAAGAACTGGGATGGAAACAAACAATCCAATCCTAAAGAAAAGAAATTCCAGTCCAGGGGAAGGTCTCCTAGGCGAAGGGAGAAATCTCCGAACCAAAGACACAGGTCACCTCAGAGTGACCCCTCTGGGAAAAGATATAACCTTAGAAATAGGGATAATATAAAAAAGCCTGATAGATATCAAGACATTGATACACGTCCCTCTCAATCTTTTCAGACTTCCTCGCAGAAATCGGAAAGAAGAGGACGATCAGAACAAAGAGAAGAGCACGCCAAGTCCAAAGACAAGGAACCTGCTCAGCTAAAAAAGAAATTACAATTTCCAAAAAAGAAGGTAGCCAGCATTAAAATAGTTAACAATGCCGAGAATTCTGAGGACACAACTGAAAAACGGAGAATGGGCTCAGACAATGCTAGACAGCGCAGCAGAAGTGAGCATAGCTCGCAAAGTCCTTATGAATCATCTGGAGACAGTGGACACGAATGAATATCTTCAAGTGGAAACTGCAGACACCAGAGTTAGCAAACCTCACAAAATATACGAAATAACATTGCGTATAGAGGGGGATAAGACTAGAAAAATAAGGGGACTATTTTGGGATAATCTCTCCAAGGGCTATGACATCCTTCTAGCTGAAAAAGACTGGCCACCAGAGTTTGTCAGGGAGTGCCCTCATGGCGAAGAAATAATTATGCCTGCCTTCTCAAATCATATCCCAATTCATAAAAAATACACACTTGCTAGAAAGTGGGCAGTGGCTCTAGCTCCTGCTTTATATAAAAATCATGTAGGATGGGATGAGGACTCTCCTCCTCACAAAATCCAGTTAAAATCACAACCTGCTGCACAAAGGCAGTACCCAATTAAGCAAGAAGCTAAAAAACAGGTAAAAGAAATACTAGATCAGCTAGAATACCAGGGGGTGATTGAAACTTGCACCTCACAAATGAACAACCCTTTGTTTCCGGTCTCCAAACCAGACAATTCATACCGTCTAGTTTTGGATTACCGACACCTTAACACATGTTGCAAAACTTTTGCAGTGCAAAACTCACATAGTGCTGCACTAATGAATAACATAGTGCGCAAAAAATACAAAACAACCTTAGACATCTCTAATGGATTCTTTTGTCAAAACATAGCACCAGAGAGCAGATATTTAACTGCATTCTCAATAAATGGCACTCAAAAACAATTCTGTCGGTTAGCCCAGGGGTACAAGAACAGCCCGGGAGTATTCTCAGCGAGAGTAACAGAATTACTACAAATATATGATGATGAAGCATTATCTTATGTCGACGACATATACTTAACAGATGATGACTTGGATACTCACTTGAAGAGAGTGAACACCATAATACTTGGGTTCGCAGCAGAGGGTTACAAATTCAACTTTAAAAAATCCAGAATTGCCCATCTGAAAGTCCTGTTCTTAGGATATGAATTATCAAGTGAAGGCAAAAGCCTGGCTGACAATTTCCTAGAGAAATGTGCCGTAATCCAAGCACCTAGAACACTAAAAAACCTACAGTCAATTCTAGGCTTCCTAAATTTCGGAAGAACATACATTGCAAATTATGCAGAAAGGGTTAAACCCCTTTATGATCTGATAAAACCAGATTTTAAAAGATCCAATTGGACTCAAATACACACAGAAATTCTGAGATCCTTACAAACAGACATGCTAATTAAAACAAAATTAGAAACACGTGACAATACACGCAATCTTGTGATTCGAGTCATCCCAGGGAGATGCGGATTCACATACCTGACCTCTAATGAGGGAGAAAAGGTACCAATTGCATTCAAATCACACTTGTACACAGAAGCTGAACAGAAATTCAGTAACAAAGAAAACATTGTTCATGCAGTTCAAACCGCAATAGCTAGAGAAAAAGATCTAGCGGACGGTAGACACATCACAGTCAGAACAGCAGAATCAGCCTTTGAGGCATTAACAACACCATGTAATTTACCAACAGCAGCATTGAATCCAAAGTGGATACAATGGGTGAATTCAATCACAACGGACAAAGTATACTATTACTTTGATCCGGAACTAGAAGAAATGGAAAGTTTAGAATATGAAAAAACATATCCTCTGCCAATCGACATTCTGCCTTTACGACATTACGCCTGTGTAATTTATACAGACGGACATGCTCAACCCTCCGTTTGGGGAGAACAAGCATACAATCCCACATGTGGGATTACAAAAGAAGTGTGGCGCGGAGGTAAACTAAAACCTCTATTAACAAAAACACACTCAGTAGAAACTAATTCAGAACAACAAACTGAAATAATGGCATTGAAAATGGCGCTAGATAATGCGGATCGCGAATTCCCGACACTTATAGTGTCAGATTCATATTACTGCGTCAAATCATATAACAAGGATTTGCAGACATGGATTCAAAACGGTTACAAAGATGACACAGATGCACCAATAAAGCAGAAACTGCTATGGGAACAAGTAGCTCTTTTACAGAAAGAACTACCAAAGACTCACGTGACACACTCACTGAGTCATCAGCGTGATGGCGTTCACGTTGCAGGGAATTCATTGGCTGAGACAGCCACAGCGGCAGCCACTAAATCGGCTCCCGTAGTTCGAAAAAAGCGTACATTAACATACATTGACGGTGAAACGGTGCTGGCGGTGAAAACGTCATCAAAAGGCGACTGCTCAGCGTTACCGATCAACTATCCACTCAATTATACATACATAATCGATGCAAACTCCGTCCCTTTTGCTCGAATCCCTGGAGTGGGGGATAGAGTGATTCCAAACATGGACAGGAGAAACTTGTTAATCGCAGACGCACATATGGGCGAGGGTCTAAGACACCTAAAAATAAAAGATTCTCTGGAAGAATTACAATCACGGTACTGGTGGCCAGGCATGAGACTGCATCACACCATGTTTGTGAAAAACTGCCCAAACTGCAACAGAGATCGCAGTGGGGAGAGAACCAGTTTAATACCTCGTCGTTTTACTCCAGAAAAAATCAACAGTAAAAAGCAAGGCTTGCGATTAACATATACAGGCTAGTTTCCACTTATAATGTAGATCACCAGCACTCGGCTGACGTCTGGACTGTTATACAAAGATTAGCGAATCTAAATGGCATATACGCTAAGAGCATGCTACGTTTGACCATCGTTTTCACTCTAGCCCTCCAGCCTGAGGGGAAACATGGCCAAATGAGCATAGCACAGCGGGAATCTTCTCACTTCCTTCCTGAGGGATACGGGATGGTGTAAAGAAAAAACCAAGGCATAAAGCAATCTATAACGGAAAGGATATTAGGTTCGGGAGCTGGGTGGGTCAAACATCTAATAAGTGTCCAACGTAGTCTAAATAACTTGCCAAGAAATTCTCTGAAGGGATTCAGTGCGTACGAATTATTATTTGGAACTAGGATGATGATCTCTGACATTGATAGTCAGACTTCAGTGGTGAAAGAAAAAAGCTTTGATATCAAAGACCGTTTGGCTATTTTACAGGACTTAAACAAAACAAGAAAAGACCTGAGCAACATAAAGTTGAAACAACAGCCAACAACCACTGAAGAACCACCACCTGTCCCAGCAAGACCTGTCTGGATTCCAAAAGTCGGGGATCTAGTCAGAGAAAAGATCGCGGTAAAGAAGGAATTTGGGCCTTCTTACAGAAAAGCAGTTCCTGTCTTGTCTGTCAACGGGACAAGATCAGTTGTACTACCGCCGCTTGCTGGTAAAAAGGAGAACCGAGTTGTATCCGTCGACCTGGTAAAACCACAATCATGTGGCCGATAACAAACAGGAGGCCAAGTGGACTCCCAATAAGTAGCAGAACACCAAGGTTTGCTACCAGTACAGAGGTCCTATCGAAGAGGCTCATCAAATTCGAAACGCCTACAGAAGAAGAACAAGGACTATGCAACAATGCAATAGAACTCAGACCTCTGAAAACCCAAATAAAAACATTTAGCAGAGACACACCAATCTATAATGAAGTACCTAGTGAAAATGCAAGAAACGGTAATCCTGAAGCAATTGGAACAATTGACAGAACTGCATCCGGCTACTTCATAAACTTCGATGATTCCTCTGAAGGCTTCAGTGAATCAAAGACACAGCCATCATCAAAAACCTTTAAAGATAAAGCAAAAGAACGTTTGAAACAACTGAAAGAAACATACCTGATTTCTCCATGGATCGAATTTTGGGTGGGTTTTGGTGCATTTATCCTCATACTTTGGCTCATCATGGTACTTACTTTGGGACGCTTCATTGAGGGAAAATATGCTAAAATGGACACAGCAAGTCAGAAAATCAACTTGATCCTCAAACCACACACATCTTCACACGTCGAGAAAAGAGAACTTTCTTCAGTCAACTTCACAGCCAATCCGATACCGGGTGGGGTAGCCTGGGACAACACTGACTATGAAATTTATGGTCCGGTGACTTTGTAAAACCAAACTCATTTGCTGATGATTGGGACTTCGAAAGCATTAATAATATGATGTCTGACTTAGTAATGTCTGCTAAATTTACCAAACATGATTATTTGCAGGGTTCTACAAATTATGATAGTATGTACTGTTATAACCACTATGGTAACCATTTTCTACATAGATCTGCACAGCCTAGAAATGTTTTAAATTATAATCAATGGGAACATTGTGCAACTCCTCCGAAAGGAAGCTCAAGAACCTTCTATGACAAATATTCATACTTTTCAGGTTTTAACACAAGTAATGCTGAAACATTTTATTTCAAATTGTCAAACAAGACAGGGACCAAGACCATGATAACCAACACAAAATTGATATATTCAGATTCATTCTTTGAAATAATGAATACTTTTGGTTTTGATTATTGGGACAAAAATGTTGAATTAAAAAGTGTTTGGGGTACAAAAGAATGGCAAGTACAGGGTATAGGATCACTGTTTAGAGCCTGCATGATCCCAGAACAAATTATATTTTTAAATGACACTGTCCAACAAACCACCTGTCTTGGCTTAGCCAAAATCAAAGACGTAAATAAACCGTCTATTCCAAAGCCAACAATGTTTAGCAATAGCTCTGATACAGATGAAGAGATAGACGTAAACCATATATTAAACCAAAACAGAACACATCCAAATTGGAAACAGTGGTTGATCTGGCCCACAGATACTAATAACTGTCAAGACAGATTCCTGAACAAAACACAGGGGTTCAAAATGACCAGGCCAGACCCTAGATATCCCCAAAGACATCACCCAGGGATAATAACAACCTACAGTGTGGGCAAAGTATGCCTTCAATGGCTACAAACTTCCACACTGGCAGAAATTAAGCAACACCTAACTTTACTTACTGATGGTGCTGACTTGCGTGATTTCATTATGGGACCACGCAAACAGCGTCAAAAACGTTTCATAGCAGCCTCTGTATATGCAGCATACAATGAGGCCTGGAAGGTTACTCAAATTGAAACAGCAGAGAGAATACGGGAAATTGACCGTATTAATTTGGAAAAATCACTTTCTGTAGTGGACAATGGGTTAATGACTCTGTCCTCCAGAATTTTTTCTTTGGACAGCATTGTGTCTTCAGCAATCGACATATTATCGCAAGACTTACTGTTGTTACAACACGGTCAGTCACAATTGCGTTCTATTGTACAGCTTGGCTGGACGTTACAAAATCTGCATTCAGGCTATGTGCCTTGGCGTTTAATCAACACAACGTCACTATTCCAAATCTTTAACCTTACTGATAGACAAATCAGTATGGCCCAGAAGGGTGCTGATTATACAATCCTGAGCATTGAGAAACTTGGGAGATTACCAGTGACAATGTCAGAACGACCTGTCAGTGAATGGATAATACATGGGATAATTAATATTCCAATCTCAACCTTCAGGTTTCAATACTGCCAAAAATATATACAGGCTGGCATGTATGAGAAATTGGGAAAGGGGTACATTAAAACAACATGGAACCTGCCCTATTCACATGCATGTGTCAGTAATAAAGGACAGAAAGTGTTTCTTAGTGGCAATAATTGTGCGATGTCACTAAGCGGCACGCTTCTGTGTAACGGAATTAGTTTGCATGGAGCCTGCGAAGGGAATTCATACAACCTTTCATGTCACCAGCAAGGCGCACCTGCAACAGAAATACAACCATTCTTTCAAAGACTCTATAATGGGAGTTACATTCTAATTGTAGACCGCAGATGCTGTAGTCTTATGCCCGGGACTCCTTATCTCGTAACTACGACTGCGAAGGTCAAGTGCTGTGGACGCTCATTGTTCCCCAGCTCCTTTCCAGACAGGGAGGCAAGGGCATGGCCCAATTTGAAAATTACTTCTATTCGAATAGATACTTTAAGCAGAATGAAAACAGTGCTTCTTCAGATGCCTACAAGGCTCACGTCATCAAAAGAAACGTATGATCTACAAGTCGCAAGGACGACTGCAGAGATACATTCATTGTTATCGACTAATTCCCCCATACATTTAGCGGAAATCCTTAATGAAATCTTAAATATTTCTGATACCACTGGGGTCTCAAAGGTATTTAAGACAGTATTTTCAATGGCATTAACACCATTCAAAGCCATACTGGGTATTTTTCCAGATTTCGTCCATTCGATTTTTGGCGGACTTCCCCTGATCCTGGGACTAATTGCAGGAATCCTATTCTTAGTCCTTATTTTTCGTTATGGCAACCCATGTCACAGACCAAACTCTCGCGACAATGGAAGAAACAATCCTAGCCATTGGATACCGGGACCGGATATCAAAAATCCTGGGACTCTCCCGGCTTAGAGACCTGAACATGACTTGGTTTCTATCATTTCGACCAATGTGGCAAAGATGTGTTTTACCTGTATTAAGGTGTCTGCTATGCGGAGAAGAATGCGTGTTAGACACCTGTCTGACGCTACAATCGGATGCGCCAATGGATGCAGAAACATTGTTGAGCCCGATAAAGGTTCATGCTTTGTGCTGCCCTCAAAGGCTGCCAATCCTGATGACGGCATTCGTGGAAGCTTCACCACTACGATTGATGGGTAGTGAAGTTCAAGATGAAAGCAGCATCGATCAGGTACGACTCTGCGACTCTGGGCAATAGCTTGCTTAATCTCCACTACGGCCCCTCGCGGCGGGATGCCTGGCTTTCACCTTGTGGATACCCTGCCGGGGTATCTCACAGGGGAATACCAGGACGGGTTCCCTAAGCAAGCGCCTTGAGTCCCCTGGGTGATTCGTGCGCTATATAAATCGAAATACATTTACATTTACATTTACATTGTTGAGCCCAATAAAGGTTCATGCTTTGTGCTGCCCTCAAAGGCTACCAATCCTGATGACGGCATTCGTGGAAGCTTCACCACTACGATTGATGGGTAGTGAAGTTCAAGATGAAAGCAGCATCGATCAGGTACGACCTTCTGTCAGCAATGCAAATCAGAATGTCAATGGAGACAATCATGCGCACGAATGCATGGTTACACCTATTTCCGAGTTAGTGGAACTTTCCCATGAAGCTGTTGACAGTTTTTTCGAAAGCCTAAATGATATGATGTTCTCACCAGAGCAGAAATAGAGACTTTTGAGCAAACTCGCACACGGCGTTCCCTGAATTCGGCCTTCAACTTTAAAAACAAAGTCACATGAACTATTTTCACTCCAGTTCACGGACAGCGATTTTTCAGCAGCTCCAAAATATTTTTTACAATTTTTCGGGACACTTATCTTCTGCTTAAAGTAAGAAACTATTCCTAGAGAACTAAGATTTCTATTTTTCGATACTTTATAGACATTAGCTGCCCGCTGGTATGTTCATAAATATTTTATTATGTGATGGAATGGTCTCGAACCTTTTTTCTGTATTAAGAGCCATTTCATGTGTAATTTCTCATATACCAAATAGCATTAATGTATGAAAATGCGTAATTACTTTGGCATTATTCTACAGCTTAAGTGCATACAATACATATGACTGCAATTTTTCCGTATATTTGAAAGTTTCAAAATGCATTTATGTATTTTGGGGTGGTAAGGTATACACACTACTCTATAGTATGTTGTACTATGTTATACTATGCCTAGATTAGTAAATATGTCCATAGTTAGCGTGGAGTGGGTGTCATGTATTCCTATAGGTTCTGAATCGATCCCCCTATTCCTGACCCTATTCTGGTTAAACAAACTAACAAGTTAACTAGCAGTCAGCCCATGAGGCAGAAAACCCCCATGATGCAGATACCGTTATCTGACGCAGTCACACTACGGCACAGGAACGTGTTATCTGATTAGGTCATAACGCTTGCGATCTAATTAGACAAGCGATATTCCTCCAGCCCCTGATAAGGCATACGGAGTTCTCATAACAAATCAAACCTATGACAACCTGGAAAATCCGTGCGGCCATTGTTTTGATTTCACAGAGAACTTCAGCAAAAGAATGTGCTAACGACCTGGTCGTATGACATCTTTATTGACGTATCTATGTCCATCCTTACGTCAATCTCGGCACCTTAAAGGTATAAATATTACCGATCTTGCCCTATGCAAACACACGCGGTGGTGACGAGACGGAGCAGCCATACTTGCCGAAGCCCAGAGCAGAGCAGACCCCGCTGGCAACAGCCCCGCCTTCCTGACGCGCTGAGAACGAGACGCGCTGCTTTCTCCTGCCGAGAGACCCAGCACCGGCGCTTCCGGGTAGCCCTCGCAGGCAGCCTGGAATATCGAGACCAGAGAGAGAGATACCATCCCTCATTCATCCTAACTTCCAGGTACAGAACTGAATAACCCCTCACAGAGAATTCTTAAGTTAGTCACTTGGCAAAAACAAACGTAACTTAAACTGTAACTTTCTATTCCCGCCCACGCATCAGGCTTAGGTCAGGTACACGGGGTAGGCGTATTTAGAAACACCAGTTGAGTACGTTTAGTCAAATGTATATGTGTATGTAATATATTTTATTCATTTTAAACATCATATGGCTTAGAAACCATATCAATGTTTTTACAGTATTATTTTATACTATTGCTTTTAATGTATGCACTTTACTTAACTATAAGTATTGCAATAATATCGATCCATTTCTCTTGTATGAGAAAAGAGACTGATCAATAAATAACACCTTTTTATTGAACACGCCCGTCTCTTCCTTTTCTCTACAATCTGATGAGACTAAGAATGCACGTACTGACTGAGTAAAATAAATTGCCTTTTGTTCACACGACTCTCGAGATATACTCTTGATTAGGGGAGAGCAAAGTTGTCATGTTCTATGGTTGTCAGAAACTAAATCCCTTCTTGTCTAATCAGGGAAGTTAAGTCCTACCTGAACATTCGAGAAAGTTTCTAGTGAACTCTGAAGCTAAGCTGGCAAACCCAAAACTTTAAGTCTAATATCGACAGTAGTAGACCTAGTTAACGTCTGATCTAGGCCTTTACTATTGTAGGTATTATTCCAATGCGCAGAGCCTATTGGGATGATAGGAACTACACTACAATGCTTTTTTACTAATGCGATGCATCTTTAAATAAAAACGAAACAATTACATGCACGCACCCTTATACCATGATGATCTGGCAACCTCGCATGATGACAAATGCATCACCACGCATGTGAACACATAGTACATGATGCGGCCACCATTTTGTTAAGTTTTTAGGTTTCGCCTGCACACCACTTGCGAAATATCTTGAGAGGGGACTGTGATCAGTTCTCGTGCCGAATTGCTGTCTTCATTCGCTGTTGTGTGGAACTTTTTGTTGTTCTTTACTTGCCCTGGCTGCACACATTGAAACAGCTGTCAGTCCTGATCTTTTCATCGTGATGCCACTTGATCTCACTCTACATTTTATGAGTTCTTGAACTCGATTTTATGACTTTGTTTTGGGCAGTTATATTAGTGTGCTGGCACAAGCCCATGTTAAGATCTCCCGTCACTCTCGCCCCATATTGGAAGAAATGGACACCACTGCCATTTACTGGTTATTTTGTTAATTAAATATAAAAATTGCTCTTGCATACATTTTATCTTCAGGTCTATGTTGCTCGAATACCGGTAGTCAACTCGGATATCTGTGTTTTTCGGTATCTGAAAGAAACACATAGTGATAGATTCCTTACCTTAGAATTACCCCCAGGCGTCAGTCTGGATCCGGAAAGTTTTTGTCAGCAGTACCCCTGCGCGTCAGAAGGTGGCGTCGTGCGGCTCCGCGTCCGTCGTTGGCATCGCGGTCGGCGAGATGACGTCACGGCAGCTACTTAGACGCCGCCCTTGCACGCTGACGTCAGTTCTTTCTTTTTTCGCGCCAGCAGGTGCAGGTCCGGAGTTTTTGTCTCTGTTTTTTCGAGTCGATTGACTTTTGGTGTCATAGGAATGCCCTGTTTCAAGTCGTGCAGGGACTATCATCGGATGATGTCGGTGACAGACTCGCACTGCGTGTGTCTCTACTGCCTGGGGTGCGACCACAACCCCAAGTCGTGCCTCGACTGCCGGGCCATGGCGCCGAAGACTTTGCGGGAGCGGTCCCAAAAGTTTCTTGAAGTCCGGCAGTCGACTTCGTGCCGCTCAAGGTCCCGCCACCATGGGAGGTCGAGGGACCGGTCGCGGAGCCATCACCATCGTTCGTCGGGATCGAAGTCTTCGCACTCGGGGTCAGGTAAGACGAAGCACAAGAAGTCGACAAAGCTTCACCACTCGACGACTTCCCGTCGCGCGACGCCGCTAAGGGTGCGGGTGGTGCCTCTTCGACGGAGCCTACGGTGTCGCCGTCGGCCTACCCGCCCTTCCCAGGTTCGTCGGTGACTCCGGCCCAGCTGCAGGAATTTCAGTCAGCCATTGCTCGCCTCTTCCAGTCTTGGATCCCGGTCGATGCTAGTTGACCTTGTTACTCCTCCACCGGCGTCGACCACACCAGCACCACCTCCGACGTCGCCCGGGGCCGTGGACGGCGTCAACCCCGGTCTCAGCACACGAAACGGAGTTGCTCGAAGCCGATGGGGCCTTTCTACCCCTATGTCCAGCCTCCTTATTTTCGGCCTGTACATCAGCCTTCAGAGGACAGGGAGGACTGGTAGGGGTCTGAGGACCCTCTCACAGCTCAGTGTGAGTATGACCCGGACTAGGCAGAGGAAGTAGGGGATGCCATGGTCTGGACACCTCTCCTGACCATGGCATGCTCACTCCTCCTACCGTGTCTACGTAGGAGGGTGCAAGTTATGCAGTGGTGTTGCGTAGGGTGGCGGAGGCCCTCCACCTCCAATGCCCTACCGTGGCCGTCTGGACTAACCTCCTGACAGAAGTGCTTCAGCCGGCAGCTACCTTTGTGGAGCCAATGCTGCCCTTTAATGAGGCTCTTTCTGACGTTCTTTTGGGCACCTGGTCCAGGCCCAACACAGGGGCTCCAGTGGATCGGAACGTGGCCCGATGCCATCACCCGGCCCCGGGCGACCCCATCTTCCTCTCCCAACACCCCACCCCTGAGAGCTTGGTTGTCCAAGCCTCAACGTCCCAAAGCGCATTCCCTACCGCACAGGGAATCCAAGAGACTGGAACAATTATGGAAGAAGATTTTTTCTTCCGCTAGTTCAGGGCTGCGGTCTGTGAACACTGCATGCCTCTTGGGCTGTTATTCCCACTCTATGTGGGATACGGTGGCGCAGGTACTGCCTCAGTGTCCAAGGGAGGCGCGGACAGTGCTGTCTCATGCTATTGCTGAGCGGAGAGATGAGCCAAGTTCACAATACGATGTGGCCTTGACACCGCCGACTCGCTGGGTACAGCGATTTCCACGACAGTGGCGCTCCGCCGCCATGCCTGGCTGAG
Source organism: Lissotriton helveticus (assembly GCF_964261635.1). Lineage (NCBI taxonomy): Eukaryota > Metazoa > Chordata > Amphibia > Caudata > Salamandridae > Lissotriton > Lissotriton helveticus. The sequence goes on from NC_136073.1 coordinate 864,725,824, forward strand.
GACTACTGGCTTCTTGGGGGATGTCCAGAACACCCTGATGGACATGCCCTTTGATGGCATTCGCCATTTTGGCAACAAAGCAGCTAGTGCGTTGGAGCGTTTTAAGGACTCGCGGGCTACGGCCATGTCCTTGGGCATTTAGGCCACTCGCCCTCCTCCGCCTTCTGCTTTTCGCTCCTTTCGTGGCCACGGAAGGGGCGCCCCAGCACGTTCGCTTCAGAGCCACAGGCCGCAGCAGCAGCAGTCTCAGCGTGGACGTGGGACTCGCAGTGGCGGTTTAGGGGGCCAGCGGGCGGGTCAGTACACTTTCACCCCGGCCACAACTGCCCCAAAACCTTCCTAGTCTGGTCTTTCAGGCCCATCAAACGCCTGTGGGCAGCAGGATTCGCCATCAACTCCCCACTGGTGCACTGTCACTTCGGACAGGTGGGTTTTACAAATAGTCCGAAGGTGCTACTCCCTCCCCTTCAAGACTACCCCTCCAGCCATGCCACCCCAGTACCACCGCATGTCGGGGATCATTTGTCACTTCTTCAACAGGAAGTCGTGGCCCTCTTGGCCAAGGGGGCCATCGAGCACGTTCCTGCGCCAGAAGTAGGACGTGGTTGTTATTCCCACTACTTTCTGGTGCCCAAGAAGGACAAGGGCCTGCGTCCTATCTTTGACCTCAGGGACGTCAATCGCTTCCTCCCGAAGGAGAAGTTCAATATGCTAACTCTGGCTCAGGTCTTGTCTGCTCTCGACCCTGGAGACCGGATGGTAGCGTTGGACTTGCAGGACGCATATTACCATATTCCCGTCCTACCGGGTTACCTGCGGTTCACGGTAGACCATGTGCACTTTCAGTTTACTGTGCTCCCGTTTGGCCTTACCAGCGCCCCTTGGGTGTTCACCAGAGTGATGGCGTTGGTTGCAGCTCATCTGCGCAGATCAGGGGTTCCAGTGTTTCCCTATCTCGACGACTGGCTGTTGAAGGCGGGCTCGCCCCAGCTAGTCATCTCCCACCTCCAGACTACGGCCGACCTCCTGCATTTTCTGGGGTTCTCCATCAACGTGCCGAAGTCGCACCTGATTCCCTTTCAGAGGCTCCTCTTCATTGGAGCGGCTCTGGATACGATGCAGTTTCGGGACTATCTTCCCGAATGGCGAGTCCAGGATATTCAGGCTACGATTTTTCGGCCTCCATCCTGGGTTTTGGTCAGGATTGACCCGGAGGCTGCTGGGCCTCATTCATCCTGCTGGTCACTCATGCCAGATGGCATATGCGGGCTCTGCAGTGGGACCTGAAGTTCCAGTGGGTGCAGCAACAAGACAACCAGTCCGATTACGTCCAGATCTTGGCAGCTGCAGTGGTGGCTCATGAACCGACAATGGGTCCAGGGCAGATCCCTCTCCCTTCCCCAACCGGAGCACAGTGGTGACGGACACGTCCCTCCTGGGATGGGGGGGCCACATGGGAGAGGCGGAGATCTAAGGCCTCTGGTCTCTGGTGGAGTCCAAGCTCCAAATCAACCTTCTGGAGCTTCGGGCGATCCGACTTGCACTGAAGGCATTCCTTCCCTCTGTCAAAGGGAAAGTGGTGCAGGTGTTCACAGACAACACCACCTTCATGTGGTACTGCAACAAACAGGGCGTGGTGGGTTTGTAGACCCTAGGTCAGGAGGCTCTGCGCCTTTGGATATGGCTGGAACAGCAGGGCATTTTCCTGGTGGTCCAACACCTGGCAGGACGAACTCAGCCGTAGGTGCATGATGGATCACAAATGGCGTCTTCACTCGGACTGGCGCAAGGTCTCTGGGGAGTGCCTTGGTTAGATCTTTTCGCCACCGAAGAGAACGCGCAATGTCAGCTATTCTGCGTTTTAGAATTTCCAAGGCGGCACCCGATTTTCATCGGGAGTGGAGTTGCCGTCTGTTGTACGCCTTTCTGCCTATACTACTTCTGCCCAGAGTGCTGAAGAAGATCAGGCGCAAACGGGCCCAAGTAATTCTTGTGGCGCCGGACTGGGCTCGAAGAGTTTGGTATCCCGAGCTACTCAGTATGACGATCAATCCCCCGATCCGACTGCCTCTACGGGAGGATCTTCTGTCGCAGCAGAGGACGGTACTACACCCGAACCTGTCCAGTCTCCACCTCATTGCGTGAAGATTGAGCGGCAACATTTGATTCCTTTCGACTTGCCTCCTGAAGTCTGTGATGTCATTCTGGCAGCCAGGCGTCCCTCCACAGGGCTCTGCTCTGGGCACTATCAAGGGCTATCTTTCTGCTATTTCGGCCTTTCTCAAGCTCCCTGATCAGCCCTCTCTTTTCAAGTCCCCTGTTGTAAATATATTTCTCAAAGGCATTACTCATCTTTTCCCCCCTATTCCTTTCGTAATGCCACAGTGGGACTTGAAGCTGGCTCTTACATATTTAATGTGCACTCCCTCTGAGCCTCTTCACAACTGTCCTCTTAGTCTGCTGACCTTGAAGACTGCTTTGCTGGTTGCCATCACCTCTGCCAGGAGAGTGAGTGAGCTCCAGGCTCTTTCTTGTAAACCTCCTTTTCTATCTGTCCATCCGGACAAGGTTGTGCTCAGGACACGTCCATTATTTCTGCCTAAGGTTGTCATTGCCTTTCACATCGGGCAGACCATCACTTTGCCCACCTTCGCATCCTTCTAGAGAGGCTCCACCGCCTGGACCCAAAACGTGTTCTCTCGTTTTACTTGTACCGCACACAACAGTTCCAGGTGGATGACCAGCTCTTTGCTGGCTACGTTGGCGCCAAGAAGGGTCAGGCCGTACACAAGCGGAATATTTCCCGATGGGTCATCTTGTGTATTAAAGCCTGTTATTCTCTGGCTAAAAGGAGCCTCCCGTGGGGCTGTGCACCCATTCCACCAGGGCGACGGCTGCCACTAAGGCATTGGGACGTGGTGTCCCCTTACAAGACATCTGTCCGGCTGATACGTGGGCATCATTGCACACTTTTACTAAGCACTACTGCCTAGACAGCCAAGTCCGGAGAGACGGCATCTTTGGCCGTTCTGTTCTCCGGGACTTCCTCGTGTGATCTTGGCTCGCAGACCCACCACCGGGGTTGGTATTGCTGGTATCTATTCTAAGGTAAGAAATCTATCACTATGTGTTTCTCTCAGATGAACAAGTTACTTACCTTCGGTAACGATATATCTGTAAGAAACATTCGTAGTGATAGATTCCTTATCGCTCCCCCATCCTCGCCGTTCTGTGAACTGATTTCTAGGGTTAAGGTCATCCCTTTCAGGGCCCTAATTTCAAGGCACCAGTGGTCAGTATCTTGCAAGGCTCTGTGTTTCTGGCACGGAAAGTCGTGTACAGAACTGACGTCAGCGTGCCAGGGCGCGTCTAAGTAGCTTTTGCAACATCATCTCAGCAACCACGATTGCCAACGAGGGACGCGGAGCCGCACGACGCCACCTTCCGACACAAAGGGGTACTGCTGACAAAAACTTTCCGGATCTAGTCTGACGCCTGGGGGTAATTCTAAGGTAAGGAATCTATCACTACTAATGTTTCTTACAGATATATCGATACCGAAGGTAAGTAACTTGTTCTTCAAATGCACAAACAGCATATTATTAATCAAATAGGTGAAACCTAATGCATTTACCAATGCTTGTTTTATTTACTGCTCCAATACAGCAGACATTACTTAACCAACACCTGCTCAAAAAAGAAAATATTCAAATGTTTAAGAAAGTCAATAAAAAGAAAACAGAGCATCCTGGCAGCATCTATGCTATCCAAACGATTCTAAAACGAAAGAAAACATATTTTTTAATGATTTTTTAGGGAATGCAGTAGGAGGGATGGATGTGAGTAATGAAAGGGTGGATAGGGGACAGCAATGGGAGGGGACATGGGAGCAGTGAGGGAGAGAAAAAAAGCCTAAAAACAAAGTGGGAGAAGCAATGGACAAGCTGAGTGAGACTTGTGGTAGAAGGGAGCAACAGAGCACACGAGGAGCAGTATTTAAGTGTGGAAGCAGCACAAGAGCAAAAGAGCAAGAAAACACGTGAGCTTATGGAATGCTGAAAGAACAAGAACAAGCATTTGCAATGCAATAGGTCTCGCAGCATTAAAGTTTGAGTTATTGGCATTGTATATGACAATGTGTTGCATGAATTTTTTTGCAAACTCCGTATTGTAACTACACCCAGCCATACTAGTCCATCACTTACTGTGTGCGGGTGTGCCTCTTGTAAAAGAGCAGAATGTTGTCACTCACAGTGAAGGTAGCCCAAAGGATGAAGTAGGCTGACCCATCGCCCCATTTTTTTGCTGTATTGGGAAGAGGAAAAATGTGAATGACAGCCGACCAATGGATAAGGAGGGTTGGCTAAAAGCCCCTTTAACTGAGTATAACGAGCGAGGTAGAATTGGGGGCCGAGGATTGTAGAGTATGGTTTCAGATCACATCCGTACCAAAGGCCAATCACGTTAGGTTTTAGAGAGGCCTATGCTTCCGAGTTTCCGTCCATGGTTTTCTTGAAACCATGCCTTACTTGAAAACAGATGACTGGACTCTCCACAGCTACCCCGGCCTGACACGCCTCCGTGTACTCCCGCGTGACCGGGGCTGGCAGCATCGAGAGGGCGTGGAGCCCACAAGAGACCAGCCCGCCTACACACATCCTGACTCCCACGGCCCCTGCCCGACACACAGGAGATGCTGCAGGCCGCGGGTGGAGCAACACACGCCGAAGTACAGCGTGGCAAGCTGCAGCCATGGGAATTCTTGTTCTCCATCAAATAAAATTCATTTTGAGTGCTACATGAACACGCAGAGGAATGTGTTGATCCTCCAAAACATCACAGCCTTTCAAAGTGGAATTATTCAAGTGAGACTCGGTGTTCCGATAAGTAGAGTCACTCTTCCGTCACACCGTGTAATGTTTTTAGCATGGAACTGGGAAGGAGCAGGCGTGGCCTTGCGAAATGTGACTTTTTCTCTGGAGATCATAGCCTCTAAACGGCAAGCGGGTCTGGGGATGAGTGCGTCACAAGCAGAGTCACGTATGTGACTGTGCAACATGGGCCTTTCACACGCACCAGCATGCCAGGACATCTCTCCACTGACCAGCCCACTTCTTCCTGTGAACTTTCATCCACATTAGTCACATGATTTACCTCTGCATTTCCCTACATGTCCCAGTAGCCCAAACGTAAGCCCTTTATTGGTTAAAAAAAGTAAAGTTTATATAAATTTGCAGTTAAAAAACAAAAACCGACAGAATTACCTCATATCTTGTCGGCTTCCTGGGACATTTAAAGGGCCAGCAAAGGCCTGGCACAGTTCACCCTTTCTTGAATCCGTGCTCTCGTCCCCCAATTCCAGCTCTCCGTGCTGCTGACTGGTGAACAGCGGAGACAAATGAGCATTCCTACCCCTGATCTCACGGCAACTGAGAGAAAAATGCAGTAAAGGTGCAGCGAGCTAAAGAAAGTGAGTAAAAGAGAAAAACAACGCAAGGCAGATTTAGAGAAAAGGGAGGGATAGAGAGCCAGGCGGTTGAGTTAAGGAAGGCAAGGCGAAGGAGCGGAAGACCAGACAAAACCAGTGGGGTGAAAGAAAAGAAAGGGACTTAGAGAAGTACAGTTTGAAAGTGAAAGTAAGACAGAAGGGGAGATAGATAGTTACGTCAGTCAGACAGTGAAAGACAACAAAAGCCAGAAAATGGCAAAGAAGCTAAACGAGGAGGGAAATAGAGTCGAGAAGCGGTTTGAGATAGGGCGAGAATATGGGATTAGAAACTGCATGAAGACAAGGCCTGGGAAGTGAATGAACACAGGGAGTGGAGGTAATACAAGATAAGGAACGCACAGATTATTACGAATGACAACATAAAATAGTGGATGGTAGAAAAAAAGGTTAACATATGAATAAAAGTAAGAAGTAAAAAACATACATGAACTTCCTTCAAAACACACCTTTCTGCAGTCTTGTGTCTCCATTGGCGCACGCACCGGAAGTCAGGCAATGTCGCCTGTGACGGGGGCGGGGCCGCGTCCGGACCGGAAGAGGAGGAAATGCGTATCGCGGCCCGGGGCTCCTGTGAGCGGTGGAGAGCCCCGGGGCCGCCAGCAGGAGGTTATGCAAGTGTTGCGGGGCTCCCTTGACCAAGAGGGAGCCCCGTGAAAGGAGCTGGCAAGAGCCGCAGCGGCGGAGTCCCCCGAGATTGGCCCGGTAAGTTAAAAAGGGCTGGGGGGTTTTGGTGAACTTGTGTGTGTGTCTGTGTGCGGGGGGGGGGAGCACTCGTGTGTGTGTGCGCGCGTGTGTATGTGTGGGGGGTGTCTGTATGTGCGTGCGTGCATGGGCGCTCGTGTGTGTGTGTGTGTCTGTGTGAATGCGCGACAGCAGCAGGCCACAGCGAGCGCGTTCACGTGCGTGTGCGCGTTTCAAATCGCCTCCAAGGCGATGCGTGCGGCCAGGATTGTCTCCTGGAAAGCAGACACGGCAACAAAAGGTTCTCGGCGAGAACGCGCTTCCGCGCGCTTAGCCGAGACCTAAAAAAGTATTTCACTGAATGTGAGCAAATGAAGAACACAAGCCATCCATTCAAAAGGATTGTAAAGCAGCATTACTTCTGGGGAGGGACAAACACAAGAAGAGGAAGATACCTTTGAATAAGAACAAGCAAAGGAGACTGTTAAGAAAAGCAGACCATTAGAAGGCATTGGGCAGGCTTTACCCCCACTGTAACCTTTTGATAGGATCCGCAAGAGGTCTTTCCACAACAGACAGGGAAAAGTGGTCTGTAAACAAGAACTAATACATGGATTGCTTTACTTTCTGTACCATAAACTTGTCTGTTTTCTTAATGCTCACATGCAGTATTGCTGAGCCACTTGTTGATATAAACCTGGCAGACACCTTGGACAGTGGTGGCTCCTCCGCTAAGGTAGAGAAGCATCGCCCCATCAGAAAAATAAAATGATAATAACAGTGTTATTATAATTTTATTATTTATCATTGCCAGTGCGGGCGTGGCTGCGCTTCCCGCAGAGCAGGGGAAGGAGTTGTGGCAATCTCCTAAGTGCGCATGAGGGGTTTAGCCGGCAATCTCTGGCCAATCAAACCCCTCATGCGCACTTGCCCTGTTCTCCACCAAGCTGTATTGTACAGCCCAATGGAGAACATTCCCAGCCTCCCATTCCCTGGCTGAGCACCGAACCACAGCACTCAGAACAATCACAACACTGCTGCACTGCAGCATTGTGATTGGTCAGTGGAATTGGGAACCTGGGTACTTCCTGGTACATCGACCTGAAGAGGATGAGAATAGAGGAAAGCGGCTGCTGGCAAGGTTTTTTTTGTTAACCCCCCCTCGCCCCCCCCCCCCCCTCCATACTGCCCGGTAGCAGCTGCTAGTATTCTGAATTCTAAATTATTATTTTACCATTCCAAGATGCCATCCTATTTTATAATCACTTGCCGAGAGGCCTGGCAGGATTGAAGCATGAGCACTGACAGATGTTTCTGTTAGATGTATGCTATACAAAAGAACACAAGTCTTTTTTAGGTCTTGCATACAGACAACTTGTAGCTGTATGTTTGCAAGCTACTAGCTGTATGTTTGCAAAAGACCTCTAGTGGCCCATACCAAAAACTTGCAATGGGCTTAGTGCCCGCCCATAGTTTAATATTGTTTGCAATTTACTGCCACTTTCGTTGCTTACTTCAAATTCGATGGCTTGCCTTCCTCTTTTTATTTGTATCCCTCCCACATCCTTATCCTGCTCACATTCATGCCACTACCTTTTTAGGTCTCGGCAACGAGAACTATTGTCACCTAGTAAGCGCGCAAGGGAGTACAGAGCGGTGCACGAGCCGACCAGGGTCTGTGGACGCGCACACACAAAGGCAGGCAGGCAGGCACACACCAGACACACACAGACAGACACACACACGCACGCACGCACACACACACACACACCCTCCCTCTCTGCCCACTCCCTCTCTGCCGCCCCCCCCCCCTCTACCCCCACTCACCGGGCTCTTTCCCTCTGCAGCGGGTCAGTCACGGCAGCAGGCAGACGTGTCTTGTCCGGCGATCTTCAGCTGATGTGCACGCTCACGCTGCGTCTCCTGCGCGCCCACCACGCTGTTTCGCGCCCGTTGATCCTCAGCTTGTGATTACTACTCCTTCTAACCCGGATTCTAAATTACTATTTCTTGGTTCTCTAACTCCACTCTGTTGATTCGTAACAAACTGATATTCAGCTCATTTCACAGTCTCGCTTTTGCTTCTCATAAATACAATAAGATTATTTTAAGCAATGTCTACCCTTCTTTTGGTTCTGTGCCTATTATGCTTCGGACTATAGAGTTTTAGAAAGTGTGGTGGAAGATTCCATGATATCAGTGGTGTGCACAGTGCAGAGTGAGTGTGCAGAGTGCAGAGTAGTGAGTGCAGAGTAGTGAGTGCAGAGTAGTGAGTGCAGAGTAGTGAGTGCAGAGTAGTGAGTGAGTGCAGAGTAGTGAGTGAGTGCAGAGTAGTGAGTGCAGAGTAGTGAGTGCAGAGTAAGTGGGCAGAGAGAGTGTGCAGAGGAGTGAGTGCAGAGTAGTGAGTGCGCAGAGTAGTGAGTGCGCAGAGTAGTGAGTGCGCAGAGTAGTGAGTGCGCAGAGTAGTGAGTGCGCAGAGTAGTGAGTAGTGAGTAGTGAGTGCAGAGTAGTGAGTAGTGAGTGCAGAGTAGTGAGTGCAGAGTAGTGAGTAGTGAGTGCAGAGTAGTGAGTAGTGAGTGCAGAGTAGTGAGTGCAGAGTAGTGAGTAGTGAGTGCAGAGTAGTGAGTGCAGAGTAGTGAGTAGTGAGTGCAGAGTAGTGAGTGCAGAGTAGTGAGTGCAGAGTAGTGAGTGCAGAGTGCAGAGTAGTGAGTGCAGAGTGCAGAGTAGTGAGTGCAGAGTAGTGACTAGTGAGTGCAGAGTGCAGAGTAGTGAGTGCAGAGTGCAGAGTAGTGAGTAGTGAGTGCAGATTAGTGAGTAGTGAGTGCAGATTAGTGAGTAGTGAGTGCAGAGTAGTGAGTAGTGAGTGCAGAGTAGTGAGTAGTGAGTGCAGAGTAGTGAGTGCAGAGTGCAGAGTAGTGAGTGCAGAGTAGTGAGTGCAGAGTAGTGAGTGCAGAGTAGTGAGTGCAGAGTAGTGAGTGCAGAGTAGTGAGTGCAGAGTAGTGAGTGCAGAGTAGTGAGTGCAGAGTAGTGAGTAGTGAGTGCAGAGTAGTGAGTAGTGAGTGCAGATTAGTGAGTAGTGAGTGCAGATTAGTGAGTAGTGAGTGCAGAGTAGTGAGTAGTGAGTGCAGAGTAGTGAGTAGTGAGTGCAGAGTAGTGAGTGCAGAGTGCAGAGTAGTGAGTGCAGAGTGCAGAGTAGTGAGTGCAGAGTAGTGAGTGCAGAGTAGTGAGTGCAGAGTAGTGAGTGCAGAGTAGTGAGTGCAGAGTAGTGAGTGCAGAGTAGTGAGTGCACAGAGTAGTGAGTGCACAGAGTAGTGAGTAGTGAGTAGTGAGTGCAGAGTAGTGAGTAGTGAGTGCAGAGTAGTGAGTAGTGAGTGCAGAGTGCAGAGTAGTGAGTGCAGAGTAGTGAGTAGTGAGTAGTGAGTGCAGAGTAGTGAGTAGTGAGTGCAGAGTAGTGAGTAGTGAGTGCAGAGTAGTGAGTAGTGAGTGCAGAGTGCAGAGTAGTGAGTGCAGAGTGCAGAGTAGTGAGTGCAGTGTAGTGAGTAGTGAGTGCAGAGTAGTGAGTAGTGAGTGCAGAGTAGTGAGTGCAGAGTAGTGAGTGCAGAGTAGTGAGTGCAGAGTAGTGAGTAGTGAGTGCAGAGTAGTGAGTAGTGAGTGCAGAGTAGTGAGTAGTGAGTGCAGAGTAGTGAGTAGTGAGTGCAGAGTAGTGAGTAGTGAGTGCAGAGTAGTGAGTGCAGAGTAGTGAGTAGTGAGTGCAGAGTAGTGAGTGCAGAGTGCAGAGTAGTGAGTGCAGAGTAGTGAGTGCAGAGTAGTGAGTGCAGAGTAGTGAGTGCAGAGTAGTGAGTGCAGAGTGCAGAGTAGTGAGTGCAGAGTGCAGAGTAGTGAGTGCAGAGTAGTGAGTGCAGAGTAGTGAGTGCAGAGTAGTGAGTGCAGGTATGTGCAGTGCAGTGCAGGTATGTGCAGTGCAGGTATGTGCAGTGCAGTGCAGGTATGTGCAGTGCAGTGCAGGTATGTGCAGGTGAGTGCAGTGCAGTGCAGTGGAGTGCAGGCGAGTGCAGTGCAGGTGAGTGCAGTGGAGTGCAGGTGAGTGCAGTGGAGTGCAGGTGAGTGCAGTGCAGGTGAGTGCAGTGCAGGTGAGTGCAGTGCAGGTGAGTGCAGTGCAGGGGAGTGCAGTGCAGGGGAGTGCAGTGCAGGTGAGTGCAGTGCAGGTGAGTGCAGTGAAGGTGAGTGCAGTGCAGCGCAGGTGAGTGCAGTGCAGTGCAGGTGAGTGCAGTGCAGTGCAGTGCAGGTGACTGCAGTGCAGTGCAGGCGAGTGCAGTGCAGGCGAGTGCAGTGCGTGCAGTGCAGGCGAGTGCAGTGCAGTGCAGGTGAGTGCAGTGCAGTGCAGGTGAGTGCAGTGCAGTGCAGGTGAGTGCAGTGCAGGTGAGTGCAGTGCAGGTCAGTGCAGTGCAGGGCAGTGCAGTGCAGGTGAGTGCAGTGCAGGTGAGTGCAGTGCAGGTGAGTGCAGTGCAGTGCAGGTGAGTGCAGTGCAGTGCAGGTGAGTGCAGTGCAGGTGAGTGCAGTGCAGTGCAGGTGAGTGCAGTGCAGTGCAGTGCAGGTGAGTGCAGTGCAGGTGAGTGCAGTGCAGGTGAGTGCAGTGCAGGTGAGTGCAGTGCAGTGCAGTGGAGTGCAGGCGAGTGCAGTGCAGGTGAGTGCAGTGCAGTGCAGTGGAGTGCATGCCAGTGCATTGGAGTGCAGGTGAGTGCAGTGCAGGTGAGTGCAGTGCAGGCGAGTGCAGTGTAGGTGAGTACAGTGCAGGTGAGTACAGTGCAGGTGAGTGCAGTGGAGTGCAGGTGAGTGCAGGTGAGTGCAGTGCAGGTGAGTGCAGTGCAGGTGAGTGCAGTGCAGGTGAGTGCAGTGCAGGTGAGTGCAGTGCAGGTGAGTGCAGGTGAGTGCAGTGCAGTGCAGGTGAGTGCAGTGCAGTGCAGGTGAGTGCAGTGCAGGTGAGTGCAGTGCAGTGCAGGTGTGTGCAGTGCAGGTGTGTGGAGTGCAGGTGAGTGCAGTGCAGGTGTGTGCAGTGCAGGTGTGTGCAGTGCAGTGCAGGTGAGTGCAGTGCAGTGCAGGTGAGTGTAGTGCAGGTGAGTACAGTGCAGTGCAGTGCAGGTGAGTGCAGTGCAGGTGAGTGCAGTGCAGTGCAGGTGAGTGCAGTGCAGGTGAGTGCAGTGCAGGTGAGTGCAGGTGAGTGCAGTGCAGGTGAGTGCAGTGCAGTGCAGGTGAGTGCAGTGCAGTGCAGTGCAGTGGAGTGCAGGCGAGTGCAGTGCAGGTGAGTGCAGTGCAGTGCAGTGCAGTGGAGTGCATGCCAGTGCATTGGAGTGCAGGTGAGTGCAGTGCAGGTGAGTGCAGTGCAGGTGAGTGTAGTGTAGGTGAGTGCAGTGCAGGTGAGTGCAGTGCAGTGCAGGTGAGTGCAGTGCAGGTGAGTGCAGTGCAGTGCAGGTGAGTGCAGTGCAGGTGAGTGCAGTGCAGGTGAGTGCAGTGGAGTGCAGGTGAGTGCAGTGCAGTGCAGGTGAGTGCAGTGCAGGTGAGTGCAGTGCAGTGCAGGTGAGTGCAGTGCAGGTGAGTGCAGTGCAGGTGAGTGCAGTGCAGTGCAGGTGAGTGCAGTGCAGGTGAGTGCAGTGCAGGTGTGTGCAGTGCAGGTGTGTGCAGTGCAGTGCAGGTGAGTGCAGTGCAGGTGAGTGCAGTGCAGTGCAGTGCAGGTGAGTGTAGTGCAGGTGAGTGTAGTGCAGTGCAGGTGAGTGTAGTGCAGGTGAGTACAGTGCAGTGCAGGTGAGTGCAGTGCAGGTGAGTGCAGTGCAGGTGAGTGCAGTGCAGTGCAGGTGAGTGCAGTGCAGTGCAGGTGAGTGCAGTGCAGGTGAGTGCAGTGCAGTGCAGTGCAGGCGAGTGCAGTGCGTGCAGTGCAGGCGAGTGCAGTGCGTGCAGTGCAGGCGAGTGCAGTGCAGGCGAGTGCAGTGCAGTGCAGGTGAGTGCAGTGCAGGTGAGTGCAGTGCAGGTCAGTGCAGTGCAGGTGAGTGCAGTGCAGTGCAGGTGAGTGCAGTGCAGGTGAGTGCAGTGCAGTGCATGTGAGTGCAGTGCAGGTGAGTGCAGTGCAGTGCAGGTGAGTGCAGTGCAGGTGAGTGCAGTGCAGGTGAGTGCAGTGCAGGTGAGTGCAGTGCAGGTGAGTGCAGTGTAGGTGAGTGCAGTGCAGGTGAGTGCAGGTGAGTGCAGTGCAGGTGAGTGCAGGTGAGTATAGTGCAGTGCAGGTGAGTGCAGGTGAGTGCAGTGCAGTGCAGGTGAGTGCAGTGCAGTGCAGGTGAGTGCAGTGCAGGTGAGTGCAGTGCAGTGCAGGTGAGTGTAGTGCAGGTGAGTGCAGTGCAGTGCAGGTGAGTGCAGTGCAGGTGAGTGCAGTTGAGTGCAGTGCAGTGCAGGTGAGTGCAGTTGAGTGCAGTGCAGGTGAGTGCAGTGCAGTGCTGGTGAGTGCAGTTGAGTGCAGTGCAGGTGAGTGCAGTTGAGTGCAGAGTGGTGTGTATTGACAATGTAAATGACAATGCCATTTATTTATGATTTAAAGAAAAAAAAATGTCATGAGCAATGCCAATAGCTCTACCTTTAATGATGCCGAGACCATTGCATTGTAAATGCTTGTTATTTTGGCACTCCACGAGCGTGCACGTTTTTTACCAGCGGTCTTCCTTGAGGGCTGCGACCCAACCCCACAAATACCGGCACAACCGTGCTTTGAGTTGCTCCCTCCCACACCCCCAAATGCTCTCTCACTTGTGAGCTGCCATTCCTGTTCAATACTCACCCCCACTCCATGCGCTTCATAGTCTTCTCTTCTTCCCATATAAGTTTTTAAAAAATGTAATCCCTAACCCCGCCCCATGGTGTATACCTTGTCCGTTGGACTCCATATTGGCTCTACCCATCTGCTCCTTCTTCGCTTCCCCATCCATTTTAGTTCATCAAATACTTTTTTTTTTTATTTCATTTTCTGCTGGTCACTCGCCCTTCAAAATTTTGCTTTTGTGCAAATGAAAATGCCTTTTTTTCCAATGTATGGCTTCAAATTGCCATCTTGGATTGGTATATAAAAAAAAATGGCATGAGCATCATTCAGTAGGAATGCACATGCGTGGTGACGCATGAACACTCCTACTAAAGGACATGGTCACAAGACATCATGATGCGTACATTCTAAAGTAATTATGTCTTCTTTTGCTGTACAGCTTTGGAAGAAATTATTTTGCTTAAAACACTGTGACAAAGTCAGTAGGTCACAAACGCTTTGCTAATGCTGGTTTCTGTGGCATCAATTTTTCAGAAGCGTGTGAGTTCACTCTCCAGTAAACAATCCACTTTAAGATTTTAACCTTTGTATTTTGCACATGAAGGGCTCGAACCCGAGCTAAATCGCCCCATTTGCTGGGCGAGCAGACTAGTGCTTCGCCCCTCCCGACCCTGCCTGCATAAAATGGCATACTGGCCTAGGAAGCGCAGCGGGCGCGCCGGCGGCGTGCCGAAGGTGCGCCAAAGGCAAGCCCGTCTGCGCTCGTCCGTGCCCAGAGCCAGGACCCCTGGTCCGATGCATTTAAAATCAGCTACACGGTATTCCTATGACCGTAATACCCTGTGGGCGCTGGGGGGCAATACCAATATGACAGGAAGTGTCTCTATGAAAATGGGGGAAGATGTGCCGACAAACCCTCATCACTACGCCAACTGTAAGCAAGCCCTGCCAAATCTACGCTGGCAACCTATTATATTCCCCAGGGTTTTACACAAAACTATTGAGAGGAAAGAGCACGCCACAGTGAAATGTCTGCTGCTTAACGCCAGATCTCTGGTGAAACACAGCATAGAACTGGCGGATCTAATACAGGACTCTAAAGTGACGATAGCATTCATTACAGAGTCCTGGACAGATGCAGCCTCGGGCCCAGATATCGTTAAAGCCACTCCCCCGGATTATGACTGTTTTACGCAGCATAGAGAAAGGAAGAGAGGAGGAGGCCTGGCGATTATTTATCATAATTTAAATCAGTTAGAGGGTCCTTCCAGCCAGGAGCAACTGACCTAGACGAAGTACTAGTTTTTAATTTTACATTATCTGATCACCAAACCCTCAGAGGCTGCCTACTTTATAGGCCCCCGGGGGCTAAAGCACCATTTTTTACGGCTTTGAGTAGTCTGCTCGAAGAAGCGATATGTGCTAAGTCCTTTACATTACTAGGGGATTTTAATTTTCATCTTGAGTGCGGTACAGACTCAGATACCCATGATCTTATCGAACTGCTGCATGGGGTGGAATTGAAGCAAAAGGTCTGTGGCCCGACTCACAAGGCAGGACACACCCTAGATGTGATTTTTTCCAATCATCCCAACCTAGAAGTCACAACAGTACAGCCGGTCTCCATGCCGCAGTCCACTTTAAAATTACTCTAGCCCCCCCTTCGAGATCTTGCAAGGTTAAAATTCCACCCAGAAAGATCAGGAAATGGAAAAGCATAGAAGGTGAGGCGCTGGAAGGCATACTGAGAACCTCAATTACGCCCCCCTCAGAAAATGTGGAGGAGGCGGCCACAGCCTACACCATGTGGCTCGATGCAGCATGCATGCAACTGGCACCCCCTAAAATCTATCATTCCACGCGCTCAAAGCCCTCTGCTCCCTGGTTCTCAGAACAGATCAGGGATCACAAAGTTCTCTGCAAAAAGTTGGAAAGATCTTGGCGGATAAACTACAGGGAGGCGGACAAAAAACTACTTAACGCCGAACTGAGAGTTTATAAAGAGATGATCCGAATGGCTAAACGTGCGTTTTTCTCCAAACGTATCATGGAAGCTAGTAACTCCCCTAAGGAACTATTCTGTACGGTGTCATCTCTAGCAACCCCCTAAACCGGTGGAGATACCCCCAAGTCGTCAACTATGTGAAAACTTGGCCAAGTTCTTTCTGGGAAAGGTGGAAAATATTTTCTACTCTCTAGACAACCAAGTCAGGACTCAGGGCCCTGACACAAACCCAGGGACTGATAGCAAAATGGAAAAACTTCTTCATTTCACCCCAATTAGTGAAGAGGAGGTAGCGAACCGGCTACAAAGGATAAAATCAGGCTCCCCTCGTGACCCCTGCCCAACCACGATTGCAAAATTAGCGCCATCTACCATTGCTGCTGGACTGACCCCACTGTTTAATATCATGCTCGACAGTGGGGAATTTCCCTCACGATGGAAACACGCATCCATTTTGCCCCTCCTAAAAAAGCCCAATCTTGATGTAACCGACTTGAATAACTATCGGCCGATCGCCAGGCTACCCCTCCCAGCCAAAATCATGGAGGGCATATTAAACGCACAGCTGAGCTCCTTCCTGGGGACAGGAGAGTGTCTCGATCCATCTCAGCATGGATTCCGGGCGGGGCACAGCACGGAATCGACGCTGATCAAGTCTGCTGAAGACATAAGGATGGTGATGGATGCAGGCAGCAGAGCCGCTCTGATCCTGCTGGACTTGTCTGCGGTCTTCGATACGGTCCACCATAAGCTATTGGTGGACCGGTTGGGGGCCTGCGGGATTCAAGGAAAGGCTCTCAAGATCTTGCAGGCTTTCCTATCCAGCAGGACTCAGACGGTGGCCTTGGGGGACTTTGAATCGGACCCATTTGCGCTCCCATGTGGAGTTCCCCAGGGGTCCTCCCCGAGTCCGACCCTTTTTAACGTGTACGTCTCCACCCTGGCGCCAGTGATCCGATCCTTTGGTTTTAACCTCACATCGTACGCAGACGACACACAGATTGTGGTGTCGCTGCTCCTGGGTGAAACAGAAAGCACAGCTGACAGGTTTAGAGGTTGCATGCTGGAGGTAAGCAACTGGATGGCAGGAAACTGCCTTAAACTCAACTCAGCAAAAACGAAAGTGCTGCTATTTGGGTCCAGAGACAACTTCTGGTCCCCACGTTGGTGGCCAGAGGAAATGGGGCCCCCCCCCTGCGCCGGTGGCGAAGGTCAAAAACCTGGGGGTACTAATGGACGACTCTCTGTCCTTTAGACCACAAATTAACGCACTGTCCTCAGCAACCAACTTTGTGCTAAAAACCATTCGGAAAGTCTTGCCGTTCCTGGCGGACGAACACAGGTAAACAGTCGTAACAGGACTGGTGATGTCCCGACTGGATTACTGCAATAGTCTCCTGCTGAATGCCCAACAGGGGCTGTTGAACAAACTTCAAATTCTGCAGAATGCAGCAGCTCGCCTGATCACGGGGACACCTAGGTTTGCTTCGGTAGAACAGGATCTGGTGAAGCTACACTGGCTTCCAGTGCGTAAAAGAATAGTTTTTAAAGCACTCTGCGTGATCTTTAAGGCATTGCATGACCTAGGCCCCCATTGTATGAAGCAACTCTTCCAGCGGTACAAGCCTGCAAGATCCTTAAGGTCGGCTGAGCAGGGGCTGGTGGTAGTCCCGAGAGTCAGGAAAGCTTGTTGGGGGGGCAGGAGCTTCTCCCTGGGTGCGGCAAAGTCCTGGAACGCGCTGCCGCAGAGCCTCAGACAGATTTCTGATCTGCTGTCATTTAGGAGAGCCCTTAAGACGTGCCTCTTTACACACTAAGTCCTCAACACACGCATACCAGTGATCATCCAGCACCAGGACACCTCTGGGTAACAGTGCGCTTTAAAAATGTCTAAAATAAATAAATAACTAAATAAACAAGTAGACCAAGCTCAAAAACATTTGTGCAAAATCAGGTTACAAGTGTTCATTTTCAACGTCTCTACTCAATAAAGAAACAAGTACTTGACAGAAAAATGCTTTAAGTATCTATTAACTAGACATTTCATAACTCCTTGTGTTGATACTAGACATGTTTTGTTTATTAAAATATAATTCCTGAGCACTGTTAAGTTCTTCGGTGTTATGCCACATCATAACGTGCTTCCGAATTGTACATCGCTCTCATCGCCATATCCAAAAAAGCAAAAGGTAGTTGTGATCATATAGTCGCCGAAAACAGATTGACAATTGATTTAATGAATTTTCTGCAAAGGGCATTCCTTTAAAATGTTTAGTGACAGGTAGTCATTGCAGTTAGAAATGTGATTGGGTATTATCCTGAAGACAACCAATTCTCCAATACAGTTTACATCGCTTCCTTGTAAAAATCATCATGTATGACTCACAAAACGTTCTTAACTGCTATAAGCTAGCATTTTTACATTACAGTACGCAAAATTCCTTTCAGCAACAAACTGGATAAATATAGACACTTTCTTCTCCTGGTTTCGTCTTTTTTGTTATCCGCAGTTCTCTTCGCGAGGCAAACAGTTCTGGAAGGATAGAAACCCAGGCGGAAAAAGCCTCCGCTTCCCTGTCGCTCTAGAGTCACACAGTGCTGAAGCTGTTGGGGATTTTTTAAATCAGTTCTTTAAGATTAATTTATGTCATTTTCTTTTCTGTGTCTTAACGGGATTTCATTTTGCAGCAAGAAATATTCTAGAAATGCAAAATTAAGAGCACTTTGTCCAGTTTTAGTATTCACGGCAGCAGTTGATTTTATTCTCCGATTGCTCCAGAACATTGATCATCTCTTCAATGATGACTTGCAGAGCCCGGCCTAGCTGCACCGCAGAATAAGGTTTCCCTAATGGAGGCACATGCACGAATGCCGAACGGCCGTGGCTTTGATATAAGGATGTATAGTATGTAAAATCACACAGGTACCTGGAAAAAAAAGAGGGAGAAAATAGGATAAGTAGGCCATTTTAACATCTGGAAATCATTAGCACTTAAGCTCCTTCGAAATGTTGTTAAATAATGTGGACAAAGTCAGTTGTTCTGTCTCGCTGGCTCTAGCAGCTTTGAAAGTGGCAAATAAGTGTGAATAAGTATAAGGTACTTGAGAGTTACTGTTATTTTCCTAATTGGGCCTTAAAAATTCAAAATGAGTTCTTTGTCCAAGACATCTACAGAAACACTCAGACACAAATTCCACCATGCCTCCAAACCTTTTGCAGAGGTTGCAAAGAAGGGCACATTTTACGGACTATATTCTCCTAATTTCACTTGGTGGTTAAGTTATTTGCTTCGACACCTTAAGGGCATAAGTACATTTCCGATGCTCTATCAATAACCAAAAATGCTCCTACGACAGGCCCGCTGTTAAAACTAATTTCGGATTATGGCTTTTGATCTAAAGTGATTCAGGTCAGATGGTCACTCTACCTTCAAAAGCTAATACAGTTTATGTAAGGTCTTATGAAGCGTAATTTCCAAACAAGAAATCAGTCTCTAGGATGTCCTGGAGCAAATTTTAAATCCACCCTCAGCACCAATAATGACAAAAGCATCCCCCTACCTGGCGGGTTAGTAAACCTTTAAGGAGCTTTTCGGTGAAAGAAGCACTTAACAAACTGTGTTACTTAATAGGGCAGAACAGACACTTCCCACCCCTCTTCAAATATGCATTTCAATTGTCAATATCAGATTCACAAAGGTTCATGGTAACTGCAATGCAGTAGGTGTTTACGAGGTGCCTTGAAGGATGGATGCAATTTCAAGGGAGAGGACTATCAGACTCGAACCTTGCATATTAACATGATCTGGACCCAACAGAAATGACCCTCCTGCACTAGACAACTTGACCTCCTTCAGCTTCAAAAAGTGAAAAAACAGTTTAAAATGAAAAAAGCATTAAGAATTCCTTCAATAAAAACAAAAGAGTATTGTTTCCTTGCACAACGAGTGGAAAACAGCACATTCAAGAAATCTTCAGAGAAGCTGGAACAGTTTTCCACTTTATAAAGATAAAAGATAGGATGCTAATTTATGTTTTCTCTTTTAAAAGTACATTGTTCCAGTGGAGAATGAATCAAAAGTACTATTGGCTGATTGGATGTCACAAAAGACAGAAAATGTTGCCTCATGTGGACAGATTTGTTTGTTTAAGTTCCTTTCAATTTGAAAAAAAAAATGTTACGCTTTCTAGCACGCTGCATATGTAGAATCTACTATTATGAATTAAGAGAGCAGGCCAACGATGGGAAGTTAGGGTTGTAAGCAAATCGTTTCCCCTCCTTACCAGTCTGAAAACCATTTGACATGATCCTGCCTCATACCTGCCAGCGTCTTTTGATATCGAAACGGCAACATCTGGCTCAGAAGCTGTGACCCGTTTACAAACTGTTTCCAGGTCAAGGACGGAGTCTATGCATTCTGGTCCACCTTCCACACAACAGCGGGAGCCTGGGCAGAAATGACAGTTGTCCAAACCACTGTAGCCCACATTATGTCCACATTTTTCCAGAGTGACGGTTGTAGCCATGCTGGATACGCCTACATGAACGACCAACTATGAAGAAATAAGACATTGATTATGCAAGGGTAACAATTGCTAAAAATGTGATATTGTAGGTGGAACTCAATGCAGTAATTGTGACGAGCATTAGTGTAAATTGATTACTCAATGGAACTCATGCCTATGGTGTGTGGCTATCAAGTATGAAAAGAACTGCAGGTTTGACCCAAATACACCGTGCCACGTTGCTACTCACCTTTATAATAACTATACTTGACTGCAAACCCACATGATCATCAGCACGTTGCAGCATTGTTATGGCATGCCCAATAAGGACCTACTGAGAGGGAAGTTAGGAAAGGCATGCACATCTCACCAATACATCCAGGTCAGAAGTTCCGAGGTCATATACAGGTGTTCTTACCTTCGCTCAGTTCCTTTACAAATTCCACCCAGGACTAACAAAGCTATTAAGCATTATCACGTTACTTTTTTATTGTTATTGTTGCTCAGTACTTGCATATAGCACCATCTACCATTAGTATGGCATCGCAGCATCTTACCCAGCGACCACAATTCAGAAAAGATCCTAAGCTTCCTAAGAAAGCAGTAGGAGTAGGTGACAGCGCAAACCAGACTGAAACTTCGGGGAAGAGGTTTACAATAGCCCCTGCCCAAGCTGGGGGTCTGCAGTACTGAGTGTACTTAGCCTAGTACTTGCATAAGGCCAGCGGTGTAGCACAATAAGAACACTTGACGACAGTCCGCTTACGAAAAACTGAGATGGAATATGCTTTTCTGGAATACAAAAAGGAATATTTTAGCTAAGGTGTTACGAGCAAGTTAGCCTTCAATAAGAAAAGCCTTTAAGATTGAAAAGGATTAAAATATTTCTGAAATATAGTTCAATCAGGAAGGCAAGTCTATCTTCCAGAGACATGCCTTTCAGAGATGAAAAAGCAATTAGGCAAATTTATGATACCTTTAGTGAATTCAAAGTAGAATTTTAAAGCTCATCAAAGTTCGTATTGTATGGTGATGTGTCAGCAACGGAGCCACAGGTGCTGTGAAAACTGGCAGGAAGAGATTACACACACGGATAGTGATGGTACCAGTGCTCTTTCTTTCTCACCATTTCTTGCACATAGAGATACACAAGGTGAAAGAAGAGCCACAGATATTAACTACACGTGAGGATCTTCTTTCACTGGGTCTACCTTAAACAAAGAAAAACAAGCATTTGCAATGCAATAGGTCTCGCAGTTGTGAGAGTTTGAGCTATTGGCATTGTAAATGGCAATATCTTTAATTTACGTGTTGGTTTTTAAAACATAAATAAAAGGCATTGTCATTTACAGTGCCAATAGCTTAATCTCTAACAAATGCGAGACCTAGTGCATTGCAAATGTTTGTTTTATACTAATTAGAGGGAGGGAGTAGTCCATCTTGGGGGAATGGGAAACTAGCAGGCTACCTTTTGCTTTGACGATCTGCCCACAGGAGCTATTGCTCATTATGTAATGACTGTGGCAAGTAAGGCTCGGACTTGGTGTAATGAAGATTACCAGTAAGCAACCAGGGCATCATTGTTTATTGTTTTGAACTATGTTTTCAGAAGGAAGCAGTAGTGTGCCACCCAGCACCTTCACGATTGGTTGCCACTGATGCATACACCCTCATAACGGGTGCGATTTCAGGGTATAAAGATGGTCTACACAAACTCAGACGAAGAATTAGCTGGGGCTAGCGTTGCCACCTGGCTGTGTTTTTTTATCGGCATGACTGTTATACCTGTATGACTGTTAGTACAAAAATGTGGATCACCTAAAGTCAGTATTTTTTTCGTTTTCAGTACATACTTTAAACTATAAATGTAAGAAGAAAACACTTTAAAATGTGTTCAACGGCTGCCTTAATGATCCCTGGTTCATAATGAAAGTCAAGTAAACAATGATTGAAAATGCCATGCTAAAAATGAATACTGAAGATTTCATGTACATTTATACTTAAGACTCATGGCCGGGCGGGCCTCTGTAGAATCTTAGACGTGAACAGATGGCCGATATTTTTCTCTGGCAAGGTGGCAATCCGAGCTGTGACAAGGCCGCCTCATCTTTCTTTGGGCGGCTGGGCAGAGATCAAGAGAGTGTTCGAAAAGCAGGACTTTCGGGAGATGTTCCACAGAACATTGACCCACTTGACAGCTGCATACACAGGTGTTTTCAAGGATGGATTTGCAGTATATCTTCTCTGAACCACAGTTCCCAGCTTGCCCACGAGCTCTTAAAACGTATTTGCTACTTCCACTGATTCAGAACCATAGCTTTCTGCAGGACCAGTTTGTGGGGAAAGTTTAGAATGCCTCAATTTAAAGTAAACTACAACTCCCAAAGGGCCAAGCGGGATATAAGCCAATGAGATCACACAGTCATACATTCTCTCCCAAAAAACTTTCCCCCAACATGTCATACTTGCGCGTCACATAATCTTGATCCACGCATACCTTCTTTATTTGTTCCCGGCCCGGCACTGGATCCGAGAGCGCGCGACAGGAACGTAACCCTGCCAGGCACCCACAAAGCAGCGCCGGGGGCGGGGCCAAGACTGGAGCCACCATCACAGAGGCCTGCTGATGTCGTCACGACCGTTCTGCGAGTGATACAGACGCCCCTGACTATGATGACAATGTCCACGGAAGTAAGAGCAAGCCTACAAGTAAGAGTGAAAAATCGAGGGGGGGGGGGGCGTCAGGGCACATTGACGGTGCCCGCCCCCCCCCCAGTGATGGAAGCCCTGCGTGTGCCCGGTGAGTGGGGTTGGGAGGGTGTGTGTGTGCGCGTTTGTGGGTGTATGTATGCCCTGCGTGTGCGGGGGGGGGGGGTGAGTGTGTGCGCGTGGGAATGTGTGTGCGCATGCGTGACTGTGGCTGTGTGAGTGCGCGCGAATGAGAGAGGCGAGAGGCTGCTGAATGTTGAACAGGAGATGTGCACGTGCGCGCCCACGAGGTGAAATCTGCCGAGGGAAAGCGCGTGCATATTTCCTGTCCAACATTCCCGCAAACGGGCGACATAAGGTCTTTCGCTGACGCAAGACCTAAAAAGGGACAAGCTTCCCCAGTTTATGACAGGCATGCTCCAACGCATGCAGAAGTTTCCAGTAAATAAAGGGCCACTGCAACGAACCAGGAAACAACACACCACAGTAGAGCAAGGAGAAGCTATCACACAAGATCTCCATATCCTCAGCCACTAACTGAAGCCAAAGTCAGATGCCAATTACCCACGCATGATGGGTAAGGGTCCACATAACGTAATCAAAGTGCACAAAAAATTAGACAAAATTTAGGCTGTGAATTAACAAACTTGCAAAGGCCCAAGACACACTACGAAAACAGCCTCTTGGTATGCACACACAGTATCACAACAAAAACATGCTATACAGACAAGATGCCATGATGGCCAGGGCACTGGGCATTCCAGTCTACATTAGTATGGGGGTTATTCGAGTCCCCACAAACCTGCACATGGATTACATAAAACAAACACATTTCTGATAGATACTTGTAACCATAGATTCCTCATGCCATGAATAATTCCCAGGCATGTTGGGATTGTTAGAGTTGAGGGTAATTCACTTTGGTGTTAAAGGTCTTCTGGCTCACCATCAAAGGAAGGCTGGTGTAGGTGCTCACGGACAACACAACCGTCACGTCGCTCTGAAACAAGCCAGGCGGGGTGAGATCCTGACCCTTGTGCCATTTGCGCTTCGCCCCTGAAGTGGTGGGACTGCCATGTTAATTCTCTGGTGGCAAACCAAATGGTAGGATCTTTAAACACCAGGGCTGCAGGCAACACGCAGATTATGAATTGCAGTTGCACTCAGAGGTGGCACAGGTCATCTCCCAACAACAGGGAGAGCCCTGACTGGATCTTTTCACCAGTACAGGGAATGCACAATATCAGCACTTTTACAAACTGCAGTTTCCAAAGGAATAGTCCCTCTGAGATGCCTTCTGTCTGGAGTGGATCTCAGGACTCCTGTATGGCTTCCCGCCACTTCCTCTCCTGCCCAAAGTTTTGGAGATGATCAGGAATGACTGGGCCCAAGTCATCCTAGTGACAACGGACTGGGCCAGGAGAGTGTGGTACCTGGAACTCCAGGGCATGAGCGGCTGTCCTCCTATCAAGTTGCTGCCATAACATTAACTAGACGTGGGAGCGAACTTCAGGCTGTGTAAATCAACCTTATACCACCTTCTTCCTGATAAGTTGGTTTTGAGGCCCCTAGCTTACTTTCTATTGAAACTGGTTATTCCTTTTCATCTCGGTCAGGCCATCATCCTGCTGGCATTTTTTGCTCCATCTCACCCCTATTTGAAGGAAGAGAGACTCCCATCAGTTGGACCTTAAAAGAGCATCGAGTTTCTATATCGATTGTACATGGGAATATCACATGGATGATTGGCTCATTGTAGGGTTTTTATTCCAGAGCAAAGTTCTCTTAGGCGAATGCGGAGAACCTTTGGTCACTCTTTTCACCACTGCCTGAATGAGCAATGTCAGCAATTTCCCATGTTAGAGTTTCCAAGAAGTGTCTCTCTCCTGTACGCCAATACCTCTCCTGTCACAAGTTCTAATGATCAGGAATGACTGGGCCCAAGTTATCCTAATGGAACCAGATTGGGCACAGAGAGTGCAATCATCAGAACTCTTGGGCATGAGCATCAGTTCTCCGATAAGGCTGCCGCCTCAGGAGGATCTGTGGCAACAGGGCAGAGTCCTGCACCCAAGCCTGTTCAATGTTCACCATAATTCTTGGAGATTGATCAGCAACAGCTGACTGCATTTGACCTCTCTTCCGAGGTTGTAGACGTCATCTGGCAGCCAGGGAACTCTCAACAAACTCCATATACCTGGTCATTGGAACAGGTTTGGGGCGGTACTGAACAAACTGATCCACTTCACGCCAGGTTATCCAAAATATTACTTTTTGTGTTGTCCCCAGCCCAGCAAGGACTTGCTTTGGGCACAACTATGGGATATCTGACAGCTCTTTCAGCTTTTCTGAGGCCCTCTTTTTTGAAGGGTTTGCAACATTTCTTTCAACCAACTCCCTTTATCATGCTTCATTGGGACCTTAACCTGGTCCTCACTTTCCTGATCTGTACTTCTTTAGAACAGCTACACACCTGCCCACTACGATTTCTAACCATAAAGAAAGTATTCTTCATCACCATAACATCGACGCTGTGGGCAAGTGGGCTGCAAGCCCTCTCCATCACCTCACTACACACTACTTTTTCCCCAGATAAGCTGGTCACCAGAACCCAAGCTTCCCTTCACCAAAAGTGATGACTCATTTTTACATCAGGACAAACTTCACCCTACCGACATGTAGGATCCATCGACTGAATCCTAGAAGGGCTCTTAGCTTATACTTTGGTCGTACCAGTAGAAATCCTATGGATGAACAGCTCTTTGAGGGATTCGCTGGAGCGAAGAACTGCAAAGCAGTGCAAAAGAGGACCATATATTGGTGGATCATGCTCTTCATTAAAATCTGCTACGTATTGGCCAAGAAGCAGTCCTTGAAAGGTTTGTAGGTTCATTCCACTGGAAACAAGCCTGCTGTCGTCCTTACAGGACTTTCTGGTTTGAGATAGTTCACAGACTCACCACCAGGGGTTACTGCTTTTGCATCTCTTAAAAAGTGAGGAATATGCAGTTAAACGTATTTATCAGAAGAACAAGTTACTTACCTTCAATAATGCTCTTTTGAGTAGAACTCTATCCAAATATAGACTCCTCACCGACCAGCCCACCCTCCCTGTTCTGTGAAAGTTTTCTACAAAAAAAAGGTTCCAGATATAGAAACATGCACACTGGTCAAAGCAAATTTGCTATTGAGCTCTGCGTCTGGGGGTGTGGACAGCCGAAAAAAGCAAATGACGTCCGAGCTGAATGTTGTTGGCACAGAACCACATGATGACACCTGCTGGTGTGCAGAAGTACTGCAAAAAGGTTTCTGGATCCAGTCTGAAGCCAGGGAATATGTATATGAGTATATACAGACCAGAAAGAGCGTTATCAAAGGTCAATAACAAGTTAGTATTTTGGTGATTATTGGAACTAAAAATGAAGAGTTCCTTCACCAAATAGGAAGGGCAGGGATAGGCCAGTAATGAGTGGTGTTCATGTCCAGAGAAAAGAGAGGGACAGAGAAGAAGTCATATGGCAGAGGGATAGAATGGGTTTCCCTTTCGTCTTCTGTAGGACCAATACTGTCATGATTTGGCCTAAATATGCGACGCAGCGGTATCTTCTTAAGGGATTCAGTAATGTTAGCACAGAGGTGCGGTCTAGAAACTCAAGTGCTCCAACAAATTCCTGGCAGCTTAAACTTTAGTGTTAAAGTAGGCAGAAGATTATGAACTAATTGGCATATCCAGAGGGAGACAACGCGCTCCGGTGGAAAGCACACGATTGATGATTACAATCGCATTGGCTGTGACTATAGCAAGAAAAACTCACTCCTGGAGTATTAAGCTATGCTCAGGTCCCTCGGCAGCTGGTATAAGTGAAGTGGGTTACCAGAGGTCGACATAGAACAGAGTGTCCAACAGTGGTGTGGCAACAAGGTGTGTAGCCCTGACGAATCTGCCGAAATCATTGAGGCAGAGAAACATGTTGGCGATAGGTAATGGTATGCGATGGTAGCCACCAGCCTTTTTAATTTAACAGCCCACGCCTAATATTTAGGAATAAAATTGCGAAGAGGTGTGCCTGTTGATTTTAATCACATCTGTTTGTCACGAGCAGATTTATTGGTTCTGCTACCACGTTCTTTTTCACTTCTTGGTTTTTGTTTGGACACACTTTTCCTTTTCTTTTGAACTGAATGACGACCAGTGATGAGAAAAGGGGCCCAGTCTGGTGAGTACTTGCCAGTTACCCAGAGGGTGGTGTTCCCGTGAGGTGTCATTCTGTTCTTCACACATTTGTTTGCAGAAATCTGTCTGCTTTCAATCTCATGTGGTGGATGCACTGTATAGATTAAGGTTTCAGACATCCTGTGTTGTTGTTCTAGGCGACTGTCAAGAGTTGTTGGCCAATATGTTTTCTTTTTAACTTTCTAAAAATACCAGACGTATTGCAGTAAATACCCCGAAGAAATGATAGTGGATAGGGGAGTGTAACAGAGATCATGAACATGTGACTGGTCTGTTGCAAGATACACTGACATTACTTACACCCAAAGGACAGGGTTCATTGATTGTTGATGATATCCAGAGGGAGCTCAGGGTACTAAAGTGGAATGTGAGGGCAGTTATTGCTTTAAAATATTATATAATTAGGTATTGATTTTTAAATAGTTTTGGGGAATGGGCATGCAATCCCATGTTACAGTTGTCCTTTGAGCCTATCCGCTTCTGAAACAATGTGGTGGGTGCTTTCTTAGTAACAAATGCATCATTTACCAGAATTTACTTGTTGGTTCATGGGGAACACCACAAACTCCCTTTTGTAGGAGTCTTGGAGTCCCATATACTTTTTGTGTCACTATTGTAATCCTTGGTCAAAATCCAGATTGTATTGTTGGCCTCTGAAGAACCGTTATCTGTTCAAAGAAACATTGCTAATTTTCCCTCGTGCTTTTGGATTGCTGGGAAAAGAGGAGCGGTCTCATTCGTCGTCCACTGTGGATGATTTGATCGGCTGAGAGTTTCCCATCCAAACTCTAAGCTCTCGTTGCTGTGGCACCGGATGAACCTTAGTGAGCAGGGCAGTGAATAAGACTGTTCCATTTTGCAGCTTTCCTTATAATGACTATGCTAAAGTTTCTGATAAAGGGGGTCGTTTTAACACCTTGTTACAATTTCTGTTCTACCCACATGGGCTTTCTGAAATACTGCTTGTACACAGACATCATTGTGAATAAGCTGTATTTACATGAACTCAAGTCTAGCACAGCAAAATTTGACAAGTGTTTTGTGATTGGGTCTCATCAGACTGACCAGAGTTGTGTAGTGAATCAGTGGGATAATCTATGCACCCACTGTGAAATGAGTGAGCAAATAATGGACCTGCAATGATGGATGCCCACCGACATCTGGTTCATTCAGGTTACCAGAACTGTGTTGGTACCTCCACTACAACTATCCGGAAAAAAAAAGATATTCGTTGGAGCAAACACTAGGGGAGAGTAACAGCGGAGACAATGGAAAGGAAATGTTGCCTACCTGCTACTATGGTGAATGTGAAGTGGGGGGAGGGGGAAGCATTCACAAATGCATACTTACTGTTCATCAGGATGCCCACCTTCTCAGACAGGGGATTATAAGTGTGATTCAGTTTTAAAGACTCAAATGTTCAGTAGGAAAACATTACAAAGGGTCACAACAAGATTTCGGAACGTATTGCAAGCAAATGTGACAAATTTAATGGGATAAACAGAGGTGCCCTATGGCACATGGGAGGACCTAAAAC
This sequence comes from Lissotriton helveticus, assembly GCF_964261635.1. Lineage (NCBI taxonomy): Eukaryota > Metazoa > Chordata > Amphibia > Caudata > Salamandridae > Lissotriton > Lissotriton helveticus. The sequence continues at coordinate 864,753,804 of NC_136073.1, forward strand.
ACTAAAAACACAAGAGGTATTAATTGCAAATGTCCATAAAATAAAAGTCTGGGATACACTCATTGAATTGACAAAATCCCATAATGATATTAACTTTCGGTTTAGATGGTCTGATTTTTTCAACTCTGCTCCTACTTTACATACTGTTAGTGTATGTATGCATGTATTTATTGGTTTTCAAACCTAGCTAGGAAGCCAAAGAGTGCTTTACCTTACTTAGGGGCATATTAACAAGGAACAGGGAAAATGAATGCTAAAGGCACTTAGCGTTCATTTTTTAACGCCCGCTTTCGCTGGATAATATCGCCTGGTTATCGCGTTATTAACAACGCTAACCGCCTAGGCGATAAAAAATCCAGCGATAGCGGCATTTTGGGAGGTTATCACTGGTAATGCAGCGATAAAACTACAAGGATAGGGATATCCTTGTTGATAGCCCATGGTGGACTTAGCCATGTAATCCACCTCTCATTGGATTACATGGCTAAGTCTGAAAATTAGCAGACGTAGAAAAGCAGCGTTAACCGTGGTTAGCGCTGCTTTTTTTGTCTCTAACAGGGTTAGCGTGAAGCTTGATAATAGGAGAAATGTCGCTTGGCGACATTTCTCCTATTATTTTGCATTGGAACGCCCACTTTGCATCTCATTAGAGATGCAAAGGGAAGCGTAGTGAAAAAGGGTGCTCACATGCGATTTTGCATGTAAGCACCCTGTTGTTGATAGGGCGATATTTTTATCTCCGCTTCTTTAGCTTTTAAAGCCAAAAAAGCGGAGATAAAGCCCTTGTTAATATGCCCCTCAGGTTGTTGAGGATGATCTACAAGAACATGCACATCAAATGGGATTACACAAAAACATGTAACACATTATGTTTCACATGTTTAATTCATCACTTTGGTAAAAACGACAAACATCCATCCTCAACAACAAAAAATTTGATTTGTCTGGATTCAAAGTGACCGAAACTGTAAATTCCGATCTTGACATTGGTGTTGACTCTCCATTTACACATTTCTCATACAAAAAGCTCAGACACGAAAAGTCCATCATAAAACCCTCTATTCAAAGACAGCAAAATTCTCAGATAAACAGGAACAGCTAAAGGAATATGCTTGGAATGCTGCTACTCACTTGTGGAGTGTGCTTTTTCCACAGAGCTGGAATCATCCTCTGTACAGCTTGGTATTCAACTGGAACCTCATACACATAGAGGTCAACAGAGTCACCCAGACCCAGTTTCTCCAGCTCCTAAAGTGAGGGAAAAGGCGTTTTAACTCTGGTAGTTATCTAGTCTTGTTCCATTAAGCCTCCATCCTCTTTAAGGGATCACAGTATAACAAAAGAATTAAACATCACAAATTCAATGCATTAAGTTGAGGCCAAATAAGCGAAGTGATTTCTGCTTTTTGCACGAAAACACAAAACTTAAGGCAGACCATCATCAAGCTATAGAGTATTCCATTGTTTAAAATGGTACCCCCTATAATGCCATTATGGCTCATAGATCTGATATAAAATACGTAGAAATCCTTAGAAAACCTAGCAAGCCGTGAAATGGTTAAAGTCTCATTATACTACTTCTCAAAGATTCTAAGAGGATTTATAGACTTGAAGATTCTAACCAAATGAAAGGATATAAAAGCATTAGCCAGTCCCCGGAGAAAGGCAAATACAGTGGAAACCGTTGTGAGCTTTCTACCACATAACAGGGTGGGAAATATTTACATGTATGTTCATTCTGAGTACAGTCAGGCTGTACAAATTATGTCCACTGACTGCATCTTTTCCCTATGACTGATATGTAGTTGCATTCAATGCTATTCCTAGTTTTAAAAAATGTATAAAATAAATAGAAAATAACATCTGCGGAGCCGACGTCTGTATTAATTATCCTATGGTGTACAATATGGGTTTTCCACTTTGAGGGACAGATGTTCAATAGTTTTCTCATTATTTTAATTGGATACTTCACGAAGTGGAGAAGCCATAATCCAGACATGTTAACAGAAATACTTCAACCAAGGATTGCAAAATGGGGGAAATTGACGTAGTAAGAAACAACCATTTTGAAGTAATAAGAACTGGTTCAGAGTGCACTTACCTGTTGAAGGCTACAGGGAACAACATCCATACAGTCTAGGTCATTGCCAGTTTGTCCAAGTAGTGAACAAAGCCTGTAAAACCTTTACCAGTTGCTCAGGCCTACCAGGCAAGACTCTAGGCTTATCTTGGTTCAACTAAAGGCAGAGTTGTCTATCCAGGCAGAATCTGCAGTAATGTGCCTTGGCACACCAGGTAAGAATGAAAGCTATGACGTGAAAGCAGTACTAATATTTGGGCTATAAAGATGTCGTTTTCACATCTCAACTAAGAAAGACAATTATAAAGATTTCAAAAAAGCTTTTGTGGAGATTGCTCTAGATCCAGCTTAAGCAGTATCCACTTCACACTTGCATTACCATCATCTTATTCAGGCTGAGTGGTAGGAGATCAGCAAGCATACCTGGAGGCAATTCTTAGTTATATACCCGGGCAATTACTCCAAATGGAAGGATTCAAGTGGACAGCAAAAAATAAAAAAAGAAGTTCAAATCCCACCCAAAGTCTGAAGCATGCCATACACACGCATTTTCATATCCTACTCTGTTCTTTTCAAAAGTAATACTAATTAAGTTACCTGAACTGCGATCCAGCTGGCATTAACTGCATGTTCCCCGAATGGACCGAATCCTGAAATTACAGAAATGTCATTAATTGTGAACCTTCTTTTTGTCTCCATATCAGTTTACTTTTGTTTCTAGATTTGTTATAGTTTTGCAGATAAACAGCAGAAACATGGCAATGCAAGGCATTTATTTTTCATAGAATTTCAATTGCTGGCTGAGATAGTTCTTACTTTGAAACAGAAGTCCAACTGACAGGCAGTAGACACACTGCTTACACCAATGTTTATCCTGGGAATCCCCCAAACGTCCAAAATGCCTGATAGTTCATAGGGAGGACAACCCGCCTGAAAGCGGTGCAAGAGCCAAGACACAGTCCAGCTAGCGAACCCTGCTCTCTACACAAATCATTTTCCGGTTTAGGTTGGGGCACTGATACAGGCGAAGGAGCTTTCAACACTTTCTTCTACCTGTGCCGACATAATAGGGAGGCATGTGGATTGGGATGTAGCGAAGACTCTGTAGAGTCTTGAAGCAGTGTGTGCCTTGTGAAAACCTGCTGAAATACAGACATTTGGAGCAATTTGTGTTACCCTGATATCACACTGCTACTGAAATTAGCTAGGGCATAAAATATGTTACTTCTACTAATGAATTTTGACATTCTTTTCATGTGATGTTGCAGTTTATCATGTTCATCTATGAGATGTTAATTTTTATGGGCTAGAATCCGATTGTCTGTTGAACAAAATTAACATGCATGGGCAAAGCCAATTGGTCTTGCTAATGCAAGAGCTATTGGCTTTGCCAATGTGTTTTAGCCATATTGTACACCAGCGTGACTGCTGTTTGGCATGGCTAAAAGTTACTAGCGCAGAGGACAGTGGCGTTGAGTGTCGCAGAGTCGAATGGCAAAGAGTGGAGTAGAATGCAGAGGCATGGAGTGTTGTGTACTGGAGTGGCGTAGAGTGGAGTCACAGAGTAGAGTGAACTGGTGTAGAGTGCAGTGGCGTACAGTGTTGCAGAGCATAGTGTGCAGTGGCATACAGTTTATTAGCATACAATGCCGCATTCCAGAATGCAGGGGCATAGATTAGAATGTTGCATGGGAGAGTGCAGTGCTCATAGTAGAATGGCGTAGAGTGCAGTTGTACAGAGTAGAGTGGAGTGGCACATAGTGCAGTGGTGTAGAGTGGTGCAAAGTAGAATATAGTGCCATAGAGTGTAGTGGTGTATAGTGGAGTGCTGCAGAGTGCAGTGGTGTAGAGTGGAGTGATGCAGAGTACAGTGGCGTAGAGTTCAGTGGGTAGAGTATCGTGGAGTGCAGTGGTGCAGAGTGGTATAGAGCGCAGTGGTGTAGAGTAGAGTGTCGTACAGTGGACTGGGGTAGAGTGCAGTGTTACAGATTAAAGTGCATTGGCCTTAAGTGTGCTGGCATAGAGTGCAGTGGCGTAGTAGAGTGTAGTGTTGAAGAATGGCATAGAGTGGGGTTGTGCAGAGTACATTGGAGTAGACTGGTGTAGTGTAGAGAAGCGAAGAGTGCACTGGCATAGAGTAGAGAGGCATAAAGTGAAGTGGCCTTGAAAGCAGTGGAGCAGAGTGGAGTAGAATGCAGTGATGCAAAGTGGAGTAGAATGCAATGAGGCAAAGTGGAGTAAACTGTAGTGGTGCAGAGTGGAGTGGTGCAGAGTAGAGAAGACTGGAGTATGCATGGTGTGGTAGCACTCCGCTGTTACAGACAACACATTTTCAATTGAAATAACCATTACATTTGCACTCACATTCAGTTTTACTAATAAAACTATACAGCACACAAACGGAAATGTGTAGCAATGGCATCACCTGGTATACCGATATGTTTTGCTCATATTAAAGTATTTGTTTCCAACACACTTCAGAATTAACAAAAAAGTGCTTGAGTGTACGTTCCTAATTCTGAAATACTTGCACAGTTCATTCAAAAGTTGTTGTGTACTAGAAAAAAACATTTCCTTTCCCAGTATTCAGCAAGATTTTTGCATAAATCCTCTCACTTTGAAGTCAGAGAAAGAAAAGTAACCACCAAGCTCCATCAGAAGAAAGAGTCTGGCATTTGACCTCTACCTTTGAATGCACAGCAAATGTGACCAAGATCAGAATAAGATTTACAGGCCCCTTTACAGAAAGGAGCACTTGTGGGAGAATACAAGGGGTTATGGTGTGAAAAGGCTTTGCTCCTTGAGAGGGACGAACTTACCCTGAACATCCTAAAACAAATAAAGCCGGCTAATAGAATGCCACAAAATGTGAGTTACAAACTACAAAGTCAATGATAAGCAATGGCGGAATGCATTCCCAAGGAAGCTTTCTGAATGTCCCCAAGATGACTCTAGCAAACCAGACAGCTGCGTAGTCTGGCAGGCTTCGACCTAAATAGGGGAGCTCCAGGCATTTTTATTATGTAAAGTTGATAATGTAAATCTTTGTGACTCTTATACAAACTGCGGACAAGCTGATTATCTGCACAAATGCATAATGAATGTAATTCTGTATGAACCCCTGCTTGATAATATTGTCAGCAACCATGGAAGAAAATATATGTTTTTAAATAATATCGGGCCTCAAAATAGGCCATAAGAGGTATAACTTGTATTCAAAGAACAGCATATTTTTCAGAAAAACCAAGCGCTGGTAAGCAACGTTCTGCTAATTGTGCAAATGGTCAATGTCCACTGCACAGATCTTTTGTAATGAGTAACCACTGCTATCATACAAAGTCAGCCTGATATCTACTGTAACCACGCCTTTTCAAAGAGAAGGGGCTTGAAAAGAGGTTTAGTAATTCTAATGTAGGGCTTTCGGACAACAGGGTTTTCAATTTATTGCTAGGCAGAGGCTTACAAACTATAAAGGATTTGAACCAGACTCATTAGCACACATATAAATGTGAACTTTGTGCGAAAATGTTATAGCCAAATAATTAGGAAAGACAGAACATGTTCACAGCAGAACTTCAAAAGAAAATAAAGTATTCATAGGGAATTGGCAAATATGGCCAAAATAATACATTCTGGATGAAGGTTTTACTTGAATGCTTCTCTTTTTTATGAAGCCAGGACGTATAAATATTGCAATTCTGCTAAAAAAGGTGTGTCACATGCAAGCCACAAAAGGGTGCCACAACGTGGTCAAAGGGGGTAGATGCAAGGAGGTGTGCAACATCAAGGGGAGATGGATTTTCTGTCAGCAAGCAGCTCCTCACACTTCTTCAGTAGCGTAACTCAACACTACTCACATAAGGAGGTATTACTTGCTTGCAGAGGCATTAGTAAAGCAGTTTGGGGACCCAAAAAACGACAGAAAAGTAATTAACAGGCAGAAATAAACTTTGTGATGGTAAACATACCCTCTCAAATGAGCCTGAAACCATCTTCCATGTAGCTTTTTAAGTTGCAATCCCTCGGTCCACTTTCTTCATTGGAACTGCTAGAACTTTAGTTTTAACCAAGCAGTCGAAAGATAGGAGAGAACAAAAGAACCGGTTTGTGCAACACACTTATCTAAAAAATATTTTGGTAATAAAACATTTTAACTTTTTGGGAAGGTTGGCATCCACCATTTCGGACTACAAAATCCTCTCAGAGGGTCAAAGTACCTCCCCATTTCATTTCTAAAAACTTAAGTAGTAGATCCTAGAAGTTTTTTAGTGGCCCAAAATATATTACATTTGGTACCTAAAAATGTATTGATTTTTATCCTTGTCTTTTTAAGTCTTTAGAGGGCAGGTTAACTGAATAAATTCGGACCCTCAAAATGTCCATCATGCAACCAAAATATCTCTAAAATTCCATTATTAGAACCACTAGAATTCCAATATTAGGGAGTTAAATTAACTTTATTTGAACAGGAAAAGAACTATTATTAAATACTTGAAAATGACTTATTATTGCAACAAAATGTACTTCATTGGGACCCTAAGAGGTTTAGTAAGTTTTATATTTGTTCCTATGAATGTGTACTTTTTCAAGCCCTTAAGGGTCCGTTATTTGGACTCCAATACGATTTATTGTCAGCACCCTACAGCTAAAAACATAAATGTACTTTGTCTAGCCCTGTATAAATGTTGTGACGTCAAAGACCTCTAAAGCATCTATTTACAGCCCAATATGTCCATTATTTTGGTCCAGAGCTTTCTTATGACGACCCGGAAGCACATGTTAGGGACACAAAGTGCACCTCATTTGGAACCCAGGCAGGTATCCTTTGTAAAGTCCTCTGCACTTGTTTTTGTTTCTAACAAAGGAGTGGTGGAGACACGGACTCGAAGAAAGGACAAAGGGGCTCAGGGGCTGCGATCAGTCTGCTGCACACTCACCAGTCACCACCACGGCTTTCTTTTGGGCCTCCATGGCTACTGCCTCTCCCAGCCCCCAGCCCCCAGCCGCCCCCGGTGGCTGCTCCTGTTCCTGGCCACTCGCTGCCCCGGCGGCCGCCCAGCTGAGCTCGCACTTCAGACAGTGCAGTCCCAGGGACCAGCAACAAGGCAGCCGTCACTGGAACAGGGAAGAAGGGACTGTTCCCCGAAAGACCTCAGCGGCGCCATCTTTGAGTGGTGCCGGAACACACGAACAAGGGTAGGAATCTCACTGAAATATCAGAAATAGCCCAAAACCTGTGCTGAAACTCATCATGTTTTACACTCCTGATACAAGACCAAAATATCAGAACTATTTTGCACTGCAGTCTTGATGAACATTCAAAATGAAAAAAAGCTAACTGATCAATGTCTGTACCCATTTCGAATTCGCCGCAAGCATTTCAACTTACTTCAAAAGAAATGTTATATAATTCACAAGTTATCCGTTAAAATATAAAGTTTCAGGCTATGTGCATTAGGAATGTGGCTGCATATCTTTGACCGCTTACTGCCAGAGCTTCAGAAACATTGAAGTCTGTGCGAACTTAATAGCCATCTTGGAACGGGTTTTGGAAAGCGTATTCAGTCTCTCCTACTATTTTGACCTCCAAATCTGAGTCTCACAGGTTTCACTTAGGTTAGGTACTATGATTTAAGTTTAAGTAAACAACTCGTATGCTTTTGTTTTTTTAAGATTATAGAAACAGCCTTGTTTGTTAACCTTTTATGTCCCTGTTTTCCATGTAAGGAGCAGGCGATGTTACTTGATAAACGAAATGGAGCAAATCCCACTGTATTCTCATTTATCTTCGACACACATTTTGGGTGTAAATCAGACATATTAAAATACATTTAGATTATTTTCATTGTGTATTTCATATTTTAATTGTTTATCTGAAAGGACTATCCATGCTGGTTTATGGTACTTCTACTTTGATTATCATCTTAAATCCACAACTTCACTTTCATGTTTTTTATACAGAAGGTTGACAGGTGTGCATCTGACTCTAGTTGATTAATTTGTTGAGAGGAAGATACACTGTCTATAAATGCGTCCCGTGGCAAAATTCTGTACATATTTCAGTATCAGTTTTTTATGGGGTCCCAAATGGAGACATTCCACCCGCTTGCAGAGTTATTCCCAGTGGCGCAACTAGGCCTTATGCCATGCCCATGTCAGCGCCTGCATTTGCCACCTGCAGCAGCCGAATTTAAGAGCGGGTGGGTTTTGGCGATTCCTGCCTTTGCTGCCTATCGACAGCCGCAGGTAAGAGCGGTGGGGGAGGCCACCCCCCTAAAACCCATGCTGCCTGGGGCGGAGTTTTTCCTCGCTCGTGCTTGCCAACTTTAAGTTTAAGTGGGCGAGCAAGGAAATTCTTACTCCAGACCAACCTCCAGATGAGATTTCTCAACGAAGCAAGTTGCAGTTGGCTGTTATTGTTCGCATTGAAGCACCTTCCGTTCACGTTGAAGAAGCTGGTGGTCGAGTAGAACATCTACTCGAGAACATTAAAGTAGCAGTGTCCTAGTGCGCTGCGCATGGCGGCGTTCGCACTGATTTTCCAGCACGGGACAAACATTCGACACTAAAATCAGCACGAACGGCGTGACCTAATGGACTCTGCCGATTGCGGTCCTCCGTGTAGCGCGGCTGAGTTTTTGGGTCACTTTATGGAGTTCCACGTAGCAGAACTCTGCGAACTCATCCCAGGCCTAGTGGCTACATTCTTTGAGTTTAAACCATCTCCTACTAATTTACGATTCAACAATGTAATGCCCAGGAAGTAACATCATTGGTAGTCACAATATCGTATGTGACATAAGATGCTAATCGACTACCAACATCCTTGTGTTTAGTTGGGTTGTAGATTGGTTGTTTGAAGGGTTAGGTTGCTCTGATCTATGTTTAATTTGTAAAAAAAAAAAAAATACCAGGGCTCACACCAGGGAGCCACTGCAACTTGCACCACACATTGCCCCTGCCATGCTGCCAATGATAGTAACAACACAACTACTAACCATCACACTCCTGAAAGTGTGACAGTTTAGACTATTACAGGCCTCCAACGCTAGAAGAATGACTTGGGTGGCAGGTAAAAGTCATTTTAATGTATATTGAATTAATAAATAACTGTTGTTGTGGTAATCTCTAAATTAGCCAGACAGGGCCACCTTGTGGCAGACTGCTACAAGCGCCGTTGTTGACAATTAAGTGCTGGTGCCGTGCACCAGAAATCGCCGGCTCAAATTAAGCACTGCTCTGAGCCCTCTATTTTCCAGATCTCGGTGCTCCATATTTCCCTAATTCTTAGTGGTTGGGGCTTTGCTTGTTCTTAGGCATTCATATTTTTTGACTCCAAGCGTCAAGCTTACTGCAAGATAATCACCTCTTCCCCTGATGGTTTCACCGGCCTTGGGCTGCTAATAAACGTTAGTTCTCGCTGAGTTTTGTTTCACACTAAATGTTATTGGCCTCACGGGGCAGTACCGCCATGTCTCCCCTTCGATGGCAATGTTTTATTCAATCCCTCTACTTACAGCACATTGACAACATTCCATGCAGCTGTTCTTTCCATGAAGATTCTTAAACACACGTCAGTTAGTGACTTACCTCCAAACACTGTCCACCCTGTGCCCTCAATTATTATTTTTGAAGTCTCCTCTCACATTGTCGTAGAAGGAATCTGTTTCTGTGAGGGTTCCCACTGCCTTCGCTCACATAGTCCTAGAAGGTGTCTGCTTCTGTGAGGGTTCCCACTGGCCTCTCTCACATAGTCATGGAAGGAGTCTGCTTCTGTGAGGGTTCCAACTGTACTTGCCCACTTGATTTGAATTGAATCCTTAGGTGGTTTATGCTTTGTGAAAATTATTGTGCCACTGTTTTAATTCTTGGCACCCAGTTGTTTGCCTGTTTTCATTCTATCCCACTGTATTAACAAACGTATTCAATTTTAGAAACAGTCAAAACAAAGGTGGGAATATCATCAGTTCAATTAGATAGAATTCAAGAATATTGAGAAAAAGCAAGATTTGTTTGCAAATGTATGTTTTGACGTTTTCACATGAGAACCTATTGCTGTGTTCACACTCTGCAGGTTCCCGGGATTTAGTCTGAACGTTGTGTGCAAGGTCGAACAACAGTGCCCCTTGTTATTCTGTTCTAGTCAGGCCCTAGCACCTAGACAAAACATACCGATTCAGCTGTTGTTTGGGAATACATACGTTGGTCTTAATGGAATACACAAATAGGTAGCGGACACTTGGAGAGGGACCTTTCCAAGGAGAAGAGCAAGACAGCGACTATGATGTAGATCTACCATCTATAGACTGAGGTACGGGGTCTGCAGATAACACCCAGAGATTTTCTAATATATAATCAGTCTGCTTCTATACGAGGGGAGGGAGGTTAGGCTATACTGTCTTTTCATAATGACAGCTCCTTTCATGATTTATGGACTAATTGCTATGATTTATTCAATCCCTCTACTTACAGCACATTGACAACATTCCATGCAGCTGTTCTTTCCATGAAGATTCTTAAACACACGTCAGTTAGTGACTTACCTCCAAACACTGTCCACCCTGTGCCCTCAATTATTATTTTTTAAGTCTCCTCTCACATTGTCGTAGAAGGAATCTGTTTCTGTGAGGGTTCCCACTGCCTTCGCTCACATAGTCCTAGAAGGCAGCAGCCTCTATTTGTGTCATGCATTTTCTTGCATATTGTGGCCCGTATACTGCATATTAGAGCATGTTAGTGAAAATAAATATTTTAAACTTGTTCGTGTCTCAGTCAGATCTTATTGAGGACAAGTACAAGAGTGTTAGCGAAAGGAGGTATCTTGCAACCGTTATTCCTGAGAGAATCTGGAGTGTTGTGTTCTAGCAAGTGAGACACTATAGCTAGTCGGTCCTGGGCTCATGGGTACTAAGGTGATAGGATGACTCAGTCTCTATGCAGTAAGGTCCCATAATCCTACGCTTAGTTCTGTGTTTGCGCAGAATCCCTGCAACACATACATGAGTCATACTAGTCTCTCAGTAAAAAGGAAGACATAGAAAGGTGTGTCATGTTTTAATCCATTAGAATTACTTGACATTTCATAAACCTATTAATTTCAAGTCTTCATATTTCCTTTTTAATGGTGGGATGTATATTCATATATTGTTACTCTCATAAAGTCAAAAGTATAGAATTCTTGAAATCTGGCCATTCAATCGGTAGCCAATGTTTTAAAATGACTACTTCCCAGAGAGAAGCAATTCATTTATAAACATAAATCTTCTTTGTTTCAAATATTCTTTATTATGTTTGAAAAGAAATGTATAACAAGTATAAAACAAAAAAAGCACAATATGTGAAGAAGGAAAATGAAAGAAATGTACAAAGTATATTGTCAGTAATATATAATCCACAAGATGGGCCTCTATCAATTGTATTATTATAAACATTGATAATGAATTTGAAACATAACTACAAAGTGGTGAAGAATGTAAAAATCTTTTTGGTGGAATACTCGATTGATCTTAATCATTACAATATTACAACCAATTCCTAGTGCTATAAATAGATTTGACATTGCAAATACTGAGTGAGAGAAATCATTCAAATAGCTCAGCCTTTTGGGAAATAACTGAAATCCATGTAGATGTATTATGGGATTTTTTTCCTGTGGAAAATAAATAGTGATGCACATTCCATATAAACAAGCAAAAAGCTATGGGAGGAATGCTTAAATCAGTCTTGACTACTGGTAGTTGCTTGGTACTGTAATCCGTTCCATAATCTTTTGCCTCTTATGTGACTTACAGGGACCGGTGATACCGAATGTTGCTCCAACAGGAACACTCCAGCAGGAACTGCCCAGCCACCTTTCTTCTAAAGAGAAAAACAAGCAACCCTGGAATGGGTATAGCATTGTTTTTTCTTCAACATTAGGGTGCAGATTGGACCTATGAAAAGGTGAGCAATGGACACCCGCTTTCTATTTTATTTTTAATGTCTTGTATTTTTTATATTATATGAGAGTGTCTTAGAAATTATACATAAGGCTCCCAGTTTTCAGTTTTTACTGATTTTTACAGAAAAATACAGACAGAAAACAATGTGTTTCTTGTCTGTATTTATTTTAAAAACCTGAAAAATACGGAAAAGTGTGCTTTGTGTAAGTGACTTTCCTTGCTGTCCTTCATGAATTCTAGGCCAACATCTGAGCAGATAGAGAGTATGGGGAGTTAAAAACAAGGATGACATTTGCTTAAATGCAGGTATATGTTAACATATATTTGTACATATGCTAATATTTACACGTGGGGTAGTGTTTTGCTATATTGGTTGTTTATTTTGCTAAAACACAACAGACATCAAAGTATGAGTACATCTTTATCAGTTAAATAAATGTGGAAATATACCATGTTACCACTCTATTTATTCTTAAAATACAAAATAAGGGGCCGATTAGGATGGCGGTGAATCCGCATCCTCCGGGCCGGCGGAAGCCACCGCCGGCCTGGGGGATGCGGATTCACGGCCGTGGCCACAGAAAGCACCCACCGCCAGATTAGGATGGCGGTGGGATTGCGGTGGGACCAGCGGCGGACGGCAGGTCCGTCCGCCGCTGATCCGCGGTGTGTGGAGGGCTATTTGGTGGCGGTGTCTGCAAGACACCGTCAGCTAAATTACGATGTGCATTGAAACATGCTTTTCCAAGGCGGCTTTTCCGCCGTGGAAAAGCATGTGGTCTTTGGTGTTTGGGGGCCCGTTGCGGCCCCCAGGGTTTCGGGGGGTAGGGGGTGCACATGGGGGGTACCTATGGTACCCCCCAGCATTTACATGCACAAAGCGGCAGGCACCGCGCGGTGTCTGCCGGTTTGTGCATGTAATTGTAAAACATGCATTTTTAACCTTGCGGCGGGTGCTGCTTCAAGCAGCACCCGCCGCAAGGTTAAAGATATGGGATGTGACCGCCAGGGTGGCGATCACATCCTAATTGCACCGGAGGGACTGCCGCTGCCCCTGCGGACGGTCCCTCCACCTCGGGGGTGGCGGACGGACGCAGGTCCGTCCGCCATCCTAATAGGCCCCTACATTTGGATAAATACCTATAAGATGGCCCAAAAATAAATATGGCTAAATACAGATGAAAATGTTTTTACAAAATGCTAAAAACTGGGAATCCCAATTATAAAGAATACATGTTCCAGGTCTCCTGGGTTGATGCCAGTTGAAGAGCAAATGAGTGTCATTGGAATGTATTACCAGCATATGAAGTGCTTGAATATTAGCATATAATTACTGTTAGACATGCCCATGATTCAGCCATAGCCTTCACTTTCAATATATTAACCATGGTCATTTTGGTACTCTTTAATTGTGCCTGGTGTGTGTTTATAGGTTCTCTTGGTTTCTCTTTCATGTCAAATTTCCAATTCTTACCATGAAGACTTTGTTAAGTATTGATAAAGTTACCTGGTGTACGTGTATGTCTCATATTGAGAATAGTACGTTTTTGCAAATATCATTAAAACTCAAAACAAGAAAAGATTTTTCTACTTCATGTCCAAACCAAACTAAATGGTTTGATAAACACTGTCAACAACTAAAAGCAAAATATGTAATTCTCCAAGAACGTTTATTTAGGCACGGATGCACAAAAGTTAACCAAAAAAAAACATAGACTTAAAATTACAATACAAAAGGTATATAAGAGCCAAAAAAGAAGTATTCTTTTCCAGCCAATAGAATAAGATGAATGATTTGTATTTCGCTTTATACACTACCTCAGTCATCCCAAGGGACCTCGACTCGCCAAATTTGGAGTTGTCCGCTGACCTAGCAGACAACTCTACATTTACATGAACCGCCATCAGGATGGTTCCTATCTATGTGGCAAAGTATAATGGATGGTACCAAAAGGTTTTTCTTTTTCAAAATCATATTCCTAAAGTGGATTTTTTTTTCTCTTGGCAGTGATGGGCAGGAAATACAAGTCTTTACAAGGTCCACCTTAAAAAGCACAGATAGTGTAAGGGCCTTCTTCTGACAGCCCCTACTTCATCAGGCCATCGGGGTAAGTAATCAATTGCCTGAGCCAAAGGAGGCTCTGTTGACAGAATACTTACAGCCTGACTCTAAATGAGATAAGTGGATCGAGGGCTTGGTGGCCTGGTACTCCCTCTCCTTTGTGAGGGAGTAGCCTGTCCACCAAACTCTAAATCAGGCCCTTCGTTTCTTCATCTTGTGGTTGGATCATCCATATCTGATTCATTCTAGGTTATTAGCCAACCAAAACATCTATTTCCTATGGGTCCTGAGTATAACTTTATAGTTTATACATATATATATATATTTCTGATAGATACATCTAGAGACACGGCATCACACGCGACTCCGCTGACGTCACCGACGCCTACAATAGGCCCCCGCCGGCGTGATGACATCAGTTCCCTTTTTTCCGCGTCGTCAACGCTAACGGTTTCGGGAATCTCAGTAGCCAACTGGTACTTTGTTGCCTTTTTGTTACCACTTTCTGCTTCTTTGTTTCTTGTCTCTTCGACGATGTCGACAAAGAAGACCGGCTTCAAGCCCTGCAGGGAGTGCGGAAAGATGATGTCCATTACTGACCCGTACGAGGACTGCATTTGGTGTTTGAGCTCTGATCACGATGTGGATGGATTTTCGTCTTGTCGGAAGATAAACCCGAAGGCCCTGAGGGAAAGAGAGACCAAGCTCCTGGTAGCGAAGCTGAAGGCTGGAAAAGGAAAATCATCGAGGTCTCGTTCTCGAAGGGCGAGGGCGAAGTCAAGATCCGGATCTCGAGAGGGGTCGTCTTCGAGGTCCGCTTCAGACCATGCTTCGAAGTCGAAGAGGAAGCATAAGAAGAGGAGGCATGAGTCCCGACGTCGTTCCGGTATGGAGTCTGGCTCGAGGTCACCGAAGAAGGTGCGTTCTAAGGTGGTTACGCTGGATGTCTCAGAACCAGAAGGTGAGGCCTCGCCTTCGGAGTCGCGGGTGCAGTCGCCGACTCCGGCTTCGAATCCGTCTCCGGCGCCGTCCCCGGCCCGAGATGAGGAAGAGGTTCAGGTGGATGTGGATTCTGCGCCTGCCGAAGAGCCGAATCCGAACCCTCCTCAAGACCAGCCTGAGGGTTTACAGCCACCCTTTCCAACCCCAGGCCAGGACCCATCGGCGTTTCTGAACGCTATGTATGGCCTCTTTTCAAGGGCGTGGTACCCCTCTGGCGCACCTTCGAGTCCCATGGGTCCTCTGGCTTTCAATCTAGGAGTCCCTCACTCCTATCCTCCTGCTCCATTCATGCCCTTTATGCCGGCTCCGACGCCGCCATGGCAGTTTCCGGCTCCGCCGAAGCCGTCGACGCCGGTTTCGGCGTCGCCCGCTCCAGAACGACCTTGAGGGCATCCCGCTGGGCCATCGGATTCGATAGCGATGTCGATCCCGGCTCCGTCGGAGCCGTTGGTGGATCCGGCTGCGAGGCGTGTGAAGGAGAGGTCCAGAAGAGAGGCTCAACGCCTTTTGGAAGAGCGAAGGTATATGGAGTCACATCCTGATATGGAGGAAGGTGAATTGGATGAGGACTGTTTCGAGGAACTGGCTGATGCTGGTAGCCTGGATTTCTCTCCGGAGTGGGAGATACACCTTCTAAGGATGTCCAGCCTTATCATATGGTGATGAGGAAGGCTGCAGAACTTTTGCAATTGACTTTGCCAACGGTGGAGTTTAAATCCAATCTTCTCACTGAGGTTTTGCATTCGCCTAGTTCTGTGGTAGAACCATTGCTTCCGTTTAATGACGCCTTAACGGAGCCCATTTTGGAGGTGTTCAAGAAACCACTGTCAGCTCCTGCAGTATCTAAGAGTGTGGCAAGAAGGTACAGGGTTGCACCTGAAGACCCTGCTTTTTTGACATCTCATCCATCACCAGAGAGTCTAGTCATTCAAGCAGCCTGCTCCAAAAAGAATGTGAGTGCCTTTCCCCAGGTACCCTGTGAAAAAGAGGCAAAGAAACAGGATCAGGTTGCTAAAAAGACCTTCTCCTCTGCAAGCATGGCGTTGAAGTCGACTAATGCCACTTGTCTGATGGGGAGGTATGTGCATGCCCTTATGGATTCTTTGCGTATTCTAGCTCCTAAGATTCCTGATGCCAACAAGAAGGATTTTGAGGAGGTAATTTCGGATGCACAAGCAGCGGCTCGCCAAGTGATACAGAGTGGTCTGGACACTGCGGACTCGGTGGCACGTATCATGGGCACTGCTGTCGCCACTAGAAGATCAGCTTGGCTGAAATCCTCAGACTTTTCAGCGGATGTTCAGGCGACTTTGCTGGATCTTCCGTTTGATGGATCTGGTCTCTTTGGAAAGAAAGCTGATACGGCCCTGGAGAGATTTAAAGACAGGAGATTCAGGGGTTTCGGTCGCTCTTCCTTTAGGAATTACCGACGAGGTCAGCAGCAGCAGCAAAATTCCATGTACAGGTCGTACAGGGGAAAGCAAAGAGCACGTCCCCTGGACGTCAAGTCTCTTCCTCCTCCACTTCCTCCAACCCTCCAGCCTCAGAAAAGCAGTCCTAGATCCGCCATTCAGGATCATGTAGGTCCGGTGGGGGGTCGGCTTACCCATTTTCTACAGGATTGGGAATCGGTTACATCAGATCTTTGGGTTCTCAATCTTGTAGAAAATGGGTATGCCCTTCCCTTTCGGGAATTCCCTCCCAATTACCCTCCTTGCCAAGGTTATTGCACGGAGGAACATCTGTTGCTTCTAAAGGAGGAAGTGCTGACTCTGTTAAGAAAGGGTGCGATAGAGGTGGTCCCAGAGCAGGAAAGGGGTCAGGGATGCTATTCCCGGTATTTCCTGATTCCCAAGAAGGATGGCAGACTTCGTCCAATCCTGGATCTCAGGATCTTGAATCTCTATCTGAAACAAGAGAAATTCAAGATGCTCACCCTTGCTCAGGTTCTTCAAGCGCTGCTAGAAGAAGACTGGATGGTGTCGCTCGACTTGCAGGATGCGTACTTTCACATCCCAATCCTGAAGTCGCACAGGAAGTACCTCCGTTTTACGGTGGGATCGCAACACTATCAGTTTGCGGTCCTTCCTTTTGGACTTACTACTGCGCCTCGAGTCTTCACCAAGGTGATGGTGGTGGTGGCAGCGCATCTCAGAAGGTTGGGGATTCCAGTATTCTCCTATTTGGACGACTGGCTGATCAAAGCAGAGTCGTCAGAGAGAGTGCTCCATCATCTGCAAGAGACAACCCAGTTGTTGTACAGGTTGGGTTTTTCGATAAATGTACCCAAGTCTCACCTGGTGCCCTCCCAGCGCAACCTGTTCATAGGTGCTGTACTGGACACAACTGTATGTCGCGCATTCCCTCCTCCTCAAAGGATTCGCGACATACAGGAAATGATTCCTATATTTTACAATGGAGCGGTTGTTCCAGTCCTGAAGGTCTTTCGTCTGCTCGGTCTGATGGCTTCCTGCATTCTGTTGGTCAACCATGCATGCTGGCACATGATGGCGCTCCAGTGGTGCCTCCGCAGGCAGTGGTATCAACACAACGGAGATCTCAGGGAGTCAGTGAGGATCTCCAGAGAAGCTGCGGCAGATCTGTCTTGGTGGGGCGTGGAAGGCAACCTGTCTCAGGGGAAGCCTTTTCAGCTTCCCCTGAGGTGGCCACAGTAATAACGGATACATCCACTCTAGGGTGGGGTGCTCATCTGGGGGATCTGGAGGTCAAGGGTCTTTGGTCTCCAGAGGAAAGGTTGTTTCATATCATCCTTCTAGAATTGCGGGCGATAAGTTTGGCGCTCAAGGCCTTCCTCCCTTCCCTTCGCGGTCGGTCGATCCAGGTCCTGACGGACAACATGACCGCGATGTGGTACATCAACAAGCAGGGAGGAGTGGGGTCGCAGTGTCTCTGCAGAGAGGCTCTGCGTCTCTGGTCCTGGGTTCAGGACCATCAGATTTGTCTTATGGCGAATCATCTGGCCGGAGTTCTGAACGTGCGTGCAGACAGTCTCAGTCGGCAGTTCTCGGCCGACCACGAGTGGAGGCTTCACCCGGAGGTGGTTCGTCACGTCTTTCGGACGTGGGGGACTCCTCAGGTGGACCTGTTCGCCACTCGCGAGAATGCTCACTGCCTGTCTTTCTGCAGTCTCCAGGATCCGTTGCAAGGAGCCTTGGGGGACGCGTTTCAGTTGAGTTGGGAAAGACGACTCCTTTACGCGTTTCCTCCCAAACCTTTGATTCCTCGGGTTCTGAGGAAGATTCGCCAAGACCGGGCCCAAGTCATATTGGTCGCCCCGGATTGGCCAAGAAGGGTGTGGTATACAGATCTTCTCCACCTCTCCTCTCAGCCGCCGCTCCGTCTCCCTCTCAGGGCAGACCTCCTCTCTCAGATGGAGGGGCAGGTTCTACATCCCCACCTCCAGACATTACACCTTCATGCCTGGAGATTGAACGGGGCAACCTGAATTCCTTTTCTCTTCCTCCTGACGTGGTGGATGTCATCTTGTCAGCCAGGCGTGACTCCACTAAGACCATCTATTCATATAGAGGGTCAAAATTTGTCGCTTGGTGTGGGGAGAAATCTATTGACCCTTTGAGAGCCCATTTGTCTGATGTTCTTCAGTTTGCCCTCTCTCTGGCGCAGCAAGGGCTTGCTGTTGCCACAGTTAAGGGCTATCTTTCAGCGCTGTCGGCATTTCTCTGCTTGCCTGACCAGCCATCTCTTTTTAAATCTCCTGTAGTTTTAAGGTTTTTGAAGGGCCTCACAAATAAGTTCCCTCCTACTCCTTTTATTGTGCCTCAGTGGGACTTAAATCTTGTATTGACCTTTTTAATGGGTGCTCCCTTTGAGCCTCTTCATAAATGTCCTATGAGGCTTTTGACTCTTAAGACAGTCTTCCTCGTTGCAATAACCTCAGCAAGGAGGGTAAGTGAGCTTCAAGCTCTTAGTTCCAAGCCCCCTTTCTTGACCATTCATACTGATCAAATGGTTCTTAGGACCAGGGCTGCTTTTCTCCCAAAGGTGGTGACTCCTTTCCACCTTGGTCAATCCATTACCCTCCCTACCTTTTATCCTCCCCCACGCCCTTCCAAGGAGGAGGAGAGATTACACCATCTGGACCCCAAAAGGGCGGTGTCCTTTTACCTGGACAGGTCTAAAGACTGTCGATTGGATGACCAGCTCTTCATTGGGTTTGCTGGCTGCAAAAGAGGAAGAGTGGTCCATAAAAGAACTTTGTCAAGATGGATCGTCCTCTGTATAAAGATCTGCTACTCTTTGGCCGGAAAGGAACCTCCAGAGGGTATAAGGGCTCATTCAACGAGAGCTAAATCTTCTACCTCAGCATTGGCTAGAGGTGTTCCTGTAGAGGATATTTGTAGGGCGGCGACTTGGTCTTCCCTCCACACTTTCGCGAAGCATTACTGCTTGGATTCCGAAGTGAGGAGGGACGGCCACTTTGCGCGCTCTGTCCTCCAGGATTTCCTGGTTTAGAAGAGTGGACACCCTCCTCCGGGAGTGGGGACTGCTGTGGGACTCTATTCACAAGGTGAGGAATCCACACAGCAGATGTATCTATCAGAAGAACAAGTTACTTACCTTCGGTAACGCTTTTTCTGGTAGATACAATATCTGCCTGTGGATTCCTCACTGACCCACCCGCCTCCCCTTTGTCCACTCTTCTATACCAGTATATCTGTATTGTATTTATTTTGCTTCACACTGTGTGTGTTATTTTGACTATCGTGTACTGTGTATTCTATGTACATTACTACTGTCATTGGTCCGTCCGTGTGCCTCGAAGGCACGGAAAAAAGGGCGGAACTGATGTCATCACGCCGGCGTGGGCCTATTGTAGGCATCGGTGACGTCAGCTGAGTCGCGTGCGATGCCGTGTCTCTATGACGTCCAAGTCCACGTCGGCGCGAGGCTACGAAAAGAATTTCCGAATGTTGCTGACGCAAGGGCATATTCACAAGGTGAGGAATCCACAGGCAGATATTGTATCTACCAGAAAAAGCATTACCGAAGGTAAGTAACTTGTTCAGTGAGACATATCGAATAATGAACATTCTTTCGACGGTTGCTTATATTCTTTGTTTATTTGATCTCTTGGTGAGTCTCTTTATACAACCTACAGCCAACACATGTTTCGTGCACACTGCGCTTCTTCAAGGTTTTTATAAGAAGGCTTCCTTCTCAAGCACTATATCTAAGCAAAATATGTCTTCGGGACTTGAAATGTAATAATCTTTCCAATGGTTCTCTTTAATCAATAATATTTTTTAAATGTAGTGTTAATTTGCATGGCAGAATGCCAACGTGCACCTGTTTATTTTTTTGACCTTATCCATGCATTCCCCATGATACAGGATATGCATCTCCTTTTCCCAAACGGCCTTCCTCCTGCTCGATTTAGGTGTACTGATCCATTGGAAAGATTATTACATTTCAAGTCCAGAAGACATATTTTACTTGGATATAGTGCTTGAGAAGTAAGCCTTTTTAAATAGGCACTGGAGAAGCGCAGTGTGTGCGAAACACATGTTTGCTGTAGGCTGTATAAAGAGACTCACCAAATAATCAAATAAAGAAAGAATATAAGCAACCATCGAAAGAATGTTCATTATTCGATATTGTAACTGTCTGGGTAATGTTGTTAATATATTATTATTACCACACTGGTGGTGACCAGTAAACTGATATTTTAGCACCAGGAAATACTCCTTCCACCCAGAAATTGTTTAAGATATATTATCTTGATAATATAATATATTATATTATGTTAAACGAAGATTTATTATTGCCCTACTAAATAAAGGAATTAAACATCCATCCACACGGTAGGAAAACTACAAAGAAATCTCTCTAATCAATTTTTGTTTATAGCGAAGCATTCACAATGAAGCCGTTTGTCCGAGAGCTCTGTAGGAAATTAAGAAACTTTATTCATAACAAAACAATAGGCGGCACATTTTCCTAAAACATACTACATGCGATAAACCTTAGCTGTGGTGGAATATTAGAACAGATCACAAAAGGGACTCTCACCTACACAATGTGGGTATAAAGTTCACTCCATTGCATGTCAAGGATTCTTGAGTCATTCCCACTACAATCAAAAGAGAAGAAAATAGAAATCGAATCGGATGAAGTCACATATCTCTCACCAAAGTAAACACAAAATAAATTCCCCAAAAACATATTGCTCCTTTTAGGTGCAATTAAAACAAAGACCTGATTTGCTCAATATCAGGCAGATATGGGCAATTTTTATTTTCGTGTGATGCATCACATATGTAGGTACAAGGTGTTAATTGGGACCGTTTCTAAAATCCCTATGGTGGTGACGCAGTCCAATGCTGTCTCCAGCAAGTTGGGAGATGCACCACTAAATTGGGACTGTAATTGTGTAAAGGGAAAAATTTGGCTCCGTATATTTGCACATGTTCTTCTGTGTGTGTTTCCCGTTAAACTCTTCCCCTTGCTGCCCCCTCCCCACGTACACACACACCTTCACCTTTGGATTTAAGCTCTTTCTAAGAATGTTCCAACTAACAAGAACGCCCCGAAGGCAGCTGATCTGATAAAGAATGTTATGTTATTTCAATTTGTAGTGTGTGTCTAATCACCCGTGAGGGTATGAAGACACAAAGCTGGAGTGTAGGCCTTATGGAACTCCTAGTCAAACAGCCATGTCTTTAGCTTCTTCCGAAAGTCGAGAAGGGATGGGGATGTCCTTGTGATTGCAGTAGGCCATTCCAGTAATGAGCAGCAATGTAGGCGAAAGACCGTCCACCGGAACAGCTTTTGTGGACGCGGAGAAATACAAGGGGGGGCCAATAGGCCCCCACGCAAGCATGGCGGGGCCCGGTCCCTCCCACAACCCGTCCCCTTCGGGGCCGCGTTCTCCGCCCCCTCGCCCCGGAAGTACTGGTGTGCTTCCGGGGCGAGGGGGCGGGGTCGCGGTAGCGAAGGGGTTAAGAGCCTGGGGAGCGCGGGAAGCGGCCTCTTTGTGCCCGCGCTCCCCAGGCTCGCTCCTCGCCCCACCGTGGGGCCGTTTAATTTTCTTTATTTTAATTTCAGGTTCGAGGAGCAAGAACGCTACGGTGTGGACTCAAGGAAGTACGAGGCGTCGTCGTGTTCCCCACGCTCCCAGAGACCGGGCGATTTCGTGGACCAAGGAGGCATCCCGAATTTTCAGGAAGAGCAGCGCGTAGGGACTTTCCGAGGTGTGGGCTGGGAGAGAGAGCGTCGCTGAATCGAGGCTACGGAGCCTGGTCGAGCGCGGTGAGGTCAGGCCGACCGAGCACAGAGTGAAGCGGTCACACAAGAAACAAGGTATTTTGCGGGGTGTGCGAGGGCTGTGGCGGACATTTCGAGGAGCCGGCTTACAGGGTACCGGAGAGTTCGCGCTGCACGCTGCGCGTTGAGCGGGGGGGGGGATTTAAATAGCATTTGACGCGAGCACTTCAGTGCGTGTGATTTGGCTGAGCAATCAACAAAGCGAAGCAGGGGCAGCTAGGGCAGAACCCGGATGGGAGACCTAAACTCACGTATTAATGGTAACGGGGTCAGCCAAATGCTAAGGTGGGCTATATTTATGTGAATTAGTACGCAAAGGGGCCCTGCTTGTTTTTATGTGGGGGTTTATTATTATTGCTGCATATTGCTGTTTTCTAATTAACTGAAGTTACAGGCAAAAAGGGGCCCTGCTGCTTTATGTGGTGACTGTCTGGGTGTGATATTAGAACTAAATTGGCACGCAAGAGGTGCCCTACCTGTTTAGGTTAGGAATTTATTTTGGCAGACCAAGTAGACCGTTTATTAGAAGCAATTGATATCAGTTGCCCATGTACTAGAGCCGACTGTTTTTTACTGCTTGTGCCTCTTTTACTGCGTGTTGTGTTAACTGAATTGGCACTGAATGAGTACAGAAAGGGGGCACTTCCTGGGTATTTGGTATTTTACTGTGTCGCATTTCTAAGTGTTTACAGATACAGCAGCTAGAGATAAAAGTTTTATAAAAGGTTTACCTTGACTTGTACCGCCGAGAAGGGTGATCTGATTGCCGGTAATTGCTTGCTTGAAAAAGAAATAACGTACTTTCTAATTTCAGGGGGACAAGCCTGGGACCTAGGTCTGTGTGATCCAGCTCGGGCACCTTCAACTGGGTCAGGTAGGGAGCACGGTGTGCTCATAATTATGTCTCAAAGAAAGGGGCGCGGCAATCCAAATGTGGGTGTAATATTACAAAAAATGATGCGCAGAATGTCTGCAATGGATAAGAGACTGGGGAAAGTTGATAAAATGGATAAGGCTTTAGCGGTTCTGGGGGCCAAGGTAGATGCCCAGGCCGGTCCATCTGGTAGACCCAAGCGGACGATAGTACCGCCCAAGCCAAGGGGCGTTTTTGTGACACCACCCAGGCGCGCAAGAAATAAGAGGGTGGGGGGGCAGCCACAGAATATTGCTCCCATCCTACCTCCTGCTGCACCAATTCTGCCACCACAGGTACCCCCTGCTGCCCCACTCCCGCCACCTCAGGTCCCGGTGCCCGCTCCAGCCCCGGTGCCCCAGTTGCCAGTGGCAGTACCAAATGTGCCGGTGATACCAGCGGCGGCACCAGTGCCACCCGTCGCGCCACCACAGGCTCCGGTGCCCCTAGGTGCGGGCCCTACTCCCACTCCCGCGCCAGGGCCCGTGCCAATAGACCTGGCAGCTCAGGTGGCAGCTATTCTCCCTTGGTTAGGGGGGGGTGCGTTGCCGGCCAATACCGCTCTGACAATGGAGCAACAAACATTGGTGAATCAGATATTGTTGGCTAGTGGTAGGGGCGCAACGCCGCCTGCACCGGTTTCTCCCCAAACAGGTCCAGCGAATGATGGAGGCGGTGCCAAGACCGCGGACGCAATGTTACCCAACGACAATGGGAATGGTAAGGAGATTGCCCTGCCTTTGCTGGGCGAAGGAACATTGCCCTCTAGGGGTGAGTGCTTAGCGCAGCATGTGTCACAGTGTGTAAAGGAAATGATATGGGCCGACAAGTATGTGAACATGTTTTCTTTGCTGATAGATAACAGGGAGTGGGAATATGCAAAATCACAGAAGGAAATGTTCTTGCCCAGTGAATGGAGAGCGAAGTTGTACAAGTTTAGGGTGGAAGAAAACCTCATCAACTGGCTGAGGGCTTTTGCAGTGTTCGGCGCAGTAATGGGCGAACGTTTTAAGGGGATGCAACCAGCCATGAACTGCTACCAAAGTAGGATAACAATGTTCCATGAGAATCATGCAGGGGATGTATGGAAGGAATATGATGTCGCTTTCAGAAAGTCCAAAGAATTTGATAAAACTTTATCATGGGACAAGGTAGACTCTATCTCATGGCACAATCAATTCGAGAAGGGTCAGGGGGCAAGCACAAGCACAAATGCGGGTAGAGGGTATTTCCCCAGGCCGCAGCAGGCGTTTCAACAGCCCTTTCGATCTGCACCGGGAGGGGAGACGGCCCAAAAGCAGAAAGCGAATGGAGGGGCGAAGGGGGTATGCTGGGACTTCAATAGGCGGACATGCAACAGGGCACCAGGTACCTGTAAGTTCAGGCACGCATGTAGCGTATGTGGCCACACTTCCCACCCCGAAACAACATGCCGAAATAAAAATAGTGGTGCAGGAAGCAGGGGTAGGAGGAAACCTGAATAGTATGATCCACCCGCTAATAGCACATTCACCCATCCAGCTGTCAGCATTGATCCCCTGGTTGAACAGGTACCCGAATCACACGTCTGCTAGATTATTACAAGAAGGTTTCACACATGGTTTTCGAATTCCTGCTGGGGGGTATGTCGGGAGACCACAGTGTAGGAATCAGCTATCAGTCTTTGCCAATCCAACAGTGGTGTCAACAAAAATAGCTAAAGAAGTTCGTTTGGGGAGGGTAGCAGGACCATTTCACGTCATTCCCACGCAGAATTTTGTGTGCTCTCCTCTGGGGGTGGTGCCTAAGAAAGAACTAGGGGAATTTAGGCTCATCCACAACTTATCCGCACCAAGGGGGGCATCATTAAACGATGCTATTGATGATACAATTTGCTCAGTGAAGTATGCGTCCTTCGATCAGGCAGCGGGCATGCTGAGGAGTTTGGGCGCAGGTACACTGATGGCTAAGTCAGACATTGAGTCAGCCTTTAGACTACTCCCGGTTCACCCACAGGACCAGCACCTGCTGGGTTTCTCCTTTAAGGGAAAGTACTACATGGATAAGTGTATGCCCATGGGTTGCTCAATTTCATGTGCTTATTTTGAACAGTTTAGCTCCTTTTTGGAATGGGCATTAAGACAACATACGGGTCACCAGTGGGTGATGCACTACCTGGATGACTTTCTTTTTCTGGGCCCGGCGGGTTCACGGGAGTGTGCGTCGGCATTGCAGGAATTTTGCGTGTTCATGCGCTCTTTCGGTGTCCCGTTGGCACAGGGGAAGACAGTTGGACCAGTGACATGCCTGGAATTTTTAGGCATTGAACTGGATTCTGTTGAGGGGTGTTTTAGATTACCAGCAGAAAAGATCCAAAAATTCAAACAGACTCTAGAACTGTGCTTACAAGCGAGGAAGGTGAATTTAGGGCTGTTGCAGCAGACAGTGGGACAGTTGAATTTTGCGTTGAGAGTAATTCCTATGGCTCGCCCATTTTCACGCTCAATTGCACAGGCCATGAGGGGTCTTCGTGAAAAACATCACCGGACACGGCTGTCTGCTGAGGTGCGCCAGGACATGCGGATATGGATGGCATTCCTGGCGGATTTCAATGGAAGAGTGCTGTGGGGTGCACCCACGGTGTCTTCGGAGGACATTGGTTTATGGACAGATGCGGCGGGCAGTGTTGGGTTTGGGGCCATCCTTGGCAAGAAATGGGTGGCGCAGAAGTGGCCCGCCTGGTGGGAGGAGAACGGGCTGACGGTGAACATTGGTTTCCTCGAGCTCTTCCCAATCTGGGTGGCACTGAAAGTCTGGCCAGAGGAGCTGGCCAACAGATCGGTAATATTCTGGTCAGATAATATGTCAGTGGTTGAATGCATCAACCAACAAGCTGCAAGGTGTCCACTCATTTTACGCTTGATAAAAGAGATTGTACTGTGTTGCATGACAAGGAATGTACTTTTCAGAGCAAAACATGTCCCAGGGGTGTTAAACAATGCAGCTGATGCCCTTTCTCGCTTTAAGATGCAGGTGTTCAGGGATCACTTGCCGGAGGCAGAGACAGCGCCAGCCCAATTCCCAGCGATTCTTTGGCAAATTGGTGCCCCCAACTACATGACCTCGTGGCAGCCAGCCTAGCACCCAAGACCAGGACGGCATACGAAGGGGCGTTCAGGTCTTACTGTCACTTTCTGGGACAGGGCTGGGAGAGTAGTTGGACTATGGAGGCTAGCTTCAATGAGTATTTAGGCAGCCTACACAAGGAAGGGCGCACGGTGGCAACAGCCAACAGGCACAAGGCCGCTATCTCCTTTTTCGCACGGGCACGGGGGGGCAGGGACCCTACACACAGCTTCCAGGCCCACAGGGCACTAAAGGGATGGCGGCGCATGCAGCCCCCCTCCATAGATTCCAGGAAACCCATAGGTTTTGAACGTCTGTCAGCTGTTCTCCTCGCGCTGCTGGACACATGTAGCTCTACATCTGAGGTGGGCCTATTTAAAGCGGCTTTCTCTTTAGCCTTCTATGGGGCATTCAGGGTAGGTGAACTCGTTGCGGCCAACAAAGGTGATAAGATAGGCGGCCTTCAGCTGCAGGATATCAGCATAAGGGGCGACACTATGTGGATCAGCATCAGGAAATCTAAAACTGATCAGGACGCTAGGGGCCAAAGTTTGGCGTTACATCGGGCAAGGAACAATCCCTGCTGCCCGGTGACACATGTGGAGGAACTAATAAGACAGCGGGCACAGGAGTGTGTGGGGTCACTGCTGATGCATGGGGATGGGACTCCTCTTACCAGGTTTCAGTTCCAGAGGGTACTAGCCATGAGCATGGCAAAAGCTGGTTATAACCACAAAGAGTTTGGGACACACTCCTTCCGGATAGGGGCAGCCACAGAAGCAACAGCTAGGGGTTTGACCACAAAGAGTGTGCAAAGAATTGGGAGATGGTCCTCAAGCGCTTATAAACGCTACGTGCGGTTGCACATGTTGTGAGAGCTGCCGCCATGTGGAGTATTGCTAATACCTGCTGTTTTTCTGGTTATTTACAGTTTCACGGGCCTGTGACGCAGGACGGAAACTACCCATGGAGCATCAAGGCAACTTTACTACAGCATGGAGTGACCAGGAGGACAGACAGAAGACCGTAGTCATTTGGGTAGTGGGGCATTCATATGTCAAACGTGCTAACAAAATTTTTCTTGCAGGTTCAGGCAAACAAAGGGTGGAAAGTAGGGGGTGCAGGGTCTCCTGCCATGGCAGGGGGGGGCTCCGCCTCAATCAGTTCAGGGACTATATGTCGGACTTACTAGCGCGACATACTACACCACCCTCGGCGGTAATACTTCACTTAGGGGGGAATGATCTGGCAGGTCTGGGCAGAAGGGTCCTCCTGGAAGAAATTATATCTGCAGCGGGTTGGCTAGCAAAGCGGTTACCAGGTAGTGTTGTGGTGTGGTCACAACTGATACCAAGGATGCAATGGAGGGGGGGAAACTCAGTCAGCGCGTTGAACAGCTCGTTAAAGAGGGTCAACAACAAGCTGGACAGGTTATTTAGGACTCCGGTCTTACAGACCATCCCTCACGGTTGCATTTGGGGGGAGCACTTCTACTTGCGGGATGGGGTGCACTTAACAGAGGAAGGGAATGCCCTTTTTATAAGAAACATCCTGGCATGGGTGGAGGTTTTTGCAGGAAGGGTATGACCTCTCTAGAAGGGGGGAGTTCTGGGGGGGGGGCCAGATAGTCGGTTAACTATCTGGCCTGTGGCGGTAAGGTCATTAATCGGTGAGCAGCAGTTTAAGGTCCTTACGGGGGGGGCGGACCCATTCACGAAAGGGGCCGCCCGCGGGAGGGGCCATTTGGTCTCTCTCAGAACTTCAGGGGCAGGAGATGGTCTCCATTAATTTAAAGGGTGCGGGGGAGGGAGTCTACGCTTTCCTCAGGCTGGTAGCCACCCCTCACAACACTATGACGTCACTAAGGTGCGCGAGTGTCTGGGCCCTCCTGTTATGGTTAAATGGAGTTCGGGGAGCGCACGTGGGTGTAACGTGCCCTGGGTTGCGCATGCGCATCTTCAACGCGAGAGCGCAGCTGTAAAAGGATCTGACACCGGTTGGCGACCTTGCCGTAGGCCTTTATTAAAGTTATTAAAAAGTGATTAAAAAGTATTGGAAATATTAGAATGCAGTTTAATTTTCAGGATGATTAGATTACGTTAGGAGACACGCTGTATTAGCTATTTGTTAAGGTTAGCCCATCATACCATGTCGAAACGGATGTCAATCTAATATTCTGAAAAGTGTGCATTTTAATAATTATCAGAAATGTTTATTTTATTAAAATTTTTGATTTGTTTTTATATTTTAATAAATACGGCCAGGGGGGGGGCCCCGTACCCCCCCTTGACTTCCAAAGACCCCCATGTGTTGACTGGTTGAATTGGGTAATTCGGTCAGTGTTCAAGGGGGGAGGTGGCCGGCAGTCCAAGACCATGATACAAGGGGGGGCCAATAGGCCCCCACGCAAGCATGGCGGGGCCCGGTCCCTCCCACAACCCGTCCCCTTCGGGGCCGCGTTCCCCGCCCCCTCGCCCCGGAAGTACTGGTGTGCTTCCGGGGCGAGGGGGCGGGGTCGCGGCAGCGAAGGGGTTAAGAGCCTGGGGAGCGCGGGAAGCGGCCTCTTTGTGCCCGCGCTCCCCAGGCTCGCTCCTCGCCCCACCGTGGGGCCGTTTAATTTTCCCCACCCTCCATCCCTTATTAGCAGACCTTGGGGCTTGGCAAATGGTGAGTATCAGGTTTTGTCAATGTGCCGGAACATAGATGTAAGGGGGACTTGATCCAGTAGGCCTGGAATTTCCTGTTTTCTGGAAGGAAGTACAGAATTTAAACGTTGGTGCAGTGCCGTGATTTTAACCAATTTCTTTCCTTAGGCCCCTTTTTTCCCGCTTACAGGAGTAATTATATATGTAGATGTTATGCTTTGCTGTGTGTTAACAATTTTATCCTTAGGCCTTTTCTCCTTTTAGAATAGCATTGTCGTATTTATTATGTGTGTCTGGCGGTAAGGTCATTAATCGGTGAGCAGCAGTTTAAGGTCCTTACGGGGGGGGCGGACCCATTCACGAAAGGGGCCGCCCGCGGGAGGGGCCATTTGGTCTCTCTCAGAACTTCAGGGGCAGGAGATGGTCTCCATTAATTTAAAGGGTGCGGGGGAGGGAGTCTACGCTTTCCTCAGGCTGGTAGCCACCCCTCACAACACTATGACGTCACTAAGGTGCGCGAGTGTCTGGGCCCTCCTGTTATGGTTAAATGGAGTTCGGGGAGCGCACGTGGGTGTAACGTGCCCTGGGTTGCGCATGCGCATCTTCAACGCGAGAGCGCAGCTGTAAAAGGATCTGACACCGGTTGGCGACCTTGCCGTAGGCCTTTATTAAAGTTATTAAAAAGTGATTAAAAAGTATTGGAAATATTAGAATGCAGTTTAATTTTCAGGATGATTAGATTACGTTAGGAGACACGCTGTATTAGCTATTTGTTAAGGTTAGCCCATCATACCATGTCGAAACGGATGTCAATCTAATATTCTGAAAAGTGTGCATTTTAATAATTATCAGAAATGTTTATTTTATTAAAATTTTTGATTTGTTTTTATATTTTAATAAATACGGCCAGGGGGGGGGCCCCGTACCCCCCCTTGACTTCCAAAGACCCCCATGTGTTGACTGGTTGAATTGGGTAATTCGGTCAGTGTTCAAGGGGGGAGGTGGCCGGCAGTCCAAGACCATGCTCGTGTGAGGGAGAGAAGTGCGGAGCGTACTGGTCTGGAAGGCTGGTAGAAGTGAAGAGGATTGTTTAGGTATACAGGTCCTGCATTGTTTATGGTTTGTACGGGTGGATGAGAAGCTTAAAGTAACTTCATTTCTGGATGGGTAGCCAGTGGAGCTCTCTGAGAATCAGACTGTGGACATTTGTCCTAGGTTGGCTCTCCATTGCCCAACCTTCCCTTCATTTATTTCTGGCTATAACGTTAACAATTTGCAAACATGCATCACAATGTAGAAGGTAAAGGAGAAAAAATACCTCATTAGCAAGAAGTACAAATGAATTCTTCTGCCTCTCCAGTGGGCACGTAGTGTACGTATTGCCTGGACTGGAACCATAACTATGTGTCCTCCCCCGGGTGTGCGGGGGTGGTCTGTGACATAACGTGTATCCGAAAAGCTCATGTTCAACCCGGGGGTTATCTTGGAGCTGAATAACATGTTTATTTGTTAACTTGATAATATTCATTTTAACAATCTCGGGAAGCTGAAAAGCAGAGTGGGCCCACCAGAAATGTGACCCTGTGACCCTGAGGTCGGTCATACATATCCCTGGAATCTGGAATGGATGCATTAGTCCACTCGGACACCAGGCCTGGCTTTTGGCTGGATCTGTGTCAGGCTTACAGGATTTCAGCATACAATACATGTATTTACAATCTAAGATTCTAAATGGAAAGTATGTGCATGTTCTGAGTGGTTACCCTCCAATCAGGCATTTGAAACGTCCCAACGTTGGACTCCACCACAGTAATAATAACAAAACCATTCTTGTAAGGCTACGCTTTTTGACGTGTAAAACAATTTGACACCACTAGGTGGCAGACGAGGCATACAAATGTGCTAAACTAGCAGGTACGCAATTTTGTTACACCTTGCATTCAAGTGAACGATGTGATGATGTGTTGCTGCCAAGTGGATCAAAGCTGAAATACTTCTTTGTTTACTTTTTATTTAATATTGTTGTTTGTATGGGACCAACAAACTGTCGATCAGCCGCTTTGGAGATCCATACTTACAGTTTAGTACTGTAGTGCTGTTTATACGTTGGTGGTGTATGTAACGTGGGTGTCAGGTTACTGTGAAGAGAGTAACCACTAGCAAACGGTAGTAAGTTTTCAGGCAGTTGTACGACTGTTGGGATATTAGGGTGGTGACCCTTTGTGGGTGCTATGTTCGGCAGTGGTGGTGGCAATAACGTACAGTACATTAACCAGCTGAGCAGACCATATCGGGCTTTAAGTGGGCCGGGTCTCAAGGGGTCTGAGCACCGGCAGTTTTTTACAGGGGGCCTCGAAACGGGTCTCTATCGGGCTCTGTTTTGTGCCCTAGCACAGGCGGTCCGTTTTTTCCCCGGACTGTAGTGACATCCATGTGTGCGTGGTGAGCGTTGTAGAGTAAGGAAATTCAAGAGAGTCACTTTCTCTCTGGATATTCCTTCTCTTTTTAAAACTCAGCAGCAGCAATATTGTCTGGTGTCACCAGGGCTTTAAGTTGAAGTTTTTTCAGTATTATATACAAGCCACATAGTTGCTGCTTATTAGGTCTCGCCTGTCGATGCGCATGCGCATCGAGCAAGCGAGACTATGGGGGCTTATCCACTCTTTGTCCAACTTGCAAGGAATCATGGCGATTCCTTGCAGTGCCCGTGACTTTTAAGCTCAATGCGCATGTGCATTGAGCTTAAAAGCGCGTGCACATGCCCCCAGCCGCCTGCCTTGCCTACTCTCCCGCCCCCTCACTTCTTGATTGCACGGCCGCTAGGCCGTGCCTCCCCTACTCCTCCTCCTACTCTCCTCCCCTCGCCGTCTGTTCCCGCACTCCTCCCACACCCCCGCTCCGCCCCCTCCCCTGCCTGCCGCGTCGCATTTCTCGAAACTGGTGAGTCTATGTCTGTGACAGGAGGAGCCACGTCGTCTGTGTGTCTTTGTACCCACAGGTGTCCAGAAGTTTGGCCATGTTGTTTTTATGTCCTCGGAACCAAGGCCTGCTTCGATTCAGAGATGCTCGCGCCTGCCTTGCCTACTCTCCCGCCCCCTCACTTCTTGATTGCACGGCCGCTAGGCCGTGCCTCCCCTACTCCTCCTCCTACTCTCCTCCCCTCGCCGTCTGTTCCCGCACTCCTCCCACACCCCCGCTCCGCCCCCTCCCCTGCCTGCCGCGTCGCATTTCTCGAAACTGGTGAGTCTATGTCTGTGACAGGAGGAGCCACGTCGTCTGTGTGTCTTTGTACCCACAGGTGTCCAGAAGTTTGGCCATGTTGTTTTTATGTCCTCGGAACCAAGGCCTGCTTCGATTCAGAGATGCTCGATCCCAAGTGTTTCTTCGGAGCCAATGCGGGGTTAAAGTTTGTTTGGTAGGGCTGTGACGTACCGTGGCATGGTGGGGAAAGTGTTTGCAAGATTTTCTTGGCACGTGAGTGAGCGCAACACTTCAAAGTCAGTCACATCAGCAGATGTTACGGGCACCCGGAGCTCACAGCCACTCTCTCTGCCCGCCCGCTCTCCACTCCATCAGGCAGCCAGCTTCAGGAGAGCAATCTGCGGGGTGCCGCCATTTTGTATAGGGTAAAGGCTCAGGCGCCAGCATCTAAAAGTTATATTTAAACAGCCCCCTCTCGCAGCAATTGTGTACTTGCAATGTGTAGATCTGGCGCTCGAGGCAGCCCCAGGCACCTTTGCGTGCTTTGGTTCGTTCTCCGCAGTTTCCCACAGCTGCGGCCTTCAGTCTCGCTTTCCGCCTCGGGCTCGATTTTAGCAGCGAGATAATGGTGCTCGGCTGCGGCTGGTTCTTTTTTTTAATGTGAGGGAGGGGCGAAACAAAGGAGAGTCAGGAGAGGAAATCCAACCAAAATGTAGACACTGACACAAGCAGCCTTCAGAAACAGCGGTTAAATTCATTTTTCGTTGGCGCCACGTCGGAAGAAGGTTGCATCAGGCGGCTCCTGCGCCCCGCCAAAGCTGTGCGCCCTGGGCGTGGGCCCAGCTCCCACGCGCTGAAGCCGGCCCCCAGCTTTCAGGCGTTGCCCTATGGACACCCGCCATAAGTTCTTTTTCCGCATTGAAGACCAAAGTGCATCACTATTTACACATAAACAAAGCCTCCGTGCAGTAACACAACCAGTACTTCGCCTGATGCATGAAACGGTTATTTTTCTTCACATCTGCCTCCCGCGGGCTCTTTCATGCAAATCACTGTTGAAACCGCAAACATCGCCATGTTCGATTCAGTGTCAGCTTTACTTACACAGAGCAAGCACAGCAGTGACTGCCGCGGCGGAAGCTTACATTGCATACACAAAGTAGGTCCATCACGGGATTCAATGATGTAAGCTTCCCCTACATAGATACGTATAGTAAGGACAGTCGTAGGACCTGCGTCCTTTACATTCAGAGGGGCAGATTTACAAGCCCCTTGCGCCGCTTTTGCGTCACTTTTAACATGTGAAAAGTGGCGCAAGAGGCTTGTTAAATCTGCCCCTCTGAATGTAAAGGACGCAGGCCCTACGGCGTGCGCGCGCTTTTGTACTCACAGGACACGTCCTTGCTGAATACTTCAGAACACTAACCATCTCGTGAACACACATTTGCACCTTGTCCCCTCACCTCAGTTACTTATTCAGTTCCTAAGTTGGACGTGAGAGTCCCTGGGAGGGGGCTGTTGGAAAAGGAAGGAGGCTGTCGATCTGGAATAAAAGATGTATTCAAGGCAGCTCAGGAGGTTAGCTACCCCTGCGCCCCTCCAACTGCATGCGCCCTGGGCTGGGGCCATGCTCCCCTAAAAGCCTGCCCTGTATATAGGTCTAGGTAACACAATGTATGCAAGCTTCTCTCACACTCTTAAATTAGAATAGAGAGGGGGCGCAGTGCAAGCTTCTTTCACATACAGAGTTTATTGGCTGGGTAACACCAATGTAAGTGTTCTGTACATACAAAACAGAGTATGACTGCAGTGCAAGCTTCTCCCACACACTAAAAGTAGAATAGAGGGGGACGCTGTGCTAGCTACTTTCACATCTAGAATATATTGGCCTGGGTAACACCACTGCAAGTGTTTTATAAGTGCAAAACAGTGTACAATATTACTGCATGCTTATCTTTCACACTAAAGGTAAGAATAGAGGGGGCCACAGTGCAAGCTTCTTTCATATTTAGAATATATTGATCTTGGTAACACCAGTGTACGTGTTTTTTACATACAAAATAGAGTATGACAGCAGTGCAAGCTTCTCTCACACAATAAATGTAGAATGGAGGTGGACACAGTGCAAGCTTCTTTTACGTTCAGAATATATTGATCAGGGTAACACCAGTGTAAGTGTTCTTTACATACAAAATAGAGTACAACAGCAGTGCAAGCATCTCTCACAATCTAAAGGTAGAATAGAGGGGGCAGCAGTTCAAGCTTCTTTCACTATCAGAATATATTGGTCTTGGTAACACCAATGTAAGTGTTCTTTACATACAAACAAGAGTACGACTGCAGTGCAAGCTTCTCTCACACACTAATTGAAGTAGTGTGGCTCACTGGTTAGAGGCGGCAGACCCGAGAGCAGAGGACGGCCCGGGACCAGGGTTCGATTCCCGGCGCGGCAGGTTTCTGGACCAGGGTCAGCGGACTCGATAATTCTCTCGCCTCGGTTCCCACTCTGATCAGCGATCACACTCGGCAACTCTGGGCATTAGCTTGCCTCATCTTCACTAACGGCCCCACCAGACCGCCGGGGATGCCTGGTCTCACCCTGGAGATACCCATTAAGGGACCATCTCTCAGGGAAGCCAGGAAGGGTTTCGCAGCGGTCGAAGCGCCTTGGGACCCTACGGGTAAGTAGTGCGCTATATAAATGCCTATACATATACATTTACATTTACTAATGGTAGAATGGAGGGGGACTCAGTCAGTGCAAGCTTCTTTTATATTCAGAATATATTGGTCAAAGTAACACCAATGTAAGTGTTCGATACGTGCAAAACAGAGTATAATAGTATTGCAAGCCTCTCTCTCACACTAAAGGTAGAATAGAGAGCGCTGCAGTGCAAGCTTCTTTCACACTCAGAATATATTGGTCAGGGTAACACCAGTGTAAGTGGTCCTTACATACAAAACCGAGTACAACAGCGGTGAAAGTGTCTCTCTCTCTCTCATACTAAAGGTAGAATAGAAGGGGCTGCAGTGCAAGCTTCTTTCACATCCATAATATATTGGTCTGGGTAACACCAGTGTAATTATCATTGTCATAAAAACAGGGTACAAAAGTAGTGCAAGCTTCTTTCTCACACTAAAGGTAGAATGGAGGGGGCTGCAGTGCAATCTTTTTTCATATTCAGAATATATTGATCTGGGTAACACCAGTGTAAGTGTTCTTTACATACAAAATAGAGTGCAACTGCAGTGAAAGCTTCTCTCACACACCAAAGGTAGAATAGAGATGGAAGCAGTGCAAGATTCTTTTACATTCTGAATATATTGATCTGGGTAACACCAGTGTAGGTGTTCTTTGCATAAAAACATTGTACAACAGCAGTGCAAGCTTTTCTCACACACTTAAGGAAGAATACAGGGGGCGCATTCCAAGCTTCTTTCACACTCAGAATATATTGGTCTTAGTAACACCAGTGTAGGTGTTCTTTACATACAAAACAGAGTACAACAGCAGTACAAGCTTCTCTCACACACTAAAGATAGAGCGGGCCACAGTCCAAGCTTCTTTCACATTCGGAATATGTTTGCTTTGGTAATAGCAGTGTAAGTGTTCTTTACATGCAAAGCAGAGTTAGAAAGTAGTAGTGCAAGTTTCTCTCTCACACTGATGGTAAAATAGAGGGGGGCAAAGGGCAAGCTTCTTTAACATTCAGAATGTATTTGTCTGGGTATTAACAGTGTTAGTGTTCCTTACATGCAAACTAGAGTATGATAGTAGTGCAAGCTTATCTCTCACGCTAAAGGTAGAATAGAAGTGGCAGCAGTGCAAGCTTCTTTCACACTCAGAATATATTGGTCTGGGTAACACCAGTGTAAGGGTTCCTTACATACAAAACCAAGTACAACAGCAGTGCAAGCGTGTCTCTCTCCCTCTTTCTCTCTCTCTCTCTCTCTCTCTCTCTCTCTCTCTCTCTCTCTCTCTCTCTCTCTCTCTCTCTCTCTCACACACACTTAAGGTAGAATAGAAGGGGCTGCTGTGCAAGCTTCTTTCACATCCATAATATATTGGTCAGGGTAACACCAGTGTAAGTGTTCTTTACATACAAAATAGAGTACAACTGCAGTGAAAGCTTCTCTCACACACCAAAGGTAGAATAGAGGGGGAAGCAGTGCAAGCTTCTTTTACATTCTGAATATATTGATCTGGGTAACACCAGTGTAAGTGTTCTTTACATACAAAAAAGAGTGCAACTGCAGTGAAAGCTTCTCTCACGCACCAAAGGTAGAATAGAGGTGGAAGCAGTGCAAGCTCCTTTTACATTCTGAATATATTGATCTGGGTAACACCAGTGTAGGTGTTCTTTACATAAAAACATTGTACAACAGCAGTGCAAGCTTTTCTCACACACTTAAGGTAGATTACAGGGGGCACACTCCAAGCTTCTTTCACACTCAGAATATATTGGTCTTGGTAAAATCAGTGTAGGTGTTCTTTACATAAAAAACAGAGTACATCAGCAGTGCAAGCTTCTCTCATACACTAAAGATAGAGCGGCCCCAGTACAAGCTTCTTTCACATTCAGAATATATTGGTCTTGGTAATAGCAGTGTAAGTGTTCTTTACATGCAAAGCAGAGTTAGAAAGTAGTAGTGCAAGCTTCTCTCTCACACTGAAGGTAAAATAGAGGGAGCCAAGGCGCAAGCTTCTTTCACATTCAGAATTTATTTGTCTGGGTAAACAGTGTTAGTGTTCCTTACATGCAAAATAGAGTATGATAGTAGTGCAAGCTTATCTCTCGCGCTAAAGGTAGAATAGAAGGGGCAGCAGTGCAAGCTTCTTTCACACTCAGAATATATTGGTCTGGGTAACACCAGTGTAAGTGTTCCTTACATCCAAAACAGAGTACAACAGCAGTGCAAGCGTCTCTCTCTCTCTCTCACACACTAAAGGTAGAATAGAAGGGGCCGCAGTGCAAGCGTCTTTCACATCCAGAATATATTGATCTGGGTAATACCAGTGTAAGTGTTCTTTTCATAAAAACAGAGTGCAACAGCAGTGCAAGCTTCTCTCACACACTAAAGATAGAACAGAGGGGCTCGTAGTGCAAGCTTCTTTGATATTCAGAATATATTGGTCTGGGTAACACGAGTGTCAGTTTTCTCTACATATAAAACAGAGCACGCTAGTAGTGCAAGCTTTTCTCTCACACTAAAGGTAGAATAGCCTCAGTGCAAACTTCTTTCATATTAAACATATATTGGTACTGGTAACCCCAGTGTAAGTGTTCCTTGCATACAAAACAGAGTATGACTGCAGTGCAGGCTTCTCTCACACACTAAAGGTAGAATGGACAGATCTGCAGTGAAATCTTCTTTTCCATTCAGAATATATTGGCTGGATAACACCAGTGTAGGTGTTCTTTACATAAAAACAGAGTGCAATAGCAGTGCAAGCTTTTCTCGCACACTAAAGGTAGACTAGAGGGGGCCTCAGTGCAACCTTCTTTCACATTCAGATTATATTGGTCTGGTTAACACCAGTGTGTGTTCTTCACATAGAAACCCGAGTACAGCAGCAGGACAAGCTTCTTTTTAATACAAAGGTTAGAGTAGAGGTGGCAGCAGTGCATGCTTCTCTTCCACACACAACTAAAATTATAGGCAGCAATATAACAAGGTCTCTTCATTTGCACAGTGCAAGCTCACTTTGCTTATTTAGAATAGAAAGGTACAACACAATCAACAGTAGTTATTTTTTCCTACAACAAATCAACAGTGTTCTTTTCCCCCTGTTTATTTCTTCAAGCTCATTCCCTCTGCAGTTAATTTGTTGCATGATCCATATTCTTCTTTGCCATGCATATCTACTGTTAGCAATCTGACCTTCATGAAATTCTTAATTTGACGTTGAGACCTAATGAGCCATAATCATATTTGCGTCAACATCTCTCATGGGCGGTAATGGCATCTTCTTTTGTTGTAACAGTTGTATTTCCCCCGCTGATAACAATTCAGAGTCAGCGGTGTAGTGTCTTGTGATGACAAATGCCAGACCTAGCACAACACAGGAGACATATAGAGTCAACCAACAGCAGGCATGCTCTGTAGGGAGGACCCACCTGACCATCACAAACCTGGACCCAGGCGCTTATGTCTGGGAAGCTTTGATCGTTAAATCTTCTTGTGGTCATCAGGGATAACTCATCCAAAGATCTGCCTGCCGTTCATCAGGCCAAGTTGGAGGTTCATAGTAAAGCTTGTGTACATATGACTGTAATACTCGCCCCTCAATGTGCATACTTAGGGCCCGATTAAGAGTTTAGCGGACGGCGACAGGTCCGCCCTGTCACGGTCAGTAACAGTCAATAACAGGTGATAACGACAACTGGTGATAGTAAGGTAACACATTAAATGGCTACTCGATAAATAGCCTCAGCATTTACTGTTCTTAACATTTAAAATAAACTAAATGATTTTTGACCTATTCGATGTCCAAAATAAAAGGTGTCAACAACAGCAAGAAATATAGGGTAGGGGTTCGTACAGACTGATTTAATGACGTTGCAGGCATTTTAAAGTGGAGCTACTGTAATTTGTACATTGTCAGCCAATTGTTATTGATAATATAATACCACATAAAAATATGTACTCAGGTATGTTGCTGGTTTGTTAGGGGAAACATACTTAACAAATCCCTCTTAAAAATGTGCAAGGATATCATGGTAAACCATCTGTACATCCCTAATATCTGTATTACCAATCCTAATGCTATAAATAAGATTGTCTTTGGAAGAAAGAAAGACAAATTGGGTCTGGTGGAATTGGAAATTTTGTCCCGCAGTTTGCACACAGATTCACCACAGATTTGTATTTGTATTTGTATTTTTGATTTGTAGAGCGCCTTATCACCCAGGGGTCTCTAAGCGCTTAGCGGGGTGTAAATACAAGTGGACACTGTTTGTAAGGGAAGAGGCTAGATGGTACCCCATGCCTCCTGAAATAGCACGTTTTTTAGCTTTTTCCTAAAAGGCAGCAAACTTGTTTCTTTGCGCAGGTTCTCAGGCAGTTTATTCCAAGCACTGGGGATTGTGTGGGAGAACGTGCGACCTCCTATAGAGGATAGTTTGAACCGTGGGCAGATCAATAATGCGGCTTCTGATGATCGAAGGTTCCTACTAGGGGCATACGGGACAAGACGTTCCTTGATGTATTTAGGAGCTTGCCCGTATATGGCTTTATGCGTGATGCATAGGCCTTTGAACTTGGCCCGCTGATTTATTGGCAGCCAATAAAGTTTGAGCACACTATGTGCTTGGTTTAGACAGAGCATAGAAACAGGGCCCTTGACCACACGATATGGCAGAGAAAGTGTAGTTCAGCACGAACCAATGAGTTAATTTATATTTCTACTGGGGTTCATTTATCAAGTTGTTCTCTTTTTGCCTGTTTTAGAAAGATCTTTGCATGTTGCTCAGCTGTCAACAGGATCCATTCCCCTCAAAAACATTTTCTGACTTGTTTCTTGGTTTTTTTCTGATGTCAGGCGCCTGTACTTTTAGCACCTGTTGCACAGACGTTCATCTGAGCAATCAGATCCGGTCGGAACAACCACATCCGGTGCTAGTTCTTTCCCGGCACACTTCCCGAAGGCAGATGTTTATTGACTGTAATGTTTAATACTGATGAGATTGAAATGCATTTCCCTTTTTCCTTTTCTGTTTTCACGTCTTCTTTTCTTCTTTTTGATTTTATTAAAATGAGAGCAAGATAATTTCAAAGAGAGGCGATCAATGTGCGCATAAGATAATTACAGTGATTTGTTTGGGAACATTTGGATCATGTTATAAAATATGAAGCGTGGTGGATGGGCCATGACTCACACAGTACAGCATGAATATAATAATATTTTAATATATTTACATTTGAGGGACAGATGAGGATGTTGTGTTATAGCCTAGAATGGAGTCCTACTTGTTTTTAGGTCTCGCGACCTATCAATGCGCGCAAGCGCATTGAGCGGAGCGAGAATTCATGTCCTCAAAACGCTCGTGAAACCAAGGGCTTCTTGCGCTGCGGTTTTCATTAAGTTCACGTGAATCACGTGACCAAACAAGCACGCGCATTCATGGCCGCACAGCACATCAAAGGGCTTCGCCCAGCGTGCGCTCTGCGGATTCTCCTCCCCTAACTAATTAATCATGGCTGGCCGGCCCGCCGTACTTTCAGTTTCCCGGCCGCTCTGCATTATCAGGTACGTGCGTGCGTGCATTTACACTCTCATTATTTCCCTTTCTTTTTCTGCCCACTTCTCCCTCCTCTCTCTCCTCTCCTCTTCTCCTCATCTCCGTCTATCATTCTCCCGGCCGCTCTGCATTATCAGGTACGTGCGTGCGTGCATTTACACTCTCATTATTTCCCTTTCTTTTTCTGCCCACTTCTCCCTCCTCTCTCTCCTCTCCTCTTCTCCTCATCTCCGTCTATCATTTTCCCTCAGTCGCCTCTCTGCTTCGCCTTACTCTTCCCTGCTGGGTCCATGCCAGTGAATGTTGTGTCGCACTCACACTGGTATGTAGAGGAGCTCCTGACACGGACACCTCACCTCGACCATGCAGCCTCTGCAAGGATCCGAGCCAGGCAGCTTCACAGCGTGAACGGAGCGGCCTACATTCCAGAGTCAGGCAGGGCATGTCAGGACAATGTTCCAAGCTGCACGTATGACAGCATCAGCTTCCTCAGCCTTCCGGTGCCCACCCTACAGCATCGGGCCGCGCAGCTGCGGTGACTTCCTTGCTCGCGCTGTTGCCTTGGGACCATCAACAACAATTAAATAACAATGCTAATATTAGTAATGACCTCACTAACTGACGCAGTGATCTCAAGCTGTCCTACGTCATAAGTGTGTGAATTAGCTGGTCCTGTTTTCACTTTGAATGCCCTTTCACGAGCGCCATGATTTAATGTTTTCATTGTTGTCTCTCTCCATGTTCCTCCACCCCGATCTCTGCTCTCACTCCCCCCTCCATTCTCCCACGCCCTCCTTGTTTTTTATACCTTCCTGTGTCTTCTTTATCCCAAATTACGATTATCACTTATTTTCTGCTTTTATCCATTTCTTTGATTTGATATATATTACTTTAATCGTGTATGGTGTTAATTAACAGATGGGCCATGATTAGTAAACTTGTATTTATTCGTTATCGCTGTGTGTGTCTATTCTCTTCGGTTCTTTCATTCATGCCCTCTCCATTTGCACTCTGCTGCATCTCTCCTTTTATCGTGTTTATTTCACCTGTCCTCTGTCACCGTCTTCTCTCTTTGCGATTTACACTGTTCATCTTCTCTACACCTTTTTCTATCTTATCCTATCATTTTATTTTTGCTTTCGTCTATTATTTTCTTTACGTGTTTTACTGCTACTCTCTTTTCTACACGCTACGTTTTCTGCCCGCTACCCCGCCCTTTTCACTTCCCTCTCTGACAAGCACTTTCCCGCCTCCAAGCCTTCCCTCCTCAGCCCGCGCGCTGCCACGGGCTCCAGACTCTGGCAGATCTTATCTTTGGGCCTATGCACCTCAATAGGGAAAGCACAACTTTAAAGGCGGGATTTCAGGGCGGCTGAGACAGAGACGGCTCATCACCTAAATCAACAATTTGTAGTCAACAACCCACCCCGCCCCCGCACTGTTAGCCTTTTGAAGAAAGCTTGGTGACGCCTACAGTCTCACCGTGAGCTCCTCGCTCACATTCCCGCCCCCCCACCAGGCTCTCCCGCACCCATCCGGCTTCCCTCCGGCCATTTGCCACACTCCTTGCCACTGCCGCAAAGGACTCCTCCCCCGTCACTCTCCAAAACAGCTTTGTGCGACGTCTGTATCCATTACTGGGATATGTTGGCGCTCGTAATTGCTTATTGGCCTTTACTAGGACAGGGAATATTTGTATTATATGGGGGGTCTTTTGCTGTTTGCCAGAGAGTCACTACACTCACTGCACCCTACCTCACTCACGGATCGGTCTTCACTCACCAAAAATGCCATGCAGAAGTACAGTGTTACATGGATATGTTGCCTGGGCACGTTCTATTCTGTGCAGTGATACATTGCAATAAGAGGACACAGATGTACGGAAACATACGTGATTGCTCGGCTTGTGATCAGGGAGCAAGCAAGGCAAGGTCTTACCACATAATAACGGGCAGTCCAAGAGCAACTCCTTGTACGTTTTGACAGTTATTGAACATCGTATAGGTAAACTATATTGGAGGGTCCCTGCAGACACTTCCCTTTTGCTTTGACAATCAGAATCAGATATTCTAAATGCTATATTACCTTTAAAGTTACTTTTTTCAATCGGGGCTCTGTTCATTACTAGTGTTTTGATATTACATAGTTTCAACTGTCCTATTTTATTCAAGTGCTCCAGTGGTTTCAAGTCTCCAGTACGCTTTTATAAAACATTTGAGTAAGAAAGCGTAAAAAAAAATAACCACAAATGCGTTCATTTCTATCACGTAGTTCCAATGGTTCTCTCACGTGCGTGGGATGTGTCGTTTGTTCAAGAAATTAGTTCACTGGAAGCACGATCCAACCGTTCCGACTGCTGGCTGCAGTCTGATGCTGCTTTGACGGTGCAGGCGCTAAAATGGACCCACTCTCACACCCCCTCACCCTTACACCCTCACTCACCCCCTCATCCTCACCCCCCCTCACAACCCTCTCACCCTCACTCAGCCTCACACCCTCACCCTCACACACTCTCACCCTCACACCCCCTCACTCACCCTCACACACTCACACACTCACCCTCACCCTCACACCCCCTCACCCTCACACCACTCAGTGCTACAACACATATGTGTGTGTAGGTGCAAATGCAATGTTCTTGGATTTTCGTCACAATAAAATACACTGAACATACTCTTCACAAAATTTATTTACAAACGTTTAAGCTATTGCCATTATAAATTACAATAACTTTTATTTAAGTATTAATTATTTACAAAATTAAAAGCCATTGTTATTTGTAATATCAATACATCTAAGTTACGTAAATACAACACACATTGCATTACAAATGCTATAGGTGTCACATTTGCGAAAGTTAAAACTATTGACATTGTAACTGACAAAGCTATTAATTTTGCTATTTTCAAAAACAACACATAAATTAAAAAAGTGTCATTTACAATACCAATCGCTCAAACTTTCCTAATGCGAAAAGTTAAAAGTATGGGCATTGTAAATCACAAAACAAAAAAATAAAATGTCATTTAGAAAACCAATAGCTCAAACTTTCCTACTGCGAGACCTATTGGCAACGCCAGTGCTTGTTTTTCTTGTGCAACTAGCAACCATTGACAAAGCCAATAGTCGTGAATTGTAGGTATGATGTGACTTGTATCATGTATATATGGCGCAATAACAGGAAAAGCAAAATACAAGTCGGCCGGCACACTGTGCTAAACACAGATTTTTAGCTTACGTGTTTGTAAGCCACGCCCTCAATTACATTGACCACGCCCCTTTGAGAGACCCCCCAGTTTTTTCATCCCACTTAAAGCCCTGATATCATA
This sequence comes from Lissotriton helveticus, assembly GCF_964261635.1. Classification (NCBI taxonomy): domain Eukaryota; kingdom Metazoa; phylum Chordata; class Amphibia; order Caudata; family Salamandridae; genus Lissotriton; species Lissotriton helveticus. The sequence continues at coordinate 864,797,630 of NC_136073.1, forward strand.
TGAAATACCACAAAGGGACCTGTAGACCTGTTCAAAGTTAAAAGCATACTAAAAACTATAAAAATGCATGTCTGTCTCTTACACTTCATCATTCACCACACTGCGTCCCATAACACGATCACTATACCTCAGTGGTCATCACGCATGACATGGAAACACTTCCAACATAGGATCAAAATAAAAACATCCTTCCAACCGCATATGTTACATTGTGGAGCATGCTACTCATGTAGCCAAGCGCTTCAGCACCCGACATAGGGTTAGTAAGTGCTATATACATTTCTGCAATACAATACATTGTACACTGGAGGTGAAGTACACCCCTAACTACTGATCCCAGGGCCTGGGCAGCACCATTTATTAATCATATAACATCCCTTGGCTCAAACCAACAATCCAATCTTGACATGGAGGGGTAAATATGCTCTACATGTTACCGACCAGTATTGCTCAATACTACAAACCTCCCCAATATACAAAAACTTGACAACGTCCCTAAACCTAAAAATATCCCAAGCCCCTAAAACATCATATGCAATTGCACAATGTCTGAAAATCAATTTCGCTGAGAAGGAACATGCTCTGCTTGGAGACTGTACTCATATGACTTCGGAAAGGTGAAAAGCTGAGTGGACCTTACTGGTTTCAAGGCTTAGATCATGGGGTCAAACACAGATTTCTGGAATGAGTGCATTAGGCCGCTGAGGCACCAGACCCAACTGTTATGGTCATCTATCTTTAGCAGTATGGGGTAAATTGGGCCACTCCTCCATAACACATGGAGATTGTCTGTTTCAGAAACTCATTTCAGACCGAACAAACAAATGTAGAGTGCCGAAGAGTGAAATTCAAGATTTTAAGTATGATCCGAAAGTTCGTCGCATGGTGACACCTCTTTTTCTACAAAAAAGTCTGATGCAGCAAGTTTTTTGTTCTAATCTTAAACAAAATCAGGTCTTTCTCATTGTGGTTCCTATCACCCCAGCTGCACAATTCATTCACGTCCTTTTCTTACCTGCCGCCTAAGCTTTGGAACACACTTCTGCAATATCCCCATACCCTCTCTAATGCGAAAACCTTCAGGAAAGCTCTACTACGCACCTGTTCTTCAAAGAGGCCCTTGTTGTGGGGAACATCCTTTACAACACAACCATTACGACGCAACTTTTACAACGCAAGTTATTACAACGCATTGCGCTGGGGGGGGCTCTAGGATAGGGAATAGTTTAATTACTATCCAACACCTTCCCTACTATCCACGGGTCTGGAGTTGGAATAGTAAATTCAACTATTCACTATCCAGCGCCCCCAACGCAAGTCGTTGTAACGACTTGCGTTGTAAAACCTGCGTCGTAGTGGCATGCGTTGTAAAAGCATGCGTTGAAACGTCATACATCCCCTTGTTGTTGTGCTATAGAGATCAGAACTCGCAGATCATTTGTAGCAACAGCGCGCGTTTTGAGCTCCTTCTGCAAAGTTTTGCATTGAAGCACCGAGGAGGTTTGATCTCAAATGTTTAGAAGAACATTTTGACCCACAAAGCTAGAGGGTTGGCCACCAAGGTTCCTTCATTTTTAACATTTTCCAAGGAGTTGAATGAAGAGTATGATGAGGCTGGGACATTTTGGAGGTCGGGTGTTTCCTGCAGTGATATATGCTGTGTTCGTCAGAATTTTCGTTATTTTGAATTCCAACAGTGACAGCTTGGTTTGCAAACAATTGATTCTGATGCATACATTTCTGTAGTATAGATTTCCTACTACACATTTCACAAATATCTGTATGCGCGAGGATTCACAACAAATCAGTGCAAATCTGAATACTCTTAATCCTAAACCCGATTTTTCACAAGTGTGAAAACGTCACTAGTTTGTGATTCAATTTACGTTGCAAATGCACTATACATTTTTCATTTTTTTCTGCAGCAACGATTTTCCTGTGAAGAGTTCTCCACTCACACAAATCCATATATTGTGAAAGTTTTTGAGTATCCTTAGCATTCATTAGTAAACCTTTGCACCAACATTTGATGTGTAATTCATTGGAAGTGTTTCTGAATATCCTCAAAGCTGTGACTTGTGTGTTAGAATGCTGCTCACTAAAACATCATCTGATATCAATCCAGTGTCCTATACTGAAGAACCGGGTTTTAGAACCCAGTGGCGCCAGGGGCACGCCCAAAGTCTTCGGATTCACCTGTCTTGGTATACAGAAACACGGAATACTTCTGGATGGCGTCAAAGATCAAATTTATTAGCTGCAGCTAGTAACAGTAATCCCAGCAATACAACACGGTGTACAACTCAGGAGACTGCTCAACTTTCATAGAGCGAGACATCACTTTTTATCAACATTTTGCTCATTATAAATGCACACCCACTGCGACAAATACTGACGAATGAAATACATTTCCCCACGCATTATCACATCGTAAAAGCTCGATTTACATTGTACCAACCCACAAGTTAATTATTAGGAATGTCCCAAATTCGATTTCTACAAGCCGGACAAACCCATAATTGAAAGCACTAGCCATGTAATGAAAAGTCATAAGAAAAGGAAACAGTTCAGATGCTGAATAGGATCAGATATGTACAAGGGCACTAAAGTTAACGATATCCTGAACATTGATTGGCAATCTCAGACAACGATCAGCCAGGAAAATTGGCTTCGCAAAGGGTCAGTTTCAGGTGACGGGGTCAGCGTCCTGCAGTTCACTCACAAGTCAGAAAAGGCCTAGTTAATGCGTACATGAACAACGAAGCCCATGCAACTTTGTTCGTTCGGTTACCTCCACGGGCCTACGTGAGGGCAACACAAAATGGCGTCAAGAACAACTCGAACAAAATGGAGTCTGGTTCGAGAATCACAGAACCTCAGTCCCTCCTTTTGCCATTAAGTAGGCAATAACCTAAACTCATGTTAATCCTAATCCAGGTCTATGTCTATTCTCATGAGGTCATCAAGGTGTTGCTGTAGCATCATCTTATTATCCTTCACTTCTCTCGGGAAAGGTCTTCTCACACACATCGTAGCACAAAGACTACTAATGGCGGGACCACACTGGATGCACAAACAACACGAGAAAAGGATAGCTAAAGCCATACCAAGGAACATCAGAATCTTCCATCCCCATCTGGACAACAGTCCCCAAATCCATTCAGTCAATGACCAGTTCCCTTCGTCTACATGTATAGACTCAGCGGACTTATATAACTTCATGATGGCTTGGTACACTGTCGGGGCATTATCTGGTATGAAAACATAGCAACTAGACCCGATCAATTTACATACCCCACCTCTATCTGCTAGTATAATATCTAAAACTATACGGTTTTGTAACGTCATAAGACGATCCGCCTGAAGCTCAGCTGTTATATTGCTAAGAGCACCTGCAGTTTCATTTATAGTGGCCTCAACCACTCTCGTAAGCTGTCGAATATTCCTACTATTGGCCATAGGACCCCAAAAGGGCACGAAACCCTTAAAGAAGTCTCCAGCTTCTTGTGCGACAGTATCTTTCGCATCGATGACACCTCTACCATATCTTGTCTTATGGTAATTAAAAACAGCAGTGTATGTAGGGGAAGCAAAAATGCCACATAATATGTACCTGAAAAATCAGGTGGCAACCATGTATATGCTCTATCGTGACAAACAAAATATGTGTCTTTAGCTGGCACGAACGGTGGAGAACTCTGGGATGCATAGACATAGGTGTGAACACACACACTCTTACCAAGCTGAGCTCTCGGATTCTGACCATTACCTTGCAGACAAAAATGACCTCGGTGGGGTACAACCCAAATAGGGGGAGACCTTTTTCGTCTCTCCTTCTCTGACAGGCTAATGCTATATCCAGTCTTGTTCCAACCAATATATGCTCGTACTTCATCCTTAGGGATAGCATTATACGCATCGATATCTCTGATCATATCTACTATTCCCTGTATCAAGGCATTATTACTCACATTATCTTTGACGGAACGTAAAGGAGATGCTTCATTCGCATAAATAAACATAGCTTGGAGTGCCCACACTGACCCATTAGGCGAAAAAGGCAAAACCAAATATGGCATACCCTTATCTGTCGTATGCGGCATAAGACCACATACCCAGCAATTCGTGGTATTTACTACTAACTGATGCTGATGCAACAACTGTATAAATGAATTGTTAACAAATTCTGATCTTCGTGTCTGCTCCTGTTCAGGCAACGTGTGAAACTCATCCAGAGAAACAGTAGGAAAAGAAAGAGTAGGTTGGGACGTAGGTACAGCCGTCTGTTGTGTAATATAGACAATCCAACCCACACAACCCGCCAATGTAATATTCAAAAGCATCAAGAAACACAATATTAAAAAACATTTGCTACGAACCAATGTACACATTTTCATTTTAGAATCAATTCCCTCAACACCTTTCTCAGATCCAAAAGACTCCATCCTCTAACGTGCTGCTCACGGCTATTACCTTCTTCATTTAAGTGTGCATCAAGATCGTACTAACGACCAAGAACCACAGACCTTCGTCAATTCGCGGCTCACCCCTTAAGGCTGTACCGCGACCCTGCAGCTGAGTCCGGATGGTGACTCGAAAAAGAAAAAGAAAAATAGTCTCTTGTCTGAAAAAGGTGTAACTCACAACAAAAATTCAAATTTTATTTGTCCTTTCTCAAACTTTATTTGTCCTTTCTCGGTCTGAGGTTGTAGCGCTCTCTGCTAGACACAGTTTGCTCTTGAAAGAGTGTTTCCGGATTCGTTGTGTCTAATCTTAAATGCGGTGGCACAACAGCTTGCAAAATATCATTGTCCGCACATTCTGACTGAGTCCATTCCAAATGTGCGTCACTAAAAGGTACGAATCTAGGAATTCTTTCACATTCAGAATCAGCTATTCCTCCCCGCACCCACTTGTCATACGGTAAGGGCAATGGAACCTTTTTGCAATGGGTACCATGTACCCAATTCTTTTTACCAGCTACCCTAACTGCAGTCCGAGTTGACAACAATACTAAACGCGGTCCAGTCCACCTTGGCTCCAAGTTCTTAGTTCGTTGGAAGTTCTTGGTAAGAACATAGTCACCATGTTGAATTGTGTGGCCTGGATCCGCAGTCGCTGTCGGTAAACTGTCATAGACCTGTTGGTGGAGAACACATAATTTAGCTGTCAAGTCATGTAAGTAATCCACCAACATAGGGTACTCGATATCACTGTATTTCTTAGGCCTTGGCACACCCCAAACATTGGCCGGACGACCAAAAACAATTTCATATGGGCTAAGTCCCACACGAGAATGTACTGTCGTCCTTGTTGACAAAAGGGCCAATGGCAAGGCATCTGGCCATGTAAGACCAGAGCTTGCTTGTATTTTAGCTAACTTCTATTTCAGAGTGCCGTTATAGCACTCAACAAGTCCAGCAGACTGGGGGTGATTCGCAGCATGAAATTTCTGATTGATACCCAAACCCGCACACACTTTCTTCATGATCTGACCCACGAATTCACTTCCATTGTCGCTCCATACCATTCTCGGCAAACCATACCTAGGGAAATACTCTTTGAGCAAAACCTTAGCTGTAGACAAGGCAGTATTATCCTTTAGGGGGTAGGCCTCTATCCATCTGGAAAAGGCACAAACGACCACAAGGACATACTTTAAGTTATTGCATCTCTCCATGTGAATGTAATCTAGCTGTATCACTTCAAACGGATACGTTGGAGGAGCAAAATGACCAGCTGGAGTTGGAGTTCCCTTTCAAGGATTATACATCAGACAAATCATATAATGCTTCACCAAATTCTCAGCACATTTAGGAATTCCAGCATTCTGCCATACTGGAGCCAACAACTTGCATATCCCTTTCGAACTAATGTGAGCCATTCCATGAGCCATAGTGACCACTGGGAGCACATACGCATCAGGCAACAACCATCGCGGTGCTCCGACAACTCAACCCAACAACCTGTCGATTCCAATATACCCGTAGTTTCTCTCCACACACTCACTTCTTTTTCCGTAGCTTCAGCCTGAATCAACTTCACGCTTTCTATTGTGTCTTCACACAATCCACCAGCCATAACCCATCTAGCAGGGCCCGCAACATACATTCGACTCATCATATCCTTCGCCGTTTCTTTCGCAATTTCATCCGCAAACGCATTCCCTCGACCCACATCATCCACAACCTTTCTATGCGCACTACACTTCACAATTGCAATCTGATTTGGCAAAGTAAGTGATTCAAGAAGTTCATTCACTAATTCCCCATGCTGAATTTTCGTACCATGGGAAGTAAGAAATCCTCTCTCTCTCCACAAGCGGCCGAAGCTATGCGCTACACCAAACGCATACTGACTATCAGTATAAACATTCACTCGCTTTCCTTCTGACAACACACACGCTCTAGTCAATGCTATTAACTCTGCTGCTTGCGCTGAATTCTGTGCTATACGTGCTGTTTCAACAATCGTGTGTAAAGTTGTGACAGCATATGCTGCAGTCGACTCTCCATTCGAAAGCTTAAAACACGAACCATCTACCCATAGGGTACCATCAGCGTTCAAAAGAGGAGTATCTTTTAAATCAACTCTAGCCTTCGTTTCCTCCTCTGTCCGGAGAAAACAATCATGCTGTTCCTGAACATCTGTCTCTACAGAAATCGGCAACAACGTAGCTGGATTCAACACATTGCACCTTTTGATGTGTTCATGGCTAGCCAAAAGCGTCAACTCATATCCTGACAAACGCGCACTAGTAAGATGTTGAGTCTTCGTCCTATTCAGTAAGGTATCCACTGCATGTGGGACCATCACAATCAACGTATTATCCAATACCAAACCAGCAGACTGTCGAATAGAAACAGCCGCTGCCGCTGTAGCTCTCAGACAACTCGGCAACGCCTTAGCTACCGGATCTAACGTAGCTGAAAAATACGCACATGGGCGCTGCTTGTCTCCAAATCGTTGCGTCAACACTGACAATGCACAACCTTCTCTCTCGTGTACATACAGTGTAAAAGGTTTACTGTAGTCCGGGGTCCCCAACACCGGAGCAGAACACAATGCATCACGTAATTCAGAAAAACTTTTCTGACATTTGTCAGACCAAGGGAGAGGACACGGAGTATCTTTAAGAGTCAATGCCAACAGAGGTTTTGCTAACAAAGAAAAATTTGAAATCCACTGTCTACAATACGAGGTGATACCTAAAAAGGCACGCACTTCTCTCTGTGTGCATGGCACAGTCATTTGGGCAATCGCTTGAATTCGTTCTGGGGTCAATCGTCTTCCCTCCTTCGACAAGAGATGACCTAAGTAGGTTACTTCTTGTCGGCAATACTGTAACTTTGAAGGTGACACTTTATGATGAAGGTCAGACAAATGTCGTAACAAGGAAAGAGTAGCTTCTTTACAAATCTCTTCGTCATCAGCAGCGACCAGCAGATCATCAACATACTGGATAAGAGTAGCACCAGAAGGCAACACAAAATTATCAAGCTGAGTTTTCAACGCCTGACTATAGATGGAGGGACTTTCACAATAACCTTGAGGAGCACGTTTGAACCGGAAGCTGCGACCTCCTAAAGAGAAGCCAAAAATACCTCTACTTTCCTCAGCGATCGGAATACTAAAGAAAGCATTCTTCAAATCGATAACTGAAAACCAAGCAGCTGAAGCAGGGATCAGAGTCAACAAAGCAGTGATATCCGGGACAACAGGAAACTGTGGCACAACAATCTTATTTATTCTTGACCTCTCGTAGATCGTAGATCGATCACAAACCGATACACAGGTGGCTGAGAAGCAGCAGTACGCTTAAGGACAGGTAGAACAGGACTGTTACACACATTACCTCTCGTTTCTTCAACTACACCCTTCTCAACCAAATCATAAATAATCGCTAAAAGGGCTCTCTCGTAAGCATGGGCGGATTTTGCAAATTGGCAATCCGCGAACTTGCGTTTTTACGGATTCGCAATCCGCAAAATCCGCGAACTCTCGCAAATTTTTTTTTTTTTGTGTTCGCAAGGGTTTCTGCCAGTTCACGAGGGTTGTGTACCAGTTCGCAATTGCGAACTTACTTGTCGGCTCGCAACGGCCGCGACTATGTTGTTTCTACGTCTGGTTCATCATCACAGGTTCACAGCACCCTCTGTTTCACCACTGTCACCCTCTGGTACACCCATGCCACCCTCTGGTACATCACTGCCACCCTCTGGTTGGTTTATCACTGTAGATTATGGGGGTGAAAAAAAGCAAGCACACCTGCCCTGCTTCAACTGACATGAATTAATTTGGGGTTGATTAATGTGCCACTGAATTTGAACTTCCAGTCTGGCTGGCACCTGCTTCCTTATCTGTAATTTGCTTTCTGTTGCAGTGCAATTTTTTTTCACAGGACCTTTGTGGCCTACTTGTAGCTATTCTCTGAGCCTGCTGTGAGGGTCAGAGCAGGGTCATAGAATAGTTGCAAGTAGGCAACTGAAATCTGAAGGGGCCCCTCAGGAAGCACTACAGGGAATGGTTACTAATGATAAGATTGAACTTTTGCACCTGCTGAGTGCTTTCAGTTTTGCAAAAATCCAAATATCCAGCAGCATCCACAAAAAGTAATCCTTCCAGGTCAAGATCCAAATCAAAGTGACCAGCACATGAAGAAAGCACTGGGAGGAGCCTGCTGGACAGGAACAGGAAGTTGGCGACTGTGGGGCACTTCCTTCCTCCCACCCCCCCCCCCCCCCCCCCAAAATGGACTCCTTGCAAAGAAAAAGTGCAGGCAAATGTCAACCTGAGGAGTTATTCTGATAAAAATCATAATTTTCAAGGTTTATGCTGCCTGCTGGTGGATTTCTTGTGCGAAATTGCAAATTTTGCAATCTCGCAATTGCGAGATTGTCGCTGCCCGCCGCATCTACGTGTTCGCAAGTGTTTACTCCCGTGAAATTGTATAGTATTCTAGTTGGCAAGTGCGACCAAGCAAAAAATCCGCTTCGCACGGATTTTACGAATTTTCTGCAAGTTCGCGAGAGTTCGCGGATTGCGAATTTGCTGAAAATCCGCAAAATCCGCGAGCGGAACGAATTTTACGCTCATGCTTACTCTCTCGCCATCACTAGACATTTTATATTGAGGAATGCGAGGTAGCCTAGCATTTGACTTAAGGGTAACAACATAAGGTGGAATCTGCAAGAGACCAACATCATTGGGACCCGTAGCCCAAAGTGTATCAGGAAGAGAACGCAATTCCAGTGGAAGGCAATCCTTAGACAAATACATCGGGGAAATCACTTTCTTACCCATCGTAAGATGTACTCCCGAAGGAGAGCAATGTAATGTTGCGTGCAATCTTTTCAGCAAGTCCAAACCCAACAGATTCTCACCACAACCAGTCGTTAGAATAAGGGGAGCTTCCAATTCACAAGGACCAATAGAAAGGGGCAAAGGATTAGACACCGGATTACAAACTGGGGCGCCAGAAAACATTGGTCAAGCCAGACAAAGGTGCGCCAGGAAGTTTAGAGTGCATAATAGAACTCTTTGTCGCACCAGTATCCAAAAGAAAAGGTTCTGCCACACCTAATGTAATCACTTCAACATAAGGTCCACTCTGGTCTACTGGAACTGACACTACTCCCTCTCTTTGCCCATGGCTGTCCTAACTATCATTATAACCAGCACTCTCACTCTCGACATAATAATCATCAGTGTAGTACTGGGCAGACTGACCAGTCGGAACATTCTGTCTGTCAAAACAATTTGTAGAATTCTGAGGGGGAAAGGAACGCTCATTACGGGGAAGCACACCACGTCCCCTACTCCTAGGAACTTGTTGGAAACCACCACGACCTCCCTCACCAGATACACCATTCGCATGCTGTAACAAAATCGGACAACTACTCTTGAAGTGACCTACTTCTCTGCAATAAGCACTCTGATTAGGTCCTGGCGGCAATCGCGGAGCGAAAAACTCGGGCTTCTGTATCAATCTCTAAAACTGTGGGGATTGCTGAAACTGAGGCTGGTTCGGACGAGGCGGATAAGCTTGCTGCAAAAGAACTTTCGTCTTTAGGTCTCTAGTCTTCTTCTCTACTTTATCCTTCTCATCTTTATCCCTATCCTCATAATATTGTGCAGTAGCCAATATCTGGGCCGACGAAGAAACAGCCCATGAACTCTCAGAGTCCTTTAACTTATTAGAAAGTTCGGGAAGCAAATGAAAGACAAATTTGTCCACGAACAACCTTTGACCACCTTCAGTGTTCATGTCCTGACCACTATGATCGATAAACGTTTCCTCAAACCTAGTGAAGAAATCAGACACACTCTCGTCTTTCTTTTGTTTACATGCTGCTAACTTATCCCAATTCACTTGCAAAGGAGGCATCATAGTTGTCATTAAATTAATAATCCTACCAGGTAATTCTGCAACCAAGGGCTCAGGTTTGGCACCTCCTACCTGCCGACCATCTGCAGCAGTAATATTAGCCCACGTATCTCCTAATTCTGGCGCATGATCCTCATGACGGATCTTCGCCCACAAAGGTTGAGGAACTACATTACCCATCAACATATCTATGTCAGCTAAATTCATAACACACGCATCAACTGTCTGAGATAACTCCTTGTAATAACCAGCAGGATTTTTACGGGGGCCAGGCAAGGTCTGCTTAAGAGCCAAGACCTCTGCTCTCTTCCAAGGGACATGTACCCACACGCGCTGAAAATGAGCCGGTTCAGCCTGAACCCCCAAATTAGCATTAGCAACAACTGCCTCTCTCCATACAGGGGGAACCTCTCTCATAGGATACTGCTTCACTTTCCTCCTAACAGAAGAATCAGGTTTGTACAATGTCTGAGGCGGTAGCCTAGACCTAAAAACAAGTATCGTCTCTACGGCGTCTGCAACATCAGACTCCACTATCGTCCCTTTAGCAAATTCGGACTGAACATCAAGCACTTCCTGCGGAATAAGACCCAATTCATTATTTTCCCATTCCTGACGGAGAAAAGTACACATTACATCAAAAACATACCTTTGCTTAGGCGGCTCCCACTGTAAGAAAACATCCATAACTGCTTGTAAATTATACCTAGAAGCATTTAAAACCCATCTACGAGCCAAAAGATCCACCACTGCCCGCTCTTCGGGACCAGGAAACTGACTACAACTCTGCTTACGTTCCAAAACAGGGGTCATATTCAGTGACCCAAAGAGTGGAGACAAAAGACTAGCAACAGTCTCAGTCATTCGTTTTCGAGCAGAAGGAGAAGAAGTTGCCATAAGGACAGGAGAAAGAGTGTTTTGAGGTGACAAAGGCGTAGGGACAGAAGTAGCAGGAGTCGGAGATACAGGAATGTAAGGTACAAGAGCTTGAGGCAAAGCTGATGGCAAAGCTGGCGGCCCTAGAGGGGGCTGCACCGTAGGAGGGAGAACCATCTGTGAAGCAACGGGTGGCTGAACAACAGCAGGGGGCTGAACAACAAAGGGTGCAACAACCGGGGGTAATGGAGGTGCAGTAGCACCTTGAACATAAGGGAGTGGTAATCTCAGTAAATGAGACATCAAAGGATCTTTTTCAGAGTCTTCAGTCACTTTTGAAAGGGAAGGCGGCATGGCCGGATAACATTTATCGATGGCCATGCAACGTTGTCTATCTGAAACTTCACTCGCACGATCTTCTTCATCTTCCTTAAACTGCCTAGCAGATTGTAGTACTGACCTATTCTTATCTTTTCTATCTCTCTTTGCTTGCTTAATTTCTCGCTGTTTGGCTTCCTTATGCCAAAGGCGGAAAGAGTCAAACATTCCCGGCCGGGCTTTCTTCTTAAATAACGCAACTTCCAAATTATCTAAAATATTTAATTCGAAACTACCATGTTGGGGCCATCGTAAAACACCATCTTTCTTTGTATAGCGAACCCATACTTCATTATAGGTAATAGGACCCACTCCGTGTTTTGAATAGAGCTCGTAAGTCGGAGTTCCAACTGGAGGTAGCGGACACGAATCCTCCAATCGGGAATCCCTATTGCAACCACAACTAAACCATTTCCTAAATTTGCTAAGACCAGGCATCTTATAGCTCACTAATCTAGCATCAAACTTCAAGGGATTATCAACTATCGATACACTCGTAAATATACGAGCCCCTCGGCGTCGACTATTGCAATAACCAAATCAAAACCAAGAACAAAACAAAGTCGTGGGAGCGACCCACTTATACTTAACCAAAATATCTGTCACGCCACCAGACGACCGTCTATCGTCTCGCTCTACAAATCATCAATCGAAGGTCCAAGACAGGGTGACAGTCAGGGCAGCAGTCCTTCATAGCCTTCGGAAAGCGGGAAGCCTCGCAGCAAAAACTTTCGGTCCACGTCGACATACAGGGGTTGATGAAGTGGCTGGCCTTCCTCCAGAATTTCCTCACGTGGCTCCTCACGATCCTCGGGCTTGGACCGGTACTGCTGAAGTCACCCCACAATGGGCGCCAACTGAAGAACCGGGTTTTAGAACCCAGCGGCGCCAGGGGCACGCCCAAAGTCTTCGGATTCACCTGTCTTGGTATACAGAAACACAGAATACTTCTGGATGGTGTCAAAGATCACATTTATTAGCTGCAGCTAGTAACAGTAATCCCAGCAATACAACACGGTGTACAACTCAGGAGACTGCTCAACTTTCATAGAGCAAGACATCACTTTTTATCCACATTTTGCTCATTATAAATGCACACCCACTGTGACAAATACTGACGAATGAAATACATTTTCCCACGCAATATCACATCATAAAATCTCGATTTACATTGTACCAACCCACAAGTTAATTATTAGGAATGTCCCAAATTCGATTTCTACAAGCCGGACAAACCCATAATTGAAAGCACTAGCCATGTAATGAAAAGTCATAAGAAAAGGAAACAGTTCAGATGCTGAATAGGATAAGACATGTACAAGGGCACTAAAGTTAACGATATCCTGAACATTGATTGGCAATCTCAGACAACGATCAGCCAGGAAAATTGGCTTCGCAAAGGGTCAGTTTCAGGTGACGGGGTCAGCGTCCTGCAGTTCACTCACAAGTCAGAAAAGGCCTAGTTAATGCGTACATGAACAACGAAGCCCATGCAACTTTGTTCGTTTGGTTACCTCCACGGGCCTACGTGAGGGCAACACAAAATGGCGTCACGAACAACTCAAACAAAATGGAGTCTGGTTCGAGAATCACAGAACCTCAATACATCATTGTTAAAAATATTGCTCCATTGGGCTCAGAGTTTATGGCAAGGCGCAGAGGCCAATATTATGCATATCTCTTTAATTGCCAACTCACAGCAGCAACAACAAAACAATGAAAAGAACTTAGAATAGTAATCCTTAACATTCTAATGTTTATTTAATCCTATGTGTGGCAGCCATCTTCCTTCTTTGATGCTGCTCACAGCTGAGATAAGGTTGCTTTTTACTCCTACTTAATTTTGTGTGTAAGACGTTGTAATGGCTGTGTGCGCTTGTGCTGCTTAAGGTGGGTTATGGGTGATTTATTAGAACTTTATTTTAGACTGAGTAATGTGAGTAAGAGGTTTTTCAAGATGTGTTATCTGGAGTTTTGAATTTTGTCTAATTGGCATTTTTTATGTTGACACGCCGCACCAGAGAGGCGGCGGATATCAGTTGGTAATGAGACCACTCTCCCTTTGATTCCTGGTTAAACTTTTGCGAGCGCTCCGTCTTCCTTGATTTGGGTGCTCGAGGCATTGAGCGGGCACAAGAGTACAACCGTTGCTGTCGCATCTCTCCCGCTGTGCCTCAATAATCACAAGCGCTCTGACCTTTTGATTGGGGCGCAAGAGGGATTGAGGAGGCGCGAGCGGACAACTGCTGCTGTCGGCGTCTCTTCTGCTGTGCCTCAATTAATCTAAATAAGCTCGAGCGGGAGGTTTTCCCCTTGTGCTCGTTTCCATACATTTATATACGGGCATGCATGAGCACGCACAGACGCGCTCGGTTTTAACAAGCGGAAAGAACAAACAAGTTTTAATTCCTTAAACTTCTTCTCAAGTTAAGAGTTTGAATCGTGCTTACCCCACTCTGCCGATTCTAGGAGCCTGTTTGTAGTGCTCATATTTGCTCCAATGCCACCGTAGGAGTGTCACCTGATGCCGCGGCCATTTTAGAATGGCTTATCTTAGGGAGTTTACTCACAATTTGGTCAGCCATCTTTTGGACAAGCAAAAGAGGCCAAGAGACCATTTTTTTCAGTCAGCCTGCTGAGGTCAGAAGTACAAACAAATGTTTGGTGTTGTTCTGGATTTTTTCTTGAGGAAAGTGTTTTTTTTGCGCAGGGGGCCTGATACTTTAGTGCGATTTAATTTTGTTGCTGATCTTGTTTCTGTTTTAGTATAGGCAAAGCTAATTGGTGGTTTTTGCTAGTTATTAGGGATTATGGAGCAGAATAAGGATAATGATAGTAATGTGGAAGTGAGAGTCCTGGAATGTGTTGAAAAGGCAGTCTCTGCTTTGGCGTCTCAGTAGGAGAAAAAACTGGACGACTGTATTGACAAGTTAGAAGGGAGATTCGGTCAGAGTGTAAATGAGGAGCAGTTCTGGTCAGTTGAGGAGGTAGTTGATGATACCACAGCGGGTGGAAGTGGTAAGAAAGCTACCGAGAAGAGAAAACATCTGGAAAAAGAGAAGGTGTGAACGGGATGCGGGCCCTACCTCAAGTGACCCGTCGCTTCCCTCAGGGTCCCGAGCCTCGCGGACCAATCCGACGGCGTCCCTGGCAACCCGGACTCCATGTGTTTCTCCCCCATTGCAGGTCCCGGCCCGGAAGGACGTGAAACCGGAAGGACTCCCGAGTGACCCCGGAAGTCCCTCCCCCTACCCGACGGCGGACGAAGAAAAAGCTGAAAACGAAGACGGCGAGGTGCGTGGTGAGCCCGGCTTGTGGCAGAAGACGGACAGCAGCGCCCCTGGAAAGCAGAACGGAGAAGACGGAGAAGACGACGAGGTCTGGACCGAGGACTGGTGGAGTCCGGTGGAGGACGCTGGAGAGCGGCCGTAACTCAAGGGAGAGTTACGGCGGGGAATGTGAGTACCCGGTCTCCTGGCTCCCAGGCGGACCTGTATATTTTTGTACATAGAGTAACCCCTCACCCTGTAGCACCCCTAAGAGCACTATTTGTATATACCAAGGCCCGAGTCACGTAGAGTACGGAACCCCACACCGGAACCCTCACTTAGTTCACCTTCTTCCTTCCTGCTTGGATACCCTCCCATCTTCCTCCCTACCGTCCCCCTTCCTCACTCGTGCTTTAACCTCCACACTGCTCTGGTGATTGGTGACAGTACTCTGATAGTCCTGTGCTTAAGGACTAACCGCCCTGTTCTCTCTCCCCTTCCCTCCGAGGACCACCGGACCGGCAAGGAGAAGAAGGACCAACCCTAACCCCCAGAGGCGTCGCGCAAGACCCTTCCAGAAACCATCCTGCACCCCAAAGACGTGAACCCGGAACACCAACTTCATTTCTACCCTCTACAACTTCACCTCCCACGACTATAACTGTGTACTGTAATAAAGACTGCTAAATCATAGCACACCACATACGGCCTCCTCGCCTGTTATTCCGGCCCGCACACCCCCCACGACTACAGAAGGTCATTAAAGGAAAAGGGGTCTTTAATCAGAAAGGCATTGGGAAGTCAACTCGCAAGGAATTGAGTGAAAAGGCTATAAAGGCCATTAAAGGGGATCGCAGAGATATCGCCTGTGACAAATTCTCAAGCACTGGGGATATCATAATTTCATGCTCTTCAGATTTTGACTCCTCAGAGGAGGAAGTAATGAGGAAGAGAGTTCAAAAAGAGAGGAATGAGAAGGAGATTTTGGATCAGGTTGTGGATCCATTAAGGGTAACTTATGTTTGATCCTAACACAATCCAGCACCCACTCTCTCCTCAATGGGTCTCAACCAAACATGTGGCACAGTATGTTGACTACTGGATAAGGAAAGAAATGCCCAAAGAGGTTAGGACAAGACTCTGCTCTGGGTGCCAGAGACCTTCCTTGGCAAATAAGGTGGCTTACACACCCGAGTTGGATGCAAAAATGCTGACCTTTTTAAATAAGTTGGGTAGAGACATGGGCTCGATAAAGGGCTGAAGGGGAGTCAATAGCACCTTCTTGATGTTTTTGGGCATTTGACTAAAATATTCGATTTATGCGAAGAAACTTACCTGCAGCCGTGTGCAGTTAATACTGTGGAGCTACGGCAGTGGGTGGAAAGAGCTGTATGCTTGTTGGGGAATACGAATGCATCCCTGTGTATTGAACGTAGGAAGAACCTTCTCATGAAGATAGACCCAAAACTAGCCGAACTAGCAGGGAAAGAGTCGGGTTACGAAGCAAATGGCTTCCTCTTTGGAGAGGAGTTTGTAAAGGAGATGGCTCTGTATGCAGGAGCCTTTAACTTGATCCAAAAGGACATCAGGAAGGTTTTTGGAACGGCCGGTAGAATGTGGGGTCAATTCACCGGCCATGGCATTGGAATCTCATGGAGCTCCTTCACTCGTGTGTACAGACCCGGTGGTTTTCAGTCGGGAAACTTCACTCCTGGTTTCTACCCTCAGAGGCTTAGGGGAAGAGGTTGATTTAGAGGAGAGAGAAGATCAAGACTTCAAGGTATGTTTGGCAAATGACCCTTTGTCTACTCCGGAAAAATTGGATGGCAGACTCGCCCATTTTTTAGACAGGTGGAAACAAATAACTTCCGATCCATGGGTGTTACAAACTCAGTGGCTATCGAATAGACTTGGTAGAGAACCCAGTCCAGGTGAGAGGACCAGCCCCATCAAGATTAGCAAAAGAGGAAGAGATAATGGTAGATAAGTAGCGGCAGGACTTGGAGAACAATGGTGCAAACTATTCCTATACAGGATTTGTAAGCAACCTATTTCTTGTCAAGAAAAAGGACAAGGGCATGAGGCCAGTGATACATTTGAAGGACTTGAAAAAGTGGGAGGAGCACAACCACTTCAAAATGGAGGGTATTCACATGTTGAGTGACCTTTTAAGAAAAGGGGATTGGTTAATTCGCCTAGACCTAAAGGATGCTTACTTGACTGTTCTGGTCTGTCTCGAGCAGATGGACATTTTGAAGTTCCAATGGCAAGGAACCATGTGGAGATTCAAAAGCCTTCCCTTTGGTTTAACATCAGCTCCATGGTGTTTTACAAAGGTGATGAGACCAATCGCTGTATGGTTGCGCACAAGAGGGGTAAGGCTGATAATATACTTAAACGATATCCTGATTATGTCAGTGAGTAAGGATTTGGATCAGGAACATACCTCATTGGCAGTTTGTGTAATAGAAGATTTGGGCTTTGTGGTAAACACGAAGAAGTCAGAAGACTGTTTTCTTGGGTTTTCAGATTTGGACCTTGGACTATGTGTTGAGGTTACCGCTGGAAAAGGTGAGGAAAATTTGCATGGAAGTTCGAAGAATGTTGGTAAGCAAATGGAAAACTTTGAGACAGATAGCAAGGGTTCTAGGACTCCATTTAGCCTCCATACAGGCGGTATTTCCAGCTCCCTTACATTATCGAGCACGCCAGAGGCTAAAAGCTATGTATTTGCACAAAGGGGTAAGATATTCACAGAAAATTCAGACAGATTCGGAAGCATAGGAGGAATTAAGGTGGTGGTTGGAGAATCTGGAAGCTTGGAATGGAAGGGCAATTTTTCAGACTAAGCCCAGATATAGTAATAGAATTGGATGCCAGTCTTCAGGGCTGGGGAACGAGATGTGGCTCTTTGACAAAAGGAGAGAAATGGACAGGCCATGAGAACTTTGTCAGGGATCAGGCAAGATGCTGTGTACTCTAGAGTAGTGGTTCCCAAACTTTTGACTTCTGAGGACCCCCACTGAGTCACAACTGGAAGCCGGGTACCCCCAAGCAATTTGTATGATTTAAATTTCAAACATTAAAACAGTAATTCAGAAAAAATAAACACGTGTGCACACAAAACAAATACTCGAATTACTAAGGATTTTAGGGGAATTTTAAGAAGCCCCTATCTCCATGGGAACATCAATTTTTGCAACGTTCCCGTGGCGATAGAGGCTTTGCCGTATTTACAAGGCAGCGCTAAGCCACTTAACATGGCTTAACGCTGCCTTGTAAATAGGGTCCCCTGTCACACAATGCCTAGCGTGAAAGGGGTGGGCAGTGGGTGTTGTGATGGGCGTTCCACCGCAACACCCATTGATTTTGACGCTGTCCCCCATTTACAAGGGCAGCATAAATAGGAAGTACTGCCAAAATGAAGACAGGGAAAATCAGGTCTTAACTTGGCAAAACAAGGAGAAATCCTTTATTTCTCCTCGTTTTTGCTTTTTCAATGTGTGCTGCTTTGTGCAGCACACATGGAAAAAGCAAAACGCCTGGATTGTTTATGATCAGGAAGGTGACCCTTCCTGCACATAAACAATCTTTTTAAAAAATGCCATTTTGTAACTTCCATGTTGGCTGCATTAAGCAGCACACATAGAAGTGACAAAACAAAATTTCAAGATTGAAGCGGGACCTTCCTGCACATAAACAATCTTCCACTGCATACACACACCCTTGCACTATTGTGCAAGGGTTTCCCGTTGGCTCTACACTGCTAAGTGTAGCGCCAGCACAGGGGGAAACGCAGGGCTGCACCATATTCTTGTAAATATGGTGCAGCCCGGTGTTTCCGAAGTGGCGGAGTGTGTCGTTAAGCCAAGGAGGCTAACTGCACGCTCTGCCACTTCTGTTGTAAATATCCCCCTAAGTATTTTATATTCAAAGAATTTGCAAAAAACAAAACATTTTAATGGGAAAGTTGGCGCTGCATCTCTGTGACTAACTTTTAAATGGTTGGTTTTATTTCGCAGTACAAGGCTCCTGCTCCTGCTAGGGCCAGACTGAAAACCCAAAGCAGCCCTGGCAAATGTTTTCAGATCAGTCGCCATACGGTGCACACCAGGTGCAGTGAGTGAGCCTGACCACTACAAAGGGGGCTTTGGGAGGCTCTCCCTCCAAGAAATTTAGGAAACATTGGCGCAGTCTAAAACACATATATCATTATATATTAAATTGTATTGGCTTTTAACGAATAGTAAATGAAGACCTTACTATACACCAGGATACGACATTCTTTGTTGGGGTTCTTCAATGATTCCCTTATTATCATCCTTCAGCAGTGCCTCTCATCTCTCCATAGCCTCTCTGTCACATGGATTTCATTTGTTTTACAGTATCTTTCATACCATTGTAGGATGTCAGAGCACTTTACATTACAAACATACAGAGACCATGAATCACACGTGTAAATCAGTGTATAGAAAATGTTACATAAGGCAAAGGGTACTACAATGTGTAGGATTCACGTCATTCATACTAGTAGGCATTTTTAAAGAGTGCTTGATCCGGAGAAGCACAAACTTGGGATTCAGAACATCAGCCAGTGGTTAGCATTGACTTTAAAAAATAAAAATGTATTTCCACCCATATAAACCTTTTCTGATAGATACATCTGCCGTGTGGATTCCTCACCTTGTGAATATCCCCCTTGCGTCAGCAACATTCGGAAATTCTTTTGTAGCTTCGCGCCGACGTGGATCCGGACGTCACAGAGGCACGGCATCGCACGCGACCTCGCTGACGTCACCGGCGCCTATAACAGGCCCACGCCGGCGTGATGACATCAGTTCCCTTTTTTCCGCGTCGTCGACGCTAACGGTTTTCAGGGATCGTGTAGTAGCTTCCAGTAACTTTGTTACTATTTCTTCGTAATTGTGTCTTTATTACTTTTTCTTCGAGATGTCGTCGAAGAAGACGGGATTTAAAGCCTGCGGCGAATGTGGCAAGACCATGTCAATTACCGACCCCCACGAATGCTGTGTATGGTGTTTGAGCTCGGACCACGATGTCGAGGACTGTTCCTGTTGCAAGCAGCTCTTTGATGACAGTTTAAAGGTCACTGTGCTAGATTACGATTGTCACTTATGAATTGCAGAGTAACAAAAAAATCTGTGACAAAAGCAGCAACCCACTGACCAATGCACATTAAACACTGCTTTTTTAAAATGCATGGTACACATTCTTTGCACCCTCTGTTCTGTGCTACATTAGATAACTCAAAGCTGCAACTGGACAAAACTCTCATCTCTCCAGCAGGTGCATTAATCACTGGCTTTATTTTGACACTTTTATTGTTGCTCTAAAACTTCTAATTAGACCAGGAACTTTGGAGTGCTTTTAAAACTGCCTCTTGCGGACCCCCTGGGAATGTGTCACGGACCCCTGGGGGTCCGCGGACCACAGTTTGGGAAACACTGCTCTAGAGGATGGACAACATTTTGGAAGTAAGATATGTGAGCAAATTGGGGGGCCCTCGTTCGAAAGCTTTGGCAAATTTGGCAAAGAAGTTTTGGCATTTCTGCCTGAGCAGAAACATTATGATTCAAGCTCAGGCCTAAACTGAGTCGGCATGGTGAGCAAAAGAATGATCGATTTAACTCCGATCTCTTGACTGGGGGTGAATGTTTTGATTTGTTCTGCATTCCGTCCATCAATTGTGTGTGTTTTGCTTTCTCACCCTAAGTGCGCCAGGTATGCCCAGACGTGGGTCCTGGGCTCACTGTGCCACTGCAATCAAGCTATCCTGGCTGAAGAGGGGTGACACCCCGAAACTGGTCCTAGGATGCTTCTTTCCGGTCCAGGGACGACCTGCTTGGCAGTTTGGGTTGGACTGTTCCCATGAGGCACAGGGTCAAGACCGATTTGCATATGGCCAGGTCTAAACTGGGATGCCAAGGTGAGCAAAAGAATGATGGATTTAACCCAGATTTATTGACTGGGGGTGAATGTTTTGATTTGTTCTGCATTCCGTCCATCAATTGTGTGTCTTTTGCAAGCTCAGTACTTACCAGGGATAAGCAATACCATAGCAGATTGGAATTCAAGGCAGCTGAAAGATTTCAGCGACTGGAGACTGAACAGGGAAGTGTTCAAATTGAAGAAATGGGGTGCTCTGGTAGTGGACCTCTTTGCAAACAGAGTGAATGCTCAGATTCCCAGATTCTACAGTTGGAGGCCGGACCCAGCGGCGGAGGCAGTTGATGCCTTTCTGCAAGTCTGTGGCAGGTCTTGATGTTACGCATTCCCTCCTTTTGCCTTGATTCAAAGAGTCTCATTGAAGGTGAAAAGGGAGAAGGCAGAGATAGTGTTAATAGCCCTGTTTTGGACTTACCAAGTTTGGTATCCAGACATTATGGAAATGTTTATTGCCGACCCGGTACTTCCCCAGAGTTGTTGACAAATGTATCGGGGGATTTTCACGACTTGGTTCTTCACGCACATTTAAGGTTGATGGCTTGGTTGGTTTCAGGAGAGCCTGGCAAGTGTCAGGCTTATCATTGGAAGCTTCGAAACTCATTAAAGAGTCATTGGCTCCAGGGACTTAAAAGGCGTACAGGTTGGCCTGGAGAAGATGGGTTTGTTGGTGTGCTTTGAGGAGTATGGATCCAGTATCAGCACCTCTCTTGGAAGTAGTGAATTATCTGACCAAAGTTTTCCTTGAGAAAAAATCCTACAATTCTGTTAAGATTGGCAGGTCATGACTTGATAGACAGCTTACCCGTAGGGCAACATGCTGTGTTTAGGAGACTGTTGAGAAGCGTAAGAATTAGGACACCACCAGGAGCAAAATATTAATCTCAATGGGATGTGGATCTTGTTCTGAAAGAATTAATGAGTTGGAGCGAAAATGAATTCTTGGACCTAAGGGAACTTTCTTTGAAATTGGTTATGTTGCTATGCCTGGTTTCTTTTAGAAGGGTTTCACATGTAAGGGCCCTAGAAATTTCAAGGCGTAGGTTTGTTCCAGAAGAAATGTGTTTCTATATCACTAAGAGAACTAAAACGATGTCTTGATCTATATTTTATCCCACTTTAGATGAATGTAGGAAATTGTGTGTGGTGAGATGTTTGCGTGAATATGAAAGGAGAACAGAATGTTTGAGATGCCGGGCAGATTCCCAGCTGATAATTTCGTTTAGAAGCCCACATAAGGCTGTGTCCTCTCCTACTTTGGCTCGCTGGGTCAAAGTAATTATGAGTAGAGTGGGGATAGATCTGTCTAAGTGTGGAGCTTATTCTGCTAGGGGTGCTATGGCTTCTAAAGCCCATTTATTGGGTGGAGGTTTACCTTGGATTCTAGCTGCTGCTAGGATTACTATTCTAAGTTCTTTTAATTGTTTTGTAGTTGCTACTGTGAGTTGGCAATTAAAGAGATATGCATAATATCAGCCTCCGTGTCTATATTAAAATAATGATTTTCTACTCATCCTAGCTGTGGAAAATCTGAAGTTTCTTTTACTAACACCAACCTGCTGATATTTTTGTAAACAATATTTGAGTCGATATATTTTTACAGATAATATTTAGGCCATGATATTCTGATACCATACACTTTCCAAACATCAGCCCCCCCCCCCTATTTCCCCGGGAATCTGCTCCTAATCCTATACTTAGGACCTAATTTGGAGCTTGGCATACCGGTACTGCATTGCAAATGGGACAGATATCATGCCTGTCTTATTACAAGTGCATTATATTCCATTGCACGTATAATACTTATAATAAGGAAGACAGGATCAGTGGCGGCTGGCACAAATAATAATATTAAAAAATAAAACACCAACACGACATCCTCGGCTCCAGACCTCTTCTTTCGCCTCATGAATTTTAAACAGTGCACAGACAGCCCACCCTCCTCCCTGCTGCTGGTGCCACTCAGCAGGCCCCGTCCTTTCCTGACACTCCGTTTGGGACAGGTGTATGAAAATTAAAATGGTAATAAATTACCATTTTATATTTCATCTCTGCTGCTTTGTTGGTATTTAAGCGGGGCAACACTCCTCTGCACCAATGGAGGAGTCACCTCTGGGCAGGATATCACCACATTTGTGACAGAATACCAGTCAGCCAAACTCTAAGGGCCTGATTTAGATCTAGGCAGATGGGTTACTAAGTCACAAAGGTAACAGATATCCCTTCCACTGAAATATAAATCTCATTATATCTTATGGGTTTTATATTTCGGCGAACTTGCTATCCATCACCGTTGTGACGAAGTAACCCATCTGCCAAGATAAAAATCAAGCCCTAAGTCAAGCCTTTGGGCTTAGAGAAAACTACTTTGTTGTCATTTGTACGTAGCTGTTTCAACCATGGTGGTGCTGTTAGCAACGATATTAGTTACATATTTCTTTTGAAATCGAACGGTCCTTTATATATCAAACCCATATTCCCTTGTAGCTCTGCCTCAGGGTCTCTCCAAGGTTGGAGAGTAGAAAAGGTTTTATGTCCCAACCTTTCCAGGGCATCGCTCTCCTTCAGCAACATTTATTCATGCATGTTTATATGCGAGCAAGCCTCCCTTTTCAGTTCTCGCCTAGGCAATGCATGAACTGTCTTCGAGACATGTTGTATCTACAATGTGGAGTTCAAGAACCTCCCATCTTTTTCATTATTGCCTGTTACTGCCCTTCCTAAATGCTTGATCTTGTTTGGTCAATATGCTTAATTGTCCCTCCTTTTAATCTTTTGTAACCTCCCATGCGGACTGCCCCTGTTACATGTGCGCTTACTCTTACAGTTACTTATTGTACTCTGTGAGCACTCTTTTTCTTTCAGGTGGCTTGCCACTGCTCAATTTCCCACAACAACGTGCTTTGTGCTTATCTTGTTTTGTGTTTCTGATTGGCTTCAGCTTCACCTGTCACTTATTTTCCCCATGCCGTCCCACTCGCCCCCTAACCCCTCACACAAAACTGCTTGTCCCCCCAACCACCCCTTGGAGGTCGCTGCTTGTTTTAATGTACATTGGTAAAGCGTGAAGTAGGTAATTAAGTGCTTTATGTAAACACCAATCGCATTACACAAGTTCATATTTATTTTGTACGCACATGGAGATTACTTGTATTTGTTAAGTGATGTTGCCGACTTTGACTTAATTTTGTAATCCTTATCCGCAACTTCTAAAAAAATTATATTAGCCCGGCTCACGTTGTAGCTTGTTATTAAATGCAACACTAGCCAACATTGTGCTGCTGGCCTAGCATGCATCTGCTTTATGTCCGATTGGCTTCAGCTTCACCTGTCACTCACTTTCCCCGTGCCATCTCACCCCTCCGACAACACTGCTTGCTCACCTTCACCACTACCCCTCCGAAGTCGCTGCTTGCTTTAATGTACATTAGTTAACAGCAAAGTAGGTATCTTAGCGCTTTACATGAACACTAGTTGCATTAAACAAAGTCATATTCATTTTGTACGCACTGGGAGATAAACGCTTTTTGGTTAGGTGAGGTGGCTGACTTTGGTGTAATTTCGTAATATACATATGCATCTTCTAAACAATTGTATTATTCGAGCTGAGATTATCATTGATGTTGGTGACTGCCATGCTGGGTTTTACAAGGAAGGGCATTGCTTGTTCTTTCCACTGTTCAATGTTTTTGATATATGCCTTTACTCCTCTCCGTGGTGCTGCACGTTAGAATAATTAGGGAAAACCATCTACCTTAGGTAACCTGCCCCAATCCCCTTGCTTACCTCCTTTCATTCCAGGAATGTACTCTACTATTTCTGCTATGCAGAGTTAACCCTGTTGCAAATCTCAGCTTATAATTGCCTCCACCTATCCAGAGTTGCTCCGTCGTGCTCCACATCAGCATCTTGGCAGTATTTTCACACTCAAAAGGCCATTACTTTTGCCCTCGGGACATGGACAGCTGCTGCTGCCAATAGGTCTGTTTCATCCGGAGGCTTCCAGTGCTGGGAGAGGATGGGGCATAATGGCCCGAGCTTCCAATTTAGGGACTAGGGAACCAAATTTGATTCTTGGGGCGTTGTTTCAACATCCTGTGATACTGGGCAAATTACTGAATCACCCTGTGCCTTTAAATAAAAAAATACTGGTGTAATGTAACTGGTACTTTGATGCCTTAAAAATGACATTATTTAATTAATGTCAATGTGCGAGGTCAACGGATAGGGCCGCAATGACACCGTCATGTGTTGGTTTTCCAGCCAGATGCATTTAGTCAGCAGGGCACACTGCGGTTGCATACCTTTCTTCCCATCTGCTGCTACGGTAGCCAATGCTGTCAAACCTCATTTGAGATGTCATCAGTGATGTCACTGACCATGTCATGAATGATGTAATATGTGGCATCATCAGCAGTGGATTGCGGGCACGCGAGATATAGTTAGTACAACTAACTATATCGGAGGAATTTCAATGGTTTTGTACGAGTGAAATGTCCAGCTAACTATAACACCCCTAAAACCTACAGTTTTTTCAGTGAATTTCTAAGGTTTTTTAAATGCTAATTCCTAACTATATCAGGCCTGAAACCTATGTTTTTCAGTGAATTTCAAAGGTTTTTTAAATGCTAATTCCTAACTATATCAGGCCTGAAACCTATTGTGTTTTCAGTGAATTTCAAAGGTTTTTTAACCCCTTGCGTGTGTTGGACGGCCACCCGACGTCACGGTGGGCATGTGCGGAGGGCGGCCGGGGGCCATCCGAACCACGCCCACGCCATAAATCACCCGCACCGCGGCTGAATTTCCGCCACGGTTAAAGGGTTAAATGCTAATTCCTAACTATATCAGGCCTGAAACCTTTGGTTTTTTCAGTGAATTTCGAAGGTTTTGTAAATGACAATTTTTGAATGTATTAATTGTTATATTTATTTGTTTTGATACTGATTTACTACATTTTTATTATAAATATATATATATTTTTTTAAGTTATATTTCATAATCTTAATGTAAAATAATAAAAAAACTAAATTCAAACATAATTTTTTTATTAATTAATATATTTTTTTAATATTGTCTGAAAGATGCAGCACTGAGGTCTGTCCTGATAACAGGTGAGTAAATCGGAATTCGTAGTTCGGCTGATTTTTGAGGAATTTTTTAAAGTTCCAAAACTCCACACTTGGAAGAATTTCCAAGTGAAACTAGTCAATGGAAGGAAATTCAAGTTACTGTAAGTATGGTTAGAATTACTTTTCAGGATCAGTAGTGGGCTTAAGGATGCAGCACTGAGGTCTCTCCTGATAACAGGTGAGTAAATCGGAATTCGTAGTTCGGCTGATTTTTGAGGAGTTTTTTAAAGTTCCAAAACTCCACACTTAGAAGAATTTCCAAGTGAAACCAGTCAATGTTAGCCTATGGAAGGAAATTCAAGTTACTGTAAGTATGGTTAGAATTACTTTTCAGGATCAGTAGTGCGCTCAAAGATGCGCACTGACGTTTCTTGTGATGGTGAGTAAATCGGAATTCGTAGTTTGGTTGATTTTACAGGAATATTTTGCTCAATAGTGAAGGTAGGGGGAGGGGCCTGAGGTAACATGTGTGCAAACGCGCACGCCCTGTGGGGCGTTTAGATTGGGAAATTAATTCCTCTTCAATCCTGAGGTCCCTTGTGAGCCAACTAGCCCACCAGGTACCTCCAGTATGCACTAGGCAGCTGTGTTGCAGAGAGGTGTTCAGAGGGAACGCCCCCTTTTTACAACACTCTGCAACACAGCTCTGTGGCGCTTACTGGAGATACCTGTTGGACCAGTTGCCCCCTAGGGGACCTCTGGATTGGAGAGGAATTAATTTCCCAACTTAAAACACGCCAAAGGGCATGTTTGCACTCACATCACCTCAAGCCCCACCCTCTACCTTCACCACTGTTCAAACGCGCCCTGTAGCATGTTCTAAGTTGGGGGATTAAGTCCCCTTGCATACTGGGGGTCCTTGGGGTCCAACTAGCCCACCAGGAACCTCCAGTATGCGCCAGGGAGCTGTGTTGCAGAGAGGTGTAAAAAGGGGCGTGGCCTCATTACACCTCTCTGAAACGCAGCCCCCTGGCGTGTTTGCAGAGGAGGAACTAATTCCCCTGCATACTGGAGGTCCCTGGGGGCCAACTAGCCCACCAGGAACCTCCAGTATGCGCCAGGAGGCTGCATTGAAGAGAGGTGTAATGAGGCCATGCCCCTTTTTACACCTCTCTACAACGCAGCCCCCTGGCACGTTTGCAAAGGGGGAACTAATTCCCTTTGTATACTGGTGGTCCCTGGGGGCCAACTAGCCCACCAGGAACCTCCAGTATGTGCCAGGGGGCTGCATTGCAGAGACGTGTAATGAGGCCACGCCCCTTTTTACACCTCTCTGCAACGCAGCCCCCTGGCGCGTTTGCAGAGGGGGAACTAATTCCCCTTGCCTAATGGAGGTCCCTGGGGGCCAAATAGCCCACCAGGAACCTCCAGTATGCGCACGGGAAGGTACAGTACAGAGAACAGTACAGAGTACAGTACGGAGTACAGTACGGAGTACAGTACGGAGTACGGTACTTCGTACCCCACGATTTAAAAAAAAAAATACATTTGTTTCACTGCTTTCTTGTGCCGAGGCACAAGAAGACTGCCAACACTTCCTGGTTTGGAGTGTTGACAGACAGTTGAAAGCCAATGACCATGAAGCTTGTGCTCTGGAAGGTACAGAGTACCGTACACAGTACGGTACTTCGTACCCCACGATTTAAAAAAACTAAACAAAATATATTTTTGGGGCCTTGGGGGTCCTTGTGGGATCCCCTGAGCAGGCCTAGGGGGTCAGGGTGTTTCTACCCTGCCCCCTTTTCGTGTTTTGCAAGTTTGTTTCACTACTTTCTTGTGCCTCGGTTCTACAGTACTTTTGATTTTCTCAGGAACTACTTAACAGATTTACACTATTTAACAAAAAGCACAATCTGCGAACCAAACTCTACCTTTTTGCCAAATTTGGTGTAATTCCGTTCAGCCATTCGGGCTGTAGCCCTGGCTAAAGATCCTATGGAAAATTGCATGGGGAAAACACGTTTTGGGACCCCATTTTTCTCGGCCCCCACTTGACGAATCACCCCCAAACTTTCAGGGAAGGAGCGGAGCAGGCCATTCTCTTGGAGAATTTCGCGAAGATTCGTCCACCAGCGCCAAAGTTATTCCAAATAGAATGTTGTGGAGTTCCTATGGAAACTAGGTCCTAACTATATCTACCTACTAACGACTGCCTGTAGGTAATATATACCTTGCGAGCCGAAACGTCATGAGGCTTTTTCTGCACCTTAATTAAAATTGGAGCACTTCAAATGGTCCGTGTCTGTTGGCTTTTTTCCTGGCTGGAGTTGGTCCAGAGCGTGAGGAAGGTGACGGTGTGTTGGATATATATATATATATATATATATATATATATATATATATATATATATATATATATATATATATATATTGTCTTTAGATGCTTTCTTACCTAGTTTCATTTGAATATATGCAAATTCATTAACAAAGACTGCTATCACGATGTACGTAAATCATCAGCTTACTCTGCCTAGATGGCGCAGGGGTGAATGTTTAGGGTAAGAGTGCTGCAGTGCTTAACAGTACGGATCCCGGTACTGGCAGTCATATTTTCCCTTTTTATTATACTTACACTGTTAGTGCATGTTTTATTTTAGCCATTTGAGTCAGGAAACTCATGCCGCTTGACAGTTTATCTGACTGCTGAGCGGGTACTTTCATATACAGCTTTCTTATAGGCACATGGATGCAAACTCTATAGGCACAGTACAATGCACGTTGCTTTTCACATGATATAACAGTAGGTGCTGTAGCACCCAGGATAATGTGCTGCTTGGCTAAATACTTCTATGTCCCCAAGGCAGTGGTTTAAATGGGCCGGTACTGAGTACCGGCACTTTTTTATTTTGAGAGGCAGAGTACCTGCACTTCTCAAGAAAAACGTAACACTTTTAATTGGCGAGAACCGGCACTTCTCAGAAACAAGCAGGTACTCTGGTACAGAATCCCTGCAGTTCTATTTCTCCATTTCAAGCACTGGCCAAAGGCGAAACCTATTGGCTATGCCAATGTCTGTTATTAATAGGGCAGCTTATGTCTTATCACTAGTTGGGGCCAGGCTGCGTGTTTTCTCTTTTTTATGAAACCCTTTTTGGGAATAATTAGAAACAGGTGCTGCTTATCGCATTTGGCAAAAAGGAAGCTCCATTAAGAGGCCATCTCTACGTTTCAGCCGTAGGCATCTCTCTAACTTCCGGCCTGCTCTGCCTTGCCAATCAACAAGAGCGATTCTTCAAACATGTCACAATATTTTACTTGTTCAAAATTATCCTTTACTTTGATACTGTCCGATTATGCTGCAGGACTTCATTAAGGATCATTTGATAAAAGCATAGGTTCTCTTCTCTCCCTTCCCGAGCTGCAAAAACAGGAATTGTATCCCCCACCAACAGCCTTTTTTCCAGGGTTTACCTCTAAAAATGTTTCAGTCGGGACAGTGCTGGAACTTGCATTCGTAATTACAATGCTCGCACACCTCTTACGTGAGGGGGGTGTTGAACACAGAGAAAAGCCTGCCTCCAGGTCATAGTTTTCCTAAAATACTTGTAAAGTGATAAACTGTGCGCCTTTGTTTCCTTCTGTTGCATTGTGTCTTTGATTCCTTTCATTGCACTCGCATCTAGGTGTTAGGCTTCACATGGCTCCCAGCTATGGTGATGCTGAAAGAGAGAAGGCAGGAGGGCCCTTTCAATCTGGCCTTTGTGCCCAGCTAGAAGTGAAAATAAGAAACCGCCCTTGCGCTGACTGCAGGCCGCGGCAGGCAACGGAATGTACATAAGCTGCTGAACTGTTTCTCTGTGTCAGAAAATTACATATGACAAATTCAGAAGATTATCTCCCTGGGTCGGCTGCATCCCAGGTCAGGCTCAAAAGTAGCTGCCGGAACCAGGAAGCGGCACAATCACTCTATGTTCCAGCACTGTGTCTGGGGGGAAAAAACTGATTTAATGTAGAGTCCGCACACAGATTCTAAACCCAGTTGAGATGTAAACACCTCTGTTGTGCCTCAAAAGGTATAACCGAGATACTGATAATGTCTGAGTTTGAATATTGTACAATCTGAACAGGGGAGGTAAACTTAAAGGGGACAGCTGTAGGTGTGGGTATTAAGGTGGATCTGGACATGAACGTGAAATGAGAAACAGGGCGTGGCGCATAGTGGGGTAGTACGCTTACCCCATGCCGTTCTGCTGCAATTGACTTCAGTACTGTAGAACGTGACCTCTTACAGCTACGCCCTGCCATGGCAAGCTCGATAAGAAATGTCAGCATAGGCGACCGGGCATTGTGGTCAATAGGCCTTAGCACAGTTTAAAAGCAAGCATTGGCAAAGCCAGTAGGTCTCGCCTTTGTGAACTATTGGCTGGGCAGCATGGTGAAAGGTTTTTTTAAAAAAACTTTGAACTGGCTGGCCGTGTCCTTTTGTAGAGAGCTGGTGGCTGCAGAAGCAACACAGTGGAGGTAGGTGGAATGTGGAAGCAACACGGTAAGGGCTGAGGGAGGCGTAAGCAACATGTGGGAGGTGAGGAGGGGGAAACTAAAGCAGCACTGGGAGGGCAGGAGGAAGGCGGAAGCAGCACAGAAGGCGCGGCTGAGGGAAAGAAACAAGGAGGGCCCTGGTGGAGGAAAACAACATGGGTGTAGGGAGGCAATATGGAGAAGTTTTGTAGTACATATATTAGCAGGTAAAAATCTGCCAATAATCATCGGTGGAAAGTTACACCTATTAACCAGAACATGCAGAATTTGGTGCAAGAAGCCCAAAGATCCTCATGCTATTCCTCAAAATCTTGGAATTGGATGGTATTTACTGCACCAGATAAATTCGAATTCTAAGAAGTCTGATTTTTTCAGATGCAATAAATATAAAATCAATCTCTGTGCCACTCATAATAAGGGCTCATGTCTAAACCTGATACACAACAACAATGGTCCAAGCAGAGAGGCCAACAGGAAGGACAAGATTTAACAAATTAATGTATCCTGAATTGTATATGTACAAGCCAGACTCCTCAACCAAGAGGTAGGGTGTAAGGTATTACTTTCAACAATATGGAAGATAAAATTAAATGATATCAGTACTTATCACACACATAGAAATCAATGCATTTGATTTTTTTGTATTTATGTGCAACTTGACAGTGTAATTCACATTATTTACATATGGTCGCTCCAGAGGCAGAGAAGAGAAAAAAGGTGCTGAAAGAAGCTTGTGTGTGAAATTTCCCTTAGAAAACAAAATGAGGAAAAGGACCTCATACATATATCATAGCTATTACAGGGAAGCCTCTCAGTTACATTTATTGGACATCATAACACATTCTCATTAAGCAAGGATAATTGTTTAATTATTATTATTATTATTATTAAATCTTTATTTCGGCACATTACGGCCATAAAAGATACATAAAACCAAATACTTTTCACATTGCAAAAAGGACAATTTACATGATGCTGGATTGGGTTTTACAGGAGTACATTAAAAACCATAAATTAATTCAAAAGGCATATATAAACAGTAGTTAAAAAACAATTGCACAAGTCCAATGCATTTGATTACTCGAAGCATTTACTAATAAAAAGAAAAAAAATAACCATCATCAACATATATACACAGAATTAGCCAATTATAAGTCAAGTCCCATTTTTTTGCAAGTATAGCATACCGACATTAGAAATCTGCCTACGCAGAAAACAACCATTTGTCTAGAATCAGTTTTAATATTCCTGTATGCTTCAACATAGGAACGAAAACCAATTGCAATACATAGTGACCTAATCCATTTTTTCCTTGCCAATAGATACGCACTACAAAAAAATAGGATATGGATATCATCCTCTTTTGAGCTGGCCGTACAACACAAACATCTTGTGTTTTTTTGAGGCATCAACGTAGACGACCAGCTAACAGTCATTGCATTAGTTTTAAGTATTCCATATCTCAATTTCAAGTAGAGACTTTTTGCAAGTGAAGGTTGGACCTCATCAAGGAAATTCTCGAAGTGTGGTAAGTCCTTAAAAACCAAGAAATTCCTTGTGATGGAGCCCCCTGAATGGCTATTTGGGAGGTTTTGTGCTATGTATGCCCAGAATGTATTTTTAACCAGTTTTTTACAGCTATATAAAAGACATTGTGGCTCCTTCCAAAAGTGTGACAACCCAATTCTGCATAGCCAGGTTTGGACGTGTTTCAACCAAGGGTTCGAATTATAATGGTCCAGCCTCATTATTTCAAGGAGGCCATCTCTATAGTCACTGAGTTCTACAGTACACCAAAGTCTCACCCAGTAAGAGAGTGGGCGTAAAAGCGCAAAATGATCTGTACGTTTTGCACTTAGATCTAACTGTAATGGTAAAAGTGGGGTACGTTTTGGTAGTCTTAAGATACTTCTATAAAAATTGTTTTCGCTCTTTACAAATAGATTCCCAGCTTTCAGACCCCAGATTTCAGCCCCGTAAAGAGCTGCAGACTGGGCCTTGTGTTTAAAAACTTCTAATGCTGGGGATATTGATTTGTTAAGACTCGCCCCATGTTTCTTTAAAATTGGTAGGATATTCTGTGTTAAAATGGTTTTGCTTTTTTCAGTTTGGGTAATCCATGAATTTTTTGTGTCCAGGGAAACTCCCAAATAAGTGAAGTTGGACACAAGTTCTAGTTTATGTTTGTTCAAGAAGAAATTCCCCTGGAACAATTTATGAGGATTTAGGGCCATGCATTTCGTTTTTTTCGCATTTATCTCAAGCCCTTTCTCATTGCAATAAAGTTTGAATCTGTTTAAAAGGGTTTGAAGACCTTTGGGCGTCTGCGAGATCAGGATAGTATCGTCCGCGAATAAGAGTGCGGGTACCCTTATGCCATTCAACTTTGGTGAATCATTGTTACATTCATCCAAATAGTCTGGCATATCGTTGACAAATAGTGAAAAGAGCGTGGGGACCAACACGCATCCTTGGCCTACTCCCCGCTTAATGGGTACAGGTTTTGATAATTCCCCATTTTGGCCCCAACGTACTCTGGCATAGTTGTTATCATGCAGTCTTATGATCTGGTGGAGTAGACAACCCGGCAGCCCCAGCGTAAGCAGACAATTCCATAAACGATCACGTAAAAATAAATCGAACGCTGCCCTAAGGTCAACAATGGCAACATAAATATGCCCTTTCTTTAATAAAACGTATTTCCAATAAAGACAACAAAATCTAAAAACTTGGTCAATTGTGCTAATGTTGCACCTGAACCCAGCCTGAAACTTTGTGAGGACGGCATTATCAACCATCCAGGAATTCATACGCATTAAAATATGCCTTGCAAATAGTTTCTGTAACATGTCCATTAAACTAATCGGACGATAGTTAGATGGATCATTTCTATTGCCCTTTTTGAAAATTAAAATTATCTCCGCACCCCTCCAACTATCAGGTAAGGCTGCCCCATTTGCTATAATATTAAAAAGCCGATTTATATATATGGTGCCCAGACTTGGATCTCATGTTTATACAGATCGCCGGGAATTTTATCTGGGCCTGGTGCTTTATCATTTTTAACTAAATTGATGGCTAGCTCTGTTTCCTCTAGGGAGAACATTAGGTTCTCAGCGCTATTTGAGTACCAGGAATAAACTAATGCATTCACCTCAATGGTATCAGGGATTTCATATAGGTGAGTAAAGTGTTTGACCCAGGTCTATTCATCAATGAACACGTCCTGGGCCAATCTACCTACATAATTCCCATTGGCTACTAGTCTCCAAAATCCTCGGTTATCCTTGGCTTTTGCAGCGAGTAGCATATTTCCCCAGCAATCCTCGTCCCAAGTAGCTCTTGCTATCGCCTGGGTTTTCTTATAGTTCTTCCTTGATGCCCTAATAGTTTCAGGGCTTTTGCTTTTGATTGCCTCTACCAACAGTGTCTTGCTTATGCGACAATCTTTATTATACCAGGGATGGGTACCAACTGCACTTAATTTCCTTTGGATCATTTTTTGGGGCATTTTAGACACAAGGGGCAGTAAGGAACTAAAAAAACCTTGTGTAGATCCATAAAATCATTACCATCTGCCAATTTACTTCTAATACTGGCAAAAGTATGAGCAAACAACTTGTAGATGCCCACTAATAATTCCCTGTTGTCTAGTAAATGAGCCCATTTTAAGAACTGTCTGTTGTTACTTACTAGTGGTAAATCATTAGTACCAATAGCCAAGGAACAGCGCTCCTTCTCCAAGTCATCACTAAACAACAAACTATGGTTTATTGATACTTTGAGAGGGCGGTGATCGCTTTCAATCCGAGGCATAATCTCCAGATCTACCCTGTGGGGCCAGGCGTCCAGTGATACTAGAATATAGTCAATCCTGCTTTTGTCATTGTTTTTGACAAAGGTTGCAGCTTTGGGAGAGTCGGATGGGAGGCGGCCAATACAGGCCCTTAGCCCAAACGTAACAGTCAACCTCAGTATTTGAAGTGCTAGAGTGGTGCAGCGCACTGTTTCAGTGTAGCTCAGGGATGGTATCTTATTTGCCATATCCTCATCACTAAAAACATCTTTGAATCCAATAATTGGCTCAAAATTACAATTCAAGTCCCCACCTATTATCATGCTTGGTAACTCGTCCTGGTTAACTAAGAAAAAATCTAATTTTTCTAAGGTCGCGGACTATTTCGGGGAACTGCCTGGACGGTTGTAAACATTAAATAGAAATAAACACCTCCCATCTTTCGTTTTTACTCTCAACCCTAGTATATCGACTGAATCAATAACTAGTTGGGTGATGGTAATTTCCAGTGATACTTTTACCCATATAGTTAGCCCTCCGGATGGTCTGCCTCTGACTGAAGGTACAACCTCTATGTTAAAAGTCCTGTAGCCAACTCTATATGGAGTTTCTAGGGCCCATGTTTCTTGTTACAGACAAATATCGCATGAGTTTATGAGTCTTGACCAATCAGGATCGCAGAAGTTTTTAAACATCCCCGCGATATTCCAGGAAATCAGAGTTAAGTTGTTTAAGATGTGCCCATGGCTATCTGCATGCAATCCCGCCATAGAAGCACCATAGTTACCAGCCCCATGACCAGAGCTTGGTCCTGGAAGAAGATCACTCACAGCCCCCGGGCCTAGAGCCATTTCACTTCCCACCTGAGTGTCCGGCCTCCCCATGCCTTGCCCATCTGGCGCCTTCACCTCGGGACCCTTTTTCAAAATTGGAGTTGGATCTGCTGCCTCATTTGCTACATCCAAAAGGGGTATAAGTGCCATTTGCACCTCAGTACTCACTTGACATGTACTGGGGTTTGTTAGGATAGTATAACCCCTTATCAATCCACCATTTGCAACCCTCGTCTGTTCCCAGTGACACCTAGCAAAATGGCCACTAAGAGTCGAAATGGGCAGTCAGTCCACTCCATCCAGGCCAGAAAAGGCAGCATATCGATTGTAGGTAGGGATGTTAAAGCTAGGACCTTCTGTGTTACACATATACAGTGTCTGTGGCTTTAGAGGGTTTGTCAACAAAGCCCGGGGATAAAAGTAGCTTAAGTCATATGCCGTAATTCCACACCTATCTCTCTCCGCATACCAATCAACGATATGTGTGGTTGCCCTGCGGTCCCTAAAGTTGATAATAATTATGTCTCCCTGGATGTCCTTAGGTCTGTGACCCACCCAGCCAAGACGTCGTACATGAAGGATTTCCCAGTTGATGTTAGGGGGAAGTGACCTATTGTGTTTTAACCAATGTACAACTTTATTTTTGAGGTCATGGTAGCCTTCTATTTTCCTGTCCCCCAATTCTGGGGCACCAGTAAGTACTACCACGTACGGGCCGCCTCTGGGGGTAGATCTATTTGCTGGCGGGATCCCCTTGAGGGCTTACCTGGGGCATGTGTAATGGCAGTGTTGGCCTGAGTGCTATTTGATTTGAGTGGTTGCCCTCCTACCCCTTCCCCCTGTGGTCTATCTCAACTTTATCCCTTAGCTGGGGTGCCAAGCTGTTAACATTGGCTACGGTCAGTGGGTCCCTATTACTTGCTGTCTTAGTTGGATTTACCTCTGTAATTATATTTGGTTCTGTTGGAATAACACAGGTAGGATGTTGTACACCAAGAGAAGACAGTTCTTTAACTAAGTCAGTATTAATTACGATAGTTTTTTCAAGGGACCCCAATTGGTCAGCTACTCTTTCCACCCTCTCAATGAGTGGTAATAGGAGAGATCTGATCAAAAGCTCGATACTCCCCAGTAGGTCCTTGGTTAGCAAATCAATAGGTGCATGAACATCCGGATGAGTTTTCTTTATGGTTATGCTATGGTCCTTTGAGGGGCTCAGTGAGGTTTTGGATTTTTTGGCGCGTTTGCCATTGTGACTAGTCCCCCCCCCCCCGCTTTCTTTTTTTTATTGAGGGGCCTGGGGCTGTTTTTATATTATGGGGCCGCAGTGTTGGCGTTTGGGAGAGCGGTTCTATTGGTATACTGTTCCCTGGGCTGACTTCCAATAGTGAGGCTAGGTTTGTGTCATCAATAATAGAGTTACTAAGTGACCTAATTGATGGTGATATGTTCTGTAAAAGTAAAGGGATACTGTTATCACCTATATACTCATTATCGAGACAATCTGCTCGAGGTGAAGTGGCTTGCTGAATAGAGCCCAAAGACAATCGTTTATTATTGGGGAGCTCAGAAGACAAACGCTTTTTATGAAGAAGCTCAGCAGACAGGCGCCGCTCAGTGATAGCAATTTCCTTTTCCAAAACCGAGGCAGCCCTAGTAATAAAATTATCCAAGGTCCCTCTAACTGACCCTCCCACTAAAGACCTCCTGCCTTTAGTAATGCAAGAAGCCATGCTTTACTGAGATATATTATCTAACACAAACACCAGCACAGCAAAAGGCAACAGGCTAAAAACACAATTAGGTCGCAACAGTAAGCGTGAATCCTGCTGTTATTAAAATAGTAAGTGATGGCATCAATGAAAAGGCATATATCTTAGGATATTTGTCCAGGACTGCAAAATGGACAAAAGGGACGTGGCCCAGCCCAGCCTTGGCCTGCCTCGGACGGATGTACGCTGTTACAACGCATGCTTTTACCACGCATGCTGTAACAACGCAAGTTTTAAAACGCATTCCATTACAACACATTACACTGGGGGGTGCTGGATAGTGAATAGTTTAATTTACTATTCCAACACCAGTCCCCGTGGACACTAGGGAAGGTGTTGGATAGTAAATTAAAACTATTCCCTATCCTAGAGCGTCCCCCAGTGTAATGCGTTGTAATGGTTTTCGTTTTAAAGTCTGCTTTGTAATAGCACTGCGTGCTAAAAGTTGCGTAGTAAAGGTTGTTCCCCGCCTCGGACGGCCACAGACGGCCCGCCTTTTGGCCGGGCTTCGCCCGGCTCGTCCCGGACGCGTCCCGCGATGCGGGATGAGGAGGCTGGCTTTAACCCCCTGTGGAGGGCGTGGCGGGAGGGTGTCTCCTAGCCCAGATGTCTTGTGGGCAATGTGGTCCAATCTCCCTGCTTGCCGCAAGTAGCCCCTAGCTGCGAGCGTTTCCCGCTACGCAAAGAAGTAGTTCGCTGATGCCGCTGTAGTGAGGGGGAGCGTGACTCTGCTCCGTGTCGTGGCCCCTGCAGCCTTCAAAGGTAATCTGCTGGTCCGTGGAAAGGTTTCAATTATAAATGTTCCTTTTATGGATGGGTAATCCAATCCAAGCTTTGTGAGATTGTGCAGCACACAGACATGGAGCGGACTACCATAAATGCTGGGGGTAGGGGAGGGGGGTGGGTGGGGGTAGAAGGCCCCAGCAGCAATCTCCTTCTCCCTTTTTCGTGGATCCTGGAAGTTTCTGGGACACTACTGTTTCATATCTGTACACCCTCGCCAGGGAGAGCCCCCGAGTTCCCTGTACAAGGCCACCAGCTGGGGAGCAGGGAGCAACCCAGTCCTGGTGTTTTATATCTGTAAACCCTCGCCAGGGAGAGACCCCCGACCCCTGCGCGTGGACTCAGCTGTGACCCCTGCAGAGCTCTCTGCATTGGACAGAATGTTCTGTGAATATTGCTATTAATGGGAAACAGAGAGGAGTCTTCGCTGAGCCGTATTCGCTCAGGTCCCCCTAGGAAGGGCTACGGGTTGTTGGTACCTGCAGTGGAGCCCCCTGCATGGACTTGGTCCAGCCTACCTCCCCTTGACATTCAGCAGCCTGAAAATATGTAAGTATTGCTGGGGAAAAAAAACTGCCCTGCTTGCTGATGTGGTGTTCGCCAACCTGCTTCCTGATCCGGGACTGCAGCCGGGCTGCCATTGGATCCCGCCGTCACATGCAAAGCTAACTTTCTTGACTTGACAGTGCAGGGAGGAGGGTTTAGGGGAAACAGGATAACGAGGCAGGGTCCAGGAATACATTTTAGTGCATTTTGGGGGGTTGTGTGCGTGCAATTCCGAGGCAAATTAATGGCCATGAGCTCGTTTTTAGTCAACTCCAACTATGTGGACCCCAAGTCCCCCCCCCCCTAGCGAGGAATATTGCCAGACGGATTACCTTCCCAGCAGCCACAGCCCGGACTTGTACAGTGGTCAGAGGCGAGACGTCGGCAGCAGGTTCCCGCAGCAGCCGATTAAGGCGCCCTTCCGTCCGGCATGCCCGGAGCAGCGCTACTCCTCGTGTCTGGGTGCCAGCCAGCCCCAGCTCTGCTCAGCAGTGGAGCCGCGGCCCCCTCTACGAGCGGGGAACCCCGAGCCTGCCGTCGCCGCCCTCCTGCAGCCAGACCCCCCTGATGCGCCCGAGCCCCCCTGGCAAGGAGCCGGTGGTCTACGCCTGGATGAAGAAGGTGCATGTCACCACGTGTAAGTAAACTCCGCAAGGAGTCTAATCTACTGCTGTTCCGCCGAATGCTAAAAACTATTCTCTTTCGGGAAGCATGTGGAGGGCTGTAAGTCAGCCATCTGTTTTCTGTAGAGCTGGTTTCTTCTTTTTCTCTGTACAAGCGCTTAGAGACCTTGGGGTGATAACGCGCTATATAAATTGAAATAAATAAATAAATAAATAAATAAACCCTGCACGCTGTCGGCCCGGGCTGCAGGGACCCCTCGCCAGCGCTTGTTTAAAGGGAACTTGTGCCGGGAGATTTACGAGTTGTTGTTTGCTAATAATGACATCCGCCATAAATTTTTATTGCACTCCTTGGTTCAAAGTTGCCTTTGAAGTCCTCCCTGCCCCGTCCCGCTCCTCCTTTGCATTTGCAATTGCTCTTCCTTTTTTATTTCCACACGCCGACACCTCCCTCCCCACCCAAAGCTAAGTATTACTAAGTGTTGGACCCTTCTGCTTCTGAGAGTCCCCTCACCAATATGATTTCTTTTGTTCCCCTGAACCTCCCAAAATTTGCCGCTTTTTATTTGTCTACCAGGACCTTTTTGTGTGTTGTTTCATGGGCCTAGGTGTTCCTTGACACCCAGTTGCTCACAAGGTTTCTGGCACCTATGTACAAGGCGCCTGGCGAAACCTGTGGACATGAAAACTGAGGTTGGCAACCTGTGTGTGTTTAACCCTAAAATGGTGGACACATATTTCCCTCATGTGAGTGACTCCCATTGGAGCCTCCTTGAACCCTGACCTTTTGAGGTTTTGGCGCCCTTTCTGGTTGGCGCGCTTTCCTGACAGGAATTTCATAACTTTCCTCAGGTACACAAAATGGCTGCTCCAGAGCCCCAGTACGGTGGCTCTGAGTGACCAAAAGACACCTCAAAAGTGCCATGCCATTGACACAGCCAGGGAAGGTTCTAGAACCTTCTGGCTCGTGCCAGTACCTCAGGGCACTGGCTATATAAAGCCCAGTCCCTGGCGGCCATTATAGATGTAATTCAGATTCCAGACTTGACACCAGAGTGACACCTGCCCTGCTGACCCCTGAGGTGGCTGAGAGCACAGGCAGTAGAGTGGCAAGGGTTAATAGCCTGATTCCTGACTGGCGTTCCAGTCAGGCATGTTCCAGTAACCTTGCGCCTACAGCGCCTGCCCAGCTAGTGCCTCATTGCCCCAAAAGACTGTGGCCAAGTTTATGTGCCTCCCCGCCCCCCCCTTCGGTGGCGAAAGCGTGAAGAAAAGGCGAGTCGCGACCTTCCACAGTGCCCCCTTCGTGAATAGCGCCTATCGCGGGGGACTCGGACGTCTCCGAGCCCCACCGGCGTTGCGCGCTTCCTGGTTGTGCAGTGATCGAAGGTGAGGTGGTGCGCCGGGGCGGGGAGAGGCCGGCCTTCATTGGGCGGGATTAGCGTCCCTGCCCTTTCCCAGAGACCCGGGAAACTGTTGCCGTGGGCGGGACCAGCCCCCGTATGAGGAAGTCGGAGGGAGGTCCGTGAAGCCCCTGAGAACCCTGATGCTGGCGTAGGAAGTGCTGTGCCCCGACTGAATCGCTATTCGATTGCAGCCGTAGTGAGGTGGGTCGTTTCCCCTGGAGGGGTGCCGCGTTATCAAGGAACTGTGCACCGGCGTTGATTTGAGCGAGCGCTGAGACTGAGTGACCCCGCTGGCAGCCGTTCGTTCGTTTACTGACTTCGGACTGTGCTACCCTGGTGCCTGCGATATTGCTCAAGTAAACCACACCGGCAAGCGGACATCCTTCCCCGGTGGCAGCGGAGGGCCAAATGTCATATTTACCGTGTTTTCTTGTCTTTAGGTACACGCGCATGGGCCCCGCGTGAACATAAAAGAGTCCCCAGTGCACCGTGAATCCAGAGAAGCCCGCATGCATTCCCCATGATTCCACAAGTACTGTTATCCTTTTCAAAGTGGGTTTATCTTGCAAATGTAAACTTCCTGATTTATTTAATTGGTGGCAGCGATACCAGAATGAAAATGCATTTAAATGAACCAGGCTTTATTATTCCATGTATTGGTGATATATAAACCTGATATTCATTTTATTTATTGATAGAGCTATTCCTAATATTTATGCAACACCAGTGTTCCTGAAGTCCTATTTACTGTATTTATTCTCAACCTGAATCCCAGAGTGCTGTAACAAATGAAATGTGAATGTGCTTCCCCAATTGATCCCTATTTACAGCAGAGAACTTTTATATAAAGGAATCGTATTCTTCTACAGCAGTGGTGTGGTGTCCTTCTTTTTGGTGTGACTGTGCAGGGGGTTATTATTGGGTCAGAGCCGGCTTAGCCCTACAGCCTTCACTGCCTTGACACTTGAGCCAAGCTACCCCCTTTGTCCTGGGCTTGCCCATCGCAAGTCCAACATAAATTTGGTGCTCAGCGGTTGGGATTGCGAGCAGTGCTTGTTCTGTACCCCATAATAATTCAGTGTGCGTCACAGGTACACACCCGGAGTTTTCTCCCAGCGGCCCTCTGATTTGACATTTTGTTTTTTTCCAAATTCTCTTCTGGAGGTGGGTGGAGGTGACCCTCAGAGTCTCATATCCTTATAACCTACTTCGTGGTGGTTGTCCACACTTTTCACTGACAAGATGGAATTCGAAATGTCAGAGCTGGAGACCTATACTGTGGCACAGCTCAA
Organism: Lissotriton helveticus; assembly: GCF_964261635.1. Lineage (NCBI taxonomy): Eukaryota > Metazoa > Chordata > Amphibia > Caudata > Salamandridae > Lissotriton > Lissotriton helveticus. Next base: position 864,839,166 of record NC_136073.1, read on the forward strand.
GGATTTCTGTCAGGAAAGGGGAGTGTTCGTTAGGCGAGGGGCCAAAAGAGAGGAGCTCCGTACTAGTCTGCGAGCCCGGCTGGAAGCACACCCGGAGGGAACGGTAGAGTAGGAGGAGTCAGACAGAGGTACTGTCATTGAGGGAACTGCGGAATGTCCCCTGGGGGTGGGTGAGATGTCAATCAGCCCCAAGGTAGCCTCACGGGAGGGTAGCAGTGTATCCTCAAGAGGGTTGTCAGAGACCGAGTTAGCCGACAGGAGAGAGGAGAGACAGTTCAGATGGGAGTTGGCCAAGCTGGAGATGGAAGATAGGAGAGAGAGAGAAGGGAGGAGGATGGAACATGAGCTCAAGCTACGAGAGCTCGACCTCCAGGCCCGTAACATCACTCCGGGGGGTGTTGAGTCAAAGGAATTTGTCAGGGAGCCCAGGCCTCATTTACCCAAGGACGTGGTCCCCAGTTATACCGCTGGAGACGACATAGCCAAGTGGCTGACCGCCTATGAGGTCTCCTTAAGAGCCCATGGGATCCATGAGAAGCATTGGGGTGGTGGATTATACCGGTACATGCCTTCGACAGGTAGGGATACCCTATTGGCCCTAGACCGGGAGGAGCAGGTAGATTACCCCGCCATGAAGGTGGCGCTCATCAGAAAATTTGGGTTGACCCCAGAGAAATACCGGCGGAGGTTTAGGGGCAGCCACAAACTGAGCTCACAGAATTGGGTTGACTTCCAGGATTATGCCAAGAAAGCCCTAGATGGGTGGGTCCAAGGTAGTGAGGTGGAAGACTGTCGAGGGTTGTACGACCTAATACTCAAGGAACATCTACTCGAGAAATGTCTTCCCGAGCTGAGGCAACACCTGGTAGACAGCAAATTTACTTGCCCCCGTAAGCTTGCTGAGGAGGCGGACATTTGGACAAGTACCCGAGTGTCCACGAGGGGGACGGGAGAAGATTCTCAGAAGTCCGGACAGGGCGCTCCCCAGAAGAAAGAGGGGGGAGATAACAAGAAAAAGGAGTTCTCCAAAGGCCCCCAAAATAATTTTAAGGGGGAAAGTTCCTTTCCCAACTCTAAGGCTAACCCGCTAAAGAACCCTAATCCTGGCCAGAGTCAGCAGCCAAGGATTGTCCATTGCTTTGAGTGCGGTGGTGTTGGACATTATAAAGGAGACGTGAAATGCCCAAAGAGACCACCCCTTCCCACTGGAGGAAAAGCCCCGGGAGTCGCTAGTGTAGTGCTCGGGGAGGAGATGCCCTTAGTTAAGGGGGGTGAGTGGGCGGGTGTCACCTTAGTGTCCCTGGGTGATCGGGAGATGGTTCCAAAGATCCAGGTGCCCTCAAATACTACCAAGTATGGGCAGTGGGTCACCATCAACGGCCATAGAGGGGAAGCTCTGAGAGATACAGGAGCCAGTATGACTATGGTAAGGAGTCATCTGGTGTCTTCAGAGCAGGTGATTCCAGGCGTACTTCACCCAGCCGCGATGGCTGACGGCAGAATGTGCCACTATCCCGTGGCCGAGGTTCCCTTTGAGTGGGGAGGGGTTGCAGGTTCACTTCGAGTTGCCGTAAGCCCTGCCGTGCCAGTCGACCGTCTACTGGGCAATGATATGGAGCACAATGCTTGGAAGGAGGTGGAATACCGGACTCATTCTGTGATGCTGGGTACACCTGATTGGGCCTGTGTGAGTACCAGGTCTGCGGCTGCTCGGGAGGAGAAGTCGCATGGGTTGGAGCCTGGAACAATGGCCCACCCAGCTGCTGATGAGGGACCATCTCGAGGACAGGAGGAGCCTGCCTCGATGTCCGTGCCCCGTGAGACGGATAGGCCACCTGTGGAGGTGGACCCGGAGTCCGCGGAGGAGGACATGGTTCTGATGGAGGACCTACCTATCCCCGCTGAGTGGCGAGTGGAGGGAGGACCGTCCAGGGAAGAACTAAGCAAGGGACAGAGGGAATGTCCCACCCTCGAGGGTCTGAGGCAACAGGCTGAAGCCCAGGCAGCAGGTAACGAGTCTGGGAACCATCGTGTTTACTGGGAGGAAGGTCTCCTCTACAGTGAACCCAGGGCACCAGTGCGCGGACTGTCACGGGCCCTGGTAGTCCCACAGTGTTACCGAGCCTTCCTATTAGAGTTGGCTCATGAGATTCCCTTGGCAGGACATTTGGGTCAGGACAAGACCTTTGCTCGGCTTGTCCCCCACTTTTATTGGCCTCGAATGAGGGTGGCGTCCGACACATACTGTCGGTCGTGCGTGTCATGCCAAGCCAGTGGGAAAACAGGGATGAAGCTGAAGGCTCCCCTGGAACCACTTCCCGTCGTTGGCACCCCCTTTGAAAGGGTGGGCATCGACATTGCCGGGCCCCTAGATCCACCGACATCATCCGGTCACAGGTTTATCCTGGTACTGGTGGATCACGCCACAAGGTATCCAGACGATTCAGAAAAGGGGGTGGTGATGAACAGAGTGTCTGAATTAAGCAGACCACTTTTACCCAGTCCAAAGATCAGGGCTTGATCCATCACCGTTATTTATCTCACTGCCCCATCCCAGCTCAGAATCTGGCTATATGCAAATTAGTCTGTCCCTGGCCCAGTGCATCATGGGAACAAAGCGTGGAAGGGTATACTCAGATGTGAGTCCCTTGCTCATTGCACCATCAGGATTCAAGCAAGCCGGGCCGAAGACGCCTGAAATGGCAGAAACCGGTCCCCGGAAGCTTGTTTCCTTCCCAGTGTAAGAATTGGCTTTTGTAGTCTGGTCTGCCCTGTTCCCATGATGCACTGGGCCAGGGACAGACTAATTTGCATACAGCCAGGTTCTGAAACTGGGATGGTGCAATGAGCTAAAAAACGGTGTTGGATCTAGCCCTGATCTCTTGACTGGGTGAGAGTACTCTGCTTAATTCAGAGACTCTGTCCATCACCACCCCTTGTTGTAAATTATTTTGTCCACCCTAAGCGTGGAAGGGTATACTCAGATGTGAGTCCCTTGCTCATTGCACCATCAGGATTCAAGCAAGCCGGGCCGAAGACGCCTGAAATGGCAGAAACCGGTCCCCGGAAGCTTGTTTCCTTCCCTGTGTAAGAATTGGCTTTTGTAGTCTGGTCTGCCCTGTTCCCATGATGCACTGGGCCAGGGACAGACTAATTTGCATACAGCCAGGTTCTGAAACTGGGATGGTGCAATGAGCTAAAAAACGGTGTTGGATCTAGCCCTGATCTCTTGACTGGGTGAGAGTACTCTGCTTAATTCAGAGACTCTGTCCATCACCACCCCTTGTTGTAAATTATTTTGTCCACCCTAAGCGTGGAAGGGTATACTCAGATGTGAGTCCCTTGCTCATTGCACCATCAGGATTCAAGCAAGCCGGGCCGAAGACGCCTGAAATGGCAGAAACCGGTCCCCGGAAGCTTGTTTCCTTCCCAGTGTAAGAATTGGCTTTTGTAGTCTGGTCTGCCCTGTTCCCATGATGCACTGGGCCAGGGACAGACTAATTTGCATACAGCCAGGTTCTGAAACTGGGATGGTGCAATGAGCTAAAAAACGGTGTTGGATCTAGCCCTGATCTTTTGACTGGGTGAGAGTACTCTGCTTAATTCAGAGACTCTGTCCATCACCACCCCTTGTTGTAAATTATTTTGTCCACCCTAAGCGTGGAAGGGTATACTCAGATGTGAGTCCCTTGCTCATTGCACCATCAGGATTCAAGCAAGCCGGGCCGAAGACGCCTGAAATGGCAGAAACCGGTCCCCGGAAGCTTGTTTCCTTCCCAGTGTAAGAATTGGCTTTTGTAGTCTGGTCTGCCCTGTTCCCATGATGCACTGGGCCAGGGACAGACTAATTTGCATACAGCCAGGTTCTGAAACTGGGATGGTGCAATGAGCTAAAAAACGGTGTTGGATCTAGCCCTGATCTCTTGACTGGGTGAGAGTACTCTGCTTAATTCAGAGACTCTGTCCATCACCACCCCTTGTTGTAAATTATTTTGTCCACCCTAAGCGTGGAAGGGTATACTCAGATGTGAGTCCCTTGCTCATTGCACCATCAGGATTCAAGCAAGCCGGGCCGAAGACGCCTGAAATGGCAGAAACCGGTCCCCGGAAGCTTGTTTCCTTCCCAGTGTAAGAATTGGCTTTTGTAGTCTGGTCTGCCCTGTTCCCATGATGCACTGGGCCAGGGACAGACTAATTTGCATACAGCCAGGTTCTGAAACTGGGATGGTGCAATGAGCTAAAAAATGGTGTTGGATCTAGCCCTGATCTCTTGACTGGGTGAGAGTACTCTGCTTAATTCAGAGACTCTGTCCATCACCACCCCTTGTTGTAAATTACAAGGTATCCAGAGGCAGTTCCTCTGAGAACCATTACTGCACTAGTAGTGGCGAAGGCCCTGATGGGGATCTTTACCCGAGTGGGATTCCCCAAAGAAGTTGTGTCTGACAGGGGGACCAACTTCATGTCAGCGTATATGCGGGCAGTGTGGAAGGAGTGTGGAGTGACCTACCGGTTCACCACTCCTTATCACCCACAGGCCAATGGCCTCGTGGAGAGGTTCAACCAAACCTTAAAGGGTATGATCAGAAGTCTACCCGAAAGCCTGCGGAGGAAATGGGACGTCCTCCTACCCTGTTTGCTCTTTTCCTACAGGGAAGTGCCACAGAAGGGAGTGGGCTTCAGCCCCTTCGAGCTTTTGTATGGGCACCCTGTACGTGGACCTCTCAGCCTGGTGAGGGACTCCTGGGAAAAGTCTCCCCGGAAAGTTCCCCAGGATGTGGTGAGCTACATGCTCGCCTTCCGAAGCCAAATGGCTAAGTTGTGGAAGCAAGCTTCTGACAACTTGGAAGCCAGTCAAGCAGTTATGAAAGCGTGGTATGACCACAATGCTCACCCAGTGGAGTTGGAGCCTGGACAGAAGGTGTGGGTGATGGAGCCGGGGGAGCTGAGTGCTCTCCAGGACCATTGGACAGGCCCCTATGAGGTATTGGAGAAGATGGGCAAGTCTACCTATCTGGTGGACGTAAGGACCCCTCGGCATCCGCATCGGGTGTTACATGCCAATCGCCTCAAGCCCCACTTTGAGAGGCCCGAAGTCATGTTGGTAATGGTGACTGACGGATCGGAGGAAGAGGACACAGAGCCTTTCCCCGACCTCCTTGCGTCTCAAGAAAAGGATGGGTCAGAGGAGGGATTAAACTCTCACCATCCCTGACTCCTGAGCAGCAGGAGGAATGTCGCCAGGTCCTGGGGACATTCGCTCCGCTGTTCTCCCTTGTCCCGGGTAAGACCCATCTGTGTACCCACGACGTGGACACAGGAGACAGCCCACCTGTGAAGTCAAAGTCTTACCGGCTGTCTGACAAGGTGAAGGCCAGCATCCGAAGCGAGGTAGCCAAGATGCTGGAGCTAGGAGTCATCGAACCATCGAACAGCCCTTGGTCCAGCCTGGTGGTTTTGGTACCCAAAGCTGCCCCACCTGGCACCACACCAGAATTACGATTCTGTGTGGATTACCGAGGACTCAATTCGGTAACGAAAACCGATGCTCATCCGATCCCTCGGGCGGATGAATTGATTGACCGGTTGAGAGCTGCCCAATATCTCAGTACCATTGACCTCACTGCAGGGTACTGGCAGATTCCCATGACTGATGGAGCCAAGGAAAGGTCAGCCTTCTCCACACCTGATGGACACTACCAGTTCTGCGTTATGCCTTTCGGGCTCAAGAACGCTCCTGCCACTTTCCAGCAGCTGGTGAACACGATCCTCACCGGGATGGAGTCATTCTCTGCTGCTTACTTGGATGACATAGCTGTCTTCAGTAGCAGTTGGGAGGATCACTTGCAGCACTTGCAAGCCGTTCTCCAGGCCCTGGAACGGGCTGGCTTGACGATCAAGGCCAGCAAATGTCAGATTGGACAGGGGTCGGTAGTGTACTTAGGTCACTTGGTGGGCCGGGGAACGGTGCAGCCCCTTCAGGCAAAGATTGAGGCAATCATGGCCTAGAAACCCCCCAAGACCCAGACTGAGGTCCGAGCCTTCCTGGGCCTCACCGGTTACTACAGACGGTTCGTGAAGGGGTATGGCACTATCGTGGCACCCCTTACAGAACTCACGGCCAAAAAGCAACCAAGGAGAGTCATCTGGACGGAGGCTTTCCAGCAAGCCTTCGAAACTCTGAAACAAGCATTGTGTAAAGCTCCAGTCCTGAAGGCTCCAGATTTTTCGAAAGAGTTCATTGTCCAGACAGATGCATCCGATATTGGCATTGGGGCGGTGTTATCGCAACTCAATGAAGAGGGTCTGGATCAAACCGTGGTCTTTTTGTCACGGAGACTGCTTCCCCGGGAACAGAGGTGGAGTACCATTGAGCGGGAAGCCTTTGCGGTGGTCTGGGCACTGAAGAAGCTGCAACCATACTTGTTTCGTTCACACTTCCTTGTTCAGACAGACCACCGACCCCTTCGCTGGCTCATGCAGATGAAGGGGGAAAACCCCAAACTGTTGAGGTGGTCTATCTCCCTACAGGGAATGGACTTTCGGGTGGAACATCGGCCCGGAGTTGACCACGCCAATGCAGACGGTCTCTCCAGGTATTTCCGCCTTAGTGTTGAGGACTCCCAAGGGGTTGGGTAGTTCTCCCCACTTTCGGCTGGGGGGGATGCGTGTTGGACCCGTCTGCTTCTGAGAGTCCCCTCACCAATATGATTTCTTTTGTTCCCCTGAACCTCCCAAAATTTGCCGCTTTTTATTTGTCTACCAGGACCTTTTTGTGTGTTTTTTCATGGGGCTAGGTGTTCCTTGACACCCAGTTGCTCACAAGGTTTCTGGCACCTATGTACAAGGCGCCTGGCGAAACCTGTGGACATGAAAACTGAGGTTGGCAACCTGTGTGTGTTTAACCTTAAAATGGTGGACACATATTTCCCTCATGTGAGTGACTCCCATTGGAGCCTCCTTGAACCCTGACCTTTTGAGGTTTTGGCGCCCTTTCTGGTTGGCGCGCTTTCCTGACAGGAATTTCATAACTTTCCTCAGGTACACAAAAGGGCTGCTCCAGAGCCCCAGTACGGTGGCTCTGAGTGACCAAAAGACACCTCAAAAGTGCCATGCCATTGACACAGCCAGGGAAGGTTCTAGAACCTTCTGGCTCGTGCCAGTACCTCAGGGCACTGGCTATATAAAGCCCAGTCCCTGGCGGCCATTATAGATGTAATTCAGATTCCAGACTTGACACCAGAGCGACACCTGCCCTGCTGACCCCTGAGGTGGCTGAGAGCACAGGCAGTAGAGTGGCAAGGGTTAATAGCCTGATTCCTGACTGGCGTTCCAGTCAGGCGTGTTCCAGTAACCTTGCGCCTACAGCGCCTACCCAGCTAGTGCCTCATTGCCCCAAAAGACTGTGGCCAAGTTTATGTGCCTCCCCGCCCCCCCCCGGTGGCGAAATCATGAAGAAAAGGCGAGTCGCGACCTTCCACAGTGCCCCCCTCGTGAATAGCGCCTATCGCGGGGGACTTGGACGTCTCCGAGCCCCACCGGCGTTGCGCGCTTCCTGGTTGTGCAGTGATCGAAGGTGAGGTGGTGCGCCGGGGCGGGGAGAGGCCGGCCTTCATTGGGCGGGATTAGCGTCCCTGCCCTTTCCCAGAGACCCGGGAAACTGTTGCCGTGGGCGGGACCAGCCCCCGTATGAGGAAGTCGGAGGGAGGTCCGTGAAGCCCCTGAGAACCCTGATGCTGGCGTAGGAAGTGCTGTGCCCCGACTGAATCGCTATTCGATTGCAGCCGTAGTGAGGTGGGTCGTTTCCCCTGGAGGGGTGCCGCGTTATCAAGGAACTGTGCACCGGCGTTGATTTGAGCGAGCGCTGAGACTGAGTGACCCCGCTGTCAGCCATTCGTTCGTCTACTGACTTCGAACTGTGCTACCCTGGTGCCTGCGATATTGCCGTAGGCTCAAGTAAACCACACCGGCAAGCGGACATCCTTCCCCGGTGGCAGCGGAGGGCCAAATGTCATATTTACCGTGTTTCCTTGTCTTTAGGTACACGCGCATGGGCCCCGCGTGAACATAAAAGAGTCCCCAGTGCACCGTGAATCCAGAGAAGCCCACATGCATTCCCCATGATTCCACAAGTACTGTTATCCTTTTCAAAGTGGGTTTATCTTGCAAATGTAAACTTCCTGATTTATTTAATTGGTGGCAGCGATACCAGAATGAAAATGTGGTTATGCATTTAAATGAACCAGGCTTTATTATTCCATGTATTGGTGATATATAAACCTGATATTCATTTTATTTATTGATAGAGCTATTCCTAATATTTATGCAACACCAGTGTTCCTGAAGTCCTATTTACTGTATTTATTCTCAACCTGAATCCCAGAGTGCTGTAACAAATGAAATGTGAATGTGCTTCCCCAATTGATCCCTATTTACAGCAGAGAACTTTTATATAAAGGAATCGTATTCTTCTACAGCAGTGGTGTGGTGTCCTTCTTTTTGGTGTGACTGTGCAGGGGGTTATTATTGGGTCAGAGCCGGCTTAGCCCTACAGCCTTCACTGCCTTGGCACTTGAGCCAAGCTACCCCATTTGTGCTGGGCTTGCCCATCGCAGGTCCAACACTAAGTATTGGAACTTATTTGTGCGGGAGCCCCCCATCACTTTCCCCTTTATCGTGGTGCTCCGGGGCCGGGGAATCAGGTCTGTGGGGGCGTTTTTGCAACATTGTGTTGACGGGGGCAGCTGGATGGGAAAAACATGCGGACACATGGGGACTGGGGTTCACTCGTTACTAGGAGTGGGGGTAGAGGTTAGAACTAGCTATTACTATGTTTAGTGTGTGCTCGTGTGTGTATAATCCTCAGGCTTTCATTATCTGGGTCAACTTTAATAATGCGAGAGCAACACGTGTGCGTGGATATGGATACACATCAGAACGTATATTGTCGCTTGTTGATCAGCACACCACCCTGCAGCCACCCCTTTCCACCACCATACACCCTGTGCATCATACCACCCCACCGAGTTTTTTTCTTCTTCCTGGAATCAAAACACAGGCATACACCAGGCACTTCGTTGGGATGTGGGCGGGGCCTGCCAAAGAAACACGAAGGAACCGCAGGGGAGGACGTCCGGAACCCTGCAGGCTTCATGCTGAAGTCCCGGGCGAAGAGCGAGGGAAGACTGCATGGTACCAGAAGCAACGCGGGGCTCCTGAGTGGTGAGGAGAGCCCCGCGGCGTGCCAAGAGACGGCCAGGCAACCTGCAGACCGAGCCGGTGAGTGAGAGCTTGCAGGCTGTTAGAAGAAAAAAGCGTGTCGCTCACTGGGCTTAAGGACATCCCGAGTTGTGTGCGCGTGCGCCTACAAAACAAAAGTGAAACTACAGGAGGCTTTCGAGGAAGGGGGACAGGAGATGTGCACAGCGCGTTCACATTTCCAGTCCGGCATGCGCGTGCCAATCTCCTGTCTCCCTTCCGAAGCAAGTCAGTAGCAATAGATCTTGCTGGCGACAGCGCTTCGCGCTGTAGTCGCCAGGCGAGACCTAAAAGGCACTTCAAATGTTTAGCATGATACCTATCTCAAATATTTATATCAGCCTAAAACACAGTCTGACACCTGCAAACGGGAAACAACCATTACAACGCAGTCATTACGATGCACTACCTTTACAACGCAGTCATTACAACGCACCATCCTTTACATTGCATGCCATTACAATGCAGCTATTACAACGCAAGCCACTACAACGCATTATAAGGTGAGTAATGGGAAATAGTCATTTTTACCCCTACACTATCCAACACTTTCCCTACTGTTGCACTCACTGGAGTGGGAATAGTCATTTTTACCCCTACACTATCCAACACTTACCATACTGTTGCACTCACTGGAGTGGGAATAGTAATTTTTACCCCTACACTAGCCAACACTTACACTACTGTTGCCCTGAAAGTATTAAACTTTGTAATGGTATGTGTTGTAATGGAATGCGTTGTAAGTGTAGTTTCTAAAAATGTGTTGCAATGGCATGCGTTGTAAAATTATGCGGTGTAATGGATGCTGCAATGTAAAAACGGCGTTGTAAAGGCATGCGTTGTAAACGTTTGCATTGTATCATGTCCTATTCCCTGCAAACTGCATACAGCATTTGTCCCTGCTGGGCATAATCAAATCCCTTGCTGATTACAACTGTTTTCTTTCGGGTTGGGTTCATGCTGTTTTCTACCTTGGGATTTTCTGGTCTCCTTATTTCCGACAAGACTAGTCGGCTGAAGTCTGTAAAGGAGGCCCGACATACACTGTCACCCCATTCCCATTGAGGGAGGCAGGCAAGAGAAATACCGGCCTGAACTGCAGAGTGACTATTGCGTCTCTTCGCTGGCTGCGGAGGTGGTGGGGTGTCCTTGCCAGGAAAAGGTGAAAAGAAAGTCATGGACAGTGCAGACACTCATGCGAAGAGCCAACTAAATACTGGGGTGAATAACTCGGGGTGGAAATCCCAATTCTTCAATTGGAAGGTTTTTTTTTTTTTAATCACAGGATTTAGAGTTGCCTCTTCACAAAATGTGGAATAACTGGCAAAAAAGGTTCTGCAATTTTTTGCTGTTAAGGATGGTACAATCGTGTCATCTTTGAATATGGTGTAACTACATTCCAAATGCGGCTTTACCACAATTGAATTCTAGTGTCACTGCGTAACTCAGAAGCTGCAGAAATGTTCCATGAGTTGGTTCTTGGACATGTTTTCTGAAGGCAGCTCAACGACCCTGTGGGTGCTTGGCGAACAGTTGATTCTGACCAGCTACAGCATGGCATAGTTTGGTGGAACAGATATTAACAAGTCCTCTCTGCGCCAGGGTGGGGGGCAGAATCCGGGGTTCAGGAGCTCTGAGGTCTGAGGGATAGATTTATTCTGGGCTCTGGTTGCAGTGGATGACAGCACTTGCAGTGTCCTCTGTGCCAGTGCTTAATTTGTCAAAAATAAATTAAGTGCCAGGGCCGTTGTCAGGAGTCCACTGCAGCTTGCGCCACACATTGCCTCCGCCAGCACTGCCAATGATAGCAACTACTAAGCCTCACACTCCTACAAGTGTGAAAATTCAGACTACTCCAGGCCTCCAAAGCCATAGGAATGGCTTGGGCGGCAGGTAATAGTCATTTAATGTATTTTTTTTTTGTCAAATCTTTTTATTTCACCCCCATAACAGGGAGTAGCAATGGGATGACTAGTACACAGCGTTAAGCCTACAACCCAACAGGGCCGGCCGCGTTATAGCATGAGAAAATGGAAGACCGTTGACAGTGCTCAAGCTCAAGTTTATACACAGCGTTTTACTTATAACCCATAAGGGCCGGTCGCGTCATACTCAGTCAAGTCATTTCATTTTAATGTATATTGAATCAATAATTAACTGTTGTTGTGGTGATTTCTAAATTAGCCAGACAGCGCCACCTTGTGGCAGTGTCACGAGCCCCTGTGTTGACAATTAAGTGCCGGGTGAGCCCCGGCTCAAATTTTGCACTGCCTGCTCCGGGCTCTTGGAGTGGAAAGGAAGGGAACTGGGCTTATTCGAATTTGCTGGGAAGCCCTGGAAATCTGTGATCTGCAGGGGGTTTGATGCCAGGGTGGGCATGGAAGGCCATTCATTATGCACAGACCTGCCTCAGGCTGATCAGGAGCTGGTGGCCATTCCTGGCCTGCAACATTCACTGTCAAGAGACCAGGCGGCTAGGGTGGGCGTGGCCGAGCCAGCCAAGATGGCGGACGCACTTCTCTAGTGCTCCGGTCGGCTGCCCGCAACACGAATATATACCATCGCTAATAATGCCATGAAACACCTTAGGTTCCGGTGAGAGACTCCCGTGGACACCTCCGGTGCCTCGGAACGCGACCACGCTCCTGGTGCAAGCCCGGAATGACGGGCGACGGCCGCCGCCGGGATCCATCTAAAATGGCGGCACCCAGCACCTGAAGCCGGAGGACCCGAGCTCCCGGTGCCTGCCTCCTGGTGTTGCTGCCCATGGTTCCTTCTACCCTCCGAGAGATACCCCGAGAGCCCGGTGAGTGCTGCCGCCCGGCAGCTGGGGCTGCGCGGCCGTGAGGGGCGAGATCTGGACGGAGGCGAGCCTTCCCTACACCCGACCCGCCCGAGCGGGCAAACGGGATCGAGGAACTCACGGTACCGGCGGCGGCCGGAGGGCTGGTCCCCAGGAGTGGGGCATATGAATACACCCCTGTGGGCATCCCTGAACGTGCCCCTGCCGCCCCCGAGGTCGCGGAGCTACAAATGGGGACCCGTGATGTCGCGCGCTAACGGGCGCGCAAGACCTCCCAAATGGCGCCATCCAGCTTGCCCTGTCGAAGTTGAGGACGTTCTCAGTGATCACAGGAGACACCCCGAGAGCACCACAGCCACCCGCAGAAGCACTGACGAGGGGGCTCACCCACGCCTTCAGTACTGGCGGTCCCTGACTGCCCGCAGCCCAACTGAGCAGCCCCGCACACCGCCGTCAGCACTACAGCCCCCGGCAGCCCCCATTGGAGATCGGGGAGACAGAGGACCATCGGTGTCGTCCCCCCGGAGAATTGCGGAGCCGCAGAGTGTGCGTCACTGAGGGGGAGCACATTGGACGGCGGCGACCCCTCCCGGCCCCCGACCTATCTGGAGAACACCAGGCATTCCACGCAGCAAGAACTTTGACCCAGTACTGGGCCCCTGAGAGCCCCTCCGCAGGCCCCCAGCATTGGAGCTCCGCTGACACAGGCTCACGAAGGAGCGTGGTGACTAGCCCTCCGGCTCATCCGAATTGGTGACATCCAGCCAGTCCTGTGGGGGGTCCGACGGGGAGCATTCCGATGAATGGAGACACGCGTCCGGAGCCGGGTGATTCCACTGGCGACACTGCCACGACAGGCATGACCCACAAGGGGAGCAAAGACAGGTCGCGACGTCTGTGGAAGACCCCACTGAGCCACCAGGCCGCCTGCGTCACCAATGGGGAGACCTCAGCGACAGTGACCACGACGCCGGCCCCAGCCCAGAGGCGCTCACACTCCCCGGGCCCCTCGGGTAAGTCAAACACCGGAGGGCCGTCACAGGAGATAGATATGTCAACTAAGCTGGACAAAGTGTTGGCCGCCATCGAACACTCCCGGATGTCCATGGAGAGCAAATTCGGAGAACTCGCTTCGGACATAACCCTCCTACCGGATGACCACAGGAAACTGGCAGATAGGGTGCATCAAGAGGGTCAAACGCTGCAGGAACTGAAACCACAGGTCCACTCAAACCAGACAGCCATTAAAGAACTGCAGGACAAAGTCAACTTCCTAGAACGCAAGGCCGACGATTTGGAAGGTCGCTCCCGCCGGAGCAACATACGCTTACTCAACTTACCGGAAGGAGTGGAAGGGACAGACCCCATCCAGTACATCGAAACATGGATAAAAACATTCATCCGAACCCAAGACCTCACAACGTTCTTCTCAGTGGAGAGAGCGCATAGGGTTCCGGCCCGACGACCACCTGCGGGCTCCCCACCCAGGCCGTTTCTACTAAAACTGTTACACTACCAAGATAGAGACACGATCCTGCGGGCGGCCAGACAAGCAAAGACACTCAGGGTGAAAGACAAACACTTGATGGTGTTCCCGGACTACTCCCAAGCAGGACAACGCCAACGCGCCACCTTCCAGGCGGTGAAACAAACCCTGCGACAGCATCAGATACAGTACGCCCTCCTATTCCGGCCCGCCTCAAAATCATTCATGGAGACTCAACACACTTCTTTTCGGATCCAGCGGAGGCGAGACAATGGCTCGACCTCCACGGCCGGGACCTGCCGGAGCGGGGGGCTACTCCATCGCACTCCTCATCCAACATGCGAAGGCTGCGTTCCAGAAAGTCACCCTCAAGCAGTTGAACCGCCCAGGGACTCCCAACACCAGACACTCCCCAGACCTGGAACAGATTATAGCGGATCGACAGAAGGCCCTGCAGGCGGCGACGGAAGTCCGGCAGACAGAAGTCGATCTTGAAGAGGGCCATGGCCCCCACATCTTCACATCTGACGACGAGGATCAGAGCGACATCCGCACCTCCAGAGAGGGATCAGGTTCCCCTCCACTGGTGACTCCGCAGACGGCGGACACGCTCATCTGAACGGCGACCAACACAGAAGGCGGTAAGACCAGGGCACTCCGACAGGATGGCCAACGGAGGACTTCGCGATTCTCCAAAGAAGGTAATGGCAGCAGTGAGCACACTCGCAGAGACATAACGCTGTGGGCAGCCCGACCCCGAGCCTCCGACAGCGACGACGCCCCACCTCCCAAACCAAACGAACTAGAGACAGTACGAGATGTACGGTTTGAACTTATTGTGCCAAGCAATAGGTCCCCTTAGTTGGGACGGTTTTCCGAACATTGTTCTTACTTTACCCCCTCTCCCATTCACCCCTAATACCTCAGCGGGAGCGGTCAACTAATCTCCGAATAAAAATGTGTGGAGGGAGTGTGCGGGCGGGAGTGGCTCTGATCACAGACCGCGAGGTGGGGAAGCACCGACCTACACGACTAGCTACCGCACATGACGAAAATCCCCAATACAGACATCACATTCATCACGCTAAATGTCAGAGGTCTGCACACGGCGAGTAAGCGCTACGCTGTCTATGCTCACCTAAAAAGACAGCAGGCACATATAGCCCTCTTGCAATAGACCCACTTGACGACGACGGAGGTTGGACACCTACAGAAAAAAATGGAGGGGCATAGTATGCGCCACAGGGTATTCTGCATTTGCTAGAGGGACATTGATATGGGTTAGGCCAGGCGTCCCGTTCAGAGAGCAGACCAGGGTGGTGGATAAGGAGGGGCGCTATGTGCTACTGAAGGGGCTGTTGGATGGACAATCAGTTCTGATAGGCAGCATCTACGCCCCGAATGCAGAACAGAATGTATTTTGGAATCGCCTCACGAAAATACTGGCACACCACACCCATGCCCCCTGGATATTAGGAGGGGATTACAACTGTGTCCTGGACACGACCCTCGATCGCTCCCGCCCCCCGCCCGCACGCTCACCGCTTTACAAACAAACAGAACTTTTTAATACCTGGGTGCAACACTGGGCATTGACTGACACATGGAGAGCACTACACCCTACCACGAAACTGTATTCATTCCATTCCGCATGACCTCCGAGTACGTCTGGATAGATTCCTTTGCTCGGCAACTCTGCACACTAAAGCACAGCACACAGACTATCTTGGAAGGGTGCTTTCAGACCACGACGCCCACATACTGATACTTCGGTGGAAATCACCCCACCCCCCAGTGCCAACATGGAAACTCCCTCGGGAATGCCTCACGGACCAGCCATTTACACACGATCACGGGGCACACCTGCAGGAACATTTCACCCTAAACGCAGGGACGGCATCCTCTAGGCTCATAGAATGGGACACACATTTTTTTTTTTTTAACAGAGTTTATTAGTTTTTTGCAAGAAAGCCATTTAAACCACAGTAAACAAGGCCGCCATTGCACAGATGGCTAGTGCTGCCACAGGATAAAAGCAAACATCAAATACTCATCCCTCCCCTCAAACGCACCTCCCCCCCGCCCCCACCCTCCCCCCGCCAGTGTGCCCCACCTAGGTCAATCATAGGAATAGCAGCCAACTACCCATCTACACAGCTGTGTAAACCACCTAGAATCAGATGTAGCAACATGGTAAAGTGCCTTCACAAGAAAACCAGAGCCCTGCAGCCCCATCTAAGGTCGCAAGCACAATCAATCCTGGATCGCCGTCAGGTGCCCCTCCAATTCACACGCACCTCTCAGTCCCACTCAACTCACTCTCCACCTGTCTGGCGCCGGCAAGCAGTCCCCCCCGACTAGCCTCAGCATTCTCCCCACCATCCTCCTCCCCGGTATCCGCAGATGGGGTCTACAGTTCGGTCACAAGTGCCACCCACGCTCTCGCTGTTTCTAACGCCTTCTCATTAGACGAGCGCCTAGCCAACTGCAGGCGGAGGGCGCCTCGCTGCCCGCCCAGGTCAAGAAGCTCGTCCGCCATCTGTAATAGTTAGGGCCCGTCCTAGACTTCCAATGCATGGTGAGTTCCCTTTTTGCCATGATCAGCCCCAAATCGTAGAATTTACTAGTAACTTTGGTACGGGAGGTATGTGGAAACCAGAGCAGCAGGCAAGTAGCCATCTCAGCCTCCAGTGCCCGCACCGTCACACGATTCAGGCACGTCACCACCTCTTCCCAATAGGATCCCAACGCCACGCAGGTCCTGAACATGTGCAGGAAATCGGCACCGTCCGCGGTGAATCTCGGACACGTTGATTGAGGAACCCCAAAATATCTCAGAATCTTGGCCGGAGTCAGGTACGCCCTATGGAGTGTGAAAAACTGTACCAACTGGAACTGGGCATTTCGCGTACCCTTCCAGGTTCGCCGCAGTAGGTGGGGCCACGTCGTCTCCGGTATGGGTCTGCCGAATAGAATGGGACACACATAAAGTGACGGCAAGGGGCCACTGTATACAACAGGTGGTGGGAGTGCGTAAGATCCAAGAGCGCACGCTACAAGACGCATAATGCGCGTTAGCTACCCTGCTAAATGCGGACGACCGCGGCGAGGCGGTCCAGGAGCGCGTGGCCGAGGCCAAAACAAAGTACGCGGAAACATGGAGGGATTTACGCAAATATAACTTCAGGGCCTATGCAGCCAGTGTACACCGGGAGCGCAACAGGGGGGGACACTTCTAGCATGGTTAGCTCGGCAGGACCCCGACCTAAAACCCATCACAGAAATCAAGGATCGGTCTGGTCGGCTCCAAACCTCCCAACTTTCAATCATGCAAGTATTCTACACATATTACTCTCACATATATCAAGCATCGAGGCAGGGAGATCTCCACGCAATAGACAGTTTCTTCCTCACCCTGCCACTCCCCCAGATCTCGCCAGACGTTCAGAAGGACCTGGACCACAAAATAAGACCTGCCGAGATTAAAATAGCGATAGGAACACTAGCCAGGAACAAGGCCCCGGGAATGGACGGCTTCCCCCTCGAATACTATCGTACATTCTCGACTCACCTAACCCCACGATTGGTCATTATGTTTGAGGACGCGCTCAAGACGGGGGTCTTGCCAAGATCCCTCAGGGAGTCGGTAATAGTCACATTTCTGAAACCACACAGGGACCCCAAGCTCCCTTCGTCCTACAGACCGATCACGCTACTCAACGCGGACTGCAAAATCTTAGGTAAAATGCTAGCGGACAGATATGCCCAGGTCATACCCCAACTGGTCCATCCCGACCAGAGTGGGTTTGTGCCAAACCGCAACACGTTTCACAACCTTCGCAGACTATTCCATATCCAGGACACGACACGCGATTGGTTCCCTCATGCGGCCTGCCTCATATTAGACCTCGAAAAGGCGTTTGACCCTCTCCTATGGCCATACCTGTTCGAGGTCCTCAGGAAGAATAACTTTGGCCCGCGCCTGACAGCATACACCAGGCTCCTGTATACGCAACTCACATCTAGGGTCCGGATGGGAAGTTACATTTCCTCGGAGTTCGCGGTAGAGAGAGGGACCAGACGGGTGCCCGCTGTCGCCCCTCCTGTTCGCCCTTGCGGTTGAACCCCTAGCAATTTGCCTACGACAGGAGGGCGCAGACTGGGGAATTCCCCTGGCGCACACGTGGCACTGCGTGTCCCTAAACGCAGACGACCTCTTAATATACGTTAGGGATGCTACGAGCGACGTGACCCGCATCTGGACGACGCTGGAGGAATTCGCGGACATTTCGGGCCTTTGGGTCAACTGGGGGAAGTCCTCAATGTACCCGCTGAGCTCCCGTATGGCCCCATTTGAAGCCCAGATAGGCACCCGGTCACTTGCATGAAATGCAGAGGTTTCCCGCTATTTGGGCTCTGTAAGGCGATACGTACACTGCTCCTCCCGTCCCTCCAACCCTTACGCCAGAGGTGGAAGACGGACATCGGCAGGGTGGTCCACGACAAAGAATGGAGCACTGCCCTGGAATACCCCAAAAAAGTATCCAGAAACGCCAGATTCCGTAACATACAATTCAACGTCCTCCATAGAGCCTACCTCACGCCACACCGACTACAGCGCTTCTTTCCAGATACACACTTTGAGTGCCCCCGATGTCACATCCCGGGAGCAGATTTCAGGCATATGTTCTGGGATTGTCCCACACTCCAAGGATTCTGGAGCACAGTCCATCGAGTCCTTGAAGAGGTTACTGCCATCACTACCATGTCCACATGGGAAGCATGCGCGCTCTGGATTTTCCGCAGGCGGAAAACCGAGAAAGTACAGTATCGTTGCCTCTCACTAGCCATTCTTTTGGCAAAACGGGGAATAGCTATGCATTGGAGGTCCCCCACGGGACCACCGGAAGCAGCGTGGATAGGCGCGGTACACAAGTGGGGCAAGGCAGAGGAGGAGATACTCCGGGAGGAGGAAGTGAGGGGTCACCGCAAACACCCCATATCCCTAGACTGGGCCCAGTTAATGTATAAATTTACACAGGCAACACACCCCCCAGAGTCACCTATGGCCTCGCAGACCCAGACACGAATAGTCACACCAGCCTCCGCACCTCAATGACACAGCCACGGACACTACCCAAACATCGCCAGACACCGTGCCCCGCAACCCTTGCGACTTGACGCGCAACACTCACTCCACGCACGATATTATATCATGCGCCCCAGGAGCGCCGACACTACGCCCCAGCGCATCGACTCACCCCCCCCCCCGCTCCACCCCTAACCTTCCCCCCTCACCCCACCAAGTTTGCCCCTAAAGTTTTTTGAAAGAGTTAGAAAGTTTAGTTTGGAGGGAGTATCCCCCCCCCCACACCACTGGTTCATTGGGAAGACCTATAGATGACGATGTCACGACAACACATGCAGCTATGGATCGCACCGACTCTGTTGGCGCTCCCTGCGACGACCAAATACCAGTTGCTACACCACGAGGTCACTACCATGCCGAGAATAGCAGACCACTCGCCACGGACAGTCTTCGCTCTACTCAGGGGTGAACAACCGACCCTGTAGGGGATCATGAGGTAAACGCTACTGAATCACACGGTTAGGTATGGTCGATGGACACAGGACCGCCGAAGGGGGTAGACCACTGAGCGCTTTCTCTGGAACAATGTACCTATGGTCATGCATTACTATACCGTATAATCACTGCTTTGTTGGTTGTAAAATGCAAACAAAAACCCAATAAACAAATTCAAAAAAAAAAAAGAGACCAGGCGGCTAGGGAGACACCAGCTTTATCCCTCGCATTGGTTCCTCGACTGGCTATAGAGAGTTCAGTTGCGTCAGCTCCTTCCACAGAGACCACGAGCCCTGGGCGTCGGATGGCAGGCTCATTCTTTCATCTTCCCTAATTAGGTACAGTGAGTTCAGACGCGTGCGTTAAGCATCTACTTTCCCTTCCCTTCCATAGCGCTATGAAACCGCCTAACCGCAGCAACAAGTGATGACGTAATAGCATCTTATCCATTCTTTTCCCACTTACCGACCACCTCTTTCCTCTCTTTGCCCCAGCCCTTCCCTGCCCTCTCCTCGCCTCTCTAGGGTACTGGCGTGTCCTGGCAGCTATATTAAGCGCTATACACCTGCATACATAGGCCTCACCGGAGCAGCCAGACAGACAAAGGTGGGGCCTGCCGGGGTGTCTGTTCAATCATAGCTCGAGAAGTGAGCCCAGGCCACAGGAGAGTGGGCGAGACTTGGACAGCACTCAGTCCCTTGTTGGAGGCCTCCGCCCTGAATCCTGACACCTCCGGCTCCTCCAGAAGGATCGAGTTTCTCTTTGATGATGGCACGCCTCCCCTGCGAGCGCTCTCTTACGACAGCCTGCAGCTGCATCTCACCAGGTAAAGGCATTATTTATTAAGGAACGGCTCAGAGAGAGCGGAAATGGTCCACTTTTATAGGGCATCGAACGAACAAGCTGTGTCCTACAGGCAGTTCCACTGGAATGATGCGATTGTGCGGCCGCTGAAATTTTCGCGTAATTATAGATTTGCTGTATTTATCACATAATCCACCATCTACCGCATAATCTGTAGATTTTAACACAAACAAATCTTGTTTCTTGATCAAACGGTTCGAAAGTTACTAAAAAGGCAACGACACATGTTGCAAGGCCCTTTTTTGAAAACTTGACTAGTCAGCTTTTTGTTGCTTATTCCTGTATGTGGGTGCTTATTGGGAGGGAGAAAGGGAGGCAAGCACGTCAGACTACCAGTTTGTGTGTGTAAAAGGCCGCTTTATTGAAACAGGTGCACATCACATTATTACAAAACTGGCAAACCGCCTTACAAAACTAAAACCTCTCTAAACATCGAGTTACCTGACCCCCTTTTGTTTTTCTCCCCCCACCCCTACTATCCCACATGATAAAATCCACCCACCCCGCAACATAACAATATAACAGCATTATATCCTATGAATATCCAATTTTCTCCCCTACCTCTTAAATCCAAAACCTCCAATACCTACATTCCTATCTGTCCTTTTGCAACTGTAACCAAACTACCCTCTAATGTAACCCCCAAACTGGTTACCCTTTCCCCGCTCCCGTTCCCCAAGTCCCCAAACTTAACGACAAAATACCAAACTCCAGCCAAACTTGGCCAACATCCAAAACCAACTCCGCCACCCAGGAAAAGGTGGAGTGATGGTGAATACACCGCCTCCCCCTTTTCCTGCCCCCCCTCCCTTCCCGAGCAGCTAATAAAGAACAAAGCACCAGGGTCCTACTCGCAGCGCACGCCCAACAGCCGGGCCAACACTTCCCGAAGCTCTAAAAGGTACAAATCCATACCTATCCGCGAGAGGTGTACCCCATCTCCCCTGAACATTTCCGGCGCATCATAGTGAATGTCCCTGTGCCAAATCCTCGCAAACCCTAGGTGCCGACAAAAACGCACCATTTCAGCGTTTATCTTCTTCCGCGCCTTGTCCACCGCCTGCAGACGACTTGCACCTCGCCAGACCCTACGCGGCACCAGCTCCGCCCACACCACCGAACAACCGGCCCAACCTCTCCGCAGTTCCACCAAATCCCGCCACATCGCCCTCATCAACACCAAACCTGTCTCCCGCACCATAACAATCTTCTGCTAAAACCTCGAAGATTCCGGAAGGTAAAAACTTATAAACGCTCTTTCTCAGGAATGGCACCCAGGATCTGGAACTCACTCCCTCCTGAAACCAGGCTCATCTCCTCCTTCACACTTTTTAAGAAAGAAGTAAAAGCTATTTTTATGGCCAAATACACCAGACCTATTAGCGTGGATCTGGAAAGACTCTACACCGACCTGTATTACTCTGTTCGAACTCTATACTATTTATTTCACCTGTATTATTGACGCTACTGACTATCTATGCACACATTTAACTGTTATATTTGTATTATTGATGTGCTGTACTACTTTGCTCCCTCACGTACCTACCCTTCCCACTTATTATGTGTAACCCCACTCTCTTGCTGGCATTCCCGGCTTTGTAAAGCGCTCTGATATCTGCAAAGATCTTGTTCGCGCTATATAAAACTTTCAAAATAAAATAAAAATAAATATCATTTTCCCCCAAGTGGAGAACCAGCACATCCGGGCAACGCCCGCCCTGAACCATGCCATTCAAAGTGGACATTAATTCCTTCTAGCGCATGCCCCCCCCCCCCCCCCCCTCCCCAGCCATACCACTTGAAACAGAGCAGGATTAAAGCCCAAGTTTTCCCCGAAATAGCTATCCTGGGCCTGCAACTTCGCTCTCTTCACAAAGGAGTGGCCTA
This sequence comes from Lissotriton helveticus, assembly GCF_964261635.1. Lineage (NCBI taxonomy): Eukaryota > Metazoa > Chordata > Amphibia > Caudata > Salamandridae > Lissotriton > Lissotriton helveticus. The sequence continues at coordinate 864,861,048 of NC_136073.1, forward strand.
CAATCCAGATAAACATGCCCTGTGCCGTAGGCCCCGCCACTGAACCTGAAACGAAAAATAAATGTAAGCGAATATGTCCCCCGACTGCCTTCGCGCGCTTCACACCAACTCTGCGCTACGCACATAACGCCGGTAGCATGCCGAAGACCACCTCCCCAAGCGCATAATGGCCCCGCGCCCACAACCCCGACAATGCGCCTCCGACGCTGCCCGATGCGGAACGAGTGCGTGCCATACTGTTTGCCGCTACCCCCAACCTGACCAGCGCCTTACGCAGCACCCCCAGCAGTTGCGGCCCAGTCGCCCCTCTTCCATCTGCATGCTGAAACACCAAACCATCCAAACGCCGAAAACCGTTCCAAGTCCACCCCCAGCGCACCGGGCACGCCACTCCCCCCGCCGCCTGCAACGTCACCCAGGCCCCCACACAACACTGGTCCGTTTTAGATTGATGCAGCCAAATGCTCACCTCCCGTTGCCCCAGCCGCCCACTCTGACCATCCCAGACCCTGGCACTGTCTCCCGCCCACCATTTCAGACACCCAAAAAGCCCCCGCAAACATCCATACCATCAGAGTCGCAAACAAACAAGCTTCCCGCTCGTCCACATACACTAAATGCAACACCCCCACAACTTTCCCCAAAAGCTCCTCCGACAAAGGCCGCCGCAACGCCCCTGCCCGCCCGCATTCCCGGGCCCAGCCCTCTAACATCCGCGACCCGAGCTCCCCTGCGGAAGGTGCGTACTCCCAGCACAGCTTACCCATGAAGGCTATCCCTGCCAGTTTGCCCGCTATGGTCACCCTCTTGAGACCCCTGTCGATCAAGGAGAGCATAAACCGCACCACATCATCCTGCCTGTCCGCTCCCGGGGGCCTCCAACGCGCCTCGGACGCCACAAACTCCCCCCATGCAGCCACATACATTGTCCTGGTCGAGTCTGCCAAAGATCCTAGAACCAGTTGTAACATCCGGTGTTGCCCACGCGCCACAGCTGTGTCGGCATGGGCGTCGGGTCCCGTTCCGCGTCCTCGGCTAACCCACGGAATCTCCCCCACTGCGAACGAGACAAGGCATCCGCAATGTCATTGTTGATGCCCGGAACGTGCACCATGCGAAAAGCAATGTCATGCCGCAAGCACCCCAGCACAAACACACGCAATACTTCAACACCTGTTCATCCCTGGCCGACTGCCGATTGACCACCTGAACCACAGCCATGTTGTCCACATGGAACGTCATCCTCCGGTGTGCCAGCACCTCTCTCCACAGCCATACCGCCACCACCAAAGGGAAAAGCTCCAGAAAGGCAATGCTCCGCCCCCCCCGCGCCACTCAAGGGGGGCAAACTCTCCGCACACCATTTCCCGTTCCAGTACAACCCGAAACCGTCGCTGCCCGCCGCATCCGAGAAAATCTGCACTTCCCAAACCATATCCACGTCCCGCTGTAAGGGCACACCGTTGAACTGGTTCAGGAAGAACCGCCACATCCTCAAATCTTCTCGCACACGCGCCGACAAACGCACGTGGTGGTGCGGGGGCCTGTTGCCCACCAGCGCCCTACCCAAGCGCCTACAGAATGTCCTTCCCACGCGCACCACTCTGCACGCAAAATTGAGGTGTCCCAGCAGCACCTGAATTTCCAGCACGGCCACTTTGTGTTTTGCCACCATCACTTCCAACAAAACCAACATTTGCCGCTTTTTATCCGCCGGCAGCCTTGCCTCCATCCGCACTGAGTCTAGCTCAATGCCCAAAAAGGACAGCGCCGTGCCTGGCCCCACTGTCTTTTCCGGTGCCAAAGGCACCCCTAGGTCCTCCATAAGCTCCTGAAACCTGTCCAGCGCCACCTGGCAGTCCGTGGAGTCTGGGGACCCGACCAAGAAAAAGTCATCCTGGTAGTGCGTAACCCCCTGGTGACCCGTGCGTTCCGTAAAAAACCACTGGAGGAACGTGCTGAAACACTCAAAAAGTGCACATGACATCGAGCAGCCCATCGGCAGCGCCTTGTCCACATACCAGCAGCCGCAAAACTGGATCCCCAGCAGGCACCAGTCATCTGGGTGAACTGGCAACAGCCGGAAAGCCGATTTTATGTCACACTTGGCCATTTTCGCACCGGGGCCTGCCCCCACCACCAATTCCATGGCCGCCTCCACCGAGGAGTACGACACCGTAGCCTCCTTTTCATCAATGAAGTCGTTCACCGACCCCCCCTCCGCCACGACAAATGCTGTAGGAGGTGGAACAGCCCCGCCTCCTTCTTGGGCACAACTCCAATGGGGGACACTATCAAGTGTTCCAGCGGCCAATCCGCGAAAGGACCCGCCATGCGGCCCTCCAGGACCTCCTTGTCCAATTTCCCCTGTACCACCTCCGGGTGATCCCACGCCGACCGCAGATTGTCAGCCCAACGCCTCTGTCGCGGCCCTGCGTAACCCAGACGAACCCCCCACCGAAAACCGTCCCACAAGCACTCGGCAGCCCCCGCCTCCGGGTAGTTACGCAGGGCCACCGTCAACGATCCACTTTAACCGGAGTACGAGCCATGGGCCGCAGAGCCCCGACCCCCCCGACCGCTGGCAGACTGCTGGGCGGCTCCGTGACGCGCGCCCCCGCCCGGCACCTGCGACCCCCCTTGTTCCCGTGGGGGGCCCCAACGACGGACCACGGGGTGTCCTTATTTTCGCAACCCGAGCATTCGTGCTTAAAACGACATTGCTCCCTAGCACAGACTCCTTTATTGAAGTCCCAGCAGGCGCCCGCCGCTCCGGTCTGGCTCTTGGCACCTGTCCCCACCCCCCCGCGGGTGGGGCGCCCCTGAAAGGGCTGATACACTATCGGCAGACCACTGGCGGTAAAAATAGCCTTGCCCGATCCCGCCAGCCCCATCGTGTGCTGCCAAAGATCGCAATCCAGCTCCCCCCACTTGGCCTCCGGATCCCACGCCATCCTGGCCCGAAATTCCTCGTCGTTCTGCGCCCACGCGTATCCACGCCCCGTGATCTGCGCCTTCCTTACCACATCCATGTATTTGAACACAGCCACCGAGCGCTCAGGGAATTTTTCGCAATATACACTCGCGAAAATCAAGAACGCCGCCGTCCAATTCTCGATCGTCAAGGACACCCTCAGCCGCTTCTGCAGCTCGTATTCCTCCTCTTTTGACCCTTCCTTCGACCGGACCTCGCGGTGGAGTAACTTCAACAGCTCCACATATTCCGCTTTCCAAATCTTTTCCTTGCTGGACGACATTAAATGCGCCCCCAGCGGCTTCGTGACCCCCATGTAAGGGAGCCGCTTTATCTTCAACTCCTTGCTCTCAACCTCTGCCGCACTGTCATCACCCGCCGCCGCACCTGCCGCGCTAACCAGGTTCCCGGGCATCACCCCGGCCGCCGGCGCCGACCCCCCTTGAGCACCCTTGCCTTCTGGCGCCAGCCGCGTCTCCTCCGAACCCACACTCTTATCTGCCACTTCCGCGCCTTGTCCACCGCCTGCAGACGACTTGCACCTCGCCAGACCCTACGCGGCACCAGCTCCGCCCACACCACCGAACAACCGGCCCAACCTCTCCGCAGTTCCACCAAATCCCGCCACATCGCCCTCATCAACACCAAACCTGTCTCCCGCACCATATCATTTTCCCCCAAGTGGAGAACCAGCACATCCGGGCAACGCCCGCCCTGAACCATGCCATTCAAAGTGGACATTAATTCCTTCTAGCGCATGCCCCCCCCCCCCCCCTCCCCAGCCATACCACTTGAAACAGAGCAGGATTAAAGCCCAAGTTTTCCCCGAAATAGCTATCCTGGGCCTGCAACTTCGCTCTCTTCACAAAGGAGTGGCCTACAATCCAGATAAACATGCCATGTGCCGTAGGCCCCGCCACTGAACCTGAAACGAAAAATAAATGTAAGCGAATATGTCCCCCGACTGCCTTCGCGCGCTTCACACCAACTCTGCGCTACGCACATAACGCCGGTAGCATGCCGAAGACCACCTCCCCAAGCGCATAATGGCCCCGCGCCCACAACCCCGACTATGCGCCTCCGACGCTGCCCGATGCGGAACGAGTGCGTGCCATACTGTTTGCCGCTACCCCCAACCTGACCAGCGCCTTACGCAGCACCCCCAGCAGTTGCGGCCCAGTCGCCCCTCTTCCATCTGCATGCTGAAACACCAAACCATCCAAACGCCGAAAACCGTTCCAAGTCCACCCCCAGCGCACCGGGCACGCCACTCCCCCCGCCGCCTGCAACGTCACCCAGGCCCCCACACAACACTGGTCCGTTTTAGATTGATGCAGCCAAATGCTCACCTCCCGTTGCCCCAGCCGCCCACTCTGACCATCCCAGACCCTGGCACTGTCTCTCGCCCACCATTTCAGACACCCAAAAAGCCCCCGCAAACATCCATACCATCAGAGTCGCAAACAAACAAGCTTCCCGCTCGTCCACATACACTAAATGCAACACCCCCACAACTTTCCCCAAAAGCTCCTCCGACAAAGGCCGCCGCAACGCCCCTGCCCGCCCGCATTCCCGGGCCCAGCCCTCTAACATCCGCGACCCGAGCTCCCCTGCGGAAGGTGCGTACTCCCAGCACAGCTTACCCATGAAGGCTATCCCTGCCAGTTTGCCCGCTATGGTCACCCTCTTGAGACCCCTGTTGATCAAGGAGAGCATAAACCGCACCACATCATCCTGCCTGTCTGCTCCCGGGGGCCTCCAACGCGCCTCGGACGCCACAAACTCCCCCCATGCAGCCACATACATTGTCCTGGTCGAGTCTGCCAAAGATCCTAGAACCAGTTGTAACATCCGGTGTTGCCCACGCGCCACAGCTGTGTCGGCATGGGCGTCGGGTCCCGTTCCGCGTCCTCGGCTAACCCACGGAATCTCCCCCACTGCGAACGAGACAAGGCATCCGCAATGTCATTGTTGATGCCCGGAACGTGCACCATGCGAAAAGCAATGTCATGCCGCAAGCACCCCAGCACAAACACACGCAATACTTCAACACCTGTTCATCCCTGGCCGACTGCCGATTGACCACCTGAACCACAGCCATGTTGTCCACATGGAACGTCATCCTCCGGTGTGCCAGCACCTCTCTCCACAGCCATACCGCCACCACCAAAGGGAAAAGCTCCAGAAAGGCAATGCTCCGCCCCCCCCGCGCCACTCAAGGGGGGCAAACTCTCCGCACACCATTTCCCGTTCCAGTACAACCCGAAACCGTCGCATCCGAGAAAATCTGCACTTCCCAAACCATATCCACGTCCCGCTGTAAGGGCACACAGTTGAACTGGTTCAGGAAGAACCGCCACATCCTCAAATCTTCTCGCACACGCGCCGACAAACGCACGTGGTGGTGCGGGGGCCTGTTGCCCACCAGCGCCCTACCCAAGCGCCTACAGAATGTCCTTCCCACGCGCACCACTCTGCACGCAAAATTGAGGTGTCCCAGCAGCACCTGAATTTCCAGCACGGCCACTTTGTGTTTTGCCACCATCACTTCCAACAAAACCAACATTTGCCGCTTTTTATCCGCCGGCAGCCTTGCCTCCATCCGCACTGAGTCTAGCTCAATGCCCAAAAAGGACAGCGCCGTGCCTGGCCCCACTGTCTTTTCCGGTGCCAAAGGCACCCCTAGGTCCTCCATAAGCTCCTGAAACCTGTCCAGCGCCACCTGGCAGTCCGTGGAGTCTGGGGACCCGACCAAGAAAAAGTCATCCTGTCAGTGCGTAACCCCCTGGTGACCCGTGCGTTCCGTAAAAAACCACTGGAGGAACGTGCTGAAACACTCAAAAAGTGCACATGACATCGAGCAGCCCATCGGCAGCGCCTTGTCCACATACCAGCAGCCGCAAAACTGGATCCCCAGCAGGCACCAGTCATCTGGGTGAACTGGCAACAGCCGGAAAGCCGATTTTATGTCGCACTTGGCCATTTTCGCACCGGGGCCTGCCCCCACCACCAATTCCATGGCCGCCTCCACCGAGGAGTACGACACCGTAGCCTCCTTTTCATCAATGAAGTCGTTCACCGACCCCCCCTCCGCAACGACAAATGCTGTAGGAGGTGGAACAGCCCCGCCTCCTTCTTGGGCACAACTCCAATGGGGGACACTATCAAGTGTTCCAGCGGCCAATCCGCGAAAGGACCCGCCATGCGGCCCTCCAGGACCTCCTTGTCCAATTTCCCCTGTACCACCTCCGGGTGATCCCACGCCGACCGCAGATTGTCAGCCCAACGCCTCTGTCGCGGCCCTGCGTAACCCAGACGAACCCCCCACCGAAAACCGTCCCACAAGCACTCGGCAGCCCCCGCCTCCGGGTAGTTACGCAGGGCCACCGTCAACGATCCACTTTAACCGGAGTACGAGCCATGGGCCGCAGAGCCCCGACCCCCCCGACCGCTGGCAGACTGCTGGGCGGCTCCGTGACGCGCGCCCCCGCCCGGCACCTGCGACCCCCCTTGTTCCCGTGGGGGGCCCCAACGACGGACCACGGGGTGTCCTTATTTTCGCAACCCGAGCATTCGTGCTTAAAACGACATTGCTCCCTAGCACAGACTCCTTTATTGAAGTCCCAGCAGGCGCCCGCCGCTCCGGTCTGGCTCTTGGCACCTGTCCCCACCCCCCCGCGGGTGGGGCGCCCCTGAAAGGGCTGATACACTATCGGCAGACCACTGGCGGTAAAAATAGCCTTGCCCGACCGGGCACGCCACTCCCCCCGCCGCCTGCAACGTCACCCAGGCCCCCACACAACACTGGTCCGTTTTAGATTGATGCAGCCAAATGCTCACCTCCCGTTGCCCCAGCCGCCCACTCTGACCATCCCAGACCCTGGCACTGTCTCTCGCCCACCATTTCAGACACCCAAAAAGCCCCCGCAAACATCCATACCATCAGAGTCGCAAACAAACAAGCTTCCCGCTCGTCCACATACACTAAATGCAACACCCCCACAACTTTCCCCAAAAGCTCCTCCGACAAAGGCCGCCGCAACGCCCCTGCCCGCCCGCATTCCCGGGCCCAGCCCTCTAACATCCGCGACCCGAGCTCCCCTGCGGAAGGTGCGTACTCCCAGCACAGCTTACCCATGAAGGCTATCCCTGCCAGTTTGCCCGCTATGGTCACCCTCTTGAGACCCCTGTTGATCAAGGAGAGCATAAACCGCACCACATCATCCTGCCTGTCTGCTCCCGGGGGCCTCCAACGCGCCTCGGACGCCACAAACTCCCCCCATGCAGCCACATACATTGTCCTGGTCGAGTCTGCCAAAGATCCTAGAACCAGTTGTAACATCCGGTGTTGCCCACGCGCCACAGCTGTGTCGGCATGGGCGTCGGGTCCCGTTCCGCGTCCTCGGCTAACCCACGGAATCTCCCCCACTGCGAACGAGACAAGGCATCCGCAATGTCATTGTTGATGCCCGGAACGTGCACCATGCGAAAAGCAATGTCATGCCGCAAGCACCCCAGCACAAACACACGCAATACTTCAACACCTGTTCATCCCTGGCCGACTGCCGATTGACCACCTGAACCACAGCCATGTTGTCCACATGGAACGTCATCCTCCGGTGTGCCAGCACCTCTCTCCACAGCCATACCGCCACCACCAAAGGGAAAAGCTCCAGAAAGGCAATGCTCCGCCCCCCCCGCGCCACTCAAGGGGGGCAAACTCTCCGCACACCATTTCCCGTTCCAGTACAACCCGAAACCGTCGCTGCCCGCCGCATCCGAGAAAATCTGCACTTCCCAAACCATATCCACGTCCCGCTGTAAGGGCACACCGTTGAACTGGTTCAGGAAGAACCGCCACATCCTCAAATCTTCTCGCACACGCGCCGACAAACGCACGTGGTGGTGCGGGGGCCTGTTGCCCACCAGCGCCCTACCCAAGCGCCTACAGAATGTCCTTCCCACGCGCACCACTCTGCACGCAAAATTGAGGTGTCCCAGCAGCACCTGAATTTCCAGCACGGCCACTTTGTGTTTTGCCACCATCACTTCCAACAAAACCAACATTTGCCGCTTTTTATCCGCCGGCAGCCTTGCCTCCATCCGCACTGAGTCTAGCTCAATGCCCAAAAAGGACAGCGCCGTGCCTGGCCCCACTGTCTTTTCCGGTGCCAAAGGCACCCCTAGGTCCTCCATAAGCTCCTGAAACCTGTCCAGCGCCACCTGGCAGTCCGTGGAGTCTGGGGACCCGACCAAGAAAAAGTCATCCTGTCAGTGCGTAACCCCCTGGTGACCCGTGCGTTCCGTAAAAAACCACTGGAGGAACGTGCTGAAACACTCAAAAAGTGCACATGACATCGAGCAGCCCATCGGCAGCGCCTTGTCCACATACCAGCAGCCGCAAAACTGGATCCCCAGCAGGCACCAGTCATCTGGGTGAACTGGCAACAGCCGGAAAGCCGATTTTATGTCGCACTTGGCCATTTTCGCACCGGGGCCTGCCCCCACCACCAATTCCATGGCCGCCTCCACCGAGGAGTACGACACCGTAGCCTCCTTTTCATCAATGAAGTCGTTCACCGACCCCCCCTCCGCAACGACAAATGCTGTAGGAGGTGGAACAGCCCCGCCTCCTTCTTGGGCACAACTCCAATGGGGGACACTATCAAGTGTTCCAGCGGCCAATCCGCGAAAGGACCCGCCATGCGGCCCTCCAGGACCTCCTTGTCCAATTTCCCCTGTACCACCTCCGGGTGATCCCACGCCGACCGCAGATTGTCAGCCCAACGCCTCTGTCGCGGCCCTGCGTAACCCAGACGAACCCCCCACCGAAAACCGTCCCACAAGCACTCGGCAGCCCCCGCCTCCGGGTAGTTACGCAGGGCCACCGTCAACGATCCACTTTAACCGGAGTACGAGCCATGGGCCGCAGAGCCCCGACCCCCCCGACCGCTGGCAGACTGCTGGGCGGCTCCGTGACGCGCGCCCCCGCCCGGCACCTGCGACCCCCCTTGTTCCCGTGGGGGGCCCCAACGACGGACCACGGGGTGTCCTTATTTTCGCAACCCGAGCATTCGTGCTTAAAACGACATTGCTCCCTAGCACAGACTCCTTTATTGAAGTCCCAGCAGGCGCCCGCCGCTCCGGTCTGGCTCTTGGCACCTGTCCCCACCCCCCCGCGGGTGGGGCGCCCCTGAAAGGGCTGATACACTATCGGCAGACCACTGGCGGTAAAAATAGCCTTGCCCGATCCCGCCAGCCCCATCGTGTGCTGCCAAAGATCGCAATCCAGCTCCCCCCACTTGGCCTCCGGATCCCACGCCATCCTGGCCCGAAATTCCTCGTCGTTCTGCGCCCACGCGTATCCACGCCCCGTGATCTGCGCCTTCCTTACCACATCCATGTATTTGAACACAGCCACCGAGCGCTCAGGGAATTTTTCGCAATATACACTCGCGAAAATCAAGAACGCCGCCGTCCAATTCTCGATCGTCAAGGACACCCTCGGCCGCTTCTGCAGCTCGTATTCCTCCTCTTTTGACCCTTCCTTCGACCGGACCTCGCGGTGGAGTAACTTCAACAGCTCCACATATTCCGCTTTCCAAATCTTTTCCTTGCTGGACGACATTAAATGCGCCCCCAGCGGCTTCGTGACCCCCATGTAAGGGAGCCGCTTTATCTTCAACTCCTTGCTCTCAACCTCTGCCGCACTGTCATCACCCGCCGCCGCACCTGCCGCGCTAACCAGGTTCCCGGGCATCACCCCGGCCGCCGGCGCCGACCCCCCTTGAGCACCCTTGCCTTCTGGCGCCAGCCGCGTCTCCTCCGAACCCACACTCTTATCTGCCACAGTTCCGTTCCGACGCCGACCTGCTGGCTTGTGTCCGGGCCGCCGCAGCACCCAGGCCCCGTGACACCTGCAAAAAAGAAGACACACCGTCACCAGCCCCCCGTCTGCCCTCGCCATCCCTCAACTCCCCTTCCTCCAAGCTATCCTCATCACCTTCCCGCAATTCCACACCACCCCACCTATAAACCTGACGTGCCAGCGGAGGCGCCGACTGTACTCTACAAGAGGCCCGCTGCCCCTCTCTACCACCATGCCACACAAAACAGTCCTCCTCCGTGCTGTTCCATATCCGCCGCTGGTCCCCAAGCCGTGGGGGCCCTGTGGGGGGATGGGCCGGCGAGCCCGCCAGGGGCCTTCGTGTGCCAGCCATGTCGAGTTCTCTCGCCGACTCCAGGCCTGCCGCAAGAGGCACGGCCCTCCCTTCACCCTGGCGCCGTTCCGCCGCACCAAGCCTGGCCAAGTCAGCAACCCCGCGCCGATCATCCCCCTGCAATGCAAACGGTACTGCTGATGTGCTGGGTCCCTGCCACTGCGCGGCCTCCCCTACCTTCCTCCACCTATCCCCCGCCCCCACCACCTCCACTACCTCCTCCTCTTCACTCCACACGAGTTCCCCAACCCCAGATCCCCCTTACTCCGGAGAACTCCCCAACACCTCTAACCCCCCCGCTCGCTCTACCACCGGAGCCGCTGCTTCCCCCCTGCCCCCTGCCGAAAGCTGAGCCGCTCTTACCCCCTCCCCCCAGGACTCAAACACATCCAGGCCCTCCCAGTCCCTGTCGACATCCTCTGACCCTAACAATAATGGGGAGACCCAACCCTTCCTACCCTGATCCTCCTTCCCGCCCCCAGAACCTAAAATCTCCCCCAACTGCTCCCTCCCGCACCCCCCCCAGCTCCCCTGCCCCCCCTCTGCCCCCCTGCCTGGCCTCCTGCCTGCCCCTCCCCCTTCTAAGCTGCTCCCTTGTCTGACCGGGGAGGGGCTCCCCCTCCAAACCCCCGGCGGCACTGGCCCCACCTGCCCCCCTGCCCCACTCCCTGCACTTTTCTGCAGCCTCTTGCCTCCCTTCCCAACTTCTGGCGTGTCCATCCCTGGCCTCTCCTCTTCCTTGCCATTGCCCCCTGTGCCCCGCCCCCCCGCTGCCTTATTGCCCGCTATCGGGACCTTTTTGGCCTTCCTGTCAGTGCGCCGGATCTCCCCACCGTCAGCAGACGTGCTGGGGAGATCCTGCACTCCACCGCGCTGCCCCGGCTCCTTCCCTGGGGCACGCGCGCTCCGTTTCTGTGACTCTCGGCCCTCCCGCGGCGGGGCGCCGTTGACAGCACGCCCCATCCGTGAGGCCCGCTCCGCCTCCCCCGCTTTCCCCGATACTGAGTGGGCCGCGCTCCTGGTATCGGCGCGGCCCCCGGCACCCACCTGCAGTCGTGCGGCCTTCCGTGGCGGCGAGCAGGCCAGGATCGCCGCCACCACACCCGCCGCGGCACGACGCAGCGGGCGCGTCGCCGCAATCAGGCCCACCAGGAGGTCCATCCGCACCGCCTCGCTCAGCAGGCGGATGGCCTCCAAGCAGGCCCGGTTCTAGAGGGTGGGCCGGGTGGGCCAGGCCCACCCAAACATGAACCTTGGCCCTCGCAGTGACGTCAGGCTGACCCCTTCAGCTGTTTATCAGATCCGGCTGTGGCACAGAGTTTTGAACAGAGCAGGTAAGAGAATGTGTGGCTATTGCTTCGTTTTTTTTAAATCTGCCAAGGCCCAGCTAGATATATATTTTGTGTAAGCTACGAGGATGTGTGTATATTAGTTAATATACTAAAAGTCTGTGAGGGCCCAGCATGCTGCGTATATTTCATTTATATTGTTGTATCATTATCATAACGGATGCAAGACAACTACTAAAAAGCATTATTTTGTCCGTTCATAATTTTTAAATGCAGATAAACTGTATTCTATATGGATGTGGATAGTCAATGGGTTACTAGCAGTACAGAAGTTACAATCCTAAAATAGGACAGTGATCTATAAACTGACATAAAGAGCTGCATACAAACCTGAATGATATACTTAAAACTTTTTTTGTGTGTGTTTCAATATAGTTAGAATTTCCCTAGTCTTTCATTACTCTAATGTTGCTATAAAGAGCTTGTTTTGGCAGATATACATTTTAATCAGTAAAGCCAACCCGACAAACACTGGGGTATGCTTTCAATCATGTGTTTGTGCTTCTCCAGACCAAACCCTCTTAAAACATACTGCCCACCAGTATGGATGACATGCGATTCCTACACCTTGTAATCCTCATTGGCTTATGTGACATTCCCTATAGGCTGATTTACATACTTGTATGATTCATTGTCTGTGCATAATGTGTGCGTGGTGTAAAGTACTGTGACACCCTACACTATGAGTAGCGCTATACAACAAATGAAATTGAATATGAGAGAGGGGCTACGGAGAGATGACACTGTTAGAGGGTGGTAATTGGGGAATCCAAGGAGGAGGCCATGGGGGGCTGGGCTACGGAGCGATGAGGGGCACTGGTGGAGGGTGGCAGTGATGGAATCCAAGGAGGAGGCCATGGGGGGCTGGGCTATGGCGCGATGAAGGGCACTGGTAGAGGGTGGCAGTGAGGGAATCAAAGGAGGAGGTCATGGGGGGGGAGTTGGGCTATGGAGCGATGAGGAGCACTGGTGGAGGGTGGCAATGAGGGAACCCGAGGAGGAGGTCACGGGGAGGAGGGCCTTTGGAGAGATGAGGGGCTATGTTGGAAGGTGGTAGTGAGGGAATCAGAGGAGGAGGTCATGGGGGGCTGGGCTATGGAGCGATGAGGGGCACTGTTGGAGGGTGGCAGTGAGGGAATCCGAGGAGGCGGTCATGGGGGGAGGGTGGGAGATACAGAGAGAGGAGGGGCACTGGTGGAGGTTGGTAGTGAGGGAGTCTGAGGAGGAGGTCATGAGGGGGAGGGGCTACGAAGAGATGGAGTGCACTGTTGGCTGGTTGTAGTAAAAGTATCTACAGAGAAAGAGGTCAGTGGTGGGGCACCGTTAAAAAAAACTCTCCACATGTTCTATATACACACAGAAGCAATCTTTGTATCATAGTGACAGTTGGCAAGTAGATATGATGTAATCTATGGCTTGTAGACTTCCTCCAGAAGCGACAAATTGGGACGGTAGTGGCCCACCCGAATGTACCCTTGGCCCACCCAAATAAAAATTCCTGGAGCCGTGCCTGCCTCTAAGACACGCACATCTCCCTGGGGATCCATTTCCTCAGAATAATCGCAACCAACTCACTCTAAACGACAAAAACCTATCTCCGCTCCCAGCCACCAGGTTTCAATACCTAAAATGGTGGCTGGGAAAACGCGGCAGCCCCTTTTATAATTGGGCTATGAAATCGGCAATTGGGCTGCCTTTGGGCTATTCCCAGGCAGCCCAAACGGCAAAATGGCCGCGCCCGTGTCAGCCTCCCTCCCCCTCCCAAAACTGCCCGGGGGGCAGACCTCGCGGCTCGGCTGCCCCCCAAATCCCCCCTGTTAAACTGGTACTGAGCTGCTACCAGTGCCCAGACAGTGTTACCAAGTTTCAAAACGACTAAATAATGAAGCAACACTATAACATTATGCTGCATAATGTATCCTTTCTTGCATAATTTACTCAATCCTGCCACATAATTTGGCCTTCTGCTGCCGCATAATTCTAGTGGCCCTCTCTACACGCTCTGCTTTACCTCCCTTAATGCTAAAGCCACCGTGCAAGAGAGGCGTAACCGCAGACATTCAGGAACGTCAGGAGAGTTTGCGTTCTTGCCCCAGACGGGCTCTTTTTTCGCCCACGTTCTGTGACCCTATGGGGCACTAACGTTTCGCACTGTTACAAGCACCCTACCAGGCACTAGGGTGCAGCCACACGCTAAGCCCCTGATTATTTATGTTTATGATTACAGGCGCCATTTTTAAGCTTCTAATTATTAATTACTATTTAAATTAAGGAACTGGATTTTCTCAATTGTCTGATTCTTTCCACGTTTATCGTGACTTTAAATGACGACTCCCCCAAACAAGATCGGGCTATACATTTTCAAAGATGCCCCTTGATCCTGCAGGTGCAGACAGGGAATGATGGCCATTGAGGCCGGAGGGGAGATTTAGGCTTGGCCTCACAGTGGAGTGGACGGTGCCGCGAGGCATTCTGGGTGCCCGTGCGGTCACTGAGCCCCTCTGCTATCTATGATTCAGGCCCGGCAACAGTTCCAGTAAAGTGATCTCAGATAAGGTTATGCCAGACTGAAAGACTGACATACTACGCACACTTTGACTCTATATAACCCGTCTGCACTTGATTCACCTATTTCTAACCACACAAAGGTGACGTAACGAATAATGTTTACCTGCCTGCCAACCTAACTTGCTTTTATTTTTCACTCAATATCACCAAATTTACTAAGCACCTCCAATTTTGGATAATAACTACCTTTTCACTGATGACGCTCTACAGACAGCGCTCTACACTTGGTCCAACACTCACAGCACCGACACCACACACCACTGTTGTAGCCTTACATACAAAGAAATGTTTGTACTCATACAGTGATGGTTGCAGAGACCCGCCACAACACAGCACCAAAGCCTTATAGTTGGCAAAGCGCTGGCGTCAACAACACTGCCGTGCACCACACCACCGCAAGGTATACACCAGCAGCACACAAAAGTAGCATACTTATGCCACACTCTGATGCTAAAGTCTATGCATCATGAGCAGGCCCTCTGGGCTGTGATGTGTGTATCGAAAGAACTGCGCTCTGGGTGCACAATCGACAACTGACTGGTGTGAACCTCCAGTTTGGAGTACAGTGTCACTGACTGGGCGCTAGACTTACTTCTTGGCGCACAATCCGCCTCTTGGACATACTTAATTAACGACCCCTCTAAATGTAACAAAGGCGTGCACCGGGGATTCAAGCCCAGACCTGCAGCTTACCTGTGCAGTGGGAAGAAGCCACTCAGGCAGCTGAGGGCTGAGGCAGGGTTTCGAAAGCTCCTTCTGGTCATGCAGCCAATGCCACAACAAACAATTGCCACAGTTAACAAAATATGAACAACCACACCTGCTTTAAAGCCGAAAAAGCATTGACAAAGTCAATAGTTCTGGCTTTAATTGCCTCTGATTACGGTTGTTTTGTCTTGTCATGTTTTTGTGAAACCTTATTGCTGGCCCATCTACCATGCCCTTGCCAATGTATGCAAAAACATTGGCTAAAATCACACATTGCCATGATATTACCCCGCACTAAAGACAGATACTGTGTATGTGGGTATGCTCCTTGTGAAAGATTAGAATGCCATCCTATGCGCGCCGGCTTCAGCATACAGCGACGGGGCAGTAAGCCAGCCCTTTTCAGCCATTGGATAACTTTACTGGCAGTGATGTCATTTTGCTTTTGCTCGTTTGTACATCCACCGAAAATGGTCCACTCCAATATAAGGCTGGTAGGCCAATCTCTGCTTTCATTTTATGTTTTTTGTTTTAATTTATCCTCACGATGAATATTTTTTGGCTTAGTTGTTTTTGGGCAAACATTCACAACAGCTTTAGACAATGGCATTTTTACTCTTTTATTAGATTTACATTTGTAACGTTCTTACATATGTTTGCAAAAAAAAAAGGGGGAAATGAGCAGGATTGCAATGCTAGACCTATTACCTTTGCCAATGCTTGTCCTTTCGGGATAATAGGATGAAATAGCAGAGTACATCACACGCTTCTTGGCTCATCCAAGATACCCGTTATACACTTAAATCTCTAATAACTTTCAGTCATCAATCCAAGGGAGATTTCCGTTTCCAGAACTTAAGTGTGCATTGGGGCTATTTTCATGGAGACTGGTAAATACAGACATAAAACAACATTTCTAGGATGACGCTGGTTGGCTAATTGTTTTATCCCCATTAACAACAGACAAGCTTCCTTCAGTGACAGGCCACACAACCAATTTTATACTAAAATGCCTACACTTTCTTAGACATTTTTTATTTTAGCTTATTAGACCAACGATTTTTATTTTTTTACAATTTTCAATTGGATTGGTAGTTCTCAGGCCCTCCAGATCCAGGATTCAATACCAATGCTCCAATGACATTTGTGCTGATGATTATAAACACAGGGAAGAGGCACCGACCAGATCCTGCAGAGCCTTCTTATTACCTTTGTCCATACTCCACTTTTCCATTTGGAAGGTTACAGGTTCAAATGAGATTGTATTGTTTTTCTGCAAAAGAAAACTATTGAAATAACTTTTTATGAAAGCATTTTGGGGAAAACTTTTTTTTGAAAGTCTACTCTTTACATTAATCAATGTGGTCAGAATCATTTACCTGAAAGCATTTAATTTTGAATATAGTTTAAACTTTGCCCAACCGGCACAAGACAAATTAACATTTTAACTCCAGCCCTAGAATAATTTGGCCAAGGCGATTGCTTCATATTTTAGCTTGTATATTCACCATACTCTGATGTATAATTAAGTATTATATCGATGTATGGATTATGCTAGATTTATCAATTAAGTGGTTTTAATAAAGATTCACTCAAAAAAGTGTTTTCGGACAAAAAACTCAATCACCTTGTTTTTCAACGAATTTTTTTCAATCAGTTTGCTTTTCTACCAATTGTATTCAACCTAAACACCTTCTACAGTTCTCCTGCAGGGTAAAGACATTTGACAAAATCAGCCTAAAATGATCTATAAGCACTAAAGGGATAACGATTCACTTGATGTTGTTATTCACTGTGGCTCCGTTGCTTCCTTGGTAGGTTTGCATTATATAGATATCAATAGATACATGTGCATTACTGTTGTTGAGGGGGCTCTAAAGTTATACACAGTTATCCATAGCACATCCACACAGCTTTACATTACGTTCCTGACTCTGGCACCCCAATGTAAATTGATTCATTAGTTTTACTTCTAGGGCAGCATCCATGGAGGATGAAGGTCATTGTCGGAACCTTGTTAGATTGAACTACCCAAATTAAAGGCAATTACAATTAGGTCCTAAAAACACCCTTTGAGAGTATATATGGTTCTTATGCTCAGAAAAGCGTGTCTGATTAATGAATTGCATTTTGTAGTATGTGAAGTAGTACTACAGTACTGGTTACTACAAACTGCAATTCAACACCTATGGATGGAAATTTCTACCTCCACCTCTCCTATATTTTCTATCAAGAGATCTCTGCACATGTAAGTTTACTACTTGGTGGTAAATGTGAAAGGGACTAGGGATGGGGTGGGCAAATAAGGAATATCTACTACTAAATGAGAAGGGTTTAGGGAAGGATAAGGAGGGGTTTATTGAAGAGCCAGGAGGAATTTATGGAGGGAGTTGCTAATCTAAACACCCACCCGCAAAATAGTGAGACCATCGCTATTGTTAAACTACACTTCTAAAGTAATTAAATATGTTAGAAGTTTTTAAACTTACCAGTTTACTTGTTTTTAAAAAGTGAATGTTTTCTTTTATTAGCTATTAAAATGTAATTTACATTATTTGACCACAACATTTATATAAATGAATTAAATATTAATTACAATAACAATGCTAGGTAGGGTGTTTTAATGTTGTTTAAAAATGTATATTTGTAAAATAAATTAATATATTTATTAAACATTTATTTTGAAGAGATAAAATGCTTGAACATTTTAGTTTATTAGCTACAGAGTAAAAATATTTATTGAAAATTAATTTGCATTTAAATTTTACAGTAAAACAATACATATGTTTTTAAATTGATGAACTTTATTAATTTTCCCTATTCTTTTCCATAGAGAGATCTCCACATTAGTTGCCAAGATCTACATCATATTGGCTGAGATCTTCACCTACATGTAAAAAGTTGCCACTTTGCACTCGTAATTTGACCCCCACCCCCAGATTTCTAGACATGTTAGTATGCACTTTGGATAAAGTTATACTTGAAAATGATAAATAGCCAAAAGTGGTAAATTTACTCCAAAGTGTATGAGTAGATTTACTTGTGTAAATTTACCTTTGTGAATAGGCCACAGCATGTTGCACACTCTGCTAGCCCTCTTTTTTTAAAGCAAAGTGTTGTGATCTTCATAATAAGATGCTTACTCTTAGCTGTACTAAGACTGCTAATGCTTAGCTTGAAAACAATATTGTCCTGCCAAGAGAAATAGGAACAGAAACAAGAGCAGCCGATGATGCAGCTACCAATCATGTTAAGCTGAAGATAATTAGTACTTTGAGGTATCTCTTTCTGGATTAAATACAATCGACTACTCTGTTGGCTTTGTTTGCCCGTTTTACAGTTGTCGTTCAAGAAGTATTGCTACATGCACATTCAACATTTGCTCTAGTTCTGGCTTCCATTGTCCTCGCTTTTCTCCTCATACGAACATTGATTTGCTGTTTCAGCATCGAGCGTAGCCCAAGAACATGAGCAGAAAAAGCACGCACAGTAGCCAAAACACCTGTCGAGCAGTCCTTGAAGGAAGTCCGTTGTGGCTTGGTTTTTCTACTTCCGCTTGAGTGAGACAACACTGCACCCCCGCCTCGCTTATGAGACAGTCGGAAAACAGCCATCGTGATACTACTGCAAATCTTTGCCTTGTTTTTGGTTCCCACTATACTTGCTCCATATGAAATGTCACCGATTTCCAACTGACAGGAAAATTCACAGCGTGGGAGGAGAGTACAAGACAGGACCCACCTTAGACAGCAAGCCAGAAATAAAAGAGGTCTCAGGGGGCTTATGGCCTAGTTCTGCATAAAGACTTATGCATTGCAAATCCCTTTCTTGTCCATGCCAACTTTAAGTAGGCAGTAACAGAAGTGTCCGGTCTTTCTTTGGCACCACAACCATTTTCCATCTTACACAATTAATATATCAACATTTATCCTATTTTCTAATAATATAGAGGAACATCTTTTGCCAACTAATATTAAGTAATTCTTTTTTGTATACTTCAGTTTTACTTTTAATATAATTTTGGTTTCATTTTTTTAAGTACGTGCAACTCCACCTTATGGTATTATTGATGCCATGTCTGATTATGTGGAAATGCATATACTTGGTTTAGTTATATATGTAGGGATTATAGTGTTAAACGTAAAGTTGCCTGCACTTACCTCACTCCCCGATTACTGAAGGAAATTCCTAAATGCTGCTCTGAGGAGTCTGAAAGTTCGAGTGTTCCTTTGTGCCCACCCAAAGACTCTCTCCCATAAGTACTGTTACAATTTTTATGAAAAAAATATAATTTATTTGCATTTCAGCATGAACTTTGGATTACTTTACAACCACTTTTGTTTTTGAGCTTAAATACAATTATTTGTACCTCTGAAACTGTCACAAAAAAATCAGTTGCTATTATTTGTTTGGCTTCCTAAGCATTCTCCACTCTTCCCATGCGCATTTCCCTGTCCGTTCTCCCAACTGCTCTTTTTTTATGGCGGTGAAATCGGGCTAACGTTGGACCACCTTACTGCAGCTTCAAGGAGTTTACACCTACCCTGATTAACCCCTCCCCTGCTGGTGACGGAACCACTCCGTCATCAGCCGCCCCGCCCCCTTAGCACTGCGGCGGAATAGCCGCCGCAGTGAAGGGGTTAAGAGACAATGTCAACAAACAAATGTGCTGTTCATTCACAGCTTGTTTCAAAAACATAACATAACGATGCTATTTTAGTTCAGCCCTGCCTGTAGTTTAGTCAACCTGCAAATTGGTCTTTTGAGGTAAAGTAGCCTTGATATTAGCCTCCTTGTCTTTAATAAATGCAGGACTTTCATCCCACCTCTGCTGTGGAAAATCTGAATTATGCCACATTATGTGTCAAAACCCAAGCAGACATCATCAGACAAAGCACCATTCCAGAATTCTTATTGTTGGTGGTGCATTTCTGGGTAAATTAAAAAAAATTCTCGCTTTATCTAATGGACCTTTTAAGACTGCCTTTAGCTCTGCTAGTTTTGGTGCATGGCTATATGGGACAGCTTGTTTAAAAGTATCCGTGGGTAATGAATGTGTCATCCATCTGGACCTTGGCTTTTCCACCAGCAGCACTGCGTATACTGTGGCGACGAAGCCAGGGTTATGCAGCCATACAGCTATGTGTTCCATTGGAATCCTGTAGACGACTAGTACGGATAACTGGTTTGTGCATAAACAATAGAAAAATTGAAAGGAACAAAAGAGAAAACAACAAAAGTGCAAGTTCAATGTATGTTAAACCTGGAAGGGGAAGAATTCATGAACACATCCTTGGTATATGAACACAGTAAAAGAGAAGCCCAAGAGTCGGTGTAAGGAAGCGGAGAAAGGAGTGCAGATAAATGACTAAATCGTATCATTGGTACTGCTAGTTAAATCTGAGCAAATACATGCTGGAAAGCCTCAGACCCAATTAAATCTGACATTTTGTCATCATTTAGCGTGTGCGTTGTCCCTACCAAAACTATCTAAAAATGCTCCACTCTGATGCTCAATACAGGTTTTATCTTCTGACCATTCCATTTCAAGCAATACCCTCGCCACTGCAGAGCATACATGGTTTTGCCAGGTGGTAGTCAAACTCAGAAACCTCTAGCAGCATTGCCATGGGTTGATGCTGAATTCTGAACTAGTGATCTCTGAAACCAAGGTAGGTCGAAGCAACACTTCTTTATTGATGCACAAAAGGTTTGTGACCACTAGATTGTATTTGGGGCATTAGATAGGTATTTGACCTTCACTTTACATGTAGTGCATTCGATCTACCTGTGGATGAGCTTGATGTTCTGGGTTAATAGCTCTCTTGTTACTTCTATTCTTGACACAAGAGAATGATAAATGTTTATCTTTCCAAAGGTATTTTCCTGATATCCATTTCACGTCGAGTAATCTTAAAATTGCTTAAATCCAGCTAATTGTAGTGTTTTTGTAGAAACTAGTCCCTAGCTCATAAAATATATTATTACTCCAGTATTGGAACTTTCATAGATTCAAATGCTTGAATCATTCCCCGTCTTTTGAGATGGGAGCCTCTGGTATTATTAAAAGTAAGGTACTATTAGACATTGAACATAAGGCTCTAGTCTAGGCCTTAACATTTTGTAAGATATCCTTGTCCTTATATGAAAAAGGGCTAAAATTTAGAACCAGCCAATCAGCTGACACCACCCTGTAGAACCTTCCTGAGAGAAGCTCCAGTTCCTCAGATTTCCTACCGCATGTCGTACCAGGGAGTCTCCACTGAGCTGTGCTCAGTTTTGTCTTTTTCCTACTCTTGATAGAAGATTTTCTTTAGGTCAAATATATTACCAAATTTGTATATCTGTGTTGAGGTGACGTAAACTGATGCCCATCATATCAGATACACCTAAAAAAGTCTCTTCAGACCCTGTGACACTTGCAGGAAGAAAAGACTGCATAGTGATGACCCACACAAGTCTGCCTTTATTGCCTTTCTCCTGACCATAAGCCTAAGGATTGGAAGTTATGGAAGCACGCCGAGACCAGCGCCCTCCTGAAGAAACCTACAGCGGACCCCACCGATCTCAAAAACTTCCGCCCCATCTCGCGCTTCCCTTTTCCTGCTAAAGTCATCGAGAAGATCGTCAACAGACAGCTGACCGCCTTCCTCGAGACGAACGGATCCCTCGACCCCTCGCAGTCCGGCTTCAGAGCCAACCACAGCACCGAGACCGCCCTCATCGCAGCCACCGACGACATCCGGACCCTGCTCGACAAGGGGGAAACAGTGGCCCTCATCCTCCTGGACCTCTCCGCTGCGTTCGACACGGTCTGCCACCGCACCCTAGTCCAGCGCCTCAGCAACATCGGTATCCAAGAGAAGGCACTGGAGTGGATCATCTCGTTCCTCGCCGGAAGAACACAAAGAGTCCGCCTCCCCCCGTTTCGCTCCGAGGCCACCGAAGTCATCTGCGGCATCCCGCAAGGATCTTCACTCAGCCCCACCCTCTTCAACATCTACATGAAACATCTCGCAGCCATCGCACGCCAGCACAACCTCAACATCATCTCTTACGCCGACGACACCCAGCTGATCCTCTCCCTCACCAGAGACCCCGACACCGCCAGAACCTGCCTACACGAAGGGATGAAAGACGTCGCCGAGTGGATGAAGGACAGCCGCCTGAAACTGAACTCGGACAAGACGGAAGTCCTCATCCTGGGATCTTCGCCCTCCGCCTGGGACGACTCCTGGTGGCCCCCAGCCCTGGGCACCGCACCCAAGCCAACCGACCACGCACGCAACCTGGGCTTCATCCTGGACCCCTCCCTCTCGATGACCAGACAAGTCAACGCTGTCTCCTCATCGTGCTTCAACACCCTGCGTATGCTTTGCAAGATCTTCCGCTGGATCCCGACCGAGACCAGGAAGACTGTCACCCAGGCACTCGTCACCAGCCGACTGGACTACGGAAACGCCCTCTACGCCGGAACCACAGCCAAGCTACAGAAAAGACTCAAGCGCATCCAGAACGCCTCCGCCCGACTCATCCTGGATGTCCCCCGACGCAGCCACATCTCCAGTCACCTGAGGAACCTGCACTGGCTCCCCGTCGACAAGAGGATCACGTTCCGGCTCCTCACCCACGCACACAAGTCTCTCCACGACCTGGGCCCCAAGTACCTCAACAACCGCCTGACCTTCTACACGCCCACCCGCCAGCTACGGTCCACCAGCCTCGCCCTCGCAGCCGTACCACGCATCCGAAAAGCCACCGCCGGAGGAAGATCCTTCTCTTACCTGGCTGCCAAGACTTGGAACTCCCTCCCCATCCACCTTCGGCTGACCCAGGACCATCTCGCCTTCAGGAAACAACTCAAGACCTGGCTGTTCGAGCAGTAGCATACCCCTCCCCCCAAGCGCCTTGAGACCCTCCCGGGTGAGTAGTGCGCTATACAAATGGCATGATTGATTGATTGATTGATTGACGTTCTCAACAAAAATATGAAGGACCAAGAAGGAAGGCTTTTCTTGTGTCTTCAGAGGCTTAAAAACAGGGACACTGTGGTCTTTGATGAGGAGAGTGATGCTTCTTCCAAATCCTCTTCCAAAACACCTCTTAAAAGACCCTTGGATGACCCTGCAGGTACATCTTTGCAGCCACCCAAGAAATCATCTAAAAAATCAATTGAAACCCCTCAGAAGCATACTGTTTCTGTTAAGAAAACATACCACCAGAAAAAGAGGCCATTATCTTCCAAAAAGCCAGCTTCAGAGCCTTCTACTCCTCTGATTCTCAAACATACTTTTAAGAAGCCTGCCTCAGCTCCGCCGGGAAACAGCTCGTCGACAGCATCCCTAATGCCGGGAAAACCCTCTCTCGATGTGGTTTCATTGACGTCGACCGTGCCTACAGTCACTACCGTCACTGTTCCGTCAGTGACAGTGTCCTTGTTGACTACATCATCGTTGACAGGTCAGGCTCCATTATCGTAGACGACACAGATTATCTCTTCTAAATCATCGTCATCATCGAAGAGCCATTTCTTGACAACGGCCCTTCCGTCGATAGCACATCTCTCGTCGTAGACGGTGACCTTGTCTTTTTCCTCGTTGACGACCCCGTTGATGGGACAACCCTCGTCGACAGCAGAGGTAATGTCTGCGATTCTGTCTAGAATGGTAGCCACTTTGTCCGCGCTGACGAAGATTCTTATCACCGACGGTACATTGTTGACAACGTCAACTCTGTCAACGAATCAAGGTATGGCTGTGAAACAGCCCTCGTCGATGGGCTCATCGACAACACCAATGACGAGGAAAGAAAAACATATTTCACATCATAGGATGAAGCAAAAGCCATTGACAACAGCATTAACTTTCCCCAGTCAGGTGCAATCACTCTTAACCTCGCACCTTTTGGAGGATGATGAGGAGGAGGACTCTGAGGATGATAGCCTCTTTGGGGCAACACTAAGCCCATCAGAACTTAATGTTAAGTATCAGGAAGATTCTGATGAGGAGGACTGTTATGAGCACCAATACTACTATTCACATCAACAACATCCGCAACAGGATGTGATGTGTCTTCCTTCTAATCTAGTGATGGATCTACAATCCATGTTAGCAGACTATAAAAGGAGATTTCCTCCAGAGTCTCCTCTCCAACAGGCTCCGCCTCCTTCTGAATTAGAGATTTTCTTCCCTATTCCACCACTACAGGTGCTCGTCCTTCTCCTCAGGTAGTTCCTGTTCAACAGCTGTCCTCCTCTGAAGAGTAAGAAGAGAGAGAAGAAGGTGAAATTCACAGGATGAGAGGGATGCTTCCATTATTCCCCCACCAGCATCACCATCTCCACCCCAAACGGATTCACCTCCAGAAGAAATAGGAGGATTGCATAATCTCTTGGAAAGAACGGCCAGGCGAGTTGAACTACCAATGCCTGTGCATCAGCAAGACTACTTCCTATCTGACTTCAAAGAACCCTATAGGAAATAGGTAAAGTCTATGCTAATCATAGACTACATCTGGAACCAGGGCCTGAAAATCATGCGGAATCCAGCAACTGTCCCACCAGTGTTGGCAAGACTGGACAAAAAGTACAAACCCCCTGATAACACTCCTGCCTGCTTGACAGGTCACCCAAAACCAGATTCAGTGTTCTTCCATGCAGCGCAGCGACAATCTAAGAATCCGTTGCCCCCCTGACCACGCCACCTGACAAGGAGGGCATAAGGCTCAACAACGTTGGGAAATGCTTTTCGACAATATCAGCCTTAACAGTCCGAGCTTCAAATTCCCTGGCTTTATTGGGCCGTTATAATAGGCAAATGTGGTCGGACGTGACAGCGTTTGACAGCGTTTTTGGAGAGACTCCCATTAGAGGTCAAGGAGAGAGCAAAGAAAATTCTTCTAGAAGGCGAGCGGTCCGCCTCAGAAATAATAGACTGCACTATGGATATTGCTTCCACTAGTTTTCACCAGCTGGCTGGAGCGGCCGTCCTGAGACGTCAAGGATAGCTGAAAGCCACCTCATTTAGGCCTGAAGTACAAACAAAGATTTTAGACTTACCGTATAATGTAGAAGAATTGTTCGGACATCACATTGATGAGGCTTTGCAAGCTATTAGGAAAGACATGGAAATAGCTAAGTCTTTAGGTACTTTACAGTACCGAAAAATGCCTTTCATGGTGCCAGAGGAAAAGTTCACCAATTCCACAGGGGAGGCTACCAGCAGTTTCGCTACCCAGCCTATTCTTCCTCCGCTCAGCAATACAGAGCTCAATTTTCTCCGTGCCAACCACCTGCGGCAGCTTACAACAAGTCCTCCTTCAGAGGAAAATCAGGACGCCAAGGCAAGGACACTAGTCACCACCATTGACTTCTTCCATCTGTCTGCTTCTGCCCTGCCCATTCCACCCTCAGCAGTGGAAGGAATTAACATTGGATCAATGGGTTCTACACCTAATACAATTCGGCCACTCTCTAGAATTTATAAAGATTCCTCTAACAACCCCTCCGCTGCCTCATTTTCAAAAATACCTACATCTTTTGAATATGGAGGGTACCACCATGTTGCGGAAAGGAGCAATAGAACGGGTTCCCCTGAGTCAGAGGAAGAGGTTATCTACTCCTGTTTCTTTTTGATTCGCAAGAAGTTAAGGAAGTGGAGACCGATTTTGGATTTAAGACACCTGAACAAATTCCTCAAGAAACAATTGTTCTGCATGATCTCTATCCAGGATGTTTTACACCTCCTCAATTGAAACGATTACATATCTCTGGATCCCCAGGATGCATACTTTCATATACTCGTATGCCGAAAACACAAAAAGTTTCTCAGATTCACAGTGGCAGGCAGGCACTATCAGTTCCGTGTACTACCTTTCGGGCTCACATCGGCCCCTCTTTTTTTCCCCAAATGTCTAGTCCATCTGAGCTGCTTTTAAAATTGCAAGACGAAGATCAGGAGGAAGAGCAGTTTCTTGAGCCTAGAGGTCAGGCTTCTGCCACGGTGCCTACAGCACAGATGCCAGTAGCTCTCCTCAACAATTTGCAGTATATGTTGGACGACTACTATCGCCGGTTCCCTCCATTTGAATCGGCAGAGTCGCTCCCTTCGACGCCCATGCTTCGAGCATCTGCAACAATGTTTAGACCTCCAAGATAATCTTCTCCAATATCAGCACCTGAAATACGATCCACAGTTCCACCTTCTCCGGCACCATCCCACCATACTCAGGAGGCTGTTACCACTGATGACGACACGGAAGAAGGAGAAGCTGATGATAAATCTGTACTGTCGGAGTGGGATGACTACCAAACGCAAACCCCATCACCTTCTGCTCCTCCTACCGCGGACTCTCTGCCTGTAGATAGTGGAGGATTCCATCTCATAATGGAAAGAGCAACAAAGAGATTCCTAATTTCCATGGAAACGAAACAGGATGACTGTTTCTTATATGATTTTAAAGACCGACTGCAGAGGTAAGTGAAAACGATTCCAGTATTAGACTTTATCTGGAAGGAGGGACTAAAAATCATGTCAGCTCCAAATTCTTTACCTGCAGTCTTGCCTCACGTAGACAAAAAGTATAAGGCACCTCTCACCTCACCTGTATGCCTTATAGGGCAATTAAAGACGGATTCAGTCGTCACCCAAGCGGCTCAGAGACGGGCCAGAAACCCATCTTCACAGGTAACCGCTCCACCAGACAGGGATGGCAGACGTCTGGTCTCTATTGGTAAAAAGGTTTCAACGATAGCTGCAACTACTGTCCGTGCTACAAACTCCCTGGCAATATTTTGGAGATACGATAGACAAATGTGGTCGGATATCAAACCATATATTGAAAAGCTTCCAGAGCCTGAAAGATCAAAAGCCAGGAAAATATTGCATGAAGGGGAGTGCACTTCTGCAGAGATGATCGACGCAGCAGTAGATGTGGCATTTACAGGTTTCAAGCACTTGGCGGGGGCATCAGTGCTGAGAAGGCAGGGTTGGCTGAAGTCAACATCCTTTCGCCAGGAGGTCTAGGCTAAGATCATCAATATGCCTTATGATGGGGATTTTCTCTTTGGCCAGCATATTGATGAGGCCCTGCAGGCCATAAAGAAGGATACAGAAACTGCAAGGTCACTGGGAAGCCTGCAGTTTTGTAAATCGTCCTTTCGTGGTGCCAAAGGATGTGGATCTTTTTCCAATAGAGGTGGCTACTCTCAGCAGCGCTCGTACCAATCTTCGCAAGGTAACCAGCGGTATCAACCGTATAAACAGCAAACACACGGACAGCGAGGTAACAATTACTCACAAGGAAAAAGGAAGTCTTACCGGGGACGTGATTCCTCCAAGAAGCAATGAGACGTACCACCTGCCACCACCTCTGCCCATCCCCAGGTGGAAAGTTGGAGGAAGAATATACCATTTCTTCTCGATTTGGTCCAAAATTACTAAGGACAGGTGGGTCCTGGATGAAGTGGCCAGGGGCCACACTTTAGAATTTGTCAAAACCCCTCCTAATTCTCCTCCCAAAGGTCCACCACCAGCTCACCTCAAGGAGCTGTTCTCCCAGATAAATATAATGATTCGGAAAGGAGCAATCAAAAAAGTTCCTCAATTGCAAAAAGGAAGAGGGTTCTATTCGAGGTTCTTCCTCATACGCAAGAAGTTAGGAGAATGGCGCCCCATCCTCGACCTGCTTGCCCTCAACAAATACTTAAAAAAATGATCCTTCCGGATGTTAACGCTTAAAGAAATCCTCCAGCTTCTCTCCGAGGGGATCACATGGCCACCCTCGACCTTCAGGATGCTTATTTTCATGTACCGATCCTTCCCAGGCACAGAAAGTTCTTAAGATTCAGAGTGGCTGGCAGGGATTTTCAATTCAAGGTTCTCCCATTTGGACTTCGTTCAGCGACCCATGTTTTCACGAAAATGTTAGCTCCAGTGGCGGCACATCTGCGCTTGGAAGGCATTCAAATTTTTCCATACTTGGATGATTGCCTTATCAAGGCCAATTCTTTAGGAACAGCAAGAGTGCATGTTCAAAGGTGCCTGTCACTATTCCAGTCTCTGGGTCTCTCAATCAATCTCGAAAAATCCCATCTAACTCCGTCTCAAAGGAAGTCGTTTCTGGGAGCCACACTAGACACTCAGCTCACTCAGGCTTTCGTCTCAAAAGAAAGGCAGCTCAAGATTTGCAAGATGGCTCTCCTCTTACAATAAAAAGAGTATGTTTCAGTTCGGATGTTCAAATCTTTTCTAGGGATTATCTCATCCTGCATCCCTCTGATACTCAACTGTTGTCTCCGAATGAGACCTTTACAAGAGGAACTCAGCCTCCAATGGGTGCAGGTTTCGGGGTTGTTCAATGACATGATCAGCATAACTTACCTTATGAGAGAAGCCTTTCACTGGTGGATTCAAAGGAAAAATTTGTAAGAGGGATGTACATTCCTGACGGAAGTGGCAAATTATACCATCACCACGGATGCTTCCCTCGAAGGATGGGGGGCACACCTTCAGGGAATGACCGTCAACGGAAAGTAGAATATGCAACAGAAGAAGTGGTACATAAATCTGCTAGAGCTGCGAGCTATTTTTCTGGCTTTGAAGTCCTTTCGAACAGTAATCAAGGGGTCCGCAGTTCTAATCTGGACAGACAATACAACAAGTATGCATTACTTAAACAAGCAAGGGGGTACAAAATCAACCCTTCTTTCTCAGCAAGCCCAGGAGATTTGGGATTGGGCTCTGGATCACAAGATAAATCTTTCGGCAGTTCATGTTCCAGGGATGTCCAATGTACTAGCAGATTCTCTCAGCAGATCTGCAATATCCAACCACGAATGGGAGATCCATCAGCCAACTCTGGACCGAGTCTTTCGAGAGTGGGGTCACCCTGACCTGGACTTGTTTGCAACAATTCAGAACCGAAAATGCCCACACTTTGCAAGCTGGATTCCCTACAAGGACTCATACAAGGATGCGCTTTCGATGAATTGGTCTCAGATATATGCATACGCCTTTCCTCCGATTCCTTTGGTTCCCAGAGTCATCCGGAAAATTAAGAGACAGCCGTGTGGCCTCATTCTCAATGCGCCCAGGTGGCCTCGCCAATATTGGTTCACCGAGCTTCTCGTCCTCTCGGAGTACGATCCCATTCAGTTTCCACCAATACCGAATCTACTGACCATGCAAGGGGGTCAGATTTGTCACCTGGACCCAGCTTCCTTGAAATTAGCAGCTTGGCTCCTCAACACATTGAATTTGCCCATTTAAATATCCCTGCGGATTGTCAAGAGGTTTTAGCCAATGCTAGAGCGCCTGCCACAATTAAAACCTACAAGCTTAAATGGAAAAGGTTCTGTACCTGGTGTCACTCTGCCAATTTACATCCAATTCATGCTAAACCAGAACAGATCTTGCTTTTCTTTCTTCATTTGGCTAGATCGGGCTTATCTCATTCCACACTGAAGGTGTTTTTGGCAGCCATTTCCAGATTTCGTCAAGATGGATCTAACTCTCTTTATTCTGCTTGAATAATTCAACAATTTTTTTAAAGTCTATTCCGAATGTTTCCTCCTATTCAACGTTCACCTCCATCCTGGTATTTAAATGTGGTGCCCGCTCAGCTCATGCGTCACCCCTTTGAACCTATTCATAAATTGGATCTCAAATTCCTTTCATGGAAGGTTTCTCTACTTTTGGCACTGACGTCAGCACGCAGGGTCAGCGACATTCAGGCGTTCGCCATCAAGTCTCCTTTTTTACAATTCACTTCACATTCAGTGGTGCTTCGTACCAATCCAAGTTACATGCCTAAAGTTCCCTCTGACTTTCATCTTAATGAGCCAATAATTCTAAAGACATTTTTTCCTAATCCGCAAACAGCGGCGGAAAAAGCCTTGCATTCCCTTGACATCAGGAGATGTCTTAAATTCTATCTCCAACGAACTGTAACATTGTGAAAGACGGATCAATTATTTGTAGCATATGGAAGGCTACGTAAGGGATATGCTGTATCCAAGCAGACTATAGCCCGCTGGGTGTCCTCAGCAATCAGTCTATGTCATCAACAGGCGGGAAGACCTCTACAGTCTTTGCCAAGGGCGCATTCTACAAGAGCGGTCTCCTTTTCTACAGCTCTTTTTGCTGGTGTGCCTCTCCATCAGATCTGCAGAGCGGCAACTTGGTCCAGCAGGCATACGTTCACCAAGCATTACTGTTTGGATGCGGCAAGTGATGCAGATTTCTTCAGTGGGACGAGCAGTTCTTCGCAATCTTTTCAAATAAGGTGAGCCTCTGTTCTCCCTCCTTCTCTATGCTCTTTTTAGACGCTGATTTTACATGTTATTCTCTTTTACAAAACTTGCATATGTACTATAATACAAGGAGCGTCTATGAGCATTATGATTTGTACTGCTATCTACTCTGATTAAGGCATGGGAATCTATGAAAGACACCCCAATACTGGAGAAGAACAATAGTTACTTACCTGTAATCTGTGGTTCTCCAGTATTGGTGTCTTTCATAGATTCACATGCACCCGCCCACCTCCCCTCAGAGGCTCCTCAAGCGATTATGTTGGCTTCACTCCTGTGCGAGAAAATCTGAGAGCCTGAGCCTCTGGGGAGAACATTCTGGTGGGTGCTGTCGCCTGATTGGCTGCAGTTTGGTCTATACAAAATGACTAGGATAGTCATGAGTGTAGAAGATTTGCTATTGTAGCTTAGGGCTACTGTACTTCCTGGTTTGGTTATTACCAAGGTTTTTGGTTATTATATGCATATTATTGTTTTTTTATGTACCGTGTGACTTCCACTCCGATGAAAGGGGAATAATTCAGGCATGTGAATCTGTGAAAGACACCAATACTGAAGAACCACGGATTACAGGTAAATAACTATTGTTCTTCATGTTGCTCACAGCTTCTGAATATTGCACGGAAATGTGTTAATTGCTACTCACTACTCTGATTCAAGCATGTGAATCTGTGAAGGTTCCAATACTCGAGTAAGGAAATAAGTTAGTTACCTATAACTGTTGTTCTCCAGTATTGGAATCTTTCATAGATGTAAATGCGATTCACCCACCTCCCCTGGAGAAGACTCACTTAGATATCTCAGTTTTTTCTATTTGTACACACTTGTGCTTGAAAATCTGAGGGACTGGAGCTTCTCTCAGGAAGGTTCTTCAGGGTGGTGTCAGCTGATTGGCTGTGATTGGCTGGTTCTAAGTTTTAGTCCTTTTTTATATAAGGACAAGGATATGTTACGAAATGTTAAGCCCTAGGGCCTTATGTTCTATGTCTAATAGAACATTACTTTTAATAATACCGTGGGCTCCCATCTCGATGACGGGGAATGAGTCAAGCATGTGAATCTATAAAAGATTCCAATACTGGAGAACTACAGTTACAGGTAAGTAACTTATTTCCTTCTTTATTTGTATGCATATCTGCCAACACACCTGATTCAGATGCGAGACTCACAAATGTATTTAGCTAAAGCAGTTTTATTTTAGCTCTCTTCTTCCAAAATTGCTTCCACCTTAATATAAGTCAATCAGGAAAATACATTCCCTCATTTGTTTTTCAAAATTTCATCGTTACTATTTCCAAATGTTGGAAGGCAAATTTATGCAAAAACAGAAAGGGTATAAGTCTATCCCCAAGCACTCATCACACACGCCTCACCTTTAGGACTCCAACGATTACCAGCAGATAACTGTGGGGCTTAGCCTGCAGCCAGGACCAGAGATAAACTAACACGCACAGATGAGTCTGTCGCATAGACTTACAACTTTTTTCCGAGTAAAAGGAAGGGGTTTCAGACATTGGACTGCGTTGTACAATTACCCGTGTGAAAGTAGTTCATGTCTTCTGCAACTCTGCCTAATGGATGACTATACTTGCAGTGTTTTGGGGACCTCAGTTACGGGGTACTGAACATAACGGAGAGAGAGTACAGGAGCACCTCACTGATAAATGCTACTTAGGGTACAATCCCATTCTTATTGAACTGTCTTGTATTTAGTGTTCATATAAGATTAAAGTACATTTTACATAGCCACTGGGCTGGAGAATGCGTTGTTGCATCTGTTGTTTGATTTTTGAGTCCTGAGCTCTTGTCCCCCACACTACTTTTCTGAGAAGTTTTAACTGCTCACCCTCACTACCCAGAGAGTAATCCACATTTGCAAAGCGCACAATCACCCTTAAGGGTCTCTAGGCGCTGGGGGCCGTCGGGAAGATTAAGCAAGCTATTGCCCAGAGTCACATGGTGCTGGGATAATCTGCCGCCGGTGCCGGGGATTGAACCGTGATCCCCAGATTCCGGAGTCAGTCGCCCTGGCCGCGGCGCCACACCTCTTCCTGTAGAAACTGTAAAAGTTGTTGTATGTGCCACTGTTTACATAGCCAAACCAGGACGGATGCCAGTTCACCAGTGACAAACAACCTCAATCACAAATGTATTTCTTTATTTGAGAGTTTTATGTAGCACTAGATGGACCCAAAGATATCAGAGCGCTTTCTAACAGTAAATGTTCACATCAAAGATAACGAGTTTATATAGAGCATCTGAGTCAGAGCGCTTTACAACAGTACATGTTCACAATATAGATAAAGTAGTAAATACAGAGCGGCTGAGTCACATGAGATCAAATTAATTAATCTGGGACATTACATAGACAAACAATTAAAAAAACACATTCGCCCAATAGAGTTACTCTGTGTTACCATGAAGCTTCAAATGACTCTTTCAATTAAAGTCTTAAGTTGGAACCACACAGCTTTTAGATTTGCTGTTTAACCAAGTGCTCATATTTATAATTTTTCAGGTAGTAGGTGCCCTGGAGAGAAGGGTTGTTTCTTCTTTAGCTGTCTGTCTCTTCTCTCACTCCACAGTACAGGGGACCCTCCCCTTCCTTTTCAGCTTGCTGCAACTCAAATAAAGGGCATAACATTAACTGTTCAAGAACTGTTGGTTTTTACCAAAAAGTGTGGGAACTTGTTTAGTAAAATTAAAAAAGTGGCCGAGCACTTTGCCAGGGCCAGTTGTGGTTCCCAGTCCGGCCCTGAAGGAAATGTGTGTGCTAAATATCAATGGATTAATCCAGGCTATTAAAGGCTACATGTATTCAATTTTTTAACAATAACATCTTGTAAAGGTATCTAACCCTCTACCCTTAAAGTTATAGTTTTCACTGTGCAAAGGGCTTCCTAGGTTGTTTGCTGTCCATCTCCCAACATTTCTGACCTCAATTTATTTGCAAAAAACAGAATATCACATCACAAATCTATTAATTAGTATGAAAACACTATTGGAAAACAACATGTAACAAGCAGTGACAAAACCAACAGGTCTTGCAATGGCTGCCCCAATGCGTGTTTTCTCATGGTTTAAAAAAAAAAAGTATTGTTGGAGAGCTGCAGTGCCCTTGTCAATCTTTAAAAAAAAAAAACGACTAAAAGTAAACATTTTTTTATCTTAAAAAACGCACATTACCATAGTGGTCGCTGTCTCACAATGGAAATGCTTTGTCTCTGGATTTGCTTCTTATGAAAGGGCAGAATGCCGTCACTCAAAGTGAAGTCGGCCAATGGCTGAAGTAGGCTGACCCACAGCCCCATGCTGTGTGCTGTAGTGGACGGAAGAAAAATGTAAACAAATCACATACAGACCAGTGGATGAAGAGGGCTTGCTGAAATCCCCTGCAAATAAGTCTATTGTAAATATAATGTTAGTAAAAACAAAAGGCATTGACTAAAGCCAGACCTGATAAAAAAATTCAAGTTCTGGTCAGAGCCTCTGTTGTAGCATACTAGTGCTCTTCTGGCAGCTCTTTTAGAGATCCTTTCTGTAGTGAAGCACATTAGCCAACTTCTATATGCTTTATTTATTTATTTGACAGTTTCATATATTGCTAGCTAGACCCGAAGGCATCATAGCGCTTTACAACAGTAAATGTTCACATCATAGATAACAAGTATATACAGAGCATCTGGGTCAGAGCGCTTTACAACGGTAAATGTTCACAACATAGATAACAAGTATATACAGAGCATCTAAGTCATATGTGACAGCAGGAACATAATACAGACATATCACATGGAGTGCTAGAGGGAAACATTAACCGGATAAGCATTTGGAAAAGTAGGAGAAAACAAAAATTATTGTTTAGAGAGCAGAGACAAATGGAATCAATAATATCATAGTCGGGAAAAATACAGGACATGGCAACACCCAGATAAGGGAAGGTACAAAAGAATGTCAGGACCGGGAGAACATAGCATGCATACATACATAGCAATCCCTTGCATCCACAGTGGGCAGATGTTCCTGGATGGCGGGTGGATATTTATTACAACACCTGCTACAGCTCAAGGTGAATCCAGTCCGCTTCATGGTCCGCTACTGCCCTACTTCACAGCAAGCGGATTAGGTAGCACACCCTTAATAGCCTTAACAGCTCAGCAAAACACTGTTCCAATTGGGCTGGTCTAACAGGCCATCCCAATCCATTCAGATTCAAGATTCAAATAACTTTTTTCATTCAGACTCATTCCTAAACAAAATTACGTCCACTGTTTTACCCATTTACTGTGGGTATAACAATTACTTACACTTTAAATAAAAAAATAAAAACGATTATAGACTCTGCATAGACTTTGTGATTTTATGGGAAGATGAGTCATACTGTCTGTACGACCTATTTAAAGATATAAAAGGTTACATAGCTGTTACATAGAATTTATGTGTTTGAAGATAATAATAATAATAATAATAATAATAATCCACATTTGTAAAGCGCGAAACATCACCCGTAAGGGTCTCCAGGTGCTGGGGGCCGTCAGGAAGATCAAGCAAGCTATTGCCCAGAGTCACATGGTGCTGGGTTAATCAGCCGCTGGCGGCGGGGATCGAACCGTGATCCCCACATTCCACCGTCAGTCGCCCTGGCCGTGGCGCCACACGATGAGTTTTACCATCCCTTCTGAGTCCACACATGCACATTTTTCATTATGTATATTTCTCCAGTATTAGGGGTGTCTTTCATAGATTCACATGCTTGAATATCCCCCGTCGTCGAAGTGGGAGTCCCACGTAAGCATGGGCGGATTTCGCGGATCCACGATTCACGAATTTGCGGATTCACGGATCGTGGATCCGCAAAATCCGCGGATTATGCGGATCGGCGGATTTGGGGGCGGGGCTTCCTCGAGTGTGTGGGCGGGGCCAAACGGACGGGGCTTCCATGCGAGCGCGCATGCCGCTTGTGTGTATAATAGGTCGGAGACCGATCAGAGCAGCAGATTAAGAGACAGAAGCTCGGGCGGGGCCAAACGGACGGGGCTTCCATGCGAGCGCACATGGCGCTTGTGTGTATAAAAGGTCAGAGACCGATCAGAGCAGCAGATTAAGAGACAGACTCGTGCTCGACACACCTGCCCAGCCTCCACAACGCTCACGATTATTTTTGGGCTGATGAATGAGTCACTGAATTTAAGCTTCAACTAGGGCACATGCGTTATTGATATCTGCAAGTGTTTCCTGTTGAGGTTTATTTTTCGTGCCAGGACCGTCGTGCCAGAATGAACCCTGCCCTTCATATTTATTCAAGAAGACACCACCGTTTTTCCCCATGTAAATAATTTACGATGGCGCCGGCAAGCTGCCAGCGCCATCCTGCAAAAGTTACTTAATTAGCTTCAACAGGAAGCTCCAACTGATAAAATAAAGCAGGCGCTCGAGCCCCTGCTTTATCTTATCTGTTAGAGCTTCCTGTTGAAGCTAATTAAGTAACCATTTGAGGATGGCGCTGGCAGCTTGCCGGCGCCATCGTAAATTAGGCATTAGGCTTGAACTTTTGACCGCAAAATCCGCTCCGATCGCGGATTGCGGATTTTCGGTGAATTCGCGAGAGTTCGCGGACCGCGGATTCACCGAAAATCCGCAAAATCCGCGATCGGAGCCGATTTTGCGCTCATGCTTAGTCCCACGGTACATAAAAATAGCAGTCATATATGCATGTATACATGAAATTTATAACAAATAAAAATATACATACATATAGTGCAATAAATTGTAAATTCTAAAAGTACCATAGAACATAATAGGCCCATTGAAAAGCCTAAGGGAGAACTCACTTTAGTAGCATATTAGTGTCATTATGTGTTGGATCACATTCCAGCCAATCAGGCTGTAGCCTCCTCTAGAACCTTCTCCTCAGAAGCCCAAGTCCTCAGATTTTCTACCGCACGTCGTGTGAAGGGAGTCTCCCTGAGCTCTGCTCAGTTTTCTTCAACTTTAACTGTTTTTTCTTCAAGAAAATGTCTTCAAACAAGAAATCTTTGTTTAAAGCCTGCCCTTCTTGTGGTAAACTACGCCTTTTCCACGAGGATCCACACAGTAAATTTATTTACTGTCTCTACCCAGACCACGAGGTGAAAAACTGTAAGTACTGTCGCACTTTCCCTCCCAAGACTCTGAGGGATAGAGAGGCCCGTCTCCTTCTGTGGCTACAGAAGTTGAAGACTTCAGAGTCTGTGGTTTCTGATGTGGAGAGCCTGTCATCTATTGTTTCAAAGTCCTCTCAGAAGCGTGGGTCTGAGACTGAGGTTCCTTCTCCTTTTCTTAAGAAGAGTAGACTGTTGGAGTCCTCTAGGATTGTCTCCCCACAGGATTTGCTTCAGTGCACGTCTACGGGACCTGGTTCTCTGTCGTCTGCGCCAAAAACCTTGCCTTCCAGTAAAAAATCTGGTTTTGGCTCGTCGACGGGCTCGTCGACGCGCCCGTCGACGTCTTCAGCGTCGACGAAATCTGTGTCTGCCATCTCTACGTCGACGACGACATGTACAATGTCGACCAGCGCTACGTCGACGACGACCACCTCGTCGACGACGACCACGAAGATGAGACCCATCTCTTCGGTTGTGAAGATCTCGTCGACGACCGTCAAAGAGAGACCGTCGATGACGAAGTCATCGACGCTTCCTTCGTCGACGCGTACGCCTTCGACGACCAGCATTCCATCGTCGATGGCCTCGACAACGGCTGTCATCCCGTCGACGTCGTCGTCGACGACCAAGGCTCCAAGACGAAGAAAAAACCATCCATTTCTACGCCGATTGCCTCTGTGTTGACGACGCAGCCGCCTCAGGTTCTGGCTGACACTGCCACATTTACGCCAACGGGCTCGTTGACGTCGCGTCGACCTTTACCAAAAACAGCTGCCGTCTATACAGTGGTTACTGCTTCTTCTTTGCGGACAGTACCACTCATCCAACTGAGTCCTGTGAGGAGCGGCACTCATCTTCCAGACCAATTGTTCCAGTCTGGTGAGGAGGAATCCGGAAACGATTCAGAGGTGGAAGAATTTTTTAAACAGGCAACCAGCCCTTCGGATTTACACATTAAGTGCCAGGAATATAGTGATGAGGGTGATGTGATGGACAATGTCGAAGATGGGACTGAATTGTTTCCTGTTGATGCGTCAGAACCGATGCCTTCAGAACCGACTACACAGATACCTCTATCTTTGGTTATGAACCTTCAGCACATGCTGGATGATTATAACCGCAGGTTTCCCTCTTCTACACCTGCTTCTCCAGCACCCCTGCCTCCTCCGCAGCCTCAACCTCAACTTCCTCAGGCACCTGCACCAGCTTCACCCGCGTCACCGGGTGGTGCTCGTCCTGACACTGGCGACGAGGATCCGGATCCTCACAATACTGATGACGACGACAATGACGTCGACATGACTGAGTGGGACAATTACAGGGCTCAAACACCTTCCACTCC
The DNA here is from genome assembly GCF_964261635.1 of Lissotriton helveticus. NCBI lineage: Eukaryota > Metazoa > Chordata > Amphibia > Caudata > Salamandridae > Lissotriton > Lissotriton helveticus. The sequence goes on from NC_136073.1 coordinate 864,898,659, forward strand.
GCCCACCTCACCTCTACATTCGCCCCCAGTGGACATTGCACATTTCCACAATTTGATGATCCGTGCTACAAAACGTTTTCATCTCAAGGTCGAACAACAACAGCATGAAAGTGAATGTTTCTTGTATGACTTTAAGGACCTATCTCAAAGGCAATCCCAGACCGGTGCACAGACATAATATCGACTCCAAAATATCGTTTGGACATAATATCGACTCCAAAATATCGTTTGGAGAAAATATCGACAGGACAGAATATAGACAGCCAAAATATCGTTTTTAAGGTAAGTGAAGTAATATCGTTTTTAAGGTAAGTGAAGTAATATCGTTTTTATTTTTAGGGTTCAGGGTCAGTTTTGGGTTTTTGGGTAAAGGGGTATTTTTAGGGTTCAGGGTCAGTTTTGGGTTTTTGGGTAAAGGGGTATTTTTAGGGTTCAGGGTCAGTTTTCAGTTTTTGGGCAAAGGGGTATTTTTAGGGTTCAGGGTCAGTTTTCAGTTTTTGGGCAAAGGGGTATTTTTAGGGTTCAGGGTCAGTTTTCAGTTTTTGGGTAAAGGGGTATTTTTAGGATTCAGGGTCAGTTTTCAGTTTTTGGGTAAAGGGGTATTTTTAGGGTTCAGGGTCAGTTTTCAGTTTTTGGGTAAAGGGGTATTTTTAGGGTCAGTTTTCAGTTTTTGGGTATTATTTTATTATATTTTATTACTATATATATATGTTTAATAAATATGAAATAAAAAAATATTTATTTAACTTTCATTAATTATTTAATTATTATAAGTTAATTTAAGTAATTTTAAGTATATTTTAGTAATTAATTATTAATATTAATTTAATTTAACACTGTTTTTAGTAAATACGATATTTTTTACAACTATATTTTTGTAAACGATATTTTTAACTCGATATTTTTGTACTTACCTGTTTGTAGATAGAAACTCGATATTTTGACTGTCGATATTTTCTCAACGATATTTTTGATGGTCGATATTCTGTCCGTCGATATTCTTTCAGTGATCCTCCCACACTATACCTATCGTGGATTATATTTGGAAGGAGGGCCTTAAATTGATGGAACGTCCAAATTCTGTACCTGCAGTTTTGCCCAGATTGGACAGGAAATACAAGGCTCCGGCGTCCTCCCCGGCCTGCTTGGTGTCTCAGCCGAAGGCAGATTCGGTAATTACACAGGCTGCACAAAAAAGATCGCGCAATCCTGCTACGCCACTCACGTCTCCTCCTGATCAGGAAGGCCGCAAGTTGGATTCTATAGGAAAGAAATTCACAACTATGGCGGCTACTACGGTGAGGGCGGCAAACACTCTGGCTATTCTGGGCCGTTATGACCGCCAGATGTGGTCCGAGGTTGCTGCATTGATCCCTCAGCTACCTGATGCAATCCGTGCAGAAGCACAGGCAATTATACAAGAGGGGGAGTTGATTTCATCCGAAATCATTGATTGTGCACTCGATATTTCCTCAATGGGGTTTCGACAATTGGCTGGGGCTGCAGTCTTGAGGCGTCAAGGCTGGCTGAGATCTACCACCTTCCGTCCAGAGGTACAAGCAAGAGTCCTAGACTTGCCGTATGACGGAGAATTATTGTTTGGCAAACATGTTGATGATGCCCTTGAGGCGATCAAAAAGGACACCGACACTGCGAAGTCCTTGGCTACCCTACAATACAAGAAACGACCCTTTCGGGGTGCACGAGGTAGAGGCGGAGGTTCCTCTACTTTTCGTGGATCAAGTCAATATCGTTCTTACAACACCTACAACGATAACAGACAGAGGGGTTCCTATCAACCCCAAAATCGTCAGTCCACCTCCAGACCATACCAGAGGAAATCCACTTATAGAGGTGGCTCAAACAACAAAAAGCAGTGACTGCCTCAGACCCTTCCTTTTGCCGACCGTAAATCTTGGAGGTCACATCTCGAAGTACTTTTACAAATGGTCCGAAATCACCTCCGACCAATGGGTCCTGGACGTTATATCCAAAGGACATACCCTGGAATTCACAAAATTTCCACCCTCTCATCCACCTTCGGGGCCCCCACCTCCTCATTTCAAAGAACTTCTGGCCCAGGTGAAATTGATGATCAAAAAGGAGCCATCGAAGTCGTGCCGCAAGGTCAACGCGGCAAGGGGTTTTATTCCCGCTTTTTCTTAGTCAAGAAGAAGTTGGGGGAATGGCGACCAATTTTAGATTTGCGAGCCCTAAACAAATTTATAATTTCAAAAACTTTTCAGATGTTAACTCTGCTCCAAATTCTGAATTTTCTCAATCCAAGTGAGTTCTATTCAACAATCGACCTTCAGGACGCTTATTTCCATGTGCCAATTCACCCCAGACACAGGAAGTATCTACGGTTCACAGTCGGCCAGCTACACTTCCAATTCAAAGTCCTACCATTCGGCCTCCGATCAGCACCGAGGGTCTTTACCAAGATCTTGGCCCCGGTAGCTGCCTTCCTGCGTCTCCAAGGTATCCAATTTTACCCATACCTGGACGACTGCCTCATCAAGGCAAGAACTTTTCACCTGACGGAGCAGCACACTCAAGTCTGCGTCTCCCTCTTCCACGCCTTGGGGCTTTCAATCAATTGCCAGAAGTCACACTTTCAACCATCGCAAAGGAGAGATTTTCTCGGAGCCTTGCTAGATTCTCGGCAGGGAAAGGTGTTCGTTTCCCAGGAAAGACAGGACCGCATGGCAAAGATGGTGCACTTCCTCCAATCAAAACTGTACGTTTCTGTCCGAATGTTCCAATCATTCCTTGGCATGGCTTCCTCGTGCATCCAACTTATCCCAAATTGCAGATTGCACATGAGGGCTCTACAGGAGGAACTGGACAGGCAGTGGAAACAGGTGTCGGGGTCATTGGAGGGCAAGGTCCTTTTAACACCTCGCATCCAGAAAGCGCTGGAGTGGTGGGCTCACCCTCCGCACATATCTGCGGGCCGATCATTCCAGGACGAACCTCCAACTCTGACGCTTACAACTGACGCGTCTCTCGAAGGCTGGGGAGCGCATCTCGACGGCATGTCTGTGAAAGGGAAGTGGACAGCAATCCAACGAACTTGGCACATCAATCGTCTGGAACTCTTGGCGATTTTCTTAGCCCTAAAATCTTTCCAGAGGTTAGTGCAGGGACACACTTTGCTGGTAAGGACGGACAACACCACCAGCATGCACTACCTCAACAAGCAGGGCGGCACGAGGTCTCTTCTACTTTCTCAACTGGCACAAGAAATATGGGATTGGGCGATTCAACGTCAAATTCATCTCACAGCCATTCACGTGCCAGGTGTGGCCAATGTTCTGGCAGATTCACTCAGCCGAGCATCGTCGGACAATCACGAGTGGGAACTCAACCAGCCGACGGTCGAGTTCATCTTCCGGCGGTGGGGCCGGCCACAGATGGATCTTTTCGCGACTGCTGTCAACAGGAAATGCCAACGCTTTGCAAGTCGGCATCCCCACAGAGAGGCGAGCGGGAATGCATTTTTGATCGATTGGTCGAACGACTTCACCTATGATTTCCCTCCACTTCCTCTGATCCCTCGCCTGTTACACAGGATGAGGTTCCAATCTTGTCGCATCATCCTGATCGCACCCAAATGGCCGAGACGTCCATGGTTCACGGACCTGCTCCTCTTCTCGCAGTCCGACCCGTTACCACTTCGTCATCTACCGCACCTCCTCACGATGCAGCAGGGACTAATCTGTCACCCGGATCCGGCATATCTTCAACTCCATGCCTGGAACCTGAGTACAATGAATTTGCACGTTTAAATATTGACAGGGACTGCAGGGAGGTGTTAGCGCGGGCTCGCGCACCCTCCACCATAAAAACGTACCAATTAAAGTGGAAGCGTTTCTGTGTCTGGTGCCGCACTAAGGATTTGGACCCAATGACTGCAAAACCTGAACAGATTTTACCTTTCTTTTTATCCCTGGCAAAATCAGGACTGTCACACTCAACTCTTAAAGTGTTTCTGGCGGCGATTTCCCATTTCCGCCATGATGGTTCCACATCTCTATGTTCTTCAAGGATCATTAAGCAATTTTACAAGGGCCTTTTTAGGATGTTTCCACCTATCCGTCGCCCTCCGCCTGCTTGGCGCTTGAATTTGGTCTTGTCTCAACTACTTCTACCACCATTTGAGCCTATTCACTCTGCAAATCTTAAATTTCTCACGTGGAAAGTTGCTCTCTTACTCGCCTTAACGTCCTCAAGACGTGTCAGTGACATCCAGGCGTTTACCATACAGCCTCCTTTCCTGCAATTCTCCAACGAGGCTGTGACATTACGAACTAATCCTAAGTTCATCCCAAAGGTTCCCAGTGACTTTCATCTCAACGAACCTGTAATACTGAAAACTTTCTTTGCTGCTCCGCAAACTCCAGCTGAGCGGTCATTGCATTCATTAGATGTTAAACGTTGTCTCAAATTCTACATTTAACGAACTGCACCTATCAGACAGTCAGATCAATTGTTTGTGGCATATGGTCCAACTTGCAAAGGACAACCTGTTACCAAACAGACCATAACCAGGTGGATATCCTCTACCATATCCTTCTGCCACCAACGGGCTGGAAAGCCCCTTCCTGCTCCAGTTCAAGCTCATTCAACTAGAGCAGTGTCTACTTCGGCTGCCCTTTTTGCGGGGGTACCCTTACGACAGATCTGCAGAGCTGCAACTTGGTCGAGCAGCCATACTTTTACTAAGCACTACTGCCTGCAATCAACAGACGCCGCGGATGCGGCAGTGGGTCAAGCGGTGCTGCGGAATCTTTTCCAATAAAGGTGAGCCTCTGTTGCTACCCGCCTCCAGTCATAAAGGTTTTTTCCTAATAATGTTTTGGTATTTAGTGCATATTGCCATATATATTTACCTTCTTTGCTTGATGTATTACCTTTATGACTCATGTGATGATTTACTGCTTTCTACTCTATTCAAGCATGTGAATCTATGAAAGACACCCCTAATACTGGAGAAGAACTATTGTTACTTACCTGTAAACTGTGGTTCTCCAGTATTGGTGTCTTTCATAGATTCACATGCGACCCTCCCATCCTCCCCTCAGAGGCTCTCTTCTCCTCAGGCACTTTTACTTACTCTGTGCTACGAAAATCTGAGGACTTGGGCTTCTGAGGAGAAGGTTCTAGAGGAGGCTACAGCCTGATTGGCTGGAATGTGATCCAACACATAATGACACTAATATGCTACTAAAGTGAGTTCTCCCTTAGGCTTTTCAATGGGCCTATTATGTTCTATGGTACTTTTAGAATTTACAATTTATTGCACTATATGTATGTATATTTTATTTGTTATAATTTTCATGTATACATGCATATATGACTGCTATTTTTATGTACCGTGGGACTCCCACTTCGACGACGGGGGATATTCAAGCATGTGAATCTATGAAAGACACCAATACTGGAGAACCACAGTTTACAGGTAAGTAACTATAGTTCATTTGCAGGTCGGCAGGGTACTTATATAGAGCAAACCTAGCTGAGGAACTTGGAGCAAAAGTCCAGGGAACATGTCTAAGAATGTTTACATGTAGCGCAGTGCTTAATTTGAGCAAGTGATTTACAGTGCTTGCCACTGGCACTTAAATGTCAACCCTGGCGCTTGTGACAGTCTACCACAAGGTGGCGCTGTCTGGCTAATTTAGAGATCACCACAACATGTAATTACCAATTCAATATACATTAAAAATGAACATTATCCAGTATTAGGGTATCTTTCATAGATTCACATGCCTGAATCATTCCCCGTCGTCGAGGCGGGAGTCCCACGGTAAATAAAATATATAATAGCAGTGCCTAAAATTTCTTGTAGTAGGCTGGAAAAGCCTAAAGGCCTAACTAGGCCTCAAAACTTAGCAGCCTATCTACATCATTATGTAAAAAGACCTGAAATAGTAGCCTCAGCCAATCAGCTGTCCTCACCCTCTAGAACCTTCCCAGCTCAGGCAGTTCTCCTCAGATTTTCACCGCACTTCGTGTGTAAAGGAGTCTCCCTGAGTGCCTACTCAGTTTTTGGATCTTCAAACCTTAAAATGTCTGAAAAGAAGGCTCTTTTCAAACCTTGTGGCACCTGCTTCAAGAAGAGAGTCCATGTGGATGACAAGCACTCGGACTGTATTTATTGCCTGCACCCTTCACATGTGGTGAAGGACTGTAGAATTTGCCGTACCTTCCCTCAGAAAACCATCAGGGATAGGGAGGCAAGGGTTCTTTTGTGGCTGAAGTCTTCATCCACAGATGATGAGGACAACGCCTCTACTTCTAGCAAGAGAGCTAGATCCACGGACAATGCTTCTCCTGAGAGAAAGAAAATGTTGAAAACCTCTCAGAAAGCTTCAGAACCCTCTAAGAGTGCATCGGCTTCTTCACATGTGAGTACAACCCAGGCTAAGACTATCTCTCTGGTGTCTGTACCTACAACTACTTGGACTTCTACCTCCTCTTCTACTTCTGTGGTTACTACTTCAGCTATCACGTCACCTTTGATGTCTGTACCACCTTTGCTGTCAAAAACCAAGTTACCATCGTCGAAATCCTTCTCAACGAAGGCTCCGTCGACTAAATCGTCTGCTCCGTCGACGACCGCAAGGCCGTCGTCGACGAAGACATTGTCACCAAAGGACTCGTCGTCGAAGCCACCATCGACGGCCTCGTTGTCAACGAAGACGTCATCGACAGTCTCGTCGACGAAGATCTCGTCGACGAAGACACCAACGTCGGACCCGTCGACGAAGACATTGTCGACGAAGACACCATCGACGGCCCCGACGACGAGGGACTCGTCGACGAAGATACCATCGACGGCCCCGTCGACGAAAGGCTCGTCGACGAAAATACCATCGGCGGTCCCGACGATGAGGGACTCGTCGACGAAGATACCATCGACGGTCCCGACGACGAGGGACTCGTCGACGAAGATACCACCGACGGTCCCGACGACGAGGGACCCGTCGACGACGGGCTCGTCGACGACGGCATTGTCGACGGTCCCGGCGACGAAGGACTCGTCGGCGAAGATACCATTGACGGCCTCGTCGACGGCAAAATCTATAGCATTGACAGCACCGTCGACGGAGAATCCATTTACTGGGACTTCTGCTCATCGAATGCACGGTTCCCCACCAGCAAAGATACAATTCACTCATTTTCAAATGAAAACGTATAAAAGACAGGATTATTCACATATTTCTCCACTTTTGCCATCGCACATTTTGGAGACATACATGCAAGGGGAGTCGGATGAAGGGGAAGAGGATGATGGTCCCTTTGGGATTGCCTGTCACCCTTCTCAGTTGAATATTAAATTTCAAGAGGATGATGAAGAAGAGGTTCAGGAACATTATGTGCATGACGTTTATTCAACACCATATCAGTCACCTCATAGTAGACTTCCTCGGTCTGAGGACACGACACATTTGCCAACTTCCTTAATACAGGATTTGCAGGCTATGTTGGCAGATTATCGCCAGAGATTTCCACCCAATGAAGGTGCGCCCGCTGGATCACCTGTTCCAGTTCCTGTGCCAAGACCTCCGTCGCCAAGAGCTCCATTGTCGCCACAACAACATACTGCTCCACTTCCTCAAGTTGTAGACAGTTCTTCCACTGATGGTGAAGAAAGTAGGGAAGAGGGAGAGTTACCGGATAACACTCCGGTGGATCCTTGGGAGGATTATGTCATCCCTACACCTTCTCCACCTCCTCCCCGTCCTTCAGACTCTCCACCTGAAGATATTGGGGGTTTTCACAATATTATGCAGAGAGCTGCTAATCGATTTCAATTAGTTGTCACAGTTGAGCAGTCGGACTGCTTTTTACATGACTTTAAAGAGGGATATCGGAGAGTGGTCAGAGCCATACCTATTATAGATTATATATGGAAGGAAGGTCTCAATATAATGAAAACTCCAGCTTCCATTCCGGCAGTTTTGCCGAGGATAGACAAAAAGTATCGAGCACCAGCTGATACTCCTGCTTGTTTAATCGGTCATCCTCAACCAGATTCGGTCATTTCTCAGGCTGCGCAGCAGAAGTCCAAAAATCCTTCTGCTCCCATTTCAACGCCACCTGACAAGGAGGGAAGAAGGCTTGATGCAATTGGAAAGAAGTTTTCAGCAAACGCAGCAGCATCCATTAAGGTGGCTAATTCTTTAGCTATCCTGGCTCGTTATGATAGACAAATGTGGTCTGAGATCACGGAATATCTTGAGCTGATCCCGGAGGATCAACAGATGGAGGTGCGCAGAATTGTGCAGGAAGGCGAAAGGGCGGCCTCAGAAATTATTGATTGCGCCCTAGACATTTCTAATACCAACTTTAGACAATTGGCTGGGGCAATTGTGCTTAGACATCAAGGTTGGCTCAAGGCCACCACTTTTAGACCTGAGGTCCAAACCAAGATCTTGGACATGTCATTTGATGGTGAGTCATTGTTTGGGAAGCACATTGATGACGCTTTATTGGCTATTAAAACTGATACCGATACAGCGAAATCTCTTGGAACCCTGCAATACAAGAGGGGGTCCTTTAGAGGAGCAAGAGGTCGTGGCTACTCATCCAGAGGCAATTATTCCAACCAACAAAATCGACAGTATCAATCTACCTACAACAAGCCCTACTACCAATCTTCTAACAGGCAGCCTGCTTCTGGTTCTTTCTCTCGGCAAGGAGGGAAACGGCGCTCAGGCAATCAAGGGCGAGATTCTAACAAGCGCCAATGAGCTTTGCCGGATGTCGGCCATACCCCTTTCCCTCCCCGTGGGCGCCAAGATTTCCGCCTTTTACCATCAGTGACGGAAGATAACTTCAGATCAGTGGGTCCTGGATTTGGTCAGCAAGGGACACACTTTGGAGTTTTTGCAGAAGCCTCCAACAACACCGCCCAGGGGTCCCCCTCCCCCTCGCCTGCGCTTACTCTTCAAAGAAGCCTTAAAGATGCTATGCAAGAATGCGATAGAACGAGTCCATCCTTCTCAGAAAGGGATGGGCTTTTATTCTCGCTTCTTCCTTGTGGAGAAAAATTCGGAAGAGTGGCGTCCAATATTGGATCTGCGCAAACTCAACAAATATCTAAAGAAACAGAGTTTCCGCATGGTGACATTGAAGGACATTCTGAATTGTCTCAACGAAGGGGACTTTCTGGCTTCTCTGGATATGCAAGACGCATATTTTCACATCCCTATTCACCCGAACCACCGCAAATTCCTAAGGTTTCAAGTGGCCGGCGTCCATTTCCAATTCAAAGTCCTCCCGTTCGGCCTCAAATCGGCCCCCAGAATCTTCACAAAATGCCTGGCTCCAGTGGCTGCAATGTTGAGGTCCCTGGGACTCCAGGTGTTCCCATACCTCGACGACTGGCTGTTAAAAGGTCCAACCAGAAGCTCGACAATGGAAGCGGTCAGCAGGACACTTTCACTATTCTCGAATCTAGGGCTGACCCTCAATTCACAGAAATCTCAGCTCCAACCTCGTCAACGATTGACTTTTCTTAGAGCAGTCTTGGACACATGCCAGTGCAAGGCATACCTGACACAGGAGCGACAAAACAAGCTCGTAAAACTAGCAAAACAGATATCCGCAAAAAAGTCGCTTTCAGTTCGGATATATGCTTCCCTTCTGGGGATGTGTTCAGCTGCGATCAACCTCATTCCTATGGCAAGACTCAGAATGAGAACGTTGCAAGAAGAGTTACTTCGTCAGTGGAAGCAGGTCGAGGGATCATTCGACGACCGCATCAAAGTCACTGTCAAAATGAAACAGGCTCTTCTCTGGTGGTCAAAGGCGCACAACTTGTCGCCGGGCCTCACCTTTCTCCAAGAGATTCCGGAGTTCACCCTGACTACGGATGCGTCCATGGAAGGTTGGGGAGGTCACCTTCAGGACCTTCAGATCCAGGGAAAATGGTCTCATCAGTACCAACAGATGCACATCAACATCTTGGAACTAAGGGCCATTTTTCTTTCCCTACAAGCTTTTCTACCAAGGATCGTGAATTCGTCCGTGCTGGTGCGTACGGACAATACCACCAGCATGTTCTACATAAACAAACAGGGAGGAACGAAATCTCTTGCCCTGTCACTGCAAGCTCAGGAGATGTGGGAATGGGCCTTAAGTCACGGCATATCCCTCAAAGCAGAGCATGTACAAGGAGTTCGCAACTCTCTAGCAGACAGTCTCAGCAGAACATTTGTGGACTGCCACGAATGGGAGCTCGAACAACATCAAGTAGAGAAAATGTTTCGGCTTTGGGGGAAACCGACGCTGGATTTGTTTGCCACGCAGCAAAACAGCAAGTGCCTGTTTTATGCCAGCAGGTTCCCAGGAAGGGGGTCAAGAGGAAACGCCCTCCTGATGAGATGGACCGGAATGTTTGCGTACGCTTATCCTCCGATTCCGCTCATTCCGAGAGTGCTGCAAAAGATGAAGAGGGAACACTGCACTCTCATCCTCATTGCTCCACGTTGGCCAAGGCAATATTGGTTTCAGGAGCTTCTCCTACTGTCTCAACAGCCTCCGTTTCGGATCAAACCGACAGTGTCGATGCTGACAAGAGAGGGAGGTCAAATCCATCATCCAGATCCTCAATCGCTGCACTTGCACGCTTGGCTCCTGACTTCCTAGAGTTCAAAGACCTAACCATCTCCTCGGACTGCAGGGAGATATTGTCGCAAGCACGTGCGCAAAGTACCATCAAAACATATCGTTTCAAGTGGAAGAGGTTCTGTTCATGGTGTGGAGATAATGAGATTCATCCACTTCAGGCTCCTCCTGAAGCCATCCTTCCATACCTGCTTTCTTTGGCTAAATCAGGTCTAGCCTTTTCTTCTATTAAAGTACATCTGGCAGCAATATCCAGATTCCGGAAGAATTCCAACAAACCATCCTTATGTTCATCCTCCTTGATCAAACAATTCCTTAAAGGGCTATTCCGAGCTTTCCCTCCAGTTCGTCCTCCTCCTCCGGAGTGGGATCTTAATGTGGTTCTTTCCCAACTTCTAAAAAGGCCTTTTGAACCAATCCATAAAGCAGAACTGAAGTTTCTGACTTGGAAAGTTGCAATCTTGTTGGCTCTTACTTCTGCTCGCAGAGTTAGTGAAATACAGGCGTTCACTATTACTCACCCTTTTCTGCAATTCTCTAAGGAATTTGTTACGCTTAGGACCAATCCAAAATTCATTCCTAAAGTGCCAACTCAATTCCACATTAATCAACCGGTCAAACTCAGAACCTTTTTCCCGGATCCAAAAACTCCTGCAGAGAGGGTTTTACATTCTCTGGATGTGAAAAGGTGTCTGAAATTCTATCTGCAGAAAACGAAAGACATCCGTAAATCTACACAACTGTTTGTTGCCTATGGAAGACCCACCTTCGGTCAAGCTGTCACAAAAGCAACTATTGCCAGGTGGTTGTCTTCTACAATTACCTTCTGTCGTGACAAGGCCAATAGACCTTTATCAAGGAAGGTCAAAGCTCATTCCACAAGAACAGTGTCGACATCTACGGCCCTTTTCGCTGGAGTGACGCTGGAGAACATTTGCCGAGCTGCTACTTGGAAAAGTGTCCACACTTTTACCGAACATTACTGTCTGCAGTCGGCAGTTCAAGATGACACAGCTGTTGGTGATGCAGTGCTGCAGCATCTTCTTCACTAAGGTTGGATAGCTTATATATTTTTTCTTATACTGCTTTAAACTGTATATATTTATAATGCTGTCCTATCTGTTATATTTGAAGGTTTTGATGCATATGTTATGTTAACAAGTTTTGTGCTCTATTACCTTCCTGGTTGAGTGGGGATAGATTTATGTTTTCTTTGTCTCCCACCTTCCTCTATCGACAAGCATGATGTTACTGCTTGCTATTCTGATTCAGGCATGTGAATCTATGAAAGATACCCTAATACTGGATAAGAAAACGAGTTACTTACCTGTAACTACGGTTATCCAGTATTGGTATCTTTCATAGATTCACATGCACCCACCCTCCTCCCCGGTAGGGCAGTTCTGTCTATGGATACTAATTCTCACTTGTGCTGGGAAAATCTGAGGAGAACTGCCTGAGCTGGGAAGGTTCTAGAGGGTGAGGACAGCTGATTGGCTGAGGCTACTATTTCAGGTCTTTTTACATAATGATGTAGATAGGCTGCTAAGTTTTGAGGCCTAGTTAGGCCTTTAGGCTTTTCCAGCCTACTACAAGAAATTTTAGGCACTGCTATTATATATTTTATTTACCGTGGGACTCCCGCCTCGACGACGGGGAATGATTCAGGCATGTGAATCTATGAAAGATACCAATACTGGATAACCGTAGTTACAGGTAAGTAACTCGTTTTCTTACTTGCTGCCCAAGCCTTAATTTAAGCCACAGGTCTTCAAACTATCGGGCGCGCTCTCCTGCGGGGGCACGCACTTCCACCCCACCACTTCACTTCCATTGTTGCTTCCAAGCGCATTAGGCTGAAAGGGCTTCAGCCCCCACCGTCAAGTGTCTCAGCTGGGCAGTGTCTGTAGTCCTATCTCCGGCACGCCTAGACTTTGCCTGCCTGGCTGGATTTCTGCAGCCTTTCCACTAAGCACTCCGGTCTCCCAATAAAGAGAGTGCGGAAAGACAAGTTTTCAAGGAAATAAGGCTTTCCTCTCTAAGAGTAACATGTTTTGCATTATGAGCAAATATTAAATATGTACATTCTCAATATTATTGGTCGTGCTCTTTTAAAAATAAATGTTTTTTGGTGTGGAAAACGCACACAAAAAAAATATCAGAGACAATATCTAGTGTTCACACACTTCTTGATCAGCTGTGTCAATACTTCTCTTAGGCTCCCACTTAATTCCTCAAACTTAATTGTCTGGCTTCGTTTCATTGTGAGCATGCCCTTAACAAAGTCTATATGTGGCATTATAGTGCTTCTTCTATGTCACTGGCAGTATGTGCCATTGTGGTCTTTCCTCAATGTTGCTGGTTGAACGTGCCACTGCTGTCCATCTATATCGCTTGTGCTATCCCCCTTTATTCTACTTTGTTTACGTTGCTGGCTCTGTGTGCCACTCTGGCCCTTCTTAAAAGCCTCTGTTTGTATGTGCCACTGTAGACCTTCTTCTATGTTTCTAATTGTTGTACTTCTTAAATATATTACTTTTTTTAGAAACATTAAATCCAGTCTTGCTAATATAAGTACTGCCACATTTATTATTATTTTTGGTATTTACATCACAGTTACTTTTCAGTCGCCATAGGTGCTGACTTTGGTCTTTGGGACCCGGGTTTGAGTCCTGGCATCGGCTCAACGTCATGTGACCTTGGGAAAAATCACTTAATTTACCAGTGACATACGAAAATAGAATATGGCCTTATCAAAGTCGCTCGTGATTGTTTAACATGTTCCAATCCCTAAAGCTGAGTCCACAAGCCTAATATAACAAATATTGTGAAGTATGCCTACCATCTGTCCTCACTTCTTTCGTAGACCAAATTTAAATGCTTTCTTGTGCAGCTATTTCTGAAGCTTTGGAAGGCGATCTTTTTTATAAGCCAACTATGCTAACAAATTGACTCTTGATGCTGCTAGAGAATAAAGATGTATATATCCTCTTGAATCACTTATATCATATGTGTTTGATGTAAATGTCCCCTAGACCTTCTTGGAAAACAGTGGCTGGCTCCTACTGGCCATACTCCACATAATCACAGATTTTTCAATGTTTTGTGGAACCCCCTTTTCTGATATCTTATCTAGCGGCAAGGATGTGGCACCAGCCTGAGCTGATGACTGTGGAGCTGGGGAACCAATTCTTGGTGTCTGCTCAACATCCTGTGATTCTGGGCAAATCACTTATTCTTCCTGCTCTCACAAAAAAAGAATGTGTGCCTGTGTAATGTTAAATATGCTCCTTTAAAGTGCTCCAATAACTTTAGGTCATGTACGCTCTATATAAAACTGCAACAAATATATTACAAAATGTTGTGAGCACTCCTGTTTCCAGGTACTGCTCAAGACTGGAAGTGGAGCACAACCTAAGGATGGCAGAAGCAAGAATCCATCCAGACATCGAATGTCTCTGTGGAGATAAACAGGCACACCCCTCACCTGTGTTTTGGGATTGTTTTTACTAATCTATCCAAATGTTGTGTTTTATGTGAAAAATAAAGCGCCAGTGTAATTTTTTGTGCTAATTTATTCTTGGAGACTTTTCATTTGAACTTTATATTAAGCACAAGCACTACAAAAACTTCAGTTTACTAAACACTCTTACTTTATTTAATATTAATTGCCCTGTACGACCTGGGCTGTGCAGGAGGGAACGGCCAGCAATGATGCAGAGCACCAGCTTCCAGAACTTTTTTGTCAGGTTGGTGGTGGTGGTGGAGCTCGACTTGTAAAAAAAGGTTTAGATGGGGGGGCTCAGCCGACAAAAGTTTGAAGACCTCTGATTTAAGCTTTGATGTTGGGACCCTTTGGCCCCTATCTGACAGTGCTTAATTTGAGCCGGTGCTTTCCTTTGCTGAGCACCGGCACTTAATTGTCAAGACCAGCACTTAGACAAACAGCACCACCATGTGGCATACTGCCCTAAATTAGAGAACAGCACAACAGCATTTGTTTGTTGATTCAATATACATTAAAATGACTAACACCTGTGGCACAAGCCATTTTTTTTAACTATGGGCGGGTAGGTGGGCCTAGAATAGTCTTAACGGTCACACTGCTAAGTGTGTGGTGGATGGTAGCTGTGCTTATACTGTTATTGGCAGCGGGGTTAGGAGAAATGAGTGGTGCAAACCGCAGTGGCCTCCTGAATAGAGCTCTGTCACTTATTATTTTACAAATTAAGCACTGCTGACACCCCTCCCCCCAACTGGGTCTGATGGGGAGCCAGTGGAGTTACTGCTTGGTGTCCTGAAGGGCAGTTGAAAACAGTACGACCCGAGGGGCTCTGTATTTGAAACAAAATATGTTAATTCATGCCATTTTCAGTATTTATCACACTTACCGGTGCAGAAAATGACACCAGTTATGATTATTGCCCTTAGAGTGGGGCATAGCATCCAGAAATATGCGGCTTCCTGCACCAAAAGCTGCATGTTCTGTTATTTGCTGGGCTTTTTTCGCCCTGTAAACATTGACACGTTTGATATGCTGGTATTTCTGGGGAAACATGCAGACTCACCCAACTCTTAACTGCGACATGCGCGGTGAAGGGAGTTACATTTGGCAACTTCCCAGGCCGATTGCATTCTGGGCATCAGAATACTTTTATTCATTGCGATTAACCTGACATATTTTACCTCTTTAAGTGACGCACTAATATGTTTTATTGGTTGGGCGTGTTTCTTCAATGTATTTCCTTGCCAAGAAACTGACAGGTTAATTCGAGGGCGTTTGCTTGTAAAACCACAAAATAATAAAATATAAAAGGGCAGGAAGTACAGATGTTAGCAAAGCATAAAAGGGCTAGATGTAACCCAAGACACCCCTGTCGTGTGTGTCAGCCCGGCCCGACACAGTTTGCGGGCTGGCGACCATCTAATTGCAGCCGCACCCGAGTACTTAACAGGTCTTTAAAAGACCATTTACTTGTAAATTAGGCGTTTGTTGTGTTTTCACCCCTTCTTTCAGTCACTCTGTCTATGGTTGGAAGAATTACCCCCCCCCCCCCCGAAATTTGGCTCTAGTTGCCCGCCTGCTTGGTTGTATACCAGTTGATTGGGATATTGAGCCCAGCCCTATAGAAGCCCATTGGGGATGTATAAGATGTAGAAGCAAAAAAATAGATAGCTTAAACTTTTAAAGAAAAGAGAGATGTACTCTTGCCATGAACTTATACTTCCTTCACGTTCTACAAAACCCCTATGGATATTGCTGCTATGCCACCAAAAGCTCTGGTGGCTTCTTGGAGGTGACTTTTCTACAACCTAAATGCAGTAGCTAATAGCTCACGTGCAACAAACGTTATGTTATGTTTTGTTATGCTATGTTATCTTCTTCTTATTCTATGATAAAGATATAACACATCCACGCATCCGTAAAGCTGCTTGAAGTCATGGGATGCCCTCACACCAGTGCTTACTTTGAGCCAGTGGTTACCGGTGCTCAGCACCGGCACTCACTTGTCAGCACTGACACTTATGACAGTCTGACATGGTGGCACCTTTTGTCTAATTTAGAGATCTGTACAACAGTTGTTTATTAATTCAATGTACATTAAAAATGTCGGACAGGCGCCCCATAAATCAACTTGCGGAGTATCGCCTTCTTACCCCCTGGGTTGCTATATCCCTGGAGATGCTTCTCCTCACCCACCCTTTTGTGTCCCCCACTGCCCTCTGTATCATTATTGTTTATTTGATCCATTGATTGTGATTCTAGTGATTTGCATCTGTTTTTTGTTGATTCTTGTTTTTCCATCCCTTTCAGATACGTATTGATTTTTTAGGTCTCGGGACCTATAAGCTGCGAAGCAGCTTCCGGTCCGGAGATTTAATGTTAGTTAGTAGGGCAGTTTAGACCCGCCTCTCAGCTCCGTTCGCTTCCATTGGCTGGCTTCCTAAACAGAGGCCAGCCATTGGAAGAGAATTGAGTCACTCCAAACAAGCCCCGTCTTTTTCGGATTTGGGGGCGTAAGTTTTGCTGTTCTTTAGACCGTGACGTCGTCCGACAGCAAAACACGCCCCCAAATCCGAAAAATTTCGGAAGCTTTGAGGCAGCCATTTCTGCCCGACCACCGCCGCTGCCGGAAGAAGTCCCGGCGTGGGGATCCCCCCATCGGGTGCTCACCCCGCTGTTTATTTAAATTAAAGAGGGAGCCTACCCCTCATCAGCCCCGCATTACCGCCGCAGCCCAGGACACCCGAAAATCGTATCCGCGACCCGGAAGTACAGTGGGCCAGGCAGGAAGCGGACGGGAGGTCTCCCCGTGCTCCTGCCTGGCAAGGAGAAGAAGCCCGTCCCCAGCCGCCGCCGACCGGAGAAGCCCAGCAGCCCTGCCCGCGGCAGAGAGGAGCCGCCGCCTCCCCAAACAGCCGGTGAGTGCCGTTTTTCTTGTTTTTATTCCCTCCCGTGCCCTGCCCCTGCCGGGTTCTGCCCTCGTGTCTCCCACCCGTCTAGTCTAGTGCTTAGCTCTGCCCCGGGACAGCATGGCACATGCCCCGGAGCCCGTGGCGCTGCAGCCCTGGGACTAGGGATACCGGCGGCTGCCGGAAGACATGTACCCCCCTGTTTCGTTTCCCTGTTGCCTGCTTTGCCCTGTGTGGGTTGCACCCACGGACACTTAGCGGCAGAAGGCTCCCCGGCCAGTCTCAGCTCACCCCTCTGCTGCACCCGTTGTCTCCTCTTGTCTTCCAGTTGTCTCTGAGAGGAGGCGGGGTCGGGCGGGCAGAGATGGGAGAAAGCTCACTTGCTAAATACAGGTTTGCCAAATGAAGGTTGAGGCCATTCCCTAGTCTGACCCGTGTCGGAAGGGCGAGGGTTAGTGATCCTGCCACCCCGAGGGGCTGTGACGTATTTCTCGCCTGGTAGGCAGGACCAGACGTCAGTGCCCTGCTTCTATTAGCCTCAAAGACGGATGGCTCTCCCGCATGTCAGGCTGAGCTATGACGCCTCGCTGAGCCGTCACCACCTTCACTTACAGACATCAGAGGAGAGCCGCATCTGGCCTGTGGCTGTGGCTGAAGTCATGTTCAGTGCTCCTCCGATGAGGGCGCAGTATTGGGGGATTCATCAGCCAGTTTGATAAGCAGAGCCCTGCAATCGTGAATGAAGCCACTCATTAACTGTAGTCTCTACAGTGGCATGCCCAAGTAGGCACCCCCAAACTTTATTGGTTCCACCACGTGCACAGTGACCGGGGCTCGGGGGCCCCTCCCACCTTCTGCTTGAGGGCGGGGGGCATCATTTTGCCATACACCACTGATCAGCAGACCGCTTTGGAGTTGTCCTCATCCGCTCTCAGCCAGATGAAAACAAACCTCCTCTGACATGTGTGATCATGTATCAGTTGTTTATGGATAAGGACGTTCAGTCTGCTCACCTTTAGGTTCCAGGGGACGCCTCAGAGGTTAAGGGTGGGCTCAGACTATAGGGCCTTTCAGCCTCTAGAGCTGGAGTCTGCACTCTCGACCTCCCCTCCAGAGGCAAGCATGACAAATGGAAGCAGAGGGCCAGGGCTCAGGTGTGAGACTAATGAGGTGTGGAGGCAAGAGTCACGGTCAGGGGCAAGCTTGAGCCCTGGCCTGGAGAGTGCAGGCCATCCATCGAGGAGTCTGACAGGCAGCGTAAACAGGAGCCATTAGGGCCACAGGAAGGAGGCGAGAGAACCGTGGGAACGGATTAGAGCTCAGTGTGGGACAGTTGTCCAAGCGGACTTTACCTAACATGGGAACTATCCAGGGTAAGCTTGAAACCTCATGAGGTTCCCACAAACTCGCCAACCGAGCCCACAAGGTGTGCATTTGACACTATGAAAATTGTTTTATTCCTGTTATGAGTGTACCTGTGTCTGTGCTTGCATAGAAGAACATTCATATGTGACTGTGTGTTCCTATGTGTAAGTATGTTAATATTTGTGTCTATGTGTTTGTGTGGTTGTATGTGTGGCTATACCCATATATGCCTTTATATATATATATGTATAGATATATATATATATGAATGAGCAAATGCGCAAGCGCTTTAGTGAGGGCACACCGCAGCACCTTGACCCTCCGGTTTAGCGTGGCTCCCTCTTGTTTCAAAGAGAATGTCCGACGCGTTTCGGGGCCAAAACCCGCCCCTTCTTCATGGACTTTGAAAGGAGAACATCACACTCAGCTTGCACTCTTCAAATTTATTCGTTTGAAAAGGGCGTCAACCGCCCTGAGTGGGTGGAGTTTCAGACACCAAGACTTATGGTAAGTGTAGTCTTTACATGTTGGGTAGTTCGTTCAAATCTTAAGTAGATTGACGTCTCCTCTCAGATTTCAATGTCTTTAAAATCCTTTAGTAGGAGGCGAGGGTAGCTTCAAAACATCGCTCTGTTCGTGAAGATGCTGTGCTGGCAGGCGATGAAAGTCAACATCGCTTCAGGCTCCGAAAGCATGGATACATGTTCCGCTTCTGGAGCGGAGCTCCTCACTCCGACCATGGCAAGCCGGTGACAAAATGAATGAGCAAATGCGCAAGCGCTTTAGTGAGGGCACACCGCAGCACCTTGACCCTCCGGTTTAGCGTGGCTCCCTGGCGGTGTTTGGAGGCTCCCTCTTGTTTCAAAGAGAATGTCCGACGCGTTTCGGGGCCAAAACCCGCCCCTTCTTCATGGACTTTGAAAGGAGAACATCACACTCAGCTTGCACTCTTCAAATTTATTCGTTTGAAAAGGGCGTCAACCGCCCTGAGTGGGTGGAGTTTCAGACACCAAGACTTATGGTAAGTGTAGTCTTTACATGTTGGGTAGTTCGTTCAAATCTTAAGTAGATTGACGTCTCCTCTCAGATTTCAATGTCTTTAAAATCCTTTAGTAGGAGGCGAGGGTAGCTTCAAAACATCGCTCTGTTCGTGAAGATGCTGTGCTGGCAGTCGATGAAAGTCAACATCGCTTCAGGCTCCGAAAGCATGGATACATGTTCCGCTTCTGGAGCGGAGCTCCTCACTCCGACCATGGCAAGCCGGTGACAAAATGAATGAGCAAATGCGCAAGCGCTTTAGTGAGGGCACACCGCAGCACCTTGACCCTCCGGTTTAGCGTGGCTCCCTGGCGGTGTTTGGAGGCTCCCTCTTGTTTCAAAGAGAATGTCCGACGCGTTTCGGGGCCAAAACCCGCCCCTTCTTCATGGACTTTGAAAGGAGAACATCACACTCAGCTTGCACTCTTCAAATTTATTCGTTTGAAAAGGGCGTCAACCGCCCTGAGTGGGTGGAGTTTCAGACACCAAGACTTATGGTAAGTGTAGTCTTTACATGTTGGGTAGTTCGTTCAAATCTTAAGTAGATTGACGTCTCCTCTCAGATTTCAATGTCTTTAAAATCCTTTAGTAGGAGGCGAGGGTAGCTTCAAAACATCGCTCTGTTCGTGAAGATGCTGTGCTGGCAGGCGATGAAAGTCAACATCGCTTCAGGCTCCGAAAGCATGGATACATGTTCCGCTTCTGGAGCGGAGCTCCTCACTCCGACCATGGCAAGCCGGTGACAAAATGAATGAGCAAATGCGCAAGCGCTTTAGTGAGGGCACACCGCAGCACCTTGACCCTCCGGTTTAGCGTGGCTCCCTGGCGGTGTTTGGAGGCTCCCTCTTGTTTCAAAGAGAATGTCCGACGCGTTTCGGGGCCAAAACCCGCCCCTTCTTCATGGACTTTGAAAGGAGAACATCACACTCAGCTTGCACTCTTCAAATTTATTCGTTTGAAAAGGGCGTCAACCGCCCTGAGTGGGTGGAGTTTCAGACACCAAGACTTATGGTAAGTGTAGTCTTTACATGTTGGGTAGTTCGTTCAAATCTTAAGTAGATTGACGTCTCCTCTCAGATTTCAATGTCTTTAAAATCCTTTAGTAGGAGGCGAGGGTAGCTTCAAAACATCGCTCTGTTCGTGAAGATGCTGTGCTGGCAGGCGATGAAAGTCAACATCGCTTCAGGCTCCGAAAGCATGGATACATGTTCCGCATCTGGAGCGGAGCTCCTCACTCCGACCATGGCAAGCCGGTGACAAAATGAATGAGCAAATGCGCAAGCGCTTTAGTGAGGGCACACCGCAGCACCTTGACCCTCCGGTTTAGCGTGGCTCCCTGGCGGTGTTTGGAGGCTCCCTCTTGTTTCAAAGAGAATGTCCGACGCGTTTCGGGGCCAAAACCCGCCCCTTCTTCATGGACTTTGAAAGGAGAACATCACACTCAGCTTGCACTCTTCAAATTTATTCGTTTGAAAAGGGCGTCAACCGCCCTGAGTGGGTGGAGTTTCAGACACCAAGACTTATGGTAAGTGTAGTCTTTACATGTTGGGTAGTTCGTTCAAATCTTAAGTAGATTGACGTCTCCTCTCAGATTTCAATGTCTTTAAAATCCTTTAGTAGGAGGCGAGGGTAGCTTCAAAACATCGCTCTGTTCGTGAAGATGCTGTGCTGGCAGGCGATGAAAGTCAACATCGCTTCAGGCTCCGAAAGCATGGATACATGTTCCGCTTCTGGAGCGGAGCTCCTCACTCCGACCATGGCAAGCCGGTGACAAAATGAATGAGCAAATGCGCAAGCGCTTTAGTGAGGGCACACCGCAGCACCTTGACCCTCCGGTTTAGCGTGGCTCCCTGGCGGTGTTTGGAGGCTCCCTCTTGTTTCAAAGAGAATGTCCGACGCGTTTCGGGGCCAAAACCCCTTTTCAAACGAATAAATTTGAAGAGTGCAAGCTGAGTTTTGGCCCCGAAACGCGTCGGACATTCTCTTTGAAACAAGAGGGAGCCTCCAAACACCGCCAGGGAGCCACGCTAAACCGGAGGGTCAAGGTGCTGCGGTGTGCCCTCACTAAAGCGCTTGCGCATTTGCTCATTCATTTTGTCACCGGCTTGCCATGGTCGGAGTGAGGAGCTCCGCTCCAGAAGCGGAACATGTATCCATGCTTTCGGAGCCTGAAGCGATGTTGACTTTCATCGCTAGTCAGCACAGCATCTTCACGAACAGAGCGATGTTTTGAAGCTACCCTCGCCTCCTACTAAAGGATTTTAAAGACATTGAAATCTGAGAGGAGACGTCAATCTATTTAAGATTTGAACGAACTACCCAACATGTAAAGACTACACTTACCATAAGTCTTGGTGTCTGAAACTCCACCCACTCAGGGCGGTTGACGCCCTTTTCAAACGAATACATTTGAAGAGTGCAAGCTGAGTGTGATGTTCTCCTTTCAAAGTCCATGAAGAAGGGGCGGGTTTTGGCCCCGAAACGCGTCGGACATTCTCTTTGAAACAAGAGGGAGCCTCCAAACACCGCCAGGGAGCCACGCTAAACCGGAGGGTCAAGGTGCTGCGGTGTGCCCTCACTAAAGCGCTTGCGCATTTGCTCATTCATATATATATATATATATATATATATATATATATATATATATATATATATATATTTCTGTCTGTTTCACTGTGTGTTGTGGGTGTGTACTTTCTGCCTGCGTTTTGAATAATAATGTTCAAATGAGCACTTCTACAAGTGTCTGTGCGTGTCTGGGTGGTATAGTGGGGCACGTGTTGTGTGTGTCTATGCATATATGTGTACTTGTGAGTTTTGGTTTCTATCAATTTACATGTGTGCTTCTGTGTGCCTAAATGTGTACATGTGCTTGTGTGCGCATGTTTGAGCCTGTTTGTATCTGTGCATCTGCGTGCTTATGCCTTATTCTGTGGTACTACTGTGGGTAAGTACTTCTGAACTGCATGTTTGCATGCTCTTATATGTTAGTTTGGGTGTCGATTTGTGCGTGTTTATGTGCATCCGTTCAGGCTGTGAAGCTGTTAGTCAGTACACCTAGAAGTGTGTTTGTGAGGCTGTCATTTTCTTTGTTTATAAGTCTGTATGTCCATGCTCTTCAGTCTGTGTGTAACTATCGGCCCATCAGACAGTGTTTCTAAGTGCTTGTGTGTCTATGGGTCTGTGTTTTAAGACTTTGCACGTTTCTCTGTGGGTGAAGAGGGTCTTTTGCTAATGGGCTTGAGTGCACTTGTGCGCTTATACGTTTGTTAACTTAATGTGTCTCTTGTGGCCACTCTCTGCGTTTGTATAACAGTGATAGTCAATCTCTGCATGTTTTTCTGTCTACCCGCCAGTTGGTGAGTGTGTGTGACTGTGTGTAACTATGTACTTCTGTTTGTGCATCTGTCTCTGTGTTTTCCAGTCCATGTGTTAGTCCGTCCATTGGTGTGTTCCTGTGGTAGTTTGCTTGCCTGATATGTATACTTTTATTTATCAGTGTCTGTTTCTCAGTCTGCGTGTTGTCTTTTTTGTTGGTATGGCTGTGTGTTTGCCTGAGTGTGTGTGTGTATGCTTGTGTTTGCCAGTCTCTGTATCTGTTTGGCAGTTTCTATGTTGTCTGTTTGTTAATCTGGCAGTGTGTATGCATGGTTATGTTTGTCAGTCTGTGTTTGCCAGTTTGTGTGTAGCCTGACTGTATGTGTGCTCACATTTACTAGGCTGTATTAGTCAGTCTATCTGTTGCCTGTTTGTTGGTTCGGCAAAATAAAATAAACAAGCATTGGCATTGCCAATAGGTCTCGCTTGTGGGACCTTATAAGTATTTAGTATTGAAGCATTTAAAAACAAGCTCCTGGCATTGCTGTGGGGAGGGGGGAAGAGAAATGCACGGCCGTGAAAGTGGCTCTCGGGGGCGCATTCCTTTGAAGTGTCGGGTCTGATGCAACTATGCGAGGCAGGCTGGTTAGGAAGCAAATGGCAAGGGAGGGAGGCTGAGGCTTTGATGTGGGGAGTCACAAGTGAAGTGAATAATTAGGGGAGGAGAACTGGCAGGCTGATAGGCAGAAGGCTCAGGCAAGCTCGTGCACGAAGGAGCTTGCTGTCACGTGATTCACGTGAACTTAATGAAAACCGCGCAAGAAGCCCTTGGTTTCACGAGGATTTCGTGCACTTGAATTCTCGCTCCCTCAATGCGCTTGCGCGCATCGATAGGTCGCGAGACCTAAAAATGTCATGAGCAATGCTAATAGCTCTACCTTTAATAATGCCGAGACCATTGCATTGTAAATGCTTGTTTTCTTTTGTTGTGTATTTGAAAATTCAATAAAATAAAATATTTTTAAAAATGACTATTCAATGCTGCCCAAGCCATTCTTATAGCATTGGGGGCCTGGGATAGCCTCATTTGCCACACTTGTAGGCGTGTGATGGTTAGTAGGTGTGTTGTTATTGTCACCGGCAGCGCTGGAAGGAGCAATGTGTGGTGCAAGCGGCAGTGGGCTCCTGATGAGGGCCGTGGCACTTATTTTTTTTCAAATAAAGCACTGCCTCATACCGAGGCCAGTTTCTCAATTAAGAGCTGTCTTTATGCTCTACTAAGCTCTGCTGATGACTTCAATGGAGCTGTGCTGAACAAAACCACCTTAAGCAGGCTTCTGTACAAAAATGATTTTCCATATTTTAAAGCTCTTTCGGCAGAGAGTTCTGTCTGGTAACTGAGAGGTCTTTCTGCACCCCCTTTGTTTGCTGCTTGGTAGAGTAAAGATGTCTCCACTTGGCTCGCTAGGGGAAGCCCAACTATTTCAACGATGGCAATGGCTGTTAACCCACCAGTCTGTCTGATTGATGCCATCTGTCCCAGCGGAACCTGCAGCCTAGACTCAACTAGCGATGCCAGATGTAGCGGGGACAAAAGACATCACAACAATGAAAATGTTGAGCAGCTCTGCCTTTGATTAGCTACAAAGCTGGTCCTAGCCTGACAGGCCACTGATGTGCATTGTAGTTCAGGGTATTATTGTCTGTGCACCTTGCATCCAGCTTACGAACCATGCCCTCGTGGGTGGAGGCAGTCAAACCCAAGAGATGAGGAGGAGAGCCATGCAGACTCAAAGAGTTTGGCCAAGTCAAGACGATGACTATCGACTAGAATCCAGATCTCTCTGCGCTAAGAAGAGTGTCAGTTCAGCATGCTGCGCTGCATCCCTTCTTGTGGTCTCCTTGTCAGTGGCCCGTTATCCACGTAGGTAATACAGCAGCGAGTAATACTGCAGTGAGTAAATACTGATACTATATGCAGTGTTATTACACCCTCATCTTTTCGAGTTCGGAATGAGGACCTATATACCGCATCACCCCCCTTTCTTGCTGCAAATCATAAAATATTGCATTATTCCGCCAGGTATTACCTGGCAAAGTTTTACATGGTAAAGGGTGTGTCATTTGTGTACTATTTTTAGTTCCGATTTGGCACAAACTGCAATTTGTGCCTGAATCAAGATTATTCTGGGATTCGAAATTATTCCTCTTATTAATCAGTAACCAGCCTAGAGTGTGAGAGAAAAGTAGATGTCAGGCTTATAGTAGCAGCTATATATGTTCTCCTATAGGAACTACCCTTAATCCGCGGATCGCGACAGTGACTGTAGCAGGGGCATTACAGAAAATTGCAAATGCAAAGCATTTATCCAAACTCTTTGCCGACCTATTCCAGCAACATACCCTTATAAAAGATGTAAAAGCATGCAACATTAACAACAATGTCACTTTCTACCAGCCAAAGTACACTTGCAATCCCCTCCACTGGTAAACTGTAGTTAGTTATGAATGTACTTTTACGGAGGAATATTGAACTTTAGAGCTCTTTTTCCCAGGGTTTGTGTTTCTCCCAGTCACAATTCTACCTCTTCCTGGGTCTCACCTGTCCTGGAGAGAGATGTTCTTTTTAAAAAATATATATATTTATTGTCAGCAAGGGGATGACATTACAAATTATCTTTAAGGTATCTTATACCGTACCACCAACACAATATAAATAGGGAAAAAAAACAGAACTACATCAGAGGTGCAGAGGTACATCCCGACACTGTATAAACATTCCTGAGACAGTACAGTACCGGCAATACCGTAAATAATAATGATAATAAACTTGAATCTATAATCCTACTTCCGGGAGGTTTCTCTTCAGATTATATATTATGCTTTCACTCCATCTGATCTATTGTCTTTATGCATTTAATGTCAAATCCCCCATATAGCCTCCAATTTTGTCAAAGAGCGAGTTCCTCTTGCCCTAGCTAAAACTTTCGCAATTTCATAAGTTTCCCTTACTATGACCCACCATTCACCTGTAGTAGGAGGTTTATAGGAAATCTAAGCCCTGGTGATGGTATGTCGGGCAGCAACTAGTAAAATTGCAATAAGCCGCTTCAAGCCTTGACTCTCTTCATTGTAACTCAGCATAATTTCTATAACTGTAGGGGGGTATCTACCCCTAGTTGTTCCCTCATCACCTGACCTATCTTCTGTCAGTAGGGTTCTAGCTCTGGGCAAGTAGCAAACATATGTACTGAGCCTGCAGCATATATCCCACATTTGGGGCATTTTTTCCGATCTCCTCTTTGACCCTCCTGAGCCCAACTAGCAATCTTCTCTGGGGTGTAGTAAAGCATACACATTGTGCGGAATTGCTGTAATCTTAAGTTAACAGAGTGAATTGACCCTTCTATATTTTCTAATGCATGAGTGATAGTCATGGGAGTAACATTTATCCCCAAAATCTTAGTCCATCGTGCCGCAAGCTTTTCACACCCGTTCTGCCTAAAATGACTGAGACACTGATACATAATACTAATTATTGATTTCGATTATACGCGTGCACACAGTCCCATATGTCCGAACTAGACTTTGACGTTAAGGCTAAATATTTCACAAAGTAGTCTCTGATTTGAAAATACTTGTAAAACATTTGGCCAGGAAGACTATAGAGAAGCTGCAGGTTCCCAAATGTGCTAAAGCTCTTACAGTCATAAAGATCGCCCAAGTGTTGAATCCTATGCCTAGCCCAATGCCTACTAACAGTGTCTTGAAATACCCCCGGCACCAAGGGGTTACCCCATAGTGGGATCTTGTCATGAAAGAACGACAGAGTACATTTAGCAGACATAACACGCTATATATACACACTATCTTTAATAGTCTTAAACCTAACTCTTTTGAAAGAGTTGGGGTTGTTAGTTTTATATAGAAACATTCGACATTCAGATCCCAACATCAACCGGTGAGAAAAGTTTTGATTTTCAGGATCTAGAAGGCTACGGCAACGTCCCACAAATGCTGCCAAAAAATACATTATAATATCCGGAAAACCGAGCCCCCCTGATTATACAGGAGTTTCAGTAAATCCATTGCCCGTCAAGCTTTTTTGTACCGCCAAATAAAGCTGCCTAACACGCCTCCTAATTTCCTTAAAAAATATTAGAGACAAAGAGAGGAATTGACTGGAATAAGTATAAACACTTATGGAATATCTTCATATTTATAATGTTGCACCTCCCTACTATTCCAATTGGGAGCTTGTGCCAACTCTTCAGTCGCTTAGCTGTGGCTTTTAAAAGAGGCTTATAATTCAGCGCATGTATACGCTCAATCTGCGCCGAGATACGCACCCCAAGGTATGTGACTACTGAGCACACACCCGCTATGGGTCTGTCGGGCCGAAAGTTAAGGATCACTTGTGCCTTTTTAACATTCAACTTATAGCCTGACAGATGGCCAAATGTGCTTGCTTCCTCTTCAATAAAGCTTATAGTTGTTGCTTGGTCAGTAGTAAGAACAGCCATATCATCCGCGTAAGCAGTTACCTTAAGCTGGCTTGCCCCCAATATCATTGTTGCAATTCATATATTAGAGTGTAATGAACGAAAAAATGTCTCACTATATAGAGCAAACAGCAGGGAAGAAAGAGAACATCCCTGTCTGGTACCGCTTAATATAGGGAAAGATGGTGATTGTAGACCTGCATAGAGCAGTTTTGCCTGAGGTTTGTAATACAGAGCCTGTACCCATTGGCTGAATTGCCCTCTAAACCCAAGGGATGCGAGTGTGGCCCATAAGTAGCCCCAGAGCACCCTGTCAAAAGCCTTTTCGGCATCTAAAAGGACCATGCCGGGGGCGTGGCCAAGATGGCTAGCAGATAGGACGTGCTTTGCTTCGTCTACTCGCTTCCGAGCGCCCAACTCGCAGGAAGATTATACCCCCAGCCTCGCTGTAGCTTTGAATTGCTGTGGAATGTGGCTGGGGGCCGGAGTGATCGATTAATCTGCAGGCGGTGGTCCGAGACGCGGCATTGTAAAATGGCAGCCGGACTTAGCCAGTAACTCGGCAGAACCTGTGGAGAGATAGGAGCATTGTAGGTGCCGGGTCTCCAATCAGGAATCCCTCAACAGCTACACCTCTGTGAGAGACAGCAGGCGAAACGGCCCCATCTGACACTGGCGCGGAGGCTTTGGAGGCAGAAGCAGGAGGCCGGCATCAGGAGGGGAGCTTGGAAGGCTGCATAGGGACCGCATCTCCTGTGGGTTGATCGGAGTATGGGAGGCAACGGCCCGTCATCGGAAGGCCCGGCGGCGGAGGGATTTGTCCAGAATAGCGGCTGGCTTGCCCCCCTCACGGTGAAACAACTGAGAACGGGGCTGGTCTGCAGCCCGCCAAAGAGGATACTGGGGCCTCGCCACCAGGGGCCGGGGTGACAGCGGAGGGCTCAGGGCGCACTTCGGCAGCCTCAATGCGGTAACAGCAGCAAGAAGGCAGCAGAAGGAGGCCGGGCGAGGCACAGGAGTGCAACGGCCAGATTCATTGGCTGGTGCCCACACATAACCGCAGCATGCTCTTGAGGGACTGCTCCGGTGGCTGGGGGGCCTATTGATAACCCACGCGGCCTGGGCGGCAACACCACTAGGCCCACTCACACAAGCAAATCTGACCTAACCAGAGGGA
Source organism: Lissotriton helveticus (assembly GCF_964261635.1). NCBI lineage: Eukaryota > Metazoa > Chordata > Amphibia > Caudata > Salamandridae > Lissotriton > Lissotriton helveticus. Next base: position 864,927,114 of record NC_136073.1, read on the forward strand.
CGGCGGAGCGGGGGCTTGACTGGTGACCGTGTACTGGAGAAAGTGAGAGGGTCTGAAACTGGGGCCCCGTGACTGTACATGATCCAACCCCGGGAGTTGAAGCGGGGTTGCAGCAGGCATCCCTCACGGAGGAAACCCAGGCTAGTTAGTACGGCAGACGGGGCGAGGGGGCTTTTGACGGAGGCGCCCCACTCAGAGCAGAGGGACAGCAACAGGGACCACTGCCTGAGACTGGGGGCTTTCGGGACCCCAGAGAGTCAGATCGTTCAGAAAAGGGGGGCACGGGTGGACCCTCAGGGGCGGCCCACCACACAACAGACAATGCTCAGCCTCACCATCGTGAGCTCTGCACCCTCAATCACGCAGAAGCTCAGATCCTAAAAGACTCTATCCACATTGGCTCATCAGAGATACGCTCACCTACTGCTGACCCTCTGAAGAAGTGGAAATGGGTGGAGTGCCCTCACTTGGGACGCCCTTGGCAACAGAGCGGTGAATCCTAGGAGGCTGAAGACAATACGGCTGTGCGCCCAACACCGTTGTACAAGAAATCAGAAGCGGGCCTTCATCGCGACCAGGGGGGCCCTCAACCAAGGACCTGCCTTGTCCGCTGCTGACATGGCGGCGCAGCGAACCAAGAAAGACTGAAGATTAAAAGACATGCTCACTAAACCCACGCGGACAAGCTCCAATGCAGAGGGGGCGGAGGGCCCGATTACCCGTGCTGTTCTAGAGACATTATTCAATACTCTGCAAGACGATTTTCAAACCCTGAAAAGCGAAGTGGCGGGGGAAATGAGAGAGATCCAACGGGACATGGACACTTTAGGAGACCAAGTTGCTGCAAGTGAAGATCAAGAGCAAACAAGGGAGGAGGAGTTGACCCAACTCCAGCAAGAGGTGATCCGCTTGAGGGAGCAGCAAATCGACCTCCAGGCCCATACGGAGGATCTTGAAAAACGCTCTTGGCGGAATAACATACGGGTGCGGGGAGTCCCGTCGGACGCAGGAGGAATATCATGGTCAAATACCTGCAGGCCCTGTTTCGAGAGATACTCGGGGAATCAGCAGACCTGGAGATCCGCATTGATAAAGCCCACAGAGTAGGTCTGCGACGGAGGGCCCCGGTTCTGTGGAAAATTAGTGCGTTTTGGTGAACATTATCTGCGCCATCTTGCCTCTTCCCCTGATGCCACACTTTTGTCGTGCGCGCCCGCCATTTTAAGATGCCCCGATCAGAACCAACCCTTTTGCATGCCGCTGGCCCCTGACATAGCCCTTTGCCTTCGCTAAGCCTGCCCGCTGACCACCCCCTGCTTGCACCTGCCTGGAGTCATAAACCCCTCTTCGGCGCTGCTCTGCCCCCGGCCCTCATCCTGTTCCCAGCGCGACACCTCCCTGCTTTCCTTTCATGATCTCCGGCCCTTAGATGCAAACCCCCCTTTTCCCCGTGTGCCCGTTTTGTCCTCCCCGTTCCCAAGCCGACACCCAGCTCTGCCGATACCACCCTTGCCCCTCCCCGTACAATAGAAAGTTTCCCCCATCAAAGAAATCCCCGGGTTGATCAAAGCCCCCACCCCATGAGACCCGATCACACTCCCCACATCCCGTGACTCGGCGGATTATCCAGCTGCGCGATGCTCATCACCTGTTGTGATTAGGGTGGGGATTTCAACTGTAAATGTGTGTGGGAACGGGCCCCAAAGGGGGATTCCGGGTATGTCTTTCCGTATATCAAAGCTTTGTCACATATATGTAAACTGCAATAAAAACAATAAAACACCGTATATAAGGGGCCAGGCCTCAAACGTAAGCTAGAGCACCTCAGAACGATACCTTCTGTCCGTTTCGTTGTGTTCTCCTCCGGAGAAAATAAAAACCTTGTTTCCTGCCTTCCAGTCTCCAGCGCCTGCCTCTTCATTGATTTAAATAACTAGAGGGTCACAGAGGCAATACTGCCGGGCAAATATCGATTGTCCCCGACCCGATTGAAACTGTTTTTACAATTGGCGTCCCAAGCGTGGGGCCCATCAGCGACTCGTGGATCCAGTGGGAGAGGTCCCGACGACAGAGTGAACGACTGCAACGATCGGGAGAGCTCTTGCCCAATAGACCCTCGTCTGGCAGCCGATCATCCGAACTTCACTAGTTCCGAACAGACCTCTCTCGAGTGATCTTCGGTCCTGACTGGGAACCATCAGGAGTGCCGTGAGAAATACGAGAAAAAGAGGACGATCGGGCGCTGGATTCGGAAGACAAGAAACTGTCCACATGGTCCGGGTAAGGTCGTGTTGCCACGACAAATTGCGAAAGAATTTGTTTTGATTGATTGTCAAAAAATACTAGTATTGCCTTGTTTATTTTTATTTAGAGATTCACTGTCTGCAAACGGAGAAGCAACAGGCTCTCTCTCCCTTTGCAAGCAGTGGAGGATAAGTAGGGTAGCAGCCGTGCTTGTTCTTTTTCTCCCCCACTCAATAATTGCTTGAAAGTGAACTGTTGTTCACAAACTATTGTTTCCTGGAGATTCTCTGTCTGCAAGCAGGGAAGAGACCATCCTTTTTGCAGATAGTGAAAAGGGTAGGTGACGCAGATCTTTGCGGTCCTACTCATTCTCCCCATTGTTATTTTGTTGGTCTATTGGTTTTTTTGGGATCCATGAGGTATTCACTGCCTGCAAACAACGTAGAATAGAAATATTCTGTCTAGTCTTTGCACCTAGTGATAAGATAGGCAGTGCTGACTTTTTAGTCCCTCGTTACGAGCCGTCATGTCTGTCTTCTCCCCATTGATAAATAGCCTGTTTAGCCCGGACCGGGTGTTAGAGGTGGACCATATGGCTCCACTAGAAGGCACCCCTAATAAGGACATGTTCATAAACTATGGGTTAGTTACCATAGCTTATAATAAATTATGGCACAGGTATACCGAAGATAGCCAAGACAAACAATGGCCACTGGCAGGATCCTTCGACCTTGATAAAATAGAAACGTTAGAAATAGCCCTTCGAAATAATAAGACGACGCCAATTATGCTCGACAGTCTCGGTATGTGGCGCAGAGAGGCTACAAAACGACAGAGAAAAGACGAGGATAAACCAAGTAGGGAAATATACCGACAGGACAACCCCAGGACACCGCTACCCACAACTTACCCCCCGACACTATACCAAGGACGACCAGACTTAGGGTCAGACCAATGCGCTTTTTGTAGGTATGTCGGACACTGGAAAGCCCAATGCCCGACTCTACTGAGCGTGAGTAGGAGCAGAGGACCGACAGGAACGACAGACCGACAGTACGAGAAAAGGCGCGAGACAGAGAAGAACCCGACTTACATAGACAGGCCAGACAGAACCACCACGTTTGATTATGCCCGATGGCACAGATTTCGCCAGGAAAATCTCAGCGGCATGATCAAGTTCTCCTAGGTCGGGCAATGTCAAGACGGGAACCCAGCCTCGTTTAAAAAAAACTTACAGACGGAAAGAGATAACTATGACCGATAACTGTTTTTATATTTGTCTTGGGTCTTTGTATGTCGTACTTGTACTGTCCCCCGTCTGAGTTCGTGTGTATGTAAATGTACAAATCTGCGTCACCCCTCTACACGTGTTTCCGTGTTACTCGACCCCTGTTAGCAGAAACTTAGCATAAAAGCAACCTGGAAAGAAAGAAATGATAAAACAAAATCCGTAGAACATTAATAAACTTGAACTTTTAATTTAAACACCACAAACAAGGAATAATAACGATAAACTGTAGAAAACGGAAGTCAAACAGAACATTCGCCCCCCCCATTCTGGAACCTTCCAAAGTAGGGCAGGGTTACGGCTACGCCCAACCAACGGCAACCCATATAAGGCGAGCCCCGCCGCCAACTCTTGGTCAGGAAATCTTAACGTATGGGGGAGCCGGAGGAGAGGCAGGAGCCCGCAGCCTGGGCATTTGCAGGTAGTCCCGCCACATGTCTCCTTGGCCGGCCGCAACGGGCCTGGAAAGACTAAGGTAGTCCCGCCACATGTCAAGAGGAGAGCGAGGCACCTCTTCCTTTTCTCTTCCGTCACAGCCGCAGCAGTCCTGGACGGCGGGATGTCCTGCACGTACCTCCACAACAATTTGTCCAAGTTGGGCTGGGAGGGAGAGGCGACGCGGACGAGCCTCTCCCACCTCCACAGGTAGGAGGTTTCCCAGCCCCCAGTCCGACGCCGAACACCCCCAGTCAGGCGATGGAGCCCACACTTCCACAGCACCGGACACACCATGGCGGCACCCCAGTACTTGCGCAGCACCGAACACACAATGGTGGCACCGCAGTATTTGCGCAGCACCGAACGTACAATGGTGACGCTTGGGGAACATCGGATGTGGAGAGGCCTTCATGCAGGGCGATGAAAAGGAGCGGCATGGAGTGCACCGGGAGAAGGAGACGATGTGAACGAGTCTCCCTCGCCCCCCCCCAGGTGGGGGCATCACAGCTGCACCCCAGCTGAACGTCCCGCTCTCACAAAACAGGGACCTCTTCCCTTCACTCCAAAGGGTCTCTTCCATTCTTGCAAACTCGACGAGAGTGGCCCCTGTAGGGCCTCAAAATGGCGTCTGGATCCGCTGGAAGGCGGGCCCCGGCCACTAGAGTAACTTTGGCCAGCCACACAACTCGAACATTTGTCCCATGGAGCACGAGCCCCCATCTCCGACAGCATCTCCGCAGCCTTGAAGATCATGCAAAGGTCCCCGGCGGAGCCTTCGGCCTTAGCAGGTTTCCGGTAAGGGACGGCTGCTTCGATCGCCAACGAAACAAACATGACATTGCCACACCTTCTGTTAGCGTGAATTCTAGAACTGCCGAAAAGGACTCTGGTCCAAACTGCCAGTAATGGAAACATTTCCCCCTGATGCTGCTTCCGGACTGTGCCGGCCCCGCCCAAAATGGCGCTGGTATCAATCGGAACCTACGAACACCTCGTGGTGTTCCTTCGCACTAATATAAACTTGATGTTCTGAGATTTTTGTGATCCTTTGTACACTTGGCTAGAAAAGACAAGGAGAGCTCACTCGACGAACTGTATGAAAAGATCCCCGTTACAAACGTTGATTACGAATATACAATGTATTATATTTTTATAACTGATGTAAACCTCATTTACGATACATGCGTACGGTATGTATATAGGAAATCTGATTACAACTGTTATGATTATGTTTCTAAATTATGAAAATATATGCCCCCGAACCCCCAGCCAATTAATAGACGTTTTTAGTCTCTTACAAATGAATGAGTAAAACTTTCCGATGTTTTTTACTGTTGCAAACGACACCCCCCCACTGTACGCACTTTAGCCATTGCCACGACCGACCAAATACGACCACACCCTCCTAATCCATATGCTGAAATGAATTTGCAAATTAAAGTCTTTTAAACTATGGACGGGTATTGCATGTTTTATTTTAAAACAATATGGGATGGGTAGGAAAGTTCTTTTTCTGTGCACCCTACTCTGCTCTCTCTTTAAGGTTAAAGGAAGATGGTTGCCCGGCCTTGGAGGACGGATCGGATAGACAACCCGACGCTCCGCGTTAAAAGTACGCGACTGACTCGTGAACCCTCGCGTAGAGGAAGACCGTGACTTCCAAGGATGGGTAAAACGAATGGTGTAAATGAGGGAATGTAAAAGGAGGGTGAAATGAAATAATGTAAATATTGTAAAGTACAACGTTCCGAAGTAGCAGGGACCCAAGAACCGAAGAACTTTAGAACGCCACGGCGTCGAAAGAGGTTTAAGGATCCCGATAGTGAGGTATATCCTTTGACTAGATACCTCGCACTAGGCACCTCTGGTTACCTTTTTATGTTTCCCCGCACACGCCCTACATGAACACACTACCCCCCCCGACTCCGAAAACCATATCCCCGGGGACCCTGCCCCAAGGAGGAAAAGACGAGTAAGAGGTAAGTAAAGGACTTATGAATCCATGTATTTGAATGCGCGCGAATGCTGTCTCCCCCACCCCCCCTCTTTTCCTCCCTCTGCAGGTTACGTCAGAAATTACAGCCGAGGTGTGGCGAAGATCTGAGACCTTGCCATGTCCAAATACACGAAACGGACTAGCGCCGCAGGGTAGTGCCCAAGCACGCCTGCAAACTACTCACGTATCGAACAAGCCCGAAAAATTAGCACAACCTGATAAAAAGTGACCACCCTTAAACCAGACCGGAAGAATGAACCCATGTCACGTATGATGCGAAACTGTGAGGGAATGTGTGTGTGTGTGTGACTGAAGCATTGACCCGACTGGTCAAAGGACCGAGAATGCGAGAAAGTGCGACAAAATGGTACCTCCTTTTTCTTCTTTCCTTTTCCCAAAGCACGTCCCCTCTACCCTGTCTAATGCTCAAACTGCATGATTACAAGATTCTAACGTGGACTCGTGAATACCCTTTACTGTGTAATGCACTAAATAGCCTTTCTTGAATGCACTGCCGCCCTCTCCGTTGCACGTGCACTATTTAGCCTGCCGTTGCACACTCTCTCTCTCTCTCTCTCTCTCTCTCTCTCTCTCTCTCTCTCTCTCTCTCTCTCTCTCTCTCTCTCTCTCTCTCTCTCTCTCTCTCTTTTTTTTTTTTGCACTACCACTCTCCCGAGTGGTTAGCCCCGAAATTGGCAGATCGCCACCCCTAGCACACCACCTAATTGGCTTCAAATACCGTCAGTATTTGCACAAACATTTGTCTTTAATGCAATCACCCTGAGGCCGCGTCATTACCTCTCCTTTTCCGCTAGAAGTCAATGAACCCAGGTTGGGCCGTAAGGGAAAGGACAGGTAAGACAACAGAGGTTCCCTAATCTGGCCCGAAATAAGGGAACTACATGTCAACGGCTCCTATAGTATAAAACAAGGACCTCAGAATACGCGACCCTCCCCTCCCCGAATCGTCGTAATACCCAAACCAGAAAAACGATCACCCCCGTTGCCTCCCCTGTCTATGTCCCTGGTTGTTTCCCATAAATCCCCTGTCCTTCCTAGTTAAGTAACCGGGCTGTAAAAGGTTACGTAGGACCCAGAATGATGTTTTACAAGGTTAACAGACTAGACCAAGGTAAAGAAATCGTCAAAATGAACCTCGCAGTAGCTGAAAAACAGGATGCACTGATAGAAAGGAAATGTTTAGCCATGTTCGTCTCTCAGCGAAATACCTGTGTAGTACCATGTTGACGACTCACTGTACCCTTTTGTAAATGTGAAACTCTAGAGGACGGCATACCTTTGCCAGATTTATCTCCCGAAGGTGGGTTACCATCAGATGAACTGTCATGCCTGTAATAAATGATTATGAAGGAAAGTCATAGTAAATCCAGCAGGTCCGCCACCGGTCATTCATATGCCAGTTGTGAACGTTAAAAATGACGGACATTTTCATTCTTTGCCTGGAGCTGGGAGAGAAATAGACTTTTTGATTATCTTCATCCGAAAATTTTTCTAAAAAACTGTCTTTTCAAACTTGTTTAAGGGTACTGCTGTTGGAGGAGAGAAGGACCGGATGTGGGAGCACGAGGCCCGACTGCAGACTAAGGGACACCTGCGACATTAGCCAAGGCGAGACCACGACTGAAAAGAGCTGCAGGACGAGGCACTGTTTTCGACAGCATGAAAAGAAAGGGTCGACCTGATGCCCCTGCTCGACGTCCAGTGCCTGTCGACAAGTCCCCGCTCTCCGAATTCCGTCACACGCCCGCTTATTTGAAGTCTCTCGTTCCCCTAGTTTGCTCCTAATTTGGCCTTGCTCCATCCCCCTTTTTCCTCTGACCTACCCTATGGACTGTCTTGAACGCTCTTCTTCCATCGGAACTTTCTGACAATCACCTCAAAGGACACGGGGCGAAAAGGACCTTTCCGACCAGAAACGCGAGGAAAGGGTCGTGCCCTGCAACGCAGAACTTAGAACAGAGCCGGACTTGCAGCTCCACCGCCGGTGCTCAACAGCGCCAACGAAAGACCACAAAGAACAATGAGAACTCGTAAACTTCGAACATTTGACATCCTCAAACCACCGTTTTTTTCCTACGCCTCATTTCTCTCCCAGCCACCATTGTATTGATCCTGCTCCAATCCGAATCCGAAATATGTATTAACCTGCCAGTTTATGTTATGATATGTACTTGCTGCTCGCCGTTTTTGTATTTCATTCCTATGACTTTTCCTGCTGAACCAATTTATCAAAGTTCATCAAATAGGTGCACCTCCTAAAAACTAGTAACCTCAAAGTGTATTGTTTACAACTCTTTATCTTGGGTTTCCTACCGTTCTCTCTTTCATGCTCACCACAATAGACCCGAGTAGAAAATGAACCAACAAGATGTCTTGAATATGTTAAAGGAGGGACTGTGGAAAATTAGTGCGTTTTGGTGAACATTATCTGCGCCATCTTGCCTCTTCCCCTGATGCCACACTTTTGTCGTGCGCGCCCGCCATTTTAAGATGCCCCGATCAGAACCAACCCTTTTGCATGCCGCTGGCCCCTGACATAGCCCTTTGCCTTCGCTAAGCCTGCCCGCTGACCACCCCCTGCTTGCACCTGCCTGGAGTCATAAACCCCTCTTCGGCGCTGCTCTGCCCCCGGCCCTCATCCTGTTCCCAGCGCGACACCTCCCTGCTTTCCTTTCATGATCTCCGGCCCTTAGATGCAAACCCCCCTTTTCCCCGTGTGCCCGTTTTGTCCTCCCCGTTCCCAAGCCGACACCCAGCTCTGCCGATACCACCCTTGCCCCTCCCCGTACAATAGAAAGTTTCCCCCATCAAAGAAATCCCCGGGTTGATCAAAGCCCCCACCCCATGAGACCCGATCACACTCCCCACATCCCGTGACTCGGCGGATTATCCAGCTGCGCGATGCTCATCACCTGTTGTGATTAGGGTGGGGATTTCAACTGTAAATGTGTGTGGGAACGGGCCCCAAAGGGGGATTCCGGGTATGTCTTTCCGTATATCAAAGCTTTGTCACATATATGTAAACTGCAATAAAAACAATAAAACACCGTATATAAGGGGCCAGGCCTCAAACGTAAGCTAGAGCACCTCAGAACGATACCTTCTGTCCGTTTCGTTGTGTTCTCCTCCGGAGAAAATAAAAACCTTGTTTCCTGCCTTCCAGTCTCCAGCGCCTGCCTCTTCATTGATTTAAATAACTAGAGGGTCACAGAGGCAATACTGCCGGGCAAATATCGATTGTCCCCGACCCGATTGAAACTGTTTTTACAATTCCACCACCGGATATCCTCGCCTTCTTGCCGGACTACCCCCTGAAGGAACGCATTACCCGGGAGGCCAGAATGAAACAACTGATCCAATTCCAGGGCCACAACATAGCGCTGTATCAAGACTTGGCAGCCACGTGAGACTTTCGAGAAGTGACCTTCCACCTACGAGACAAAGGAGTGGCGTATTCCTGGGGGCACCCATTTTGAATAATATTTAAGTGGGAAGGCAGGCTACACCGGATCCGATCGCTGCAAGAGGCCTGTAAGCTACTGGGCCTGCCACTTTCCAGTCCCGACGACAAGCTCAACACTAGTCAACGAACACCCCGAAAGAGATGGCAGAGAGTTGGTACGAGACATCTCTCAGGAGCTTCCCGGGGGCCCGACCCCAAAGCCATGGCGCAGGAACGAAAGGCAGCATTGGCGTCAGTGGTCAAGGATACAGCGTCTAATGATAGCCCCTGATTGAAGCGGGGACTGATACCATACGAAGTGCGGTAGGGGCGGGGGGACAGAAGATTCATCTTTCAAGCCACGGGATGTCCCAGTTAACTTTTTCTTCCAGAGATGCGTGATCAAGCCCAGCGGGCTCTGGACATTGGGGAGGGACTGGGGAAGTTCATATGGGGTTAGGGTGGGGGAGGAGTGGAACTGGTGTGCTAACCGGGAGTCCACGCAAGCGTAGGCAGCATAGGCGGCTGGCTGAGTGCACGGGAGGGGGGCACAGTTTTGCAGCGAGGGCTGGCCCATGGGTGGATACAGCTGAGAGCTACCACCTATACTCCATGACACACTCAGAGATACACATTCTAACCCTTAATGTACGCGGCCAAATAGCCCTAACAACCGGAAATCCATACTGTCAAATCTCGAGCACTCAGGGGCGGATATATGTCTCCTACAGGAGACTCCTCTTCTGTCCAAAGATTGGCCTAGGCTGCTGTCCAGAGCATTCCCTTAACAGCTTTTCTCTTCCACCCAGGACAAAAAGGCAGGGGTGGCCATATTGGTGGCTAAGCACTTCACCTGGAAAGTGGGCGATAAAGTAGCGGAAGTCAGAGGCTGGCTTTTAAGCATACAAGCTGTGGGTGGGGGGTTCACCCCTGGTAGTGGGGTCTCTTTATGTACCCAACACTGGACAAGAGAAGTTCCTCAAAGCGGCCATGTCCGATGTCATGTGGGCTCAGAAGAAATGGGTAATTGTAGGAGGTGACCTGAGCTTAGTTATGGATACGTCAGCGGACAGGTCTAGCCACAGGTACGCCTAGACAGGAGCAATCTCTGCGGAGAGTCGGCAGTGGCTATAGAACCAGGGGCTCATAGATATATGGAGGTCAGCTCATCCCCATGCCTCACAATTTTCCTACTACTCCCACGCACACCACCTGTATGTCCGTCTAGATCATTTTCTGTGTACGGCGGAGGTGAACGCATTGGTGAGGGATGTCAATATAACACTGGTGGCCTTATACGACCACAATGCGGTACAAGCGACCCTGTGGGTGCCACAACCACGTAGGACAGGTGGGGGTTGGAGATTGAGAGAGGGCATGTTATACAAACCAGCAATGCAGGTACAGATCCTCAAATGTATCACAGACTACCGTGACACGAACAACTCCCCCGATGTTTCTAGGTCCACCTTGTGGGGGGCTCTTAAAGCTGTGGTAAGGGGAGAACTGATTGCGATCTCCTCTGACGAGAACAGAGAGCGAAGGGCTTAGCACGAACAGCTCATAGCCCAAATTTTGGAACTAGAGAGGGTGCACAGCAGGACTAGGGCACCCAGGGTCTGGCGTCAGTTGAAAGCTGCGCGGGCCCAGTTAGCGGGACTCGACCTTGACCGGGCCGAGTATGCAGCGCTCAGGCTTAAGCACTCCTACTACAGTGGAGGGAACAGGACAGGGCGCATGCTTGCGAGCAAACTGCGCACCCGCACCTTACACTCCAAAGTACACTCTCTCAAGTCGACCTCGAGGACCATGGCCGAAAGCGATGAGGAGATCGCTTGGGTCTTTCAATAATTTTATTCTGAGCTTATCGCGGGGAGACCCTTTCACCTGCCCATGTCGATGCCTATCTCGAGGGGTCCCACATAACCGCCCTAGCTCCAACCCACGCCGACACGTTAGATGCACCCATACGTATAGAGGAGGTCATAGGGGCGATCTCGTGTCTCAAGCCTCTGAAGCCACCAGGACTGGACGGTTTTTCTGCCGGGTTTTATAAAACATTCTGCACGGTGCTGGCCCCAGTATTGCCAAAACTTTTTAACTCCTTCTCAGGTCCGGGGACCATTCCCTCGGGCATGCTAGCGGCTTCCATAGCCGTATTGCCGAATCAATCAATCAATCAATCAATCACAGACATTTATAGAGCGCACTACTCACCCGGAGGGTCTCAAGGCGCTTGGGGGGGGGGGGGCGTGCTGCTACTGCTCAAAAAGCCAGGTCTTGAGCTTCTTCCTGAAGGAGAGGTGGTCTTGGGTCATGCGCAGGTCGGTCGGGAGGGAGTTCCAGGTCTTGGCGGCCAGGTAGGAGAAGGACCTTCCTCCCGTTGTCGTTCTTCGGAAGCGGGGGACGGCGGCGAGGGCGTGACTGGCTGAACGGAGGTGGCGTTTGGGAGCGTAGAAGTTGATGCGGTTGTTGAGGTAGCTCGGGCCTTGGTCGTGTAGGGCTTTGTGTGCGTGGGTGAGGAGACGGAAGGTGATTCTTTTGTTGACGGGGAGCCAATGCAGGTCTCTCAGGTGTCCGGAGATGTGGCTGTGTCGTGGGATGTCTGGCAGAGTCGTTCTGGATCCGCTGGAGTCTCTTCTGGAGCTTCGCGGTGGTTCCGGCGTAGAGAGCGTTGCCGTAGTCCCGTCGGCTGGTGACGAGGGCCTGGGTGACCGTCTTCCTGGTCTCGGTGGGGATCCACCGGAAGATCTTCCGTAGCATGCGCAGGATGTTGAAGCATGACGAGGCGACGGCGTTGACTTGTCTGGTCATGGTGAGGGAGGAGTCCAAGATGAATCCCAGGTTGCGTGCATGGTCTGTCGGTTTGGGTGCGGTGCCTAGGGCGGGGGGCCACCAGGAGTCGTCCCAGGCGGAGGGTGAGGAACCCAGGATGAGGACTTCCGTCTTGTCTGAGTTCAGTTTCAGGCGGCTGGTCGTCATCCACTCGGCTACGTCTTTCATCCCTTCGTTAAGGTTGGCTCTGGCGGCGGCGGGGTCGTTGGTCAGGGAGAGGATCAACTGGGTGTCGTCAGCGTAGGAGATGATGTTGAGGTTGTGTTGGTGTGCGATCGCCGCGAGGGGGCTCATGTAGACGTTGAAGAGGGTGGGGCTCAGCGAGGATCCTTGAGGGACGCCGCAGATGACTTCGGTGGCCTCTGACTTGTACGGTGGTAGGCGGACTCTCTGCGTTCTTCCGTCGAGGAAGGAGATGATCCATTCCAGAGCCTTCTCCTGGATTCTGACGTTGCTGAGGCGCTGCACTAGGGTGCGGTGGCAGACAGTGTCGAATGCAGCGGAGAGGTCAAGGAGGATGAGGGCCGCTGTTTCTCCGTTGTCCATCAGGGCTCGGATGTCATCGGTGGCAGCGATGAGGGCGGTTTCGGTGCTGTGGTTGGCTCGGAAGCCAGATTGTGAGGGGTCGAGGGATCCATTCGTCTCGAGGAAGGCGGCCAGCTGTTTGTTGACGGTCTTCTCGATGACTTTGGCTGGGAACGGGAGGAGCGAGATGGGGCGGTAATTCTTGAGTTCGGTGGGGTCTGCTGTAGGTTTCTTTAGCAGGGCGCTGAGTTCGGCGTGCTTCCAGCTCTCTGGGAAGGTGGCGGTGTCGAAGGAGGTGTTGATGATGTCCCGCAGGTGGGGTGCGATGACAGCGTCGGCTTTGTTGAAGACGTGATGAGGGCAGGGGTCGGTTGGAGATCCGGAGTGGATGGAGTTCATCATGCGGACGGTGTCTTCGGTGCTGATCGGAGTCCAGGCGTGGATGGTGGTGGTGGGCGGTGGTTCGGACGTGGCGTGCGTCGGTTGAGCGCCGAAGCTGTTGTGAATGTCCGCGATCTTGTTGTGGAAGTAGGAGGCGAGGGAGTTGCAGAGGTCTTGCGATGGGGTGATGTCGTTGTTTCCGGCGTTGGGGTTGGAGAGCTCTTTCACGATGTTGAATAGTTCCTTGCAGTTGTGTGCGTTGTTGTCCAGCCGGTCCTTGAAAGCAGTTTTCTTGGTGGCGCGGATCAGTTGGTGGTGTTTCCGGGTGGCAAGCTTGAGGGTGGTCATGTTGTCCGGTGTTGGTTCCCTTCTCCAGGCTTTCTCGAGGGCTCGGCAGTTCTTTTTGGAGCTCTTGAGTTCGTCGGTGAACCATGGGGCCTTCTTGTTGCTGGGTCTGCTGGGCGGGGTCCTCAGTGGGGCGAGTTCGTCCGCGCAGCTGCTGATCCACTCCGTGAGGTTGTCGGCGGCCTGGCTGGGGTTCGCTGAGCTGGTGGGAGGGTGCTGGCTCAGGGAGGCGGCGAGCTGGTCGGCTGTGATCTTGTTCCAGCTTCTTCGAGCAACCTGTTGCTGGTGGTGGTGGATCGTTGTTTTTCTGAAGGTGAAGTGGACGCAGCTGTGGTCCGTCCAGTGGAGTCCGGTGGCGTGGCTGAAGGTGATGTCTTTGCTGGATGAGAAGACGGCGTCGAGTGTGTGTCCGGCGAGGTGGGTGGGGGTGGACACCAGCTGCTTGAGTCCGAGGGTGTCGAGGTTGTCGAGAAGGGTTGTGGTGTTGCGGTCGTTGTTGTTCTCCAGGTGGAAGTTGAGGTCTCCCAGGAGGATGTAGTCAGCGGAGGGGAGGGCATGCGGTCTGACGAAGTCGGCGATGTCCTCGCTGAATTGTGTGCGTGGTCCCGGGGGGCGGTAGATCAGGGTGCCTCTGAGGGGGGTCTTCGGGTCGGTGCGGATCTGGAAGTGCAGGTGTTCGGCGGTTTTCAGGGTGTCTTCGGTGTTGGTCGTGATGTGGATGGTGTCCCTGTGGATGATGGCGATGCCTCCTCCAGTCTGGTTGACGCGGTCTCTTCGGGTGATCTTGTAGCCCTCTGGGATGGCGATGGCGATGGCGATGGCGGGCGCTGAGGAGTCGTTCATCCAGGTTTCCGTGAGGAAGGCAACATCAGGAGCTGTGGTGTCGAGGAGGTCCCAGAGTTCGATGGCGTGTCTGTGGACGGAGCGGGTGTTGAGCAGGATGCACTTGAGGTGATTGCAGCAGGCGTTCGGCTTGGCGGGTGCTGGAACGGGGCAGGTCCGGATGCAGGAGTACTTGCAGGCGTGGCAGCTGAAGGGTCCGTGGGTGCGCCTCGGGGTGGCTCGGTAGCATTCAGGGGTTCCGCCGGTGTTGAGTGCGAGGAGTTCGGTGGCGTTGTAGGACAGTCGGGTCGTCTTCCGTCGGTGGGGGCCAGGGGTCCTGGCACTGGGCGCGGTCCAGGCGCGGACGGGCGCAGACGGGCTTACCTTCGGCGCACAATCGGCACGATCGCTGCGCGTGGCCGCTGCGCGTTCGCACGGTCGCCATATATGGCCAAGTGCGAGGGAGGGCGGAGCAGCTGGGAGGCGGGAGCGGGGAGGGTACAGAAGAAAAAGGGGCGTGGTCAGCGGTGGTGGCGGGAAGCGGGGAGCTAGAGTCAGGCGGCAATACAGAAAGAAAAAAGACAATTACACAATGCAAAACAATATGAAAACAATACTAAAGGGCAAAAGCACTTCAGGCAGGGGGGACACAGAGAACAACGGCAGCAGGATAGGCGAGCACAGCGAGGCCACGCCGCTCGGTGGAAGGGGGCGTGGTCACCCGGAGGCGGCCGGGCAGCGAGGCAGGCAGGCGGGGAGCACACGCAGCAGCTGGTGGCCGTGCGGCGCGGGGGTGTCCTAAGCTAGGACACACTCACCTGTGTCGCACGGTCGCCATATATGGCCAAGTGCGAGGGAGGGCGGAGCAGCTGGGAGGCGGGAGCGGGGAGGGTACAGAAGAAAAAGGGGCGTGGTCAGCGGTGGTGGCGGGAAGCGGGGAGCTAGAGTCAGGCGGCAATACAGAAAGAAAAAAGACAATTACACAATGCAAAACAATATGAAAACAATACTAAAGGGCAAAAGCACTTCAGGCAGGGGGGACACAGAGAACAACGGCAGCAGGATAGGCGAGCACAGCGAGGCCACGCCGCTCGGTGGAAGGGGGCGTGGTCACCCGGAGGCGGCCGGGCAGCGAGGCAGGCAGGTCGGGGAGCACACGCAGCAGCTGGTGGCCGTGCGGCGCGGGGGGTGTCCTAAGCTGTCCGAAACCAGGAAAAGATAAATCCCTGTGCAGATCCTACCAACCGGTGTTGCTGCTTAATGTGGATCTGAAGTTGTTCACAGGCATACTGGCAGCTAGACTGGGGCCCCTTATGCCGGGCATCATAGAACCCGACCAGTCCGGTTTTATTAAAAACCGGAAAAGCAGCGATAATACCAAACGCCTATTCCACCTCATCGATAAGGCTCACCTCACGTTTATGGATGCCCTCCTGTTATCTGTAGATGCTGAGAAAGCATTCGACCGGGTAGACTGGGACTTTTTGGATAAAACCTTGATCCATTTTGGGCTAGGGGAAATGTTTCGGGCCCGGGTGGCGAGTTGCTACAACAAGCCTACGGCAACTATAAGGGTAAATGGGGTTACGTCCAGACCATTGGAGATTCAACAAGGAACCCGACAGGGGTGCCCGATATCGCCCATTCTTTTTGCCCTCTATGTTGAGCTGCTCGCCCAGAAGATTAGAGAGAACTCCGACATACCGGGCATTCCGTTTGGGGGGGAAAGACACTAAATAAGTCGCTATGCGGACAACATTATCGCCTCCCTTGAAGCACCAGCGCAATCGGTCCTGGCATTTTTATGGGAGCTAGTGGCCTTTGGCCGGGTCTCGGGTTTCTGGGTTAATGTCGGGAAATCAATGATCCTATGGCTGAACCAAGCAGGACATTCACTCGCCTTGGGCGGGAACACGTACGCATGTGTACAGGTAAAAACGTCTATCCCCTATTTAGGCATTGAATTGGCCCCGTCGGTGTCCCAAACGGTTACGCTCAACTATACCAGACTAGCCTCTCAAATCGCCCAGGATCTACACCAGTGGAAACATCAACAGTTATCCCTGCTGGGAAGAGTGGCACCAATCAAGATGTCATCCTGCCTAAAGCACTATACCTCTTCCAGACAATCTCGATTTGGCCACCACCCAGCACTATCCAGAAACTGCAACAAGTAATCCAGCACTTTGTATGGGCGGGAGTTAGGCCTGGGTTGTGGAAAGAACTGAGCTACTTACGGCCAGAAGAGGGGGGATTGGGGATACCGAATGTCTTAGAATATTTCAGGGCAGCACAGCTCCGATATCTAGTGGAGTGGACCAGATCTGAATCCGAAAAGAGATGGCTGTTCCAAGACAGGGCTAAACTATCGCTTTGGAAGGTCCCATTCCTTAAGCGGGAAGATCGACCTCCCAATCTCAGTGGGTCACCCATCATGCACTCATTGCTTAAGGTCTGGGACGGGGTCACCATTAAGAAGGGGTTGTCCTCTTTCCCTTCGCCCATGACTCCCGTTCTCGATAACAAGGTATTTTCCCTGTGGGCTGACGAAAGGGCGTTTCCAAGGTGGAGGGAGCCGGAATGCAAGGCAGCAGGGCACTTTTTCGAGCTGGAGGGGATACTTTCTTTCCGTGACATATGCGCAGACTATGGCCTCCCAGGGACCGAACGGTTTCATTATCTGCAACTAAGGCGTTGGTTACTCAATACAGAGGTGCTGCAAAAGGTCTCTCTGAAGTTGACGAAATTTGAAAAAGGGCTTTATACGAAGAACACGGATAGGAAAATGATCTCTGAGTTATATGAGGTGCTACGCCCTCAAGCCCCAAAAGAACCCACGGCCGGACAGAGGAGATGGGCGGGAGAATTGGGGAGAGACCTCACAGCAAAGGAGTGAACCGATATCTACTACCATGCTACCCACACCGCACGCAATACAGCTAGCAGAGAGACGGCAGTTAACGTTGCTATGTACTGGCACTTGACTCCAGTCCGTCTTCATAGGTGGAACCCAAATCACAGCCCAAGTTGTTGGCGTGAGTGCGGAGCAGACAGCACGTTAGTACACTTATTGTGGGAATGCACAGAATTGGCGAGCTATTGTCCAGCGATCCTGGACGATGTGGATCGCCAATTTGACATGCAGACACCGAGAGTCTCAGCTTATGTGGTTTTGAGCCTACGTAACCCGCTGACGTATCCACTAAGGTCCCGAAAAGGGAAACAAATGGGGCTAGCATTGGGGGCGGCTCTCCAAAACATCTTATCGCACTGGGTAACACGGGTAAAGCCACCATATTTAGGGTGGCTGCACAGGCTATGGTACAATCTAGGTATGGAACGCATACAGGCCTCCCTCACCAACTCCATGACAAGTTTTAACGAAACCTGGCAACTGCTGCTCTCACTTTTGTCAACTGAAACGAACAAAATCACATGCCCAAGACACCTGCGCCTTCTCCACCTCACGGGCTCTGCATCACCAGCCTAGCAAAGCTGCAGTACATTTATGCTTGCGTCGCAATTAGAAGATAAATCAGCCGCTCCAAAGCACACCAGTTTGAGGGAGGGGGTCTGTTCTTTTACTTATCTTTGTAAATGTAAAGAAAATGTAAATTGATAATTGTATAGGGCACTACTCACCCGCAAGGGTATCATGGCGCTTGTACGAATACCGCTGTGGAACCCATCCTGGCTTTCCCTGTGAGGTGTCCACTCCTGGGCATCCCCAAGGTGGAGGCCAGGCATCCTTAGCGTTGTGGGGGCCGTTGTGGAGATTAAGCAAGCTATGTTGCAGAGTGGGACTCCATGATTGGAATAGGTACCAAGGCGAGAATTATCAGGTCCGTGAAATTTTGAGCCCAAGACCCGCCGAGGCGGGGAATTGAACCCTGGTCCCGGGCTAGACCTCTGCATCAGGGTCTGCCGCTCTAACCATTGAGCCACACTTCTCCTCTTTTTCAACGGCATTGCTGTCTAAGAGTTGGCGCGAGATTCCAGAAAGCATAGAGACATTACAGACGTTTTAGTAAGCCCACTCGGGCCATACTGGGAGCGCCCATAAATGGCACGTCAAGAATGAGTATATGTTGTAAATGGCTCCGTATAGCGAACTGCATGGCGCAAATTTCTGGAATTGTATGTTATCTTCTTGCTGAATGCCAATAAAAAACAAAGTTAAACCTAAATGGACCATGCCTAAATTTATTGCTGACTTCTTAGCTAGGTCGAAGGCCCCCACTACAATGTTAACATGCACAGTAGTATCCCTTTCCTGAATAAAACCATGCTGCTGACTGGATACTAACCCGGGCATTATTAGGGTGAAACGAGTAGCCAAGGTTTTAGAACTTTTTTTTACATCTGAATTAATAAGGGAGATCGGCCAATAGGAGCCGCACTCCTCTGGAAGTTTGTCTTTTTTTTAAAAATGACTATATTTGTCATATTCCAGGTTTCTGGGATCCTGCCGCTAGAGCCGATATGTTGTATAACCATCCCCATAGGCGAGACTATAAGGCTCTTAAAGGTTTTATAAAACTCAGCAGGTATAGAATCCTCCCCTGCAGCCTTCCCAGAGGGAAGAGAAGATATTGCCTCAATTATTTCGTCATGCAAAATTTCCTCCTCTAATAAAGCCAAATCTCCCTCACTCAGGACCGTTAGGCAGCAACCTCGGAGGTACTGCTGTAGATCATCCTGCTCTGGTATTGTGGACTGCGCAGATAGTTTCTTTAACCCTGGGCGTAGTATGCGTAGTGGGGCTACGCGAAGCTACGTGAAGTGGGCATGAAGCTACGCCCACCCACGCACTTCGCGTAGCCCCACTAAGCGCAGCCCGCCCCCTTCCCACCCTCTTCTACAAACCTAATTTATGCTTAAAAATACTTGAAAAGTAAATTAAGGGCACGTACCTGGTCCGCGGCGTCCCGGGGTTCCCTCTTCTATTTCGTGCCGCGTCTTCCATCCAAATGCGCATGGAAGACGCGGCGCGAAATAGAAGAGGGAGCCCCGGGACGCCGCGGACCAGGTAAGTGCCCGTAGTTTACTTTTCAAGTATTTTTAAGCATAAATTAGTTAAGAAGAAGAGGGCGGCAGGGAGGCGGATGGCGGGCAACTACGCTCCGTCCACGGAGCGTGCGTAGTGTTGCCTACTGCGCCTACTTTGCAAAATGCAAAGTAGGCAACACTACGTACACTCCGTGGGCGGAGCGTAGTCTTGCGCCCAGGGTTATTTCTGATAAAACCTGTAGAATTGATCCAAAATTGCCTGCAGACATGTATGTAAAATATCATGTGTCCCTTTTAAAGCCTTCATCCGGTTTTTAGCCCTGTTGTCTGCTACTTGAAGAGCAAGCACCTTCCCGATTTGCTCCCCAAATTAATGTTGTAAAAGCCTGTGCTTATTATATTTCACAGCAGTTTTCTCCCTTAATGACCGACTCATAGCTGCCCTTGCATCTACCAGAGAGATATGCAGTTGGTCTTGGTCACCAGCCCTTCGTTGAACCACTCCTGCATGCTGAATTTCAGTAGCAAGCAATGCTTGAGTAGCTACTCTGCCCAGGGTTTCCAGCTCTTTATTCGGCTGCCAGATGTATTGCTGTGTGACCCCTCGTATAAACGCCTTCATAGCGTCCCAGACGATTAAAGGAGAAGCCGTCCCCGTGTTATCCATTAAGAAGTCCTCTAGTTGTTTTTTAATAATAGCCAAATACCTACTGTCTGTGAGCAAGTCGCGTGGAAATGAAAAGGATCTAACTGTCTTACGACCGGCTTCGACGTGAAAGGACAGTAGTATAGGATTATGGTCAGAGGTAATCCTAGGAAACACTTCCATAACTACAGAATCTATGATATTCTCCGGGACCCATGCCATGTCGCTTCTAGAATATTGCATGTGCGGAGCAGAGTAGTATGTGAGACATGTGCTTAAAAAACAAAGTGAAATCAGAAAACCTTTTTTTAATGTCCATATTGTTACATTTCTGTCGGGCATGGAATTGGACTAGACAGCAACTGGTTTCTTGCCCACACGTTCTTTAAAGGAAGATGCCAGATACGCAGATTTCATTGCCCTGTATGGATCACCTCAGGGACTGACATAACTGCAGTTTCCAGTATCCACCCCAACAGGAAATTACTTTGCTGGTTTCCCACCTAAATAATATTTAAAAGAAACCACCAGATATTCAGACTTCATTTTCCAGCATTTAACTCCACAGGAAGGGACATCACAGCAGTTTCCAGCATCCATCTCTACAGGAAGTTGCATCACTGGTTTCTAGCCAAAACATCTCTAAAAGAAGACGGGCAAGCAGAGTTCTTTCCTCAACATCCATCTCCACAGAAAGCGACATTACAGCAGTTCCTAACGTTCGTCTCTTCAGGAAATTACATAACTTCCTGCCTTCTCCCTACTTCAGTCGCCTCAGAGAGCCCTACCACAATGACTTCCCCAGCAATGAGGGGACTCAGACAAAACTGTCTCCTGTTTGGGCCTGTTAGGGCCAGGAAGAGCCTTGGATCAGAGACACTTCTCCACTGCACCCTACAAAGTAAGAGTTCATCATGCGAATCCCAATAATCACACCCAGACAAAGACCACACAAAAACCTAACCTCATACCCATCCCATTACCCACCACATACCCAAACACACACTCATATCACAACTCCCTAATACACTCTCTGCAGTACTCTTTGCTCCAGACTCCGGAGGCCAGATTACCTATCATAACCTTGATTCAGTCTTCATCATGGAAACATGGTTCACTCCTACATCTTCGCACATCCCGGATGCCCTTCGTCCCACAGGCTACAGACTGCAGGGTGTGTACTGTGATTTTAAGGAGGGAGAAGGCCTCACCATTATCTATAAGTCCTCTGGCTCAATTGAGCTAGCCCTAGACTTTCAACCAACATTCAACTCCAGGGAGCCCTTAACACATCATTCACACTCTCCACTACTCAGTTTACCACCTTCCACCCCATCAACAAGCCTCTGGGTCAGAGCATGGACTTCACAGATAACTTATCTGACCACCTCACCAATTCATCCATCCAACAGAGCCACAAGACCCTCCTCAGTTAAATCAATCTGCCAAATAACTGAAGTACGAAAACGAACAAAAGACACCAGCCTCAATCTCATAGACACCTCAACGTGGTACAGCGTGCCACCCAATCAACGCAGTCTGCTCACAATCAACGTCACACTGCTCAGCATCTAAAAAATGCATCAAGATCCATCCAAAGAAAACAACAAAGTTTCAGATCCCTGAAAGACTTCTCCAAAGATGGTCTAAAGCTCAAACTCATCTCTTGTTTTGCTACCTCCAAGTCCAACTTCAAAAGCCTTCCAAAAATCATCAACATATTTCTAGAAAATCCTGTGAACCCCTACCTTTCCTGTATGCTCGCACTCCAAAGAACATGCCGATAACACACACTTCCTCCTCAGAAAGGAAAGAAAATGGAAGAAAAACAGAACTCCCAATGAACTCACTTTACTGAAGTCTTTGTGCATAATATGTAAACAAATCATCACATGAGTCTAAACCGAATCTTACACCAACATATCAATGGAACTGCCCACAGAAGCTGAACAGACTTCCAAACACTCAAACGCTGCTTCAACCCCCAATGAAAAAGTATGACAAAAAACCAGCTTAAACACAACTTCAAGATCATATCAATACTAAGCATCTCCTGCACGACTAACAATTCAGGTCAGATCACACAGCTGTGGCGTGGCGATAGCTACATTCTCTTCCATGGGATCCTCATCAATGGTCACACGCCCTGAATATTCCCACCAATGTGCGGGGACCCATAGTACATAAAAAATATATATATATATCCACACACTCTTTTCAGACAAGGATGACGATGACACCTCGTGCAGTTGAATAAAGTTTTATTCGGCCACCATCGAACGTGTTTTGGCTGCACAGCAGCCTTGCTCACCGATGCCGAGGCAGTGAAAGCGGCATGGCTCCTGAGGTCCTTCAGTACAGCATTCTAGGACTTCCTCAGAAGTGCATGAACATTTAAAAAAATCAAAGAGACCTTCCACTCGGCACTCTTATGCATTTAAATGGAAAATATTCTATATGTGGTGTGTGCAAAGAGGGTTCCATCAAATTCATGGGCAAGAGGAGGTAATCTTACCATACCTCCTTCACTTGACCAATTCAGGTTTGCAGTTTGCTTCCATACAAATACACCTTGCAGCCATTACGGCATATAGAAAGTCACAATCTCAACCATTGTTCTTCCAGCTTCCGGTGGTTAAGGATTTTTTTAAAGGGTAAAGAAAGTCTTTCCTCCAGTTTGCTCCCCTTCTCCTCCCTGGGGGCTCAATTTGGTCCTCTCTAAACTCATGGGTCCACCCTGTGAACCGATTTACAAAGCGACCCTACAACATCTCACATGGAAGGCTGCCTTCTTAGTAGTAATCACTTCTGCTCGTAGGGGGAGCGAGATCCAAGTTATCTGCTCTAAAGAGCCATACACATTATTTCACTACAACAGGGTAGTAACGAGAGCCCACCCTTCTTTCCTACCTAAGGTGTTATCTGATTTACACATTAACCAGACCATATCACTACCCACTTTCTTTCTTAATCCCACCACACCAGCTGAAAGGTCTCTCCATTCCTGGGATCTAAAAAGAGTATTAAAGTTCTACCTAGACAAGTCTACGGCCATTAGGGAAATCTGATCATTTGTTGGTTAATTATGGTTTCATCAGAACAGGTTTGTCCAGTCTCAAAATGTTCCATCTACAGATGGATAGTGTCCTGTATCAAACTGGCTTACCAGTTATCTAATAAACTCCTTGTGGCTATACCCAAGCC
The DNA here is from genome assembly GCF_964261635.1 of Lissotriton helveticus. Taxonomy (NCBI): domain Eukaryota; kingdom Metazoa; phylum Chordata; class Amphibia; order Caudata; family Salamandridae; genus Lissotriton; species Lissotriton helveticus. Next base: position 864,950,311 of record NC_136073.1, read on the forward strand.
TCACTCCACAAGGGGAAAGGCAGCTACTGTGGCCCTACTGCACAATGTCCCCATCTCTGAGATCTGCAAAGCAGCCACTTGGAGGCTGAGACATACATTCACAAGACATTATTGTCTTGAATCAGATACAAGAGCGGACAGTCAAGTAGGCCAGGCCTCTTTGAGAAACGTATTTCAATGCTGAGTCCAGCAGCTCTTGTTTTTTAATCATTTGTCCACAGAGGTAGAGGGTGCGCTTGCTATTTGATTCAGTGCTTATGACTATTGATGAGGATCCCCTGGAAGAGAGGATAAGTTACTTACTTGTAATCCTAGTTCTCTTCAAGTGGTGTCCTCATCAAAGCATAAGAAACCCACCCACCTCCCCAGACAAATGATCAATCAATAAGGCATCTCTTTGTGCCCTGATCTTCAGATCTCCGCAAAGAACAACTGACCTAACTGTCACCTGTGAGGCATGATGGGAAGCTAGGGGTCATGGCTGCCTTTAAGGCACGGTGCCACTTCTTTAATTTTCCATGCTGCAATGTGTTTTTTCCAATGCAACCTATGGGCTAACAATGCCTACTCTATTACATTGCAGCTTCTGCAGTTCAATAAAGAGAGTATGAGTGTCTCTTTGTTCTCCTGTTTTTTCTTCCTATAAGTGTATATACAAGAATTAAAAACAGAGTATATGTCTATTGATGCAAAGGCATTTTGTGGAAGCATTGTTTAGCCTTGTTTTCATTAAGACTGCATTGTCTTGCGTGTGGGAAAATTATATATATAACACTATAGATGGTAACCCTCCAAATGGATAAACAAAACCCTGTAGTCAACCTATCGGATCATGTCCTCAGTACTGAAGACAAACAAGTACTTCACAAAGGTTTATCCTTTGTCCCTACTAATTTGCCCAACAATTTCAACCTAAAGATGGAATTGCATCAATTTTTTAGAAAAATTCGCCTTAAATACTACTTCAACACAATCCCTTTTAAACCAGTGTTTTCTAACACAGATCTGAGACCTCCATCCACCTTCACACCACCATCCCAGTTGATGTCACACAAAGTGTTGGCATTCGAACAGGTGGTTATGAGGGATGTCATGCATTCCCTGAACAACATAGAATATGTGAAATTTAACTTTTCCAAACTTGAACGTATGGCACTTGAATCACTCAAAAAGAATAACAATATTGTCATCAAGCCAGCAGACAAGGGGAGCGTCCCTTTGCGTATCAGAGTTTTATCAAAAAGGAATATATTGACTCTTATTAGTTAACCACCATCAACGCGGTACACTACAATTAATTCTATCGTGAATTGCTACGAATTTAATATCAGATCTCCATCCAGGATTGGTTTTATTGATCAATTGCTCACGCATGAACAATATCAGATGCCTAGAGGTGGTTACTACGGCGCCATCCCTCCTTAATAGTCGTGATATATTTTAAGGTTTGATTCCACAAAAGAAAATAATCGGATACATCCTTTGCCAAGAATAGTTAAATATTGATCCCTATATGCATAAAGTTTTGTGTGGCTATTCCTGACAAAGGCGTGTTTCACGCCGAAACGCGCGTCAAAGACTTATTGTTTATTTGCCACAGCATTGTGTTTTTATATTGTATTTTTATCTTAGTGAGATTATGTATTTAGCAGAGGTTTAGACAAATAACGATTGTGTGAATAAACTTGTGTTTCTGATGGATACATCTGCCAGTGGATTCCTCACCTTGTGAATATCCCCCTGCGTCAGCAACATTCGGAAATTCTTTTGTAACTCTTCACGCCGACATGGACGAAGTCACAGAATGCACGGCTTCGCGCCCGCGGCTCCGCTGACGTCACTGACTCCATAATAGGACTCCGTCGGCGTGATGACATCAGTTCCCTTTTTTCTGCGTCGTCGACGCTAACGGTTTTCGAGGGATCCTCTGTAGCTATTGAGTAACTCTGTTACTGTTTGTTGCTTTCAGTGTTTTCTTGTTTCTTTGTCTCCTGTCGAGATGTCCTTGAAGAAGACTGGATTCAAGCCGTGCAGAGAATGCGGGAAAATGATGTCAATCACGGACCAGCATGAAGATTGCGTATGGTGCCTGTTCTCAGACCATGATGTCCAAGGGTGTCCATGCTGCAAGAAGATGAACCCCAAGGCCCTTCATGAAAGAGAGGCGAAGCTCCTGGTTGCCAAGATGAAGGGTAAAAAGGACAAGAAGAGCTTGTAGCCGCAATCGAGGAGGTCGAGGTCGAGGGCCCGTTCGAGGTCGCCTTCGAGGTCGTCATCGGGGCATGCTTCCAGGTCGACAAAAAAGAAGCATAAGAAGAGGAAGCACGGATCTCGACACCTTTCTGAGAAGGACTCTGATTCGAGGCCGAAGTCGCCAGGTAGAAAACATCGTAAGGATGATGTATCTCCTTCTCCAAATGTTCTGGATCCGGAAGGTGAGGCTTCGCCCATGGAGTCGCTGGAGCATTCACCGGCTCCGGTGTGGAATCCTTCTCCGGCGCCATCTCGAGAGGAGGAAGAGGCTCCCTTGCCTGAGGGTTCGATGACTCCGGCTCACCAACCCGAGGAACAAGTTGACAAGAATGCGGTGCCTCCTCGAGAGCAGCCTGTGGGTTCATACCCTCCATTTCCAGGCCCGGGACAAGACCCTACACAGTATTTAAATGCTATGTATGGTGTCTTCACGAGAGCCATGTACCCCTCTGGAGCACCGGTTGGTCCCATGGGTCCGATGGCCTTTAATCTGGGAGTCCCCCAGACGTATGCTCCGGCGCCGTTTATGCCACTTATGCCGGCTCCGACACCGCCTTGGCATCTCTCGGCGCTGCCGAGGTCTTCGGCGCCGATTCCGTTGTCACCGGCGCCGGTTCCAGTTCGACCTCGAGTACAGTGGCCTGTTCCTTCAGCTCCGAGCTCGACGCTGCCTCCGGCTCCATCGGAGTCGATTGGGGATCCGCCGATGGTGTTCCCGAAGGAGAGATCGAGAGGTGAGGCTCAGCGACTTCTAGAGGTACAGAGGTACAGAGAAGTGGAGATGGAGGAAGGTGAGCTGCAGGAATCTGAAGATTTCTTTGATGACCTAAGGAAGGCTAGTGGATTGGAACTGTCTCCGGGTTGGGAGTTATCCTCTGTCCCAGATGCCCTATCAAAAGATGTGGCGCCATATCATGTGGTCATCAAGAAGGCAGCAGAACTGTTGAATTTAAATCTGCCTACTGCGGAGTACAAGTCAAATATATTAACAGAAGTCCTCCACTCTCCACCTTCAGTGGTAGAGCCTATGCTTCCTTTTAATTAAGCTTTGACAGAGCCAAGCTTGGAGGTGTGGAGTAGGCCTCTTACGGCTCCAGCAGTTTCGAAAGCTGTCGCAAGAAGATATAGGGTGGCTCCTGGAGACCCAAACTTTTTATCTTCTCATCCTTTGCCAGAGAGCTTGATGGTACAGGCAGCCTGCTCCAAAAAATCTGCAGGTGCTTTCCCTCAGGTGCCTGGAGACAAAGAATCTAAAAAACAAGACCAATCAGCAAAGAAAGTTTTTTCTTCAGCGAGCATGGCTCTCAAATCAACGAACACCACGTGCCTCTTGGGGCGTTACATCCATGCTCTGATGGATTCTGTGAAACAGTTGGCCCCTAAAATTCCAGAGGAGGAAAGGCAGAATTTTAATGAGGTGCTTGCTGATACTCAAGCTGCTGCTCGGCAAGTCATCCAGAGTGGGTTGGACACAGCTGACTCTGTGGCGAGAGTCATGGGGTCTTCTAGTGCCACCAGAAGAGCAGCTTGGCTGAAGTCTTCCGAATTCTCTGCTGATGTCCAGGTTGCCTTAATGGATCTGCCTTTTGCTGGCTTGGGCCTTTTTGGGAAAAAGGCTGATGCTGCGTTGGAGAGCTTCAAAGATAGCAGAGCAACAGCCAGGTCTTTGGGTCTACAGTCCAGAGGAACTGTGGGTAAAAGGTATAGGGGATTTGGAAGGTTCTCCTTTCGAGCCTACAAGCAGCCGCAACAGCAGCAGCAACAGCAAAATCTACTGTACAAATCGTACAGGGGATGACAAAGAGCTCGTCCTCTATGTCGTCAAGATTCCTCTTCCTCCTCCTCCTCTTCCTCTTCCCACCCCCCTCCAACCTCAGCAAAGCAACCCTAGATCCGCCATTCCGCATCATGCGGGTCCAGTGAGGGGTCGGCTTACCTACTTTCTACGAGATTGGGAATCGGTCACATCGGACCTTTGGGTTCTCAATCTCGTGGAGAATGGGTATGCTCTTCCCTTTCGGGAATTCCCTTCGAATTACCCTCCTTGCCAAGGGTTTTGCTCAGAGGACCACCTGCTACTTCTGCAGGAGGAAGTCCTGGCGTTATTAAGAAAAGACGCGATAGAGGTGGTTCCGGAGCAGGAAAGGGGTCAGGGATTCTACTCCCGGTATTTCCTGATCCCCAAGAAGGATGGCAGACTTCGTCCAATCCTTGATCTCAGGATCTTGAACCTCTTTCTGAATCAGGAGAAATTCAAGATGCTCAACCTTGTGCAGGTTCTTCAAGCGCTGCTGGAAGAAGACTGGATGGTGTTGATCGACTTGCAGGATGCATATTTCCACATCCCCTTCCTGAAGTCGCACAGGAAGTATCTCCGTTTCACGGTGGGTTCGCAACATTACCAGTTTGCGGTCCTTCCGTTTGGTCTTCCTGCTGCACCTCAAGTCTTCACCAAGGTGAAGGCTGTGGTGGCAGCACATCTCAGAAGGACAGGGATACCAGTATTCCATTATCTGGACGATTGGCTGATCAAAGCAGAATCTCTAGAGAAAGTGCTCCATCATCTGCAAGTCACAACTCAGTTGTTGTACAGATTGGGGTTTTCGATAAATGTACCCAAATCTCACCTGGTGCTTCCCAACGCAACCTGTTCATAGGTGCTGTACTGGATACAACTGTGTGTCAGGAATTCCCTCCATCTCAAAGGATTCGCGACATACAGGAAATTATTCCTTTATTTTACAATGGAGCGGTCTTTCCAGTCCTGAAGGTCCTTCGTCTGCTCAGTCTGATGGCTTCCTGCATTCTGCTGGTCAACCATGCACGCTGGCACATAAGGGCACTCCAGTGGTGCCTCCGCAAGCAGTGGTATCAACACAACGGAGATCTCAGGGAGTCTGTGAGGATCTCAAGAGAAGCTGCAGCAGATCTGTCTTGATGGGGCGTGGAAGGCAATCTGTCTCAAGGGAAGCCTTTTCAACTGCCTCCGTCGGTGGCCACAGTGATAACGGATGCATCCACCCTAGGGTGGGGTGCTCATCTGGGGGATCTGGAGATCAAGGGTCTTTGGTCTCCAGAGGAAAGGTTGCTTCATATCAACCTTCTAGAGTTACGGGCAATACGTTTGGTGCTCAAGGCCTTCCTCCCTTCCCTTCGCGGTCGGTCGGTTCAGGTCCTGACGGACAACACGACCGCGATGTGGTATGTCAACAAGCAGGGAGGAGTGGGATCGCAGTGTCTCTGCAGAGAGGCTCTCCGTCTTTGGTCCTGGGTTCAGGACCATCAGATTTGTCCGACGGCAAATCATCTGGCCGGAGTTCTGAACGTGCGTGCAGACAGTCTCAGTCGGCAGTTCTCGGCCGATCACGAGTGGAGATTTCATCCAGAAGTGGTTCGTCACGTCTTTCCGACCCGAGAAATTCCTCAGGTGGACCTGTTTGCCACTCACGAGAATGCTCACTGCCCGTCATTCTGCAGTCTCCAGTATCTGATGCAGGGAGCTTTGGGGGACGCGTTTCAGTTGAGTTGGGACTCAAGACTCCTTTAAGCGTTTCCTCCCATACCCTTGATTCTTCGGGTTCTGAGGAAGATACGTCAAGACCGGGCCCAATCATATTGATCGCCCCGGATTGGCTAAGAAGGGTGTGGTACACAGATCTTCTCCACCTCTCCTCGTGCCCGCCGCTCCGTCTCCCTCTCAGGGCAGATCTCCTCTCTCAGATGGAGGGGCAGGTTCTACACCCCCCACCTCCAGAGCGTACACCTTCAAGCCTGGAGATTGAACGGGGCAACCTGAATTCTTTTTCTCTCCCACATGACCTGGTGGATGTCATTTTATCGGCCAGGCGTGATTCCACCAAGTCTATCTACTCTTATAGATGGTCTAAATGTGTCTCTTGGTGTGGGCAGAAGTCCATTGACCCTTTGAAGGCTCGATTGTCTGACACACTTCAGTTTGCTCTTTCTTTGGCTCAGCAAGGGTTTGCTGTAGCTACGGTCAAAGGTTATCTTTCGGCCTTGTCGGGATTTCTCTGTCTGCCGGATCAGCCGTCCCTATTTAAATCTCCTATTGTTTTAAGGTTTCTAAAGGGCCTTACAATACATTTCCTCCTACTCCCTTTATTGTGCCTCAATGGGACTTGAATCTTGTGCTCACTTTCTTGATGGGTTCACCTTTTGAACCTTTGCACAAGTGTCCCTTGAGACTGTTATCTTTTAAAACGATCTTCCTGATTGCAATTACCGCGGCAAGGAGGGTAAGTGAGCTTCAAGCTCTTAGTTCAAAGCCCCCATTCTTGACCATTCATGCTGAAAGAATGGTACTCAGGACCATGGCTGTTTTTCTGCCTAAAGTGGTAACTCCCTTCCATCTAGGACAGTACGTTACCCTTCCTACCTTCTATCCTCCCCTCACCCTTCCAAGGAGGAGAGACTTCAACGCTTGGACCCTAAGAGGGTGGTGAGCTTCTACCTGGACAGAACAAGAGAGTTCAGAGTGGATGACCAGCTCTTTGTGGGTTTTGTTGGAACCAGAAGAGGTAAGGCGGTGCTCAAGCGCACGCTGTCAAGATGGATTGTCTTGTGTATCAAGATATGCTACTCTTTGGCGGGTAAGGAACCTCCAGAAGGTTTAAGAGCTCATTCTACTAGAGCAAGGTCTGCTGCATCTGCTTTGTCTAGGGGTGTTCCTGTAGAGGACATTTGTAGAGCAGCGACTTGGGCTCCCCTCCACACTTTCGCAAAGCATTACTGCTTGGATTCCAAAGTGAGGAGGGACGGCCACTTTGCGCGTTCTGTCCTCCAGGATTTTCTGGTATAAGAGAGTGGACATCCTCCTCCTGGAGTGGGGACTGCTGTGGGACTCTATTCACAAAGTGAGGAATCCACTGGCAGATGTATCCATCAGAAGAATAAGTTACTTACCTTCGGTAACGCTTTTTCTGGTGGATACAGTATCTGCCTGTGGATTCCTCACTGGCCCACCCGCCTCCCCGTTGTCCACTCTTCTATACCTGTTTTAGTGTCATTGTTTTAATGTAAATATTTTATTGTCAAAGGAAATGTGTTATTATAATTGCTTTCCTGCATTGACTACACACCGTGTGTGTTATTTTGATTATTTGGTACTGTGTACATTGTGTGTATATCTACTGTTGTCGGTCCGTCCGTGTGCCTCGAAGGCACGGAAAAAAGGGCGGAACTGATGTCATCACGCCGTGCGTTTTGTGATGTCGTCCACGTCGGCGTGAAGAGCTACAAAAGAATTTCCGAATTTTGCTGACGCAGGGGGATATTCACAAGGTGAGGAATCCACAGGCAGGTACTGTATCCACCAGAAATAGCATTACAGATGGTAAGTAACTTGTTCTTTTAATCTATTAATGTAATGATATGATCACAACTTTGAATATTTGTCATTACATTTTGCATTTTTTATAGTCTGGTCGTTACACTGTCTCTATTTCTAGCATATTCAGAATGAGGAATGCTGTTTTATTATATTGCCTAGGAATTTATTTTTCATTGCGTATTACCCTGTCCTAGGAATTATATTCTTGATCTAACAGGAGGTCCTTGTTACTCACATGAGAAAGGGGGGCGCCTTAGTCATTCAGAATACACTTGACTATAAACAAGAGATCCTGGCCCAACTTGGGGTAACTGACAATTACATCAGACTCACAAGTGACCCCCAAAAGAGATTGCAGGGACCATCAAAAACGTAACCGAATTCGGTCTCTCTGAAGTTTTTTCTTAAAAATAAACATGAGTATACACTACCTAAAATTCATAAGCGCATGCCTAAACCACTGGGTAGACCCATCATCACAGGTTGTGGCTCCATTCTGGAGCCTCTAGGTAAATACATAGACTTGTTCCTCAAACCAAGTGCAGTCAATACAACTGCTTCCCTGAGAGATAAAATGGAGACCATCAAATTGTTAGATGACCTTCTTTTTAACAACATGGAAGAAATATTGGTCACCATGGACATAACGACACTCTTCACGAGCAACCCCCAGGGGGCTGCTCTCGATGTCATTAGAGAAGTCATCGACGAAAGACCTAGACCCACCCAAGTACCTACGGAGTTCATTCTCCAACTACTTGAAAGTGCTATGACTAAAAATGTCTTCTATTTCCAGGGGGATCATTTCATACAGACTAAAGGCGTAGCCATGGGGGCAAGTTTTGCTCTAAATCTGGCTATCATTTACATGAATAACTATGAACACTGGTATGTATTAATGTAATGTAAGGGAGTACTTCTATAGCGCGGCTGCCACCCAACGGTTATCCTGGCGCTTAAATGATACAAACCCCTTTAGAGACAATATCAAGATGTGGGCAGATATATAGACGATGTCATCATGATCTGGCGGGGCACAGAGGAACGCCTAAAACGTTTTAATTCCTGGTTAAACTAGATGTCAAACGACATTCAATTTTCCCTTGAACATAACACAAAGGAAATGTACTTCTTAGATATTACGATCAGGGCTGAGGAAGGTAAACTACACACCACCCTATATAGAAAAGAAAGTGAACGGAACACTCTTTTAAGATAGCCGAGCCCCACCCACGTAGTCTCAGGGATAACCTACCCTCTGGGCAATTTCTCAGGATCAGACACAACTGTTCCGAAGAAACTTGACTACTTTGCAGTCAGCTGACGTGGTATGTCGCTTAAAAGAACGCAGCTACCTGGCCAGTCTTCTCAAAAAAGGATATAAACGGGCTTGGTTTTCACAGCGAGAATTCCTTCTGGAACTCTAAACAATTTCTGGCGCAGGAACGTTTGACTTGGGTTACGAATTTTTGTACCCAGAGCCATGCAATCAAAAAAACATCAATAAACATTTTTGGCACTTGGTGGCAGAGGATGTAGGTATACCTGATCCCCCCATGCACGCCTTTAAGAAAGGTAAAAATCTCTGAGAGCATCTGGTCAAATCTCTACTCCCTGTAAAACCCACGAATGTCCAACTCCCTTTATGGAATATTCAACCTAGAAAGGGACATTTCAAATGTGGGAGCTGTAAGGCGTGTTCCACGACAAAGGAATTAAAAAGTTTCACACACAATGGTTACACACATACCTTGCGAGACCATACCAATTGTAACTCGGCAGGGGTTATTATCGCAATTGAATGCCCACGTGGCTTCTTATACATTGGCCAGACGACACAAAAGGCTAAGGCTTGCATCCTACAGCACTGTAGTCGTATACGCTGTTCAGTGCAGGGGGCCCCCTTAGTGGACCACTTCACCACTTTCGGCCACTCGGCTGAGAGCCTTAAGTGGTGGAGTATCGAGAAAGTCCACTCCAATGTAAGAGGTGGTAATTACTCCAATACAGTCTGAACTTCAGCGAGTGTAACTGGATCCATAACTTTGACACAACACTCAGGGGTCTGAACAAATACGAGGAGATAGCAAAACAGGCCGCAACTCTAAACAATGGTTGATATGCCCATGTGGAATAACTGTGGTTCTGTTTTTCAAGCTTTTGTAAATAGGTTGTGTATTCTGTACTTTTGTACTATCTTCACTTTATATAATTAATGTGTCACCTTCTGTAAATAGGTTATGTATTCTGTACTTTTGTACTACCTTCACTGTAAACAATTTGTCACAAACACAATTGTTTATTGGGGCATTGGGTGTAACCTTTTTCTTTAACTGCACTTACCTCTACATCACATCGCATTACTGTGGCCACCGCTTACAGGGCCTCTTGTCTATCGGGCTCGCAATAGTGATAATAATACACTGGCTATTTTACTACTGTGCCGTATAACAGTGGTCTATTAAAATCCCATGTTTTATATAGAATTGCAACCCAACGTGTGTTGTAGGTTGATAAACCCGAAGATGCAAATATACAAGTGCATCAATGTAAGCTGCCTAATGCACATATGCGTGTCACCATGATCATTCAACATTTATAATTTTTTCTTTAAGGAATTTAAGTGTATCAATATTGTATATATCCATGTGGTCTATTGGCACGGTATTCTTCCTTTAATAGCTGTGCACCATAGGAGGTCCTTCTACGCCTCCAATAGTAACAGTTGTGTCATCGCGGCATACCGCGTACAGAACAGTAGTGTGTAGGCTTTAATCATTACAGAGCAATCGCTTCGAGTGACAGCCCGTTCGGGGCTCACGCGGTTCCCTAGGTGACGCACCACGCTGGGATACCGGACGTGTAACGTAACGCCAGCGCTTGGCTTCCTTTTAAACATGCAGCAACTTGCCTGTCAGTCTCTTTGGAATCTGACAGACCCCACCCAGCCTGCAGAGCCAAGATTTAAAACCCAGTGGAGCCGAGCAGGGCCAGGTAGTAAATATACGCATCATTAAAATCCAACTGATAATTCAGTTTATCATATGTGATGGGAATTTGTATAGAACACTTCTACCATTGCATGATTGTAATTGGGCGCATTCCTATAAGTGTGTAGGATTTCTATAGATTGTCTGTGAATGGTTGTGCATGGTGATTTTTTCGTTGAATGTCCAGTATAGTAGTGAGTCATATTAATTAGTGTGAAAGTGATAGGAGTCTGTCTGAGCCAGGCAGACATCTTTGTATTGTGTTATATGTTTTCTTGTTGTGCTTGATGAGTGGTTGACGGTTGCCCAGGAGACTGTTCTACAGACAAGTATCACTAGCCAGGTGCAAAGCTGTATAGTGATGTGCAGTGCTTAATTTGTAAAATAATAAGTGACAGGGCTCTAGTCAGGAGGCCACTGCAGTTTGCACCACTCATTTCGCCCAATCCCGCTGCCAATAACAGTATCAGCACAGCTACCATCCATCACACACTTAGCAGTGTGACCATTAAGACTATTCTAGGACCCCCCCCCCCATAGCTATAAAATGGCTTTTGCCACAGGTGTTAGTCATTTTAATGTATATTGAATCAACAAACAAATGCTGTTGTGCTGTTCTCTAATTTAGGGCAGTATGCCACATGGTGGTGCGGTTTGTCTAAGTGCTGCTGTTGACAATTAAGTGCTGGTGCTCAGCACCGGAAAACACCAGCTCAAATTAGACACTGGATGTGTGTGTGAAAGTGTGGTGTGATTAAGCTAACTGTATATGAATGGTTCAGAAAGTGGCAATAGTATTCCATAGGACACAATGCTGTTTTGGTTTTGGCTCAATTACTGTTGTTATATAGTTTTTAAAAAACATTTTTTTTTACCATAGCCTCTTCTTTAAAATAGTTTCAAATAATGGTGTTCATTTTTTGAATACTAGGTGCTAGCACAGTCCTTGCTGCTTCAGGGAGATGTAAACAGCATGCGGTGCAATTGCACAACTCAATGCATCGACCTCAGAATGATGACATTGTGTACAGACTAAAATGAAATACATGGAGGCAGTGTTGTTTTCTCTGCAGGACTAACGTCCGACTTGAGTGATGTAACTTCCGGAGTGACTGCTGGAAATGATCCTTACATGTTTTAAATGGCAGAAGACGGCCTTACACCAAACTTCTGAGTACTTCAAGGCATTTTATTACCAGGAATGATACAAGCGGTTATTCCTATTAATGTGCGCTGAGAGTAGTAGTGTGACCCCCCCCCCCCTGTGACCTTTGGTAAGGGCTAGCCTGCTGCACGGTGCGTTGTAAGTGCACCTGCAGATACTAGAGGCATGGAAATAGTAAAAGCAATGAAGACCATGTATGCAGATGCTTTTAAAGTTAACCCATCATTTACCTGGTTGCCAGTGAAGCCACACTCACCCCTTTTCTGGGATCCCACACTTTTAGGATCAAGATTAGACAGGCAGCTCTGTTTTTGACTGGTTGTACCTGTTTCAGTTGCATACATTCAGTTGCCATAGATGAGTGATAGCAACAGTGTGCTCCAGCTGAGGTGCCTGCTCAGAAGTTAGAGTTCCTCGGTGCTGTCAGGTAGCCACGTCTTCTGTGAGTTTCAGGCAGTGGTGTCTTGTTTATCCCACCGTGCTAGCAAGCCTGGGCTCAGCGAGTTAAGTCCTCACTGCTGACGTCTGACGTGTTCTGCTCTGTATACCAACTGGACTCTTTCAGACTTGTATCCTTCTAAGGGCAAGGGTTTGAGCACCATTACATTGAGCAAAGCGAACACCTATTATTTATAGCGCTCACACATGGCAAAACCGTGGTGTTCAGTGCTACATAAACATGTACGTAGTATTAGTACTTTGAAATGACGACAGGGACATTACAAATCCCAATATGTCTAGTACTGCGAGCATATAAAGATGAACCACTGACTGCCCAGGTCATGACGTGAGGCCGGTTGACTGCTGTGCTTCTGTCTCTGTCAGGCTTTCGGTTGCACGGGCAGCACTTTTTCACACATTCCTACACTTTGGCCATTGTCCACTGTCCTTTTTTGGAGACTGTATCGTACTTGTATTTATATAGCGCTTTCTATCGCTGACGAGGCATCAAATCGCTTTTTCGGCAAGTAGCAAGCTACTCTGGAACCCAAAGAGGATTATTGGTGAATTATTATAGGGAGATATACAGTGATGTAAACAAAATTGAAGGGGCCTCCCTACAAGGTACATGAAGGGGGCCCCTCCGGACTCCATCAGGAGCTCTCCTGCCAAAGTGCCGTGCTGAGGGGGCCCCATGCACCGCGGGGGCCTGTGTTACGCCCCTGGAGATATGAACTTAATTTGAGTTCTGGACATGTATGTATGTATGTATGTATGTATGTATAAACCGTTTTATAACGCGCTCTGATACTTGGGAGTGTCCTGGCGCGATGGGAAAAAGCAGAGAAAGACATAAAGAGACCAACTTAAACCAGCCTAGTGAAAAAATAAGTTTTTAAATTTTTCTTAAACTGGGCTACACCCTGAGTGGAGCGCAGCTGGAGGGGAAGGGCGTTCCAGGCCCGGGCAGCCACCACAGATATGTACTGGCCCCCTAGCCTAGATCGCCTAAAGCAGGGGAGAGTCATCTTAAGCTGAGAGGATGATCTAAGAGCTCGAGTGGGGACATAGAGAATGAATCGTTTCTTCAGATAGACAGGCCCTTGATCGTGAATTGCTCTAAACAGGAGCACCAGGGATTTAAACAAAATGCGCAGAGACACCGGAAGCCAGTGAAGACAATTCATTTGAGAGCGAACGCTCTTCCATCTCGGCACATTAAACAGAAGTCGGACAGCGGCATTCTGGATAACCTGCAAGCGGTTGACCAGATAAGCAGGAATGCCACTAAACAGAGCATTGGCATAATCTAGCCTTGCTAGGATGATAGCTCGAGCAACAGTCTCTTTTGCCTCCCTGGGAAGCAGCGGAAAGAATCTACGTGGCATTCTCAGGGTGGCAAAACAAGTCCCAGATAGCTTTTTAATATGGTCCTCAAATCTTAGGTCCTCGCCAAACCAGATGCCAAGATTCTTCGCAGGACCTCCCATTACCTTGGGGCTAGGAGTGTTGGGTGGCCACAGTGAATCTTTGAAGCAGGGGGGAAAAGAACCATAGAAGAGGACCTCAGACTTGTCCTCATTGCATTTCAACTGGGCCATAGTCAGCCAGCGGAAAACAGAGGACAGACAAAGTTGGACTGCTGAGGTGTCTAGATGGTCATCTGGCCAGGTAAACAACAGCTGGGTATCGTCAGCATATCCAATAATCTTAGCCCCGTACTGTTCCGCCAGATATACCAGGGGGGTGATGTAAATATTGAACAGTAGGGGACTAAGCGTGGATCCCTGGGGGACCCCAGTGAGAAGTGGTTTGAGCTCCGAGGCAAAAGGTGGTAACCAGACCTGTTGAGACCTGTCCGTTAAAAACGAAGACAACCAGGCCAGGGCACGCCCCCCAATACCAATTGCAGACAGCCTGGCGAGGAGGAGGGCGTGCGGAACGGTGTCAAATGCGGCAGAGAGGTCCAGCAAAATCAGGACCGCTCTGCCGCCACCGTCCAAACACTCCCGGATAGATTCTGCCATTTCAACCAAGGCTGTGTCCGTACTGTAGGCTGCCCTGAAACCTGATTGAGCTGGATGTAAAGCATTAGAGGTCTCAACAAAGCTCTCAAGTTGACGAAAAACCACTTTTTCACAGATTTTGGCCAATGCTGGCAAAAGGGATATGGGACGATAATTCCCAGGCACAGCCACATCCAGCCCAGGTTTTTAGGGCTCGGACTCCTCCCCACTGTAAGTGGGGGAGGAGTTTCGAGATCCTAATGTTAGAAGAAAAAAAAGAAGTATCTCCTAGGGCCTTGGAGAGAATTCCACACATTCCTTAGTGTTTTCTGTCATCTGGCCAGTGATTCGTCTTCCTTGTGTTTTCGTTTTAATAGGCTTGAAGTGATAGGGTAAATGTAGTTTTGTTCCGCCATTTTGGGCATATTTCGTTCGTGCTCGCGCAAAGAAGTACCTAAATTATAATTAGGAGCTGTCAGGGTGCCTCCGTTAGTGAATCCAGATGGCCGGGCGCGTTCACAATTGTGCAGCGCTCAGCGCGCAGCTTCCTTGTTCTTGCATGTTATGACTACGTTGACGGATGAATTGTTTCAAGTGGCTTAAAAAAAATACAAATAAATAAAAAGAGACCCTTTTTAAAAGGAAAGCCCAATGGAAACGAAAAACATTTGTGTGCAAAATTGTGCCTCTTGGGCTCCCGTACACATCCCAGCACCAGACGCACGCTCCCACCCCGTTCTTCCCCCGCCCCCCACTTCTGGAGTCCCGAACTTCAGGAAACTTCCTGCGGGGCTTGCAGCGGCCGCGAGGAACGCGTGCCACATCTACACCCTGCAGCGGACACCCACCTTTACCCCTCGGTCTGCAGCGCGCGGAGGCGAGGTGGACCTGGGCGCTCGACCACCTTGAGACCTGGGATAAGCGGCTTCTCCCAGACACGCCATTCCTCGCACACCATCGCCGCTCCGGTCTGTCTGAAACTTTTCACAATGTCGAATTACCTTAAACAGAGGAAGAAAGCTCCCCCTTCTAAGCCTACCGAGGGAGCGAAGGCAGAGCAGGAGCGAGGGGCCGCCAAGGCAGGGAAGGAGACTTGCTCCCCGGCGTCTCTGAAGTCCAAGGAGTCGCGGAACGTGTGCCCGGAGCCCCGCACCGCGCTGTGCCTGCTCTCCCTGTGTGTCTGCCTGGCGTCCAGCTGGTAAGTGCAACACGGGAAGCGAAGACCCCAGTGACATGAGTTCTGTGAAGGATTAAGTAAGACCGCGGTAAAAGGCACTTTTTAGAAAACGTGTTAAGTTATTTATTTAACTATTGGTATTTATGGGTCTCTTGACAGCTATGGAAAGAGGGGAGGAAGTCGACGAATCTCTGACATTGTAGTGAAGTGAGGCGGGAACTCATGTGTTCTAATGAATAGAAAGTGCCGAAAGTGCCCCACTCCACACTGCAGTAGTAGTCCAAGACTACTACTGTCTTTTAACCAACTGTTAAGACATCCCTCCATCTCAGAAGACAACTGGAACATGCAGTCCAGCAGCGTGACTGTTATTCCCCAGTTATACATGTCACCCCTGAGTTCTCTGCCCTCATAAAAGGTTGTGCCTGCATCCTATTGTTTCTGTATAATGATTGGCTAAGTAAGTGCTCAAGGACGTGTCTGAGAAGGTCTGGTGTGTCCACTTCCTGACTGCCTGAAGAAGGGGCGCTTCCTCTCAGTAGCTTCAGTGACACACTGCACAGCAGATCTAATATACGTGAACGTAGACAAGTTTCTCCTTAAAATGCCCCCTGCTAAATGGAAATCGCTCACTAAGGGTTAAAAAATCCTCCTTGGCACGTCTGATTAAAGATGAGTATTAGTACCGAAGAGACTAGAAATACACCAAACTCCTGCTAACATCAGAAAGGAGAAAAGAGTAATGAAAAGGTGTTAAACTTCAGGGAGCAAAATTCGGGGACAAAAAAGGTATAAACGGCATGATGCATGTGACACAAATAAGCGTACAAATGTGTTGTGATTCACCCTTCACTTTGAATGTGCCTCATTCGATATGGTGCTAATTGAAACAGACATGACTGAATATATTCTGCCTTTTCTTGGATTTGTAACCTGTGTTCATATCCACTAGGCAAACCACCATATTGGAGAGGACAAATTATGAGGATTGTCTACCCTCCTTCTGGAAATCATGACGCTTACATGGCAAACGAACAAGCTCAACATTGACATATTTCGACCATCGTTGCTTTTTACAATCCAACCGCAAATCACACTCCTACTCCAAGCAGTTGAGGGCCATCCCTCTGGGTGACCATGAGCATGGTGGCACTAGGTAGGTTCATAATATGGTGCACACGCTCAGTACTTAGCAGAGTCCACTGTCTTAGAACATGCTGCTTGACAAAGTGAGCAGCACTTATTCCTCTTTAGCTCACACGGGGCCTCCAGTAAGCTTTGGATTCAGTTTTCTGCTTAGATAGAACACTTGCTGACTTTCAGTAGCTTTATAATGTACTATATAGGATCAACATAAAGACAACACTCTTCAACCACACTCTACATGGTGTTGCATGCTACCGGTGCAGAGAAGCGCACCATCACCCCACATAGGACTAGTAAGCCCTATATAAATTATACAATGGGGATACTTTACCTCATGTACTCTTCTTATTCAAACATTATATTTATATTACAAGAGAGTTTTAATGTCAGAACTCGCTTGTTATTAGAAATAAAAGTTCCTTGTTTGTTTCAGTGTGTTACAGGTGCCTATTGATGCCACACTGCACCTGTAGGCAGGAGGAAGTATTTGGCACAAACTGAAGATAAATTGACCGGCAGGAGGCCCTCTGCTGAGTGTGACATTTTTTAAAATTTTGATTCTGAATATTTTCCATTGTTTTGATTCAAATGACATTTCAGAGTAAAGAGAAAACAATTCTAACAATAAAATGCCATAGGTGAACAAGAGAACCATTGTGTAGAAGCTAAACATCAGCATACCTCACCTGTCCCCTACTTGTCAACTAAAGTCAATTGACCGCGCGCCCCTCCCTGGCACCCAGGGGCGGGCTCGCGCTCCTTGCCGTGGTCACCCCCGCCTTGCTAGAGATGAGTTCCAGCTGTCTGCCTGGGGTTCCGCGCTGCACATCTCTCGCGTGCCCTTTCTCATGCTCTGATGTCACGTGCTCCCCGTAGATCGGGCACCCTTCCGATTCTGGGCAAAGGGCCGGGCCTCTTTCCTTTCCAATATTGCCGAAATTCAACGGGAAACTACGGGATCCAGCCAGTGGGCATCTCGGGCCGACATTGGTGCCACCCGGGTGCTGCTGCAGCTCTCCGGTGCATCGTGGGATTTGTAGTGTAACACTTCCTCTTTACCCTGCTCCTAATCCCCATTAGTCACCTAGTGTCAGTTCTCCCTTCTGTGCCTGTTCCCACACAAGCTTGCATCTTTCCTGTTCTTCTCTCCTGTAGTCTTACGTCTCTCGTTCTCGGTACCTTCTGGGAAGGAAATTTAATAAATAAGACATACCATTCTATTCTGTATACCACGAACATGCCTGGAGATAATGTGTTCGGGTTTATGCTGTAAAAATAGCATTTGCCTGCAGTTATAGTTGGACCAGCTTGGAGGTCGGCCGCTCTAGCTGTTAAGCCACATCCTCTCGTCTGCCTGTTAAGAAACGTTAATATTTTTTTGGACCTGTCTGTCTACGCGTTTTTAGCCTTCAACTGAAGTCTGAAGCTTTTCTTTTTTTCCTCTCCCCTATAGCACACCAGTTTCTCTCTTTCGCTTTAAGCTCCTGTTCTGCAGAGCTTGGCGGCACGTGGAGCACAAA
Organism: Lissotriton helveticus; assembly: GCF_964261635.1. Taxonomy (NCBI): domain Eukaryota; kingdom Metazoa; phylum Chordata; class Amphibia; order Caudata; family Salamandridae; genus Lissotriton; species Lissotriton helveticus. Next base: position 864,968,359 of record NC_136073.1, read on the forward strand.
GAGCTTCTGGGATCTAACTTCTCTCCACTAACACTCTCCACTAACACTCTCCAATAACACTCTCCACTACCACTCTCCACTACCACTCTCCACTACCACTCTCCACTACCACTTAACACTCTCCACTAACACTCTCCACTAACACTCTCCACTAACACTAACACTCTCCACTACCACTCTCCACTACCACTCTCCACTACCACTCTCCACTACCACTCTCCACTAACACTCTCCACTAACACTCTCCACTAACACTCTCCACTAACACTCTCCACTAACACTCTCCACTATGCACTACCACTCTGCACTAACACTCTCCACTACCACTCTCCACTACCACTCTCCACTACCACTCTCCACTAACGCACTCCACTAACACTCTCCAATAACACTCTCCACTACCACTCTCCACTACCACTCTCCACTAACACTCTCCACTAACACTCTCCACTAACACTCTCCACTAACACTCTCCACTAACACTCTCCACTCTCCACTAACACTCTCCACTAACACTCTCCACTCTCCACTGCCACTCTCCACTACCACTCTCCACTAACACTCTCCACTCTCCACTACCACTCTCCACTACCACTCTCCACTACCACTCTCCACTACCACTCTCCACTAACACTCTCCACTAACACTCTCCACTAACACTCTCCACTAACACTCTCCACTAACACTCACCACTACCACTCTCCACTACCACTCACTACTACCACTCTCCACTACCACTCTCCACTACCACTCTCCACTACCACTCTCCACTACCACTCTCCACTAACACTCTCCACTGCCACTCTCCACTACCAATTACCACTCTCCACTACCACTCTCCACTACCACTCTCCACTCTCCACTACCACTCTCCACTACCACTCTCCACTACCACTCTCCACTACCACTCTCCACTACCACTCTCCACTACCACTCTCCACTCTGCACTACCACTCTCCACTAACACTTTCCACTAACACTCTCCACTCTCCACTACCACTCTCAACTACCGATGACAGAGCACACTTACACGAAGGACATCACAGGCAGCAGCTGTGCAAGCTTGTTACACTCACAAGGATACCACAGGCAGCTGAGGTGCAAGCTTCTCCCACTCACAAGAAGGATATCACAAGCAGCAGCGGTGCAAGATTCCCTCACACACTCACAGCAGGTACTGTGCCAAGGCAGCAGCAGCAACAGAGCAAGAGTCCCTTATAAAGAACAGGCACAGCACAGAGATGCACAATGCAATCTTCTCATACTCACAGGCAGCAGCTGTGCAAGCTTCTCACACTCACAACAACGACATCACAGGCAGCAGCAGTGCAAGCTTCTTACACTCACAAGGAGACCACAGGCAGCAGAGGTGCAAGCTTCTCACACTCACAAGAAGGACAACACAGGCAGTAACGGTGCAATATTCTCACACTCACAATGAGATCACTGGCAGTACACACACATGAACACACTCCATAACACATAGCAACAATACATTGGCATTTACAATGCCATTAGCTCAAACTCAAATAAATCCGAGCCCGATTGCATTTCTAATGCTTGTTTTAAGAGCGGCAGAAGCTTTGCCTGTTTCCAGCCTATAGGAACCTCTGCTGAGGATAGGGAGAGATTTACCAACTGTGAGTCTGTTAGTTGTATTGAAAAGGATAGTGGAGGGATAAAAGGGAGAAGAGTCTAGAAAGTGTTTTGGGGGGGATCATAGCTGTAAGAGTACTATGGAATGAATAATGGGGAGGTGGAGGGGGAGAGTCAGAGGGAAGAATTTAGAAAGGCTTGTTTGGGAGACCGGAATAGTAGCGGAGGTTTGAGATGATGCAAGTATGGGTAGAGGAGGGAAGATTCTAAGAAGGGTTAGTTTGGGGATCATAGTATGAGAGCCTTGGGCTAACCGTGCAGGTCAGGTCAGGTCACCCTACCCCTTACACTGAAAATCCCCTGGATCTACCAAAACCTTACTAAGCCAATCACACACAGTCCAGAACGAGATAGGTGCGGACTGTGACAACCCGTGGAAACAAGATAGACCATCCTACCCTTACAGTCAATCCACCTAGCCAGCGGCAGCAGTTCTGCCCCAGGCTGGCCCCTTCGTAGCCTGGACACTGCTCTTGCTGCTCCTGGTCCAGAGAGCATACATCTTCTGACAGGAATACAAGGAAGCAGGGCTTTAAGAGCCTTGTATACAGCGTGTGTTTTACACTCCATATCCTAACCCTATTTCCCCAGCAGCATACAGGAAAAGGGTGGGGCAGAGGGCGAATCCTGTGATGTCATCAGTGATGTCAGTTTTGCTTCGCCTGGATGTTTAATGAACGGATGTTCATTCACGCTGTGACGCCCTTTATCTATAGACCATAAGTTACTTGTTGGAAATAATGCCATGATTCTAGACCTCCAAGGTCACTGAAGGGCACAGCAGTGTGACATAAGCATGTATCCTTTGTTCATCTTACACACAAAACCTAATCAAAGTAGGCACAAAATGATGCCACAGCGCTCTGAGGCTCGCTCAAGGTGGTATGAGGCGCTGTACAAAAATCTCAAATCAAACCAATTGTCCACGGACACAGCAGAGAGGTTCAATGATTGTCTAAACAGCGTCTTGTGTCCCTTATGACCGCTCTGTAGCCAGCGTTGGGAGGATAGTGCAGGAAGCTGGCATGAGTGCACAGCCGTGGGGCAAACAGGAGCCAGGTAGTGGCACTGGATTTTTTTTTAAACAGTGCTTGTTGCTAATGAAACACTAGTGCTCCTAACATTTAAAAAAATAAAAAAGTATAAAGTATGCATGCCCTTGACAATTGAGGAGAAGGAAAAATGGAGTGACGATAGTGCTAGCAAATGGGAAGGCTATGGATGGACTGTATGCCCACGAAGCAGATACAGCATGTCTCGCTTCGAGACAGCGCATGTGCGCCGTCTAGCACTGAAACCTCAAAAATAAGTGCCAGTGCCCTCGTCAGGAGGCCACTGTAGCTTGTACCACCCATTGTCCTCTGCCAGCGCTGCCAATGACAGTACCAACACAACTACTAACTATCACACTCCTACAAGTGTCACAATCCAGACTATTCTAAGTTCCCAAAGCTATTAGAATAGCTTAGGCTGAAGATATTAGTCATTTTAATGTACATTAAATTAGTAAACAACTGTTGCTGTGCTCATCTTTATATCAGACAAACAGCGTCACCATGTGGCAAACTGTCATAAGTGCAGGTGCTGACAATTAAGTCCTGGTGCAGAGTACCAGAAATCATCTGCTCAAATTAAGCACTGGACACAGTAGGTCTTATTGTCAGCAAAACAACATGGACATTACCAGTAGATCAAACATACATTTTTTATCTCTGCTGATTTCTTGTATGAATTTAACTCAAATATTATTTTGCTCTCCGGCCATCGCTAAAGAAGTGGAATCACTGCTTTGGCTTGTTGGATCAAAATATGAACCGCATCCCGAGAACAAGGTCAGCAGGAAGCGATATAATCTTTGCTCAGTTATAAAATGTAAATGGAGAAATGTTTCTTGTAGATAGTTTAGCTAGACCACAGCATCACTGCTGCTCGCTGCATTTAATGTCTGTTGTTTGATTATCCACCGATGTCTTACATACCTACCAACTCACACGGTGCCACCATGTGACACACGATATCGGCTCCCATCACACGGTCTCCTGGTGAGGAACCGATATCACATGGTGGAAGGGAAAACGAGCTGAAAACCACTGTAAATAGCGTTTTTCCAGCTCGTTTTCTGAGGCTTTGAACTGCTGACGTCCATAAAGGGGTGTGAAAACTCCCTAGGACATCGGCAGCAGCCTCAGAAAACTGTTCTTATGTTTTGGGGTGGAGGGGGATTCGGGGCAGGTTGGGGTTCAAAAGTGCCTCATAGGTACGTCTCTGCATGAGGCCCCGCCCCCTTCGAGGCCCTGCCACCTCCTCACACGGGGAGATAGTTCTTTAAGTTGTCTGTCGTATGATCTACTGATGGCTAGCCACTGGTCCACTGAGGCTCAAGAGTGGTCAGCCAGGGTGTCAATAAATGGTTGCTTGCTGGATTTCTCTTTGAAGCAAACTATTGTAAACCTCAACAATTGAAGAAACCATTGCAAATAATGCACTGAAAGGGCCCTATTCAAAATATAAGCAGTGGATCCAGTAAACAGACATACTCAAATTAAGATAACATTACATTCATTTATTTATTTATTTATTTATTGGGCTTATTGAGCGCGACAGCTACCCAAAAAAGGGTTTCCCGGCGCTATAAAAGATGCTGAACCCGAGAGGCAGGAAAGAGTTATGGGAGGAAAACCAGATCAGGTCACTGGTTGAAAAGCCAGGTCTTAATGGCTTTGCGGAAATAGGTGTAACGAATTTCAAGACGGAGAGATTGCGGGAGAGAGTTCCAAAGCCTCGGGCCTAGGAGAGAGAAGGATCTTCCTCCCATCCTTGCACGGTGGATTTTAGGGATACAGAAAAGGCCTTGAGTGGCAGATCTCAGGCATCGGGCAGGAGTATAGGTATGCACGAGGGTTTGGAGGTATCTGGGTGCATTTCCCCATTTTATTCTGTGCATGAGGCTGAGAGTTTTAAATTGGACCCTGTTCATAAATTATTATTTTGTACATTTCTTTCCCAATAAATCAATGCTAATCCAGTATATGCCATTTCCTTTTCGCATGTTTAGGTAATGAATGAAATTGGAGCAGTTTACTACACTGCATTTACTATTAACACACAGCTGAGGTTAAAACTTCCCATTATGTGCGTTTTTATCTAGCTTGCCTTAAAGCTCCCTGAAAAAGTTCACTTTTGAGATAAACTTGCTAAATGTACACATGCATAATGTGTTATCTACGCATACCTAACTACCTTACACACATACAGAACACACACATGTACGCAGACACAAATAACACTTGCATGTGCTTAAAGTAGCTTTTTGAGTTACCGAAACGGTAGGTATACGTTATTTCTTACTTCTAGCTAGCGTAATTCACATTTACCATTGCGAAATGTATTAAATTAGGTCACACTGCTATTGCGTTCGGCAGTTCGGTCTATGCCTCACGCCCTTAAACGCTTTGAAGCCTTTGTGCACTAAATATTATATAAAAAGTAATGTAATTCGGTCTTCTACATTTTTTGAATTAAGAGGATGGGGCCATTCTGCAACATTTACTGTACATGTGATGGGGATTCGGCCCACTCGGACAGCACAGGGGTATTCTGTGCAGAACATACAGTGTCACTAGTCTGTGCACCTGCACTTTAGCAGAGCCGACCCTTTCAGAGGGAAGAAGCAGCCCTTTCCCTCTCTGTAGGCTGGAACCAGCAGCTGGGCGGAGTCTGCTTTGTGTGCATTGTGGACCACAAGGTATGGCACGCGAGGAAGGTATCTCTCGCTCTGATCTCTTTCAGGCCAGAGACTGTGCTAATATTAGTACAGCAGCCTTCGGTTGGGCCCTGGATGAAAAAGAGCAGGTGAACTCAGACTAGGTTGACTGAGCACATGACAGATTTGCATAAATCAGACCTAGCCATTCTGGTTGAACATTAACCTTCTCGGCATGAACAAATCTCCTTCGTTCAATCAATCAATCATTGCCACTTGTAAAGCGCGCTACCTACCCGTAGGGTCTCAAGGCGCTGGGGGGGGGGGGTGCCGCTACTGCTCGAACAGCCAGGTCTTCAGCTTCTTCCTGAAGGAGAGGTGGTCTTGGGTCAGGCGCAGGTCGGTCGGGAGGGAGTTCCAGGTCTTGGCGGCCAGGTAGGAGAAGGACCTTCCTCCTGTAGTCGCTCTTCGGATGCGGGGGACGGCGGCGAGGGCGTGGTTGGCTGATCGGAGGTGGCGTTTGGGAGCTTAGAAGTTGACTCGGCTGTTGAGGTAGCTCGGGCCTTGGTCGTGTAGGGCTTTGTGTGCGTGGGTGAGGAGGCGGAAGGTGATTCTTTTGTTGACGGGGAGCCAGTGAAGGTCTCTCAGGTGTCCGGAGATGTGGCTGGTTCGTGGGATGTCGAGGATGAGTCTGGCTGAGGCGTTCTGGATCCGCTGGAGTCTCTTCTGGAGCTTGGCGGTGGTACCGGCGTAGAGGGCGTTGCCGTAGTCCAGTCGGCTGGTGACGAGGGCCTGGGTGACGGTCTTCCTGGTCTCGGTGGGGATCCACCAGAAGATCTTCCGTAGCATGCGTAGGATGTTGAAGCACGCCGAGGAGACGCTGTTGACTTGCCTGGTCATGGAGAGGGAGGTGTCCAGGATGAAGCCCAGGTTGCGCGCATGGTCTGTCGGTTTGGGTGCGGTGCCCAGGGCGGGGGGCCACCAGGAGTTGTCCCAGGCGGAGGGCGAGGAGCCCAGGATGAGGACCTCCGTCTTGTCCGAGTTCAGTTTCAGGCGGCTGGTCGTCATCCACTCGGCTACCTCTTTCATCCCTTCGTGCAGGTTGGTTCTGGCGGCGGCGGGGTCGTTGGTCAGGGAGAGGATCAGCTGGGTATCGTCGGCGTAGGAGATTATGCTGAGGTTGTGTTTGCGTACGATGGCCGCGAGGGGGCTCATGTAGACGTTGAAGAGGGTGGGGCTCAGAGATGAACCTTGGGGGACGCCGCAGATGACTTCGGAGGCCTCTGACTTGTACGGTGGTAGGCGAACTCTCTGTGTTCTTCCGTCGAGGAAGGAGATGATCCATTCCAGTGCCTTCCCCTGGATTCCGGCGTTGTTGAGCCGCTGTACTAGGGTGCGGTGGCAGACCGTGTCGAAAGCCGCGGAGAGGTCTAGGAGGATGAGGGCCGCTGTTTCTCCCTTGTCCATCAGGGCTCGGATGTCATCGGTGGCGGCGATGAGGGCGGTCTCGGTGCTGTGATTGGCCCGGAAGCCGGACTGTGAGGGGTCGAGGGATCCGTTCGTCTCGAGGAAGGCGGCCATCTGCTTGTTGACGGTCTTCTCGATGACCTTGGCTGGAAACGGGAGGAGCGAGATGGGTCGGTAATTCTTGAGGTCGGTGGGGTCCGCTGTTGGTTTCTTGAGTAGAGCGCTGAGTTCGGCGTGTTTCCAGCTCTCCGGGAAGATGGTGGTGTCGAAGGATGTGTTGATGATGTCTCGCAGGTGGGGTGCGATGACAGCGTCGGCCTTGTTGAAGACGTGGTGAGGGCAGGGGTCTGTCGGTGATCCGGAGTGGATGGAGTTCATCGTGCGGATGGTGTCTTCGGTGCTGATCGGGGTCCAGGCATGGAGGGTGGTGGTGGGGGGTGGTTGTTCGGTCCTGGTGTGCGTAGGTTGGTTGTTGAAGCTGTTGTGTATGTCCGCGATCTTGTTGTGGAAGTATGAAGCGAGGGAGTTGCAGAGGTCTTGCGATGGGGTGATGTCGTTGTTACCAGCGCTGGGGTTGGAAAGCTCTTTCACGATGTTGAAGAGTTCCTTGCAGTTGTGTGCGTTGTTGTCCAACCGGTCCTTGAATGCTGTTTTCTTGGCGGCACGGATCAGCTGGTGGTGTTTCCGGGTGGCAAGTTTGAAGGAGGTCCTGTTGTCTGGTGTCGGTTCCCTTCTCCAGACTTTCTCGAGGGCTCGGCAGTTCTTCTTGGAGCTCTTGAGTTCGTCGGTGAACCATGGGGCCTTCTTGCTGCCGGGTCTGCTAGGCGGGGTCCTCAGTGGGGCGAGTTCGTCGGCGCAGTTGCTGATCCATTTCGTGAGGTTGTCGGCGGCCTGGCTGGGGTTCGCTGAGCTGGCAGGAGGGTGCTGGCCCAGGGAGGCGGTGAGCTGGTCTGCCGTGATCTTGTTCCAGCTTCTGCGGGCGGCCTGTTGCTGGTGTTGGTGGGTCGTTGTTCTCTTGAAGGTGAAGTGGACGCAGCTGTGGTCCGTCCATTGAAGCTCTGTGGTGTGGCTGAAGGTGACGTCTTTGCTGGATGAGAAGACGGCGTCGAGTGTGTGTCCGGCGAGGTGGGTGGGGGTGGACACCAGTTGCTTGAGTCCCAGGTTGGCGAGGTTGTCGAGCAGGGTGCTGGTGTTGCGGTCGTTGTTGTTCTCCAGATGGAAGTTGAGGTCTCCCAGGAGGATGTAGTCGGCGGATGGGAGGGCATGCGGGCTGACGAAGTCGGCGATGTCCTCGCTGAATTGCGTGCGTGGTCCAGGGGGTCGGTAGATCAGGGTGCCTCTGAGGGTGGTGTTCGGGTTGGTGTGGATCTGGAAATGCAGGTGTTCGGCGCTGGTCGGAGTGTTGTCGGTGCTGGTCGTGAGACGGATGGTGCTCTTGTGGATGATGGCGATGCCTCCTCCCATCTGGTTGGCGTTTCGGTCCCTCCGGACGATCTTGTAGCCCTCCGGGATGGCGATGGCGATGTCGGGAGCTGAAGAGGCGTTCATCCAGGTCTCCGTGAGGAAGGCAACGTCAGGGGCTGTGGCGTCTAGGAGGCTCCAGAGTTCGATGGCGTGTCTGTGGACGGAGCGGGTGTTGAGCAGGATGCACTTGAGGTGGGTGCTGCTGGTGTTCGATTTTGCGGGTGCTGGTGCGAGGCAGGTCCGGCTGCAGGTGAACTTGCAGGCGTGGCAGCTGAAAGGTCCGTGGGTACGTCGTGGAGTGGCCTGGTGGCAGTCTGGAAGTCGGCCGGTGTTGAGTGCGATGAGGGTAGCGGCGGAGTACGTCAGGCGGGTCGGTCGGGATCGTCGAGGTCCAGGGGTCCTGGCGCTGGTCGCGATCCGGTCGCGGACGGGCGCAGACGGGCTTACCTTTGGCGCGCCTTCGGCGCACAATCGGCGCGCCCGCTGCGCGTGACCGCTGCGCGTTCGCACGGTCGCCATTTAAGGCGAAGTGCGCGGGTGGGCGGAGCAGCTGGGAGGCGGGAGCGGGAAGGGTTACAGAAGGCAAAAAGGGGCGGGGCCAAGCGGCGGTGGCGGGAAGGGAGGGCGGGGGGCGTCGAGGAAGGCGGTAGGCGGACAACAAGGAAGGAGGGCAACACGGAGGAGAAAACAATGTAGAAAAACAGGCACAAATGCACGCAAAAGCTGGGAAAAACAAGTTAACACAGACAAGCACAAATCACCGTCAAAATAATACAAAAAACCACTCGCAGCGGCGGGAGCCGGCAACGAGGCAGCAGCGAGGCAGAGGGCGGCAGGGGGCACACGCAGCAGCTGGTGGCCGTGCGGCGCGGGGGTGTCCCACAAGTGGGTCACACTCACCTGCGTCGCACGGTCGCCATTTAAGGCCAAGTGCGCGGGTGGGCGGAGCAGCTGGGAGGCGGGAGCGGGGAGGGTTACAGAAGGCAAAAAGGGGCGGGGCCAAGCGGCGGTGGCGGGAAGGGAGGGCGGGGGGCGTCGAGGAAGGCGGTAGGCGGACAACAAGGAAGGAGGGCAACACGGAGGAGAAAACAATGTAGAAAAACAGGCACAAATGCACGCAAAAGCTGGGAAAAACAAGTTAACACAGACAAGCACAAATCACCGTCAAAATAATACAAAAAACCACTCGCAGCGGCGGGAGCCGGCAACGAGGCAGCAGCGAGGCAGAGGGCGGCAGGGGGCACACGCAGCAGCTGGTGGCCGTGCGGCGCGGGGGTGTCCCACAAGTGGAGATAAAGTCCATTTTGCGGCAGTTCTGGGAGGGGCAGGCAGGACTGCCCGTGCCAAGGGATTCCCTGACCTTCTAGCCGGAGCAGCCAGGACAGGAGGGAGCCTCAGTAGCCTTCATGACCCCTCTTTCCTGCCCTTCCTTATCCCTTACCCTACATAGAGTCAAGCTTCTATAGCCGGCGTCTCCAGTGAGTAGCTCACTAGCTCCAGGAGCTGAGTAGCTGTCATTACTCTCATTATGAACTTGGGGCATTGCAGCTAGAGCTGGTAGGTATTACCCCAATGCTTAATTTGAGCCTGTGGTTTCTGGTGCTCGGCAACAACACTTAATAGTCAACACCAGCGCCTGTGACAGTCTGCCACAAGAGGGTGCTGTCTGACTAATGTAGAGAAGACACCAACAGTCGAATAAAAATTCAATCTACATTAAAGATGACTTTTACCTGCTGCTCAATCCATTCTTATAGCTTTGGGGGCTTGGAATAGTACACATTGTCACACTTCTTAGGAGTGTGGTGGTTAGTGGTTGTGTTGGTATTGTCATTGGCAGTGCTGGCAGGGGGCAATGTGTGGTGCAAGCTGCAGTGGCAGAATGCAGAGCCCCGGCACTTAAATTAAGCACTGTATTACCCATTTTGAGGTGTTCCCCAATGATAGTGCTTTTCTACTTTACTGCAGGCAACTCTGCCTAATGCACTGTTGTGACCGGTGCTGACAATGCTGGATGTGGTGGTCGCTGCTACATCACTAATTTTGGTAGCTCTGGAAGATTTTCATTGCATATAAGTAGCTCTTGTTACAGAAAAGGTTGGAGACCCATGTTCTATAGATTGTTATGGATTCTAACCACAAGCTTGAGAAATCTTTTGCGTCTGCCGTGAAGCGCTTGGCGTCTTTATGTCAGAACGGACTTTCTAAGTTCCTGTCCGTTAGGGAGGTGTGGCCTGCACCCTCAGTCAAACATCTGGGAGCACATTTTCACCAATTGCAAGTTTCTCATCACAGAGCAGAACTTTATTCTTTTGATGTAAGCCCAGCAACCTGGTGCACAGTCTCTCTTAATAGTTGTGTGTCTCAGGCCTTGCTGCATGGACACACTCAGTCTCACCTCTTGGATCAGAGGCTTGCAGGCTTGTGAAATACTACCCTGACCTTTCAGTTGCTTCGTTTCTTCCCTTCACTATTTAGAATGCCTCTCCGTGTGGAATACAATTACATGGGAATTTGGTTATTTTGGTTATTTGGATGATGCTGGCACTTCTTTCATCCTGATACTATGTCTTGTGTAGATACCATTGGCACCAGGAAATTGCCAGTTATAGCAGAGCTAACTTTGTGGTGGGCAGCTCGTTAGCAAGGCAATTACTACCTTGCTTTTAATAATTGAGGAAATTGCAACTCTTGCCTAGCAACACAACGCTAAGTGTGTTTGTTAACATCAGGCATAATTGCATGTTTACAAGCTTCTATGTCCCCAACAGCATCCTCTTGGGTGACACTGTGTCAAGCAAAAGGTATCAGAGCTTACAAGTGGCTGTCACAGGAATTTGCTGGTTACACTTCCCGTCGGCCTAATACGACTGCAACGCTCTAACTATAGAATCCCACTGAGGCATAGCATACCATACTGTTTTCACATGTCTTAAAAGTTGATATGTACATGATTATATCACTAGCAATAAGAATAGCACATTTTCAAAATAGATGCCATTTATACAACGCTTTGTGCCACAAGTCCGTGTTTCTTTTCTGTATACCCATATGTAATGCAGTTTTTTCCCCACTAGTCAGTGTGTGAGCAAGAGCGAAATGTGTAACTGAAAAAGAAACCAACTAGTGGTGTTAATCCTCTGAGTGATCGCATTACTTTGGGACTTTATCGGAGAAATTTATCCGGCGCGCTCCACCGGCTTGGGCGATCCTCTGCTTGTGGCGTGGGGAGACAGAAGGAGCACAAAGCACAGGGATATATATATATATATATACGTTTTTTAAAATTATTTTTGAAACATTTTGTATATAAAATTAAGTACATACCTTCAGTATATACATATACTAAATCCAAATTTGCACCCCAGTTCTAGCAAAAATTCATTCTGCGACAATAATATAGTGAACATCTTTGCCCCCAACAGTTTAACAATAGTGATTACAACTCAAACAATAAACAATTGATCCATTCCTCATATGATTATCACTCCCTTAAGAGTATATCAGTGCGATATGTTTTTAAAGGAGAACAGAATTCATTACTTTCACAACGTAATTTCTTATCTAATTCCATCAAATTTTCATGTCCTTAATTTCAATATATTTTAATTCACTGATACAAGAAAGAAAAACATTCCTTCATACCTATCTGTACCTGATATCATTTTTGAGCTTGCCATCATTCTCAGCACCCAAGTGCATACTTGCATATTTTCTATTTGGAATGGTGGCCACACCATACCATATACAGTTCTCATTGTTCAAAACATTGTCGAATACAATAAATAACTGTTTTGTTACCAACACTGTAATTTCACATTTCTATTCCCCGCAATGTATTGCAACTCTCATACATCCATCTGTTCATCCAATCATCATGGTAAAATGTTTGTCCTTATTGAACTTGCATATTAAGGCCATACTCTCCTTGCAAACGATAACAGTCATTGACTTCATCCATTCATCTGCAGCCCACATTTATAACCTGGTAAATATTGGCAACAAAATGATACCAGTATGTTTGACTCTCCTTTACTGCTGATTGGATACGCTGCTGCTGTCTACTTGAATATGTTTACATATCCCACTGATAACCACTGTTGTTGTCTTGCAATTAGAAAAATGTCAATAAAAATATATAAAAAATAAATAAATGATACCAGTATGACAAGTTTAACTTTTCATAATCCCACTGTGGTTTGCACCTCATCAAACATATCCCTCAAAGTAAATAAGTCAATTACCCACAAGGTATTTATTCATAAATATATGTTTCGTGACCGAAATATGTTTCAGAAAATTTAGCATCAGAACACCCTATTACAATATTATACGTAGCTACTAATAATCCAGCTGATAGGTGGCACACTGTTACTTCTTGTGGATCATACCAAAGTACAAATATTTACAACGGTGGTGTGCCGGCACCAGATTTGCGTGGTATTGCTATAGCTACCAGTTAGAGAAAAGGGGCAAGCCGCTACCCGGATTACGATATTACACTGCATAACAATTCTAATGTACTTACGTCAGAGTTTTTCGTGCGTTAAGGAAAGAAAGAAACAACCTCACATCCTATCGGTATCAAGGGTGCAAAGTCTGTGCCACAGCTTTTAAAGGCCACACTCAATCAGTTTCATGTCCCACACTGGGGCTCCATGACGGTACAATGTAATCTCAGTCACTAATAGTCGATATCTTAGTATTCTTCACTACAAACTTGTTATCTATGTATATCTCACTACAGTCATGGTATTATTAGGGCAACAAGCTAAGCGGGGAAAGTTACTACCTCTGTTGTGATATTTTACCAAGACATCATCCTATCCTTTTGTTGTATTATCAACGGATACTCTACTGTTGTCATTCCTTACGTTCACATCCCCAGATTGTACTATCTGATCTTTAACCCAATATGGGTGCATCTAGGTTTCATGCATAGATTCTTATATAAGATGGTTCGCCATCTCCCACATAGTTGGTACAGCTCTACATCATATTAAGTCTGACAGAAACTAGTGAAGTTCATTTTCTGCATTGAGACCTTCTCCACTGACATCAACCTAGCTCTCCATTTAGCTGCATTCTGTCTAAGAGTCAATTCCCGATCACCCCCTCTGGGTTTGGGATTCATTTTTGTATACCGTGGAAAGTAAACCTGAGATCATTAGGATTGCATTTCTTTTATATGCTGATAGGGCCTCTAGAAAGTCTGTTCCTGATGGCTCTCTGATGTTCCTATGGGCCATATGCATCAACACATTTTCCCATAGACACAGAATGGGCAGAACCCTTTGATGCATCTGGCCCAAAGTTTATCCTTAACTTTAGCATTCTGATAGTGCTGCCCACACAGATTCATTTACAGTTACATACAATCATATAAGCCACATATGTACTATTACAGTTCATAATATAATTTATGTAATACTTTCTCACATAGTTATGACAAAAGGTTTTAAGTTTATTGATCCCAAGCTGGCATATGTTGCATTCTGTTCAGGTAGCTGACTTTGGGGTGTACTGGTATCCAGTTGTTGATTTTTTGAAAGTGGGAGGTGTATAACTACACGTAGCCAAATTCCTGACCGCAACCTCTCTTCTATAAGTCATTTATGCTTTCTCTGTGAGTATATTGGTTAGACCCAGAACTTTCAAAAGAGGTCCCCAATGTCATTGTGTAATGACATTATACACATTATGTTCAGCACTGAAAGCCGATGCTAATGCTACCTCTCTTTCTTTGCCCATACGGGTCTTTTTATGTAAAGTTGTACTCCCATTGACCCCCAAGATCCTATTGTTGGTCTGTTTCAAGACTTTATCATCATAACCTCTTGTCTTTAGTTTTAGATTTCCTCCCTAAAGTCTGTGTCCTCACTGTAATGGTGCCTGATCCTCATCATTTCGCCAGAGGGGATACTGTTTATGACATATTTGGGGTGTGCAATATCTACTCTCAGTATGCTATTTGTGGCTGTGGCCTTGTGAAATAGTCAGTTACAGATTTCACTTCCTATTATGAATAATTCAACTTCAACGACCAAGATGGTGAAAGACTCCTTACTGTCGTTCATAGTGAACTCTACATTGTTTGGAGAAAAATTCTTTCAGACAGAAATACACTTTGGTTTAATACCATGTGATTACAAGCGATTACAGTTTTAAGTCTATGGAATTATGCAGAAATTAATTAATGACTGTTGCCCTTCCCTACAGATAATTGTCTGTAAAATGTGGCCGTAAATCTGTGGAGAGTTTACTGTATGCATAGAATAATACAGCGCAATGTTGCTTTTAGAATAATAATAAGAAGGACATAATTACCATTTTTATGATGTGTCTGCTAGTTCGCACCTGACAAAGCTGTCCAGACATTCTTTCTTAAATGTTTCTAAAATCTATGTATGAAAAACATAACGATGTAAATAATAACAACAATAAAGTACTAATAAGTAATAAATGTCACAGTGCAATAATGCAATGTATCACATTGAAACACATATGGCAAAGGGTAGATATTTTAGGTAGATGCTGGCAAAGTGTAAATATTTGAGGTATTTTAGGTAGATAGGGTAGATATTTTAACGTGATATTTGTTAGATGATTCTTGCGATGGGTCTTTCAACGACCCGGGCGTGCTTTGGCCTGGACGGTCACATCAGATCCCTCACTCGGCTCTGGCCCATCGCTTCCTATGTATTGGGTGGCTTGCCTACCTCAGTGAATGAGTCCTGGTTTAGTGAATAATCTCTGGCACCTGTAGAGTGCACATTGTGTCTATGTACCTGCCATATGCAGATTCTGGGGTTGTGGAGAATTCAAAAATTCAATTTGTTTTCTCGTAATTATGCAAAATTTCTGCAAAAATACAAGAAATTACGCGTTATGGAACATGCAAATTCGTCTTTTACCGCTATATATTAGTCCGAAATGCATCCTCTCATCAATTTTTGAAGCGAGGATGCTTTTCGAGTTACAAAATAGTGTGTTTTTTATATATTGTTGTTCACATGGTTTCATTCCATATTTGAAGTATTTTTTTTACTGCGAATTGCGCGTAACTAAGTGTGGTGGCGCAGCGGTGTAATTTCTGGAATTTCGAGTAACATGAAATTCACAAAATAACATGATTTTCGCTGATGTAAATACAATTTTTCCCAGGCCTAGCAGCAACATCCTTCTGTAAGGTCGAGGCAATTAGAGGCGATTTTCCCTCATTAGTGCCAACTTCATTGTGACCCTTTCACTTATGTCTGTGTGGACTTTTACTAACAACAACTGCTTGCATTGCACACAAAAATGAGTATTCTTTTTTAAACTTAATATGTGCCAAATACTTTTCACCTCAATAGTACCCATTGTATTATCTTTAGAAGATTAAAACATTGTGCTGAAGCTTCCAAATATTGAAAGTGATGTCTTGCCAATTACAAGCATACTAATGTACCAGTCCGCTTTACTGCACTGCCAGTTCTCTTAGGGACTACAATAAGAAATGTTACTGTCTTTGTCTTGCTATTTGTAATCACCATAAATGACTGAATAGTGTCTAAGTAACACTCCATGCTTTGATGCTGCCTAGTGAAATGTGACACAGGGACATGCCCCACTGAGTTGTTTTACCAGCATTTGCACTTGTAACAGGCAGTTGCACTAGAATCTTTCCTACAAACACATTAACCCCTTGAGATATTTTTCCGAGATACAAATCAGAGACTGTAAAATAATTCCAATGCATGTGCAGGCCTAAGACTTCCTGATATTGCATCTGCACCTCCTACCTCCAGGCTACTTTCCTCCACCACTTCGTGTCACCTTTCCTTAACCCCTCCTCTCCCCATTAAAGGTTCTTGGGGTAAGCATCATCATTTCTAGCTCTGAATGCTGCAATACCAGGCTTTTTTATTTCCGAGGACCCACATCTTTGGTTTATTTCATGGAGGTGGACAACACGATTTTAGCACGCACCGGTGTATTTTTTTGTTTTTTTTTAAACGAAGTGGCGGCAGTAGATTCCTCTCATACCGCACCGTAGAGTCCAAGGAGATATAAATCCCCAAATACTTAAAGCCGTCACGTACTACAGGTATCGGGCAGTCACGGGGCAGCAAGGGAATTTCTCCAGTGAGCGGATAAATACAAGACTTGGTCCAATTGATGGACAAGCCAGAGTTTCTCCCGAAGGAGCGCAGCACGTCAAATAACACTCCCAAGGATTTACGAGGGGAAGTCAAGTACAGCAAGATATCATCCGCATACAACGAAACACGATCCTCGTATCCCGGGGACCAACTAATGCCCTTAAGCGACGGCTCCCATCGGAGCCACACGGCAAGGGGTTCAAGAGCAAGTGCGAAGAGCAACGGTGACAACGGGCAGCCCTGCCGTGTGCCCCTGCCAAGAACAAAGGACTCCGAGGCCCTGCCGTTCACCACCACCTGAGCCAATGGTTGTTCGTAGAGGAGCTGAACCCACCCGATAAAACGCGGGCCGAAACCGAACTTCGAGAGAGCCGCCCATAAATACGACCACTCTATTGTGTCAAAGGCCATCGAGGCGTCTAAAGAAACCAAGATGGCCGGCTCACGAAGTGACCCCGCCCGCGCCAGAACGCCATTAAGACGGCGAAGGTTGAGCGCAGTATTACGGTGGGGGATAAATCCGGACTGATCCGGATGTACTAAGTCACCAATCAATGCAACTAGACGGTTCGCCAATACTTTCGCCAGAACCTTAGGTTCAACATTCAGTAGCGAGATCGGTCTATACGACGAACACTGCTCACGGGGTTTCCCATCTTTATGAATGACCACAATGGATGCCAATCTCTGATCCCGGGGAAGAAGTCCGAGATCTCGCGATTCCAAGAACATGCGACGTAGATGTGGCGCCTTCTTATCCGGGCACAACTTATACAACTCTACCGGAATACCGTTCGGGCCAGTGGCCTTGCCTGAACGAAGGGAACGAATAGCAAGCGCTATTTCGTCAGCAGAAAAATCCGCTTCCATAAGCTCACGGTCAGACTCCGAGTGGCTAGGCAGCGCGATATCTCTCAGTAGCAAATGTGAGTCTTCCTCCGGCCTGTCCGAGACCGGCGCGTAAACCGTCTGGAAGTGCTGAGCAAAAGCCGCGACTATCCCAACAGGGTCCACAACCCGCGAGCCACCCACCCCTTCCACAGCAGGCACAACCCTATTCAAACACTCTCTCTTGTCCAACCAAGCAATCAACTTCCCGGCCTTATCACCAACATCATACATTCTCCCCTGTTGCACACGGTACATCATTCTGGCTGCATCCATCACCAGAGCCTTGTATTCAGCCTGTTTAAGGGCCAAAACATGCAACTTCTCTGGTGTAACCCCGGATTCCAAGTCTTCCTCCAAAGCTGTGACATCATTCTCAAGGCAAACAACCTCCTCATGCTTACCTTTCTTAGCGCTAGCAATCAAGGACAGGACCTGACCCCAAATCACGGCCTTATAGGCCTCCCAGAGGGAAACGGAAGAGGACACCGATCCCACGTTCTCATTAAAGTAGTGTTCCATGCATTGAACCACTGCAGCCCTAGTTTTGGGGTTGCGTAGGTGCCAGGGGTTGATCGGGGCAACACGGCCCTCCGCTCCCAAGGACAAATCAATCCCAAGCCAAAGTGGAGAGTGATCCGAGATCCCCCTAGCCAAGTGACGCACTTCCGTTACGGAGACCATCTGCACCGCTGGCACTAGAATATAATCAAGCCTCGAAAGACTGCCATGCGCTCCCGAGTGAAAGGTGTACTGTAACTGTCCAGGGTGCAGGTGCCTCCAGCTATCCACTAAACCCATCGCATCCAGAAAATCACCCAACCATGACTGCGATCTCAAAAGAGTTCTTGGGGGGTTACGATCATCATCACCACTAACCACTGAATTGAAGTCGCCACCCATTATCAACATGCCCTCGGGGAAGCTCAAGACCACCCCACCCAAATCAGAGAACGTAGTGGACTGTAGACCCGGTGGGACATAGACAGAGAGTATGGAAATCGTCCCCCCCCCCATCGCCCCATAATGGCCGCATATCGGCCACGATCGTCAAGCACGATGTCATTGATCTCCAAGGGGAGGGAGTTACGAACCAAAACGCCCGCCCCCCTCGAACCTGTGGTGAAACCTGAGTGCGCCACCAGACGATACCCCCTCCTATTCAGCGCATGGCAAGTGTTCCCTATCAAATGAGTTTCTTGAAGCAACACAACATCAGGTGAAAGACGTTTCAAGTACTGCAAAACTATCCCCCGCTTGATCCTATCACCCAGCCCGTTGACATTCCAACCAAACACCCTCAGCCCCCTACCCCCCATTGCAGAAACGTAACCAGCGCCCCCCCCCGCATAAGGACAGTCACATCCAGCGAATCGTACATTGAAATGAAACCTCGGAGTAAACAAAGAAACAAAAGACCCCCCTCCGCCCCCGAAAGAATACCCAACACACCCCCCCACCCTGCACCCCTGCGTCGATCCAAAGAACCACCCCAACTTGCAGTGTGCCTGTCGCCCCATTAAACTAATCTACGGAAAGAGAGAAGAACCCCTTAGAGGAGAAACAGTCAAACCGCTGCTGCAAGGCCATATAGCCGGCCCTCCGGCGGGGACTCACTCCACCCGCTCCTCCAGTCCACCTTCAGCACCGCCGGAGTGTTCAGATCGATCTCGCCGTGTAGGCAAAGTATCAAGCCAGTCACTAGCAACCTCCGGGCGATCAAAAAAGAAAGTGCGCTCCTCATATTCGACCCTCAAGCGGGCCGGGAACAGCATAGCGTACTTTAGGCTCATATCTCGGAGGCGTCGTTTCACACCCGTGAAGTTCATGCGCTGTCTTTGGACTGACTGCGTGAAGTCCGGGTAAAAACTGATAGATGCATTGTCAAATTTCTTGGGTCCACCAGTGCGCGATGCCTGAAGAATAGCGTCTCTGTCTCGAAAGTTGAAGATCCTGGCTATAATGGGCCGTGGCGCCGCTCCCGATTTAGGCTTACCACCTGGAACTCTGTGGGCCCGCTCCACAGTGAAGAAGTTACTGAGGCCCTTAGGTGCCAAGTGGTTCAGAACGAGGTCCTCAACCAAAAGATCCGTGGACACTGCTTCGGAACTTTCCGGAACACCAATGATGCGGACGTTGTTTCGCCTGGCCCGGCTCTCGTAATCATCCAGCCGACGAGCAAACAAGTCATTAAATTTCCGGAGATTGTGGACCTCGGTCTGGAGGTCCGAAACATCAGTAGTGAGACTTGCTGTTTTAATGTCCAGCGATTTTACCCGCTCACTAGTCTTTGCAAGATCCGTTCTGATGAGGTTAACCTCGATAGCCACAGTGTCTATCTTCGAGGCCAGTGTCTCGTACTGCTGGCCCATGGAGGTCTTTACACTGGCAATGGCGCCCATGACGTCTCGCAGCGTCAGGTCGTCTGTCGCAGGAAGGTCCTCTCCAGATTCACCCGGGGCTCTACCCAGCCCCCCAGGGGTGCCCTTCGGGCGGGCAAAGCGATCAATGGTATTAGACTGAGTAGAACCCCCTCGGTTCGTGACCCTGGTGGCCCGCTTCTCGCTCTCAGGTTTACCCGACATGGTGGCCAAGGAGTCTTGGCAGACCTCCGGAAGGGTACGGCGAAGGCAGCTCTCTAGAGATCCGACGTGTACAGTCAAGAAATACGAGAGACAGGAGATGCGCTGGGGGCGGGCTGCAAGGTATGGGACAGCAGTACTGGCAGGCAGGAAGCCACGGAGGACAGCGACCAAAAACGAAACCGAAAGTACCACGAGGGTTGCGATCAAGCCCCAGTGACCGTTGTTATTCAATTACCACTCGGGTAGTTCGGCAACTCGAGACCGTGGGCATCCGCTGGTGTAGGCCAGAAAGATAGAGATGCAGCAAGTCCGGTGTCCGGCGGCCAAATCGAATTACGAAAGACAATTTCGTATCAGCAGGGCTTCCTTCAGTCGAACCCGTCGTCTAAATCAGGATATTGTACAGGATAGCCGCAGGAGGTGGAAGGGGTCTCGGGAGCCCTGTGCTCACGCGTCCATCTTGGATCCGCGCGAAGCTCCTCCCCACGCACCGGTGTTTTAAATTGTAGGTCAATAAGCAATTTTTGTCGAATCTATCAGGGACATGATGCTCTAAAAACATTGTTCGACCAATTTTTTTGGGAATGGTAGATCTGACTGAGTAACAAATCTTGATATTTTGGGTTGTCTCAGGAGTGTTCCTCAATAAATGCTTGGAAAAGAAGTAGCTTTTGGCCAAGATATTTCAAGACGATGCAGTAAAATGCTCCGCCTGGTCACTTATTTACCCATTTTCACCAACCGGTACCCCCAAAAACTGCTAGTGAGGTTCAGGGATAGGGTTCAAAGTAGGGGTATATTCGTTTTCTGCATACTCCCATTTTTAGGTTTCACCCTGGCGTTGCAACTGCGTAGCAGTTGCTCTACCCAGGGCGAAATCTCATGATCCTACATATGGGGCTTTGGTCCTGCCTCTGTCTACCATTGGCTAGCTCCATAAATGGAGGCTAGCCATTGGGAGACAGAGGCTGTCAATCACGCTTTCCCGTGAAAACGCGATTCGGGGGCGTTTCTCGGTCTTTTTTAAGCCCCGCCCCTTTATCCTGGGCCGCACTGTCATTGGCTGCCGGCCCGGGACACCCCCGTGACGTCATTCCCCGGGCTGCGCTGTGATTGGCTGGCCGGCCCGGGACCTGACTTGTTTTTAATGGTAGCTGCGTCTTTATTTTTGCATCTCGCTTTAACTTAAAGTTAAACAAGCGGCTGCATTTGCGCAATGGTGACTGCTTGTTTTAGACGGTGAGTGGACAACAAATCAAGGCACTTTAGTTCTGTCAGGAGCAAATGAAAAATATATGCTGAGCCCCGATTTCCACGTTATCGTTTGCTCGCATTTGGCAGTGGAAGTGAATCTCCCGCACGTGTATATTCAGGACAGGCTGCTCTAAAATGCACCACGGGACACACACCGCTCCCACCACGCTGATTTGCTTCACTTGCTCTTTGTGTAACACAGATTTTTCACAATCGCTAACATTAACGGCAGCACCACATACCCCCTTCCCCCACTCTGGAGGTTGTTGCAGCACAATTGATTGTGGGTGACCCTGCGTGACCTTGGTGTCTGCGGCGCTGACACTGTGTGATCTTCGTCTGACAGTCGATGAACACGGGGCCTCTCCAAAGCACAGCGCTAAGAGAACCTGCAGGTCTGCCCTGCTTGGGCCTCCTCCAGCAGTGCCCCAGGGTGAGCCGAGTTTACTCAGCGGTGCAGCAGGTCCTATATGAGACTCTGACACCGTGTGTGATCCTGGTCTGGTGTCTGTGAATCCGCCACCACGTCTAACCTTTAACAGGGTGCTCTGCCGCTGTGTGATCTTGGTGTTTGTTCGTGGTTTCTATGCGCGCTATACAGTGCCTGACCTTCGGTTCTGTGCAGCTGACGCTATGATCCTATCCTGTGGACAGTATGTGTGATCTTGGTATCTGTACGCCGTCTGCCTCTAGCAATGGGTGATCTATGCGTCTGTGACCCTCAGTCTGAGTGTCGTTGTGTTTTCTATGGAGCTGACGCCATGTGTGATATTCGTCAGTTTTGCTCTAACACGGTGTGGTCTTGGCGTTTGTACCTCTGTCTCTTGGAATCTGTGCAGCCGGGACTCTGGTATGAGCTCTCTGCAGCTTACAGTATTCATCAGTGAAGCTGACACAGCGTGTGATCTTGGTGTCTGTGCAGCTAACACACTACATGTGATCTTGGTCTGGCAGTGTGCGATCTTGAGTGTCTGTGACTCCCACGGTGTACACTCATTTCTATTCAGCTGCCACTCTGTTTCATCTTGGGCTGTGAACTGAGTCTGGGTGTGTGTTATCTTTGTGTCTGTGACTCCCATTCTGTACCTTTATTTCTATGCAACGGCCAGGCTGGTGGTCTTGGGCTGTGATCTTCGCCTGACTGCGTGTGATCTTGGTGTCTGTGACTCCCACTGTGTATACTCATTTATATTTTGGCTGCACTCAGTGTAATCTTGGGGTGACTTTGTATGAACCCAACACATCTCCCCGTCTGGTACCGCGGCGCTATAACAGCACACGGATCTGACCTGCTTGCGGTACCGAGGTGCTATGATGTGCTTGCGGTACCGAGGCGCTATGGCTGCACAAAGATCTGACCTGCTCTAGGCGCTATGATAGCACGCAGTCCGCAGATCTGATCTTCTCGCAGCACCGAGGCGATATGACTGCACAGAGATCTGACCTGCTTGCGGTACCTAGGCCCTATGACAGCAAACAGATCTCACCTGGTGGCGGCGCCGAGGCGCTATGGCCTGCTAGCGGCACTGAGGCGCTATGATGTGCTTGCGGTACCGAGGCACTATGACAACACACATACCTGCTCTAGGCGCTATGCCCGCACACAGATCTGACCTGCTTGCAGGACCGAGGCGCTATGACTTGCTCGCGGCACCGAGGCGCTATGCAGCTCCCGGCTCTCACCTGCTTGCGCAGCTCCCCCAGCGGGCTCTCGTAGGGCTCCCAGTCCCGCTGGGCCGGGGTGCTCCGGTTGGCCGTGATGTCCTGGATCTCCTCCTCCAGGCGGCAGTTCGCCGCCTCCAGGCCCCTCACCCTCTCCACGTAGCCGGCCAGCCGCTCGTTCAGCCCCTGCATGGCCTCCTGGTGGTTGTTGGCAGAGAGCAGCGAGTCCATGCCCCCCCGCAGCCCGGGCAGGGAGGCGTCCATGTTGGCCCGGAGGGAGCTCAGGCGGGAGGTGGAGATGCGCAGCTCCCCGGGAGCGCCATACAGACTCGAGGCGCTGGAGCGCGGCTTCTGCCGCCCGGACACCTGGTAAGACATCTCCGGGACTCTGAGCGGGTCTGTCTCCTCTGGCACCTCCAGCGCTATATGAGTGGAGGCGGCACCCAGGTGAGCTGCCATCTCCATGAGTAAGAGCCGCCACCCAATCAGGAGCCGGGCATTTCTGTCTCCACCCTCATGCACCTGTACGGCTTCCCCATGCCACTGAATAATGCATAATTGGTTGGACTTGGCCACCCCGTCCACGTCGAACACCCAAGCATCTGTCCAGACTGCCTACAGACTTCGAGGCGCTACCCTGAGCTACAAACGTCCCAGTGCACTTGCACTGCATCTTAGGAGCCTTGGACCCCACTTCTTTGCACAACCTCCCCTGGCTTTCAAGCCGCTAGCCTGAGCCACGACCCCTCCCGTGCCCCTGTCCAGCTTCTACCAAGCCTTCGAGGTGCTTGACTGAGTCGGGACGCCTCCCGCTAGCACAAGCCCCTCTGTGGTTAGGACACGTGAAGTGCATGTTACACACGGATCACCGCAGCAGGTGCATTAGCCAGCAGCATGTTCACCGACAAAGAGTCTCTTGATGAGAAAGCAGCTAAATGTGAGGTGTTGGCGCTAGCCGGGGGCGCTAGCCTAGTAAAAGGCACCATCCGGGGCTCTGGTTTCCGGGAGGGGACGGCCAGGCATTGTCTGTGGAACACAATACCTTTGTTTTCCAGGAGAGGGAACCTCCTGTCGGGCGGGTTCTTGCTGTGCACTTGAGCTGAGGGGAGTGGGTTTGTTGGTGCGGGGTATGGGGTCGTTGGAGGGGTCCGAGCAACGGTAACCACTGTCATGTCACCCAGGGAGGGGCTGACCCTCATCCTCGCCTCCTTTCTGGGTTTTTTTTAGGTTTTGCCCTGGCGTTGCAACTGCGAAGCAGTTGCTCCGCCCAGGGCGAAATCTCATGATCCTACATATGGGGCTTTGGTCCCGCCTCTGTCTCCCATTGGCTAGCTCCATAAATGGAGGCTAGCCATTGGGAGACAGAGGCTGTCAATCACGCTTTCCCGTGAAAACGCGATTCGGGGGAGTTTCTCGGTCTTTTTTTAAGTCCCGCCCCTTTGTCCTGGGCCGCGCTGTCATTGGCTGCCGGCCCGGGACACCCCCGTGACGTCATTCCCCGGGCCGCGCTGTGATTGGCTGGCCGGCCCGGGACCTGACTTGTTTTTAATGGTAGCTGCGTGTTTATTTTTGCATCTCGCTTTAAGTTAAACAAGCGGCTGCATTTGCGCAATGGCGACTGCTTGTTTTAGACGGTGAGTGGACAATGTTAATTTCCAACAATGCTTTCCTGCACATTGAGAGTGCATGTAACCCTGCTTCTGCTCTGGAGTCTGTGCGCCAGACCCGTGGGATAAGAGCTCGGTGTCTGCCCGTGAGTGGCCTTCAATGATCCACCATCGCGGTGCGCAGACTATGCAGCTCCCTCCACAGTGTACATGGACTGTTGAAATCTCAGATTTCCGTTCTGCGATTGGGGTCTCACCTGTATACGCACCTGGTTTGCGACCTCTGTCCGGTCCTGGTTCTTAGTTTCAGAACCTCTGTCCGGGTTGCTCGGTTCGTGGCCTCTGTCCGGTCCGGGTTGTTTGATGTGCGACCTCTGGCCGATCCTATGGCCCTTTTATCAACCTACCACCGGTCCTCGTTTCAGGCCACTCTGCTCTTGTTCATGTTTGGAGCCAGTGGTCTTAGGCCAGGAGCCTGGGTTCTAAAAACACCTGAACCTTGGGCCAGCACAAATGGTTTACAGATTCCTATTTCACAGGCTACATAATTTCTAAAACAGCACGAAAGTAAACAATTAGCCTAACCTTTATGTTTTGTTAGAATTGCAGTGTCTGGCAGCACGTCGTGTCCCCGGCTACAGCTTGTATGTTTCTTGTAGAACACTCCAACTCCCACCGCGCTGTTGATTGTTATTTTTAAAAGAAAACTGTTATTACTTGCTGAAGTTACCACACGTTAGGCCTTAGTTTTGGTTGACTTTCCTGCTTTTCTAAGTTTAATATTAGGCTGAAGGGAAACAAAGGGGCTGAACCAAACCTATGTTTGTTTTACCTGACGTCACAGTTTCGGTATACACAAGCAGCTGAGTTTTTGTTCCGGGTTTACCATTGTCAGAAATGTATTGCGGATAACACAACGTGTACTAAGTTATTTCACAATGACTGTTAAGTGTGTATCTTGTCCTTTATACATGCGTGCTTCCATGTGTGTGTGTGTATAATCTGCGTATGTATATGTGGCTGTGTGTGCGTATTTGCTCGTGTGTATTTTTGTGTGTATGTAAAGTGACATTTGCTTTGTGTCTGTACATCATTGTATGTGTATCTGTGCATACACAAATCATGTGTGCGCGAATGACTGTTTATATGTGTGTTTATGCGCATGTGTGTATTGTGTGTGAATGTGTGTGTCAGCGTGCATTTGTATGATTACATGTTTGCATCTATGTGCGCGTTATTGCACGTGGGTGACGTATACAACGTACACTCTGGGAATGTTTTTATTTTTCTAGTAATGGCTCCCTGACTCAGATACAGACTGTCCGTGAGATTACGGCATTTCTTCTAACATTTATCATTGCGCACGTACAGCACCGTTCCCAGTACCTAAAATTCACGGGAGTTCTATCACACCGGTCAGTTGTTTTCCATAATTCACAATAATCATATCAATTCAGCGACTTGCATATTAAACAAGCATTTGCAATGCAATAGGTCTGCTTGTTTTTGTTAGGTCTCGCATTTGCGAAAGATTAAGCTATTGACATTGTAAATGACAATGCCATTTATTTATCTGTTTTCAAAACCAACACATAAATAAACAATTTGTCATTTGCAATGCCAATAGCTCTAACTTTGTCCAAGGCGAAACCGTTGCATTGTAAATGCTTGTTTGGTTTCCCAGTGTCATCTGGCGGGAGCATGCAGCACTTAAGAAATCACCAGTAGGCGCGTAGTGGCATGCAAGTGGAAACATAGCCATGTGTATGGAAACGCGAAGACATGGCACATGCATCATACAGGCTGGGATGCTTGAACTCGCAAGCAGTGAAATGACTGAGGTGCCCTGCGAAGGGAACCTAGTTCCCCGGAGCAGCGACGTAGCGTGGATTGCCAGCGCCCGGGGCAAGGTAAGTATCCTTCCACTTATCTTTTATAATTTTGCACCCATTAACATTGCACCAGCCTTCATCTCCTCTCTTCTCCATCATTATGGCCCCCCCGCAACCTCCGGTCCTCCCATCTTGCTTTACTCAAAACTCCCACTTTCAAACGCAAGAAACATGGAGGGCTCAAATTCTCGTTTCTTGCCCCCTCCTTCTGGAATGCACTCCCTCTAGAGCTTAGGCTCACCACTTCTTACCCCCGTTTCAGGTCTCTCTTGAAAACACATCTGTTCCGCAGGGCACATAACTAGTTCCCTCTTCCTCGCTCCCGCCTGGCCCTTCTGGTCTCCCTACCGCCAATAGCGCCATGAAACCGCTGGGTGTAAGTGCGCTTTACAAGAATTTTTTACATTTTTACATTACATTACATTAACATTTTGTGCCTCTAAAAATGTCCCTACGAATTTTGTGCCCAGGACATCTGCCCCTGTGCCCCCCCCCGCCCTCCTCCCCCCAACGCTAGGCCACTGCTCTGGAGTAGACTATGAGCAGCACAGCTACTCTCTTCATGCTCCACACTGTTATCTTCCAAGTAGAGCATGGTATTTATCCGTGAACACCTAAAGTAAATCCCTCTGTGTGATTAGTTATAGCACTTTGATGCAAAACCAACATTGCTCAAGGTGAGTCACGGGGACTGGCACTGCTGCAACCAGGGCAAACATCACCTCTGGCCTCGGTAACTAGCTTGGGCTGTGAGAACATAGTGTCTGGTTCAGAGTTCGGCTGACTGGTTACTCCATCACAAACGTGACGGACATCCTATCGGCCATACTACACGTGCCACTGGATATAATGCACTTGTAATACGCAGACGGCGTATACTCACGTTTAGGAAGGAGTTACCCGTCCTTCGAGCTCTAAATTAGGCCCAGAGTGTACACAGGTATCCTAGCCAGAATATTGACAGCCACAATATTGTCAAAGTAAGAACATATTTAAGCATCAGGAAGTATTGATTTACTATTCTTAACTGTACAGCTACACAGGGTACAAGTCCTAAAAAAAGAAGTGGGGGACGCTGTCACCGGAAGTGACGTCCCGACAGGAAGTGACGTCACGAAAGGTGGCTTGCACCATCGGGCTCATTGCCCCCCTCGCTCACCCCTTAGATGCGATTGCATCTGCGAAGCCAGCGCATGAGCATCGTGCTGTGAGCTCCGATCTAGCATCCCAGAGAGGGCAAAGAGTGAAGTCCAGCTGTTTGGCAGGGGGGACAGCGTCCACCCGGTAAAATAAGTGGGGGGACGCCGTCCACCCACGTGGTACCTCGACTCGAGCCCTGCAGCTACATAGCTTGAACATATGTAGATTGTTAAGGTACGTATACGGGAGTTCAGCATAGAATTTCTGTCCCTCCCATTCGTACTCATTTTCATGATTTTGCGGGCACGATATTTTGTAGGACAGTATTTAAAACATGATATTCTGGTATAGCACCAAAGCTGGGCAATGCTACATTGTGGATGTACATTTACACGCTATTGCACCAGATGAGACGGAGATCACACCTAGGCCCAAAGTACCACTGCACTACGTGCACTTGGGCAACTACTCTTTCCAGTGGGGGCAGATTGTAGAGTGCCCCGGTAGCGGTCTGCACTTAGTGCGCTGAGCCTTTGGAGGGGGTTAGGCATAGGCTTCAGTGCTCTCATAAGCCCCCCTTAGGAACACAGAGGGTGATGGAGTTCTTTGGTCAAATGCTCCTGCAGGCCAGAGATGCAGTGGAATGCCGCGTGACAGCACAGCTGGTGCACACCGTTGACATAACATCATTGCACTTCTCCTCAGAGGTTGCCCTAAATGCCGCAATCTAATCGGCTAATCTCACTCATTTAGTCTGAATCTCACATCATGGATTCACTGGATACCATTTTCTTTCTTTTGAACACACTGAGCTCAACCTTCGTTTCTGGGAGCGGAATGTCCTACAATACAATGCAATACAATGCCATTTGTTTCGCACACCTACCTCTGATGAGGCGTCCGGCGCTAGCGGAAAAGATCACCTGAAGAAGGGATCAGAAAAAAGCTAACAGCTGCCTTAACAAGAATCAAAAAGAAGAGTTTTGAAGTCCTCAAAGTGTTATATTTTGAAGCAGTCTCACTCATTGAGTGTGAGTCTCACAACTTGATCTCACTCACTGGGCGTGAGTTCCACTACTTTAAGCGCTGCTTCATTGATTCGGATCGACTACCACACTGTGTAGTGCAGCCTCTGGATGTGAATATGAGCTCGAGCACAGCATCTGGATGTGACCATGAGCTGGAGCGCAGCCTCTGGATGTGACGGTGAGCTGGAGCGCAGCCTCTGGATGTGACTGTGAGCTGCAGCGCAGCCTCTGGATGTGACTGTGAGCTCGAGTGCAGCAGTTGGATGTGACTGTGAGCTGGAGCGCAGCCTCTGGATGTGACTGTGAGCTGCAGCGCAGCCTCTGGATGTGACTTTGAGCTCGAGTGCAGCTTTTGGATGTGACCATGAGCTCGAGCTCAGCCTCTGGATGTGACTGTGAGCTCGAGCAAAGCCTCTGGATGTGACGGTGAGCTGGAGCGCAGCATCTGGGTGTGACTGTGAGCTGGAGCACAGCCTCTGGATGTGACTGTGAGCTCGAGCACAGCCTCTGGATGTGACCATGAGCTCGAGTACAGCATCTGGATGTGACCATGAGCTCGAGCACAGCATCTGGATGTGACCATGAGCTCGAGCGCAGCCTCTGGATGTGACCATGAGCTCGAGCGCAGCCTCTGGATGTGACCATGAGCTCGAGCTCAGCCTCTGGATGTGACTGTGAGCTCGAGCACAGCCTCTGGATGTGACCGTGAGCTCGAGCGCAGCCTCTGGATGTGACCATGAGCTCGAGCTTAGCCTCTGGATGTGACTGTGAGCTCGAGCACAGCCTCTGGATGTGACTGTGAGCTCGAGCGCAGCCTCTGGATGTGACTATGAGCTCGAGAACAGCATCTGGATGTGACTGTGAGCTGGAGCGCAGCCTCTGGATGTGACTATGAGCTCGAGCACAGCCTCTGGATGTGAATATGAGCTCGAGCACAGCCTCTGGATGTGACCGTGAGCTCGAGCGCAGCCTCTGGATGTGACCATGAGCTCGAGCTTAGCCTCTGGATGTGACTGTGAGCTCGAGCACAGCCTCTGGATGTGACTGTGAGCTGGAGCGCAGCCTCTGGATGTGACTGTGAGCTCGAGCACAGCATCTGGATGTGACCATGAGTGCGAGCACAGCCTCGGGATGTGACTGTGAGCTGGAGCGCAGACTGTGGATGTGACTGTGAGGAATGTGAGCTGGAGCGCAGCCTGTGGATGTGACTGTGAGCTGGAGCGCAGCCTGTGGATGTGACTGTGAGGAATGTGAGCTGGAGCGCAGCCTGTGGATGTGACTGTGAGCTGGAGTGCAGCCTCTGGATGTGACTGTGAGCTGGAGTACAGCATCTGGATGTGACCATGAGCTCGAGCACAGCATCTGGATGTGACCATGAGCTCGAGCGCAGCCTCTGGATGTGACCATGAGCTCGAGCGCAGCCTCTGGATGTGACCATGAGCTCGAGCTCAGCCTCTGGATGTGACTGTGAGCTCGAGCACAGCCTCTGGATGTGACTGTGAGCTCGAGCGCAGCCTCTGGATGTGACTATGAGCTCGAGCTTAGCCTCTGGATGTGACTGTGAGCTCGAGCACAGCCTCTGGATGTGACTGTGAGCTCGAGCGCAGCCTCTGGATGTGACTATGAGCTCGAGAACAGCATCTGGATGTGACTGTGAGCTGGAGCGCAGCCTCTGGATGTGACTGTGAGCTCGAGCACAGCATCTGGATGTGACCATGAGCGCGAGCACAGCCTCGGGATGTGACTTTGAGCTGGAGCGCAGCCTCTGGATGTGACTGTGAGCTGGAGCGCAGCCTGTGGATGTGACTGTGAGCTGGAGCGCAGCCTGTGGATGTGACTGTGAGGAATGTGAGCTGGAGCGCAGCCTGTGGATGTGACTGTGAGCTGGAGCGCAGCCTGTGGATGTGACTGTGAGGAATGTGAGCTGGAGCGCAGCCTGTGGATGTGACTGTGAGCTGGAGCGCAGCCTGTGGATGTGACTGTGAGGAATTTGAGCTGGAGCGCAGCCTGTGGATGTGACTGTGAGCTGGAGCGCAGCCTGTGGATGTGACTGTGATCTCGAGCGCAGCCTCAGGATGTGACTATGAGCTCGAGCACAGCATCTGGATGTGACTGTGAGCTCGAGCGCAGCCTCTGGATGTGATTATGAGCTCGAGCACAGCATCTGGATGTGACTGTGAGCTGGAGCGCAGCCTCTGGATGTGACTATGAGCTCGAGCACAGCATCTGGATGTGACTGTGAGCTGGAGCGCAGCATCTGGATGTGACCATGAGCTCGAGCACAGCCTCTAGATGTGACTATGAGCTCGAGCGCAGCCTCTGGATGTTACTATGAGCTTGAGCGCAGCATCTGGATGTGACTGTGACCTTGAGCGCAGCTTTTGGATGTGACTATGAGCTCGAGCACAGCATCTGAATTTGACTGTGAGCTGGAGCGCAGCATCTGGATGTGACTGTGAGCTGGAGCGCAGCATCTGGATGTCACTGTAAGCTGGAGAGCAGCCTCTGGATGTGACTATGAGCTCGAGCACAGCCTCTGGATGTGAATTTGAGCTCGAGCACAGCCTCTGGATGTGACCGTGAGCTTGAGCGCAGCCTCTGGATGTGACTGTGAGCTTGAGCGCAGCCTCTGGATGTGACCATGAGCTCGAGCTTAGCCTCTGGATGTGACTGTGAGCTCGAGCGCAGCCTCTGGATGTGACTGTGAGCTTGAGCGCAGCCTCTGGATGTGACCATGAGCTCGAGCTTAGCCTCTGGATGTGACTGTGAGCTCGAGCACAGCCTCTGGATGTGACTGTGAGCTCGAGCGCAGCCTCTGGATGTGACTATGAGCTCGAGAACAGCATCTGGATGTGACTGTGAGCTCGAGCACAGCATCTGGATGTGATCATGTGCGCGAGCACAGCCTCGGGATGTGACTTTGAGCTGGAGCGCAGCCTCTGGATGTGACTGTGAGCTCGAGCACAGGTTCTGGATGTGACTGTGAGCTTGAGCGCAGCTTTTGGATGTGACTATGAGCTCGAGCACAGCATCTGGATTTGACTGTGAGCTGGAGCGCAGCCTCTGGATGTGACTGTGAGCTGGAGCGCGAGAAGAAAGAACAAGGGAAACCCTACTCACAAGGAACCAGGGTGCATAATTTATGTAAAGAACAGCGGTTCCAGTGGAATGTTAGGATTAATATTCAATGGTAAATCAAATGCATGATAGCTAATCAAAAACAGAGGGTTTCATACGTGATATCAAAGAGAGAGCGAACGTAACACCATGGTCTATTAAAAAAAAAATTGATGTTGTATCCAAGAAATTTTTTCAAAACATTACACATAGTCCTATGGATAATGAACAAAGAATAACTTTGTGACAGTGCAAAGTGCCCCAAGTGTATTGTAAGAACCAAAGCAAAAACAGTTAGGTGACATACAGTGAAAATATATACAAGGTTTCGAGCAAATGTTCATCAAAGGAAGCGACCCTTTTTTGAAATGAGGTCAAACACAGTGGTAAAGCAACTCTATACAATCATGAGTGCTGTCTTGTGGGTTCACTTCCAGTTATCGTCGATGGTGTTTCGACCCAGCTAGAATGTGGGGTCTCATCAGGACCTACGATGTGTGGGACATCTGAGTTTGCAGCGTTATATCCCGTGGGGTGAAGTGTAACAAGCGTGAGTGAAGTAGATGTAAAAGTACTCACAGCAAACCCAGCCGGGTTCACTGCGCGTGGTGAAAAAGCAGCTTCTAGGTTATGAAGTGGGATAACGGTATGGTGACCAGTTGTAAGGAGCCCTCAGTGGGGCGGTCATGTCTCTGGAATGATGCTAGATCACGGGCTAGTGATCGCGTTTGCTGTCTGGCCGGATCCGACTACTACAGTGAAGTCTACCGTTGATCCTGTTGCTGCCTGCATGACCTCTGTGACCAGTGGTGCAAGGGTGGTACCCGCAGTGCCAAAAGAAGTGCCGGGAGTACTGCTCCTGCCCTTGTTTACTATTAATACTTGTGCATGGTATAGTAGAGGATGTGCCCCATGAATA
Organism: Lissotriton helveticus; assembly: GCF_964261635.1. Classification (NCBI taxonomy): domain Eukaryota; kingdom Metazoa; phylum Chordata; class Amphibia; order Caudata; family Salamandridae; genus Lissotriton; species Lissotriton helveticus. The sequence goes on from NC_136073.1 coordinate 865,000,885, forward strand.
TCAGAACCACAACATCAATAGGATACAATATAGAGGCCAGGATGTCGAAAATAACATACCAACAAGTAAGTAAGTATTTTATTACCTAACTCCACATATTTGGGCCTGTGCGATACACATATCTTCAAGGGGCTTAGATGGTGAGTTGGGAATGGTAGGTCTGTACTTCCCTTTATGCGGTGTACAACCTTTACAACGCAACTTTTACCACGCAGTGCCTTTACGACGCAACTTTTACAACGCAAACCATTACAACGCATTGCACTGGGGGGCACTCTAGGATAGGGAATGTATTTAATATACTATCCAACACCTTCCCTACTATCCACGGGGACTGGAGTTGGAATAGTAAATTAAATAAATCACTATCCAGCGCCTAAAAGCACTATGCGTTGTAATGGTATTCGTTGTAAATACCGCGTTGTAAAGGCATGCGATGTAAAAGTATGCGTTGTAAGGTCATACATCCCTTTATGCGGTTAACTTCAAGCATTGTGTCCCTCGACATTCTGTCCTCTGTATTCTTGTACCACGATAGTGTTGTGGTGTTTATATTCAGCTGTATGACCACGGTAGAGGAAACCTGCTGGTGGATTCTTTTCTGGACTTAGAATCTTATCCATTAGCAACAACCTCTATACCGGGCCCAGGGATTTCTCCTTAGGCCCACTCCAGAAAGTAGCTGACAATTTGAATAAAGGCTACATGGGGGGGGGGGAGGTTATCTTTATACACAAAATTTACTGACCCTGCCATTGGTGCTGTCACTGCACCGCCCAACAGAAACCACAACACTATCTGCACAATCCTTTAGCCAAAACAGGATTAAGACACTGAATGCATCAATGTGTCTTTTATTGACAGTGGTATGTGCTCTGGGTCAGTATTTCTTGCTTGCAGTCTGAATGTTTTTAAGAGCGCCCGTTTAACCACAGTAATTATGAAGGAGTTCATTTGTCATGTTTTTTTGGAAACAGTTGCTTGCTCTGAATGGGTAACGGTTCCGCAATGTTTATGCTTTCACTAGGTCAGGTCACATACTAATCACACCCTCTGTTACCAAGGGAAGGAACTATTGTTCCTTTCTAACTGGAATATAAATTCTGTGAAAGGAATGTCTTGCTCAATGGAATTGTGGCCATTTAGATGGTCTGCCAATAGCGTTGCTCCGGGCCAAGGCAACATAACCCGGGTCTAAGGTGTCAACAGTGGGATAGCTGCAGAGTGCTTCTTATGGCAACAGTTACTCCATTTCGGTGAGAAGCAGTAGTACTCCAAGAACTATAAAGGGTTCGCTAGTATCAGAGAGTCTGCAATCATACCGACTCAAGGGTATCCCAGAACTAAGACATCAAGTTAGAATCAAGACACTTCTTTGCTAGAGAGATCACAATACAAAGTCCCAGAAGCCTTTGGGCCCAGGTGGAATTCTGCATAAGACCCTAACCTCCAATACTGGAATTGACATATTGCCAATTTCCTCTGTCCTAGCTTTAGTTGACTTCACTAAAGCAATCTTACGATAAGAAGATGTCGGTCTCGAAGGTTTGCATGATGTCCTGTCAGAGATGGGGTAACGCTGGCCTGGATAGCAACACACAGCTACCCACGGTTTCTCAGCATCAGAAAAAAACTACTCAGTGCACCAACTTAAGTTCCTTGGTTTGAGGACACATTTCATATTTATGGCTAGGTCACAGTCCTGAAGGCTTAACAACCCATTCACTAATGTGACAGTGAGATGACAAAGAAGTTGTACTGTATTGGAAATTGATGACTTGCAGCCATGTTTATGCATGATTTCCAACAATGGTACAAGCTCAGAAAAAGATGAACCGTTAAGCGGTTGTACGACCCCTCCTGCTCGAATGTCAATGAATCTGGATTGCATAACTCTGAAGGCACCGTGAATGCTGAGGAGTCAGGCTGTCCACCTGAGGGTGTTGGATCTGAGCATGAATCCCAGCCAATCATCTACTGCTAAGCGTGCAACATCTTACAGGCTTACGTAGAGCACCTGATGGGTTCAGGTAGTTCATAGGACCTCAATGCCAAGAAGGTGGGCGAACCTCTGATGACAGTTACTTCTGTAGATCCTGAGATATGCATCATCTTCTGACCCAGAGAACTTCTGATCCTGCAAAGAGACACTGTGCATTTAGAAAGTGGAATCCACAGTTCTCCAGTATTGGATCTTTCATAGATTCACATGCTTGAATCTTCCCGTCGTAGTAATGGGAGTCTGACGCTACAGATTCAAGCATGTGAATCTATGAAAAATACCAATCCTGGAGAACCGTAGTTACAGGTAAGTAACTCATTTTATTCTCCACTATTGGATATTTCATAGATTCACATGCTTGAATCGGTAGCGTGGGACTCCCACTACGACGGGGATGATTCAAGCATGTGAATCTATGAAAGATACCAATACTGGAGCACCATAGTTACAGGTAAGTAACCCATTTTCTTTCTTACTTTGCAGCTCCTTTTACTGACTCTAGATTTCTGTGAAATGCTGTTAAAGCATCTGCATGATGACCATGAGCATCTTGGGTCTAGCATGCAAGACATGCGTCTACTGCATCCCAAGTACCTGTCAGTCTATGAGATGAAGGATCTACAGGTCCAGGGCCCCAGTTTACATTGATTTCCTGTCGATTGCACTGTAAAGTTAATGCATCAACAGTGGGATAGCTGCAGAGTGCTTCTTATGGCAACAGTTACTCCATTTCGGTGAGAAGCAGTAGTACTCCAAGAACTATAAAGGGTTCGCTAGTATCAGAGAGTCTGCAATCATACCGACTCAAGGGTATCCCAGAACTAAGACATCAAGTTAGAATCAAGACACTTCTTTGCTAGAGAGATCACAATACAAAGTCCCAGAAGCCTTTGGGCCCAGGTGGAATTCTGCATAAGACCCTAACCTCCAATACTGGAATTGACATATTGCCAATTTCCTCTGTCCTAGCTTTAGTTGACTTCACTAAAGCAATCTTACGATAAGAAGATGTCGGTCTCGAAGGTTTGCATGATGTCCTGTCAGAGATGGGGTAACGCTGGCCTGGATAGCAACACACAGCTACCCACGGTTTCTCAGCATCAGAAAAAAACTACTCAGTGCACCAACTTAAGTTCCTTGGTTTGAGGACACATTTCATATTTATGGCTAGGTCACAGTCCTGAAGGCTTAACAACCCATTCACTAATGTGACAGTGAGATGACAAAGAAGTTGTACTGTATTGGAAATTGATGACTTGCAGCCATGTTTATGCATGATTTCCAACAATGGTACAAGCTCAGAAAAAGATGAACCGTTAAGCGGTTGTACGACCCCTCCTGCTCGAATGTCAATGAATCTGGATTGCATAACTCTGAAGGCACCGTGAATGCTGAGGAGTCAGGCTGTCCACCTGAGGGTGTTGGATCTGAGCATGAATCCCAGCCAATCATCTACTGCTAAGCGTGCAACATCTTACAGGCTTACGTAGAGCACCTGATGGGTTCAGGTAGTTCATAGGACCTCAATGCCAAGAAGGTGGGCGAACCTCTGATGACAGTTACTTCTGTAGATCCTGAGATATGCATCATCTTCTGACCCAGAGAACTTCTGATCCTGCAAAGAGACACTGTGCATTTAGAAAGTGGAATCCACAGTTCTCCAGTATTGGATCTTTCATAGATTCACATGCTTGAATCTTCCCGTCGTAGTAATGGGAGTCCGACGCTACAGATTCAAGCATGTGAATCTATGAAAAATACCAATCCTGGAGAACCGTAGTTACAGGTAAGTAACTCATTTTATTCTCCACTATTGGATATTTCATAGATTCACATGCTTGAATCGGTAGCGTGGGACTCCCACTACGACGGGGATGATTCAAGCATGTGAATCTATGAAAGATACCAATACTGGAGCACCATAGTTACAGGTAAGTAACCCATTTTCTTTCTTACTTTGCAGCTCCTTTTACTGACTCTAGATTTCTGTGAAATGCTGTTAAAGCATCTGCATGATGACCATGAGCATCTTGGGTCTAGCATGCAAGACATGCGTCTACTGCATCCCAAGTACCTGTCAGTCTATGAGATGAAGGATCTACAGGTCCAGGGCCCCAGTTTACATTGATTTCCTGTCGATTGCACTGTAAAGTTAATGCATCAAGAATATTCTGGAAAGCACAGACCACCTTCATGACGTGATGGTCCAGATCCCAAATTGTATGGATACTGACCATCTGTCAGGATTATCAGGAAAGATTGTTCCAGCAGAATATAATTAACCATGGGGTTAAGAACTCCTTTAAGCTCAAAAGAGGTAAGGCTGGGTGAGTATGGTGGATGGGAACATGGAAGCTAGTCTAGTACTCACTTCTGGGTCGCAGGCGGGATTACTGGGGCCTTCCAGGCGATTGACAATGAAAGGCCAGTATAGGCACTGGTTTGGTGCCTGCAACATCACCCAGTGTTTTTTGCTTTCATCGTATCCAGCAGTTACTCATTTGCGATGCCTCACTCTTCATTATTCTCCCCCTTCTGAGTTCCCCTCCCCACTAGTCATCTGAACCACTTGGTGTTTACCCCATTGTGCCTGTTAAGTTCTTTTGCTCCGTTATCTCTGAGAGCTCCATATCTAGAAGCGTGCTGCTGCTCTCCATCTCTGTAGCACGTTTGAGGGGATTGCATCTATTCATGCAAAGGCCTCTGCAACTATCCTGCTTAACCGGCAAGCTGGCTCATTCCATTGCAGAAGTCCGAGGTCCTCGCCCCAGCTATTTGGCTCCGCATCTGACTCCTGATAGGACTGGGGCTAGTCACATTATGTAGTCGTCAATTGAAAGGTAAGCTATAAATGCCATTGGGTGAAATATTCAGTGTTAGTTGCTTTACAAATTCTCATACGGTTTCATTGTCTCTCTCTCTCACCTCTCTCGTCAAGATATCGGGGCAGAGTTTCTGAGATGATGCAAGCCGGCTGTTGGTGCCTTCAGTCGTGCTTTTCACAGGGACCCCTTTTTCCCGTAAAATACTCCAATAGACGTCTGGAGTGGGTTAAAGGATAAACAATTCGCCTTAACTGACTAGGACGAAAAATCCTATGTATTAGTTTTTGGTTTGTTCAACGTTGAAGGATACAGTGTTCCAAAAATATTGTGCACCTTATCTTTGTTTCCTTGAAACTTGCTCTGCAAAACTGTCAACAAAATGCCGGACAGCGACGAAGAGAACGGTGGACCTGCAAGAACTGCAGCCCGAGCAGGTTTAAACGTTACAGGTCTCCAACAGAATGACCCGGATGCTATAATCATCCCGGAAAACTTAAGGAAAACTATAGCTATAAAGCTTATAGAAAATGGCCTATCACCAAGAGGGGGAAGGGTTATATTTGTCATAGAGGCACATGAATATCGGCAGACAGAGGTATTCTATTCGTGGATTATCTTCCCTGAAGCAAATTCAACAACACATGTGTTCCACTTCTACAAGATAGAGGAACATCCAGCGGAATACGCTCCTTTCGAGGACGTTGAAATTCCATTAACATACCAAGAGCACCAGCTCCGGTTTAAAGGCGCCCTACAACATCAAAATCACATTACCAGGCTCGGTCCACTAGGTAGACCAGGAGCTACATGGCCGGTACTAGCCAGCTATACACCACATCCTGCCATTGAACAAATGACAGGCCCAAAACTGTTAGATCAGCTAAAACAAATAATTAAAATACATAGACAACTGGTACAATATGTCATGCGGACTCTAACAGTCCAACCTGCTATAAGGATTCCACAGCACACCCCTCACCAGGGAACACAAACAAAATTATACCACACACTATGCAATCAGTCATTGGTAAATTGCCCGTAAAAAGGGAACAAATTCCTTTCTGGTTAGCTCAAAAAATTACTCAGATAGAGGCAGTATTTCCCGATAGTACACCTCATGAGAAACACAGGATTTTAACAATCTGTTTACCAATGGGGATCGCACCACACCTGGAGGACTGTGACACTTGGGGTACAGTCTTTGCTGCAATATACACAAAAACACATGGTGGTCTATGGTGGTAATACCGGATGTCCTGAAACAGATTCAAAATGAATATGGGGCAGAGCCTGCTTTAAATCTCGGTGTGAAGTTACTGAAGGATTTCAAACAGGTCTCAGCTATAATATTAGCTAATATTAAAGGTGAAGCAGCATCCATGGCGATCCCCCAAAAAGTAAAAGAACTTGATGTAACTGAGCAACAGTATGAACTTGCCAGAATTATTGAAAAATCCTATTAAGAACTAGGTAGAGATAGTTTGGGAGGGAAACCAGTAAAACCTGAACTGACAGAAAATCCTGAAAAGGTTTTTATCAAAAATACAGTCACTACTCCTAAAAAGAAGTGGGAAAATACTAGACAGACGCTTACTAAAGAGAAGTGTTCTCAATCCAGAGGTAGGTTTCTCAAAAGGAGCCCTCTGAAAAGAGATATAACCTCAGAAATAAGGATAATTTGAGAAAATCTGATAGATATCAAGATACTGATACACGTTCCTCTTGTACCTTTCAAACTTCCTCGCAGAAATCCGAAAGAAGAGGACGATCAGAACACAAGGAAGAACGCGTGAAGTCCAAAGACGATCAACACATTCCAAAAAATAAGAAAACTCAATTCATCAAAAAGAAGGTAGCAGGTCTAAAAATCAGACATGCCGAGGATCTTGAGGACACAACTCAAGAACGGGGAGTGGGCCCAGACATGCTAGACAGCACAGCAGAAGTTACCATAGCTCGCAAGATCCTGAAGGATCATCTGGAGACAGTGGACCTGAATGAATGCATTTAGGTTCAAACTGCAGATACCAGGGTTAGTGTACCCCATAAGTTATATGAAGTAACGCTCCGAATGGAGGGGGACATAACTAGGAAAATAAGAGCACTCTTTTGGGAGAAGTTCTCTAAGGGCTATGACATTCTTCTAGCTGAAAAAAACTGTCCACCTGAATTTGTCAGGGAGTGCCCACATGGCGAAGACATCATTATGCCAGCTTTCTCCAAACATATTCCTATTCATAAAAAATACACTTATGCCAGAAAATGGGATGTAGCTCAAGCTCCAGCATTATATAAAAATCATGTGGGATGGGATGAGGATTCTCCTCACCATAAAATCCAGTTTAAAAATCAACCGACTGCTCAGAGGCAGTATCCGGTTAAGCAAGAAGCTAAAAAACAGGTCAGGGAGAACTTAGATCAACTTGAATACCAAGGGGTGATTAAAACATGCACCTCGTCCATGAACAATCCTTTGTTTCCTGTCTCCAAACCAGACAATACATATCGTCTAGTTTTGGATTACAGACATTTAAACTCTTGTTGCAAAACCTTTGCAGTACAAAATGCACACAGTGCAGCACTGATGAATAAAATTGTGCGCAAAAAATATAAGACCACGTTAGATATTTCTAACGGTTTCTTCTGTCAAAACATTGCACCAGAAGCAGGTACTTGACAGCTTTCTTAATAATGGGGACACAGGGTAATTTTTGCCGTCTTCCCCAGGGATTCAAGAATAGTCCAGGGTTATTTTCAGCCACAGTAACAGAGTTACTACAAACGTATGATGATGAGGCATTATCTTATGTCGATGACATCTATCTTACAGACGATGACTTCGATAGGCACTTGAACAGAGTGAACACCATAATACTTGGTTTCGCCTCTGAAGGGTTCAAATTCAATTTTAAGAAATCAAGAATTGCCCACCTCAACGTCCTATTCTTAGGATACGAACTTTCAAGTGAAGGCAAAAGCCTGGCAGCAAACTTTTTAGAAAAGTGTGCGCTGCTCCAACCTCCAAAATCGCTGAAAAACTTACAGTCAATTTTAGGTTTCCTGAATTTTGGAAGAACTTACATTCTAAATTACACAGAAAGGGTTAAACCTCTCTACGAATTAATCAAACCTGATTTCAAATCAACTAATTGGACTCAAAAACACACAGAAATTTTGTGTTCAGTGCAAACAGACATGTTAGCAACAACACATTTACAGACACGCGACAACGTACGCAACCTTGTAATCCGAATCACCCCAGGGAGATGCGGATTCACATACATAACCTTTAATGAAGGTGGAAAGGTACCAATAGCTTTACAAATCACACTTGTACACACAAGCTGAAATGAAATTCACTTCAACAGAAAAAATTCTGACAGCGGTTCAAACAGCAGTAGCAAAGGAGAGAGCCCTCGCGCAGGGAAAACGCATAAAGGTCGTTACGCCTATACCTGCCTTAGAGGCAGTGACAAAAGCAATCATTCTAAATGCAAAAGCTTTACATCCGAGATGGATACAATGGGTTAATTCTCTTGCTGCAACAGACGTTGAATACGTTTTTGACCCCTACTTGAAAACACAAGAATTTCTCCAATACGAACAAGAATGTCCTCTGCCCACTGAGATTCTTCCTCTAGAACATTACGGATGTATAATTTATACAGACGGATCAGCACAGCCCGCAATTGGGGATAAAACAAGCTTATAGTGCTGCTTGCGCAATTGTTAAAGGTCACTGGCGCAATGGTAAATTCAGACCTATGGTCACAAAAACTCAATTTCTAGGAGACTGTAGAGCTCAGCGAGCTGAACTACAGGCTGTCAAGATGGCGCTTGAAAATATTGATCGCGAGTTCCCCACACTCATAGTGTGCGATTCGTATTACTGCATTCAATCTTACAACGAATACTTGCAGAACTGGGTTCAGAATGGTTTCAAAGACGCAAAAGGTGGCACAATCAAGCATAAATTGCTTTGGGATCAAGTAATTCTATTACAGAAAGAACTACAAAAGACTCACGAGATCCATACACTGAGTCATCAGCGTGAAGGCGTTTTCACGTTGCAGGGAATTCATTTGCTGATGAAGCCGCGAAGGCAGCTGTGCAAACGGCTTCCGAGCTGCAATCACTCGTTCAGAAACAGAAATAGATGGTGAAACAATGCTAGCTATCAATGCCACAAGCAAAGGCAGCGGAGCTGCGATACCTTTAAACTATCCACTCGAATATACATACATAATTGATGGCACCTCTGTTCCTTTTGCTCGAATCTCTGGAGTGGGGGACAGAGTAATTCCAAACAGGAATAGGAGAGGTGCTTTGATTCAAGAAGCACATATGGGAGAGGGTCTGATACATCGAGGGATCTCAAAATCTCTACTAGAATCAAAGGAGATGTACTGGTGGCCGGGGATGAGTGCCCACATTTACGAATTTGGAATTAATTGTGATGTCTGCTACAGAGATCACAGCTTAGAGCGCCGCCAGATACCTGACTACAGCGTAGCCAGCCCAGTACAAACACCATTGTTAGACAGCATTAGACTTTCTACACGCAGACGTCATCATGGACGAATGTGGTCCCACAAATATTAGGACAGATTCATTTGGATGTTGCCTCAGCGCTCGGCTGACGCTCGAACTGTTATAAAAGATTTGCGAGTTTTTATCAGCACATACGCAATCGGCACACTACATTCTGAACAGGGTCCTGCGTTTAGCTCACGAGCTTACAAAGAGGCCATGGCCAGCTTGGGCGTTGCATTGCGGTTTTCGAGTCCATTCCATCCTGAGGGAAATTCTGTAGTGGAAAGAAAAAACCGTGACATAAAGCAATCTATAACAGCTAGGGTATTAGGCTCGGGTGACGGGTGGGTCAAACATGTAATAAGTGTCCAACGTAGTCTTAACAATCTGCCAAGAAACTCTCTGGGTAGAATCACTCCATATAAAATACTTTTTGGTACTAGAATGCTTTTCCAGGATATTGATTGTCACACTATATGATCTAGGGCCTCTTTATTTGGCAAATAAATGTGTTCCTTATGTTCCCACACGTACCCTTAGGTTAAGTGATCAGTTGCTGCTAAGAGTACCCAAGATTAGAAGGACCAGACTGGGTGGCAAGGCTCTGTCAGTGGTGGGTCCTATTCTGTGGAACAGCCTTCCTCTTCAACTTAGACAGTGTTCTGATCCCTTTGCTTTCAGGAAACAACTTAAGACTTTTTTGTTTCAGGCCTAATTTAGCTAGGTCCAGAGCTAGTCAAATATCAATTAAAACATAAGTACTGGTACTGCATCAGCATTATTATTATTATTATCCCGGTTTTTGCTACTGTTGTCTTTAGCGCGGAGATACTCCTTCGGGAGTTTATTCTAGCGCTTTACAAACCCGCAAATAAATAAATAAATAAAATAGAACAGAAACCCTTTGATATCAAAGACCGGTTGGCTGTTTTGCAGGACGTAAATGAAACAAGAAGAAGTCTAAGCAACACATTACAGAAGCCAACGACCACTGAAGAAAAACCACCTGTCCCAGCAAGATCTGTCTGGATTCCAAAGATTGGGGATCTAGTCAGAGAGAAAATAGCAGATAAGAAGGAATTTGGGCCTTCTTACAGAAAACCAGTACCTGTACTAGCAGTCCACGGATCAAGAACAGTGTTACTGCCGCCCCTTGCTGGAAGCAAGGAGAACCGGTCCGTGTCAATTGACCTGGTAAAACCACATCATGTGGGCGATAATAAGTAGTAGGCCCAGTGGACTCCATAGATGTAGCAGATGACCAAATCTTGCTACAATCCAAGAGGTTCAAAATGAGAGATTCATCACCTTTGATGAATCTGCAGTGAGAAAAGAAGGACTATGTAACAAAGCCATGGAACTCGTGCCTCTTGAAACCCAAATAACAGTTCGTCAAGACACTCCTGTCTACAATGATATAGCCTCTGACTATACTAATATGACAAGGGATCAAGCAGCTCCAGCGATTTCAAGTAATCCGGATGCAATTCCAACAATTGATAGAACTGCCTCTGGCTATTTCATCAACTTTGATACGTTTTCTGAGGATCCCAGTGAGCCCGAAACGACACCAGTACATAAAACATTCAATGAAAAAATAACAGAACTCTTTCATCAACTTGAGAAAACATATCTGGTTTCACCATGGGTTGAATTTTGGATTGTGTCAGGTGTACATTTTCTCTTATTTGGCTCATTCTTGTTTTAAGTTTGGGAAAGCTGGTAGATAGAAAATATAGTAAAATGGACACAGCAAGAAAGAACATCAACTTGCTCCTGAAGCCACACAAATCATCTCATCGTGAACAAAGAGACCTGTCATCAGTAAATATCACAGCCATTCCCCTACCTGGTGGTATAGTATGGGACAGAACTGATCATGACATTTATGGTCCGGTTGAGCTGTTGAAGATTCCACATCAAAGTCTCCTTGAGTGACTTTGTTTCACCCAGCACATTTTCTGATGATTGGGACTTTGAGACTGTTAATAACATGATGGCAGACTTAGAAATGTCAGCAAAATTTGCAAAACATGAATACTTAGAAGGTTCATCAGATTATGAAGAAATGTATTGTTTTAATCATTTTGGTCATCATTTTTTGCACAAATCTGCAAACCCTAGAAATGTTTTAACTTATAATCAACAAGAACATTGTCCTATGCCACCAAAAGGTAGCTCTAAAACATTTAATGAAAAATGTCCATACTTCTCAGGCTTTAATGTCACAAATCCAGAAACTTTTTACTTTAAAAATGTTAATAAGACAGGCATGAAAAGTATGTTTACTAATACTAAGCAAATTTATTCTGCGGCCTTTTATGCTCAATTGTCCACATTAGGTTTTGACTTTTGGAAAGACTACATTGAGACAAAAACTGTCTGGGCCACAAAAGACTGGCAGGTGCAAGGTTTAGAAGCTTTATTTAGAGCCTGAATCATCCCAGAACAAATAATGTTTTTAAATGAAACTGTTCAACAGAGATCTTGTCTTGGCCTGGCTAAGATAAAAGATTTAAACAAACCGTCCATACCTAAACCCACACCTGATAGTAATGGAAATACAGATGAGGAGGTAGACGTAAACTATATTTTACAACAGAACAGAACTAATCCTGATTGGAAAAAATGGTTAATCTGGCCCACAGACCCGAATAACTGTCAAAATAGATTCCTGAACAAGACACAAGGGTTTACAGTAACTAGGCCAGATCCAAGATATGTCCAGAGACAACATCCAGAGATAATAACAACTTACAGTGTAGGACAACTATGCCTTGAGTGGCTACAGAAATCCACACTTCCAGATAAAATAACACTTAACTTTACTTAAAGATGGCGTTGATTTGAGAGACTTCTTACTAGGGCCTCGTAAGCAACGTCATAAACGTTTCATATACGCCGGTATCTACGCTGCTTATAATGAAGCATGGAAAGTCACGCAAATGGAAACTGCAGAACGAATACGAGAAATTGATCGTATTAATTTAGAGAAAGATCTCTCTGTAGTTGACAATGGGTTAACGACTCTGTCATCGAGGATTTATTCTTTGGACAGCATTTTATCCTCTGCCATAGACATAATGGAACAGGACTTGCTCGTGTTACAACATGGACAGTCTCAATTGCGTTCTATAATGCTGCTAGGCTGGACGTTACAAAATCTTCGTTCAGGCTTTTGCCTTGGCGTCTAATCAACACCACGTCATTGTTTACTGGATTTAACCTTACAGATAAACAAATCTCTTTGACACAAAGGGGAGCAGACTATACGGTGCTGAGCATAGAACAACTGGAAAGATTACCATTAACTGTTTCTGAGAAACCAGCCGTTGAATGGATAATACATGGCACCATCACGATACCAGTGACGATTTTCCAGTTTCAGTATTGCTTGAAATACATACCAGCAGGCCTGTATGAAAGGTTGGGTAAAGAGTACATAAAGTCGACCTGGGATTTACCATACACACACACAAATGTTGGAGTGGGGGATAGGAGGTATTTCTTAGTGGTAAAAATTACAAGAGCTCACTGAGCGGTACACTTCTATGTCAGGCCAATAATTTGCATGGAGCCTGCGATGGTTCTTCGAACAACTTATCATGCCACCTGCAGGGTTCCCCGGCAGCAGTGATAGATCCAGTTTTTAGGCAGCTTTCCAATGGGTACTACATAATGTTGAATGATCACAGCTGTTGTAGAATGATGCCAGGAATAGCCTATCTCGTTAGTGTGTCAGCCAGGGTCACTTGTTGTATGCAAGTATTGTTTCCTAAAGCTAAGACAGACGGGGAGTCACTCCTATGGCCTTCACTGAACATCTCTTCTATACGAATTGATACTTTAAGCAGAATGAAAGCCATTCTTTTACAAAAAACTGTGCCACTGACCTCGTCCAAAGAGACGTATGATCTGCAAGTTGCAAGGTCCTCTGCAGAGATACATGCCCTATTATCGACAAACTGCCCAATACATTTCGCAGACATGTTAGGTCGTATCTTAAACATGTCTGATACCAGTGGTATTGAACATGTATTTAAGATGATTTTTTCGGGACGGTTAGCACCCTTTGAATCAGTCCTAGGCATTTTTCCAAACTTCGTGCACTCTGTGTTCGGCGGCCTGCCTCTCATCTTGGGACTCATAGCAGGGAGTACTATTTTTGTTCCTTCTGCTCCGATATGGCAAGTCCAGTCCCCAGAAATACCCCGATTACCATGGAGAACACTCTTCTTGCCATGCAGTATCGTGAACTCATTACACAGATTCTTGGCTTGGCTTGTTTGAGAGATCTGAATACCACTTGGTTCCTTTCGCTCAGACCATTCTGGCAAGATTGCATCTTACCTGTTCTACGATGCCTGCTTTGTGGAGAGGAATGCGTGTTAGAAATCTGTCTGACACTTCCATCAGCACTGCCAACGGATGTTGGCGCTTTGCTTGGTTCGGTAACGGCTCATGCATTGTGTTGCCCCCAACGGCTACCAATCCTGATGACGGCCTTCATTGAGGTCTCACTGGCAATTCCAGCTGAAGGTCAGATGCGTTGACCGACAGGCACACAGGTACCATCTACTGCGAACATTGCTAATGCGACTGACGCTGACGGCGATGCCTCTCATCTGTGTACGATTGATCTACTTAATGAAATGGTTCAACTTTCACCGACTGTGGTAGATGATTTCTTTGCCAGCCTAGATAATTTAATGTTTTCTCCTGACACCGAGAATAACTTTTGAAATTAGCACACAGTGTTCTATGAACTCTGAATTCGACCTTCGCTTTTCAAAACAAAACTTCTAGCATTGGAACTCTATTTTTCTACTATTTGATTTGACTTTTTTCCAAAATTGAACTTTTTTTGGGCACAAAGTAATCTGCTTGAAGTAAAACTATTCTTAGAGAACAAGAATTCTTTGAATACTTCCTAGAAACAATATTGACCTTATCTACAAACGGAAACAGTTTATATATTCTGCCATGGAATGTTCTCGACCTTTTTATTCTGTAACTAAGAGCCATTTCATAAATGTAATTTGGTGATTCATTCGGTTAGCATTATCAATATCATATTATATGCTTGCGGGTTGTTGGGAAATCGAGTACTGAGACATAGAGATACCAGACCTCCTTCATTCTAAACCAAGGTACGGAGCTGATTACACCCTAAGAGAAAACTTGGATAGATTCTTGGCAAAAAGAAACTAAGCTTATGCTACACCACACTTACTTCTTCCCTCGTACTAGACTTAGGTTAGGTGCATCGGGGTAGGCGTATTTTAGAAGCACCAGTTGAGTGCTTTTAGTCTTTATTTATTAATGTATGTATTTTATGGCTTAGAAACCATACCATGCTTTTACAGTATTATTTTATAATACTCTTCTTGCTGTACTCATTATACTTTACAGCCAGTATTATGATTGTAGCAGTTCATTTCTTCTGCATGAGAAAGAAGACTGTTCAATAAATACTTTTATTGAAAATGCAGTCTCTCTATTTTCTCTGCACCTCTGGTGAAAGGAAGCATGCACGATTGACTGAGTGAAATATCTATCTATTGTTTCCACGACTCTGAAGATACGTTTTATCTTGGGGAAACAAAGTTGTCAGGTTTATGCGGTTGTCAGAAACTAATCCCTTCTTGTTTATTCAAGAAAGTTTCTAGTGACCTCTCAGCTAGCTGGCACTCACAATTAAGTCTAATATATTCGATAGAGACCTAGTCGACATAAGTCCTACGTCACATCTATAGGATATATTATTCCAATGCACAGAGCCTATTGGGAATATCGGAACTACACTACAAGTTGCACTGTCAAGCGGGGCCCTGGCATCCATGTAGGTTTAATGATTTCCCTCATCCCATCTGTGCTGCTGCCAGAGAAAAACAACATAAATTATCTTACTATCTAAGACACTTTAATAGCATTTCAATGTCATGCATGTTCCCCTGAAAGTTCACTTCAAGCTTAGGCAGCTGAATAAATAAAGAACATGATCGCAGCTTTGTGGAGGGCAAGCACTTTATTGTGGAAGCACACAACATCTGCCCAATCAAAACATGGACTCCTGGCTCCCTAAATGTGTGTAGAGCCAAAGCCCCTGTCTAGTGATGCTCACATAATTGTCTGCCAACAGCGGCGCTTTCAAGGCAGACCATAAAAAGAGGAAGGCAACTTGGAGTGTTAATGTACCTGCAGCTGAGTTGCCTTTTTTACCTGTGGGCTACAGGCTCCAGTTTCATTGTGACAACACATTGGGTTGGTGCACTGCAGATATCTGTGTGTAACCTGCAGATCACATGTTCCAAAGTCGAAAGGATTGATCACGCTGCCTGCTGTATAGATTTTCGAGAGGGTGTATTTGTGCTTGAGAAAGACCGAGATAAAGAGACCTGCAGACCACGTTTCAAACACAATACAATAGCTGGTGTTGTTAATGTGACTTGTACAAGTTGTGCTTTACTCTGCAAGTGATAGGTTCTGATCCCTGTGTAACATCTGGGGGGCGAGGGGTGGGCACTGGTGCCTCTTGCATAGATGTACCTCTAATGTATAAGTCTCTGTCTCTAATCTTTGTTGGATTTGTGTGTGTGCACGTGTGTGTGTGTGTAGAGGGAATGTATTATCCATGCTGTGAGGACAGGAGTGGTCTTGAAAGCGTGGGTAAACCCTGACAGAACCAAGCGCTATCTTTGTGAGGACTGGTGCATTATGAGGACCGGTTCCCACAGTGTGTTTAGGTACTTTAGAGCGAGTGCATCAAAAAACTAAAAGTGCCGTTATATTTGCCTCAGTCCACGTTATAACCTTCCCTACTATCAAAGCGCGCATGGAGTTAGAATAGTAAATGCACCCTTCATTGCGGTCAATGGTGTGTTTGTGTCAAGGTCGACAAAATTAGTGCATCTGACTGATGTAATCTGTTGTAATATTAACAGCCGTTTATATATTTAGGAGGGAGCACCAAGGGTTATGAGTACTGAATCAGCTCCACTCAATGAGTATTAAACATACATAGCCATTATCAGCTACACTTCCAATAAAACAAGTGTGGCGTGCTGCTATGTATTGTGTTGTGCTCTCCCTATTATTGAAAGAAACACAGACTAGGCAATACCTGCAGGTAAATCGTTCACCTTTGCTTCTCTTTCCGCTAAACAAAGATATTTAAGCATTAGGCGCCTCAACCTTTAGCTAGCCAATCACAAGAAAACATACAACAAAATGTCCACCCTCAAAGCAGACACATTGAGAACTCTAATTGGAAGGGATTGTCTGGTGAATGATGTCACAATAGTTCTCAAAACCCAAACAGACGCCATCAAACAGGTACATTCTAGAGCACATGTTGTGGGTGAATTTTAGAGATGAAGCCCCCTTTTCATGGAAATATTTACTTTTGAGCCCTCAGTGGGAGTGGTAATGGGCGGGCTAACTCAACTCCTAGGTGGGGTGGTCTGGAACAAAGGGGGCTTCAGGTTTCTACGCCCATAAAACAGTGCAGGAGACTGCCCCAGCACTTGGGTGTGGAGATGAGTGGCAGCCCTAGTTTTGTTTGTCACTTTTATCTTGGTGCCAGGCAGCTGACATTAGAGTCATAATATTCATGCTATCCTGCTTTATGTCATAAGAGTGAGACCGATATTTGTGGGAGAATGCAGGGTGGAATCGAACTAACGTCCATTACAGGATCGCTCTAGCCCCTGGGTATTAAGCATATTATATAATGTAACTGTAAAACTCAACAGGAGTTTTAGTAATAGTTACATTTCTTCTAGCTGTCTCTTGTCCAAGACATAGCCAAATACTTACAGTGGGCTTTGGGCCAGCCCAATGCTTATCATTGTCTGGCTTTCTTGCCAATTTCATCTCTTTGCATTTTATACTATAGCTTTCCTCTCTTTTCTTGTGTTTGACCCTCCCCTGGAGAGTAGCCACTTTACCATCCATTTGACTCGATGACTTGTGTCTTTGCATTGCAGCCCACTAGGAAACTCATTTTTTTTGTTTCAGTACTCCATGAATGTGAATGCATTTTCTTGCTCTCTTCTCATTTTCTTTCAGCACATCGTAGGGATACATTTGATGTGATCTTAGGATCTCACCTTTGTGCTAGCCTTCCGCACACATCCACACGCCTCCTCCCTGCTCATTGAGTTGCCACCATCCCCTAGGGTTTCTTATTTAAACTACCCACCCTCTACCCAGCTCCCTAGTTGCACCTACTCCCCTCCCAACTGCTTACTTTGCCCCTTCCACTGTTGCTCCCTGTCCCCACAAACATTGTTAAGTTCTTTACTTTCTTTTATTTGTTTTGTTAGAGGGCCAAGCAGGTCCGATATGCTTTTGGGTTACACCTTACTTTTAAAATAAAGCACTTTTGGGCACATGTGATATTTTTTACATTTACTACTGTGGTCCGCCTTCATGTCACTCTATGCGCTCGCGCGATGACTCGTGCATTTGTGTTCGTCATTACCCTTCTTTCCTTTGCCCATACTGTTCCACATCAGCAAGCAAGATTGTTTTGTCTTTTTGAGAGGGCAGAACAGCTTTGGTAAATACATAGACTAAGTCAATAGGTCGGGTTACGCCATTGAAAGGTGGGACGAGTTTGCTTTGCCAATGCTTGTTGCATTCTGCTGTGCCTTGCTATCTCTTCCATGACGTGTTCAGCTTTATTCAGAGTGATGTTTGTTGGTTCTATTTGCACTGGTGGCGTGAGCCAGAAAATCCTTCTGAGTGCTGTTGTGCAAACAACTGAAAGTAAAATAATACAACCATGACAGAACTATGCAGTGTGTTGTGTTGAGAATTCTATTTGTACCCTCATTTAATTTGCTTATTTGCAGACAAATCTGTGTCCAGTCTCTTTTTAGAGAAGATCAGGTGTAAGTTATTTTTAAATTTTGATTTTATCTCGAGTTTTATCAACAACAATCTTTGGAAACGTATATTTGTTTCTAAACAATCAAATGTTTTACACCTAGTCCAAAACAGGGTAGATCCTTCGCTGAGTTAACAACGTTTCTACACAAATTCGACAAAATTATGAAATTGCGAAAAATCTCTGTATTTGAATTGAGTAACAGACAGAGGAACAAAGTCCACGTGTTTGGGGCACAACACGCCCATCGACACACGCCCAGGAATATATCTAAATTGTACACGTTTTGTCACACACAAGCAAATAGCAGAACTGCTTCATAATCACGACAACTTCCAGGAACAAAAGTACTACCATACTCAAAGGAGTACAGTAGACCAAGTGCTACTGCCAAACGGTCACACAAACCACACAACCCATTGCCCCAAATAAAAAGCCCTTAGAATCACAGAGAGATCAATCATTTCATGCATGTGGTGCAGCGTTCAGAAATATCGAAATGATGGGGAATGTATTTAATAGGTACTTGAATATAAGGGTACCATAATGTTCTATGTCTCCGATACACTGCATCACATCCCGACAACCGTACCTCGGTGACCATGAGGCCCAACATGAAACACTTCCCACGCAGGGTTAAAACAGCATCCCCCCAGCCACACTCACTGCATGGTGTAGCGTGCTACTCATGTAGGCAAGTACTTCAGCGCTGCACATAAGGGAAGTTAGTTATATGTAAGTGTTGCAATACCAATACTATAAAGTACGTTTTCCAGTTATGTGGTTGTCTTTCACAAAACAGAGTAGACGGGCGCTTTAAATCAAATGTTCAAGAGTGGATTGAGAGCCTAACATTTATTACCCATTCCTAAATTCAAAAGCATTGCTGACAATCTGTGAGTTGCCCCTAATGTGTGGTTCACTCACTTCTACTCTTCCTTGCTACATCCCCAAGGTAGTTCAACCATGCATGCATGTGTGCACGAATGGCGCCTGGGGTGGGCAGGATTGCTCAACGAGAGGTTGCAGCGACCGCCTGCAGCATATCCTGGAAAGGGTTTCGCCTTCTCTCCATTCTCGCCACCGGTTCTGTGCACTTCTTTACACAACTGTTTCCATTATTCATGTTACTATACAAGTATTTTTAAATGCGGTGTTTTATTGTCTATTTATGATACTTAAAAGTCAGAAGGCGGATAGATCTGGCTATAATTTGCGCTAATCATGTAAACACAGGCATTTGTAAATGCAACTGCCACAGG
This sequence comes from Lissotriton helveticus, assembly GCF_964261635.1. NCBI lineage: Eukaryota > Metazoa > Chordata > Amphibia > Caudata > Salamandridae > Lissotriton > Lissotriton helveticus. The sequence continues at coordinate 865,020,400 of NC_136073.1, forward strand.
TAGCATGCACAAATGCTGTTTGTCACATTAAAGTCTGTGCTATTGACAGAAAAGTGTTGCCATGAGTAATGAAAGCATACAGGTGTAAAGGGACTCCATGGGACGAACAGAGTGAGGGGTGAGAGTACTTTTCAAATGTACAGTAGTCCATCATACATTCCAATGGAGGCGCTTCCTAGCGATGGAACTCATGCAACAGATTCTCAATAACATGATATGAAAAGGAAATCCTCCTTTGGGTGGAGGCAAAGCCCGCTCTGTGTATATTTGAAGTAATTGGCGACAATAGGTGTAAAAGACATCAGCTCTGTCAGGCCAGACCTTCCAAAGGAAAATGAACCATTGGTGATAATTCAATCTCCAAATTCACTGGGCACCCTCATCTGGTGCATCCTTTCAGGTTGTGGTACACAGTTATTTTATAAGCAGCATTTACTCTAAAGAGACCAGTTCTACATCCGGTGGAGAGATGTTCTTTGTAAACAACATTTAAGACACGCTATTTCTGTCAGTCAGCCTTTATGTCAATCATATTCTGACTTCTAACCGCACTTCTGTGGCAATCTGCGCTCAATATACAAATTTACTGCGGAAACCCATGCCTGTAAGCTCTGCTGGTATTTTGCAATGCGAGGCGTTGCCTTTCCTGTGCCACTGGTGGCAAAGATGTTAATCAGATGTGTGTGGTTGCTTTCTGTGCTAACTTCTAAAAGCCATACATATGAATGGGAAGGCTGTACACACCAGAAAGAAGTCATTGCAGTCTTATATCCCTCAAAATAGGAGATGCTACATAAATTACATGTCCAACGTTTCCTTGCTGAACTCGCGTTGCCTTGCGTTTCTTCGCACCTGTAACAGCACTTTTGCCCAGGCCAAATATGCTGGGACCTGTTAGGGGTTAGTCATTTGCTCCTAGTGTCTGAAGGCTTAAAACTGCCATCTTTTGGGGGGGGCGTGGCTTGGTCAGCCAACATGGCGGACGCAGCTTGAATAAGCTTAGCGCGCCCACCTCCTTAATCCGCCTTAAATCTTGCTTTCATTAACTTTGGTGCAGCCCATCCTAAGCGCACAGGACTACTGACGTGCTCGGAACGCCTGGTGCGGTGCCGGGGATCGAGCTCTGACGGCAGATCGAGCGAAGGCGCCAGGGCTGCCTTGATCGCAATGTGGACTGGGCCTGGCGCTGCTGGCCAACCGCCCGATTCCTGACGCGGTGTTGCCAGGACCTATGCTGGGACCGGGATCGGACCCTGAGGTGAGGTGTGCGGAGACGAAGGGGGCGCTGAAGCGGGTGCGACCTGTGTTCTTCCCCTCGCCTTTACCGGGGCCCGTTAATGCTATGATTACGTATGGTAAACCCCATTACTCTTAGTCCTACTCGTCCTCGACCCAGAGGTATTCCACAGACAGGAAACAAAACAGGAAACGCTTTTTAGGCTCCACCCCCCCTCCTGCCAGGTGCTATATCAGACCCAACCACCAGAAGCACATCCTGACACACCAAGCAATAAAGGCCTGGACAGGGAGGGAGGGCGGGAAGTATGACTGGGTCGAAGACGAGTAGGACTAAGAGTAATGGGTATTACCATACGTAATCATAGCTTTACCTCTACGTCCCTCGTCCTCGACCCAGTCATCACTCATGAGGCATACCAAAGCAACGCCCAAACAGGCCTTTGGCAACCCAAACACAGCAAAACACAGACCAGACACAAAGGAGTGCAGCAAGTGAAAAAGTTTAATACATGTAACGGCGGGACCAGGAAAGGGCAGGAGACGTGTTTTTGTGATACCGCTTTTTAATTGGTCGAACAGTGCATCGGTACAGGTGTTGCGAACAGCTGCTCTTCTTGGCGATCTGCTTCTCTCCTTGCGGGTCTTTCTGAATACTCCTTCCTCTCTCCTCCTGACTGGACTCCGCCGTCTAGGGGGCTCTGGAGGCTCCGTGCTGTCCGCCCTCGCCGCCACCAACAGGGGGAACAAAAGGAGAGGCAGATGTCAGTGAGGCGCACGAGGTACTTTACTGTGAACACAGGGAAGGGGGAGTGAGGGATAGCACACCACACAGTGAACCCAGTCGGGTACTTGCTTTTAACCAAATGAGGAGGAAAGGTGCTTGTGACGTCCCCCTGGGACCCGTCCCTCAGGCTTCTCCCCCCCCTGTCCGTTAGCCGTCTGGCTCTTTTCATGAACCACCCTAGGAAGCGGTTACGTACCTCTGGGGGCCGTACCCCTCCTGGCGTACGGCTGGGCGGCTCGTGGTGTTGGCCTCCAGGCGTTCCCTGCGCGTCCTCGGCTCTCTCGGTGTCTCCACTCGTCGGCAAGGCGGGGTCCGGGCTGTTCTCCGCGTTCAGCTCCCAGCTCCAATCTCGAGTCGTCCTCTCTTCTCCGTCCGTGAGACCGGCTTCGCTGATCCACCTGCTACAGCCTGGCCACTCGGTCTCTCGGTCGTCGCGTCCTGTCCTCCTCCGCTCCGCTTCGCTGCTTCCACGTCCTTCTCTTCTCCTCTCCACCTCGCTGCTTCCCGCCTCTCCGCTCTGCTCCACTCTGACCGCTCCTCCGGTGTATAGACACACCTGGTGTTGGGCGTCGTCCTTCTTTATCCTGCTGCTGGGCCCCTCCTCCGAATCACCACCTTGTAGGTTAAAGGGCCAGGCGTCCTCCTCATCGCAGCTGTAGGAGTCGCGGCCGGTCCACTCTGAATACTGCGTGGGCTGTGAAGAGAAGAGGGGGGGGTCACAAGTGATCAAGTCGCGCCCTACAGCGGGGCGCTCAAGGGGGACCCCGTTACACACCTCCCCCTCGGGACACTTCCGATCGGGAAGTGGGTGGCGGGAGAGAAAGTCGGCCCCGGTGTTGTCAACCCCCCGCTTGTGGCACACCCTGAACGAGAATGGCTGGAACGCCAGAAACCATCGCATGACCCTGGCGTTGGAGGACTTGTTACGGGCCATCCAGGTGAGAGGTGCGTGGTCTGTGTATAGCGAGAAGGAACGGCCCTCAAGGTAATAGGCCAGCTTCTCCACGGCCCAACGGATAGCCAGACACTCTTTCTCCACAGTAGCATATTTGAGTTCACGGGGGAACAACTTCCTGCTAACGAACAGGATCGGATGATCCAACCCGTCGCCACCCTCCTGTGATAGTACTGCGCCGATCCCGAAATCGGACGCATCGGTGTGAAGTGAAAACGGACGTGAGAAATCCGGTGAGTTGAGGATAGGCGTTGAGGTGATCTTTTTCTTGAGCTCGGAAAAAGCATCCAACATGACCGGAGTGGGTTTCGACAGCGCTGCCTGTTTGACCGAAGACTGTAGGGCATCCGTAAGGGGGGCTGCTAATTGAGCAAAGTTGGGGATAAAACGTCTGTAATATCCTATCAGCCCCAAAAACGCCCGTAGTTCTTTCTTGGTGTTGGGAAAAGGGGGCCTCCGCGATGGCCCTGACTTTCTCGGTCTGAGGCTCTATCAGTCCATGTCCCAGCACGTACCCCAGGTATTTCACCTTGTGGAAAGCAATCCTAGACTTTTTATCGTTTATCCTCAGTCCCGCTTGCTCGAGGGTTTCCAGCACTTGCTCTAAGTGTCCTAGGTGGGTTTCCCAGTCGGGGCTAAACACCACGATGTCGTCCAGATAGGCTGAGGTAAAGGAGGACAGTCCTTGTAGCACATTGTTCATTAGCCTCTGGAAGGTGGCGGGGGCGCCGTGCAGTCCAAACGGTAGCACCGTAAATTCGTAGTGCCCCTCGGCGGTCGAGAACGCGGTTTTGTGGCGGTCCTCTTCCCGTAGAGGAACCTGCCAGTACCCTTTCGTGAGGTCAATCGTGCTGATATACTTCGCCTCCCCGAGCTTCTCGATGAGTTCGTCTATCCGTGGTATGGGATAAGCATCAAATCGTGAGATGTCGTTCAAGGCGCGGAAGTCCATACAGAATCTTCTTGTCCCGTCGGGTTTGGGTATGAGAACGATCGGGCTGGACCAGTTACTCCGGGAAGGGCGTATAACCCCGAGTTTCAACATGTCGTTCACCTCGCGTCGTATGTCCTGTCGTCGGGCCTCGGGGATACGATAGGGGCGTATCTTTACGGTCTTACCCGGGTCGGTGTCTATTCGGTGTTCTGCCAGTGTGGTTTTTCCGGGAAGGTCTGAAAACACCCGTTCTTGTTTCCGCAGTACTCCCATCAATTCCTGTTTTTCTTCCTGTCTGAGGTCTTCATTGATGACCAATTGTGGTATCGTGGAGGGGTCTGGCGTCTTCTCTTCTTCCGCTAGGTGTATTGCGTTAGGGGGTTTCCCCAACCACTTCTTCAGCATGTTGATGTGGTACACCTGCCTTTTCCTAGGGTTCACCTGTAGTCTGTAGCTCGTGTTGCCAATCCTTTCCACTACTCGGTACGGCCCACTCCATTCTGCTTTAAACTTTTGCGTGGAGGAGGGCAGCAACACCAGGGCCCAATCCCCCTTTTCCATAGTCCTCCATTTTTTTCCTTTATCGTACAGGTTCTTTTGTTTGTTTTGGTGTTTCTCCAAATTGGCGAATGCCAGGTCCCTTAGTTTACCCAGTTTGGAGCGCAGATTTCGGGCATACTCCAGGGTGTTAGCAGTCTCTTCAGGGGTTTCTTTCTCCCACGCCTCCTTGGTCATGTCTAACAATGATCTGGGCTGTCGCCCGTACAGCATCTCAAAGGAGGAGACCCCTAGACTACTTTGTGTCTGTCCTCTGATCACATACAAGGCAAGGGGGAGTACCTGATCCCATTAATTACTGTTGACCTCTAGCATTTTTCTCAGGGTGGTTTTTAGGGTGCGGTTGTACCGTTCCACGAGTCCGTCCGTTTGAGGGTGGTACACTGCAGTCCGTATCTGATGTATGTGAAGTGCCTTACATACTTCCCCCATGAGGCGGGACACGAACGGGGTCCCCTGGTCAGTTAGTATTTCTTTTGGGAACCCCACACGCGCGAACAGTTCTAGCATTTTGTCTGCCACATTTCTGGTGGTGGTAGACGAGAGGGGAAACGCTTCCGGGAAACGGGTGGCATAGTCCACGATGACTAGGACGTATGAGTATCCTTTCTTTGTTTTCGGGAGAGGCCCGATGATGTCCATCCCTATCCTCTCAAAAGGGACACCAATGATGGGGAGGGGTTGCAAGGGGACCGCTGGGGGTCTGGTCATGTTTCGGGTTTGGCATGTGTTGCATTCTTGGCAATAGGTCATAGCGTCTTTGTAGATCCCAGGCCAATAGAAACATTTCAGTAGATTCTGGGTTGTTTTCTCTGCTCCTGTGTGGCCGGCTACCAAATGGGAATGTGAAAAAAAAGTACTTGTTCCCGGAATGAGACTGGAACCAACAACTGCTCAGCTTCTTCTTTTCCTCCTTGACGGTACAACAAGCCGTTTTTGATGTAGAACCGCGGATACCGAATCGGTTCCGTGTCCTGGGAGTGATGTGCCTTTTCCCAGGCATTGAACAACGTGGCGTCGTTGGCCTGGGCGAACTGAAAACTGCGGTCCAAGGTCCATGGATCAGAGGACGTTAAGGCTGAGATTGCTGCTGGGCGTCTCATTTTCTCACCCCTATCCTTCACTCTCCTCATGCTTTGTTCAAACATGGATAGAAAAGCCGGATTGTCGGTTCCGATGATGAGGTCCTCGGGAAGAGTTGATAACACTCCGACCCTTACCCTAGAGGGGGGTCCTCCTCGAGTTTCCAGGGCCAAGACAGCTACGGGATATGGTTTTACGTCCCCATGCACGCAACGTATATATACTTGCTCGTGGGGGAGGAGTTGATTGGGCCTCACATGATGGGCCTGGACCACCGACTGGCGGCAACCGGAATCTAGGAGGGCCTGCACTGGGTTGCCGTTGATCCTCATACTTACGCGGTATGCGTGACCCATCTCCGCTGAATAGAGAACGGTGCGGGGCAGGTATCCCACTTCCATAGGCTCTTCTGCCGGTTTTCTCCTTGGGCAAAGCCTAGCGATGTGGCCCCAGGTCTCACACTCAAAACACTGGGGCCCGGTGTGAGGGAGGGGTTCGCTTCTCCAGGGGCGTGGTCTGGGAATTTCGGGAACCCTCAGGGGTTTCTTATCCTGTCGGAAGGGCGTCTTCGCCTTGTCTGTCTCGGGGGTCTGCAGGGGTCTCTGTTGGACACGGGAGTAAGTATTGGCCATCTCCACGGCTTGAGCGGTGGTCAGATCGTGGTGCTGTTTCAACCACCGTTGAGTGGCGAAGGGCAGTGCCTCCACGAACTGTTCCAGATAAATCCGGTCCATTATTTCTTCTTTCGTGCTCTCGTTGGGGCTGAGCCACTTGTCGGCGGCCATCTTTAGTCGGACAAATAGAGTCTTTGGCGTCTCTCCGGACACCCCTCTTTCTCTCCTGAATCTTAGCCTATAGGCTTCCCGGTCCAACCCCAGATGATCAAGGATTATCCTTTTTATATCGGTATAAGAGGTGTCTCCCCGTGGGTTAGCCACCTGGTAAGCGGCCTGTGCTTCCCCTACAAGTAACGGGGCCAAAAAGAAAGGCCATTTGGCCCCAGGCCAACCACAGGCTCGGGCCGCATGCTCAAAGTTTAAGAGGAAAGCATCAGGGTCTTCCCCTGGCTGGTACTTCTGTAGTGAGACCCCTCCTATGGTATGGGGGATGTTGCTTACGGTGACCGGGCCTGACGAAAGGGGGGGGTCCAGTGCTCTGGCTGTTACGGCTGTTTTGATTAGTTCTCTATCGGCTTCGGCCGCCCTGAGCTGCTGCTCTGCCAACCTCTCGAGTCTCTCCTGCCCTTGTACCAAGGCTTGTACTACCCCTTCCATCTTCTGTGTGCAGATGGCTACACTGCCCCCATTCTCCACCACTGTAACGGCGGGACCAGGAAAGGGCAGGAGACGTGTTTTTGTGATACCGCTTTTTAATTGGTCGAACAGTGCATCGGTACAGGTTTTGCGAACAGCTGCTCTTCTCGGCGATCTGCTTCTCTCCTTGCGGGTCTTTCTGAATACTCCTTCCTCTCTCCTCCTGACTGGACTCCGCCGTCTAGGGGGCTCTGGAGGCTCCGTGCTGTCCGCCCTCGCCGCCACCAACAGGGGGAACAAAAGGAGAGGCAGATGTCAGTGAGGCGCACGAGGTACTTTACTGTGAACACAGGGAATGGGGAGTGAGGGATAGCACACCACACAGTGAACCCAGTAGGGTACTTGCTTTTAACCAAATGAGGAGGAAAGGTGCTTGTGACGTCCCCCTGGGACCCGTCCCTCAGGCTTCTCCCCCCCTGTCCGTTAGCCGTCTGGCTCTTTTCATGAACCACCCTAGGAAGCGGTTACGTACCTGTGGGGGCCGTACCCCTCCTGGCGTACGGCTGGGCGGCTCGTGGTGTTGGCCTCCAGGCGTTCCCTATGCGTCCTCGGCTCTCTCGGTGTCTCCACTCGTCGGCAAGGCGGGGTCCGGGCTGTTCTCCGCGTTCAGCTCCCAGCTCCAATCTCGAGTCGTCCTCTCTTCTCCGTCCGTGAGACCGGCTTCGCTGATCCACCTGCTACAGCCTGGCCACTCGGTCTCTCGGTCGTCGCGTCCTGTCCTCCTCCGCTCCGCTTCGCTGCTTCCACGTCCTTCTCTTCTCCTCTCCACCTCGCTGCTTCCCGCCTCTCCGCTCTGCTCCACTCTGACCGCTCCTCCGGTGTATAGACACACCTGGTGTTGGGCGTCGTCCTTCTTTATCCTGCTGCTGGGCCCCTCCTCCGAATCACCACCTTGTAGGTTAAAGGGCCAGGCGTCCTCCTCATCGCAGCTGTAGGAGTCGCGGCTGGTCCACTCTGAATACTGCGTGGGCTGTGAAGAGAAGAGGGGGGGGTCACAAGTGATCAAGTCGCGCCCTACAGCGGGGCGCTCAAGGGGGACCCCGTTACAATACACAAACAGAACTCAGAGCGGAGGGGGAACCCCCACAGCTTGCAACACCCCACAACCAAAATTGGTCCGGTCAGACAGGGCACAATTCAACCTGTAGTGCCGCACAAACGTGGACTCGGAGGCCCAGGTCCCAGCACGACAAATCTCATCAAGAGACACACCATGAAAAGCAGCCCAGGAGGCAGACACGCCCCGAGTGGAACGCGCCTGAACCCCCACTGGACAAGGCAAACCAGCACCATGATAGGCAAGAGTGATGACAGCCTTAATCCAACGACCCAAGGTGAGCCTGGAAGCAGCCTTACCCTTACCAGCCAAACCAAAGGTCACAAAGAGAGAGTCAGAAGAACGAAACTCCCCAGAACGAGCCACATAAATGGACAGGGCACGCCTCAGGTCCAAAGAATGAAGCAACAGCTCAGAAGGAGAAGAAGGAAAAGGACACAAAGAAGGAAGAACCAGCTCCTGAGAGGAATGGAAACGGGAGCGGACTTTGGGGACAAAACCAGGATCCAAAGAGAGCACCACAGCGTCATCCAGAAAACGCAAAAACGGCGGGGAACAAGGCAAGGCCGTAAGCTCCCCCAACTGCCTCGCAGAAGTGATGGCCACCAGAAAGGCCACTTTGTTGGACAGAAACTTAAGGTCCACAGTCTCCAAAGGCTCAAAGGGGGAAGACTGCAAAACACCCAACACCAAAGACAAATCCCAAGGAGGCACTAGAGAACGAACAGAAGGGGAAGAGATAGAAAAACTACGAAACAGACGAGAAACCAATAGGCCATCAGAAGACAGAAAAAAATCAGTGTCCCGGAAGGCCCGGATAGCAGCCCACTGGCCCCTCAAGGTAGAAACAGCAAAGCGCTTCTGAAAGCCATCCAGAAAAAACTGAAGGACAGAAGACACAGGGCAAGAGGTAGGAGATAAACCAGAAGAGGAACACCACCCCGAGAAGGAAGCCCAGTGCTTCGTGTAGGAAGACAAAGTAGACGGCCTACGAGAGGCCTGCATCACAGAAATGATGTGGTCGGGCAGACCACGGACCCCAAGAGACAACAGTTCAACCTCCAGACCGCCAAGAAGAGGGGAACCAGAAGAGAGGACGGGGACCTCAGAGGAGATGGGTAGCAGGGCAGAAGCCAAGGAGGGCCCACCGCGAGGCTCAGCAGCAGAGGAAACCAGGACCTCCGCGGCCAGTGAGGAAGAACAGCCACCACTTGAGCCCCCTCCCGCTGAACCTTCAACAAGAAAGCAGGAATCAGAGGAAAGGGAGGAAAGGCATAAAGAAGCCAAGGAGGCCACCAGAGAGACAAGGCATCCACCCCCCAGGCGCCCACCTCCGGAGACCTGGAGCAGAACAGGGGGACCAGGGCATTGGACCGGGAGGCGAACAGGTCCAGACCCGGAGTTCCGAACCTCAGGCAAATCAAGCGAAAAGTCCGGGGAGCCAGGCACAGGGACAGAGACGAAGGAAACCTCCGGCTCAAAGAATCCGCCACCACATTGTCCACACCACGAATGTGCTGAGCAGACAGGGCCAGAAGATTCTTCTCCGCCCAGTCCGAAATGGAGCAGGCCACCAGATTCAGGGAAGAACTGCGGGTCACTCCCTGGTGATTGATGTAGGCCACAGACACGGTGTTGTCCGATCTCACCCGGACATGGCAACCCCTCAGATGAAGATGGAAAAAGCGGAGCGCCCTCTCCACCGCAGACAACTCCCTCCAGTTGGAAGACCTGTGAGACTCCACCAGGAGCCAACGAGCCTGCACAGCCCAATGGTCCAGAGTCGGCCCTCAGCCGAAAGCGTGGCATCCGTGGTCACAACCAGAGGAGGAGGCAGACGGAACAACATCCCCACGGAAAGGTGGAAAGGATCCAGCCACCACTGAAGAGCAGACACAATGTCCAGAGACACGGGCACAGGAACTGCATAATCAAGGACAGGAAAGGGGACCCACCGCTGCACATGCCACAGCAGAGGGCGCAGATAAACCCTGGCCCATGGCACGGTGAAGACAGAAGCAGCCATGTGGCCCTGAACCTCCAGCCACTGAAGGAGGGGAGCCGAGGGCTGCGACAACAACTTCCTCAGCAAAGACTGGAGGCGACGAATCCGGGCCTCCGGCAGGAACACCTTGCCCAACACAGAATCGAACACAGCTCCGATGAAGGTCCTCCGAGTGGCAGGCTCCAGGTGGCACTTCGGCAAGTTGATCAAGAACCCGTGTTCCCTGAGCGTAGTCATGGTCAAGAGAAGGTGGCGAGACATGACCTCCAGGGACGGAGCCTGAACCATCCAGTCGTCAAGATACGGGAACACCGACACCCCCAAGAGATGGAGATGGGCCACCAAGGGAGCCACCACCTTGGTGAACACCCTGGGGGCGGACCGAAGACGAAAGGGAAGGACGCAGACTGCCAGTGCTGGCCCTCCAGGCAGAAGCGCAGGAAACGCTGATCCCTCACAGCCACCGGGACGTGAAGGTAAGCATCCTGGAGGTCCAGAGTGGAGAACACCCAACCGGACTGGATCAGCGGAATAACCTTCTGGAGAGTCTCCATCTTGAACGGGATCTTCCTCACGAACAAGTTCAGACCCCGAAGGTTGATGACCACCCGGAAGCCCCCCGTGATCTTCGGCACCACAAAGATGATGGAGTAGACGCCCAACCCCCTCTCCGCCATCGGAACAGGGACAACCGCAAGCTTGCTGACCAAAGAACGAACCCCGTCCGACAAGGCCAGACGGCGGGAGGCATCCCGAGGAGAAGGTCTCACCACCACCCCGGAGGGGGCAGGGGGGGACAGGAACTCGATCCGGTAGCCCCTCGACAAGACATTCAGCACCCATCTGTCGGTGGTCGTCAGGCGCCAAGCAGGAAGGAACAAGCGAAGTCTCCCACCAACCAGAGGCGGACCACCAGCGAGAACGTTCCCCAGGACGGCATAGTCAGGAACGCTGCGGACCAGACCCTGCACCCCTCTGGGACTTCTTCGGAAACCTCCGCAGAAAAGACCTGCCAGTGCCACGTTGATTCCGAAAGGAGGACTGCTGAAACCTGGAAGGCTGGCGGAAAGTCCTGGCACCAGAGAAGGAAGAACCCACCCGGGGCGGAAGATCACGAAAGGACAAAGAATGCTTGCATTCCTTAAAGACCTTGTGTAGCTTCTCCTCCAGCGAGTCACCAAATAGACGGGCACCAGTGAAAGGCAGCCTCAAAGCCATGGAACGCTGGGCCGCGTCCGTCTTCCAATCCCGCAGCAACAGGTTACGGCGGGCAGCAATAGAGGAACCACCGGACATAGCAGAAGCCCTCACAGAATCAAAGGCGATGTCCGACAGGAATTCCGCCTGGCGCTCCATAGACTCCAGCAACTCCGGACAACTGGCACCCTCTTGCATGGATGAAAACAGGGACTTGAAATCGGTCAGCAAAGACTGGGCAACGTAAGCCCCATAAATGCCAGAACGAATAGCCAGATGAGAAGCGGCATAAGACTTCTTCAGGGCAGAATCCACTTTTTTGTCCACACCGTCCTTTAGAATATTATCATCAGCCATGGAAGGACGACCCACAAGACTGGCCACCACAGAGTCCACAGGAATGGAATCAGGCAAAGTGTCCACCATATCCCGCAACGGATAAAGTTTAGACATAAACCTGGGCATAGCAATATGATCCGGGTCCTTCCACTCCTTTAGCAGGACATCAGACACAAAGGGATGTACCGGCAAGGAAGAGGCAACAGGCTTCCGAAACTGCGGCAAGAGCGAATCCTGAGAGGTACTAGGCGCAGATTCATCAGGAAACCCCATGTTAACCCTAACATGGGAAAGGACGTCAGGCAAGAGATCCCTGGAAATGTACTTGCCCTGAAGATCAACAGCAGCCAGCGAAGACTCATCAGATTCAGCAGAGGAGGAAATATCGGAATAAAGGGCAGCAGAACCAGAAAGACCAACAGCATCCTTCCTGGTCGCCTTGATATCAGAAAGAGTCTCCAGGATAAGGCGCTTAATCCGCTCATCATCAGCCTTCCTGGCACGCTTCACAGAAGGAGGAGAGGAGTCCCCACTGGAACCATTGGAAGAGGGAGGCACAGGGGAGGAATGCTTCCTCTTACGATGATGCTTCCCCATGACCAACACACCAAAGCACAAAGTAGTGACCAAGAAGAAAGAACACTACAAAGAAAAAATACCTCCCCCCCCCAGGGGACGACATATATATATATATGTAGGGCACACCCAACAATTAGCCCCCCCCCCTCACAAGCGAACAGAAAAACAGGCAGTGAGGCAAGCCCCCGACCCCCCAGCCAACCAACAGGCCAGAGGAAAAGGGGGAGGGGCGGGGAAAAAAAAGAAAAACCGCAGGCAAACAGCCGGCGCGGCACCAAGGAGAAAAATGCCGCTTGAGGGGAAAGAGACAGACACTCACCCCATCCGCTGGCAAACGTCCACTCCGGACGGCACAGAACCAACCATCCAAGGACCGTGTGCCCGGAGCCCACCCGGACGTCCGGTCCGATCAGTGCCGGGAAGGAAGCTCAACCGCGCATGCGCGAACAAAGCGCATGCGTGGACACAGGAGAACAGGAGCCGCAGAGGAAGCCCGGCGAGAGGCCAGAACCGACCCGTGTCCCCCGGAGAGGGGGAAGGAGCAACACAACCCCCCCCCGCCCCTCCGCACCACAAAAGGGACAACGGGAGGAAACACCCGGGCCCCCACACAGAGAGGGCCAGGACGAGAGGCCAGAGAAAAAAAACAGGGAGCAGCGTGCCACAGAAAACAGCGCACACAGCCCCTACCTGGATGCCCACAGCAGGGAGCAGGCCAATACCACCAAGGACCCCTCGCACAGCAGGAGAACCTCAGGGCAGCCGCAGGAGGAACAGCAGGGCAGCAGGAAACCAGGAAGACCCGAGAAGCCACGCAGCCCAGGACACCTGAGCCCAGGCGGAGACAGGGAAGCCCAGCAGGCCCACTCCAAGAGATCCCACGACGTTCCATGGGAGCCACCCAAAGCCCAGCAGAGGAGGATCCACAGGACAAAGATGCAGGTAAGTGCCCGGCACAAACCCCAGCATCTCCCATCAAGTAATCCACCGACAGGAAACAAAACAGGATGTGCTTCTGGTGGTTTGGTCTGATATAGCACCTGGCAGGAGGGGGGGTGGAGCCTAAAAAGCGTTTCCTGTTTTGTTTCCTGTCTGTGGAATACCTCATGAGTGATGACTGGGTCGAGGACGAGGGACGTAGAGGTAATGGATGGCTGTCCCTGTTAGGGGTGCTACTGGTCATCTTACTTAATCTAGTGAGATCTAGGTTTGGTTCATGTGTAAATTTAACTGTCAGTTCAATTTATAGTTTGTATGAAATTTAGGAGTAGTTAATGAATGTAACTTTTCGTTTTTAGTCAATGTTAAAAACTGCTTAGGAAATCACAATGTAAATAACTGCTTAGAAAATTGCATTTAACATTGCTTGTTTAATTTTAGTTTATGTGTTAAGCCTTAGGGGTTAAACACTCAAGATTGTGCGCTCATTACGAGAGAGGCTCGCGCTGACTCTCGTGATTAGAATCTGTACGAGGAAACAGCTCGCGCTGCTCTCGTGGCTGAGTTTGTTTATAAATAGACGGAAGCCCAACGGTTTGGCGCTTCGTCTCATGTTGCTGCCCTGACGAGCACTTCTGCTCCTGTCGTGACGGTTCGCTTACAACCGTAATCTAGTCCTTGATTACTCTAAGCCCCTCAACTTATTTTGAAATATTGGTCCCTGCTCGAGCTTTCACCCTAGCTGTTATTCCCTGTTGATTCATGGCATCACTGAAGCCGAGAACCCGAGTCCCTATCTTCGCGCTTTGAAGAAGTATCCAGTTACGTTTCCCTTGCCGGTAGGCAGTTCGAGGCTCCTGTCAGCACCGAGAAGCGAGTGTTATGTACAGTAAGATTTATTTACTTTAAGGAAAAAGAAACAGTTGACTTTTACTCTTCAGGAGAGTTCAGCATAGAGGGTTTTGAATCTGAGTTCGTCGTTAATAGGAAGAAGACATTTAAGCACCTAAGCGGACTGAGGAAACAAACCTTGGCAAAGGCCAGGATAATTTGAAAACAAAGACTGAGAGGTTTTTAGCGTTTTCTGTGGCTTCCCAATTGGGGAGAATTTTAACTCCTGTGAAAGGGGTAAGAACAAGCCTAGGCAAAGGCAAGAACCAAGTTAAAGGAAATTAAGAACTGAAAAGTAATTTCTTTTAAGTGTGTATTTATTTAGCAAAAGACTCTGATAAGTAGGGTTATTTTTGAGTTGACTTCCTGAGTCTGAATTTGTCTGCAGAAGTTAAAAGGCGTAGGTTGTTGTTTTACTATCTCCCAAACTGCAGATTCCAAAACAAGTTCAAGAGTTGCTGAAGTCTACAGGTACAAGTTTTTGCATGATCAAAAACAGTTCAGTTAACTAAATCAAATTAACAAACTAACCCATTAATTTGAAAATGTTACTTTTTCTAATGTGAAACTTTTTTCTCTGTTAAAAAAGGTATAGAGCGAAGACTGAGCAAACTCTGTTTACTTATTGAGTGTGAACAAGGGCCAATAATACCTATGGTCAGTTACAGAAGTTTTTTCTTTTAAAATTTAATTCTGTTCTGAGTCCAGAAGTTTTGGTTTGAGATTAAAACTATTGTTTAATTAAAAACAACAGATTTGCGTGAAACCTGTGAAGCGCATCTTAAAGAGAGGTCAGCGGCCTGGAACACTATTTTGAGAAACAACAGCTGAAGACAGTGTTTATTTATATGTTGTTAGTTTCTCTGTCCACTTCCCCTTTCCCTGAGGGAAAAGTTGATTCAGTCAGAGTTGAATTCCTGATTGTGTTAATTGATCCTTGAGGGAGTTGGGAGTTTGCAGCTTCAAGAGGAAACGTCAGAAGTGACTCACAGGTCTTCTCAACAGTAGACGAAGCCACTACTTAAAACGTTTCCTCTGGAGTTAGTAAACTCACCCTCATGGATGTCTCACAGTTGTCACAGTTAGTGCAGAAAATGACTGTGGAGATGGAGAATTTGCGGTTGGAGAACCAATCGCTTCGTCAAGAGTTAGATGAAACTAGAGCAGGATTTTCTGTCTGGAGGGATCCTGTTAAGGAGAAAAAGCCTGTCTTAGCGCCTACTAGGTTTGGAACTGGGGTTCATCAGTCACATGCTTCAGGTGATCAGTCTGAAAGTCAACCAGTTCAAGTCACAGTAGTCACCCCGACACCTGTCCCTTTGGCAAATCCAGAAAGATTTTCTGGAGATAATAGTAGATTTGCTACATTTCTTAGTCAATGTCAATTGCATTTCATGTGTAAACCTCAGATTTTTTCTTCCGACACTGCTAAGGTAGCATTTATTATTTCTTATCTTGGAGGGGTGGCTGCAAATTGGGCTATGCCTTTGATAGATAATGATGATCCCTTGCTTCATAATCTGCGAGATTTTAAAATAGCCATGTCCAATTTATTTGCTAAGCATACCTTTGTTCAGTCTTCAGATAATGAGTTATTGAATCTTCGACAAGGGAGCAAGGATCTCATTTCTTACATTACAACCTTCAATAGACTTTTGACTGAAACTCATTGGCCTGAAGGGAAAAGAGTTTCTTTGTTTTATAGAGGTCTGAGGGATGATTTGAAAGATTCTCTTGCACACATAGTTGATCTGCCTGGGGATTTTAAGGAATTTCAGGACCTTGTGGTTAAGCTTGATCACCGGTTAGGTGAACGTAAAAATGAGAAAACAAAGAGTGATTTTAGAAGTTCACAAGTTAGAGTTGAGAAAAAAGAGTCAGAAGTTAAGAATACCTTAGGTGAGCCTGTTCTTTCGGGAGGGTTTAAAGGACCTTTAACCCCTGAGGAAAAAGAACGAAGACGTAAGGGTAACTTGTGTTTGTACTGTGGCAAGTCTGGTCACTTTGCTAAGGATTGTACTGTTAAACCTGCTAAAAAGAAGGCCCTTGTGATAGAAACTTTTTCGTCAAATCCGTCGGAAAACTAGAATTCTCGAGGAAAGCCGAGATCGTTTCTTCGAGTAAGTCTTTTTCTAAGATCTCCCAATTTGTCACAAATGTAACTACGCATATTCCTAAACATTTTACAATTCGGATGGTTTTTATTTTAACTACACTTCAGAGACATAGCATTCCTGTACTTTTGGATTCTGGGGCCACTGGGAATTTTTTCGATATTGAGTTTGCCCACAAATTAAATTGGAAATTTGTTGCCAAGGAGGAACCGGAGTCTGTAAGAGCTGTTGATGGTTCAGTTCTGTCTTCTGGGATGATTCAATTTAACACAGAACCATTAACTTTAGTGGCAGACAATGGGCATACTGAAAAGGTGGTTTTTGACCTTATAGACGCACCTACCTTTGGAGTGATTTTGGGTATTCCTTGGTTAGAATTACATAATCCAAGAATTGATTTGGTTAAAAGAACTGTTACCTTAGAGTCTTCATTTTGTAAGTTGCATTGTTATCAAGAGACCAGAGATCCGGTTGTGGTAAATAAATAAATAATACCCTATTTTTGACTAGGCATATATCATAACAGATAGCTCAATAAATAAGAGTCAAGATTCGAGGTAGTAGGAGTTTGCAGGTTTATTACAGCATAAGGACAGGAACAGGACGACCTGCATAGGAACAGGATGACAGGGCCCGGCAGCTGCCGGGGCTGGGTCTGGGATGAGCGCGCTAACTTTTAATAACAATACATGAACTTATATACATAACGCAAACACATAGCATTACATTGCAGTAGGCGTAACAGTGGGTGGAGCAGAAGGCGTGACGCGTAGCAGTCGCGAAAGATAAGAGTAAAAGTAGGTGTAACTGGGCGTATACATAGACATGTGGTGCAGACGTAACAGAATATGTCATGAATGGGGCGGAAACATTGGAGGGGGCTACCTAAGGAGCCGGGACCTCTAACCTGGTGGTGCGCGCAAACTGGCAATGACGTGTTACTAGGAGAAGCTGGGGGCTATGAACCCTGTGCTAGGAGCAGAGACTAAAGTCTGGAGGGTCGGAGCGACATGTACCTAAACCCTATCTAGTATCTGATGTTTAGGGAACATGTTGATATAAACTAGAAGTCATGAGGGGAAAAGCTAACTGACTCTAGACTGGACCATGCATTATTCTACATGTAGTGCGTGATGAAGAATATTAAATGATCAGTAAATACAGTATTTCTCTAACGTGGAGACGAGAAGGCTAGACAATGACGGAAACTATTGATGCAGTTCAGTAGCTTAGGAATGCAGAGAAGGAGGACTGAACTGATAACTGGAACTATAACATACTTTTGGCAGACTCAGAGGCAGAGCCAAGCTGCACCGGGCACTGCGAGGCAGGAAGTAAGTGAAAGGTCGAGGATACAGGTGGGGGCTGTATCGCTCCTCAGCGAGGCTTCAGGAGACAGGAGCTGAATCTGATGTCCAGGCCCTTTTGAGGCCTAGAAACGGGGACTTTATAATGGAATAACGTGCACACTGAGAAACGTGGCAACGTAACTTTACATAGGCCTGATATCCGTAGTATTCACGAGGCCTGGAAACTGGCATACTAGAGGTGGACACAACTGTAATTGCGTCATTAATCAGACATGGGGAATAACATATGCATATTGGTCATGCACACATAACATATGATGG
Source organism: Lissotriton helveticus (assembly GCF_964261635.1). Taxonomy (NCBI): domain Eukaryota; kingdom Metazoa; phylum Chordata; class Amphibia; order Caudata; family Salamandridae; genus Lissotriton; species Lissotriton helveticus. Next base: position 865,038,018 of record NC_136073.1, read on the forward strand.
ATGAGGCGTAGGGACACAGAACATGACAAAATTCACTTTTCCACATTCCCTCCTTGTCACTACGTTTCCATCAGGAAACATCAATATTCATGATACCATCTATCATTTCATACAGTATCATTTGCTCGTCTCGAATGGTCTTAGAACGGGATTTAGAACGGGGCTTGAGACTAGGAATACAAGAGGTAGCACACATGCCGCAAATCGCAGGGCCACATTGTATACAGAGGCAGCAGCTGAATATGATCGCTACTGCGATACCTAGAAAGGACAGGACTTTCCATCCCCATGCGGAAATTATATTCCAGAACCAACCGGACCATGTCCAGGTGCCTGGATCTTGGTGTAACAGATGGGCAATCTTATGGAGTCTGGTTATAGCTGAATAAACAGACGGTGCGTTATTTGGAATGAAAATGCAGCAACTAGATCCGATGGCTCTACAGGCCCCGCCCCTATCGGCCAGTATGACGTCAAGGACGAGACGATTCTGTAAAACGACAATTCTCATAAAGGATTGCTCTTCGGTTAAGTTACCTAGAGCGGAGGCAGTCTCATCTACTACAGCTTCAAGGGTTCTTGTTAATCTACGAATTAGCTTACTGTTTACAACTGTACCTAAATAAGGGAACACACCTTTATCAATATCAATTAATTGTTCTGCGGCAGTTTCAGTATAGTCGACAATCGGGAGGTTTCTCTTGTGTCTAGTATGTACTAGGAAGGAATTCCTATGGTAGTCAGGTGGGGCTAGAAAAACAGGTGGCAGTAGGAAGGCAATGTAACAGGTTCCCTCCCAATCGAGGGGCAAACGAACATATGCGGTTTGACCACAAACAAAATAAGAATGACGTGAAGCTTTGAAAATAGATTTCCCACTGTCACTATACTGGACAACAGTAGTACATTCACTATGTCCTACATGTACGGAACCCTTATTTCGGACACATAATTCGCCTTTGACTGGTAGTACTGAAATAGCAGGTGAGTCTGGAGTAGTATCAGACTGAACATTCAGGACCATGAAATTCGACGAATAATTACCTAAATTATATACTTCATTTTCTAGATCTAAACCTGTTCTGTGGGGAAGACCTTGCTTGTCTGGGAAACATGTGCTGTTAAGAAAAGACATATCTGTTGAGGATGACGTTAACGTGGACCATGCTCCACACGAACCATTATGTGAGAACGGATAAGGAAAGAGTGGCAGAACTCCCTTCGGTGTCTGGAAAGGGGGGAGTCGACCACACACCCAACAATTAGTGGCATTGCTGGTCTGTTGTGAGTAATGTAACATGCGGATAAATGAATTGTTACGCATAGCGAGGCGGTAGGAGAGTTCGTGAGGAGGCAGATCACTAAACGTGTGCTCTGCTGTAGCATTAGCAGACTTATTTACATGAAGAACTGGGAAATATAGGAAAAATGCGTAACTAGTGCAGGAAATCATTATGCTGATGAATAATATGAAACTTAGAAAAACGATACATTGAATTGAACTTTGACTGACTCTCTCACTATGGGGGTCTATTTTATACATGTCAGAAACAGTCTAACCGTTTCACCTAGGGGAGGACTTAGACAATCAAACTGACTGACTTATTTTACTAGAGCTTTAACTTATACTCCTGCTGCGGAGTTTTCTCTACCAAGGGAGGGGTTGTATCAATGTCTTTTGCGGGTCAGTCCTTAGGAGCAATATTTTGGCAGTCCTTAAAATCCTGGGAAATGTTCTTAAAGACGGGTTTCAATCCTTTAAAAAGTTTAACGTGAGAAAGGTGTATCCATCCTTTTCGGCCTTCCAACTTCACGGCTGTACGGGTGGTGAGGAGGACCTGACGGGGCTCCTTCCATCGAGGCTCCAGCGGACTTGATCTGTCAAAATTCCGGACCATCACCATGGAACCTGGAACGATTTCATGCGGTGCCACCTCGGTATTGTCTGGAAATGCGGCGGCAACCTGTGAACGACATGAGTTGAGGGCAGACATCAAGGAAGCTAGGTAATCTGTCAGCATATTACATGAAACATCAGTAATACTTCGGGGTCTAGGAGTACCCCACATGTTAGGGGGGCGGCCGAATACGACCTCATACGGGGACAGACCTGATCTGGAATGTGCGACCATGCGCATATAAAACAAAGCGACTGGCAGAGCTACTAGCCAGTCCACACCCTTATCTTTACATACTTTGGCGATTCGGATTTTCAGAGTCTGATTATGTCTCTCGACTAGACCGGCTGCTTCGGGATGGCGTACACAATGGAACTTCCACTGGTACCCTAACAACAGGGAAACGTGCTTCATTAATTCAGATGAGAATGGCTGACCGTTATCAGAATATACGACTCTAGGGAGTCCATATCGAGGGAAGAATTCACGAACCAACTGCTTGGCAGTGGTCGCGGCTGTGTAATCTGGGACTGGATATGCTTCTGTCCACCTGGACAAAGCGCATACAACTACAAGGACATACTTGAAACCTCGACATCGCTCCATCTGAATATAATCCATCTGGAGGACTTCAAAAGGGTGGTCAGGGGGCTGGAAACCACCTTGTTCCACCGGGACACTTTTACCTGGATTAAACTGACAACATATCATACAGGTACGGACTTTCTGCTTGGCTGCAGCTCGTAAATGCTTGTTGAACCAAATGTTCTGGATGCTGTCTAACATAGCTTTTTCTCCTAAATGTGCTGGACTATGTGCGGTATTAATAATGACTTGAACCATAGAGTCGGGGAGAAACCATGTGGCTCTACCCTTTGTTAACCATCCTTGATCTGTCTGGACCCCTCCTTGTTCGGACCATTTCTTGATTTCATCGGGAGTAGCATGTAACTGGATATCTATGACATCTTGTGTAGGGTCCTTAACTGTCATACATGTAATCGGATCTGGAGTGTGTGTCATGTTAACTGGAATGTCTAGAGTCTGTGCTGTAAGCTTGGCTGTGCGATCTGCTAGATCGTTACCTTGGGAAATAATGTCAGTAACTTTCGTATGTGCTTTGCACTTCATGATAGCAATAGATGTCGGTAAATGTATGGCATCTAACAGAGCTTGAATAAGGAGACCATGCTGAATCTTGGTTCCATGAGAAGTCATAAAACCTCTCTCCTGCCAGAGCACTCCGAAGTCGTGTACAACTCCAAATGCGTAACGTGAATCTGTGTAAACATTAACTTTCAGGTTCTTGGCGTGTATGCAGGCTTGTGTCAGAGCAACTAGCTCTGCTGCTTGAGCGGACAGGGTGTCAATACGGTGTGTTTCAATAACTTCGGTGTCAGTAGTCACTGCATACGCGGCGACTAGTTCTCCTGTACTAGTTCTCATACATGAACCATCCACATAAAGTGTCAGGTCAGGATCTGGTAACGGAATGTCTGTCAGGTCTTGTCTTGGCTTTGTCGTAATGTTAACTACTTCCACACAGTCATGTGGGTCAGGATTTGAACTAACTGATGGTAACAGTGTAGCAGGATTCAGGACGTTGCAGCGTCTAATTACTATGTGTGGCTGAAACAGTGTCAATTCATAACCTGTTAAACGTGCAATTGTCAAGTGCTGAGTTTGTGTTCGGTTTAAAAGAACTTCTACTGAATGTGGGACTTGTACTGTCAAGGAGTGTCCTAAAACTATGGAATCACTTTGTCTGATAGCTAGTGCTGTGGCTGCAACTGACTTGAGGCACGCAGGCAACGCCTGGGCGACTGGATCTAGTGTGCTCGAAAAATAAGCACAAGGCTTGTATTGTCCTGCTTGATCTTGTGTAAGAACAGATAATGCTGTACCTTCACGTTCAGTGACAAAAAGTGTAAAAGGCTTACTGTAGTTCGGTGTTGCTAGAACTGGAGCTTGGCATAGGGCTTTCTTTAACTCGTTGAAACTAAGTGTATGTTCAGATGTCCAAGGGAGAACAGTCGATACGGCTGCCTCCTGTGTCGTTAACTGTATCAGTGGCTTGGCTAGAAATGCATACTGGGGAATCCATTGTCTACAATAAGAAGTAAGGCCGATAAAGGCACGTACCTCCTTCTGGGTTCTGGGCTGGGGAAGACTCGCTATCAACTGGATACGGTCTGGTGTCAACTGCCTACCCCTCTTGGACAGCAAGTGTCCTAAGTATACCACTTGCTGGACACAGAATTGAAGCTTCGATGGTGACACCTTGTGCCCCATCTCGGCTAGGAAATACAGAACTGTAAGGGATGCCCGCTCGCAAGCACGTTCAGAACGGGCTGTGATCAGTAGATCATCGACATACTGGAGCAGGGCAGTGTCAGTTGGCATGTGAATATTGTCTAGTTGTCTCTTGAGTGCTTGACTGTAAATACTAGGGCTTTCTGTGAAACCTTGAGGAGCTCGTGTGAACATATAGCTCCTTCCATTTAAACAAAATCCGAAAAGAAACTGGCTGTCTGGATGAATTGGAACACTAAAAAATGCATTCTTGAGGTCTATGACAGTGAAAAACATGGCTTCGGAATCAATGGCTGTCAATAGGGAAGAGATGTCTGGGACAACTGGGTACTGCGGAATAATACATTTATTAAGCTCTCGTAAATCAATCACTAATCGATATACTGGGGGTGCATTAGGATCAGTACGTTTCATGACTGGAATGATCGGAGAATTACATACATTGGAGTCAGTTTCTACAACTACTCCTTGAGCGATGAGCTCGTCAATAATTTTGGATAAGGCTGCTACAGCCTCGGGTGGCAATCTATACTGTCTGATTCGTGGTAACACTACACCTGGCTTGAGAGTCACACGATAGGGTGTGATTTGCATGTAACCTACATCAGTTGGACCTTGCGCCCATAAATGCTGCGGAACTTGTGACAGTCTTGAATCAAAATCTCGTAATACATAGTGACCCTTAAAGTCACGTAGGAACAGACGTATTCCCTCTGGGGAACAGCATATAACTGCACCTAATTCTTTCAGTGTTTTAATGCCTAATAGGTTTTCTGGACATGACTTAGTAAGTAACAGGTCAGTAGTGCGGGACAATGGACCTACTTCTAGAGTAACTGGCTTTGATATCTCGTTAACGATAGGCTTTCCTGAAAATCCAAGGGAAACATTTCTTGAGCCTGAGAGCGGAGCCCCTGGAACTTCGGCATGACTAATTGTGGTCCTACTTGCCCCTGTATCAATCAAAAACTTTCTGTCTTTCCCTAATACTTGACTGTGAACATAGGGACCTTCTTGATCTACAGGTATCTCGATGAGAGGCAAGCCTACCTCCCTCTCTAGGCTGTTTCATGAATATGGCTGGTACTCTGGATACTCAGACTGTGCATACTGGTACATCTGCGATGTAACGTGCTGTGTTGCAGCAATAGGCTGCGGTACTGTAACTGTCTGTGGTGCATTCTGTGACTGAGGAGTCTGTGAAACTTGCTCTTGTCTAGGCGGACGTGGTCTTTCTTTTGTCTTACCAGTAGCTATGTTATGTTTCAGAACTGCACACTCATTTATAAAATGGCCTGGCTGTTTACAATAATTGCAATTCCCTTTAACGGGAGCTGCAGGATGACTGGCTTGATTCGGACCCCTCTTCTGACTGTCTTGAGGAACAGATTGTGCAACTAGCACTTTCATTTTCGTGTCTTTCATACGTTTTCTCTCGTGTTCTTGCTCTTCCCTGATTCTATTCTGGTGGTACTGGAGCATCTGGAGCATCTGGGACGGAGTATTAGCTTGCCAGGTGCTTTCGACTTTCAAAACTCGGTTTTTAATTGGTGGACTTGAATTTTCGACTAATTTAGTAACAAAAAGGTGAGGGTATGACTCACTACTTGTCTTGAGACCACTGTTGATACTGAAACATTTTTCAAATCTAGAATAAAAATCACTAATATCTTCGTCTTGCTTCTGTTTACAGGCTGAGATTGCATCCCAGTCTTCCTTTCTAGTTGTCAATAATCTGGGTAAAACTTGAATCAATAATTCTGGTAATTCTTTACATTTATCTCCAAGACCGGTACCTGGTACTCGTGCCTTGTCTTCAGCTTCTAGAGCTGTCCAATCGATCTTTTTCTCCCCCACCTCCCATTCTTTTTCCTTTAGCTTTTCATACACCCCTGCGGGCAACAGGACCTTTAACATTTTAATGATATCTGGGTACGTGTATTCTCCCATACGGAGCATGTCTTTTAATTCTCTATGGAACCCTGCTGGATCTTTGTCATGACAGGGAATTAATTTCTTCATTTCAAGGAGTTCCATCTTTGTGATTGGAGTGTATACAAACACTCGCTGCATTTCGCCACCCGTTCCTTTAACTGGGTGGACTTCTCGTAACGGATTCTGTCTGTCTATGTAGAATGATTTACTTTCTGGGGGTGAGACATGAACAAAATGCGGGTTCAGAAACGTTCTATATTTGTGACGCTGTTCTAGAATGACACTAATTAAATCGGTACCTAGACCTCTCCATCTATACTGGAGTAACTCGTTCAGGATATCATGTAACGGACCTGGATCAGAGTGCTGACCCTCATACAAAGTAATGAGGTGCTGGATCATATACATACCCACCAGTCGCTGCTCGGCTGGGGGCATTTTCAGAAACATTTGTGCCACTATTTCGTCTGGAAAAGTGGTAGAATCAGTAATCCATCGGACTGCTGATCGGGCTATTTCTTGTTCATGCATGGTACTTAATTCACTGTAACCGATTCGTGATTTCAGAATGTGATCGGTAGCTTGGAATACTTGTTCTAGTGAACCTTGTTCTGGTGCTGGATGATGGAAAATAGACTTGTGTTCTAGACGTAAATGGCGATCTGGAAATCTAGATTTTCCTACATACGCTATTCTGGCGGTATTCTCGTCGTCTTCCTCTTCAGGATCAGAGATACTTTCTTTCTCGCTTACTTGTGCTGCTTTACGCTGTTCGTGTATCTTTATTATCTCTCTACGGATTTTCTTGTACATACTTTCCATGGCACCAATAGTATTGTGCTTTCCTTCGGCTATATTATCACTCCACTTTGTCAGGATTTTCATTTCGGCTGGATCTTTAGACGGGTAATCTTGTTCTCTTATTAGACAATTAATTAAGAACTTTAATATCATGCGCTGAATCTCGGCTTTCCTTTGAGACATGGCATCACTAATACTTTCTGGATCATCCCCTGTACGGATGAAACGATATATTCTGTCTAGATCTTCTTTCATATTCGGCAGGGTGACTAGATACTCGGTCACCCTCCTTACGCGTACGGAATATAAAACCATATTAAACTCGCCTGGAACTGGGTCATAGGCACATTCGCCAAGGGTTTGCCTGATTTCTGTAACAGACTTATTACTTTTAGGAGTACGCTGTGATGCTTGAGCATGTAATTCGAGTGCTGATAAACGCTTGTGTGGCGGTGGGGTTTGAGGAAGACCTCCTCCTGTGGCCCCTAAACTGGAATCGTCGACTGATGCTTTCCGTCCTGGCAGGGTCGGTAATTGTAACGTGGGCTGGACTTGTATGACGGGCTGACCCGGGGGAGCTGTTAAGGGCACCCCGGTGTCTGGGGGAGCAGGAATTACCTGATTTACAGGGACTGGCGGAGCGCGAACAGGATTTGCATATTCGGGGACTGTGTCGTCCAGATAGGACGAAATAAAAATATCAGCTGCGGTCGGTTTGTGACGTAGCTTGGTCGGAACTAATGGCGGCGGGAAATTACTGGATGCCTCTGGGGTCGCTTTTGGCAAGCCTTCGGCAAGAAGAGGATACATACCCTTAATGAGGGCATGCCTCTGTCTATCTGACTGTTCGGCTTTGACTCGTTCACCTATCTCGATTAATTCTCTTTCTTGGGCTCGTTCTTGGGATTCTCTACTTAACTCTGACTTTCTGATTTCTTTTTCGGTTCTTTTATGAGCTTCTTTGCGCCATAACTCGATGGCATATTTCTGTGACTGTCTGGCTTTCTTTTTCCATAATGCTTCTTCTACTCGCATGATGCATTCGGGATCCCATGTACCCGATACGGGCCATCTATACTTTTCTTCTAACTGTTTGGTATAATCTACCCATAAATCTAGATATAATATGGCGCTTATGCCATGTTTCTGATACATAAAATGACCTGGACTGTCCCTAGGCGGAACAGGAACTGCTTCTTCTAACAAACCCTTTCTAGTTTTTAACTGACGTAATCTCGAAAAGAGAGACATTGTAAACTTGAATCGGAACACAATACAATACACGAAAAACAATAACAATTGGGAAAACAATTCAGGCATACCACGACATTGGAAATACATTGAACAACATCAGAACATAACGGTTCGGACAGAATATTACCTGGAATACTAAGAACAGAAACAGAACAGAATTTCTCGAGAACGGAACAGACTAGAGTTACTGGATGCACTGCTGAAACAGTACGGAACATACCGGTCCCATAAAGGGACGCATCAAGACCCGTATCCACCTAGGTGAACACTTCGTTAGTGGGCCTGGGTACCACCAACCCACGGACCAGGAGTCAATTTAGACTGACCCTGTCTAGATACTACCCCAGTAATGGTACTCACCGGGCAGCAAGAACGGGAGGCCTCGGACTGGACTGGACGGACGACGAACTTCGGACTTCAGTTACGGGTGGGCCTCCGGATACCTCGGACCTTGGACTCTTGGCTTGGGCTCTGGTCGGGACTCGCCGCGTTCCTCCACCGTCTCGTTTGGATGCTGGACCGCCTCCTCCGTCTCCTCCGTGGGCCTGAGGGATACTTGAAGCAGAAATATCTGCCGGTGCACGGTATGGTTCCGTCACGACTGCAGAGGGTCAGGGGGTCGGCGTGGCTTCACCGACGCGTGGGGAAAGGGCAAGTCCCTGTTCGGGCGCCATTATGTGGTAAATAAATAAATAATACCCTATTTTTGACTAGGCATATATCATAACAGATAGCTCAATAAATAAGAGTCAAGATTCGAGGTAGTAGGAGTTTGCAGGTTTATTACAGCATAAGGACAGGAACAGGACGACCTGCATAGGAACAGGATGACAGGGCCCGGCAGCTGCCGGGGCTGGGTCTGGGATGAGCGCGCTAACTTTTAATAACAATACATGAACTTATATACATAACGCAAACACATAGCATTACATTGCAGTAGGCGTAACAGTGGGTGGAGCAGAAGGCGTGACGCGTAGCAGTCGCGAAAGATAAGAGTAAAAGTAGGTGTAACTGGGCGTATACATAGACATGTGGTGCAGACGTAACAGAATATGTCATGAATGGGGCGGAAACATTGGAGGGGGCTACCTAAGGAGCCGGGACCTCTAACCTGGTGGTGCGCGCAAACTGGCAATGACGTGTTACTAGGAGAAGCTGGGGGCTATGAACCCTGTGCTAGGAGCAGAGACTAAAGTCTGGAGGGTCGGAGCGACATGTACCTAAACCCTATCTAGTATCTGATGTTTAGGGAACATGTTGATATAAACTAGAAGTCATGAGGGGAAAAGCTAACTGACTCTAGACTGGACCATGCATTATTCTACATGTAGTGCGTGATGAAGAATATTAAATGATCAGTAAATACAGTATTTCTCTAACGTGGAGACGAGAAGGCTAGACAATGACGGAAACTATTGATGCAGTTCAGTAGCTTAGGAATGCAGAGAAGGAGGACTGAACTGATAACTGGAGCTATAACATACTTTTGGCAGACTCAGAGGCAGAGCCAAGCTGCACCGGGCACTGCGAGGCAGGAAGTAAGTGAAAGGTCGAGGATACAGGTGGGGGCTGTATCGCTCCTCAGCGAGGCTTCAGGAGACAGGAGCTGAATCTGATGTCCAGGCCCTTTTGAGGCCTAGAAACGGGGACTTTATAATGGAATAACGTGCACACTGAGAAACGTGGCAACGTAACTTTACATAGGCCTGATATCCGTAGTATTCACGAGGCCTGGAAACTGGCATACTAGAGGTGGACACAACTGTAATTGCGTCATTAATCAGACATGGGGAATAACATATGCATATTGGTCATGCACACATAACATATGATGGATGAGGCGTAGGGACACAGAACATGACAAAATTCACTTTTCCACACGGTAATGCCTCTTTTTTGTGCTACTTTAAATCCTGAAGTTAATAAGCTTCCAGTTGAATACCACCGCATAGAATTTTTGATTGTAGGATTGACTTAGTACCTGGGGCTGTTCTACCTTGCAGTAGGATTTACGCCTTAACGGAACCAGAGAATGATTATCTAAGGAAGTATCTGGACGAACTTTTGGAACTAGGTTTTATCCGTCATTCCACTTCTCCTGTCTCGTCTCCACTCTTCTTCGTTGCTAAGAAGACAGGTGATTTGAGGGCTTGTATTGATTATAGAGCTGTTAATAAAGCAACAATTAAAAATAGATATCCGTTACCTTTGATTCCTGTGCTTCTTAATCAAATTAAGGGTTCCAGTATTTATACCAAGCTGGATCTTAGAGGAGCATATCATTTGATTAGAGTCAAGGAAGGTGATGAGTGGAAGACCGCCTTTCGTACGAAATTTGGTCTTTTTGAATATACTGTTATGCCGTTTGGTCTTTGCAATGCCCCAGCGGCCTTTCAATATTTTATCAATGAGGTCTTGCATGATTTGTTGGATGTCTGTTGCATAGTTTATATTGATGACATCTTAATTTATTCTAAGAATACGGAGGAACATGTACAGCATGTTCAATCTGTTTTACAGAGGCTGAGGGATCACTCATTATTTGCTAAATTGGAAAAATGCGTTTTTAATGCATCCAAGGTGGAATTTCTTGGCTATTGCTTGTCACCTGAGGGGATTCATATGGATCCTAAGAAGGTAGAAGCAATTTTGACCTGGCCAACTCCTGCTTCAATTAAAGATATACAAAGAATTCTTGGATTTGCCAATTTTTATAGGCGATTCATTTCTAAATTTTCTGAAATCGTTACTCCTATTACTCAGTTATTAAAAAAGGGGAAAGCATTCTCTTGGACTGAGGAAGCTGATCGAGCTTTTTCTTTGTTAAAAGGGGCTTTTACCTCTGCTCCAATCTTGATTCATCCTGATCCTGACAAGCCATTTTTTGTGGAAGCGGATGCTTCGCAGACAGCTGTTGGTGGTGTGTTGCTTCAAAAGGATTCAAATACTGGTCATTTACATCCCATCGCTTTCTTTTCTAGGAAGTTATTATTAGCTGAGCAGAATTATACAGTTGCAGAACGTGAACTGTTAGCTATTAAAGATGTGTTTCAGGAATGGAGACATCACCTTTTGGGGGCTAAACATACTATCTCCGTATATTCTGATCACAAAAATTTACAATTTTATTCCTCTGTTAAGGCCTTCACTCCCAGACAGATGAGATGGTTACAATTTTTTAGTGAATTTGATTTCTTAATAATGTATAGGCCTGGTAATAAACAGTTGTTATCAGACACACTTTCACGATTAGTTTGTGAAAAAAATATTAATTCTGTTAAAGAGCCACCAAGTATTTTGCCCATGGAAAAGATTGCTGCAGAGGTTCATTCTGAAAAATTCTTAGACTCTATTAAGAAAGAATTAAAAAAATTTAACTTTCATGAATGGTTATCAAAGGAAGGGAATTCGGTCAGGGAAGGTCTTTTCTATCATAACAATAAATTATTTATTCCCACAAAAGATTTACAAGACAAGGTTATGCAATGGAATCCTGATTTAGCAATTGATGCTCATCCGGGTATTAATAAAACCTTGGATTTATGTCAGCGTTATCTTTGGTGGGAAAAGATGATTTCTGTAATTCAGCAATTTGTGAAAGCTTGTCCAGTTTGTTCTCGACAAAAGGCTTTACATGCAGCTCCTATGGGTTTACTTCGTCCGATGACTATACCTCCTCAACCTTGGCACACGATCAGTTTAGATTTTATTACTGATCTTCCTAAATCTAATGGTTATACTACGGTTCTAGTAGTGGTTGATTTGTTATCTAAAATGGGACATTTTATTCCTTTACACAAGATTCCATCTGCTGCAGAATTTAGCAATGTGTTTTTATCTAATATTGTAAAACTTCATGGTCTTCCCTCAAAGATTATTTCAGATAGAGGTCCTCAATTTATATCAAAATTTTGGTCTCAACTTAGTAAACAGCTAGGAATTGAATTAGCCCTGTCCTCCTCTTTTCATCCACAGACTGATGGACAAACTGAAAAAGTTAATCAACATGTAGAACAGGGTTTAAGATGTTTGTTAACTACTTCTTCTAGGCCTTGGGATGAAGTTTTACCCTGGGCGGAATTTTCTTATAATAACACCACTCATTCGGCTTTGGGTTGTTCTCCTTTTTATTTTCTTACTGGTCAACATCCTAGATCTCTCCCTATTCTCTTACCTGAGGAACAGCAGCCCATGCCAGCAGTTAAAGACAGGTTGACTTCATTAGTGGATATTCAGGAAAAGGCAAGAAAACAGTGGATTAAAAGTAAGATAACTATGAAAAGAACAGCCAATTCCCATTGTAGACCTTCTCCTTTGTACATTGAGGGTCAATTGGTTTGGCTTTCTACTAGAAACATTCAGTTAGAAGGTCCTAGGAAGTTGAAACCCAGGTATCTAGGGCCTTTTCAAATTGAGAAAATTCTGAATCCTGTGTCTGTGAAATTAGTTTTGCCTGAGGAATATGCTATTCATCCAGTATTTCATGTTTCTCTTTTGAAACCATTTGAACCCTCTACTCGACCTGATAATCTACCTCCGCCAGTGGTAATTCGTGATCATGTTGAATATGAGGTTAAATCTATTTTAGATTCTAAAAGGATACGAGGTTCTCTGTTTTATTTGGTTGATTGGAAGGGTTATGATCCTTCTGAGCGATCTTGGGAACCCGAAAAGAATGTTCATGCCCCTAGACTTGTTAGGTCTTTTCATGCTTTACACCCTGACAAACCTCGACCTGTAAGACGACCTTTGGGGGAGGAACTGTTAGGGGTGCTACTGGTCGTCTTACTTAATCTAGTGAGATCTAGGTTTGGTTCATGTGTAAATTTAACTGTCAGTTCAATTTATAGTTTGTATGAAATTTAGGAGTAGTTAATGAATGTAACTTTTCGTTTTTAGTCAATGTTAAAAACTGCTTAGGAAATCACAATGTAAATAACTGCTTAGAAAATTGCTTTTAACAATGCTTGTTTAATTTTAGTTTATGTGTTAAGCCTTAGGGGTTAAACACTCAAGATTGTGCGCTCATTACGAGAGAGGCTCGCGCTGACTCTCGTGATTAGAATCTGTACGAGGAAACAGCTCGCGCTGCTCTCGTGGCTGAGTTTGTTTATAAATAGACGGAAGCCCAACGGTTTGGCGCTTCGTCTCATGTTGCTGCCCTGACGAGCACTTCTGCTCCTGTCGTGACGGTTCGCTTACAACCGTAATCTAGTCCTTGATTACTCTAAGCCCCTCAACTTATTTTGAAATATTGGTCCCTGCTCGAGCTTTCACCCTAGCTGTTATTCCCTGTTGATTCATGGCATCACTGAAGCCGAGAACCCGAGTCCCTTTCTTCGCGCTTTGAAGAAGTATCCAGTTACGTTTCCCTTGCCGGTAGGCAGTTCGAGGCTCCTGTCAGCACCGAGAAGCGAGTGTTATGTACAGTAAGATTTATTTACTTTAAGGAAAAAGAAACAGTTGACTTTTACTCTTCAGGAGAGTTCAGCATAGAGGGTTTTGAATCTGAGTTCGTCGTTATTAGGAAGAAGACATTTAAGCACCTAAGCGGACTTAGGAAACAAACCTTGGCAAAGGCAAGGATAATTTGAAAACAAAGACTTAGAGGTTTTTAGCGTTTTCTGTGGCTTCCCAATTGGGGAGAATTTTAACTCCTGTGAAAGGGGTAAGAACAAGCCTAGGCAAAGGCAAGAACCAAGTTAAAGGAAATTAAGAACTGAAAAGTAATTTCTTTTAAGTGTGTATTTATTTAGCAAAAGACTCTGATAAGTAGGGTTATTTTTGAGTTGACTTCCTGAGTCTGAATTTGTCTGCAGAAGTTAAAAGGCGTAGGTTGTTGTTTTACTATCTCCCAAACTGCAGATTCCAAAACAAGTTCAAGAGTTGCTGAAGTCTACAGGTACAAGTTTTTGCATGATCAAAAACAGTTCAGTTCACTAAATCAAATTAACAAACTAACCCATTAATTTGAAAATGTTACTTTTTCTAATGTGAAACTTTTTTCTCTGTTAAAAAGGTATAGAGCGAAGACTGAGCAAACTCTGTTTACTTATTGAGTGTGAACAAGGGCCAATAATACCTATGGTCAGTTACAGAAGTTTTTTCTTTTAAAATTTAATTCTGTTCTGAGTCCAGAATTTTTGGTTTGAGATTAAAACTATTGTTTAATTAAAAACAACAGATTTGCGTGAAACCTGTGAAGCGCATCTTAAAGAGAGGTCAGCGGCCTGGAACACTATTTTGAGAAACAACAGCTGAAGACAGTGTTTATTTATATGTTGTTAGTTTCTCTGTCCACTTCCCCTTTCCCTGAGGGAAAAGTTGATTCAGTCAGAGTTGAATTCCTGATTGTGTTAATTGATCCTTGAGGGAGTTGGGAGTTTGCACCTTCAAGAGGAAATGTCAGAAGTGACTCACAGGTCTTCTCAACAGTCCCGGCCGCTGTTCTGGTCAGGGGGAGCTCCATCGGCCCAGTAAGGTTTTTCCGCTGGTGTCAAGGGGCTCTCTTGGGCTCGCATTCCGGCCGGCAGGGGCGGGCGGGTGGCGCTGCGCACCGTGCTTGCGGGGCCCTCTCGGCGCCCTCTATGGCTCACCCTTGGGCATGACACACCGGGCCTTGGGCGCAGAAACACTGCTGTCCTGGCCTGTAGCGAGGATACACCACGCTTGTCCGAAGCGCTGGGGCCCTGCAGAACTACCCCTTGACAGGATCAAACTAGGCGGACCTGGGGACATTATTGGTGCCAAATTCCTCGGCGTTGAGGCACCTATGACGCCATCTTGTTTCTCTCCTGAGGCCCCCGTGAGTGGGCTGCCGCTCCATTGAATTGCACACATACCACTGCTGGACCCAAGTGACGCTGCTGAAGGCCGAGGAGGTGTGAATTACCCCTGTGCCACTCATTTGGGAGGCGTAGTGTACCCCATGCTTTGTCCTGAGGACCTAGGGGACATGCAACACAACTGATCCCTGCACATATATCAAAATATAGCCCTGAGGTGCGGGGGTGGTCAGGGGTGTGTGGCGTGCTGGTGGTCCAGTGAGCTAGGTCCCGATAGAGGGGCCTGCTTGGCTATCTGCTGAGGGCTGCGGAGGCGGCTGGTCTAGGCCCAGTGCGGCTTGTTGCCTGACCGTGGATGGTTTCCGTGAGGACCGGCTCGTGGCGCTCTCCCTGGTGAGCCCACCAGAGAGGCGGCTCGGCATAATTTCGACCCCGCGTGTCACATCAAACCTTGACCTGTGATCCCCCGCAATAATTGGAGTAATCTATTGGCGGTGCCACAATGGGGAAGGATAAGCCTGGCGCTGCGGGTTTGAAGCACAGTACCTTGGATCAATACGCTACGACAGCGGGCGGGAGCTCCACTCCTGGCCCCTTACCGGAAAACGCGGCTCTCTTAGCGGCCATTACAGAAGCAAGAGGCACTCTGATGCCAAGATTAGCACAGTGGGTACCGAAGTCTCATTCGTACGACAAGACCTGAGGAAAGCTGTAGACCGCATCACCGAAGCGGAGACTCGGGTGTCCTCCGTGGAAGATAATGGGACGACCTTACAGCACCGTGTCAACAAATTAACTGTGATCTCTCAGGAGCTAGCATCCCGGGTTGAAGACGCCGAAGGCCGCACGAGGCGCAACAACCTCCGCTTCATTGGTTTCCCAGAGGGCTGCGAGGGTAACTCCATGAATCGCTTCCTCACCTTGTGGCTCAAAGACCTGCTACCGGCTGATATGATCTCCACGTGCTTCGTGGTTGACAGGGCCCTCTGGACACTGACGAGAAAGCCACCCCCAGCGAAAATCCACGACTGGTTATCGCCAAGCTGCTTAATTATGCAGAAAGGGACGCAGTCTTGCAGTACTCTCGGTCACATACGGATAAACTTGTCTTTGACTCCAGGCCTATAATGATCTTTCCAGATTACGCCGTCTAGTGTAACAACAAAGGCAGTCCTTCACAGCAGCAAAACGGAGACTACGTGACCTTAATATTTCATAAATGCTGCTTTATCCTGCCAAATTACGTGTTGAGTATAACTCTAAGACCTACTTTTTTCCGATTCGCCTGAAGCGGTCTTTGCCTATTCTGATGTGAGGGCCCATCTGAAGACTCACTATCCGCCGCCTCCGGAGTCCGACTCCTCCAGGGGCTCGCAACGATACAGATCACACAGGACAAATTCAAAACGGCGACATCGCTCCGGTTCCGACCGGCACTCCTCCAGTCCTGAGTGAGCATCCTGATCAACTCACGGTCTGTGCTGTATCCATCTGATCATGACTGAATGTCCATAGTTTAGAACTACTCCGACTACCTTGCACTAAGTGGAGGTGGACATTGTGCACTGTGGCTGACCTAACCCGGACACTTGAACCCTTATTGTTAATGTTTTATGGGAATGTGGAGATCCATTGGAGGGGGTTCCTAGGATCTCTGGTCGGGGTCCCAGGGTGCTCCTCACCGCGACTGATGCTCCTAGTTCTTGGCAGTATCAGGGGGAGGGGGGATAAGAGCAGGTCGCTTTTGGGGTTCGGAGTTATGTTGTGTCCGGTTCTTTCAAACACGCAGACACACATCCCATTTCTCATTCGGTGTGCCATTACTATTAGACCCATAATCGACATATGGCCACTCAGGTGGCTGTCTCCCATGTGGGTGACCTAACAGTAGTAACGTGGATTGTCCGAGAGTTACTTAAAAAAATCAAAGGGGGTCCTATCCTTTGGCAAGCTAAACGCTATGGTGTGGACATTCTTCTCCTACAGGAGACTCATCTATTGGGTAATAAAGCTCCCTGCCTGGCTAGGTTTGGGTATCAGCAGGTATATCATTCAGGTTTCACTAGGGGTTCCCATGGAACAGCTATCCTTATCCATCTCCGTGTTCCCTTCATCCATATTAAACACTGGGTAGATCCCAGGGGTACATATGTTCTTCTATCGGGCACGCTTTATAGTGAACCACTTAATTTAGGCAGCGTTTATGCACCCCTGCCTTTGGGGACCACGTTTGTAGATTGCATCACTCATTTGTGGAGTGAATTTCAGAGGGTCTGTCTCTCCTGGGAGGAGATTGGACTGATACTATGTCATCGCTCGATAGGAGGCGGGGATCAGGGGTAGTCCCATCCGCCGCTGCCTCTAAGTTATCCATACTTGCTGGGGCACTGGGATGGTCTGACATATGGCGAGAATATCACCCCGCAGAGATAGGCTACTGTGGAAAAGTAAATTTTGCCATGTGCTATGTCCCTACGTGTCCCCCATCTTATGTTGTATGTGCATGATTAATATGCATATGTATTCCCTATGGTCGATTAAAGACGCACTTACAGTTGTGTCCATCTCTAGTATGCCAGTTTCCAGTCTTCGTGAATACAACGAATATTAGGCCTATGTAAAGTTACGTTGCCACGTTTCTCAGTGTGCACGTTATTTCATTGAAAAGTCCCCGTTTCTAGGCCTCAAAAGGGCCCGGACACCAGATTCAGCTCCTGTCTCCCGAGCCCTCGCTGAGGAGCGATACAGCCCCCACCTGTGTTCCTGACCCTTCACTTACTTCCTGCCTCACAGTGCCCGGCTCGGCCTGGCTCTGCCTGCTAGTCTGCCAAGAGTATGTTATGATTCTAGTTATCAGTCTAGCCCTCCTTCTCTGCATTCCTAAGCTACTGAATCGCATCAATAGTCTCCGTCATGGTCTAGCCTTTACATCTCCATGTAAGAGAAATACTGTATTAATGGTCATTTAATATTCCTCAACACGCACTACATGTAGAATAATGCATGCACCAGTCTTAGAGTCTGTTAGCCTTTACCCCGATAACTTCTGGATTCTATCAACGTGTTCTCTAAACATCAGATACTAGATAGTGTTTAGGTACATGTCGCCCTGACTCTCCAGACTTCAGTCTCTGCTCCTAGCGCAGAAGTCATAGCCCCCAGCTTCTCCTAGTAACACGTCATTGTTAGTTTGCGCGCACCATTAGGTTAGAGGTCCCGGCTCCTTAGGTAGCCCCCTCCATGTTTCCGCCCCATTTATGACATATTCTGTTACGTTTACATCACATGTCTATGTATACGCCTCCTGTTACACCCACTTTCACCCTTATCTTTCGCGACTGCTATTGACCACACCCACTGCTCCGCCTATTGTATGTATTGTAATGCATTTGTTTTAGTATATATACTTGTGCACTGTTATTAAAAGTTACGCCGTCGCCGATTCCGATCCTGCCCCCGGCAGCGCTGCCATTCTATTCCTGTGCAGGTTGTCCTGTTCCTGTCCTTTATGCTGTATTAAACCTGCAAACTCCTACTACCTCGAATCTTGACTCTTATTTATTGAGCTATCTGTTATTACTATATCCAGTCAAAAATAGATCCGGTAATATTTATTTATATACCACACTACACATACTTGTCCACGGTCCATGCTTCCATGTCTCTTCTGGATTATATGTTTACACCACAGAGCTATATACATAGGTTTTCCAAGGTCTCCCATCTTCCCAGAGGGCTGTCTGATCATTCCCCGGTCACGGTGACGCTCCTACTGCATTTTCAAAAGCCCCCTTTAGGTGGCAAATGTCCCCATGGAATCTTCGAGATCCTGATTATCAAGAGTGTCTGAGCTCAGCAATTCAAAAGTATTTAGCCCTGAATACTGACTCAGTTTCATGTAAAGAAAGCCTATGGGAAGCCCTGAAACCCACAATTAGAGGGGGAGACATTAGCTACAGGGCAAATGACAAACGTAAGCGCTCAGCTCAGCGGGCAGAGCATGAGGCCCAGTACACATCCTTAGAGGCACGATACACACAGGATTCCATTACAACCCTTCAGCTAAATGTATCCCTCATGCAACAACAGTTACAACAACACCTTATGGAGGAGGCGAAAGAACTTTGGTTAGCGTCTCAACACCGAATATACCAGTGGGGGGATAAGTCAAGTAAAATGTTGCACAGACTCTGCCAAACCGAACGAGCCCCAGCCACAGTCCCAACCATCAGGGGTAGTGTTGGTGTCTTACGTACGTCCCCCGCACTAGGCAAATTAACGGCGGCACTGACCGTGGTGCAATCAAGCCGGGCCTCTGGCCCCAATGGGTTCCCCATAGAGTTCTTTGATTCCCATATGATCACGTTGGGCCCACACCTATAGGATACATTACATGATGCCCTCGAAAAGAAACTATTAACCCAAGACTGGCGACAGGTCGAGATTGTCCTATTTTTAAAACCCAACCGCCCACCGGAAGACCAATCCTCATACTGTCCTATTTCACTGATTAACTTTGAATCTAACCTCTGGGAAAAGTTATTGCAGATCGCCTGAGGACCTGCATTCAGGATTTGATCCACCTAGATCAATCCAGCTTTATGTCACACCGAGCCACCCGTCATAATATTCACCGGGTCCATAATGCCATGGCTTTGGCCCCAGAGCTGGGTCACCCTGCGGCCATACTCCTCGCCGATATTGACAAGGCCTTTGACTCCCTGAGTTGGGAGTGCCTCTTCCAGCTTTTGAAGGTGATCAATTTTGGTCCACGCTTTTTAGCATATGTGCACTTACTATATACAGAACCTACGGCTTCAGTGCATATTACGCCAATAGCCTCTATCACGGATCGCCTTTAACGACCATGAAAAGACTACAACGGATTCAGAACTCGGCTGCCAGACTACTCTTGCATATCAAACATCTATGTACTTGGATCTGTGTGTCTGTTACTTTTCTCCTGAAAAAGCATATCCAATGCACTACCCTATTTCTCATCCTGTGCCTCTATTAATATCTTTAATATACTTACCTCCTTTATGTATCTATATACTTTCAATGTAATTATTGATCTATATATTTATCACTTTCTTCTAATTTAGCATTTCCAGTGCACAACCCTATTTCTCAGCCTATACTTCGCACGATATATCTTCTAGCCCAACCTTCTGACTCATCTCAAACTTCTTCTACTACTCCTTCCAATGCACTACCCTATCTCTCATCCTATACATCTATCAATATATCCTCTACATCCACTCTCTCATTTATCCCAAACCCCATACTACTACTATGATTGCCAAAATAACCCTTTCTAGACTCTCTCGTACTCTACCCTTCCTTGCATCATCTGACACCTCTTTTACTTTACCGATCCCCTAAAACAAACCTTTCTAAACTCTTCCCTTGGAGTCCTCCCCTCCAAAACTCCTTTTTACTCATCCAAAAGCCTCCTCCTACTGCTAAGACCTAAAAAAAAAAAAAAAAAAATTCCTTCACTCTTTTATCCCTCCACTATCCTTTTCAATCGAAATTAACAGACTAACATGTTCACTTCTCAAATTCCATAATAAATTTATTCTAATATACTACCCAAATAACTGAATAACATATCCACTACTCAAATTACTTCATATTTATACTATACTAATTTTCAATAGCAATCCTTTATGCGTTCCGGAGTGGCATGTTACGCGCCAGAAAAGCGCTTCAGCACCCATCAGGGGTAACAGGTGCTATATGAATGCAAATCTTTCTTCCCCTTTTATCCTTTCGCTATCCTTCTCACTCCAAGTAACTGACTAATATCCACCACTGAAATTACTTCATATTTCACCATATTAATTCACCACTAATCCTTTGTAGGTTTCCTGAATAGCGTGCATCAACAAGCGCTATATAAATACAAACCTTTGTCCTCCTCTATCCTTCTGCTATCATTCCAAATCCAAATAACTGACTAACCTATCCACCACTTAAAATGTACTTGCATGTTTCACTATACTAATTCAACACTAATCCTCTATGGGTCCCGGAGTAGCGTGCTACTCGCCTAAAAGCGCTTTGACGCCTCGTCAGGGGTAGTAAGCGCTATATAAATACAATTACAATACAATACAATCAGTAGGGAAAGTGTTGGATAGCGTAGGGGTAAAAAATACTATTCCAACTCCAGAGAATGCAACATCCCATGGAAAGCCTTGGATAGCGTAGGGGTAAAAATTACTATTCCAACTCCAGAGAGTGCAACAGTAGGGAAAGCGTTGGATAGCGTAGGGGTAAAAATTACTATTCCAAATCCAGAGAGTGCAACAGTAGGGAAAGCGTTGGATAGCGTAGAGGTAAAAATTAATATTCAAACTCCAGAGTGTGCAACAGTAGGGAAAGTGTTGGATAGCGTAGGGGTGAAAATTACTATTCCAACTCCAGAGAGTGCAACAGTAGGGAAAGTGTTGGATAGCGTAGACATTAAAAATAACATACTTATGAATACAATTATATTTTGAAATATTACAAATATTGTTTATTAAATAAATATAAACTATTTACAAATACCAATAAATAATTATTAAAACAATAATTACCAATTAATAAATAATATCCAATAAATTAATTACCAATACACAAATATTAATTTAATAACTACTTAATAACATATCAATTACTTTACACAGTATTCCCCTATGAGCGCACAACAAACACCAATAATAAAATAATACACTTAACATAATTATCAATTAATAAATTAATAAAAATTAATTACCAATTAATAAATATTAATTACCAATTAATTATTAATTAACAATAATATAATTACCAAAAACAATTAACAAAAACCTTATTACTTAATTACATTTAAATTACTTCCCACCCTATTCCCCTATAAACCCATAACCCACTACAGAACATAATTATCAATTAATCAATAAATTACAAATTAATAAAAATAATTACCTATTAATTAATAATTAATTTATAGTTCCTAATAAATTACTAAATAATTTACTATAATTAAATTACTTCCCACCCTATTCCCCTGTAAACCCATACCCCGCTACAGAACATAATTATCAATTAATCAATTAATTAAAATAAATTACTAATTAATAAAAATTAATTACCTATTAATTAATAATTAATTTATAATTCCTAATAAATTAATAATTAATTTACTATAATTAAATTACTTACCACCCTATTCCCCTGTAAACCCATAACCCGCTACAGAACATAATTATCAATTAATCAATTAATTAAAATAAATTAAAATAAATAACTAATTAATACAAATTAATTACCTATTAATTAAAAATTAATTTATAATTCCTAATAAATTAATAGTTAATTTAGTATAATTAAGTTGAGCGGCTCAGGTCCGGTGGGGCCGGCCCATCGAACTTGAAACTCGGCGGGATGAAGAGCCCCCACATAACCCCACAGTACCCAATTCTGGTGAGTTACCGAGCAACGAGTATGAAAGGGTCTACTCACTGGAACCTGAGATTTGGTGAATTATCACTACCGCCTGCCTGACCCAAAGATGGCGGCATCTGACCCCTATTCTCTTCCCCTCCTACAGAACAATCCCCTGTAAACCCATAACCCGCTACAGAACATAATTATCAATTAATCAATTAATTAAAATAAATTAAAATAAATAACTAATTAATACAAATTAATTACCTATTAATTAAAAATTAATTTATAATTCCTAATAAATTAATAGTTAATTTAGTATAATTAAGTTGAGCGGCTCAGGTCCGGTGGGGCCGGCCCATCGAACTTGAAACTCGGCGGGATGAAGAGCCCCCACATAACCCCACAGTACCCAATTCTGGTGAGTTACCGAGCAACGAGTATGAAAGGGTCTACTCACTGGAACCTGAGATTTGGTGAATTATCACTACCGCCTGCCTGACCCAAAGATGGCGGCATCTGACCCCTATTCTCTTCCCCTCCTACAGAACAATCCCCCTAAACTATTTCCACCTCAACCAGACTTCTACTCGCAACAACTTAACCTAGTTGTGCTGGCCTCAGAAACAGGAGGCACAGCACACCTCATCACTCCACCATTACCGGGGCCTGTCCCCAAGATGGCGGCTGCCCGCCTCTAACCAATAATCATCAGAAATCTCACCGGACCGCTGTTCAACATCTACATGGCCCCCCTCGCACAAGTGGCCCGCCACCACAACCTCAATATCATCTCCTAAGCCGACGACACTCAGCTCATCCTCTCCCTCACCAAGGACTAACGCACCGCCAAAACCAACATCCACGACAGAATGAAGGCCATCGCCGACTGGATGTGGAGCAGCCGTCTGAAACTGAACTCGGACAAGACGGAGGTCCTCATCCTCGGACCCAACCCCTCAGCCTTGGACGACTCCTGCTGGCCAACCACTCTGGGGACAGCACCGACACCCACCGACCACGCACGCAATCATTCATCCTCGACTCCTCCCTCTCCATGTCCAAACAGGTCAACGCCGTCTCCTCCTCATGCTACAACTCCCTCCGCATGCTCCGCAGGATCTACAAGTGGATCCTGACCGAAACAAGAAGGACGGTGACACAGGCCCTCGTCAGCAGAAGGCTGGACTACGGCAACGCACTCTACGCCGGAATCCCAGCCAAACACCTACGACGACTACAGCGCATCCAAAATGCCTCCGCCTGACTAATTATCAACGTCCCCTGCTGCAGCCACATCACCCCCCACCTGAAAAACCTACACTGGCTCCCCGTCGACAAGAGGATCACCTTCAAACTCCTCACCCACGCACACAAAGCACTCCACAACGCCGGACCAGCCTACCTGAACAGCAGACTCAGCTTCCACACCCCGACCCGCCAGCTCCGCTCCGCCAGCCTCGCCCTTGCCGCCGTCCCCCGCATCCAACGAACAACCTCAGGTGGCAGATCCTTCTCCTACCTCGCCGCCAAGGCCTGGAATACCCTTCCTACCCACCTACAGCAGACCAAAGACTTACTCGCCTTCAGAAGACTCCTCAAGACCTGGCTCTTCGAACAGTAGCGAAGCTTCCCCTCCCCTCCCCCCCCCCCACCCCCTCAGCGCCTTGAGACCCTCACGGGTAAAAAGCGTGCTCTAGAAATAGATTGATTGATTGATTGATTGATTGATTGGTACAATACATCTGCAGATCCGGCGTTTGCTCTAGAACACACAGCAATGGAAGGGACTCCCCTCCTTTGGCTATTCTATAGCGTGCAGAATCTTGACTTTCTACCCCATGCCAGCAGAACATCGATCTGGCTGTGGCAGTATACGGTCCGGCGTATGGGGTGGCATGGGCATTTGACTCAGAAAAACACCCCTGTGGCATGGTACTTACTTACTGTACACAAAAGAGTTGTGAAATGCACAACTATGTACTCCTTGTTTGTCATGCTCAACCACTTCAGAACTATAGAGGCGTGCATGTTTGCTCCGCGCTCCGCCCCACTGCGCTGCAGTTTCAACCAACACAGTGGAACCAGTTTGGGTTCCAATCAAACCGCACAGCCATTTCAGCAACTGAATGAATCAAATAAATCAAGTTCTCCATGCTTACTCCTTTACTCTTTTTCCATATTCCTGTTTGTTCCATGTTTACTTCAATTAATTTTATCCATCCCACAACCACATCCATTCATGTCCTAATCCATTCATCATTACACAATGATGAATGTATTAGGTTCGCATTATGAGGGGTGCATTTAGAATTAATCAGCACGATATACAGGCAGCCAAGCAGATGAATTTAAATACACGGTTGATGCTTAAATGTATTATTTTTGCTGATGCAATCTCGATTAAAATCGTTTTAATTTTGCATTATAGATACCCCTGAAGAAGGGAAGATGGTTTCCCGAAATGCATTGGGTAATTTTAAAATAAAAATGCAACATGTGGAAAAATGTGGTGTCCTTTTCGTCGATGTGAAAAGTCTGTCGTGGTTGTGGGATGAATATGGAAAAAGAGTAAAGGACTAAGCATGGAGTTTACACAAAGAGAAAATGGAGAACTTGATTTATTTGATTTATTCAGTTGCTGTAATGGCTGTGCAGTTTGATTGGAACTCAAACTGGTTGCGCTGTGTTGAATGGTACTTACTTACGCCAGGTGGCAACATTGAAGGGGTTCCGCCAGTGGAACCCGATTGGCATCTCCACACTAAGGGACGTCATGCGGGGCACTACCCTAAAATCCTTCCAGCAAATACAGGAGGAGGTCCATCTTCACAAAACCTAGTTCTACAAGTACCTCCAATTACACCGTGCTCTTACCCCATTGCTTTCAAATTTAGATGACCTCCCTGAGTTTCACCCATTAGAGGGCTGCCTCCTTATACGTGATTTGGGCGCCCCAAAAATTCGGCAGATATATCAAACATTGACAACAAATTCCATCACAACTCTTCATATGATCAGGAAGGCGTGGCAAGACGATGTCCCAGATTTGACTGATGATGATTGGGCAGAGGCAATAGCTAACCCCCGGGGTGCTGCGGTGTCTTCTAAATACCGTCTTATTCAATTTAAGTATGGTCATCGCGTGTATTACACGCGTCTCCATCTCTGGAGGCTGGGAGTCATTGCATCCCCTCAGTGCTTACGCTATGACAGGGAAGAGGGGACATTTTTTCACACAGTATGGAGCTGCACTGCAATACAGCCCTTCTGGCGCAGAGTTTTGACCTGCCTGAAGGAGGTGCTGTCCTGGTATCTCCCACACGACCCTAGACTGTTCCTGCTCCATAGCACAGACGACATAGGGGGGAATCGATACAAACAACACTTACTCTTCCTTGCTCTCACAATCACCAAACATGATATCACCAAGTTAAGGAAGGGAACTTCCCCACAAAGAATAGGGAAATTGCAAAAGGAACTAGACAAGTGCATGGGTGCGGACATAGTAGTCTTCCAGGCGCAGGATTGCCCTCAGAAGCACAGGAAAATCTGGTCTCGGTGGGCTACATATCGGGGCAAAGACCTTCCTCCTCTTCCTTCGCAATCCCCTTGAAAAGCAGTTTCCATTGGATGTTCTGAGCCATAATGTAGGATATGTTATTTTCTTTTTTCAAGGGCACAGTTGAATCTAAACAGGCTGGCCAATGTGTGTGGGATTGGAAAGTCTGCACAAAGTTTTGTTTTTCAATTTTGTTATACATGCAAACTGTATCCAATGATATTTCCATGCTTGGTAGCTTGTCAATATCTTGTCTCAAAATGGTTTATGTCAGGCAATTGCCCAAGTAGTACTATGAAAACTCAATAAAATATGTTTTCAAAAAATAAAAACTGCCATCTTTTGAATGAT
Source organism: Lissotriton helveticus (assembly GCF_964261635.1). Classification (NCBI taxonomy): domain Eukaryota; kingdom Metazoa; phylum Chordata; class Amphibia; order Caudata; family Salamandridae; genus Lissotriton; species Lissotriton helveticus. Next base: position 865,064,336 of record NC_136073.1, read on the forward strand.
GTCATGATAGGTCTCCAAATCCCAGATGACATCATCAACCAAAGCAACATTCTAAAATGTGTATTGTTGATAATTGCTAGAGAAACAGGGCTGGGCCAAGAGAAATGTTTTTCTCTACACTGGAAGCCTGTTCAACTAAAGATCTGGACAACATTCTTTAATTTTCAGAAATGCCTTTTTACCCTCTTTCCACCACTTCCATAGTGTGTCTTTCTTCATCAGATCTATTAGTTTCATTGCCTTGTCAGAAAGTATTGAAAAAATTACAAACGTACTGGCTGGTACCAGAAAAAACTAGACATGATCACTATTCTTGGGACTAAAAGAAAATGTATGGCTTTAAAAATCTAATTTTAGGCTTAATCATCCTTCTTGTATGTGGTAGGTCCCAAATGTTCCACAGCTTCTACTGCAAGTTTAAGGTTCTTCCTTGTTCTGGCAACCTGCCATGCTTCAAACTGCCCACCGCTTCATCATATGCCCCTTGGTATTAGCGGTGTACAATAAAATCTCACCTTGGAAATAGGTGACCCTCTAAATCCTTGTAATTGGCTTATGCAAACCATACGACAACACGATCGACGTAGAGACTAGTCCAAACATCATCTGCAGGAAATGCGCTGCACCCTCTTGGGTGCTATGTTGTGTTAGATAGAAAGGTTCAAAATGAAGAGTTATTTGATGGTATGCATTAGATAAATAAATCACAATCAACGTTCTGGCATCTGCCAACACAGACAGCATTTTCCAGTAGCTTCTTATCCACAAACTTGCACCTATTTACAATCATACAGATCTACACATTTCCAAACACCCTTCATTTGCTTTTTAATGACTGCTGGTGGTAGCCACTTGATGCCTTGAGTAGGAAGCTGACTCTGTTTATGGTATGCCCACCAGGTGGTTATACTGTGCACAGAGTCCATGGGTAACCCTGAAAGTGCACAGGGCTCAATGTAAAACCCAAGGTGATCTATTAGTGGTAGTATAGAGGGAGGTCGACTGTACATGGTCTTCGTGGACCTGAGGTCAGCCTTCGACCTGGTCCCGAGGGGGAAGTTATGGGAGGTTTTGCAGAAGCTAGGAGTTCCCCCCCACCTCCTTAGAATCATCATTAGGCTGCATGAGAACAACTTTGCGGTAGTGAGGTGTGGGAGGGATGGTAAGCCCTCGGGTAAATTCCCGGTCTGCCGAGGTGTCAGGCAGGGCTGTGTTCTGGCTCCGACACTGTTCTGTCTGTACATAAACAGCGTCATCCAACATCTAGACGCTGTTGGGGACAATGACGCCCCGGTCCTGGCAGGAAGGAGGGTCCCGGCAATAATGTTTGCCGACGATACCCTCCTCCTTTCCAAATCACCTATGGGGATCCAGAGGATTGTGGATGGTTTTGGTCACTTCTGTCGACAACATGGGTTGGAGGTGAACACGGGAAAAACTAAGTTCATGATCTTCAACCCTCCCACCAAGACCAGACCCAATCCAAAACTGGGGGGAACTAGCCTTGAAAGGGTCTCCACCTTCACATATCTGGGGGTTTCACTTCAAGAAAATCTGGCATGGGACTCCCAGGTAGCAAGATCCAGGTTGAAACTTTCCCAGCTATCGGGCGCACTCTTGAGGGTGTCTAACAAGTCCACCTTCAAGCCTGTTAGTCCGGCCCTGGAAATGTACAGGACTCAGGCGAAGGCAGCTGCCTTGTATGGCAGTGAACTGTGGGGACACAAAGCTGGGAAGGTCATGGCAGGGGTGGAAAATTGCTTCCTCAGGCGTTTACTTGCCCTCCCGCAAGGCACACCACTCCTCCCCTTAAGACTCGACTTGGGCCTTCCGTCAATTGCAGAGGACCTACGGTCGAAACCACTGAAGTTCTGGCATCGGGTATGGTCCACCGAGGAATTGCATCACTATAGGCAGGCCCTTATACACGTCATGAGGTTGGATGTTAATGGCAAGATCCCTTGGCTGGCATTTATTAGGTCGGAATGTTCTAACCTTAAGTTACCAGACCTATGGGATGACCCTGCTCAAGGATGTAGAAGGATATCGCGCAAAACCCTCGCACAGCTCTATAAGAACAAAAACCTTGCTGACATGGACAATGCCTATGACAGTGGCACCCTGACTGGATGTTTTATAGTATCCAAAAATTCTTATGTCTTTGAAACTTTTATGGATTTTATTTATCCTCTTTTGGCGAGGAAACTGTTCCTGCAATGGAGGTTTGGTACGCTCCCTACTAAAGTCTTCACCTATAAATGGTCGATAGGGGGCGACAAGCTCTGCCCATGCTGTAAAGTTAAGGATGAAGACGATTTGCACATAATGTTTTGTTGCCATGCCTACCGGAGCCCGAGGAGGCGCTGGCTAGCCCCTCTATGCCGGAACCTGGGCTTCAGTAACTATTTACAGGCCTACAGGGTTATGAAAACTAGTACCCTGGGCCACATTGTGTTTGCGGTTTCCAAATTCTTAATGGCAGCATGGATAATAAGGAAGAAAATGTCTGGTTAAACCATTTTTACCTTGTATTTTCTAAACACTGCAGGTCCAGTCGGTTTTTATTGTATATATTGTCTTTTATCTGTATGTATTTTTACTGCTTCTTTTATGGCCTATGTGGCCGAAATAAAGAATTTTTGGATTGGATTGGATTGGTAGTATGGGCGAGCAGCCTTAGGCCTAACACAGAGGAGTGTAAGATATTTATTGCAAAAAATTGACAAATAACGGACACACGACTCAAAAAGGAGATCCACACCAATTTTAGAAAAATGTACTTTGTATTTTATTTTAAGACTAAGATATTTGCAATAAGGTAAGTAAGTTTAAAAAAAAATACTTTTCACTTTCAAAAGTCGACACAAAACATTTCTGAAGCAGTTCAATGTTATCCTATGGGGAAACAATAATGCGGTTTAATAGGTAAGTACCACACTTACAAATCCAGTCTTCTGGCCCAAAAGTCAGCAAAGGTCAGGTGTGTACCAAAACTGCACCACCAGTGGCACAGGGGGCGCCGGGTGCAGAGGTCAAAGTCAGAGTTCAGCCCAATGCTTGACAAAGGAGACTGGGGGTGCTTGGAGCCACACTGCTTGCAGGTAAGTAGATCACTTTCAGGGGCTAATCTTTGGGGGTTAGCACAAGCACAGGGAGAGATGCACAAAGCAGCACCAAACGTACACGACTAGTGGCACACGGGCGGCCGGGTGCAGGGTGCAAATTCAGGTGCAGGGTGCAAAATTTGCGTTCGGCCTCCAATGCTTTTCAATTGAGTTTCTGCTTTTGACAAACAGGCTGCAGGCATTGCCCCGGAGGTTGCAAGAGGGAGTCCAATGACAGCAGAGGAAAGTAGAGATGTAGGGGGTCGGTTCAGCTCACCAACGCCCAGGGGCTTCGGGTGCAGGGGTGCCTTTCGACGTCAGAATCGGGTGCGGAGAAGGGGAGCCTCTGGAATTAGTCTGTAGGCGTCATTGTGGAGGTCAGGAGCGGTCAGCAAACACTGGACTCGAGGTCAGGATCACTGGGGAGACTTCAAAGGGCAGGTGGGGCACTCAGACTCAACCCCAGGGCATTGGTTGCAGAGTGGGCAAGGATTGCGGTTCCAGCTGGATCCGGAGCCCTTGGAATCGTTTTCTTCTGGGCAGGTCCACTGTCCATGGGAGATTGGCATTTTGTTCGAAGGCAGCAGTCCTCCCAGGGTTTTCAGAGTTTGCTGACTGCAAGACAGGTGGCAGGTTCACAGAAGCTGGAGACAGGCCGGTATGGCTGAGGCCAAGGCTGTCGTCGTCTTCACTCTTCTCTGCAGGAATGTCTTCTTTCTTCTTAGGTCATAGCAGATCTAGTTTTCTGGTCTGGGAGGCACCTAAATACTAAATTTGGGGGCCATTTAAGGGAGTAGCAGGTAGGGCCATTGGGTACCTTACCTGGGGTGACTACACCCTCAATTATGCCACCCTCCTCTGGGAGGGGTCCTAGACAAAGCCATGATTGGAGGGGTCTCCTATGTTCAAGATGGCAGAGACTGAAAGATGTGCTTCACCTTGCCTCCCCACCTGAGGGGTGGAGTTGGCAGAGGCGGGCACACGTCCTATTCTCCTAAGTTTTCCAGTCGGTTTTCTCACCCAAAGTGGGGGTGTAAACCAGAGGCTGCCATCTGCTGCTGGCTGGGGGGTTCGCATTACAGGCGGCACACCTTTGATGCTTCCCCTTCAAGCTCTGACCCATCCTGGGGGAGGAGGTGGGACACGTCTGCCCAGGATGTGCATTGTTTCTGGTTCCAGAGATCAGAGGTTCTTCACCCAGGGGTCCAGAAACATGTCTGGTGGTGGCTGGCTGCCTACAGCCTGTCAGAGACCACACCTGGGTTGGTAGGTTATCAGGAGGCACCTCTGGTATCCTCTGAGTATGTGGTACAATAAATCTCACACTGGCATCAATAAATCTCACACTGGCATCAGTGTGGATTTATTGAGAGGAGTCGTTTGGGACCAAACACTCCTTTGTTCAGTGAAGCCGTCATGGTGCTGTGGAACACAAATTGACGAGTGTCCAGCCCATGTACTCTCTATGGCTTCACTGGCACTTACAATATTAAGGAATGGACACTAATATTGTAGGGGCATATCTGCTCATGCAGATCTGCCCTCACCTGTGATATGGTGCAAACTGCCTTAGGGCTTTGAGGCCTGCTACAGGAGTGACTTACCTATACGTTCAGTGGGACGGGTATGACCAGACGTGGGTCCCGTGCTCTCCATGCCACTGGAGTCAAGCTATTGTGGCTGAAGAGGGGTGAAACCCCGAAACCGGTCCCAGGATGCTTGTTTCTAGTCCAGACTGGACTTGGCCTGGCAGTTCGGGCTGGACTGTTCCCATTGGGCACAGGGTCAGGACTGATTTGCATATGGTAGGGTTCAAACTGGAATGGCATGGTGAGCAATAAAACGATGGATTTCGGCCCAGATCTCTGTACTGGTGTGCATGTATGACATGTCCATTAATTGTTGTTTTTGCATTTACCTATACCTCCAGGCAGTGCTGCCTTCCATGTCAACCAGGTTGCCATGTCGATGTTGTCTTTTTCTACCTCGCAGGGGTATGCAAGCTGCTAAGGCCCAGTGAGGGGGAGGTCCCAGGGGACCTTCTTCAGCTCCCAGGAACTCGGTACCCAGGGTACCATTTAGGAGGCGCTTACAGGGGGCAGAGTACCAATTGTGGTTATGTTTTGTCGAAAAAACACCAGCACAGGGGACCTGGTTGGCAGGGACCCTGTGCATTACAATTGAAACCACATCAAAGCCAGGCAAAAAGTGGGGGCTAACCCTGCAAAAAGAGGTGCTTTCTCACACCTTGGTAGTCTTCAGTTCCTCTTTCGATGCCTTCTCTCCATGACTGACCCAATGCAGACTTTAGGATGATCATTTTCCTTCAATAAATGTTTGTGAAAACTTCCTCAAATGTTTACCACACCTTCTTGGAATTCCTCTGGGAATTCTTTTTCCCAAGGCCAGAAGAGTCTTCAGTCTGTGGCCCACCCACACCTAGGGACTCAGAGACCTCCTCTGTGCTCTAATGCAGTTCTTCCTGCCTACGTCAATGCGTATATGGTACCTGCTTTAAGGGAGGGCCATACTTGGAAAGCATAGGAGACCGGCAGGCCACAGCCCTCTCTTCAACTGCGTCATCCATCATTTGCAACCCAGCGGACATGCACGCAGGCTCACCTGAACTATGCAAGCAGAGTTCAAACAGGAGAAACAAATATGCTGCTTGTCAAGTTCCAACTGGCCCAGCAGAGCAAAGTGTGAAAGTGGGGGGTGGGGAGGATCAGAGGTGGAGGAGAGAGAGAGAGAGAGTTGGTGTCCTCGAGCCACACTCAGTCGAGCTGGGCTGCACTGCTTTCTCTGAATATCTTGTAGGTTGCGTTTCGGGGCTTGGTACCGAAGCATGTACTGCAGCCTCTAAACGTGGCCAGTGCCCTCTCTTTTTATTCCTTCTAATTTTTTTATTTTTTTAAAATCTATTTATGTGGTTTCTTTTTGTCATGTTCCATTTTCCTGCCCCCCTCTCAACCCGCTGACCAATCTGTGTACAGATGTGGAACCGCGAGTCCCCCTTGATATTGTCCTTTTGTGACCTTCAAGGGCCCCTGCCTCTTGGGGACAGCACATGCTATGTGCCTAACGCTCCTTTTCATATTGCACTGTGTTTTTTGTACAGCATTACTGTTTCACAAAGGGTACCATACGTTCCCTATCCCCCCTTCCCCTATAAACTGTGTTTGCTTTGAAACAGAGGCTGGGCCTGGTTAGATCATGGTACCTGTTTTAGCCAAAACATAAGCTTCAAGAAACTGGCCCTTTCTCTCTTTCTGCAGTCTTTAAATTCATTTTAAACAAGTTCTGAACTTTTTCAGGTTTGAAGGAAAAACAGACACAATGGGGAGCCCGGGAGGACCCCAGGAGAAGGGGACAGAACTCCTGAATTAGTCCCAGAGAGGGACAGAGACCTCCTGCACTTTCTTCACCAATTATCCCTCTATCGCTTTTTGCACTGCTTCCGCCTGTGCTGTGCCTGTTCGGTGCATATGAGGGAAGCTTGTACTGCAAGTGAGAAAGCTTGCACTGCTGCTGCCTGTGCTGTGCCTGTTCGATGCATATGAGGGAAGCTTGTACTGCAAGTGAGAAAGCTTGCACTGCTGCTGCCTGTGCTGTGCCTGTTCAGCGCATGTGAGGAAGCTTGTACTGCTACGACCTGTGCTACGGATGTGCAATGCATGTGAGGAAGCTTTTTCACTCCTGCAGCCTGTGCTGTGCTTGTTCAGTGCACGTGAGGAAACCTTGCACTGCCGCGGCCTGTGCCGTGCCTGTTTATTGCATATAAGAATATTTTGACAGCAGTCACCTTTAGACATTGCAGCAGCTTACCCTGATTGCTGGGGCTGGCTACTCTTTTTCTACTTAAGGGGGTGCTTGGTACAAAAAAATCTGAAGAACTCTGAAATGCCCCGGGCCCTAGTCGCGCATGCGCATCTCGGACGTGAGAGCGTAGCTGGGTAAAAGGATCTGACACCGGTTAGCGACCTTGCCGTAGGACCAGAAATTATTAAAATGCAAATTGATATCAGGATGTTAGATTCGGTTAGGAACCACGCTGTATTAGACATTTGTTAAAGTTAGCCCACCAAACCTGTCTAAACTGGATGTAAATCTAATGTCTGAATTTTGCATTTAATAATTATGTAAATAATGTTAATTTATAAAAAATTTAATTTTGTTTCATATTTTAATAAATACGGCCAGGGGGTCTCGGGCTCGAGACCCCCTGCCTTCCAAAGAATTCTGTTGTTGGTCTGATGAATGTGTAACTGTAGTATGCACATTAAGGGGGGGTGGCCGGCAGTCACAGACCATGAGGAAAGGGGGGGCCGCTCGGCCCCCACGCACACATGGCTGGGCCCGGCCCCCCCCTCCACCAGTGCTGGTTGGGCTGTGCCAGTTGACCCGGAAGCAGTTTTTGCGCTTTCGGGTCGAGGGGGCGGGATCGCGGCATAGGGGGAGTTTAAGAGCCTGGGGAACGCGGGAAGCGGCTTCTTTGTGCCCGCACTCCCCAGGCTCGCTCCTCGCCCCGCTGTGGGGCCTTTAATTTTCCCCACCCTCCATCCCTTTGTAGCAGAATTCTGGTGAGGACACTGGTAGGTATACGGTGTAACGCTATGCAATATCGTAAGAATAAATGTTTTTCTTCCTGAGGCCTTTTTCCCCGTTTACAGGCAATGTTAATATGTATATGTTTTCTGGGTGTGTTTTGCTGTTGCATTAACTCTTTTTCCTTAGGCCTTCTTTTCCCTCTTAGATTAGTAATGTGGTATTTATTATGTGGGTCTGGCGGTAAGGTCATAATCGGTGAGCAGCAATTTGAGGTCCTTAGGTGGGGGCGGCCCCATTCACGAAAGGGGTCGCCCAGGGGGAGGGGCCATTGGTCTCTCCCAGAACTTCAGGGGCAGGATATCCGCTTGCTTGGGTGCGGGGGAGGGGAGTCACGCTTTCCTCAGGCTGGTAGCCACCCCACACATACACTATGCACTATGACGCTAAGGGCGTGAGTGTAAGGGCCCTCCTGTTATGGTTAAATGGAGTTCACGGAGCGCACAAGGGTAAACGGGCCCTTGTCGCGCATGCGCATCTCGAACGTGAGAGCGTAGCTGGGTAAAAGGATCTGACACCGGTTAGCGACCTTGCCGTAGGACCAGAAATTATTAAAATGCAAATTGATATCAGGATGTTAGATTCGGTTAGGAACCACGCTGTATTAGACATTTGTTAAGGTTAGCCCACCATACCTGTCTAAACTGGATGTAAATCTAATGTCTTAATTTTGCATTTTATAATTATGTAAATAATGTTAATTTATTACATTTTTAATTTTGTTTCATATTTTAATAAATACGGCCGGGGGGTCTCGAGCTCGAGACCCCCTGCCTTCCAAAGAATTATGTTGTTGGTCTGATGAATGTGTAACTGTAGTATGCACATTAAGGGGGGGGGTGGCCGGCAGTCACAGACCATGAGGAAAGGGGGGGCCGCTCGGCCCACACGCACACATGGCTGGGCCCGGCCCCCCCCCCTCCACCAGTGCTGGTTGGGCTGTGCGTCCCGCCAGTTGACCCGGAAGCAGTTTTTGCGCTTTCGGGTCGAGGGGGTGGGATCGTGGCATAGGGGGAGTTTAAGAGCCTGGGGAACGCGGGAAGCGGCCTCTTTGTGCCCGCACTCCCCAGGCTCGCTCCTCGCCCCGCTGTGGGGCCTTTAATTTTCCCCACCCTCCATCCCTTTGTAGCAGAATTCTGGTGAGGACACTGGTAGGTATACGGTGTAACGCTATGCAATATCGTAAGAATAAATGTTTTTCTTCCTGAGGCCTTTTTCCCCGTTTACAGGCAATGTTAATATGTATATGTTTTCTGGGTGTGTTTTGCTGTTGCATTAACTCTTTTTCCTTAGGCCTTCTTTTCCCTCTTAGATTAGTAATGTCGTATTTATTATGTGGGTCTGGCGGTAAGGTCATAATCGGTGAGCAGCAATTTAAGGTCCTTAGGTGGGGCGGCCCCATTCACGAAAGGGGTCGCCCAGGGGGAGGGGCCATTGGTCTCTCCCAGAACTTCAGGGGCAGGATATCCGCTTGCTTGGGTGCGGGGGAGGGGAGTCACGCTTTCCTCAGGCTGGTAGCCACCCCACACATACACTATGCACTATGACGCTAAGGGCGTGAGTGTAAGGGCCCTCCTGTTATGGTTAAATGGAGTTCACGGAGCGCACAAGGGTAAACGGGCCCTTGTCGCGCATGCGCATCTTGAACGTGAGAGCGTAGCTGGGTAAAAAGATCTGACACCGGTTAGCGACCTTGCCGTAGGACCAGAAATTATTAAAATGCAAATTGATATCAGGATGTTAGATTCGGTTAGGAACCACGCTGTATTAGACATTTGTTAAGGTTAGCCCACCATACCTGTCTAAACTGGATGTAAATCTAATGTCTTAATTTTGCATTTAATAATTATGTAAATAATGTTAATTTATTAAATTTTTAATTTTGTTTCATATTTTAATAAATACGGCCGGGGGGTCTCGAGCTCGAGACCCCCTGCCTTCCAAAGAATTCTGTTGTTGGTCTGATGAATGTGTAACTGTAGTATGCACGTTAAGGGGGGGGTGGCCGGCAGTCACAGACTATGATGCCCCTTTCGATTGTCACCTTCATTAGGCAAACTGATCAGGGAAGTCATAATCTAACGTCATTCCAAAAATGCTCTGCTCTCTCCAATCCTAACAAAGTCATCAAATATCCTAATATGGGATAGCCTCCACGGTAACCCTCTGCCCCTGAGATCACTCCTTTAGACTTCTTGAACACATTCACATCGATCAGGGGGTACAGAGACTCAAAGCCAGTTAACATCAGTCACTTACAGGAATTCTTTCTAAGTTTTAATCATGGCTGCGAGTGAGTACAGAGAACCAAGGTAAGTTATCCTCAGAAAGTCACCCCCTCAGACTTTATGAACACATCCACATATATGAGTGAGTCCGGAGTAGGGAAGTCCATTAACATCAGTCGCTTAGAATCCGTCCTTCAGACTTCCAGAAGATATTCTTTCATGCGAGTGAGTATGAAAATGAAACCCAAAGTAATTTAACATTGGTTTTTAATAGTCACTCACTCCTTCAAACCTCAGGAACTCATTTAACTCTACTTCGGCGTAGAGAGACCTAGCATGATATCGGACACTCATTCACACTTCCAGAACTCATTCCTATCTTTCAGTGACTATGGAGAACCTTGCTCACTTTGCCACTGGATTGAAGCAAGCCGGGCTGAAGAAGGCTGTAATGCCAGAAACCGGTCCTCTGAGGCTTGTTTCCGGTCCAGGGAAGGCATGGCTTGGCAGTTCAGGCTGGACTGTTCCCATGAGGCACAGGGTCGGACTGATTTGCATATAGCCATGTCTGAACTGGTGTGGCAGAGTGGGCTAAAGAACGGTGATGGATTAAACCCAGATCTTTTGACTGGGTGTGAGTGTTTGATTGGTTCAGATGCTCCGTCCATCACCACCCCCTTTTGTACCGCTTTGGCCGCCATAAGTGTGGCAGGGTATGCTCAGACGTGAGTCCCTTGCTCACTTTGCCACTGGATTCAAGCAAGCCGTGCTGAAGACGGCTGTAATGCCAGAAACCGGTCCTCGGAGGCTTGTTTCCGGTCCAGGGAAGGCATGGCTTGGCAGTTCGGGCTGGACTGTTCCCAAGAGGCACAGGGTCAGACTGATTTGCATATAGCCATGTCTGAACTGGGGTGGCAGAGTGGGCTAAAGAACGGTGATGGATTAAACCCAGATCTTTTGACTGGGTGTGAGTGTTTTTTTGGTTCAGATGCTCCGTCCATCAGCACCCCCTTTTGTACCGCTTTGGCCGCCATAAGTGTGGCAGGGTATGCTCAGACGTGAGTCCCTTGCTCCCTTTGCCACTGGATTCAAGCAAGCCGGGCTGAAGAAGGCTGTAATGCCAGAAACCGGTCCTCGGAGGCTTGTTTCTGGTCCAGGGAAGGCATGGCTTGGCAGTTCGGGCTGGACTGTTCCCATGAGGCACAGGGTCGGACTGATTTGCATATAGCCATGTCTGAACTGGGGTGGCGGAGTGGGCTAAAGAACGGTGATGGATTAAACCCAGATCTTTTGACTGGGTGTGAGTGTTTGATTGGTTCAGATGCTCCGTCCATCACCACCCCGTTTTGTACCGCTATGGAGAACCTTAGTCAAAAGATTGACAAAGTTTTGAGTTGCTTGACTTTCCAACTTCGCTTTCACCACCTTCAAAATACCCATTTTGTGGGAAAATCCTTATACAATAAGTTTTTTCCATGTTTTATTTTGAAAATCAGTTTTTAAAAAAAACACGTTTTGAAGGATGTTTTACTTTTCTGAAAAACAAGTCTGAAGAATGGTAATTTTCTTATGAAGTCCATTTTTGGTTGGTATTTTCTCATGCCTTTAAAAAAAATCGATCTCGACTTTGGAAAGCATTCAGAAGCAATATCCGGAAAATTTACAGGCCCTCACCTCGCATCGAATGTAATGTGACGCAGACTCCCCTTAGATATGAGCGCTCCTGAGCTATGAAAGGTGGGTTCATCACATGATCTTGCATCCTACTGGAGGGCTGTTCCCTTTTGTTTTGAATAATGTTATTGACTTTGGGCATTTAATGATTCTAAAACTAGCAACCAGAACAGCTTTTTAAAAAAAGATCAGTCGTGCGATTGGTCTATTTCAATGTACCATGCATTTTTTATTTATTTTATTTATTTCAATTCGTCTTTATTCGATCATAATCAATCATTAATTAATGCTGCAATTTAACAGATGGAGAAAAATAAAGCTATTGCTTCTTGGGTATAACAATCACAAAAGCAATGCCGGACATGTAACTGGGACGTAACCTATGTTTGTAATGGTAAAGAAACAAATCCGAGAGGTGGGAGCCTGGGATAAAACAAAAACCAACAAAAAAAATACTAATGTAAAGAGACTAGATTTCAGAGTCAGTGGCAGTAAGCATTGGCAAAGCTACGGGTCAGGGCTCTATGCTGCTAACACATACCATAGTTGTGTGAGTGAGGCCCATGGAAGGCAGGAGACTGCACATAGTTTGAGAGATGACCGCTCTGGTGGGCAGAGCCAAGATGAGACTGGCATGGTCTAAAGCCAAGGACTGTAAGAGGTTTGGTGATGAAACCTGGTGGCTGAAAGCGACGGTCATAAGTCGACTCTATGAATTTTGATAGTACTGGGTCTGTATGAGAACCGCGCTGTCAAGCAGAGCTAACAGTTAAAGGCCTCGAATGAGGTCTGACTTTGTTTTTATTGCTAGCAATTTGAAGGAGGTCTTCTTTCACCAGGCAAAGTAAGAAGGAATCTCACCAGACTGCTTCTAAGGAAAGGTTTGACCTTTGAAAATGTGTTTGCCATTCTATGCTGTGCTCTATTGACAGCGGACATTGATGGGGATAGGGGCTTCAGAAATGCACTTATGCAGCCGAACTGGCAGAACTTGTTTTGCTGTCACTCCCAGTAGCAGGAAATAGCCAAGTTACAGATTACATCAGTAAAGCCAATCCCCCGCTGCTCTAAAAAACATATGCCCAGACCAAGGCTTATTCAACTAGTATGTATGTGTTCTTGAAAGAAATCTTTTAGTTCCCTTCAGATTCACTTTGATATCAGAAATGCTCACTTTCCTTAAGAGGGGGCCTTATGTATTAAGGGATTTAACATGACAAACTCTGAATTACAGGGTTTACGACCTGCAAATCAGTTTCTCTGATGTACTAATCGCTTTTTGCAATTTGGAAAACGTTTTCCCAATCAGAAAATGAATTTATGTTATATGTTATATGTTGTTTGAAGTAAAACCAATAAAAATATTTAAAAAGAAAAAAAAGAAACCCATACTGAATCGTAATTGAGAATGGACACGCTAAGAGTATTTCTTCCAAATCGCCTGTTGTTTCAATGGTTTGCGATAATAATTCAGGTCACAAACCATTGATATGTTAGTGACTCCCAAGTTGGGATGGTAACTGATGATTCCCCTTTAGGGATCAGTGTTTGAGCCTCATGGGAAGTAGGCAGTTATCCATAAACGTTTTTTTCTTTCTAAAGCCATCCGAGTTACTTTAAGGATCTTGGGGTACTTAAAAAAAGTTTTACATTTTGGAAGGCAATCATAGGCTTGCTGCAAGAGACAGCAGACCAGCACCCTTGTGACTGGAGCCAATTACCGGGGGTCAATAATTCATACCTGATATTCACAAAACCAGATTGCCTTTACAAAGAGTTGATTCGCAATTTGCAGCCACCTTTTGTGAATGCAATCTTCGTACATCGGGCCCTCAGTGTCTCCTGGATGTTGTATGCCTTTTTCCTATTCTGTAAGTTTCGCGAGGTTCCGAGTTTGGAAATATTTAAGGCCAGTTCCGATTCCTTTGTGGCCTCGTACGTGCAGTTTATTGGTGTCAATTGTTTTGCCTGAATGGTTTATCATTAAGTAAATGTCTTGGTGTGTCTGTTGCAGTGACAAACACCTTAGGGAGTAATGTATTTGCTTCTGCGGCAAATGCTCCCGTATCTACTTAACAGATGACCTACTTAAGTTTTAACGGTCATGATGCTGTTGTAGCGGATTGTACATTTTTATAATTTGTTTATTTTTATTTGTAAAACTGACGCTTCCAATCAATAGTTGTTCGTGCTGAGATTGTACTGTTATGACCCTTTGATGTAAATACGCTATTTTCACTGGCTAGGAAAGTATATATTTCCAGGGATACACAGTGGGTGGAAGTGCTTTTCAAGAGAGAGTCAGTAGTTTCCTGGAGAGGTTGGTGAAAAAGTCAGTGGAACTAGTGGTTAATTTGTAAAAAAATAAAAAATACGTGCTGGGGCTTTCATCGGGAGGCAGCGTGCAACAGTCCATTTCTCTTGTTAGCGCCGCCTAAAACAGAACCAACTACTAAGCAATGAAAGTTGAGAGAGGTTGCGGCCTAATGGCCAGAGCTGCCAACTTTGGAGCTGGGAAACCAGGTTCAAGCCTTGGCGTCTGCTCAACATACTGTGATTCTGGGCAAAACACTTAATCTCCCCCTGTCTACCATAAAGGGCATGTGTCCTTAACTGGTGCTCATGAAAAGCTCCCTATAGATGAATGTGTCCTTAACTGGTGCTCATGAAAAGCTCCCCGTAGATGAATGTGTCCTTAACTGGTGCTCATGTAAAGCTCCCCGTAGATTAATGTGTCCTTAACTGGTGCTCATGAAAAGGTCCCTGCAGATGAATGTGTCCTTAACTGGTGGTCATGAAAAGCTTTCCGCAGATGAATGGGTCCTTAACTGGTGCTCATGAAAAGCTCCCCGTAGATGAATGTGTCCTTAACTGGTTCTCATGAAAAGCTCCCAATAGATGAATGTGTCCTTAACTGGTGCTCATGAAAAGCTCCCCGTAGATGAATGTGTCCTTAACGGGTGCTCATGAAAAGCACCCAATAGATGAATGTGTGCTTAACTGGTGGTCATGAAAAGCTCCCCGTAGATGAATGTGTCCTTAACTGGTGCTGATGAAAAACTAACAATAGATGAATGTGTCCTTAACTGGTGCTCATGTAAAGCTCCCTGTAGATTAATGTGTCCTTAACTAGTGCTCATGAAAAGCTCCCCGCAGATGAATGTGTCCTTAACTGGTGGTCATGAAAAGCTCCCCGCAGATGAATGTGTCCTTAACTGGTGCTCATAAAAAGCTCCCAATAGATGAATGTGCCCTTAACTGGTGCTCATGAAAAGTTCCCAATAGATGAATGTGCCCTTAACTGGTGCTCAGGTAAACCTCCCCGCAGATGCATGTGTCCTTAACTGGTGCTCATGAAAAGCTCCCAATAGATGAATGTGTCCTTAACTGGTGCTCATGAAAAGCTCCCAATAGATGAATGTGTCCTTAACTGGTGCTCATGTAAAGCTCCCCGTAGATGAATGTGTCCTTAACTGGTGCTCATGAAAAGCTCCCCGCAGATGAATGTGTCCTTAACTGGTGCTCATTTAAAGCTCCCCGCAGATGCATGCGTCCTTAACTGGTGCTCATGTAAAGCTCCCAAAAGATGAATGTGTCCTTAACTGGTGCTCATGAAAAGCTCCTAATAGATGAATGTGTCCTTAACTGGTGCTCATGAAAAGCATCCAAAAGATGAATGAGCCCTTAACTGGTGCTCATGAAAAGCTCCCAATAGATGAATGTGTCCTTAACTGGTGCTCATGAAAAGCTCCTAATAGATGAATATGTCCTTAACTGGTGCTCATGTAAAGCTCCCAGCAGATGCATGTGTCCTTAACTGGTGCTCATGAAAGGCTCCCCGTAGATGAATGTGTCCTTAACTGGTGCTCATGAAAAGCTCCCAATAGATGAATGTGTCCTTAACTGGTGCTCATGAAAAGCTCCCAATAGATAAATGTGTCCTTAACTGGTGCTCATGAAAAGCTCCCAATAGATGAATGTGCCCTTAACTGGTGCTCATGAAAAGCTCCCCGCAGATGAATGTGTCCTTAACTGGTGCTCATGTAAAGCTCCCCGCAGATGAATGTGTCCTTAACTGGTGCTCAAGTAAAGCTCCCCGCAGATGCATGTGTCCTTAACTGGTGCTCATGAAAAAGCTCAGAATATATGAATGTGTCCCTAACTGGTGCTCATGAAAAGCTCCCAATAGATGAATGTGTCCTTAATTGGTGCTCATGAAAAACTCCCAATAGATGAATGTGTCCTTAACTGGTGCTCATGAAAATCTCCCATTAGATGAATGTGTCCTTAACTGGTGCTCTTGAAAAGCTCCCAATAGATGAATATGTCCTTATCTGGTGCTCATGTAAAGCTCCCCGCAGATGAATGTGTCCTTAACTGGTGCTCATGTAAAGCTCCCCGCAGATGAATATGTCCTTAACTGGTGCTCATTTAAAGCTCCCCGCAGACGAATGTGTCCTTAACTGGTGCTCATGTCAAGCTCCCAATAGATGAATGTGTCCTTAACTGGTGCTCATGAAAAGCTCCCATTAGATGAATGTGTCCTTAACTGGTGCTCATGAAAAGCTCCCCGCAGATGAATGTGTCCTTAACTGATGCTCAAGTAAAGCTCCCCGCAGATGCATGTGTCCTTAACTGATGCTCAAGTAAAGCTCCCCGCAGATGAATGTGTCCTTAACTGGTGCTCATGAAAAGCTCCCAATAGATGAATGTGTCCTTAACTGGTGCTCATGAAAAGCTCCCCGCAGATGAATGTGTCCTTAACTGGTGCTCATTTAAAGCTTCCCGCAGATGCATGTGTCCTTAACTGGTGCTCATGAAAAGCTCCCAATAGATGAATGTGTCCTTAACGGGTGCTGATGAAAAGCATCCAAAAGATGAATGCGCCCTTAACTGGTGCTCATGAAAAGCTCCCAATAGATGAATGTGTCCTTAACTGGTGCTCATGAAAAGCTCCTAATAGATGAATGTGTCCTTAACTGGTGCTCATTTAAAGCTCTCAGCAGATGCATGTGTCCTTAACTGGTGCTCATGAAAGGCTCCCCGTAGATGAATGTGTCCTTAACTGGTGCTCATGAAAAGCTCCCAATAGATGAATGTGTCCTTAACTGGTGCTCATGAAAAGCTCCCAATAGATAAATGTGTCCTTAACTGGTGCTCATGAAAAGCACCCAATAGATGAATGTGCCCCTAACTGGTGCTCATGAAAAGCTCCCCGCAGATGAATGTGTCCTTATCTAGTGCTCATGTAAAGCTTCCCTCAGATGCATGTGTCCTTAACTGGTGCTCATGAAAATCTCCCAATAGATGAATGTGTCCTTAACTGGTGCTCATGAAAAGCTCCCAATAGATGAATGTGCCCTTAACTGGTGCTCATGTAAAGCTCCCCGTAGATGAATGTGTCCTTAACTGGTGCTCATGTAAAGCTCCCAATAGATGAATGTGCCCTTAACTGGTGCTCATGAAAAGCTCCCCGCAGATGAATGTGTCCTTAATTGGTGCTCATTTAAAGCTCCCCGCAGATGCATGTGTCCTTAACTGGTGCTCATGTAAAGCTCCCAATAGATGAATGTGTCCTTAACTGGTGCTCATGAAAAGCTCCCAATAGATGAATGTGTCCTTAACGGGTGCTCATGAAAAGCATCCAAAAGATCAATGCGCCCTTAACTGGTGCTCATGAAAAGCTCCCAATAGATGAATGTGTCCATTAACTGGTGCTCATGAAAAGCTCCTAATAGGTGAATGTGTCCTTAACTGGTGCTCATGTAAAACTCCCAGCAGATGCATGTGTCCTTAACTGGTGCTCATGAAAGGCTCCCCGTAGATGAATGTGTCCTTAACTGGTGCTCATGAAAAGCTCCCAATAGATGAATATGTCCTTAACTGGTGCTCATGAAAAGCTCCCAATAGATAAATGTGTCCTTAACTGGTGCTCATGAAAAGCTCCCAATAGATGAATGTGCCCTTAACTAGTGCTCATGAAAAGCTCCCCGCAGATGAATGTGTCCTTAACTGGTGCTCATGTAAAGCTCCCTGCAGATGAATGTGTCCTTAACTGGTGCTCAAGTAAAGCTCCCCGCAGATGCATGTGTCCTTAACTGGTGCTCATGAAAAGCTCCGAATATATGAATTTGTCCCTAACTGGTGCTCATGAAAAGCTCCCAATAGATGAATGTGTCCTTAACTGGTGCTCATGAAAAACTCCCAATAGATGAATGTGTCCTTAACTGGTGCTCATGAAAATCTCCCATTAGATGAATGTGTCCTTAACTGGTGCTCATGAAAAGCTCCCAATAGATGAATATGTCCTTATCTGGTGCTCATGTAAAGCTCCCCGCAGATGAATGTGTCCTTAACTGGTGCTCATGTAAAGCTCCCCGCAGATGAATGTGTCCTTAACTGGTGCTCATGTAAAGCTCCCCGCAGATGAATGTCTCCTTAACTGGTGCTCATGAAAAGCTCCCAATAGATGAATATGTCCTTATCTGGTGCTCATGTAAAGCTCCCCGCAGATGAATGTGTCCTTAACTGGTGCTCATGTAAAGCTCCCATTAGATGAATGTGTCCTTAACTGGTGCTCATGTAAAGCTCCACGCAGATGAATGTGTCCTTAACTGGTGCTCATGTAAAGCTCCCAATAGACGAATGTGTCCTTAACTGGTGCTCATGAAAAGCTCCCAATAGATGAATGTGTCCTTAACTGGTGCTCATGTAAAGCTCCAAATAGATGAATGTGCCCCTAACTGGTGCTCATTAAAAGCTCCCAATAGATAAATGTGTCCTTAACTGGTGCTCATGAAAAGAACCAGTGTGATGATTAAGTGCTGGTGCTGAGCACCGGAAACCACCAGCTCAAATTAAGCACTGCCTAGAACTGCTAGACCTCTTCAACAACTCTCGAGCAAATTCAGAGTTGTTGGGAAGTGTTGTGAAAGTGTGATGCTCCTACAACAGGAGGGAATTAGTCGTTGTCTTTACACCAATATTATAAGGTAGCATGCCTGATGTTTTCAGCCAGTAAGGCTGTAACGACACAAAGACCATTGCTTTCTCCCACACAATTCTATTTCCTTAAGTTACCACTACATGTTCATCTGCTTCTGGTGTTTGCCCCCCATGCTGCCCCCATAGTCCTTGCTCTGGTTGTGATGTCCTCTTCTCACTCCCTGTTCATCTTTACAGCAGAATGTGGAGTGAGGGCTGTGAGAGGGGGAGGACTCTGCACTTTAGGGCCCTAGGGTCTATTGCATTGTAATAGCACTTATATAGCGCTACTACTCCAAACTAGGGGGCCTATTATGATTGCGGTTTTTCCGCATCCTCCGGGCCGGCGGAAGCCACCGCCGGCCCGGAGGATGCGGAAAAACCGCAGCGGACCCACCAAAGACCCACCGCCACATTAGAATGGCTGGTGGGTCCTGGTTTCCGTCCGCAGCTTGTCCGCCGCGGTTGGCTTACAACCGCGGCGGAAAAGCTCTAATATGGTGGCGGTGTCTCTCAGACACCGCCAGCCATATTAGGATGGGTTTAAAAAAATGCTTTTCCGCGGCGGGTTTTCTGCCGTGGAAAAGCATGTGGAACTTCACTGCGGGGGCCCGTTGCGGGCCCCCTTGGTGAAGGGGGGTGGGGGGTGCACATGGGGGGTACCTATGGTACCCCCCTGCATTTGTATGCAGAAATCGGCAGGCACCGCACGGTGCCTGTCGCTTTCTGCATACAAATGCAATGTATGCATTTTTACCATTGCGGCGGGTGCAGCTTGAAGCCGCACCCGCCGCAATGGTAAAAATAGAGGATGTGACCGCCAGGGTGGCGGTCACATCCTAATTGGACAGGAGGGAACTCCGCAGGCCATGCGGAGGTTCCCTCCTCCTCTATGGTCGCGACGGACTCAAGTCCGTCCTCGATCATAATGGGCCCCTAGGTGTCGAAGCGCTCTTTCGGCGAGTATCACGTTACTCCGGAACCCAAAAAGTATTATTGGTGAATTAGTATAGGGAGATGATAAATACCACAATAACAACACATGCACAACATCTCCGATCGCTTGAGGGAAACCCTTTGTCCTACAACTAAAGTGTGGTTGTGTTTGATCGTACAGACATTGAGATCTTGTGAGTCTGTCTGGGACAGAGAGGGGTGAGCCTGTATATACATTTAGAATGGCCTCCAGAGAGTTTTGGACAAGGGTCTGCAGTTCTTCTATTCTTACTTGAGTCTCCAAATGCCGATTTTCCCCTTAGGCACCTGCAGCGTCTAGCAGAGAACACCTTACCACTTACTATTTTGATCTGTTGTTCATTTCTTTGTTTTTTATTAAAAAAAAATTAATTATGAACTCCATAACACAGATGCCAACCACACGCAGTTCAGTCTTAGCCGTGCCAATAGTGCCATGTCCACCCTCACTGACATCTCTGTAGGAGAGTGGGGTCTGCAATCCCATGGCCACCCCAGATTTTTGCTTTTTGCTTCACTGATTTACGACTTTCCCTGGCTGTGGGCCTGCTAATCAGACCCACAGCCTAGCTGTTCTCTCTCTAAATTACAACCATGTACCTTGGGTGCATTTTACCAATTGGTACTGGACCACCTTATCAGTCCCTGTACAGCATACCTTAGGTATCCAGGGCATAGGTGTACCCAGGGCCTACCAGGGGCTGAAGCATGTATTATGCCACCCCTGGCTGGCCACCCAAACAGACACAACTGGCTGCACGACAGCTGGGGCAAGGTGATGTAAACACCCTTTGCTTTAGATATAGTATTCCTATATCTAACCCTAAAATGGACACATATATTCCTATCAGTCACTCCTATGGCAGGCCTTATCAATCCTGAAGGCAGAGTGCTTGGAATTATGTGAGATGGTGCTCTGGCATGAGCTGAGCCCGTTTGCAGCTTGCGGAACCAAGTCCAAATAGCTGTTCCATGATAACGCTATACCATATACTCTTAAGTGCATTATAATCCTCGCGGTTAAATGCTAACTTTGGTATAGCTTTATCAAAACATGTCGAGTAAGGTGTCATACGAATTGGAATACTAACCCCTCACCAATTCTGGCGACGGGGTTAGCATTCCACCCTTCTAGAGGGACACGACATGTATGTAACTGTGAACCCCGGTTAAAGTCAGACATAGCCCCAGCTCCACAAAATGGATGCTGCCACCGAGACACAAGTCTGCCCTCCTGCTGCTGGGAGTCCTTCCAGCAACGGAGGCCTGGACAAAGGGTTTCCTGTCAGGGGCGGTGCTAGCACCATCCCAGACAGGATTTTGTGTATCCCAGGTAGGCAGGGCTGAAAGGAAGGTGACTGCAAGTGGCACCCCGGTGCTCACTGTGCATAAGCCGGCTCAAACCAGTTCCTGGGGCACACCAGCCCCTGAGCTGGGGAGAGACCGGACAAAGGAGAGGGGTGTAACCACCCCCCTTCTAGTCCCACCCATAGGGCAGGACTTAGTCGCGTGCCAGCCCCTTTTCTTAGTATAAAGGTAGGAGCAGGCCCCCTTCCCAAATTAGATAATCTTGAATCTTGAAACTACTTTCCACGAAAGGAATTCTTGACTCTTCTGAAGACTCTCCCTTGTGGCTAAGGAGTAGCCACCCTGCACCAGCAGGCACCATCGAAGTTCTTGCGGTTTGCTGTAAGTCCATCCTCCGGCTTAAGACTGCCCAGCTCGACGAGACCCGGATTCCCTGCCATCTCTGACCTCTACCTACATCATCCAGCCCAGCTGAGATTCGTGGGTGCGACGAGACCCGTGGGACCGGCCATCTTCAAGACCTGCACGACGCTTCTCCAGCACGACCCCCGAGAGACCCTCGAGTAAGTGCACTGGGGTTTGAGAAGCCCTAACCCTAAGCAGCTCCAGCACCGAAGTCCAGCCTCCCAGCATCCACGAGATCTGTGTGGGGCCCTTCTGCTTCTTTGCTGCTTGCCACGTTGTCCGGTCACTTGCCCGTTGGCTAGTGACCCCCTTGACGACGTACCACGACGATTTCACCGCTGGTCTGGTTGCTCCAGACTGGCCCTTGCTCCCTTCCAAGAGAGGAGTACCCTGGACCCTCCTGGTCCACTCCAGGCGCCATCTTGACTCCACCGCGTGGGCTTGCCTTTGCCAAGGTTTGTTGCTCAAATCCTGAGTCCAGCATCGCCGACAGCCGACAGCCTCGTGGGACAGCTCGCACCTCCAGCCTGGACCCCGACAACGCCTCCTAGCCCGTGTGACTGCAGAGTCCAGCGTCGCCCACTCACCTGGTCGAGGTGACTTCATCCGGTGCCATCCTGGTGCCCACATAATCACTGGCTAGTGATTAAGAACTGAGTCCCCTGTGCTTTCAGGTCGTCTCCTTCACTGATCCAGCCTTGGATCACACTGAACATCTTCACTGGTCGCCTGCCAGCAACTTCTTCTTTCAGGCTCCATAGACTTCAACGAGGATTCCCGACGTCTTTTGAACCCTATGCAGCCGCGGCCCCTGGGCTAGGTAACTTGAGTATTTCGGTACTCCAGCACAGGTTCACTATCCAGGTGTCCAGATCCTTTGTCGTTTTCAGTCTATCTAGTCGGATTCGTCCGGAAACAGTAACTTTAGAAGCGCTAGAATCCATAGACTTCTTCCCGCATCCCGCGTGAGAGTGCACACTCTGCACACGATCTCCCTAGGCCTCCTGCTCCTAACCTTAGGGTTCAGTAGTGTAGTCCTAGCGATCCTGAAGCCTCTGGATCTTGTTACTTACCTGTTAGCATTTCGCATTCCACTTTTTGTGTATATGGTTTTTCGTGCCCCTCGGGCACTTGTGTAAATTGTGCAACTTAAAGTATTTTCTTAAGAGTTTTGTATTGTGCTTAGCTCCCTGACTCATAAAGAGTTCAGGGTAGACTTGTTATAAATAAATATCCTTTATTTTCATAACAACTTGTGTGGTGTCCTTTCACTTGGTGTTCAAGGGGTATATGTGATGGTAAACCAGCTGGCTTAACACGCCCTCTAGAGTTTAGCCTGAAGACTGCTCGTGTCCATGCTACTAGGATAGCTGGTCTGAAAGGTTGACTTACAACCAATCATCAATAAGGGTTGTTTGGTATGATACAAAGTGATCACTAGAATAGTGAACACTATATATCAGGCCAACTTCTCACATTGGTGTGCAGCGGTTGGGATTTGAGCTTGCTGTTGTTTTACCACACACGTATCCTAAGAATATCAATTGAAAGATCACATAAGTACCCAGGTACATATAACTTAACTTAGAATACTCTGAGTTCTACTGAACCAGCTGTTGTAGTGCAACAGGGCTTAGCACACCCTGACTACAACTCTTAGCAAGGGATCAGTAGGTAAACCCATAGTGTAGGTGGGTGCATCACTTACACCACACTAGAAGCATGTCTACCCATGGAGAGTCTTCAGAGACTCCCCTTGTGGCTGTTGACCCTCCACAGGTCACTTCAAGATATGCAGGCCTTAGCTTCCAGGAGATGAGACAACTGTGTACCTCCAGGAAACTAAAACAGGGTTCTAACCCTACCACTCCTTTTCTGTTAGGTCTCTTAGAGACTTATGATGCTAGAAAAGCTACTCATACAGATGGGAGCATGCCCCCCTTAGAAGGTACCCCTGGAGATCCTGACCTCACTGAAACTGAGGAAGTGGAGGGGGAGGAGGATGAAGAGGTTATTTCTGGGGATGAGGCAGACAATGGTCCTGAGCTAGTCAGGCTTACTAGGGCCAACTTAGACCTACATAGGGAAGGATCTGGGGGACCCCCAGTACTGACCCTAAGCAGGCCTAACTTTGGAGTTAGAAGAGATAGGTCTCATTCTAGGGACTCCAATAGATCTGTGCACTCTCATGCCTCTGCTCAGAGGAGAATGATCTCTCCCCAGAGGAGACTGACTTCCCCTCAGAGAAGAGAACATGAAGCAAGGATGAAACAGGCTAATCTGAGGATTCAGAGGGAAGAACTTGCCCTTGCCAAGGAGAAGCTTGCCTTTGCTAGAGAGCAACAGTTAAGTGGGGTAGTCCCCACTGGTGGCAGCAATATCCCTAAGGATAAGGACAGGAGTTTTGATACTAGACACCTGAGTAAAATAGTGCCCCCCCTTTAAACAAGGGGATGACATCCACAAATGGATGACTGCTTTGGAGAGGGCCTGCACTGTCCAGTGCATCCCCCAGAGTCAGTGGGCAGCTATTCTGTGGCTCTCCTTTGAAGGTAAAGGTAGAGATAAGCTCCTCACTACTAGAGCTGAGGATGCTAACAATTACCAAGTCTTGAAAAATACACTGATTGATGGGTTTGGCTTAACCACTGAACAGTACAGGTTGCTGTTCAGAGACACCCAGAAAATTCATTCTCAAGATTGGGCTGACTTTGTAGATTGTGCCACTAAGGCTTTTGAAGGCTGGTTACTGGGAAGTAAAGTTACTGATTACACAGGATTGTATAATCTAATTATGAGAGAACAAATCTTAAGTAATTGTCAGAATCAGTTGTTGCATCAGCACCTTATTGACTCAGATCTGACCTCTCCCCAAGAATTGGGAAAGAAGGCAGACAGATGGGTCAGGACAAGGGTCAAGCAGCAGAACCAGAACCAGGGTGGTGGCCAGAAGAAAGCAGATCCCAAGGGTAATGAGAACAAGCAAAATGACCAGAAGTCTTCAACAGGGCCCCAACAATCTAAAGAGGGTGGGTCCCAGAATTCCCAAAAGAAGAAGAATGGTCAGAAGAAACCATGGTGCCAATACTGCAAAAGTAATACTCACTGGTTTAGTGAGTGCACCAAGAAAGGCCCAACTCCTACCACTACTGCCCCTAAGGCACCTGCACCCCCTAGTACAGTTAGTAGTGGTAGTAATCCTCCTAAGGCTATAGTGGGGTTAACCCTGGGAACTGAGGCGGGCTCTGACTTAGTCAGAACACCTACTCAGGCTGTTCTTGTTTGTACTGGGGAAATGGATATGACCCCTACAATAAGTCCCAGTACTCTGGGCAAGTACAGGCAGACGCCTTTGATTAATGGAAAAATGGCTCAGGCCTACAGGGACACTTGTGCCAGTGTCACCATGGTGACACCTAACTTTGTGGACCCTGACCAGGTAATACTGGGAGCAGACTACCTAGTGACCAATGCTAGCAATGCCACTACCTCCCATAGTATGGCACTTGTTAACTTCTCCTGGGGAGGGGTAAATGGCCTCAAAAGGGTTGTTGTTAGTTCAGACCTCCCTGTGGACTGTCTTTTGGGCAATGATTTGGAATCCTCCTTATGGTGTGGAGTATAGGACGCATGTGGAAATGTTAGGTTTGTCAGCACATGTCCTTGCTGTGACTAGGTCACAGGCCAAGAAATGCCCAGCTGAACTAGTGCTGGATCCTGGAACAATGGACCAGACACTAACCAAGAGAAAGAGCAGTAGGGGTAAGGTTGACCCTTCCCCCCTGCCTCAGGAACAGGATCAGCTCTCTCAGGAGACTGACCCCAAGACCCCAGAAGGAACTGTCCTAGAAGAGCTTGAGCCTGAACAGGTTGAGTTTCTTGGGACAGGGGGGCCTTCCAGGGCAGACTTGAGGCAGGCACAGTTAGACTGTTCCTCTCTTCAACCCCTCAGACAGCAGACTGCTGCTGAGGCTGCAGGGAATGCCACAGATGCCCATAAAGTGTACTGGGACGATGGACTCTTTTACTCTGAGGCAAGAGACCCCAAGCCTGGTGCTACCAGGAGGCTGGTCATCCCCTTGTCTCTGAGAGGTTTCCTTCTCACCTTGGCCCATGAAATTCCCCTTGCAGGTCACTTAGGCCAGAATAAGACTTGGGACAGGCTTGCCCCACACTTTCACTGGCCCCATATGTCTGAGGACACTAAGAACTTTTGTCGTTCATGTGTCACCTGCCAAGCCAGTGGCAAATCAGGTGGCACAACAAAGGCCCCCCTTATACCACTACCTGTGGTGGGGGTTCCCTTTGAAAGAGTGGGGATTGACATTGTTGGACCAATGGACCCCCCAACAGCATCTGGGCACAGATTTATACTGGTGGTAGTGGATCATGCCACCAGGTATCCAGAAGCTATTCCCCTTAGAACCACTACAGCTCCTGTTGTGGCAAGGGCCCTGGTTGGAGTTTTCGCCAGAGTGGGGTTCCCTAAGGAGGTGATCTCTGACAGAGGTGCAAACTTTATGTCAGGATACTTGACTGCTATGTGGAAGGAATGTGGTGTCAATTACAAATTCACCACACCCTATCACCCACAATGCAATGGGCGTGTTGAAAGATTCAATAAGACCCTCAAAGGGATGATAAAAGGGTTACCAGAAAAGCTTAGGCGAAGATGGGACATCCTTTTACCCTGCCTTCTGTTTGCTTACAGAGAGGTCCCACAGAAGGGGGTTGGTTACAGCCCTTTTGAGCTTTTGTTTGGACATCCTGTAAGAGGACCCCTATGTCTTGTGAAGGAAGGATGGGAGTTACCTCTCAAAAAGCCTAAACTTGACATAGTGGACTATGTACTTAGTCTCCGCTCCAGGATGGCAGAGTACATGGAGAAGGCATCTAAAAACCTTGAGGCCAGCCAGGAACTTCAAAAAGCTTTGCATGACCAAAAGGCTGTCCTAACTGTTTACCATGCAGGACAGAAGGTGTGGGTGTTGGAGCCAGTGGCCCCAGCAGCTCTCCAAGACAAATGGTCTGGACCCCACATCATCATTGAACAAAAGGGAGAAGTCACCTACTTGGTTGACATGGGAACTCCCAGGAGCCCTCACAGAGTACTTCATGTGAATAGGCTCAAAGCATTTGTTGACAGGGAGGACATGGGCTTGCTCATGGCCACAGATGAGGGACAGGAGGAAGAGAGTGACCCTCTCCCAGACCTGCTCACGCAGAACCCTGATGATGGGTCAGTAGATGGTGTAGTCTTTTCTGACAGCCTCTCTGAGCATCAGCAACAGGATTGTAGGCAAGTCCTTCAATCCTACAGACAAATGTTTTCTCTGACCCCCAGTCAGACAAACTGGTGCACACATGAGGTGGACACTGGAGACAGTCTGCCTATAAAGAGTAAAATCTACAGGCAACCTGACCACGTCAGGGACTGCATAAAAACTGAAGTACAAAAGATGTTGGAATTGGGAGTCATTGAACCCTCAGAGAGCCCTTGGGCTAGTCCTGTAGTTCTAGTGCCTAAACCTCACACCCAGGATGGTAAGAGAGAGATGAGGTTCTGCGTAGACTACAGGGGTCTCAATGCTGTCACTAAGACAGATGCCCATACAATACCCAGGGCAGATGAACTGATAGATAAGTTGGCTTCTGCAACTTTCTTAAGTACATTCGACCTAACAGCTGGTTATTGGCAAATCAGGTTAGCTGAGGATGCCAAGGCCAAGACAGCATTTTCTACCCAAGGAGGTCATTACCAATTTGTGGTGATGCCCTTTGGTTTGAAAAATGCACCTGCCACTTTTCAAAGGTTGGTGAACCAAGTTCTCACTGGGTTGGATGACTTCTGTGCAGCATATCTAGATGATATTGCTGTCTTTAGCTCCACCTGGGGGGATCACCTGATCCACCTGAGGAAAGTTTTAGAGGCCCTGCAGAAGGCAGGCCTCACTATCAAGGCTACTAAGTGCCAGATAGGGCAGAGTCAAGTTGTATACTTGGGCCACCTTGTAGGTGGAGGCCAAGTTCAACCTCTGGAGAGCAAGATACAGGCCATAAAGGACTGGGCTCCTCCAACCACCCAGACACAGGTCAGAGCTTTCTTGGGCCTGTCTAGTTATTACAGGACATTTGTCAGAAATTATGGAACCATTGTGACTCCACTTAATGACCTGACAAGTAAGAAAATGCCAAAGAAAGTTCAGTGGACAGTTAGCTGTCAGAAGGCATTCGATGACCTAAAGCAGGCCATGTGCACTGCACCTATTCTCAAGAGTCCAGACTACTCCAAGCCATTCATTGTCCAAACAGATGCTTCTGAGTTGGGTGTGGGAGCTGTTCTATCTCAGCTGAATATTGATGGTCATGACCAGCCCATTGCTTTTATAAGCAGAAGGCTGACCCCTAGAGAGAAACGTTGGTCAGCTATTGAGAGGGAGGCCTTTGCTGTGGTTTGGGCCCTGAAGAAGTTGAGGCCCTACTTGTTTGGTACTCACTTCAAAGTTCAGACCGACCATAAGCCCCTCTTATGGCTAAATCAAATGAAGGGTGAAAACCCCAAACTTCTTAGGTGGTCCATTTCCCTACAGGGGATGGACTTTACAGTGGAGCACCGCCCAGGAACTGACCATGGTAATGCAGATGGTCTCTCCAGGTACTTCCACTTAGAGCAAGAAGACTCACCTGGTCAAGGTTAGTTTAATGTCCCTAAGTTTGGTGGGGGGTTATGTAGGAGAGTGGGGTCTGCAATCCCATGGCCACCCCAGATTTTTGCTTTTTGCTTCACTGATTTACGACTTTCCCTGGCTGTGGGCCTGCTAATCAGACCCACAGCCTAGCTGTTCTCTCTCTAAATTACAACCATGTACCTTAGGTGCATTTTACCAATTGGTACTGGGCCACCTTATCAGTCCCTGTACAGCATACCTTAGGTATCCAGGGCATAGGTGTACCCAGGGCCTACCAGGGGCTGAAGCATGTATTATGCCACCCCTGGCTGGCCACCCAAACAGACACAACTGGCTGCACGACAGCTGGGGCAAGGTGGTGTAAACACCCTTTGCTTTAGATATAGTATTCCTATATCTAACCCTAAAATGGACACATATATTCCTATCAGTCACTCCTATGGCAGGCCTTATCAATCCTGAAGGCAGAGTGCTTGGAATTATGTGAGATGGTGCTCTGGCATGAGCTGAGCCCGTTTGCAGCTTGCGGAACCAAGTCCAAATAGCTGTTCCATGATAACACTATACCATATACTCTTAAGTGCATTATAATCCTCGCGGTTAAATGCTAACTTTGGTATAGCTTTATCAAAACATGTCGAGTAAGGTGTCATACGAATTGGAATACTAACCCCTCGCCAATTCTGGCGACGGGGTTAGCATTCCACCCTTCTAGAAGGACACAACATGTATGTAACTGTGAACCCCGGTTAAAGTCAGACATAGCCTCAGCTCCACAAAATGGATGCTGCCACCGAGACACAAGTCTGCCCTCCTGCTGCTGGGAGTCCTTCCAGCAACGGAGGCCTGGACAAAGGGTTTCCTGTCAGGGGCGGTGCTAGCACCATCCCAGACAGGATTTTGTGTATCCCAAGTAGGCAGGGCTGAAAGGAAGGTGACTGCAAGTGGCACCCCGGTGCTCACTGTGCATATGCCGGCTCAAACCAGTTCCTGGGGCACACCAGCCCCTGAGCTGGGGAGAGACCAGACAAAGGAGAGGGGTGTAACCACCCCCCTCCTAGTCCCACCCATAGGGCAGGACTTAGTCGCGTGCCAGCCCCTTTTCTTAGTATAAAGGTAGGAGCAGGCCCCCTTCCCAAATTAGATAATCTTGAATCTTGAAACTACTTTCCACGAAATGAACTCTTGACTCTTCTGAAGACTCTCCCTTGTGGCTAAGGAGTAGCCACCCTGCACCAGCAGGCACCATCGAAGCTCTTGCGGTTTGCTGTAAGTCCATCCCCCGGATTAAGACTGCCCAGCTCGACGAGACCTGGATTCCCTGCCATCTCTGGCCTCTACCTACATCATCCAGCCCAGCTGAGATTCGTGGGTGCGACGAGACCCGTGGGACCGGCCATCTTCAAGACCTGCACAACGCTTCTCCAGCACGACCCCCGAGAGACCCTCGAGTAAGTGCACTGGGGTTTGAGAAGCCCTAACCCTAAGCAGCTCCAGCACCGAAGTCCAGCCTCCCAGCATCCACGAGATCTGCGTGGGGCCCTTCTGCTTCTTTGCTGCTTGCCACGTTGTCCGGTCACTTGCCCCTTGGCTAGTGACCCTCTTGACGACGTACCACGACGATTTCACCGCTGGTCTGGTTGCTCCAGACTGGCCCTTGCTCCCTTCCAAGAGGGGAGTATCCTGGACCCTCCTGGTCCACTCCAGACGCCATCTTGACTCCACCGCGTGGGCTTGCCTTTGCCAAGGTTTGTTGCTCAAATCCTGAGTCCAGCATCGCCGACAGCCGACAGCCTCGTGGGACAGCTCGCACCTCCAGCCTGGACGCCGACAACGCCTCCTAGCCCATGTGACTGCAGAGTCCAGCGTCGCCCACTCACCTGGTCGAGGTGACTTCATCCGGTGCCATCCTGGTGCCCACATAATCACTGGCTAGTGATTAAGAACTGAGTCCCCTCTGCTTTCAGGTCGTCTCCTTCACTGATCCAGCCTTGGATCACACCGAACATCTTCACTGGTCGCCTGCCAGCAACTTCTTCTTTCAGGCTCCATAGACTTCAACGAGGATTCCCGACGTCTTTTGAACCCTATGCAGCCGCGGCCCCTGGGCTAGGTAACTTGAGTATTTCGGTACTCCAGCACAGGTTCACTATCCAGGTGTCCAGATCCTTTGTTGTTTTCAGTCTATCTAGTCGGATTCGTCCGGAAACAGTAACTTTAGAAACGCTAGAATCCATAGACTTCTTCCCGCATCCCGCGTGAGAGTG
The DNA here is from genome assembly GCF_964261635.1 of Lissotriton helveticus. Classification (NCBI taxonomy): domain Eukaryota; kingdom Metazoa; phylum Chordata; class Amphibia; order Caudata; family Salamandridae; genus Lissotriton; species Lissotriton helveticus. Next base: position 865,094,575 of record NC_136073.1, read on the forward strand.
CACACTCTGCACACGATCTCCCTAGGCCTCCTGCTCCTAACCTTAGGGTTCAGTAGTGTAGTCCTAGCGATCCTGAAGCCTCTCGATCTTGTTACTTACCTGTTAGCATTTCGCATTCCACTTTTTGTGTATATGGTTTTTCGTGCCCCTCGGGCACTTGTGTAAATTGTGCAACTTAAAGTATTTTCTTAAGAGTTTTGTATTGTGCTTAGCTCCCTGACTCATAAAGAGTTCAGGGTAGACGTGTTATAAATAAATATCCTTTATTTTCATAACAACTTGTGTGGTGTCCTTTCACTTGGTGTTCAAGGGGTATATGTGATGGTAAAACAGCTGGCTTAACACGCCCTCTAGAGTTTAGCCTGAAGACTGCTCGTGTCCATGCTACTAGGATAGCTGGTCTGAAAGGTTGACTTACAACCAATCATCAATAAGGGTTGTTTGGTATGATACAAAGTGATCACTAGAATAGTGAACACTATATATCAGGCCAACTTCTCACAATCTCCTTTACTAGTTTCTTGAAATGTAGCGTTTATTGTCAAGACTATGTGTCTAAAATGATTTTGCCCTGAAGGTTGGAGTATCCGTACCACAACATTCCACGGTGGAAGTGTCATTATATACCCTATAACCTCCTCAAAGACATCACAGGAAGTGTCATCACATAATCTTCGATTGGGATTACATAACAAGAAGTGACATCATACAGTCTTAGCCTATGAGGACATTTCATGAAGCAGATACAACAATACAGTAACTATGATAGTGATACATAAGTGGCAGTGATAGTAATTACAAAAGGTGCATTTGGGTTGCAGTTGCATCTTTTGTTGTCCTTGAATGAGCCCCATTCCATCGGTCCTTGTGAAGCAGAACGCACGGTCATCTGTTCTTGCTGGTTGTTGCAGGTGGCAGCAGTTGTTCTCACAAGTACTCCTATTGCTGCTCCATTAGGGGTTGAGACATAGGCGATGTCTCATCAGGGGCTGCAAGGAAAATATAAGGTAAAAGGGGAAAAGCTAGGCTTTACACAATACTTGATTTGTAAAAAATAATATAAGTGCCAAGTCCCTTGTCAAGAGGCAGCTGCAGCTCGCAGTGTTGCAGAGATTCTGCGGAGTCATAGAACTACGCTTGGGACCGACCATAGAAACTTAGTAGGCAGGGACTGAGTCATCCTACCACCTGAGTACCCATGAGCCCGGGACCAGCTATAGTGTCTCACTTGTCCTCCTACACACTCACAGAGGAACAAGTGATTAGACACCCCAGAACACAACACTCCCAACCCTCTCAGGAATCATGGTTGCAGGACATAACCTTTCCCTCTCACACTCGTACTAGTCCGCAATAAGATCTGACAGAGACACGAGAAAAGTTTAAAGTGTTTATTATAACTATCGTGCTCCATAATGCAGTATATGTGCCACAATATGTAAGAGGATACCTAACACAAATATGGTCAGCATAGTAAGTAGTCCATAAATCATAGAGGGAGCTGTCATTGTATAAGACAGGTTAGCCTAACCTCCCTCCCTTTCTACAGAAGCAAAATGATTATATATCAGAAGATCTCTGGGTGTTAGCAGTAGACCCTGTACTTTAGCATGCACAGATGAAAGTTCTACATCTCAGGTCACGATCTCTACCTTGGAAAGATCTCTCTCCAAGTGTGTTGTTACCTATTCGTGCATACCTATATGGCAGAAGTATGTGTTCCCAAACAACAGCTGCATTTGTGTGTGTTGTCTAGGTGCTGAGGCCTGACCAGAACAAAATAACAAGGGGCATTGTTGTTCGATCTTGTCTACGATGTGCCAACTAAATCCCAGGACAGAACAGAACACAAAAAGAAGGGTAGGTTCTGTGTGAAAGTACAGTGTGGCAGAAAGCAAAATACTCAAACAGGTAGAACTTGTCACAAGTGCCGATGTTGACAATAAATTGCCGATGCTGAGCACCGGAAACCATCTACACACCCTGGACCTGGAACCGCTTCCCCTTATCCATCAGCATCCCCCCTATAATTCTTCAGTTTAGCAAAGAGCTGAAGATATCTTTTTAAGGAACAATACATCACAACACAACAATAAGTCCACCTTCCCTCCAGGCCAAACACTCCACTCCTAAAGTTACTCTGATTGCCTCTGCCCTCCACCCTATTCTGCTCTTCGCTGCCATTGGGCATCACAACGATCGCCCATGGTAAGCCGCCTCTACGACATCGAAGGGAGTCCCTAAAATATGGGATCTGAGTGGATGCTGTTTTCTGAAGCAATTTGGCTGTTACCCTAATCAGGTCTTAGGTAGTGATGATTGATTGAAATTGAAATTTAGCTTGAAAGGTTAACAAACACACTTTGTGAAGTTATTAAAGTTTGTTAACATTACTTACATTTATTACCTTCCAGCCCAAAAAAATGCAGGAACGAATTGTCCTGGAAAAAACGTTTTTTCTAGTTAATTCTACCACTAGGAGAGCGAAGATTAACAAAATATAAGTGATGGCCAATTTATTGATTTTAGGAAGGAAGAGTCAGGGCCCTGTCAGACCTTGCTTTGTTAGATGAAGTTAAGGTCATTTCATTGTCAACATTCTTTAGTTCTAATCCAGAAATGAATGGGTTTTTTACAGAAAAAGACATCTTAACTTTCCCCCAATTATTTGAAAAGGCTCTTGCTAGGGGCCAAACGAGGACACGTGAGCGAAGACAAAATGAATATTACAAATCCAAGTTGCAGTCCCTTGTGTTAGGAGAGTCGCCTTTGCAGGGTTTCTCAACATGTCTGACCAGGAAAAGCTTCTTGGAAAACGGGAAATTACACATCATTGGAGCAGATTTTCTTGTTCAACTTGTGTAACTTGGCAATTGATCAGGAAGTGTTTGCCTCAAGCTGGTCTCTGCACCACATGCTTTGGGTTGGGGGGGTTTACATCCCCCTAATAAATGTATTTTTTGATAAATAGTTGGGTACAGGACTTCAAAAATGTTGTTTTTTTCACAAAATAATGTGCTTTCTCTCACTTAGTACCTTTAATAGTCCAAATTCATCTCCATTTCTGCCGCCCTTAAGCCCCTTTTGTGAGCCCTGCTTGTCATATAATGTATTTTAACATTATGACGCTGACACCCCCCAATCTTACCGTCCAAGTTACGCCCCTGTCTGTTAGGCAGAGAATGCTGAAGACAACAACAGGCTTTTCTTTCATAGGCCACCTGTCTTTATGCAGTCCAATGGCGGACACCTGCTCTATAAATACCAATGTTATACTAGGATTTCAAATTAAAGCAAATTAAGACATCAAAAGAGACAGGACCGTATTCATAAAGGTGTTTTTGCCATAAAATATGTCTTAAATACCTTATTTTCCCCTGTCAGGAATTCATAAAAGGACTCCTTGGAATGGTAAATGGATGTACTACTATAAATTTCTCCACCAGGAGAGTTGAGAAGTTTGCTTTAGTAAATAACGGGTGATTGGATGGCAAATAGGCTTTGCTGGGTATGCTTTGTTGTGTAAGCTTGTAAACGCACACCAACATGTAAGTTTGTGAGCATAATTGAACTGCAATCCAACTTGTTCCACCCTGGAAATGGCCAGGAAGTTTCTCTCCCCAAGGGCTGGAGTAAGTCTCACAGAAGGTGGCAGTTGGAATTGATTACCTCCACATTAGATGGGGATAATAGGGAAGAGCTTTCACCACAGGAACAATGCGCTCCCCAGGGCGAAAAAAAATATGCATAGAAGGATCCATTCCCCCAATGTTGAAATATCCTCTTTTTAGATTTCAGCAAAGGGTGAAATTAGGATACAATGAGATTTATATTTCAGCAGACGGGATATCCGTCACCGTTGGAGTAACCCGTCTGCCAAGATTGTAATCAGGCCCTTGGTTTTTATCATGAATCAGGCCCATGGGTGTGCAACTGAGCATACTCTGAATGCAGCCATCCTGTCTTGACCTGGAGCTGGGGGATAAAAGCTGTCTATCTCCACTTGAGGCCAACAAGAACCTGGGCCCATTCACTTGTAATGGGATGAGAGCCCCTGAACCCAGCCCTACAAACAAGTTTACTTGCTCTTATATCAGACAGCTGCTTACTAATCACAAATGTATATAGGCTCAATTCACAGAACAAGTAAACATTCATGCTTCAAAAACATGTTCAACCACTTAGGTACAGTGATACTAGACATTCAACTATAGAGACTGACTACCAGTCATACCAGATGCCGCTCATTCAAGCTAGATTACCTCTTTTTCCATTCTTAGTGAATAGATTTCCCTCCAGGGACATCGCTCAAGCATACTCGAGCATACCAGCCCTGGGCGTGCCTAGACCACGTCTACTTGTGGACAAAGGAAAGTTTTCTTTGAATAGATCAAAAACGGAACTCCTGACTATAGGCGAGGTTGCCAAGAATTGCTTTCTGTCAAGGGGCTGCCTAACCTGGGCACTCCCCCTTCCTTCTCTTTCCATCAACTCAGAAATCTGTGGCTCAGTCCAGGCCCGGACTGGCCGTTGCGGGCACCGGGAAATCCCCCGGTGCGCCGCAAGGGTGGGGGCCGGTTTTGGCCCCCTGGGGGCCGTTATCGTTACAGGGCCGTTTTTGCAGTGTTGCTGCAAAAACGGCCCTGTAACAAAATGGGCCAAAAACCGGCCCTGGCAAAGAGCACGGTCGCACCCCCAAACCCCCCTGCGGGGTGGGGGAGCCAGCCGAGCACTTTGCCAGGGCCGTATTTGGTTCCCAGTCCGGCCCTGGCTCAGTCTCATTTCGGACTAAACTTCCCCCCAAAGTTCAAGCTGAAGTCTAGGAACTTAACTTCCGACTTGGAAAATCCCCATGCTCCTCTAAACTACCAAATTGTGCTTTCGCCATGGGAAGACTTGGCCACTGTGGCGTAATCTTCACCACCCCCCTAAAACTCTCATCTCCAGAGTTCACAGAATAAAAAATCTGGTAGACGGTGCCTCCACTGTCACAAAGATGGCCACATTAACACAGGCCTGAAGCCCTCCGTTGACTTCCAGTTGAAATTACGAGCAAGTTGAATACCCTAAGCCTTTCACACAAAGCATAACCAGGTAAAGGTGGTGGTGCCCTTTCAAAATCTGTTATGCCTTTCCACTCTGGTCTGAAACCTGCATTCTTTGTCAGCATTTGTGATTAAACAACTGCCCTGGCAGAGGTTCTTGAGAGTGTAGGAACCAAAATTATAGACCAGCCTCAGCCCCACCTCCAAATAGAAGCAGATTATATTCAGTTCAATAAACTCTTGAAAAACAACCTTTTCAGACACTTTTTCAACTAAAAAGAGTGTCGTACAGATCACCCGTAGTTGAGTGGCGTAGTGTTGGTACCATGGGCCCTAACACAAGCATGGCAAATGGACCCTATGCCCCAGGTTGGGTTGTAAAATAGAGGCGAAACTGGTGATCACTAAGTCTCTCACACTCCTAGCCGTGGTGTCTGTGCACTTTTTGCACTAATGATAGCTACACCATGGATCTCAGAACCGCGTGAGAAGCTGGCCTGGTATATGATGTCTACTTATGTAAGTGGACACTTTGCGCCAGTCCAGACAACCCTTATGGTGATTTAAGAGGTCCCAGACAACTTTAGATAGCTCTCTAGGTGGTAGCTGTGGAGAGCAGCCTTCAGGCTTGGTCCAGAAGGAGTGTTAAGCAGCTTGTTTTACCAGAATGCAATCTTATATGTATAGATTAAGTGAAAAAGAACCACACAAGGTATTTATAAAAATATGTATTTATTATATAATACTCTCTAACACATAGAAATATCTCCTGCCCAGAAATATGCACAATGCACACAATACTTTAGCAAAGAAACACAGTAAATAGCACGTAAAACACGGTGGACCCCGGGGGGACCAAACCATATACTAAGAAAGTGGTATAAGAACCACAACTCGGATCAAGACAAGATCGAGAGGATGAAGGAGTGCTAGGGAACCAAAAAAACACCCAGGGTGAGCAGATCGGGACCCCACGGAGAGTATGTGCAGTGTGGGGACACGACCGCGTGCGCCATACAACTTTACGTGTACGTCGCGGTTGGATTTTGGAAGATTAAGGACCGTTCCCAGTGGACCCTGAAGAAACCCTGTGGAAGACAGAAGGTTGGAGAGCCACCCCACCCTTGGATACCCTAGTACCCACGTTACCTACATCAGGAAAGCCAGGTGCATATGTGTTAAGTGGTGTCGGAAACCGCCGTCATACCCAATAGAGGACTTCAGGGAAGTGCTGCTGTTGAAGAAGGAGAAAGTGTCCGGTGGAATTCAAAGGTGGATTCTAGATGAGAGGTACCTGCAAGCAGAGGGGACAGAGTTTATGCCACTCAGAAATGACCAGGAGACTTAGCAGACGAATGCCCTCTGATGCCGGGTGTTACAGGAGAGTTGATGATGACCTTGACTCTGCAGCTGTGAGGACCAGGCGATGCTGAGCTGTCCCATGAAGGATGTCGAGTGCTGAGGGGTCGATGTCCTGCGGGAGCACAAACACACCTTGGCAAATGCAACCAATGGAGGAATCGAAGAAGGAGCAACTTCGGGACCAACAAGATCCAGGGGCCTCACCACAAGCAGGGAAGTCAGGGCAGGCCCCGAGAAATCAGGACTCAAGAGAAACAAAGGGGACCCTTAAACAGACCCACGGGACAGAGGTACTGGAGTCACAAGAGGACCTCAAGCAGCTCACCAAAAGATGCAGGCTACGGTACACACGATGCGGTGCGGCTGAAGATTCTGGTCACTGAAGGTGCTCGAAGTTGGGGCTACTTGGAGCCTGAAGATCTTCTTGGAAGGAAGCCAAGAAGCCTTTGTAACTGCAAGTTGATGCAGTGCACAGGGGTTTGGATATTGCAACCTCCATGAGGTATACTGGCCTCAAATTTGGTGAGAGGGCAGAGCAAGCCTCGGTAGCTATGGAGAACCAACACCTGTTTCGCTGAGCCTTACGGAGTCCGGAGGAGCTCAGGATCGGCAGACTGGTCAGCTTAGTTTCAGTGCCTGTGAATGCAGGGAAGTGACTCCTTCACTCCAAAACCTGCTGAACTACCCTGAGCCCACGCTAAGCAATCAGTCACAAGCGCTGCGAGGCCTCCGGGTAGTTACTCGCTATACAAGTGCAATTTTCATTTCATTTCATTTCCAAGGGAGATTTGGTCAGGTGTCTTTGATGCCCACATGCCTTGGGAGGTTCCTTTATGGGGCACAGGCACAGATGATGCAGCAGACTGGAAGGGGGATGAAGTCGAGCCTAAACGAAGTCCAGAGTAACTAGACGGTAGAAGAAGAAGTGGTGTCTGATCTGAATCTTATCCCACGACAAATCTAGGGTCCTACAACCAGGTAAGTCCTTAAGTATCCTAAGGAAAGGGTTGGGACGGTTCAGGGCACTCTCCCAGGGTGAGAGGTTACTACCATGTCCTTTGTCCAGATTTGTGCCAGAGCGAGAGGCAACGGCTCCTAGGACTGGTTTGAACTGGTCTATGCACAGGGACTCCAAGTGTGCCCCACATGTACACTGAGTGGTGCTGGCAAGCGCACCCACCCTGCCCCAATACACTAAATCTTGCCTGGGAGGTGGTCACACCTCCCTGTGGCAGGATACCTACTGTTCCACCTTCCCCTACTCGTGCTTTGCTCAGCAGGGGGAGGGCAGAATAGTGTCTCTGGTTAGCGGCAACCATTTTGTGCTGTCCGGGTCAAGAAGGCTGGTACTGGGAACACTGAGAGCCTAACGGAGGGCTGATCCAGTGCTTGGAATCATAACTCCCACATGAGCATGATTCCAAAATGTTTGATACCAAACATGATATGCTTCGTTACAGCTGTTTTCGAGATGGTCATCGTGTAATTACGCGGTATCCCTCTATATAGTATATGGCTGCTTCACTGACAAACCGTGAGAATGGACTGTGTATGCTGTAGAGTGTGTCCTGCACATGCAGGGCCACCCTCTCACTTAGAACCAAGCAACCTGCCTTCAGGATCGTATAGGCCTGCTATAGGGATGATTTATAGGTTTTAAGTGCAGTGACCCTAGATATAGGAAACCTATATATTTAGTAAGTGGTGCTAGCATCAGCTTACACAGGCTGCAATGGCAGGCCTATAGTTCCGTTTTGAATGGTCTCCCATGGGTAGCATAATGCATGCTCCATCCCATGGGTGACCTCTGGAGTACCTATGCCCTGGGTACCTTAGTACCATATACTAGGGCAATCCACAGATGTACTGTCAAAGTTAAGGGTGTTATATTTTGTTTGTGATGAAAAAAACAAACGTGGAAAAAAGCAGACATTTCCCATGTCAGTCCAAGACTGCCATTCGAAAACAGGTCACAGGATTGTCTGCTTATGTTGCATTTCTCTACCAAAACCGAGTTAAATGTGCAGCTGCAATTTCAGATGCTGTATCTTCACAAATGTTTCACAATTGTTTTGGGGAAAATATAGATAGGAGGCATTGGTTCAAAATATTCTCAAATACAATAACTAGCAAAGCAAGGGTCTTTAAACAAATATAGGTCTGGAGAAGCATCTGTGGCGCTTGCAGATTCTGCATTCTAATGTGGTGTTGCCTATATTTCCTCTTGGTGACACTTTCCAGTTCTCCATTCTGTTTCCTGATGTCACTGTCCGGACTTTCCTCACTGTGGCACCCCTTCTCTTTAGAACGGCACATACTTCTGTTTTTTCCTGTCTGTGGTTTCTTCTTTTTGTGTATACCGTACACTCTGACTTCTCATAGCCATGTTTTCCCCTTATTACTCTTTGCGCTCTGCCATCTCTCAGTGCTTGGTAACCACGGAAGGCTGAGAGCCTCTAGGCAAAAACTAGAAATTGGGCTAAAAAACTAAACACTTAAATATGTGTTAGAAAATGCACCGTTGGCCCTCCACCTACACCATAGTGTAAAAATTACATGGGACAACATGTTCTTAAAGTCTCCACGTTACAAACGGCTTTGTAGACACAGCCCGGTTTTTAGGTCAAGCGACCTATCTCAATGCGCATGCGCATTGAGCGGGAGCTCGATATATAGCGGCTTAAACAGAGCTTACCGAGATCAGGCGATTTCTTCCAGTGCATGTGAAAGCGCGTGCACAATGCCACCAGCTGCTTGCCTCGCATTATCACATCAAAGGCGGCCGCATCTCAGGCCCCTGCTGCTTCACACCCTCATGCCGCTCTCCCCGCTCCGCCCCCTCCCCTGCTTGCCGTGTCGCATTTCTCCTCCGCCGGCCGTACTTTCACTTTGACGGCCGCAGGCCGTCTCTCGTGTTTCTCCTTGTTCTTTTATCAACCCTCCCAGGCATGGCACCTTCACATAGTAGTATATATGCTATAATCTGGTTGCATCTGGCTTACAGTATTACATACTGAATGGTATTTCCTTCTGGTTCAGCCAATCTTTGCAACCAAATCCTTCTCACTAAAAGTACTGTTATATCATCAAAAAGATAGGGATATATTTTTTTATAATAAGTGCACTGTTGAATTGACTACGTCCATAATGCTCTAAGGTGGCAACGATTGCACTCGTTGACATAATAACTCCGACATCGTTTGGCTTCCCGGGTCTATTTTGTTTTTTCGAGGCAAGCTAATATCAATTTGCACTATACATGCAGCATTTTCCAGTTAGCTTTGCCAAACTTGGTTCGCTAATGTTCCATAATGAATAGTTACTCTATTGGGTCCACTCAAGCATGGCGACGATCACTATTCCTTTGAGTGCTCATCTCGTAGCCCTCTTCCTATGTTTACTTTCTGACTCTGCACGTCATTGCCGTCAGGGCTTGGCGCGCATTCCTCACAAACAAAGTTTAAATAGCCAGCAGCTGCTGGCATGTAACACACGTCATCTCAGCATTGCTGTAGCTCGGTTTGTGGAGCGTTCAAGACGCATGGGATCATGAAATAAAGATCGGCTTCAACAAGGATCAACTATTGTGGCGTCCTCCAGCCTTGGCTTGCATAGAGTGATCTGGCTCCTTGGAGTCTTCGTAACCATCGATACCATAGGTAAGAACCCATATGCCCCAGTCTCGCTTCGCCCGATATTGCTGCCACTTCTGCTACTGCAGTGTGTTCACTCAGTAACTTCGAGTAATCATTTTTCTCTGCAGCCTAACTAATTAAAGTCCACTGTTCTTCAATACTGCTACCGATGGCAAGCTTCAGGCCATGTGAGTCTCTGCCATTTTTCCTTCCCCTTATTTCCCTTTCCTTCTCTATAATTATGTAATACATTCTGTTCTATGTCGGTAACCTGCTCATTGCTGTTTCACTCTGTCTTTAGCCGTATCGTGAGCCCCTGCAAATTACTTAAATATAAGACAAGACACTAATCAACTTTTAGCGGTGACCCTACTAATTCATTGGTAAGCACCGGCGCAAAGCATTCTCCTACCTTTGTATACTCAGAGCTCCTTTTGACCCAACTATGAGCATGCAGTGCGTAATATGTACGCCTTTAATTATACATAGTAGGCAGTATTTATTTAGACTGCTTATATACATGCGCACTCCAATAGGATTAATACGTTTTCTGATTTATTTACCACTCGTTCTCAAGTAGGACATACATCGTTTTTTCATCCCGGTACAGCTAGTGTGAGCTAAGCAGGCCTGATGCATTGTAGATATCATGTGATCTTCGCAGCTATCGAATTCACTAATTACATGCAGAGTAATATATATATATCCCCTCTTCTTAACTTTTGAATAATCTGACAAGATAGATATCTGCCCCACATTATTCTTTGCAATCTAATGTCGAATCGTACCTATGTTATGTTGTTTAGACTCACGGTCTCACAGCCTAGTGGACTGCGACCGCTATTGATGCGAAAATAACATCATTGCAATCCAGACCTTTCTATCTGGACCTGAGGACCCCTACCTACATAGGTTCCATCATAACGCCAGACTTTCATTACTGATTGGTAATGCCCTTTACATGAGTAGTGGCTCTTTTACTTTTTCAATACTAATGTAGATAGAGTTTACTCTTGTACATACCTTGAATCGTTCTTTCTGTTCCCATATAGAACCATCTATCCAACCTGAGGCCTCACACTATCCTAAGTGATCTACCTCATAAGTCCCAATAAGGTACTTAATAAATGATTCTCCTGAGAAATCCCTTTATAATATGGTGTCACTGGATCAATAGCATTCTAGCTCCTTTCATTTATTTTTTGCATGTTACATAATTGCCACCAAGGCTATCTTGGCTTCTCTACTCTATTCTTGGGACACTATTGCTTCATTTAATCTTTTCACCTCTAGGTATCTTTGGCACTGCTGGTTTCACTGATGGACATTCAGTAGAAATGGCACACAGTTAAGTTTAACCATTTGTCTTGTGTTTTTGACAGTTATAAATGACTTGCAATTAGCGTTTTTAATTCCTCAGCCGCTTTCGGTCTGAGTTGTATCTTTCGCATACCATATGGTAGCTAATATTGTAATAGGAATGTTGATTTTGTTCTTAATATTGATCTTTGTTTTGTTTGTACATGCACCCTCTTTATAGGCCATGCCAGAAATGATTGTCCTCTGAATATATCAATATGATCATTTTGAATGTATGTTGTTGATATTCATTGTATCCTGCCAACAATTTCCCATATATCAATGATTGACACTGTGTGCACTATATATGCCATTTCATTAATGTAAAAAATGTCTGTATTTTGACTGTATGTACCCAGTGCAAACATACATACAGAGGACGATATGTTTTATATTTGGCCTTATCTATTTATAAAAATAACAATAAATAGAAAAAACGTTTGATACTACTGAACAGAGGTTGCATGTATATGTCTTTAATACTGTTTAGCTCCATATTTATTTCCATTGCTCCTGAAATTGTGATATTCACAGGACAGGATTCAAACCTGTTTCTTACTGGTTACACACAGATATCTGCAGTGATTGCATTAACCAGTTGACCTTTCATCATGTAAAGGAGTGCATGTTCCGCTGAATACTCTAACTTGCATTTATCTTTAGTATGTGTTATTTGATATGCTGCTAACTGAAGGTGAAAGAGCAACAGAATAGTTACAGGATAATTTGTCATTTTAAGCCATTTCTGTGACTCTAACCCCACCCTTTGACACTGCCCCCATTGCACTCAGCATGAGTAATTCCTCTGCTGGACTCATCTGTTTCAAAAAGAAGTGCCTCCCTGGAGACTGTCAGGCTGAGAACCAGAAGCTTATCTCCCCTCAGGAGGTGATCCACTCACTGTTCACTTACAGTTCGCACCACACTCATCAAATAGTCACTCTTAGTGACTGTTACACAGGTGTAAGGATTTAATATTATATCATATCAAAAATATTTACAATATGTATGTACCCACAATAATATAGTGATACCACAGAGCATCTGATCTAGAGAACTAAAAACTCAACATTTAAAAGAAGGATGACTCTTCACTGCGGCGTCAATTATCCAGTACATTAAAAACCCAACAATAAACATAAAGTAAGCATTGGCATAGCCAATAGGTCACGCCTTTGGGACCTTATAAGTGTTTAGTTATCCAGCACAATATCCTTGGTGCAACAACATCAAGTGTTGTAAGGCTAAACACTTATAAGATCCCAAAGGCGAGACCTATTGGCTATGCCAATGCTTGTTTAAATAGCTTTTAACTCCGTTCAAATCAAGTCGGGCTCTGGATGTTTCCTGATCTACAGGTACTTGTACCTGGTTTTAAAACCCTGGCACACGCCTATCAGGTTCCTTGTACCAGGCATGTTTGTGTGTGTGTGTGCGCGCGCTGCAGCCTGGCGCTCTCAACATGGCTACTGTCATCTTGCTGCTTCGTGCATCTGCTGTGCTTGTTACAATACTCGTTGTGACCACCATCTTACCTCACATATCATCCAGTCTTGGTCAAACGTCCAATAAAGTATAAACATTTAATTGTTGTGAATAGTTTAAGTATCCATTCTTCTGTTTCCCTACCAACAGCCTGTAACTATCCTACGCATGCATCACCTATCATCTTTTCATTCATCTAATCACCCAGACATCCATCCATGTACTAATACACGTATCCATACATTCAAGCATTCATACAAATAGCTATCCTTCCACCAGCCCAGGCGCGCAACACACATTGGGCTCACGGGGCTTCAGCCACACTAACCCCCCCCCCCCCCGTCGTGTGTGTCAGAGACAGCTTCGCAGGCTGGCGAGCATTTAATTGCAGCCGCACCCGAGTACTTAACAGGTCTTTAAAAGACCATTTACGTGTAAATGAGGCTTTTGTTGTGTGTTCGCCCCTTCTTACAGCCACTCTGTCTATGTTTGGAAGAATTAGCCCCCCCGAAATATTTTTCAGCCCCCCCCCCCGAAATTTAGCTCTAGTTGCCCGCCTGCACCAACCCATCCATCCGAACTACACCTCTGCTTCTTAAATGTTCATAATATCTGGATGGTAACCACATGATCCCACTAAACACCACATACAGCCACTTATTAACACGCAAGTAAAAGAAAATTACATATACATCGCTAATCGTCTAACTTGCGTTTTCTAAATTATCACTCCACTGCAAACAAAAAACAAACAAAAAAACATACGTTATAAACATTGTCATTTACAGCGCCAATAGTTCTAAATTTCACAAAAGCGAGACCGATTGCATTACAAATGCTTGTTTAAAGTTGTTGTTATAAAGTGTTTAAGTGACATTGTGTGTGACATTGTAGCTGCCTGCAAATTGAGCGCTTAGTTGAAAGATGATTTCTTCTTGTCACGATTATAAAAAATAATAGTAAATGCATGGCACTTCTGGAAGGCTGGTTTTTAAATTGAAAAAATCACTAGTAAAACAGCCACACCAGTAATGTAGGTAATAACATGTTTACTGCAAGCATTCAGTGAAAACATTTAGATGACAGTATGTTTTATTTTTGTTTTATTCATCTGGCATATACTGTCAATATAAATCTAAAAAAAAAAATAACCATTGCACAAGCATGCCAAGGCAGACTTATTGGCTTTGCCAGTACTTGTTTTAAAATGCGTATTCCTTTTGTAACCCGAGCAAGCTTGAAATCATCTGAGCACTGACCAAACGTTAACCAACAACCCCTATATATATTATTCCGATTGAGAAAAATTGAATAAAGAAGGCTTCCTATAACCACTGCAAACGTAATGAGGAACCAGCAGCATAAATGTGTTCACGACCAGCATCTACCTCTCACACATCTGCTTCCATCACATTGCTAGACGTTGTACCCCAAGACAAGAAAACTCCCTTCTCTGGTCACTCACACAAGACTCCTAGAAACTATACAAGCACTCACACCATGGTGCAGCATGCTATCCGCCCCATGAAAGAGAAGGGTGAGCCAACAAATTAACAGGGAGAGTTGAGCTAAGGGTCTGACTTGGCCCTAAGAGGCTGGCACAAGCCATGTCCTGGAAATATTTGGCAAGTAAATCATGCAAAAATCATCATGTCAAAATATGATAAAGTCTCTTCAAAATTCAAAGTGTATTTATGTAACACACAGAAAAGTTTCACCTTAGTAAATCATATGATATCACTGCATTGAGAAAGATTTCTTAAAAGCAATAGTTTTTAAACATGAACTTGGATTGGCTCCTGTGCATGACACTTATTTTTCCTCCATTTCTATTTGCTGTAGCATATTTTCCTGCATTTGCCAAGGCTTGTTCCTAGTTTGCTTCTCTTATCAGTTTCCCTTAGCCTAAATACTGTTAACATCCGCCTTGATGGAACTATTTTTTCATAAAGTTTTGCCTCTTTCTGCTTATTTTCGTCTTGCAGCAGATTTATATAGCACAATTTATCACCCAGAGAGATTAAATGATTTGCCCAGAATCACAGGATGTTGCGCCGCTGAGACTCGAACCGGGATCCCCACCTCTCGAGTCAGTCAGCAGCTCTGGCCACTGCACCACTTTCTCTCCACTGTGATGCTTGTTTAAAATGCCCCTTCGCCTGCTTTCTTCCACACTTCTCTCCATATCATAGGTTACCTTCACACCCAGTTTGTAAAACTGGTTCAGCTTAAGCTGCGGGGAGCATACCCATCCTAATGATGTGTCCCTGTAACACTGAAGCTGCCACAATCTTTAAACACACACCAACAATCGGCAAACCACGTCTAATGCTCTAACTTATTCATGCATGATTGATGTCCTGTAGTACCATGCGAGCTTGGTTGATTTAGCACATGGACCATATTATCAGTTAAAAGAGGAATTATCTTGAAGCATTTCAGACTTTTGTAAGAAAGTTAATTCTATGTGTCCGCACAGCAGCAGAGGGACACATCTTAGAAAGTAATTGCTGCTCAGAATAACCGGCCAGTGTGCCAGTTATTGACTGATAATACTATCCACCACATGTGACAACTCAAAGTTGCACACATTCTACAGGTACATACCAAATATTTTCTACATAATATATGTGTAGAATGTAGAAAAAAAGTGTAGAAAAAATATAACTGACACATTTGTTTGTTTATATTATGTTTGATCTGTTGAGATTCAGATTTTTAAACATGTGCCCGTCCACGGAATGCCATTTTCTTTAGTAGCCAAAATACTAATATATCTAAGGGCTTATACTTTTGTGATGTGATAAATCTATTTGTATTCACTGTTAAAGTGTCCATGTACATCGTACTAACAAGAGAATACCTGTAATGCACCCGCTCATTCAACTCACTCCCTCCCCATCCACCTCCGCCTTACACAGAACCACCTCTCCTTCAGAAAGCAACTAAAAACTTGGATATTTGATAAGTAAAGCCCCTCTCTCCCACAAGCGCCTTGAGACCCTCTGGGTGAGTAGTGCGCTATACAAATTGTAGAACTTGAACTTGAACTCATAAAGACCCGTTTGACCTAATCTTGGTAAAAATCCCACTTACATCACTCTTGTTTTTTCTGGACATATGATTTTATAACGGGCAGCCACAGAAGGCTGAGTCTGAGACTAATATTTCTATTTTTTTCAGGGGTCCTTCACCTGTGATCCTGTTGGTCTATTATTAATACGTTCATAGTCATATGACAATAGCTCAATCCCTGAGAAGCCTCCTTTTTAATTTTCCTCGTCTAGGGTTGAGGTAGAATTCCCACCAGCAGCCGAGCTTCGGAAGCTTGTCGTAAAGTAGATAAATGCGGTCCAGCTGCAGGCGCCCTGATGACCCTCATCCGCTCTTATGCAGTGGCATGGAGGTGGCACCCTTTATAACAGTAAATGTTCCAGCAGAACAATGATGTGGCAAGAATTACATTGAGGGTGACGCGGACAAGTTGTGGTCCCTTACATTTATTAGTTATCATTTCAATTTTAGGGTTATTTATTCATTCTACTTTTCAAAATAACGGTGTAATACAAATAGGTATTTGATTGAAAAAATGTAAAGAACAAAAATGTTGAATAAAAGGTTGATTACATGTATTGTGTGAGTTGTAAATGTGATCGCTATCACCAAAGTGAACTTGTGAGTGATTGCGACTTTCAGTACCTCGTTCCACTGTGTAAAGAACCCTAAAGAAATTGTGTAAATACAAATTATTTCACGTTCTAATATTATTTCTCAATAGGTTTAACACCACTATTTCCGGCGTTTGTTGGGGGTGTTACATAAATCCTATCTGATGAGGCTAAGATGAAAGCAAGAGACACACTGCTTGTAATTATTGTGATTTCTTAGAGATCACGGTTTCTTCAGGCTGTTGTTGGCTGTGCATCTTTTGGTTGTTTCTGTGTTGTTTTGAAACATGTGGCAACCTATCAAACATCAATCAGGTGCATTGTTTAGTTGGAAAGAGACCCGAAGGCTAATTTTTTTCTAATGTGTTTTTTTTTTAACAAGTGGTAATGTTTATAGGTCTGGTTGCAAAAGCATTTGCTAAATTGGAGCTTGAAGGGTGTACACACAGTTTTCATAAAATTAAGTGTTCCTTTCTTATTTTATTTTATTCCTCGAACTCTTCCGAGTGTCCCTCTGATATTTCGGTTGCTTTCAGTAGTCTAAAATCTCAAGGGAATCGTGACCTGCTGGCAGGCGCGCAACACCCATTGAACTCACGGGCTTCAGCCCCCCCCGTCGTGTGTGGCAGCCCGGGATGAGACAGATCCCGGGTACACACACACACAGCCGCACCCGAACGTTTCACAGGTCTTTAAAAGACCATTTGAATGTAAATTAGGCCTTGCTGTTGTTTACCCCTTGTTGGAGGCCCTGCAGCTCCACTCTGCCTACTGAATAAAGGTCCCCCCCCCGAAATTTTTTATTAGCCCCCCACCGAAGTGTGGCTCTAGTTGCGCCTCTGCCTGCTGGTGAGGCTTGCACAGACTTTGCAATTCCTAAAGGGTGAACTCTGCTAGGGCCCCACCGGGAATCCTGAGCCACTACTAATGAAGCACCAAGCTGAATTCTCTCTGTAGTCAAGGCTACATTTCTCCTTGCCACCGCTCTGTTGGGCTTCAAATATCTGGCATTTAAATGGTATGTAAGTTGGAATTTAGAATGACTGCTCTTATGAAGTATTTACAATATATTGTCTTTCTCAGTAAACAAGTCAGACCACTTTTTACGGAGTTTCTTTAATTTATTATTAATCACATTGGTGAAACCAAATCATTTACCAATGCTTGTTTTGAATTGCGTACACCCCGATCTCACATATCTGAAGGTGCTGCAAGACTCGAGACTTAGCAGTGGTTTTCCTGTTGCACGTTGTGCAGTTCACCCCCTAAATGAGTATATTTTGTGTTTCCTGTTTTGCACCAACAGTTCATACTTTGTCTTCAGATCTTGGTGCATGAGTTTAGAGTGCGAGGTGCAGGTAGACGGGTTCAGACAAGGACGAAAAATAGGCCCGGGCACGAAAATAAAAGTGGTCCCCATTAGTGAATTCGAAAGCTAAAAAAGTAGCCCATTTTGCAAATGTGGGCCGTTTGGAGCTAGTAAAGACACGTTGTAGAAGTGTTTTGTAAGTTATGAAAGACTGCAGGGATTTGAGCTTGCTGCTGGCAATGTTTGTTTTAATGACAGGGAAATCAACAGTAACAAGCATTGGCATAGCCAATAGGTCTCGCCTTTGGGACCTAATAAGTGTTTAGCCATGCAACAGTTGTTGTTGCACTAAGGATATTGTGCTGCATAACTAAATACTTATTAGGTCCCAAAAGCGAGACCTATTGGCTATGCCAATGCTTTTTAAACTTGGTAACACTCTCTGGGCATTGTTTGCATTACGTCACTACCAATTAAACACCCAAATATAGTAATATTTGACCAATCCAGGTCTGCAAAGGTCCTTCCACTGCGCAGCAACACGTGCCGTCGCATTTGTAGTAACCTTTGAACCGTTTGGGTTAAAATCTGCAGTTTATGCAGCAGATGATGGATTATATGGCAAATACGGCAACTCTATAATGATGCAAACATTGCTGCGGACACACAATTGCATAATTCCAGTGGCCCTGGATAAAACATTTTGATGGAGTATAACAAGACATAATGACGCGGAGTAATAGACATGCCCAGAGATAGTCTTATTTCACAGTTACTGCACAGTGTAATAGTTAGGGGATGATGCAGTGAGACAGCCATGTCTGCGGTGCTCTTTATTTTTTAGACATATCTGGAGGTGCTCTGCCTAGATTGCAGTGGTGCAGTGTGAGAGACACGCCCCTGGGGATGCTCTTTATTTCTCGGAGTACTGCAGAGTGAAAGACATATTCAGGGATGCTCTATATGTATTGCAATGATGCAGTGAGATAGACTTATCTGCAGATGCTGTATGTTTGTTGCAGTGTTGTGGTGCTTATATTTATAGCATTTATGCAATGCAATAGAGGTATAGGGGTGCCCTATTTTTATTTGGGTGATGCAGTGTGACATATCTGCAGATGCTGTGTATTTATAGCAGTGATGCAGTATCAGACATATCTGGGTGCTCTATTTGTATTACAGTGATATAGGCATGTCTGCGGATTCTGTATGTTTGTTGCAGTAATTCAGTGTGACAGACATGTCTGGGGGCTCTTAAAATTTCTAGCAGTCACATAGTGCGATAGACATATCAGGGGTGCCCTCTTTTATTGCAGTGAGGCAGTGTAACAGACATGTCTGGGGGCTCTTTATTTCATAGAAGTGACAGGGGTGTTCTTGTTTCCACCTGTGAAGCACTGAATGACACTTGCTCGGGGTGTTCTTTGTTAATGAACGAAACAGCGAGATCACGATGCTTGTCATTGCATGCAGTGTACAATGACCGTCACATTGTGGGATGGAGTGAGTGCAAGTCATCAGTGCACGCAGCGCCCCCAACCCGCTCCCCACGACACTCAGACGTGGATTACCATCTGACGCGTTTAGTGGACCCGGTTTTAAGACGTTAACAGTGGATTCGGCCGGGCTTCTGTGCCCTACAGACCAGGCCATTACCCATCATTAACAATGTAAGATGTCCGCAGCCACGGGTGATAAATGGCAGATTGAAATGTGTGAATTTAGGGAGAATCCGTTTGTTCAGGCCGGGGGCCTTGAAAATCCCAGAAGACGCGCGAATGGTGAGAGATGAGCAATAGAAAAAAAAAGTCAATGTATGCACAGCGCCTCGAGACTGTGAGAATACTGAATATTCTGTACAAACAGCGTGCAGTATATACACAAAACACAGGACAAGTTCACGCAATACACAGTGCAATCAGCACGAACAGATTGTAAAACAAGTTAAACAAGTTTAAAAGCAAGTTTTAAGAGGAGACGCGGCCGTGAAACTGAAAGTACGGCGAGGCAAAGAGAGAAAGGGACGCGGGACAGATAGAGAAAAGAAGAAACGGGTAAAACAAGACGGAGGGCATTGCTGTGGGGAGGAGGGAGGAGAAATGCGACACGGCGGGCAGGGGAGGGGGCTGAGCGGGGAGAGCGGCATGAGGGTGTGAAGCAGCAGGGGCCTGAGACGCGGCCGCCTTTGATGTGGTAATGCGAGGCAGGCAGGCAGGCGGCTGGTGGCATTGTGCACGCGCTTTTTAGGGCTTGCGCTTGCGCAATGACCTAAAAAGCACATGCACTGCAAGAAATCGCCAGTGGAATCGCCAGTTAGGTAAACTCTCGATAAGCCCCTATATATCTCGCTCTCGCTCAATGCGCATGCGCATTGAGATAGGTCGCTCGACCTAAAAATGATGTTCCAGTAGACCAAAGAACAGGCCCACAAACAGCCCAAAAAACGCCAGAGTACTGTCCTGTTAGACCAGTGCATTGGGCACTGCCTGCTTTCCCTATATTTAAACTGAACAATCGCCAATACTGTTTCTTATGTTTTATGATCCAATCTATACAGTCATATGGCAAACCAAGGCAATATGTGCCCCAGCCTGCTAGTTCTGTCTGAATTAATCACTTATTATTTTCTTATTTCTCAAAAAAAGAATTTTTTCATTTTTGCAAATTATTTACATTTTTAAGATCACAACACATTAAGACATACATTTATATCAATGACAATATACCCCATCAAAAATCACAATCACTCTCATTCAACTTTCATCCTCTCTATCAATTTCTTAAACAAAACTCTCACACATTCACACATTGAAAACACCAAAATACTTTATCTATTTACAATACTATTCAACTTAGAACATTTGAAAACAAAGCCATAGAACTCAGTACTATCCACATTTCATCATTTCAAACAAAATGCAAAAATCGATTTAAACATTCTTATGGCATTAAACGGTCAAACCGTTTTCAAATGTTCTAAGTTGAATAGTATTGTAAATAGATCAAATATTTTGGTGTTTTCAATGTGTGAATGTGTGAGAGTTTTGTTTAAGAAATTGATAGAGAGGATGAAAGTTTTTGATGGGGTATATTGTCATTGCTATAAATGTATGTCTTAATGTGTTGTGATCTTAAAAATTTAAATAATTTGCAAAAATGAAAAAAATCTTTTTTTGAGAAATAAGAAAATAAAAAGTTATTAATTCAAACAGAACTAGCAGGCTGGTGCACATATTACCTCGGTTTGCAATATGACTGTATAGATTGGATCATAAAACATAAGAAACAGTATTGGCGATTGTTTAGTTTAAATATAGGTCCGTGGCTTGTCCTTACTGTTGGGAGCCCGAACCCAGTGGTGTTAGCAGTGATTTCCCTATAGGCAGGCCCACTGGAATTTTGCGATTGTGCGACTGCAGCGTTTTCCCCATAATTGTACATATGCCGCATTTGCCCCATAATGCATCATCTGTGCATAATGTTTTGCATTTAACAAAAAACGTTTCCAGCTCAAACGGTTCAAAGGTTACTAAAAACGCAGGGAGGTGTTGCCGTGCAGTGGAAAGCCCTTTTCAAAGGTTGACTGGTCACCTTTCTGTTGCTTATGGCTATAATTGGGTGTTAAACCAGTCCTAATGAGGTGCAACTAATGCCCAGACAGTGTTAACAAGTGTAAAAATTACAAACTAATGAAGTAATACTGTCACAAAAAGTGCTGCATTACGCTGCATAATGTACACAACCCTGATGAGTAATTTTGTCCTCCTTTGCTGCATAATTTCAGTGGCCCTGCTTATAGGCCAGGCTGAGCCTGTAGGCAGAAGCCACATGAAAGCTCGGCTCGTGATGGGGTCAAAGGCTCAAGAAGACTTCGAGCTGAGCCCGAGCCAGGAGTCTATCCCGAGCCCGGTTCGAGCTTTCAGTGGCCCACCCACTTCTATCCAATAACGCATTTCAGCACTTCACAGTGGAGTCTGACGCGCTGTATAACCGCTACTACCACTGCCTAAAGCGCTATATAAACTCTATTCCACTGCCTCAAGCGCTGCATAAACGCTACGACTACTGCCCGAAGCACTATATAAACGCTGCCACTGCCTGGAGTGCTGTATAAATCCTGCTACCACTGCCTGGAGCGCTGTATAAACTCGACTACCACTGCCTGAAGCGCTGTATAAACTCGACTACCACTGCCTGAAGCGCTGTATAAACGCTACTACCACTGCCTGAAGCGCTATATGAACGCTACTTTCACTGCTTGAAGCGCTATATGAACACTACTACCACTGCCTGAAGCTCTGTATAACCACTACTGCCACTGCCTGAAGCGCTGTATAAACCCTGCTACCACTGCCTGGAGTGCTGTATAAACTCGACTACCACTGCCTGAAGCGCTGTATAAACTCGACTACCAATGCCTGAAGCGCTGTGTAAACTCGACTACCACTGCCTGAAGCGCTGTATAAACGCTACTACCACTGCCTGAAGCGCTAAATGAACGCTACTTTCACTGCTTGAAGCGCTATATGAACGCTGCTACCACTGCCTGAAGCACTATATGAACGCTACTACCACTGCCTGAAGCACTATATGAACGGTACTTCCACTGCCTGAAGTGCTGTATAAATGCTACTACCACTGCCTGAAGCGCTGTATTACCACTACTACCATTGCCTGAAGTGCTGTATAAACACTACTACCATTGCCTGAAGCACTGTATAAACTTGACTACCACTGCCTGAAGCGCTGTATAAACTCGACTACCACTGCATGAAGAGCTGTATAAACACTACTACCATTGCCCGAAGCGCTGTATAAACACTACTACCACTGCCTGAAGCGCTGTATAAACACTACTACCATTGCCTGAAGTGCTGTATAAGCACTACTACCACTGCCTGAAGCGCTGTATAAACACTTCTACCACTGCCTGAAGTGCTGTATAAACTCGACTACCACTGCCTGAAGCGCTGTATAAACACTACTACCATTGCCTGAAGTGCTGTATAAGCACTACAACCATTGCCTGAAGTCCGGTATAAACACTTCTACCACTGCCTGAAGTGCTGTATAAACTCGACTACCACTGCCTGAAGTGCTGTATAAACTCGTCTACCACTGCCTGAAGCGCTGTATAAACACTACTACCATTGCCTGAAGCGTTGTATAAACACTACTACCACTGCCTGAAGCACTGTATAAACACTATTACCATTGCCTGAAGTGCTGTATAAACACTACTACCACTGCCTGAAGCACTGTATAAACACTACTACCACTGCCTGAAGCGCTGTATAAACACTACTACCATTGCCTGAAGCGCTGTATAAACTCGACTACCATTGCCTGAAGCGCTGTATAAACTCGACTACCACTGCCTGAAGCGCTGTATAAACACTACTACCACTGCCTGAAGCGCTGTATAACCACTACTACCATTGCCTGAAGTGCTGTATAAACACTACTACCACTGCCTGAAGTGCTGTATAAACTCGACTACCACTGCCTGAAGTGCTGTATAAACTCGTCTACCACTGCCTGAAGCGCTGTATAAACACTACTACCATTGCCTGAAGCGTTGTATAAACACTACTACCACTGCCTGAAGCACTGTATAAACACTATTACCATTGCCTGAAGTGCTGTATAAACACTACTACCACTGCCTGAAGCACTGTATAAACACTACTACCACTGCCTGAAGCGCTGTATAAACACTACTACCATTGCCTGAAGCGCTGTATAAACTCGACTACCATTGCCTGAAGCGCTGTATAAACTCGACTACCACTGCCTGAAGCGCTGTATAAACACTACTACCACTGCCTGAAGCGCTGTATAACCACTACTACCATTGCCTGAAGTGCTGTATAAACACTACTACCACTGCCTGAAGTGCTGTATAAACTCGACTACCACTGCCTGAAGCGCTGTATAAACTCGACTACCACTGCCTGAAGTGCTGTATAAACTCGACTACCACTGCCTGAAGCGCTGTATAAACTTGACTACCACTGCCTGAAGCGCTGTATAAACTCGACTACCATTGCCTGAACTGCTGTACAAACACTACTACCACTGCCTGAAGCGCTGTATAACCACTACTACTATTGCCTGAAGTGCTGTATAAACACTACTACCACTGCCTGAAGTGCTGTATAAACTCGACTACCACTGCCTGAAGCGCTGTACAAACACTACTACCACTGCCTGAAGTGCTGTATAAACTCGACTACCACTGCCTGAAGCGCTGTATAAACTTGACTACCACTGCCTGAAGTGCTATATGAACGCTACTTTCACTGCTTGAAGCGCTGTATAAACACTACTACCACTGCCTGAAGCGCTGTATAAACACTACTACCACTGCCTGAAGCACTGTATAAACACTACTACCATTGCCTGAAGTGCTGTATAAACTCGACTACCACTGCCTGAAGCGCTGTATAAACGCTACTACCATTGCCTGAAGCGCTATATGAACGCTACTACCATTGCCTGAAGCGCTGTGTAAACTCGACTACCACTGCCTGAAGCGCTGTATAAACTCGACTACCACTGCCTGAAGCGCTGTATAAACTCGACTACCACTGTCTGAAGCGCTATATAAACACTACTACAACTGCCTGAAGCGCTGTATAAACTCGACTACCACTGCCTGAAGCGCTGTATAAACTCGACTACCACTGCGCTTCGCGACTACCACTGCCTGAAGCGCTGTATAAACTCGACTACCACTGCCTGAAGCGCTGTATAAACACTACTACCATTGCCTGAAGCGCTGTATAAACACTACTACCACTGCCTGAAGTGCTGTATAAACTCGACTACCCCTGCCTGAAGCACTGTATAAACGCTACTTTCACTGCTTGAAGCGCTATATGAACGCTACTTCCACTGCCTGAAGCGCTATATAAACGCTACTACCACTGCCTGAAGTGCTGTATAAACTCGACTACCCCTGCCTGAAGCACTGTATAAACGCTACTTTCACTGCTTGAAGCGCTATATGAACGCTACTTCCACTGCCTGAAGCGCTATATAAACGCTACTTCCTCTGCCTGTCTCTACTACCCTGTGAGCTGCTTTCAGAAGGAGACAGAAATCGCCCTCAATCCGCGAGAGTTTCGTGACGTGTGGTCGCGCTCGCGGTTTCTTCCGCCGACTCGTGTTTTTCTTTTATTTTGGACTTTCGACTTTCCAGGGACATGGGGCAGGAAATTCACGAGAAACACGTGAGTATGAGAGACAGGAAAAAAGAATCTTCGGCCTGCTCGAGCCCGTCAGATATGACTGCAAGCTTGCATCCCTCCCCAGTGACACACCACACCCAGCCCTGCCGTGCGAGGGCGGGGCGGGCGCCTGGAGGTGGCAGCCACGGTGAGAGCGCTGTCCCGCAGCCCAGTGTCCTCGGTCGATCGCGGCGAGCAGGTGTGCGGGAGGGAGTGGCTGCACCCCGCACACACCCCGGGAGCCGGGCATGCCTGCCCGGGGCACGTGCGGGCGCCTTTTCCGGAGACGGGGCGCCTAGAGGCCCGGAGGCGTCCCGAAGATGGGCTTTGCGCGGAGACACTTCGTCTTTCTCGTCGGCCTCTTCATCATCTTCAGCTTCGCTCTGAGTTTCCAGTGGATCTCTTTAAGCAACTTTGGCCTTTTTCGGCAGCACGTCGGTGAGTGGGGGGTCGGGACGAGGGGGAAATGCAAACCTTTATGGGGCAAAGGGTGGGAATCATTTACAGACGTGAAGGTTGTACGCTGTTGTGAAATGGGAATGAAATGTGCGTCCCCATGTACAGGAGACACATAAGAAGATTAAAATACTTTGGTGTTTTTGCTTCTTTCCTGAGAACGGAGTCTTTCGCGAAGTTAATCAAAATGGGTCTGCCATTTTACAGTTGTCTTCAAACTTTTCAGTGCTGCACCCCCGCATCGTGTAAAATTAAAATAAAATACATGGTGATCAGGTGCCGGCCCTCGAATGACCAACATTTCTATAAAACTGGCCTCTCTGAACATGGTCAGCAATTAAAACATTGGAGTTATGTTCAGTTTATAAAAAACGCTGTTATATATTGGATTACCAATAAATGCTAGCGGCACCCTAGACTCCCTTTAATTTGACACCTATTTCCAGCCAGGACAAGCAAGAAAAATACATTATTGATGGAGCACTACAGAGTGGCTGACTGACACAGGGAGGTAAGAAAATACTCCTCGTGGCCAGAGCCTGGCACCCACCCTGAGACCATGTCAAGCCCCTCCCAGGGGCGCCCAGCCGCCACTTTGAAGACCCCCTGCCATACAAGCGGAAGATGTTTGTACCTTTCGGGGGTCCTTTGTCCAGGGGAACGTTTGCTCACCTTGCCGGATCAGGCCCGGTTCCAGGAATTTGTATTTGGGTGGGCCAAGGGTGCATTTGGGTGGGCCACTGCGAGCTCGATTTTTCGCATATATGTCTGGGCAGACCTGCTTCAGGGCCCTCCTTGATCTCTTCTTAGTCTTACAAGGCCCAGTAAAACGCACTCTTTCCCAAATCTCTTTCTAAATGTGATCACTCTCAAAAAGTGTTATTTCCATTTAATGTCCCTTTGATGGGAAGAGGAGGTTTCTGAGGAGAGAGTATCAGGCAAGTGACACTTCTCGGGCTCCCTCTGTGCGTGCCGTCAGGGATAATCCCTCTTCATTACTACCTCCACCTGACCCCAGACTCTGCAACGCACTCCCTTACAGGCTTGATTATCCACTACCCCTCCCCAGTGCACCTTATCTCACAGCTGACCTTGGGCCCCAGCCCCATATCAGGCACCATCGGGCTCCACTTTCATTTTTCCTGGTAAAAACATTAGTAAAATCACCTTCATACTTAAAACATTAAATATAGTAGTAAATATAATTAGCACACACTTTAAAGTATGTTCCACAGTAGCCCTTATGACCCAACTGCTAATTAAATAAACAAAAACAGAAATGCCGGTTTCAGCACTGATGCGAAAGTCTTTTTTGGCGCCGCACCTGTAACCTCTTTTTCCGTAAATACCTTCACTCCCACCCTCCACCAGTGGCCCTCATCTTTCCCTAACTCCCCCCTCCACCCATGACCTCTTCCTCGGATTCCCTCTCTGACACCCTCAACCAGTGCCTCTCATCTCTCCATAGCCCCTCCCACTACCTCCTCCTCAGACTCCCTCACTGCCACCCTCCACCAGTGCCCCTCATCTCTCCGTAGCCCCTCCCACTACCTCCTCCTCGGATTCCCTCACTGTCACCCTCCACCAGTGCCCCTCATCGCTCCATAGCCCCTCCCACTACCTCCTCCTCGGATTCCCTCACTGCCACCCTCCACCAGTGCCCCTCATCTCTCCGTAGCCCCTCCCACTACCTCCTCCTCAGACTCCCTCACTGCCACCCTCCACCAGTGCCCCTCATCTCTCCGTAGCCCCTCCCACTACCTCCTCCTCGGATTCCCTCACTGTCACCCTCCACCAGTGCCCCTCATCGCTCCATAGCCCCTCCCACTACCTCCTCCTCGGATTCCCTCACTGCCACCCTCCACCAGTGCCCCTCATCTCTCCGTAGCCCCTCCCACTACCTCCTCCTCAGATTCCCTTACTGCCACCCTCCACCAGTGCCCCATATCTCTCCGTAGCCCCTCCCACTTCCTCCTCCTCGGATTCCCTCACTGTCACCCTCCACCAGTGCCCCTCATCTCTCCGTAGCCCCTCCCACTACCTCCTCCTCAGATTCCCTCACTGCCACTGTTCAACAGTGCCCCTTATCTTTACGTAGCCCCTCTCTCTTATGCATTCCATTTGTTGTATAGCGCTACTCATATCAGTGTAGTGTGTGTCAGTACTTTACACCACGCACACATTGTACAGAGACAATGAATCATACTAGTATGTAAATCAGTCTACAGGGAATGTCACATAAACCAATGAGGATTACAAGGTGTATGAATCACATGTCATTCATACTGGTGGGCAGGATATTTTAAAAGGGTTAGGTCTGGGGAAACACAACCTTAGGATTTAAAAAGTATTCCATGGGGTCAGCTTTACTGATGAAAATGTATATCTGCCCAAACATACTCATTTTAGCAACATTAGAATAATGAAAGACTTGGGAAGTTCTAACTATATCACAAAACAAAAAAAGTGAAGTTCTAACTCTACCATTCATGTTTGCAGGCAGCTCTTTGGTGACAGTTCATTGGTTACTGTCCTATGTTAGGATTGTAACTTCTGAACTGCAAGTAACACAAGGATCTCTGTGACAAAGGCAGTAACCCACTGAGCTATCCAGGGCTTTAGGTGGGCCGGGTCTCACTGGGTCTAAGCACCAGCAGTTTTTTTAAGGGTGTCTCGAAACGGGTCTCTATCGGGCTCTGTTTTGAGCCCTGGCACAGGTAGTCTGTTTTTTTCCGAACTGCAGTGACAGCAGTCTGCTGTCACTGCAGTCCAGATAACCAAACAGAGCCCGATAGAGACCCGTTTTGAGACAGCAGGCACATCGCTGTACCCTGTTCACACTACTCGCATGTGTAAAGTTACGGCATGATGTCATGCCAGGTGAGCATTGTAGGAGGAAGGGAAATCCTTTAAAGAGAGTCATTTTCTCCATGGATTTTCCTTCTCCTTTTGAAACTTGGGAGCAGCAACATTGTTGTGATGTCACCAGTGCTTTAAGTGGAAGCATTTGCAATATTATATACAAGCTATAGTTGCTGTTATCTTATGCAACTAACAACCATTGACAAAGCCAATAGTCCTGACTTGTAGGTATGATGTTACTTGTATCAAATACCTGGATGCAATGACAGAAACAGCAAAATACAAGTCGGGCCGCACACTGCTAAACACAGATTTTTAACGTACTGTTTTTAAGCCACGTCCTCAAATACATTGGCCACGCCCCTTTGAGAGACCCCCCCCAGGTTTTTCATCCCGCTTAAAGCTCTGGAGTTATCCACATAAAATATAGTTCATCAGCATTTAAAAACTACCAACAGATAAATGATTGCTCTCCAGCAGGACCATTAATCACCAGCATTATCTGGGCATTTTGTATTCTTATTGTTGTCCTGCATCGGCCATGATAAAAACTGTTTAAATGAAGCACACACTAAGGGTGTGTTCTGCTGGGCCTGTGCAGATTTAAAAAAAGAAAAAAATGTAGTAAGTATTCTCTTACCTACTCCATTAGTCAAACTTTGCAGGGGTCAGGAAAGGTGAATAGAATTAAACAAACTTCTTTGCTCCTGTGCTGCGTAGAAAAAGAAATATCACAGCAGCAGGACAGTAGGCAAAGGTTACCAAAGGTTACCTTTGTCAAATAAATGATTTGTTGCCTTTCGCCATGCAGAGAGGAAGGGGTGAAAAAAGTAAACAAAGCCTCCTTAACATATACATGGTCTTGTAAAGACCTGTGAAGTACTCTGATGTGGCTGCGATAATCTCTAAAACTGTCTCTGTGTGCGCGCGCCGGGAAGCTGTCTCGGCCCGGACGCACACACGATGGAGGAGGGTTGAATCACTTTGATCCCAAAGGCATTGCCCGCCTGCCTTCAAGCCCTCACTGCTAGGGCCAAGGATCCTGTTTGGGTGGGCCAGGCTCAAGTTTGGGTGGGCCTGGCCCACCCGGCCCACCCGCTAGAACCGGGCCTGTGCCGGATCCTTGCCAGATATGCAGGAAATCCTCTGTCTTACGTGTACGCATAACTTATATAAATGGTAAACCTTTGCATTATTTTGAGAACGTGGTATGGATCTCCAAGGGATGTCTGAAGGTTTTTTGAACCCATCGACAGGGCATTTTTTTTCTTCCGCCTTTTCGTCTTTGGCGCTCGTGTAGCTACACCCTTCACCGGAGGTGCACGACTGGCGACCTGTGCTGGTAGCACCCGAGGCTACGTCCAGCTTTGCCCTTGCCTTGAAACAACTCAGTCAACTTAAATCACTCTTTCGTTGGTACACCCCTAGCAGGCTACTTAGATCTTCCTTCCATAAAAGGCAATAATGCCCAGAATTCTGAAGGCCTGATGGGGTGGACACTGTATCTCGGTGGCCTCAGGCTCTGACGAATGATGGAAAACCCTTCGCCCTCCCACATCTCGGTGCTTGCCTCCTTTTCTGTTTTCAAAAAACTTCTGAAAGTGTGGCTCTTTTCCTCCCAGACCCCCTATAGACTGCTATGTACTGCTTCCCACAGTGCTTTGATACCTTCGGGGTATAGTGCGCTCTACAAAATCTGTTAACATAACATATCACAGTGGCTTTATGGACCAAAGCTGTACATCCCTAGGTGTCATGAATGTTTAGCTGGTTGGAGTATGCAAAGACTTGTACAAGTCCAGTGGCATCCAGTACTAAGGGCGTCAACGTAAGACCAAGAGGGCCGGATCTATGCCAAATACCCACAGGCTAGCCTCTCGGCAAGGTTCACCCTACAGACTTACCACATAAGTACAGGCATATATTGTGGGTGAATCACATTTACTCCGCAGTCCTGAAAATTCACAATGGATTCAGTGCAATAGGAACTGCATTATACACACTATCCTCCTGTCACCTTTAGATAGGGGCGGTCTTTTTGTGATATACATGGGAATTTGTAATTGGGTCTTAACTTGTCAATATCTATCAAAGACCATTTGAAAAAAACAGAGCTTAATTTAAGAAAAATGTATTTGCAATTGAAACTAGTTGCTGAAAGTAGATTTTTTAATGTCTAATCATTTATTCTTGACAATAAAAGAGCACACAACATGTTAGTTATGACATCATTCAATTTAATAAATATAACAAGTCAAAAACGAACTGCGTATATAAAGACGGCTAATAAAAAATGTGCAATCTCAAGTTAGCAAATTGAAAAATACCAATAAAATAGAAGTGCAAACTGGAGAAGGACAGAAGAGAAAGAGGAAAATAAAGAGAAACCCACCATATAAATAATTTGGTTACAATTAATGTCTCAGCCACTCACTAGACGCACTTTTGCAAATAAATGACTTAAATGTGGGCAATTTGGTGTTGTTTGGTTTGACCCCCTGCACACTGCCCAGGTTGGCCTACACCAAGAGACACCAGAAACGGATAAAACATGAAGAGCTAGAGGGGAGTTAACCCCTCCACCCCCTCAATCCTATTAATGGGGCAGTCCAGTGAATGACGTCATAATTGGTCTCAAAATTCTTCATCAAACAAGGGACATTCTGGAATGCCTATTGTTGGGGATTGTTAAAGAAGGAGAACTGAGTAAGGAGAATATAGGATAGCAGATTAAGAACCTAAAGGAACAAGCATTTGCAAAGCCAATGTGCTTGTCCTTGGCAAGTTTGCGATTACATTTTTTTTTTGCATACATGTGTAATAGAAATGATTCGCTTAAAATAAATAAATATTTTTACAAAATGAAAGCAAATATGGGCCCCAGAGCTCTGGCACCGAAGAGCACTACTTTTTAAAATTGTGTGGACATGTGATCAGGAAAAATGCCATCACTCACATTGTAAGAGACCCCGTGGCCACTGTGGGCTGACTCTATGCCTCATGCGGTATACAGTAGTGGGTGAAAGCAAAATGTTAATGTTAATTTAAAAAGCCATTGGACAAAGAGGGCTGACTCGGGGGCCCCATTAAGAATGTCTGTATGTGTGTATTTTTTAGTTATGGATTAAAAAAAATATATATATATACTGTCTCTAGGTTAGACGTAAAAAAAAACTACTAGCACAGTAAGGACAACTGCAGGGCTATTCAGAGCTGCCAACAAAAACACAAATCATAAAAATGAGTGTCTGTCTCTCACACTTCCTCATTGAACAGACTAATGGATATGCACCAGAACAGGATCAGCATACCTTGGTAACCTCACGCACGACATAGAAACATTCCCCACAAAGACTCAAAGCAAAGACAACACACCTCCAATCAACACCAATGCGGCGTAGGACGTCTGCGCCCCACATTTATTTATTTTATTTGTTAGATTTATAATGCGCATGGCTGCCCCAGCGACGGGGCGTCCCAGCGCAAACCAACAACTCCTAAACCAGAAACCGCAACAAACAGCCTTAAGCCGGGAAGAGCCAGGTCTTAATGGCTTTCCGGAACGCAAGATGGTTTTGAATTATTCTGATGGACCCGGGGAGAGAATTCCAGAGTTGCGCAGCAAGGCAACGGAAGGAACGGCCACCCGCTCTGGCTCTCCAGACGAGCGGGGTGCATGCCAGCGCTAAGGTGGCCGATCTTAAAGGACGGCGGGGTGCGTAAGACTGCAGCAAACCCCTCAAACCAGCCAGTGCCTGCGGTGATAGGATCTTATGTGCCAAGCAAAGCGACTTAAATTGAATGCGCTTTGCTACCGGCAACCTGTGAAGCCTCTGCAGGACATGGGAAACCAAACAGGTATAGGGGAGGGCCAGCAACATGCGAGCAGCGGCGTTCTGTGCCCTCTGCAGACGCTTAACACTAGCTTTGTTCGCGCCTAGATATAGGCAGTTCCCGTAGTCTAGTCTTGACAAGATGGTAGCCTGTAGGATGAGTTGGCGGACTTTCAGGGGGAAGAAGCCCAATAACGGTTTCAAACCCCTCTGTACGCAGAAACACATTCCGGCCACAGCTTTGGATTGGGCGTCGAAAGTTAATTCACTGTCAAACCAGATGCCCAGGTTTTTCACTGTCTCCTTAGGCAATGGGCAGGTTTCAACTGGTCAGGCCAGTAACTCTCAGACCACATCCCCCGATCTTTTCCGAACAGCAGGATTTCGAACTTGCTGGCGTTCAACTGCAAGCAGTTTGCTGCCATCCAGTCCGCTATCACCACAAGATCCTCCTTAAATTTTAGCAAATTAGTAGCATTTTTTTGGGAGAAAGCGATCACCAACTGAGT
Source organism: Lissotriton helveticus (assembly GCF_964261635.1). Classification (NCBI taxonomy): domain Eukaryota; kingdom Metazoa; phylum Chordata; class Amphibia; order Caudata; family Salamandridae; genus Lissotriton; species Lissotriton helveticus. Next base: position 865,127,330 of record NC_136073.1, read on the forward strand.
GTCATCCGCGTAAGATACCAGTGCCAAGCCCCTATCCCTCGCCAACGTCGCCAGAGGCTGGACGTAGATGTTAAACAATAGGGGACTTAACATAGGAGTAGTAACTGCCATGGCCAGACTGGGAACCCAAAGCAGTCCTGGCAATTTTCTCGGACCAGGCCCTGCCTGGCGTTGGGAGGCTGGAAACACTTACTTGCTGCTTTTGTTACTGGGCCTGATATTGCAGCACCGATGCAAAACCAGGCCCACACCGATGTAAAACCGACTCCCCCACCTGGCCCCCTTCCAGCCTCCCATGAAACACTCGATGCACAGTCCTCCGGCCCTGGTAACTGCTATATAAATGCACTAATACAATAGGAATGTTCTGGTAGGTACATTAGATGGCCCCTTTAAATCCAATGCTCAGGTGAATGTTGTTGTTTATCACTTTTCCAAATGGCTTCCATGACAAGCAAAACTCTTTTATAATCTAGAATCAGCGTTGTTGTGTATTGTTGGCAGAAGATAGCCATTTCTCAAAAATGTTCATAACCACAGGTGCTTTGCAAAACGCATCTGTGGAATGTTGAGAAGAAAAACTAGGAGTGATATAATACGAGGTAGAGCGCTACTATCAAAGCTGAAGGAGTTAACAAGTTAAAAATAATGTTCTTTAGAAAAGATTAAATTTCATTACAAAGTAACTTAACATACTACAGACAAGGTGCAAGAAGGATTGGGAAATCAACCTTTTTGTATTTCAAATAACATTTGAATGGGCCTGGACGATGAACACCGATACGTTTGCAGAGTCTTTCGCGCTCCACAGAGCTTGCGGGGTTGCGAAAAACTCAGCTCTGCGGAGCAGAGTTTTTTTTCTGCGCTCACCAACGCTAAGTTGGCGCGGGCAAAGGAAAATCTAACGCTAGACTGCTTCCTCAGCGGTGGTGGTCGGGGATGGTCGCTACTGCTCATGTTGAGGAACCTTCCATTCACATTGAGGAACATGTCGCTTGAGTAGAATTTCTATTCGAGAGGCAGATTGAAGCAGCGCCCCCTTCGCTGCACGTGATGCCGTTCGTGCTGAATTTACTGCGCGGGACAAACACCCGGAACTAAAAATCAGTGCGGACGGCACGAGGTAATGTACTCCGCCGCTTGCAGAACTCCACGTTGCTTGGCAGAGTTTTTTTGTCACTTCGTGGAACTCTGTCCAGGCCTACCATTGAACTGTTCAGAGTGGGTGCACATTGGTGAAGGCAGTGGAGGGTGGCTGGAGAATATCTCTTTTATGGTCTGTGTAGTACATTTCTTCCGTATTCTCTGACAATGTGACTATTACTAAGCTGATTGTACATTTTTTATTTATGATCAAATAAAAAAAATTGTATCAATCATTATTAAACTTTATTCTATTTTATAATAAAATCATAAAAGCACATTAAAATACATTATTTTATCAAAAGGGCTAGATCAAAACAGTAATAAGAATATTTGCACATTACAACAAGACAGAATTTTATCTGATAATATCAATTAATGTCCCTAATACAAAAAATGGGGTCATTTAAAGGTTTGTTGCCAACAATACCTCAGAAAAAAATGTGTTCCGCCCTGTTCCACCTATCCCTCGGTTTTCCTGCTTCGTTTAGAGATGGCTATAACAGCTTTCTTTGCGGAAGTTGGGTGGAGTTAGCTCTGTTGTAACCCCTTTACGGTAGGCCAGCCTTCACGTTGCCAAAACAGCATTGATAGGCCTGTCATTGGCGTCATCACCACAGCCACCAGAAGGGATTCACTGTGACCTTTGAATGGAAGGCAGGATATATGTGGGCTGTGTTGGTGTGGGGGGCTGTGTTAATAATCAGAACTGGTGAGTTTCAATGGGATTTAGTTTTTATGAGGGCAAGGGTTTTTAAAGTTTCAACACTCCGTCCATTATTTTATTTTATGATGTTTCTATATGTGTCCTAAGTGTGAATGGTATATCCAGACGTGGGTCCCTTACTTGCTGCGCCACTAGATTCAAGCTAGCCTGGCTGATGAGGGCTGTTATCCCAAAACAGGTCTCAGGGTGCTTGTTTTCTTTCAGGGAGGACCTGGCTTGGCCGCTCGGGCTAAACTGTTCCCATGAGGCACAGGGTCAAGGCTGAAAAATAATGATGGATTAAACCCAGATTGGTGACTGGGGTTGAGTGTTGAAAAGTTTCAACACCCGGTCCATAATTTCATTTTGTGATGCTGTTTAGTTGTTGTGACCCAGCTATGTCACTTTTTAGCACCCAGGATGCATTATTCTATCACAAAGAAGTCCAGCATTGGGAACAGTTCCTGCAGTGAACTCCAGTAACCATGCACAGGAACCGTATGGCCGATGCCTTGGGAGCACCCAATTAGGGTTGCCAGAGATAGGAATTCCTCGGATTTCTGCCCCTATATAACTTTGCACCAATTTGCAGTATCTCCCCAACACTTTCCAGAACTATTCCTAATTGTCCATTGGTGGATGATATAGAGTTTCAGGGCGTTTGGTGAAGGGGGTGCAAAAAAAAGGGTGGTCCCATCACAGATTTGGATCCCAATGCATTTTAAATAGAATATTTGTATTGAACATAGTGCCAATAAGGATTTGAATGAAATTTCACAGGAGTGTAGAGTATACTCTGTAGATGATCCTTTTCAGATAGCCACTAAATTGGATTTGTGGTTGTTAAGTTATAAGGCAAAACAACGTAGTGATGACTGTTGCAGTACTACCATGGTACATAGCGATGACATCCCAAAATATGATTAGCTTCTGGCAGATAGTGCATAGTAGAAATGCAGCATGTTTGATCAGCAAGAGAGGTTTGGCTGTGTGTTGTATATTAATAAAACAAATAGAGAAGGAGAGGTTTTAAATAAACTGTAAGTAGGCGTCAGAAAGCCCACGCAAGGTAGTAGTGGAAGGGATATGCCATTTCATATGTATGTGTATAAATATTTTTTAATTTACGGGCTACCACAGAAGAATTTCTAGAAAGTACCGTGGTACCATACAAACCATTCTAAGAAATGGAGACACATTTTTATGTTTACATTATTTTATTGTTGCATTAAGGATATGTTAGTATATACCTTCTGACTCTGAGTCAACATTCTGCCTCGTCAGTCTTAATGCAACATTTTCATATAGCAAAAAGCAAAACTAATACAACGAGAGACAAGTACTCCTCCTCCTTCGCAACTCCCACCTCCCTCTCCCTCCCCACCTCGGTGCCTGCTCATGCCAGAGTCCAAACCGTCTAAGTATCTTCCTCGTCTGCCTGTGCGTGAGAAGTGTCCATTGGGTGGGAGGTTCCAGTCAGTTTTAGTAATCTGAGGTATTAAAGGCATGTGAGTTCAGTGAATACCTGCGAGAGAAAAATGAGGAATGACGAGTTGCATACACTGTTGATTGGCTCTTAAAAGAGGCATTAGTTGTTGGTGAAAAACCTTTACTTAGATATGTTTGGAAATTACTTTTTTTTATACATTATGACCATGAGTGGCTACATAGATACCATCTCCATGATATTGTACATAGTGATGACAAGTCATTAGGTGATTGGTGTTAGAAATGGGGTTTCTGGTTGGCTAGGGTATGCACCTACGCCAGGCTGAACCCACCACTCTAGTCAGGGCAAAGGAGTTACACACCCAGAATAACCCCTGCTCACCCCCTTGGTAGCCTGGCACGAGCAGTCAGGCTTATCCCAGAGGAAATGTGTAAAGCATTTGCGCAGCACACAAACATACTCCAGTGACACACAAGGCACACCACAAAAAGAGACTCCACACAAGGTTACATTAAACATATCCTTTGCATTGTTCACAAACACATTAGCCCACAATCACATAAATCACTGTGCCACTAGGCACTTGTCATGACTTCACACAGAATCACAAACATCACTTGGCCAATCGGGACACTGTCATAACATCATCAGCGGTGCACTATAATAACCATTTGTCGAATGCACATCTCATAAAGCCACCAACACTGTGAATTATCTGAAAAGGGCATGAAATGTTTGTTTATAGGATTTGTAAAGCGCTCGTATACCAACGGTCTCTTGGCGCTGTGGGGAGAGGGGAGCTGTTCTACGGGCTCTAACAGTAAGCTTGGGTGAATAACCATGTTTTAAGTTTTTCCTAAAGCTGGTATATTCTGAGGTTAAAGAGAGAATTTGGAAGGTGCACTCTTTCTGGAGTCAAGGAAGCAGCCGTTTCTAAGCCTTGGCAACTACGTGTCATTCTACTGCCGTTGAAGAAATAAAGAATGAATTCTGATGCCACTTCCTACATCTATTATAACTAGATTGGTGAGATTATTTATATGTCAAATAAGGAGGGAGGTGCATTGCAGTGTTACATAGAGCATATGACATTTAGCTGTTCCTTTGAGAGATTTTACTTGACATATTACTTCTTGAGGCCAAATATACGCCCTTGTGCTTGGATTTTTGTAATATAGGAGCCCTGACGAAGTTCCCTCTGGCCAAGTTTTGGGGACGAAACGCATTGGCTGTGTGCCAGTTTTAAGAGATTGTGGGAGGGTAGGCTTGATAAACAGGCGTGGAGGCTTAAGTACAGGTTTAAATGTAGGTTTATTAACAAAAATAGTAGATGTAGGTTGTTGAGTTATAGCTGTTGTTGGTTTTTCCTCTTCGTCGGATGTTTCCCTTGAACTGGAATGGTCTGACGAGGATAAAGGTGTTCTGCTTTCGGGTTGTCCTGGACCGCGGTGTTCTCCCCAGAGGCTCATAGGAGGATAAAGAAATGAAAGGAGCCGTCAGACTGATATATGGCACTGGTTTAGATGTGTAGTTCCATCACCACACCTTGGTGCACTACGTTTTGAGGTGCCTCGAGGATAGTCCCACAGCCAAAGCAAAGTAAGGTAGGTTTAAGGTAAGGAAAAGGAGAAACGAAAAAGGTATTTCTAAGTTTCTAATGGAGGTTTGTTCAGTGCCTACTGGGAAAGAAAAGGTGCGCATTCACAAGGGTGGCGTCGGTAAGTGGTTTACCTATGGCAGCGTATATAGTCACAGAAGGAGTTAACCTAGTTCCCCTGTTATACACTATGGCCACCCACACTATGGCCACCCGACTCTATTCCACCCTCTCCCGCCTATTCCCAAGTCACCAGCACTAACCTGGCTCCGCCGTAACTCTCCTGAGTCACGGCCGCTCCCCAGCCACCTCCGGACACCACCAATCCTCCGACCAGGTTTCTTCACCGTCTTCGCCAATCTCCGATGTCCAGGGCTTCTCGGGTCCCGCGTCTTCCTGCTTGGAACCGGGTCCCGCGTCTTCTTTCCTCTGGTCGGGTCCCGCGTCTTCCTGCTTGGAACCGGGTCCCACGTCTTCTTTCCTCTGGTCGGGTCCCGCGTCTTCCTGCTTGGAACCGGGTCCCGCGTCTTCTTTCCAAAATGACTCCCTTCCGCCTTCTCTCCCCTCACGGTCCGTCCACTCTCCTGTTATTGGTCCCGGGGAACCACTGCCTTTTCTCGAAGGCGGGACTTCCGGGTTGTAGTCCCGATCGCGTCCCTGCAGAGACAGAGGAGAGGAATCTGGGTCTCGTAGTCGCGGAGAACGGTAAGGCTGTTCATCTTGCACAGTCACTTTCTCACATCCCCTTTCCCTTGCTGTCTTTCTTCTAGGGGTTGGTGTTTCTTGGGGATATCTCGATAGATAGTCAGCGTTCCCTTGTTCTCGCCCTTTTCTATGTCGAGTTTGGAACCGATAGGGTTGTAAGGATAGAAACCACCTCAACACTCTCTCGTTGTGACCTTTATTTCTGGCTAGCCATTCTAATGGCGCATGATCTGTAAACAGAGTGAATTCTCTTCCTTCCAAATAGTACCGCAAGGTTTCTATTGCCCATTTGATGGCGAGGGCTTCTTTCTCAATTGTTGCGTAATTCTTTTCTCGAGGGAAGAGTTTGCGACTAATGTATAGAATGGGTTTCTCGCCCTGAGGAGTGTCTTGAGAAAGAACAGCACCCAATCCGTGATCGGAGGCGTCCGTTTGTAAGATAAAGGGACGAGAATAGTCAGGACTAATTAGGACAGTGTCTGATGTCAGTGATCTCTTTAGAGCATCAAAGGACTGTTGCACTTGAGTAGGAGGACATTGTAAGACCTGTTCCGCATTACAGTGCTTTTGTAAGAGATCAGTCAGTGGAGCCGCCATCTGGGAAAACTGAGGGATAAATCTTCTATAATAACCTAGTAAACCCAGGAATGCTCGCAACTCTTTTTTTGTTCTGGGAAATGGAATATGGGAAATGGCCGACAACTTTGACGGCTGTGGTCTTATGACACCTTCTCCCAACAGGTATCCAAGATACTTGACTGTTTGGGCTGCCAGATGACTTTTAGCAGGGTTGATTTTTAAACCCTGCATACCTAAGGTTTGTACAATGGTTGTGAGATGGGTTAAATGTTGTTCCCAGGTATCGCTATATATAACGATATCATCAATGTAAGCTCCAGCAAACTCATCGTAGGGCCTTAGAATCGTATTCATGGCTCTCTGAAATGTGGCAGGGGCCCCGTGTAAACCAAAAGGTAACATCCTGAATTGGTATAACCCATCGGGTGTGGAAAAGGCTGTTTTTTCGCGGTCTTCTTTTTTTAGGGGTATCTGCCAATAACCCTTACACAGATCCAGGGTGCTGATGTATTTGGCTTTCCCTATTCTCTCTACCATTTCATCCACTCTAGGGAGTGGGTAGGTATCGAATTCTGAAATCTTGTTCACCTCTCTAAAATCAATACAAAACCTAATAGACCCATCCGGTTTAGGTACGAGTACAATAGGAGAATTCCACTCGCTCTTGGATGGTTCTATAATTCCCATTTGTAACATCTTTTGTACTTCCTCTCTTATTGTTTGTCGCCTCGCTTCGGGTATACGATATGGCCTTAGTCTAACTCGCTTACCGGGTGGTGTTCTTATGGCGTGCTCAATGAGATTGGTCACCCCTGGGGTAGTGGAGAAAACCGAATCATGAGGTTGTAGCACCTCAATTAATCCGTCCTTTAAAGATTGAGGTAAGTCTGGATCGATGCATTGTTGAAACAGGGGCCTCGGGGTTTCAATGCTTTGAACGGCTACTGGGGCCGGGCCCTCCCATTTCTTTAAAAGGTTTACATGATAGATCTGAGAGATTCTTTTGTTGCTGTCTACTTCTATGCGATAGGTTACCGGGGTGACTTGATGAAGTACTGTGAAGGGACCCTGCCACTGTCCTAAAAGTTTTTGGTCTGATGATGACATCATAAGCACTACAAGATCCCCCACCTGGAAGGTTCTCAGTCTGGCTCCTTTGTCATATTGGATCTTTTGTGCGCTCTGTGCCTCTTCTAGATTGTTTCTGACTATCTCTCTTATTTGGCCTAAGTGAGTTTTTAGATTCGCCACATACTCTGGTAAAGGTTTGCTGTTATCTCGTTCAGTCTCCCACTGTTCTCGGGCCATGTCTAAGAGGGTACGAGGTTTATGTCCATATAACAACTCAAAAGGAGAGTAACCAGTACTCTTTTGCTCTTTACACCTGATAGCAAAGAGGGCCAAGGGAAGGACGTCTTCCCACCTTCTGGTTTCGAGGTCTAGTAGCTTCTTAAGAGTGGCTTTAATAGTGGCATTATATCTTTCCACTAACCCATCCGTCTGGGGATGATAGGCCGATGTTCGGATTTGTTTTATCCCCAATTGTTTACATACATCTTTCATCAATTTGGAAACAAATGGTGTTCCCTGGTCGGTTAAGATCTCTTTGGGAAATCCTACCCTAGAGAAAACCCCAATCATGGCTTTGGCTACGTTAGTAGTGTCAGGACGACGGAGAGGTATAGCCTCAGGGAATCTAGTGGCATAATCAACCATAACCAATACATATCTGTATCCACTTTGAGAGGGTAACAGAGGACCGATTATGTCCATGCCCACCCGACTGAAAGGGTCATTGATAATGGGAAGTGGTAGCAACGGGGCCCGGGGAGGATGATATCGGCTATGTCGCTGACAAATGGGACATTCCCTACAGTATTTTTTTACTTGCTGGTATATTCCTGGCCAGTAGAAGCTTTCGATAATTGTTTTCTCTGTTTTATCCGCCCCAAAATGGCCCCCTAAAAGGTGACTATGGGCCAAATACAAGACTTTTTCTCGAAAGGGTTCTGGTATCAACAACTGGGCTTTTTGTTCGCGTCATCCCTTCCGGTACAACAACCCATTCTTAGTAAAAAAAATATGGACCTACATGTTGTGGGTCTTTTTCGTTGAGCGCATTTTTCCATGCCTCTTGTAGTACGGGGTCTTCTCGCTGAGCAGCATGGAAATTGCGGTCTGTTTCCCAGGGATTTTCTATCGGGATGCCGGCCATTACCAGGGGTGTTCTGTTCTTCTCAGCGCGTCTCTGCTTCCGGCTTTTCCGGGCTTTTGAAAGCGGCCATTCCTTTTCTGTGTCTTTAGAAAAAGGAGCTGTATCTAGCCATTCCCTCACTTCCTCTGAACCTGATTCTTGTAGCAACTGGGGTAACTTGTCGTAATCATTACCAAGAATTGCTTGTTCTGGTAATCGGGGTATTAAACCTACAGTCAAGGACGTGCCCTGATCCTGAGGATGTTGGATTAAGACCTTGGCGGTAGGATATGGTTTGGTGTCTCCATGTACGCATTTAATGGCTACCATGCCGTCAATGGGACCTATTTTGTCACCCAGGTCTTGAGGGCGGACTACACTGTGTAGACAGCCGGTATCAGCTAAGGCTGTAACCGGTTGTCCATTCACTGAGACAGTACATTTATAAGGAGGAAGTTTCTTGTTGGGGGGAGAGCAATAATAATTGCGAGCCATTCCTATTTCCATGGGCTCCTCTCGCTGTGGACAAAATCGGGCTATGTGTCCCATTCCTCCGCATTGAAAACACTGAGGACCAGTTGTTGGGGGTCTGATAAATGGAATACTGAGCATAGGAGCGCTAGGAACAAGAGTAAGGGGTTCAGGTCTCTTGGTTATAAGAGGTCTTGTCGGCCTAGGAATTGGGTGCCCTCCGGTTTTTCCTACATCCTCTTTACCCTTCTGGAAGTCCTGAGCCCTACTATACGCGCTAGCTATTTCTACTGCAGTCTCTAACGTAAGGTTTGCTTGTTGTCGAACCCAACGTTGGATGGGGGGGTGTAAGGAAGTTAAGTACTGCTCCAGATAAATCTTTGCCATAATTCCATCCTTGTCTGTAGTGGCTGGTTTTAGCCAACGGTCCGCCATGTCTTTCACCCTAAAGTATAGAGCACGAGGCGTCTCTTGTGTACCCTCTTTCATTTGTCTTAACTTGATTCTGTATGTTTCGTCGTCAATTCCCAGTCTCTCTAGGATACATTTCTTTATTTCTACATAGGGAACTGTTCCCTGTAGGGTGGCAGCTTGGTACGCGGCCTGACAACAGTGGCCCCAAATACTGTCCCCATTTCTCTGGTGGCCATGAGGCTGCGCTAGCCATGCGTTCAAAATTACTGAAGAAGAAATCCGGATCTTCTCCCGCTACATATCGCTGTAGTACTACTGAGGGTAAAGTGGTAGGGCCTCTTTGTTGGCCAAGGGCCGTAGTAAGTTTGTCCATAACGGCCCCTTGTGTCTTTTCTTGCCCAGCGAGTACTTGGTGCAATTTTCCTCGGTCTTCCTCGACTACCGTCAAAAAAACGCTCCATTACCTTCCCTAGATGTTCTTGATTTTCAGCCATTTTTGCCAAAGCAGCCTCCATTTCGCCTTTGGATCCCACTTCTGACACCACTTGTGGGAGGGCAGGCTTGATAAACAGGCGTGGAGGCTTAAGTACAGGTTTAAATGTAGGTTTATTAACAAAAATAGTAGATGTAGGTTGTTGAGTTATAGCTGTTGTTGGTTTTTCCTCTTCGTCGGATGTTTCCCTTGAACTGGAATGGTCTGACGAGGATAAAGGTGTTCTGCTTTCGGGTTGTCCTGGACCGTGGTGTTCTCCCCGGAGGCTCATAGGAGGATAAAGAAATGAAAGGAGCCGTCAGACTGATATATGGCACTGGTTTAGATGTGTAGTTCCATCACCACACCTTGGTGCACTACGTTTTGAGGTGCCTCGAGGATAGTCCCACAGCCAAAGCAAAGTAAGGTAGGTTTAAGGTAAGGAAAAGGAGAAACGAAAAAGGTATTTCTAAGTTTCTAATGGAGGTTTGTTCAGTGCCTACTGGGAAAGAAAAGGTGCGCATTCACAAGGGTGGCGTCGGTAAGTGGTTTACCTATGGCAGCGTATATAGTCACAGAAGGAGTTAACCTAGTTCCCCTGTTATACACTATGGCCACCCACACTATGGCCACCCGACTCTATTCCACCCTCTCCCGCCTATTCCCAAGTCACCAGCACTAACCTGGCTCCGCCGTAACTCTCCTGAGTCACGGGCGCTCCCCAGCCACCTCCGGACACCACCAATCCTCCGACCAGGTTTCTTCACCGTCTTCGCCAATCTCCGATGTCCAGGGCTTCTCGGGTCCCGCGTCTTCCTGCTTGGAACCGGGTCCCGCGTCTTCTTTCCTCTGGTCGGGTCCCGCGTCTTCCTGCTTGGAACCGGGTCCCACGTCTTCTTTCCTCTGGTCGGGTCCCGCGTCTTCCTGCTTGGAACCGGGTCCCGCGTCTTCTTTCCAAAATGACTCCCTTCCGCCTTCTCTCCCCTCACGGTCCGTCCACTCTCCTGTTATTGGTCCCAGGGAACCACTTCCGGTTCTCGAAGGCGGGACTTCCGGGTTGTAGTCCTGATCGCGTCCCTGCAGAGACGGAGGAGAGGAATCTGGGTCTCGTAGTCGCGGAGAACGGTAAGGCTGTTCATCTTGCACAGTCACTTTCTCACATCGATTTACTGAATAAAAGGACTTGATTATGGAATTACTCTTCATGCTGCTTCCTTGACTCCAGAAAGAGTGCACCTTCCAAATGTCTCTCTTCAATTTTGGCTTTCATTTGACACCCCTGGACGGCGGGTGTTTGGAAGAGATTGCACTATTATTTGAATTGGTGGTACTTATGGACTGCATGTGCTTGGCCTTGGTCAGACGTTTGTTCTTTGATTAACATATTCTGAGGTTAGTCTGATTTCAATTGGAAGGGAATTCCAAAGTGTGGGGCCTAATACCGAGAAGCACGAGCCACCCATTCTCTTTCGTTTGAATTTTGAAATAGTCAACATGTTCATTGTAGCTGATCTAAGATTCCGTATCGGCAAGTATCTTGAGATCTTGGTGGATATAAACTTGGGGCCTGTTTCGTGAAGTGCGTTAAAGATCATAAAACAGGTCTTGAACATAGACCGCTGTATCACAGGAAGCCAATGAAGCAGCTTCATCAACTGTTTTGTGTGGCAGTGTCTCGGTTGCTGAAAGACCAGCCTATCTGTTTGATTTTTAATGAGCTGTAACCTATGAGTTTGGATGGCAGGGAGTCCTAGATAAATGGAATTGGCATAATCCAACCGGGACATTATTAGTGCAAGCAGAATAGCTATGCTTGCCTCCCTGGAGAAAAATTCTACCACTGTAAGACGCTGCACTCCATGCCACTATATTCTAGAGTGGCGAGTGAGGTGACCAGACTGTGTATAGAGGTGTGCGACTTACAGTAATTTGAAGGTGGTTCGTGAGTCATAAAGCCAGGAGTTACAAAATATCACCAGAAAACATAGAGTGCAGCTCTTCTGCACTCCTATTATAGGTTATATGGTAACCCCTATCCACAGCCTGGAGCACAGAAGCATCCATGTCTCTATTATAGGGAATGCAGTAATTCAAGGGGATTCTTCCAACTCCAGGAATTTGGGGCCTCCGCCGATGTCTCACCCTGTCCTTACGGCTGAGGTCCAGTGCCTGAACCAGGTATGCACCCCCGCGAGGAGGGGGGGAGGGGAATCACAGTTATCCTCTGGGAGACCCGGCTTGGTCTTTCCCGCATGTGAGGAGACCAAACTGCAGGTGGGCAAAAGGGGTCAGAGCGGGACCTCCGTTGAGGGTTCCCTTCCCCGCTCGGCTACCTGCCCTGGGTTTTCCAGGAACAAGGGGTCCACGTCATTAGGATATTTCCTGGACTCTTCTTTTTCTTTCCAGCTCCTGTAGCCCGCAAGGCTCTACCCGGTCATGGGCTGGGTTGAAGTAGGTGGTGCTGGGGTGGAGGCTCATCCCATCTTTGGCTGCCGCTGACAATGGTCTGCGGCCAGCCGTGCCACCTTTCACACGCTGGGGCTCTCAACCGCTCCCTTCAGGCTCTGCCGTGGTCTACGGGTCGCAAGGTCAGCATTCACCACGCACTCCCGACCTGGGATCTGGGCAGCCCTCCCCGTTGGCACCACAGGGGATCGGCCACGTGCTGTTACCTCTGCAACATGCAGTGCTTACAATGCGCTTCTGTGCACCATGAAAACGCTTTACGGCAGCATGAGCCCACATCTGTGCCTCAGGCAACCAAACCACAGCACACCCCAAGCCCATGTTTTGGGACAAGAGCCCAAAGGAACGAAGCGCTCGAGTCTGCCTGGACCAGAGGCACAACAGCACTCCTGGGAGAGCACTGGGGACATGCTAGTAGGGTGCAGCCAGGCAGGCCAGCACAAGGGTCCCAGAGCAAAGTGGTAGTCCTTATTTCAGCCCAATAGGTGCAGTCCACGCAGTGTCTTTTAATCTTTCATGGGGTCACAGCTCCCGTATTTATAGTGCCAGTGTCTTTGTTTTGGGGTGCAGTTTGGCTGTATTCTGCGCTACAACTTCAGACCTAGGTACGGGTTAGGTTTGTTATTTGCCCCATACCTAGTACCACTTTAGTAAGGCGGAAATAGGTAGGGAAAAAGATTTTTCAGTTTCTCTCTATATATATATATATATATATTTTTAATGTACGGAGTACTGCGGTTCTGCTTCTGGAGTACCATAGTACAAAAAATATGTTAAAAAAGTAACATTTCATTATAATACACAATATTTTACAAATACAGTGTACTAGAGTGTATTTTCTATTTTAACCTATTTAAATATACACAAAAAAATCTACGGAATAGCGCAGTGATACCTACAAATTTCAAAGGTTATAGAGCGCGGACAAGACCCTTGCGGGTAAAAGAGCGCTTTACAGTACATGGGAATAATAGTGTCGCAGGTACAAGACAAGTGCAGGAGTGAAGTTAATACAGTAGCGGTAAGTAGGTCAAAACAAGAATAACATCAATGGGACCGACAAAAGCGGACCAGTAATATGAAAGATAATAACGAGCTGAGGAGCCCTGATAACGGGAGATAGGGTGCTTTACATTGATAACATGTACATAGGAACTCAAGGAAGCAAAGGCCTGTGTTTAAGAGAATTTTGCCATAAGAATGCCTTTTACTTCCAGTTTGAAAGCTGCAGTGGACGGGTTCAGTCTTGTTTCCGGGGGGAGGTCATTCCAGATCCTGGGTTCCATTCCAGAGAAGGAGCGCTTATACGTTTTTTTCTTGTTGAATCTTTGTGGCTTCAGAAGGAGGTTTTCCAAACTTCTCGTGGATCTTAATCCGCCTGATATTGTAAGTTTCTGTGTGAGATAGCTGGGTGCCTTATGGTGTATGGCCTTATGCATCATGCACGCTATTTTCAGGTGAAAAAAAGAGTGTAGTTCTCCTCAGACTGCTATAAAAACATATAGAAAATTATAAATAAAATACATTTCTCCATTACTACTTAAATAAAGTGGTAATAGGTAGTAAACATCAATAAAACGTAAAACTACCTATATCTAAGACCCTTACCCAGAACGCAGCATAACATAGACCTCAGAACACAGCAAAACTGTAATAAAAACGAAGTGGCTGCCTTTTACCTTTGGTAAACACAGCCATTAGCCCATTATATACTGACTTCTCATCCTATTGTACTGTGGTATACTGCAAATGTACTGCGCTATACTGCTGCACAATATATAACTACGCTTTTTTTTAAACTTATAACTTTTACACTACTACACTGTTCACACGTACTACCAAAAATTACCATTTCCAACTCATAATGTATATTCCTGCTACATTACATCTACATCGGTTTGCACACTTTAACGCTACGTCTGTCAATTAAAACACTCCACTCTTTGCCACTCCACACCACTACTCTCTTTTCTAATCCAGTATACGCCACTATAATCTAAATTACTCCATTCTACGGCCTTCCACTACACGCCACTGCTATTATACTGTACGCCACTCCATTCAATGACACTCTACTCTATACCTCTTCACTGAATGCCCCTCCACTACGTTACTCCACTGTATGTTACTCCACTGTACGCTATTCAACTCTACGCAAATCCATTCTACGACCTTACACTTTACACTATTCTACTCCATGCCACTCCACTGTGCACCTCTTCAATGTACACCACTGCACTCTGTGCTATTCCACTGTACGTCACTCCACTCTACGCCTCTCAGCTGTATGCCCCTGCACTATACAGCAATCCACAACAATCCAGTGTACGCTATTAGACCGTACAACACTACATTCTATGCCACTCCACTATACCCCACTACACTCTGTCACTAAACTCTACACTACTACAACCTACACTGTGTAAGACGCTACACTCCTTGCCACTATATTCTAGATTGGCAAGTGAGGTGACCAGACTGTGTACAGAGGTGTGCGACCTACAGTAATTTGAAGTTGGTTCGTGAGTCATAAATGCAAGTTATAACTGTGAGTTATAGTTATTTGAATTTCTAATGTTTGTCTAGCTTATGTAGTTTGTATAGAAAGGGGAAATAACATTTCCCTAACGTATCCTTAACTTTTGTTTTTTTTCATTGGAGATATATATATATATATATATATATATATATATATATATATATATATATATATATATATATATATATATATATATATAGTGGGGGGGGTTCCGACTCCACTGTGACAGCATTCTGCTCTTTCACAAGGCAGTTGCCTCCAGTGGCATGGACTGTTGTGGCAATGTTTGCTTTTTGAGACCAACGAAAATGTTTGCTTTTAGCCACTTTACAATGTCAAGTTCCCAGCAGCTCTGTCAACAAATCAGTTTTACAGTGACTATGAAAAAATACAAAACAGTCTATGATAAAGTCTAACAGTCAAATCGCAACCTATTTTGCGTTGCCGGTGCTTCTTGCTGGGTGTGCGACTTACCAGGAGGATGGAGCAGCCCAGAGTTAGCAGCCCCCCCTCTTCCCCCCCACACACACGAACAGATGCTCGCTGTGTGATAGCCAGTCTCCAAGCTGGACAGTTCAACTAAGCAAAGCAGAACTACAACTCCCATGATGCACTGATTTGTTAAACTAAAGGCCTGTCGCGGAAACCTCGGGGGTTGATTCCAGATCCCAAGATATTCGAACACGGAGCAAGCGCTCACAGAAAGAGGAAAATGGGATAAGGTCCTCAACTTTTATCAAACTAAACAATCTTCGCTCCCGTGCCTGAGACGTGCTTGGCCTTTGACCCTTCGTTATTGGCCTGCTGCCTCTGCTGCCCTGCCAGAGCAGGTGTTACTGGTTTACCTTCCTCTCTGTGATTATGGCTGGCCTGGGGCGCAGGAGAGATACCCTGATAAGCATGCGTCTGTGGTGGGGGTGTCAAAACTAGACCAGTGGGCAAGTTCCGGGAAACTCCAAACCAGTGCATCCTGGGAGTTCGCTCATTGCTCCATTTCTGCCGAACCAGTCTGACTAACACCCTTCCTTGGAATGATGGCTTGTGAAAGCAAGTTAAGCAAGATGTGCCTGGTGGCTGGCTGATTAGCTGGCGTAACACCTTTTAAGAAAACAAAGAAACACCAAAGTTCTGCTTTGAATTTCCCTTCAGCAGAACAGAAGCTGCCTGGGAGGGAAGCGAAACACGCGGAGGGCTGGCTTGTGGTTACACAAGTTTGCGATTACCGAATATTCCTGGTAAATGCTCAGAATTTTGAGAACCATGTGCATAGCTGCCAATTTCGGACGTGGGATATGCTGTTTCAGTCCAGGGTCTTTTTTTCTGATGATTCCTGGGGCTTGTAGTCCCGTTGTATAATGGACTTAAAAACACAAGTCCCATAATGCAAGAAAAAAAAACTGGACTGGAGCAGCACACCACACATGGACCTGCATGGACCTGGGAACCTTGGTAGGGCAGCCTGTTCAGTGATGTATCAAAGATACCATCAGGGCTTTAAGTGGGCCGGGTCTAACCGGGTCTGAGCGCCAGCAGTTTTTTTAAGGGGGCCTCGAAACGGGTCTCTATCGGGCTCTGTTTTGTGCCGTGGCACAGGCGGTCTGTTTTTTTTTCCGGACTGCAGTGACAGCAGGCACCTCGATGTGCGCGTGGTGAGCGTTGTAGGGAAGGGAAATCCTTTAAAAAGAGTCATTTTCTCTCTGGATTTCCCTTCTCTTTTTGAAACCCAGGAGCAGCAACATTGTGGTGGTGTCACCAGGGCTTTAAGTGGAAACATTTTCAATATGATATACAAGCTGTAGTTGCTGCTTATTTATCTTCTGTAACCATCAACCATTGACAAAGCCAATAGTCCTGCCTAGTTGTAGGTATGATGTGACTTGTATCATATAGCTGGACGCAATACCAGGAACAGCAAAATACAAGTCGGGGGCACACTGTGCTAAACACAGATTTTTAGCTTCCGTCTTTTTAAGCCACGCCCTTAATTACATTGACCACGCCCCTTTGAGAAACCTCCCCCAGTTTTTTCATCCCACTCAAAGCCCAGGGTACCATGGGCACTAAAGCAAGCTAAGAAAGTGAGTAATAGGCACAATTGGGGTGCAGAGGGGTCCTGGCATCCTTGGTCCTCGGCGCCACAGCCACTTGCTGCACTGTTGATATCCATACTGCATGTCCATGCAGTACTTGAAGGGCAGACAGTTCTGGTGAATGGCTCAGCGGCCCCTATCTATTGGTACCACGTGACCCGGTGTCTCCAAGGACGTAATGCTCAGCTGTCAGGCGTGCTGAGCTCTCGAGCCTCCAAGTTCATGTGAGTCATCCAACCCGAGTTTATCCTTTGCATTCCAAGACTTGTTGTCCTCATTTTGACAATGGAATAAAAAAAGGTCATTTTGACACAAAATGTTACCTAAAATCTAGGCACAGCTGACAAGCGGCCATTATCCATACCTCGTGTGATGCTTGCAGCCAGTCCTGGCCTTCTACCAGATGCCTCTGTGTCATCTGGGCACTACTTTTCCATTCCTGGACTTTGCATTTATTTACCTTATTTACCAAGTGTGCTAGTTCTAAAGGCTCATCTAAAATGAACCAAGAGGACAACTCCCTAAATGCACTGATATCTAAAAGCAAAGTCCAGGCATGGAAAAGGTATGTCCTGGTGACATGAAGCCGCCTGGCCGCCCCATCACAGCCCATACAAAGGGAAACTACAAGTACAAGAAGGCAGTGGGATCTTGGCTAGGACTGTTTCTTGGTGTTTCACGTGGAATGGACATTATCACGACCAAGTGGCCCTACGCCAGGACGTTATTATCATTTTCTTTTTCTATGTGGGAATTGAAGCGGGGCTGGCTCTGTGACGCCAGAGCAGGGGAGTAGTGGTTTGCACTCCTCTAAGTGCACATGGCAGTTTGAGCTGGCCAAACCGTCATGCATACAAATGCAAATACATACATACATACATGCGCACTTGGCCTGTTCTCCATTAGGCTGTGTTGCACAGCCCCGTGGAGAACATGCCCAGCCTCCCCAGGCATTGCCTGAGTGTCCAAACAGGACGCTCAGGCCAATCACAATGCTGCTCCTGCAGCGTCATGATTGGCTGGGAGAGCCCGGAAGCCTGAGGGCTTCCGGTGCTTCTATCAGACGGAGGAGAGGCATGCTGCGGCTGGAAAGGTGTGCAGCGGCGCGGCAGACGAGGTAAGTTCATAAAAAAAATTGTAATCCCCCGCCGCAACACCCCTATTCGGATCGAGCCGCCACTGAGTAGATCTACATACTTTTGACAAAAGTGTAGTTTTCTACTTTTAGGCCTTAATGTTTGTAGCTCCATTTTGCAACAGATGATGTGTGCAAACATTTTGGTTTCCTAACACGAACATAACAGCATTTCCGAGCATGTGTGTATTTTGGCAGCATTAGGAGTAAGTGCCTGATTACGAGTTTGTCAGTATATAGGACCGCCAAACTCGCGGTGGAAGTGCGGTGGCGGTCAGGGACCGCTACTAGTGGTCCGACCACAGTATTAAGAGTACAGTGGTCAGACCAGGAGAGGACAGCTGCAGCCTCCATGGATCTACGATCCCTGGCCTGCAGTCTTGAGGCCGCAATATGCTTGGCGGTGCCATTGCGGCAATGCCAAGCATATTATACGTTTCCTCACTGTGACCCTAACCACAGCGGTGAGACCGTATTGAAAAGGTTGGCGGTGAGGAAACAAAGGGGGCCCTATAGGGCCATCTGGTGCCCCAGGGCCATAGAATGCATGCAAGGCCCTACATGTTGTGCCCTCCTGTGTGCATGCCCCCCTTTTCCTGCACGGCATGGATTTCGCAGTCCCTGCCGTGTCCATTGCGGTGCCTTTTTGAAAGGCACTGCCGTGAAAACGCCAAAGGATAGCCTGCCAGACTATGAGGAAACTTGTAACCTGGCAGGCGGGCGGCGGTCGAGTATGGCGGTGCGGGAGCAGTGCGGTAGTGTTAAGCCCAGCTCCTGCACCGCCAAACTCGCAATCAGGCCCTAAAAATCTTAAGCATAGGGAAAATCATTAGGTCCGACCCTAATGTGCCATGACATGCATACACAAATGCGCATGCTTGGGTTGTCATGCTATGTCCCGTTAAAAACGGACTTAGTGGCCTTAGGTTTGCTGGGTATGGCACTTGCACTGTTTATGGGGAGCAGACTGTATTGAATACTTACTTAAACGGGGATGGATAAGCCTCCTTCCACCATTGGGCACTTTTACTCTAAAGCCTTCAGCTAATGGCATCGCCAGTCACAACATGAATCAGCCTACCGGCTTATTTGAGACTTGCGGTTTTTCTGTTGGCTGATGGGGTGGGTCCTTCTGCCCCAATGGAGTATATAAAAACCTCTGCTTTCAGTCCCACTCTATGGATTTAGAACTACAGTTCTGCTGAAAATACTTTCCTCTAGTATTATATTTCTTAGTAGGATTTAAAAAAGAAATCTATTGCTTTTCTTTCCTCCAATAGAAGCTTCTATCCACATGGGCAATTGTGAACTGTTTCAAGTCTTTCTTAAACTTTTGAGAAATGTAGCCTCTCTAGAGAAACAGAATATTCCAGAAATGAATCCCTGTCCAACTGTGGCTGATGTTGTACCTCCAGAATGGCGGGACTTATACATGATCAAAATGCACCAGATATTGTGAACGATGGCATAGGTCCATTTAAGAGGGACTACAAGGATCTTACTTGGGGTCTTGGTAAACGTCACCCCAGGGGTACAGTAAAAAATCTGTATCCAGATCAAGAACGGCCACCAACTAGGCCGTCTTTCAAGAAGTAGGGAAGGAAAGTTATTGTCTTGAGATCAAAACCACAGTTTGGCTGATAAGTCTTGCCCTTGAGAGGGCTGCCATGTACTTCAATGTCTGTCCTTTTCTTTCCTGCCGTCCCCTCGCTGTTTTTTCATAGTCGGTCGTTTCCTCCTCAAAGTATGCACAATATTAGCTTAACCTTTACCTCAATACCATTTCCTTGTTTCCGCTATTTACTGGTCGCATATGCTTTGACTTTTAGAAGACTCATCTTATTAAATTTAAATCAAATAAATATTCTTGTCTTACCCTGCTATTTTTTAGGTCTCGCACCTGGCTTTGCACTGCAGTGTGCGCACAGCGCGAGACATTTTGTAGGTGAAAAATTGGGATTTAGCACTAACCTAGGAATCGCACACGCTCGTGCGTGTACGATTCCTTTTGTGCTACCCCCATTGGCCTTTGCCTGCGTCTTTTTTATAAAAGACTGCACGCAATTGGCCAAAGGCGGGGGCGTTGCTCCGCCCACAGCCTATTGGTGTCTATTACGCGCTTGGTGCGCGTAATATACACCAATGGGCCCTGTGGTTTCAATTATCGTGCCCAAACGCGATTATTGAAATCACATGTCTGGCAGTGGCGTGCACTCGCGCACCACTCGGGCACTGTTATTTTTTGGATCCATTTCAGAGGGAAGCAACTAAATGAAAGAAACCGCTGACATCTTCTTTGACTAGTAGCTATCTTGTTTCCCTTCTGCCACTGCTCTCTGAGCTCTTCACTTCTCCGTTTCCCTGTATCTAACTGCGTCCCAGATAAAGCACTTCTCCTGCGGTGACGGCATGTGATACTAGGCTCCTTGTCAACCCCACTGATTGAGGTGTTTTTTTCCCTTATCTTTTTGCTTCTTTTTTGCCTCCTCTTGTCACCGTGCCCCTCGTTTTATTGAGCTCTGGACCACTTTTTGTCTCTGGTCCAAGCGTGTCACCCTCTCTGGGCTCCAGGTGCGCTTCTTTGCTTGTGGGCTTCCACGGGACCTGGGGCTCACCCTGGCTGCGGAGAGGAAACTCGGGGGCCGATGTCAGAGCCCCCAGCGAGCCGGAGAACGAGCACGGAGGAGACCCCTTTAATCCGGCTTGAGAGGACTTCCAGCCCCGGCTGGGGAATGAAGCAGCGTTTATTCCGAGGTAAGGAGCAAGTTTATCACCTTTTTTTGTTTAACATTTTTACTCTTCAGATCCGACAAACAAGTACCGATACTGTCCCTTAAGTACTAATACTGTCCCATAATGCTGATGAAATCAGCTGTCTGACTCCGTAATAGAAAACAAACGAGAAGTTTATGTTGTGTTTGGTAAAAGCACGGACATCTTGGAGCATGTTTTTGGAACGGAGTTACTTTCTGGATTTGCAAGACGTTCAGATTCCGGTGCCTTTCCATGAATTATGACGCAGACACAAACGTGGACAATGTGTTAGAAAGAAATGATACATTTTCAGCCTTGGAAAAGTATGTTTATTTAAGCAGGGTGCCTTCTGCTTGAAGGAGCGCTTAATTTATAAGGTGGAAGTTGCTTCCTTTAGAAGAATGGGCCTTTCTACGTATAGCTGTCTACCGGGGACATGAAAAGCGCTAAGCGCCTCTTGGCGCTGTAGTAAATCAGAAGGGAGAAGATTGATTGGTGTAGTGAATACATATTTAATTCCTTTGTGTAACCATGCAGCTTTGTCAGTTATGTAAAATGTAATAACACATTGTTTCGGTTGTGGATTGTAAAACGTTCTCGGTGAAAGTAACACACTAGAGGAGGACAGACTTCTGGGCAGTGTGTGGATTGGTGCCAAAGCAATGGAAAAATATGGATTGCCCCAGGCTGATGTGTGTAAATGTTAATTCAAGATAAAACTCCGGGCCAGAGTACCAAAAAAGAAAAAACAAACTCTTTTTCATTCCGAAGTGAACGTTATGTGTGCCAATACGTCTTCTAGAGGCACAGACCCATAATCAGGTCTGCAAGCTTTAACGCCTGTAGATGGAGGGTAGTATGGTGGACTGTACGCAGAAGTAAGTTTAGGGTCAGTGGGGAGAAAGGGTGTGTCTGATGGAGCATACACATGCAAAATACAGTGAACACTTGTAAACTTGAAAGTTTTTAGATATCCACAAAAGTTTTGAGTGTGCCGAAAGGATGAATCATGCTTTGCCTGATGAACTAGGAACTTGAGTGCAGAAGATGCATGTGGTTTTTGGAACTGACACCATGTATGCTGGAGGACCGCATATGGTTATATTTTAGTTGTGAAAACGAATCAATCCCATTTGAACCAGCTTTTGTTGAGTGCTCTATGCGATTATACATAATATAAAAGAGAAGAATGCATTTATGACAGAATGATTTTGAAGAGTTTATAATCCTGAAATGGGCATTTTTTTTATTGTGTTGATCAAAATCAAAAACAAGAATTGGTAAAGCTAATAGGATTAATCTGCAAATGCATGCATCATTAGTCATACGAGCGAGACACACAGGAAGATGTCAAAAGGAGCGGACAGAAAGGATACTATTTGTAAAGTAGTTCCTCATGCAGTTAAATGCAAGGAGGATAAACGATGCAAACTAACAGCCCATAGAATTAGGTGAGAAATGAATGCTCCTCTGGGCTTAGCCAAGACATGATTGACAAAATCTCAAGCCAACAGCCGAAACGGGGAAAGCTATCGGTTGAAAGGGGGACACAAAGTCCGCATTATGTAGATTATTAACAACTGGTGTGTGTAACAGCTGTGTAGTCACAACCAAGACCTACAAAAAACGGATCAAATCCCCAATAATAACCATAGCTCTATAACTCTATCCAGTGGGATTTAGGTTGATAGGACTTTGTTTCAATAATGGATTTTTCGTATACGTTAATATTTTGTTGTGATTGTTCTCTTTATTCTTATAAATACATCGCGATCCTCTTCTACAAAATGAGTCATACATGTTGTTTATTGTTGCTGTGCGAAATGATTCTTTAATGATAAAATGAGCATAGCTGTGCTTTATTAAGGCTTTTTAGTGGCTTTCAAGATTGAAATAGTTATGTTTAGAATAACACCACTGTCAGTTATGTTATCCACAAGTTAGTAGATGATCTGTCCATCTATTACGGTAGTATCTGGTCATACCGTCTGGTTGTTCATAGGCGATTTAATTGAAATACAAGGACAAGAGGGTCAGATGGTACAATATAATGTTGGGTGGTACTGGGTACCAGATAATATGGGGATGAGGGCACAGGACACAAACAAGGCATATGTACAGATACAGTGAGTCCTGTAGAAGGCTGGATGCTGTCAGGGGCAACATGATACTGGGAGGAAGATATGCAGCTTTCAGTGTGACAAATTGTTAAAAAGAAAACCAGATATTTATGTACTTCCTGATAAACACATACCAAATTAAAAAATGGGTGGACTATAATATAAATATAATAAATATAATATGCAACATCCAATTATAGAAAGAATAAACGAAAATCTTAGAGGTTCACTTTAACAAAATGGAAAAATTAAATAAAAAAACTTCGAAATTTACTAAAAGAACAATTGTTATAGGGACATTACAGGTAGGAACTAGCTTTTAAAAAATCTTAGAAATTCACAAAAGGGAAACAAAGGTTACAGGGATGTTATAGTTAGGCTGACA
Source organism: Lissotriton helveticus (assembly GCF_964261635.1). Lineage (NCBI taxonomy): Eukaryota > Metazoa > Chordata > Amphibia > Caudata > Salamandridae > Lissotriton > Lissotriton helveticus. The sequence continues at coordinate 865,150,550 of NC_136073.1, forward strand.
TTCCACTTGTACAAAACCAGAGAAATTCAGCAGTTCTATTTAGTTGAGCTGAGTGAAAATATATATATATATATATATATATATATATATATATATATATATATATATATATATATATATATATACATATATAGATATATATATATATATATATATTAATCCATAGAAGGACAACCACCCAATATACAATGGCAATGGGGAAAGAATGGCCTGTAAAAAGTATATGGCACAGAACTACAAGTCTCGTGTACAAATGTATTAGCTAGGCTCCGGGGCGGATAGCGTTTGCCCTCGCTTGCATTAATCACATAAAGATTTCACCAGGACGTACATATAGTCTTTATTTATTCCATTATAAAACAAGACTAATATTCCCCGAATATAACAGAAGAAACAACCTGGACTGGAGCAGCAATCATGCGTGGACCTGGGAAACTTGGCAGCTCATGATCTCGGCCTAATCTAGTACTGCAGTGCGGAGTTTGTTTGAACGTTTTTGCCAGCGCTGATTTTGGTTCCCACCAGGGTCCTGGAGGTCCGTGAAAGGCTATGAGTTGCGACCGCGTCAGTTTCATAAAACCTGTACAGGAGATAGAGATTTTAAAGTGAGGACGGCTCAAATATGCAACTGGCTCCCAACAGAACCATGAGCGTGAGATAGCCACTTCCAAGGCAGGTCATAGCCTCTTGGTGCCTTAGCACACTGGTGAGGTGACTGGCAGCCTGAAAACTATTAGTTTATCAATGTCAGACCAGATGAACAAAGATTACGTTCACCAAAAGTGGTAACAAACTGCGTAACGACTTTGGAAAAACACTCTTATTTTGCGAACTGACCAATGCAGACTTAGGTAATCTCCCAAAATACTGACTCACAGGAAACCACATAATGACCTGTATAATTAATAATCATGCATCAGATTGCAATTTGCGACACCCTGCAATCAGTCACAATCACAAAAATGGTTGCCTGCAAGGATTAGCAGACCACTAGGTCTCTGACTGTGTGAAGAAAAAAATGTTTTTGGAATGCAGCTCTTTTTCTTCTTAACCCCTTTTCCGCGGCCGCGATTTCGCGGCAGTGCGGCACTTCCGCAAAATGGGTGGGGCCGCGTTGGCCATTGGCCGACGGCAGCACTAGCGAGGTAATGCCGACGGCAGCACGCAAGGGGTTAAAGGAAATGGGACTGTGTTTTTAAAAAAAAAGTTTTCTTTTGTGAACATTTTTTTTTTTTTTACAGAGAGTTGGCAATGGTATCACGAATCACTGCATACGCACCCTGAAATATTTTTTTGAACATTCACCGACAATTCCAGCGGGAACCTCTTCTCCTTTGCAAATGCGTTACCACCCCAAATTGAAAGTCAGTAACAGGGCAACAATTTGCAATCAGAATTATAGTCACAAACCATTCATATATCCTATTACGAATCAGTCAGTCAGTCAAAGTTGGCTTTATTTCGATATAAATATATCTTTAAAAGCAAAACAATACAGTTTTAAAATGCATAAAAAAGCCTTATTTCATAAGAAAAAGTTATACAAAATCAACGTACGAAATACAAATGGCAGCAATAAATTACATAAAAATATCCATTAAAATCTCAATTAAACAATATAAGAAAACCTTTTTGACCTGATCAACCAAGCCCGGTTTAAAAACTTCGCCATACCACAGACAAGTAGGGGCCGTGTGTCCGATTTCAGAATGCGTACGGCCTCACTACAATGTCTGGTGCCTAATTCTTTGCAGAGGGGTTTCAACCACCTAATGCGAGGGGCATTGTATGCAGGGCATACAAAGAGAAAATGAGGGACTGTCTCGATCATGGTCTCACAGAATGGACAAAATGGAATGGTCTGTACAGGAGGCTTCCATCTGGCAGTCAGTTCGCGAACAGGCAGCACTCCTACTCAGAATTTAAAATATAGGGCCCTATCTCTAGGTTTTGAGATAATATCGAGATAGGGCTCTCGAAATTACACCTCTTTTTGTAGTAGGAATTCGACAGTAGATCTACCTACATTAGAGTTTACATTTCTCGAATCCCTTACCCATTTCCAATAAAAGTTTTTCAAGACAGACTTGGGCAGTGCGGACCTAGACTGCCAAATATCTCCAAGACCCACTTCTCCAAGTAAACACTTCACATCCCTTAGCCATCCTATTTTATGCCATCCAGGCATGGATAAGACCTCTTTTAACCCCTCCGCATAGCTGGCAAGTTCCGGAACTCTCCATAGGCGCGCCCAGAGTAGAAGAGGGCGTAACCTTGCCTGATCCGTGATGGAGCGACAGCCCATATCAAGAAGTAGGGGAACAGAAGGGGTACTATAAGGGAGACCCATCAGATCCTTCAAGAATTTGTTTTCTGAACAGATTAACTGGTCCACATTCTGCGCCCCCCCAGAGCTCTGCCCCATACAGCGCCGCACTCACACCTCTTGCCTTATAGATATCCAGTACTGGGGCGATTGGTTTAAAAGTAGAGGAGCGTTGTTCTTTGAGCAGGGCCCCCACCACCCTTTTGTGGTTTAGCAACATTTTATGGAGATGACAGTTCCATCTCATGGTGTCAGAGAGGCGGATTCCTAAATAGTCAAACTCCTTAACCCTTTCGAGGCATACTGAGTTCAACACAGGAGGCCTGCCTATCTTCTTCGGGGGATTCAGGATCAGATATTTGGTCTTTCCCGTGTTGATTTCTAACCCCCTCATATCACAAAAAGATTGGAACCTATCAAGAAGGCTCTGCAGCCCGACCGGGGTCTTCGAAATCAGGAGGGTATCATCTGCAAATAAGAGCGTAGGTATTCTTCTGCCCGCCAGGGATGGAGCATCTGCAGGATATTGTAAAAGATGCTCCACCACACCGTTAACGTATAAAGAAAACAGTGTGGGGGCTAAAACACACCCCTGGCGGACACCTCTATTTACAGCTATTCTGGCGGTCTTTTGGCCCTGATTTCCCCACCGAACCTGGGCAAATTTTTCTTCGTGGAACTTGATTATCAAGGACAATAGGTACCGTGGCATACCCAAATCAAATAGGACCCTCCATAGACGGCTGCGGGGCACTAGGTCAAAGGCAGTCCGTAGGTCTATGAAGGCGAGATACAGACTGCCTTTGCCCAACACAACCACCTTCCAATATAACAACAACAGGCGGAATGTTTGTTCAATGGTCCCTGTACCAGCCCTGAAACCCGCCTGGAAATCAGAAAGTATCCTGTTCTCCTCTAAACAAAATCATAATTGGTAAATGTGTATATTAAATACAAAAATGCTTTTTACCGTTGACAAATTCTCTGACTTTGGTGAATAGGAGGGTTTGCGACCATTAGAAAGTTTTGTACATCAGGTTCCTTAGTGCCTTGAAGCCTTTGAGCACCCCTGCAAGAAAGTCTAGGTATTGTGCTAACTCAGCTAAATTCACTAGCTGATCAGAGTGTGAAGATTACCAACTTTACCAAGCGTGATATTTAAATCTTGGCCCCCTCCTTGAATTTTGATAGGATCAGACTTTACAACATTCTGAATTTCCTCCAACCTCAATCCCAAGTGGTTATCCGGGCTTGCTTCACTTTGTCGTGTGTGGATCTCCGAAGGGCTCCCCTCTTCCACCACACAAACATCTTGGTTCAACAGCATTATCTGCGTGTGATTTGTCTGGGGCGTCTTGTATGCTTTTCAGCTCCCCTTGGGCTTGCAACGTCCTCAGCACTGTCATGCAAATCAATGCAAAGGCTGTGTAAGTCTCTATTAATAGAATTATCACAGGCAGGCGGTTGAAACTGTTGGTCCTGTTGGTCCCGTAGGCACAGATACGTAAACATTGATTCCATTGCCCTGGCTTACGAGCCATGATGTTGGGACAATGCGGGTATTCAGCAATTTGTAGCAGATTATGGTGGTCTCAGGGTTTTGTGGTCTGGGGTGGTGTTGTGGTCAGGTCCCCATAGGACATTTGATGGCAGCCATGAGAGCCTGTAAGGAACCTATTGCGTTAGTAAGGTAGACTGGGGCCATAGAAGCTTCAATGCATTGACCTAGCGAGTGGTAAGAGAGACTTGTTTTTACCAGGGTTTGTTGACCTTGGTTGGTCAGTGTTGGGTCTCCGGAATGACCTTCTTGTGTGCCTTCATTTCGGTGTTCAAAACTCCTGCCTGCGGGAGACGGCCAGTGGTAAAATCTGCGCTAGCTAACAGTATTTTCTTTGGGTGAAATGTCTTTGGAAAAAACTTTTTCATGACTCTTTTTTTTTTTGCAACTTATTTTACCATAACATTTCTAGAAAAACATATTTTATAGGTCGTTTCTCTCTCTCAACCAAATTTCTGTAGGATTGTTGACTCTCGCCCGTTGTTGATGAGGCAGGGAATGTGGTGGGGATCAGCCGCAACCTGTGCAGGTAAGAGTGGTGGGGCCGGGTTGCGGGGGGATTTCGATGGACGATGATGAGGGAACATTGAATAAATATTTAATTTCCCCTCGTCATTGTCCGTTGAAATCCCCCCCACCTCACCCATCCTCACCGCTCTTACCTGCACGGGCAGGGCCGAACTGGGAACCACAACCGGTCCCGGCAAAGTGCTCCGCTTCCCCACTCGGGGGGTTGGGGGTGCCGCCGAGCTCTTTCCAGGGGCCCGTTTTTGGACGATTTTGGTACGGGGCCAATTTTGCAGCTATGCTGCAAAAACACCCCTGTAAAAAAACGGCCCCCAGGGGCCCAAAACCTGCCCCCACCCGTGCGGCGCACTGGGGAATTGCCCTGTGCCCGCTATGGCCAGTCCGGCCCTGTGCATGGGCCGCGGCTGGTGGGTATGTATTAAGAGAAGAGTCGGAGGTGAGGCGGTGTGAGAAGGAAGCATTTATTTCCGGTTGATGAAGTCACACCAAAGCTGCCAAAAGTGATTTTAAAATGTTGCAAGCCTCACACAGTGCAAAACTTACACTTTTATTAACAAAAAAGGGGTCGGTTTTCGTGGCAATCGTTGATAGAAGGAAAACCTACCCCTGCTGCCCTGGACCAGGGGTGGCAGTGAATAACCCAGCTCATCCTGGTATCCATGCCCCACATGTGCCCGCTGCAAGGTCTGCAGCGCTGCTGAGCTCTAGTTAGGCACCTACCTCTGGCTTGGGCAATGGACTGGCCTGCCGGTTGGTAAATTGGCCTTGCTTGGCAGTGCCAGATTAAACCCTGTGGAGCTTCCTAGGCAGTCGAAATATCAGGGGCCCCCCTTGCAAATTCTCTCCAAATACCCAATGCACCGGATTTTTTTTACAAACTGACAGCTACCAGAAGATGAGCTCTTAAGATATAAACGGGTTTGTGAATCTAAAGTCTCTGGTTTATGTACTTTAAGTTGTTAATGGGTACATTACATTAATACAGTATTTTACCTATGGAGTCTTTAATGTAAAGTTTTTGTTTCTTTGAGTTGATTCATTTTTGAGTTGATTCATTTTTTCCCTATCTTTTGGAGACAATAGTGAAGAAAGCTTGATTGTAATTTTCTTTCAAGATCAAATCAATATTATTTTGATCCGTTGTCGCGGGGGCCCTAAAAGGAGTGGGGCCCATAGGCCGGTGCATACTTTGCCCATTTGGTCATTCGGACCTGACGCTTGGCAGTTGTTCCGCGCTATAGCCATATAATGAATGATACCTGGGATGTGGGGAAACACAACCTCAGCACATCAACAGCGGTGCTAGTTCAGTGCCAAGTATATCTCTGCTTCCCGGGTGATGAGTCCCAGGTGTTGCTCTGTGTGAGGGATGTGTGCACAAGTCTGGCTATTTCTGCAGAAAGTGCTCCGTGTGTGAAGGAAGCTTTCACTGGCTCTGCCTGGGCTGTGTTTGACGTTATCCAGCCTGGCTGCTTGTAACTTGCCTGTTCTGTGCACGACGCAGCTCGCACTGGCTCTGTCTGGGCTGTGTTTGACATAGTCTAGTTTGGTTGCTTTTAAGTTGCCTGTTCTGTGCACAATGCATCTCACACTGGCTGTGCCTGGTGTAATCTATCCTGGCTGCTTGTAACTTGCCTGTTCTGTACGCGATGCAGCTCACACTGGCTCTGCCTGGCCTGTGTTTGACGTAATCTAGCCTGGCCGCTTGTAACATGCCTGTTCTGTGCACGAAGTAGATTGCACTGGCTCTGGCTTAGCGGTGTTTGAGGCAACCTAGCCTGGCTGCTTGTAACATGCATGTTCTGTGCACGAAGCAGTGTGCACTGGCTGTGTTTGAGGTAATCTAGCCTGGCTGCTTGTAAAATGCCTGTTATGTGCGCAATGCAGCTCACATTGGCTCTGCCTGGGCTGAGTTTGACGTTATCCAGCATGCTGCTTGTAACATGCCTGTTATGTGACGAAGCAGCTCGCACTGGCTCTACCTGAGCTGTGAATGAGGTAACCTAGCCTGGCTGCTTCTAACATCCCCGTTCTGTGCACAACGCAGCTCACACTGGCTCTGTTTGGGCTGAGTTTGACGTTATCCAGCCTGGCTGCTTGTAACATGCATGTTATGTGACGATGCAGCTCGCACTGGCTCTGCCTGAGCTGTGTTTGAGGTAGTCTAGTTTGGCTGCTTGTAACATGCCTGTTCTGTGCGTGATGCAGCTCGCACTGGCTGTGTTTGAGGTAGTGTAGCCAGGCTTTATGCATTGTAAATGTCAATGTGTTTTACCCATGTGTTTTTTGTTTTGAGAGCTGTGGCGGGATGTGGTGTTATGTAATTGCCTTTATATATAGCGCTAACACGCCAAAGATGAGCCTGCTGTGCGCTTAGAAAAGAAGGAAGCAGGACATGTTTGTTATTTAAAAGGGTAATAGTGACTGCCTTTTGTATATAACTGGTTGGGGTAGCTTTTTCTCCCAACGACCCTTTTTGTTTCCACATGTTATTATTAATGGTACTGATATTTTCCAGTATTTCCCCTTGGTCCAGGGACCAGTCCAGAGGAAGGAATCCCTCAGTACTTGCTGCTACTAGCTTATAAACGACCCGGACCAGCTCTTGGGAGTGAGCCATAGTGGACCACTCTACTCTACACCTACCATTAGTTGACCTCAGTCTTCTATCAAAGGGTTCGGTGGAGCTAACTCGCTTGCAGCAAGCGGGGAGGTCAATAGCAAGGATCAGGGCATTGTGGTCACTGTCTTGCCTGGGTAATGCAGCCAGATCAGTTATGTGCGGCCAGACCCTCACGTCTACCAATATTTAGTCAATAAGGTTGGTGCATGAAATACGATTAAAAGTAGGCCTACCTTCCTTTTCGGAGTCTGTTCTACCATTCTCAGCTCGCAAAGCCTGGTTCAGTGTTAGTGCATTAATTTGGAGTGCCAGGGGGGACCATTTTTTAATCAGGGGAATTACCAGTTTGTTCTCTCAGCAGACTCTATCTTCTCTCTGGGTAAATGCTTCTGCGTTATTATCCAATGGTTCGAATTGACAGTTAAAATCACCACCCACAAATTTCCTCCAAGGCAGTTGCCATATGTGAGTTCAATAACTCTATGATTGTAGAATTGCTATTGTTCCCTCCAGGCCCTAGATACTGTAACTGTAAGCTGTTAGATGCAGGAATATATATGAGACAAGAAGAATGTCGGGCGAAGTTATCAGTATTTCCGTTACCCTGCAAGTTCACGCAGTGCTGACCCAAGTGGATAACCCCTCTGAGGGTCTGCCCTTGCCCATCGTTGTTACATAACCGTAAGACGGACTGGCTTGGTAGACCATGTTTCCTGGAAGAGTCAGAATTCATGCATGTCTACAAACTGGGCCCATTCTGGACACTCTAGTTTGGAAGGTAGGATAGCCCAGCTATGTTCCAGAAAAGCATCTTAACGGGGACTGACTGATTAGTATCTGGCTCAGCATAATTTTCAAACCTAGATGGCCCACCCCGATCATCGAGAGGATTGAGTCTGGCAGGGCTAACACCATTCGCCCTAATGCAAATGTAAATGTATGTATGTATACTTGTAAAGCGCACTATCCTTTCAGGCATCCTGGCGCTGTATACCGCTGCGGAACCCTTCCTTGCTTTCCCTGTGAGATGCCCCCTACTGGGCACCCCCAAGGTGAAGCCAGGCATCCCAGCGCTTTCGGGCCGTTGCCGTGTCCCTCACACTGCTATCTTGTTCAGGCTGTGACCATGCTGGTATCATGTATATTTTATGGTTAGGGTTGTGTAACTTCCTGCGGGCTAGCAGGGATTCTAGCCCTGCCAGCTCCATTAACTTGTTGCTCCTTAGTAGCCCTCTTTGCGCAGTTTCTGGGTTGTCACTATCCCCTGGTGTGGCCTGTATCCCAGGTGTTAATGCTCCCTGGTTATTACATCCTGGAAATAGGCATGTTGCTTCCTCTGAGGACCCAGATGCCTAGTTGTTCCCTACTTTGCCCTTCCTGTGTTATTGCAGATCAGTCTATCTTTGTAATGCCCCAATTGTGTATGAGTCCATCGACTCCCGCCAGGACGTCAAAGCGATTGGAAATGGGGACTCTAACTGCCCCTAGTCCGCTTGTTGGCTCGTTGAAGGCAGGAGCCATTACAGATGAGTGTGATCGATACTTCTGTGAGTGACAGTCGGGCCCAGGGAAATAGCAAGCTTTACAAAAAAAATCCAAGTGGCAGCAGGTCAATGCTGGACTCCCCTGCGTGTTTACTTGGGGGGCCAAAAAGCAAGCTCAGCACCACCTGCGGTGACCTGAAGTTTATAACTGGACTATCCCCGAGTGATCCGCCTGCCCTGGACCCAACTATCCTACCCCTTGTGTTAAGAGAATGTTATTTACCAAGGAAAGAGGGAAGTTCCTATGCCGAATTGGCAGCGGCTGCTCCTCCACTAAGAAGGAGGAGCGTCGCCCCAAAGGAAATATAAAATGATAACACCATGTTATTATCATATTATTTCTCAGTACTGGCTCTGTTGTGTTTCTTTTAGGTGCGATTTGGGGCGGAGCTGGGCTGCCCACAGAGCAGGGGAGGAGTAGGGGGCCCTTTCTAAGTACGCATGACCGTTTGGCAGGCCAGACATGCGCACTTAGCATGTTCCCACCGGCTGTATTGCACAGCCCGGTGGAGAACATGCACAGGCTCCCATTACCTGTCTGAGCGCCGAACCAGGCTGCTCAGACCAATCATGATGCTGCTGTCATGCTGATGACAGCAGCGTCGTGATTGGCTTAGTGGAGTCTTGGAGCCTGTGTGCTTCCTGCATCGACCGAAGAAGACAGAGGAGAGGCAGCGGCTGGCAGGTAAGTGACATTTTTTTTTTTAACCCCCTTCCCCACCCCACCACTACTGCCTCGTAGCAGCCGCTACTGTCAACAAGCCAGTTCATGGATTTGTTGGTAAGCTCTTCGAGCCATTCCCTATGACCCTCTCGCAATTGTGGGACTTCTGTAAGGGTTGGTGCACATGGACAGGATGCGGGTGGGAGGTCAATCATAGGATGCCTCTGACATGGTGCATGGCTATTAAGCACGGGCAAAGACTTCACCGCCAGGCTGCCCTTGTGGCTCTTTGGGTCCCCCTGTAGTTTCAAGTTGGCACTTGGTGGGTGAGGGTCTCTCAGCTGGTTAGCATGTGTAGTAGTTGCATCTGCATGGGGGCTAGTCAGTATCACACTATCAGGCAAAGCAGTTCCCACAGGTGCCAGTGCCACAGACTGATTTGTTGTTTTCTCATGGCCAACCCTAAGAGTGAAACTAGGGGCTTGAGGTGCTGAGATCTGTAATTGGTTGATATTATCAAGCCTCTGTAAGATAGCTGTCATACGAGCAAGAATTGGGGCGATTTCTGCAAACACTATGGCTTTGTTTTTAGCAATGCAATCTTCCATTAATTGCACAACCCACAGTGGTTTGGATGCAGGCCCCTCCATACAATTAATGAAAATAGGGTGCTCCAGGATGGGACGTACTGGGGGGGGGGGCAGCTGGAGTGTGAGTTACTGTAGATTAATTCTGGGTCAACTGCCTGGGCGGCTTGGCAACCACAAAAGTTTGGGAGCACTCCTTAAGGCGCACCCCAGGAGAATGTGCATGAGACGGAGAGCTGAGGGATGTACTTGGCCCCCAACCTGTTCATGAGGGGCAACTGTGGTGGCCACCTTAGAAGGGCCAAAGGCGAAGGCTCGACTAGCGCCAGATGTTGTAGCTGGCAGTGCTCCTGATCTCAGGGACAGTCTACTCTCAGTCAATTCGATTTCGGTGGAGATGACCCCCATAGCTCTCGGCAGCATCCTGTCTATGGAGGTTGTTTTAGGGGAAGGAGACTGAATCACGAGCCCCCCTGCTGCTTTCCTTTTGCCCATAGTGCGTGACGCACCAAGGACTTAAGACTGGGAATCTAATGCCTTTCAAACAGACCAGGGCCAAAGAGCAGGCAGGGAGGCCAATTGGGTTGGCTTCAATCACATAGAAGCTGAGGAACAATGTAGTCTACCCTCTCCAGTTCCTGATTGCATAGCATTTTCCCAGCAAGGAATGGTCCACCATAATAACAAGTCCCAGGGGTCAAGGGTTCCTCTTGTGAGCCAATGAAAAATGACACTCACCCCAGGAGAGCAGTGTTGGATGGTTGGTCCAGCCCAGCCTCGTCCGGCCGCGGATGGGCGCAGACGGGCATGCCCTTGGCTCGGGCTTTGGCCAGGCGTGTCCCGCGCTGAGGGATTACCCATGGCACTGTGCAGTGCCGCGGAAATGCTGCAGTGTCCTGGCTCCTCCTCCTTAGGACCAAGCAGTATGGGACGTAGAGTCCCCACAACAGAGGTCCGGCAGGCCAGCAGCAAACATTTCACATTTCCATGAATGTTAACATTTTAATGCATACCTTAATAAAATGGTATATTTAGTGTTCTTTTATTTTTTTAATTAGATGTAGTGAAGTAATTGATTAGTTCACATTATATTACATTTAAACAAGTAAAGTGACAGGCAACCATAGCTAAAAGAAAAAAACAAACGAACACCAAAGCGCTCTACCAGATGGAAATACAAGTTAAAAAAGTTATGCCTTCAGTATCTTGAAAAAGTCGGGCATGAAGGGGAGATCCTGTAAGTCCAAGGAGGGACTGCTCCACTCCCTCACTGCGGTGAAAGAGAAGGCTCTTTCGCCAGCTTCAGAGTTGTAGTATTGGTCATAGGACCCTATATCCTGTTTCAGAGCATAAAGACTGAAATTGGCTATATAAAATTGGGGGAAGAAGAATGAAAGAGGCAGTGGGTGAGGACCAGAGCTTTAAAAATGAATCTCTTGTTGATTGGAGCCAATGCATGGCCCTGGGATTGGGGGGATATGCTCCTCTCGGAACTGGAGATGTTGCATCCGTTTGTCAGGTAGACCAAGGTAGGTGGAGCTGCCGTAGTCTATGCGGTTTGGTTGAGGGTCGTGATTGCGGCAGAAGGATGGTCTGAATCAGTGTAAGGCGGGTAATGTGTTTAGCAGTGTCACTGCCAGAAACAGGGAGTTGTTGTTTTAAGAACCTGGGTCTATAAAGAAAGGTCCGAGTCAATAGAGATCCCAAGCTGTTGCAGTCTTCTGACATGGGTGGGGGGAACCAGTGGTTGTTGGCCAAAGGCGGGGCATTCAGTGATGTTGTTCTTATTTATTATAAGGTCCGTTTTGTTGGGGGTTCAATTTAAATGTAATAAAAATACTACACATGGCAAATGCTCGGGTACGTGTAGTATTTTAGACAGGGGTGGCAACAGTTGGTGAATACGGGTCTAGGAGCCCTGCTTGCTTTCAGCTCTGCTGTGAGATTGAACCTAGTTTTCTTTTTTATTTGTTTTCTCCACTCAACAATCATTTTGTACCAGAGAAACCCCTTCCATGTGCCCAACAGATATGTGGGCGTTCTGTTCCCTTTCCCACCCTATAAGGGATTTACTCAGTGCCTTTCCTAGAGCAATACAATGACTATTTGCAGTGTGGGTAAGGCGCAGAAAGGCGTTTCTGAATTCTTGCAAACACACAAGTTTGTCTTGTGGGTGTTCACGAACTCCAGTACAAACCATAGCTTGAGCCGCCCAGTCCCTGCTATCACGGCATACTGCCATGCAGCAGTGGTTGCGTTTATGCCTGCTACATAGCCTTTTGCAGAATTAATGCTTTGGGATTAACGCCCTTCAAAATTGGGACTCTATTTTAATCATCTCCAGGGCAGTCTAGAAATAAAGTAATATCTTTTGGAAGAGGCTGAGATTTTTAGTCCCCAATGCTGGATGCCGCACTACTATCACAAAAAGTACTCCCTGAAATCAGGGACCCTATTTGTCCCTGTAATCCTTTCTAACTAATGCGGCTGCCCTATGATTGAGCATGACACCGTGGTTGGTTTGTGAGGGCCCTCTTTAAAGTTTTGTAAATTGTGGCTCCTCTCCAGAGGTACACACATGAATTGTCCGGCTTCCCTTTAATCTGGATCACCTCCTCTTGGGACACCTACAACTTTGTCGTAAATGATCAGCCTTTTGTGGACATCAGGTATGCGTAAACCAGCTGTTTCGATCAGTTAACGTACGTTTGAGGCTGAAAATAGCTTTGTGACTGGCCCGTGTTTGAGACACGGGTCAGTCTGTGAATGTCTCCATGGAACATCGCTCAGGGTATTAAATCCGTTAACCATTGATTCCGTTGTTTCCTAGAAGCAGTCCAGTGTTGGACCTTGCACCGTATATCAGATTTATGTTTTGTTCTTGCTATCAGTCCTTAAATATTAACCTCTCAGTGCTAAACCTTTGGCCGCCGACAATCCTTATCGCTTGGAATGAAAATCAAATATTATGTTTTTCAGCGTGCAGATCAGTGGTCAATCAATAAAGCAGGATTTATAAAGCGCTGCAAATCACCGGGGAGGGTCTCAAGGCACTGGAGTAGGTAGCCGCATCAAGGAGATCTGTTTATACAAACATCCAGGTCTTGGCTCCTAGCCTGAATTCCCGTGAGCGATGAGGCAGTCCTGGGGTGCAGGGGAAGGTTGTTGCAAGCTTTGGCCACCAGGTGTGGGCAGGAACGTCCTCTGCTTTTGGCTCTGAGGATCTGGGGAGTGTCCGCGAGGAAGAGGGAGGTGGGACATAGGTGTCTGGTTGGTTGGTGGAAAGTCAAGCGCTGTTTGATGTTTGCTGGGTCTTCGTTGTGTTGGGCTTTGTGTACGTGGATCATCATCTTGAACTGGCATCTCTTCTGGATCGGGAGCCAGTGTAGCTTCTTGAGGTGGGGAGGTCGAGGGTGAGTCTTGCTGCTGTGTTTTGTATTGTCTGTAGTCTCTTAAGTGGTAAAATAGTGGCTTCAGACCACATTATACTTCTTATTTTTGAGATCAATACTTTAAGTCCCTCATTAGAAGGCGCAAATGGTTTCCTATCTAGCTGGGAGTCAACAGTGACACAGTATTAATGTAGTTGGTATTCATAGATGCTTAAATTCTGTATGTTTACCTGGGACACCTCTTCAAGGCCACAAAGGCTGAAGATACAGGTTCTTATATGGGGAAAATAGTGATGTCTGCATGTTTAGTCCCCTGGAACAATAGAGGAGCAGCTTCTTATGCCGATCCCTCCTACAATGACAACTCCTTTTTAGATTTCCAAATCAGCAGCAATCTGACTACTCACCATATATGTGCCAATAAACAGCTCTGAGTATGCAGAAATGCTCAGCAACCATCCTCCTAACCAGTAGGTAATATGCTGCAACACCATTAGGGATACTCAGTTGGTTAATGCACCTACATACTAGGGGAGAGGAATTGACCAAACGGCTAAGGCGCTCAACCTCGGACCTGGGGATAAGGGTTCGAGTCTCGGTAACGACGCCAAAACCTCCTGTGATTCTGGGCAAATCACTTAATCTCCCCGTGCCTAAAATGAATGTGTGTCCGTCCTCATGTAACGTAACTGGTGCTATGTAAAGCGCTTTGATACCTGATTCGGTTCGGGTCTAGTTCGCGCTATATAAAACTTTACACAAAAAAAAACATAATCTCAAGCCACAGGTTGAAATTGGACAGTGGCGACTTAACCTTTTATCCTTCTGGAGTTGATAATTGGATTATCTTTTGCTAGGAGCCACTGCAAGCTCCAAGTCACAGTCCAGCATCCCAGTAAAGCTATGCACCCATAAGATGTATGTGTGCATTGCTCACGCTTTGTAATGCTGTCTCGCTTGAATTGTGCGGGCGCATGCACAGTTTTCTCGGGGATTACCAAGATGGCGAGGAAGAGGAGGGCAGCCCGGGGACACCGCAGTACAGGTGATGTGGTTTTTAATTTACTTTTAATTAATGTAGAATTACTTGTTAATGGGGGGTGGAGGTGGGTGGCGTAGCGTAGCGGAGGCCCACGGTGTTAGTTCGCCACTCCGTGGACGTCTGCGTAGCCCGCTACACCCACTACGCCCAGGGTTACTTTATACACAGCTTCCTCTTTAGCCTCCTCCTCCACTACTCCACCATCCCACCCTGTTAAAACACTCTCCTCCCACAATGCCTGCAGGAGCTATTTTCAGGAAAAATGCCTGATTTTCTGAAGTACGTGTGGCAACTTGGCTCTGCCTGGCACTGTGGCAATGCTTCTTCACCCCAATGACGGGTTGTCAGTGAGGCAAACAGCATGGGCAAAGCTTCAGGGGTGGTGATTGGGGTGTGACACTTCCCAAATATATACGTTCTTCCCTTGAGAGTTAAGTTTGAGGGACCTCAGTCGAGACTGCTATTTTTTTGTTGTGTTTCCTCATCAACCTTGTTTGACTAAGAGGTTTTAACGTGTTAATTGTTTTGATCAGGAACATGTATTGTACGTGTGTGTGTATAAAGTGATTGGTATACCAAAAGAATAGTAAATCTGCCCTCAAAGAAGTACTCCTTGAATGGGTGCAAGTGTATTACTTTTTTGGGCGGTCTCAGCCATTGGCTGCACCATTCCCAGGTTTCCAGGCACATTACCGGTGATGGGGCGAATGGTTGAAAGTAGTCTGACTACTGCCAGTCCCTCGGTCAGCATTCCAGCCCTTTATTGTTCACCCACTGTCACTCCAGGCCGAGGCCCACATAACACAGATCAGTGCTGACCCTGCTCCTCACGGGAACAGTCACCCTAAACCCAGGTCATGTCACTTCTCCACATTGCGGATGCTGTTTGTTTACTTGACACATTTGAGATTTACAAGTCCTCATTGACTAAGCTACGTCCCTGAGTATCAAACTGAAATTCCCCTATTGTTGAAGTTAAATGGGCCTTTAACTAAGAGACAGACGACCAGTGGGGCATAGTGTTCTGCACACACAATCGATGAAGAACTGTGCCCGGTCAAACAAGGTAATATGCATTGGAATAATGCACCATCAAGTCAGACAAGAACAATGACCTTGCAAAGTAAGTTGAGGACAATCTTTGATGTAGACATTTTGTACAGACTGTCTCGACTTCATGAGCTCCCTTTCCCACATACACACACACTAACAAACGTGTTCACATAGACACACACGGACATGTCCACACACACATACACTAACACACTCTAACACAGTTATACACACACTAAAAAAATATACACTCTGACATACAAACACACATCCACAAATGCTACTGATATACTGCCACGCACACACACATACTGCCACACACACATATTCACACACACACACACATTCACACACACACACACACACGCTGTCACACAGATCTCTCATACTAACGCATACTGAAATAAAAAAAAAACACAAACCCACAGGCACTGCTGAAGAGTGTCAGCCATGGTTGCCACATGATTGAGTGTCACTTAGGGCTGCATTACCCTAAGGTTTCAGAACCCGAACGGTTGCAGATTTCTGACTGTGTCAAAATCCCAAAACGTTTTCCAAGTTATGCGTGCAAACCTTTGGCAGTCACTGGATCATAGGGGCAAATCTCTGGATGTCAAGGAGTGAGAGTGAGTTTGGGATTGTGCACCAACTCAGATGTACTGGGTGTTCACAACCTTACTGGGCCTGACACCCTTTTACACCCCTTCCCTGTCCACTCCCCACCTTGCTTGTAGTTTTACTCACCTAGTGCAGGCCTAATTGCTGGACCGGGCAACTACTGGTGACCAAACTCTAAATATGTCAACAATGGGTTCCTCTCCAGAAGGCAACTGCTCTGAATTGTGATAATTCACGAGCTCTAGATGTTTTGGGAGGGACCTATCCTACCAGATCAAAGCAGTCTTTAATGAAAGGTTTCACTGTTTCAGATCTGCTAGACTGCCGCATGTCCATCGTGCTTCACTGTTGGAGATCTGCTAGACTGCCACATGTTCATCGTGCTTCACTGTTTCAGATCTGCTAGACTGCCACATGTTCATCGTGCTTCACTGTTTCAGATCTGCTAGACTGCCATGTGTCCATCGGTGCTCCACTGTTGGAGATCTGCTAGACTGCCACGTGTCCATAGGTGCTTCACTGTTGGAGATCTGCTAGACTGCCACGTGTTCCAGTGCTTCACTGTTGGAGATCTGCTAGACTGCCACGTGTCCATCGGTGCTTCACTGTTGGAGATCTGCTAGACTGCCACGTGTTCCAGTGCTTCACTGTTGGTGATCTGCTAGACTGCCACATGTCCATTGTGCTTCACTGTTTCAGATCTGCTAGACTCCAACATGTCCATCGTGCTTCACTGTTTCAGATCTGCTAGACTGCCACTTGTCCATCGGTGCTTCACTGTTGGAGATCTGCTAGACTGCCACGTGTCCATCGGGGATGTATGACATTTCAACGCATGCTTTTACATCGCATGCCTTTACAACGCTGTTTTTACAACGCATGCCTTTACAACGCATACTGCTTTTGGGCGCTGGATAGTGAATAGTTTAATTTACTATTCCAACTCCAGTCCCCGTGGATAGTAGGGAAGGTGTTGGATAGTAAATTAAACCTATTCCCTATCCTAGAGCGCCCCCCCAGCGCAATGCGTTGTAATGGTTTGCGTTGTAAAAGTTGCGTCGTAAAGGCACTGCGTGGTAAAAGTTGCGTTGTAAAGGATGTTTCCCGTCCATCGGTGCTTCACTGTTGGAGATCTGCTAGACTGCCACGTGTCCATCGGTGCTTCACTGTTGGAGATCTGCTAGACTGCCACTTGTCCATCGGTGCTTCACTGTTGGAGATCTGCTAGACTGCCACTTGTCCATCGGTGCGTCACTGTTGGAGATCTGCTAGACTGCCACGTGTCCATCGGTGCTTCACTGTTGGAGATCTGCTAGACTGCCACTTGTCCATCAGTGCTTCACTGTTGGAGATCTGCTAGACTGCCACTTGTCCATCGGTGCTTCACTGTTGGAGATCTGCTAGACTGCCACTTGTCCATCGGTGCTTCACTGTTGGAGATCTGCTAGACTGCCACATGTCCATCGGTGCTTCACTGTTGGAGATCTGCTAGACTGCCACTTGTCCATCGGTGCTTCACTGTTGGAGATCTGCTAGACTGCCACTTGTCTATCGGTGCTTCACTGTTGGAGATCTGCTAGACTGCCACTTGTCCATCGGTGCTTCACTGTTGGAGATCTGCTAGACTGCCACGTGTCCATCGGTGCTTCACTGTTGGAGATCTGCTAGACTGCCACTTGTCCATCAGTGCTTCACTGTTGGAGATCTGCTAGACTGCCACGTGTCCATCGGTGCTTCACTGTTGGAGATCTGCTAGACTGCCACTTGTCCATCAGTGCTTCACTGTTGGAGATCTGCTAGACTGCCACTTGTCCATCGGTGCTTCACTGTTGGAGATCTGCTAGACTGCCACTTGTCTATCGGTGCTTCACTGTTGGAGATCTGCTAGACTGCCACTTGTCCATCGGTGCTTCACTGTTGGAGATCTGCTAGACTGCCACTTGTCCATCGGTGCTTCACTGTTGGAGATCTGCTAGACTGCCACGTGTCCATCGGTGCACATTGCTTCACAGTGCAGAGCTTCAGGGCTAAAGCCAGATTTTGGTAGGTGTGGTTTAAGAAACATTTTTGTTTTGATTGCTTCATCTTGCAAAATAATAGGTATATAAACCTTTAGGTGGTGGGTTAAAGCTTTGCCAAAATGTTTGCACCAATAAACTTCTCAATTGAAAGCGCAGACACCAAGCTTTGCACAGTTAGTGGTTCAGCACTCTGACCAATGGTGCAGTGAGGGCGTGTTTTATGGCCAGGCCCACCCTCGAGGGTGTGAAACTTTGTGCATGGTTCTGTCGTCTGAGACATATAAAGATCGAGACAAATTAAAAGAGAGAAAGGGAAGCAGATTGGCGTTTTCGAATCTTCAGCACATATTTAAGGCATTATTTAGCGTTTGGCAGACAGTATACTCCACCAAAATGTGGCGGATACCCCGTCTGCTGGATTACATATGCATAAGACACTGGTAATATGGAGGACAGAACTTATGCCATGGTTGTGGTGGAATATCCTGTGTACCAAACTCCAAACAAGGCCCTTAGTGGTCTTAATTCGTTTTATTGTATTTCCTGTTGCTGTATCTGTATGACACTTTTAGTCCTGGCATTCAAAGCAACCGCTCTGTGCTTTCAGAGACTTGAAATTTACCTCTTCTATGTAAATATTGGATACAGAGCCCCCAAATGTGCGTAATCAGGATATTCCAAGTGACCAAGGAGCTGCATGCACTGACAAAAATGTTCTATAAAGTCATAAGACTCCAAGGTAACACATCGTTGGGTATGGTTATTTTATTGCGCATAGTCGGGGATTATTACTTTAACATTTCATTTTGTTTATGAATACTTATTTTCTGCTCATCTTATTATCTATATTAATTCTACGTTGTGTTTTATAATATATATATACATATCATATCTCTCTCTCTCTCTCTCTCTCTCTATATATATATATATATATATATATATATATATATATATTCGTGCGATACAACTCCCAGCACCTCCTTTACGGCGAACTGAAGAAAAATGGACCACCAGGGCAATTCCAATGGCAGATTTTATTCCTCACTCCTCAATCCATGACGCTTTTTGGGCATCCAGTGCCCTTGATCACATAAGGATTACATATATATATATTTTTTTTTTATCCCAAGGACGCGTTTCAGCCTGACCTCAGCTTTGTTCACTGTGAACAAAGCCGAGGTCAGGCTGAAACGCGTTGGTTCGAGCTGAAGTGTAAATAAATCAAGCTTTAAACAAACCCGAGTCTGGAGTGTCACGTCCTTGGGTTAAAATTGTTGTTTGGGCCATGATCCGGCCCCTAAGCAGAGTACCAGTAGTTGAGTGCATGGAGGTCTGAGGGTCACATTGCTAAAGAGATATATATATATATCACCACTCGTTTTCCACTACTCATTCGGTGCACTCATAGGCGGGTGCGGTCAGCGGCCGTGGACAGCCGCAACATCTCATGCTCAATTTCTTTACTATTAGAAAGAAAAAACGCACTCCCGGGGGAGCTCTTCACATCAGGCTTCTTTATTTTGAAGCGAACAAACGCGTTTCGGCGTCAAGCCTTCGTCGGTGTTCATGACACCGCTATCGTGACAGACTGATAAAGTTTCTTAATCTCATGGCAATAGAGAAAGGACCATTACCCTTAAGCAAACATTGGGCGCCATCTTGGAGTGTATGCAAGGCGCAAATCCATTAACTCCACATATTACGGTAATTAAACCACAAAATCATTTAGCCATAAATCGGCATACCACTGGCGCCACAAATTGTTGCAGGGAAAAACCACTTATATATGTTATTACATGAAATAGCGCCGTGGATCGGCCTGGGTCCCTTCTATATAAGCCATTATTATATTACAAATGAAACTTTACACTTCTTCTGTAAAAAGTACAATTTCCTTAAATTCATCGGATGAACAACTCAGAATAATATTCATTCAATCATGATCTCATATTTCATCCAACGTTCATGAATAAGCGAATAAACATAAATTATGGTTACCCATAGATCCCAGTGACCCAATGTGACTGTTCTGGACAGAATCAATATCTTCTCAGCATATAATTAGCATGATATAACAGGACAAAACAAAACAAAATGAATGTGAACCATAGCAGTAAACCAAAGCTTAGATCATAGCTATAAGGCAGATCACATTATTTTCCCAGATGTATTGCAAGTTCTTCCCCACTGTTTAGACCTTTGGGGAATTTAGACGATAGGTCGATAATATATCTCGACTCCAATCGTCGTAACTTCCGCAAACGGTCTCCACCTCTGATGTTACAAGAGGCACTATCTAACCCAAAATACTGTAGCTTTTTTCTATCCTTATTGTGGAATTCTGAAAAATGGCGGGCAACCGGATAGGCGGGATCCGCCTTATCGATGGCCCACAGATGTTCTAATATCCTAATTTTCAGCTCATGAATTGTACTGCCAATGTAGCGTAGGCCACAAGGGCAGACAAGACATTAAACTGCAAAAGGAGTGCTACAAGTCAAGAACTTTTTGATTTCCATCGTTCTTCCTGTGTCTAAGAGAGTGTAAGTGAGGACCCGTTTACTAGCCGCACAGGCTTTACACCTACCACAGGGGTAAAATCCCTTCATCTCTTTCAAGGTGTTAGTTTTAGGTATAGGTCTCTCAAGATGGCTTCTAACCAGCATGTCCTTTAAGGACCTGGCCTTTCCGAAAGTTACCTGTGGAAACTGGGGTATATCATCCTTGATTGTATTGTCAGTCAGGAGAATATGCCAGTTTTTTCTAAGCATTTTTTTCAGATAGTTAGCCTCAGAGGAGTAAGGCGTAATCATCCGAAATTTCCCATCCTTATTGATATCCTCCTTCCTACTAGATTTGTCTACCAGAAGGGTCTCCCTTGGGATCTTTCTGACCTTATTGTGTCTTGTTCAAAGCGACGCGCTCATAGCCTCGCAGACTGAATCTCTCTACACACTTTGAGGCAGCCGCCTCAAAGTCTTGCTCCCTTGAACTGTTTCTACGAAGCCTCAACAGCTCCCCATAAAGTATGCTGTTGATAAGCTTCGGTGGGTGATTGCTGCTGGCGGACAGAATAGAATTACCAGCTGTTGGTTTACGGAAAAGTGCAGTGTGGAGACGCCCATCCTCAACAAACACCCTCAGGTCCAAATAGTCTGCTGCCATCGGACTAATGGTACCTAAGAAGTGCAGGTTGTAGTTGTTGTTATTCAGATCATCAATGTATTTAAGAGCTGTCTCAGTTAACCCCTGCCAAACAATTAATAAATCGTCAATATAACGATGCCACTGGATGACCTTACCACTGTCTTGACCTACTCTACAGCTTCTGGGCACCTGCTCCTCCCACCAGCCAATGAACAAGTTCGCGTAGCTGGGGGCAAAGCAGGTGCCCATCGCCGTCCCAGATATTTGTCTGAAAAATAGGCTCTCGAACAAAAATATATTGTACGAGAGACAAAATTCCACAAACTCCAACAGCATCATATTGTGTTGTGCAAATCTCAATTGGCGTTTTTTCAAGTAGTGTCGGACTGCTGTTAAGCCATGTATATGTTCTATACTGGTGTAAAGGCTAGTGATGTCCAATACCATTAGCAAATAATCGCTCTTCCAATTAGTAAAGAAATTGAGCATGATATATATATATATATATATATATATATATGTATATATATGTATATATATGTATATATATATATATATATATATATAGAGAGAGAGAGAGAGATATGAATGCGGCGAATGGCCATAACGTTCGAGAGGTGATGCCTCGAAGAGATATTGATGCCTATCTCAACAATGCAAATAAATAGCTTATGACCCCCGCATATATGGTTTATGCTTTGGCATGTTTTCGTGTGTGTTTATCAAAAGGTATGTAGCCCAAACCAGGATGCAAGGGCTTACATTTATGCGGCAAGGTCGAATTACATTGAAGAGACCTAGTAACCCTGTGTAAAATGAATGTCACATGCAGGGTCAAAGTCAGTAAATGTAGCAAGCCAGGGCTCCTGCATTTGTTGTAATTTTTCATAATAAACGTATTTCTTTGGCATCGTTCATAACTTTTCCCTGCACACCTATCATTGCCTTGTCACCATAACCAAATTTAGCCTCCTGTACTGAGCGTACCTTTTCTCATAAGGCAACTATCAGGCACACATTCACAAAATGACAAATAAACACTGAATTATATTAGGCAAACCAAAATTCTAACACTCCTAAAAGGGCTCAACAAGGGTTCTCACAGCACAGAGCTCCTGTACCCATGGTTTGTCAGGGGGAGGTAACCATTGCCAAGACCCTTGCCTGCTATGGATTCTATGTAACAAAATACCCATCTGTAGGATATCATACAGACTAGTAATTCACCCGTAAATGCCTGCTCATTTTAACACATGGTTTTCAACATAAATACATCAGGCTTACTGCCTTTTTCGTAACCTTTCATAATAAATAGACCAGTCCTATAAGCATAATCATTGGCACGCCACGAAAACCAACTCAGTACTGCTGTAGTGAGTGCTAAAAAGTGCAATCCAAACACTCTTTTTAGTGGAAGGACATAACTTCAGGCCAACCAGAGTTTCTGCTCAGAAAAACCAACATGTGAGTGGAGCCTAAGGACCTCTCTCACAAGCACTCTGGAAGATCTTTTTTTTGTTGATCACGGTCCAGAGATAGCTACACTGTCAATGCAGACCTAAAAATGCATGTGGCTTACTGTAGCCCTGGGCATCTCATTTTACTCTCAAACATCCTAATGCGCTGTGATGTGTAGGGTTGGTGATGAAAGTGAAGAGGAACTGTGCCTCTGCCGGAGAAAAACCACATAAATTATCTGCGCGGGAAACATCCTTTACAACGCAACTTTTACCACGCAGTGCTATTACAACGCAGGTTTTACAACGAAAACCATTACAACGCATTGCGCTGGGGGGCGCTCTAGGATAGGGAATAGATTTAATTTACTATCCAACACCTTCCCTAGTGTCCACGGGGACTGGAGTTGGAATAGTAAATTAAACTATTCACTATCCAGCACCCAAAGCGCTATGCGTTGTAATGGTATGCGTTGTAAAAACTGCGTTGTAACAGCATGCGTGGTAAAAGCATGCGTTGTAACATCATACATCCTATCTGTGCATCTGAGACCTCTTAACAATGCCGTGTATGTGCCCCTTAACGTTCAAGCTCCACCCTATTGTGAGCTTGATTCGTTAAACGTGTTATTGAGCCCTCACCATGCAGCCATACAGCTGGTGGCTCATGGAGCTGTATAAACATATAAACAAAACAATCACAGCTTTGTGGCGGGGGAGCACATTTTCTGTGGAAGCACAAAACTTCTGCATGACCAAAACATGTCCTTCTGCTCACCAACTTGTGAACAGAGCCAAAGCCCCTCCCTGTAGTGCTCCTGAAAGGTCTGGACAAAGCTGCTCTGTCAAGCAAGACCTAAAAAGAATTTTCCTCGTGTCGGTTATTTCCTGCTGCTGTTGTAAACATGAGTTTTACTTTTGCACTGTAGTAATAAATATGTCAATCTGTGTTTACTAGTACAGTTGCTCTAAATAATTCGTCATTGGGCCTGAATTATAACGTGATATAATCCTATGAAAAAATTTGCATCATGGTGCAAGTGCATGTGCATATTTATTTAAGGAAATCTCTTGGTTTTGTACTTCCTCATGCTGTCAATCTGCACTGCTATTTTACTAGCAGCCAGGTTTCCTATTATGATGAGTCACTTAAATGAATTCCTGCTCTCTGTATTTTGCATTTTTAAAAACAAGGAAACTGTCTTTGCCCATTTATGAAAATAAATGCACTAAATGCAGGAGCGTTACTTAGAATACCTGGTTTCTTTTACTAACCTTCAGGGAAACAAAAATATCACGTTAAAGAGGAAGGGCCTGTTCACAATGTGAATTCACAAGTATAGGTAAGGGTATCTTTACTAGTTTTCACTCTTCACTGTTTCCAAGTGTAAAGTTACTCCTACCTTTAGACTTAAATGTGTCCACCCCCTCAGTTCTGAGGGTGGAGTCTGCGTAAATGTAATTTACAGTTGGTAAATTACTACAATTAACATTACAATTGTATTTAAGGTTCCACATAATTTGTGGAGACCTCTGAAAAAGGGGGAAATGATGTGGCGTTATGGCCAGAGCTGTCGATTTTGAAACTGGGCAACCAGGTTAGAGTCTTAGCGTCGTCTCGACAACCTGTGATTCTGGGCTAATCACTTAATCGCCCGGTGCCTTAAAAAGTAATACAAATATAAGCTGACTTTGTGTAATGTAAGTGGTGCTTATGTAAAGCACTCCAATACCTTTGGGTAGAGTTTGCGCTATAAAAAACTGCAAACAAGAAGGGGGGGGGGCAGAGACCTCCACAACTGGGCCAAAGACATCCGCACGCAGGAGGGTGACCTCTGCATGGAAAATAATAGAATTACATACACCAGTACCACATCACGCACACCCATTCTATTCCAACAATATAATTATTGCCCACACCATGAGCTCTACTTTTTTCCTCTTCATCTTTAAATCCTGCAACCACCATATGCTTCTTGAATAACGTAGGCCACAATTTTGAGAGGAAGAGAAACTTCACCGAGGAGATGAAAGGCCATCTAGTTAAATTTATGGTGAAACACTGAAACAACTGCATGGCCTGCCTCCATTCTCCATCAGTAAAAACCACAATGCAGCCTTAAGGCAGGAGGTGACCTACTCGGTCAATGCATTTGGGAGGAGGAATGCGCCTTGGGGGGATGTTAAAATGCAAAGATGAGAGGAGGTGTATGAGGGAGAAATTCTCCAGGATTCAGCTGGCGCAACCTCTTTCTTGAGCGGAACCTGGATCCTGTTTTCGTCTCACCCCTCCAACCCCCCTTGAAAAAGCTATCCTCTCCATAATGCAGCTCTAGCTGCTATATGGGCTACCGCTTTTGGATGACACTAATTTGGTTCCAGGTCAGATGTTAAGCCCCTTTCTCTTTCCATAACAACACACCTACAATCACTCAGCCAACTGTCTCAAGCTCAACACAGACCACATAGAAGTAGTGATCTTCAACAAGAGCACCTCATAAGGGACTCCAATTGGTGGCCGGCCAAACTTGGACCGACACCCAGCACCGATGCCAGGAACCGCAGAATAATTATTAAAAGCAAACCGGACACAACCACACAAGTCAGGCACGAGTCAACTGCATCCTGTTTACACACCTTTAAGGTGCTGAGTAAAACCTTCAAATGACTCCCAAGCAACATTCGGAAAACTGTAGCCACCAACCGGTTGGACTATGGGAACAACTAATATGCCGGGTTTCTCAAGCAACACACTAGCAGACTTCAAACCATCCAGAACTCAAAAGCCAGATGCATTGTCAACTTCACACACAGAACAAACTCATATCACACCACACCTCAGGGAGCTAAATTGAATTGAGGGTGCTCCCTATCCATACTACATTCTGTTTGATGCTCTTGCACTGTCCCCAGGAATGACAGTTTGGGTCCCTTTTAAACTGGTTCGCCTCGTTTCTCCACAACACAATGCAAAGAATCAAGGTCAATCAGTTTTTGTCCGATTCCACACCTGTTCATGGAGCCTTTAACTGAAATCCTGAAATCATCTAACATCCAGTATCACATGGATGCTGATGACACTCAATTGTACCTGAAAAAAATCTTCCCATGAGGATATCCGGACTCTCATCACAAAACTGGCTGACCTCCAACCACATCAAACTAAATTCTCTCAAAACGGAATACCTCCTAATCGCCACACCCAAGCAGTCTCCAGTTATTGAAGAGTATATGAAACTACTAACATGTTTCAAGTCTGCTGTTGAAACCGTCGTCCTTTCTAGGTTGGATTATGGCAGTGCACCCCTCGAGATACAAGTTGCCTCCTCTAACGGCCTCTCTTAACTCGGCTGCAAGGCTCATCTCACGATCTAAAAGAAACAACCACATCTCTCTTGATTTGAAAACTCTTAATTAGCTTCCATATCGGCTAGGATTCCATTAAAAATTACCTGCATGACCCACAAAGCCCTATACTTCAACACCTTGCTGTACCGCCCCCCAAAAAATTGAACTATCTGGCAGCTGCAGATCCTCCAGAAGCACCAGCACTTTATTGCTGAAACCACAAAGATTTCATATAAAAGAAACTTTCAACTATGCCTTTTTTCCGGGTATGGCCCTGAGAATTTGGAACTCCCTGTCCCCTGAAACCAGACTGAATCTCTCAACTGCGGCTATCAAAAAGAAGTTAAAGTCCAACTGATGAATAATTTTCTGAGCTAGAATTCCCAAACTCCTCCCTCCGGACTGTGTTATGGCATATTCTCTTCACCCATGTTTATTATGTCTGTCTACGCTCCTGCATTTTGAGTAGTCGGCCTTGTCCTGTACTGGACTCTCTCCCTTCACCTTGGCATTGCGCCATCCTGTATCATTCTTAAATATGTTGTTGTTTTGCATTACCTCTTTCTTTTCCCCGACCATATGTAAAGTGCTCGGATACCCTCTTGGGTCACGTTTGTGCTATATAAAACTCTATAAATAAATAAAATAAATACTAACTTTTTAGCCTCTAATTTCAAATTCTTTCACATTTACAGATCGTTTTAAATTGTTCAATATTACATTTTGTTTCTTCATTTGTATACACTTCATTATTCCTTTACTATTATTAAACTTTATAACCAGTCACTGACTTCTTGAGTAGGTTTTGCAGACCCTCAGGAGTCCCCGGACCACAGGCTAAGAAACACTGGGTTAAGCCATGTATTAAATCAAAATATTATCTTCGTGTATGACTAGGATGGCTAATGAATGGTTTTGTTGAATGTGTGTGTGTTTTGATGGCAATTTTCATGCTCAAGAAAAGATCCAAGCAAATACATGAGCAGTCTGTTTTATAAACAAGTGTTTCACGCCCAGACATGTTATGTAGGCGCAAGAGAGGCATTGCTTATTGTTAGTAACGATACAGCAGAAAATGTGATGAAATGCATGGGACACGTGCAATAGGCTGTCACCACGGACACAGATTAAATAAAAGTAAGATCAGCATTGGGACAAGTAAACACATTGCTGGTGCAATGGAGGCCTGTAGGCAGCAAAGCATGAAAAGCATTTTCACCAGGAAGTCAGTGTAGCAGCCAGAAATAGAAAGCAAGCGAAAATAAATCATACCACAGAACTATAAAACCACTAGATAAAAAAATAAAAACAACAATCAGGCAAATAATCTACTAATAAAATGTTTATGAGGTCCTGTGGAGGAACTATTAAAAATATATCAAATAGAACAGCCTCAGGCTTATAAAGGATCAAAATAAATGTATGGATGCACAACTTGATACTCGGTTACCTTTCTGTTTTTAGGCCTTTGTTTCTAAGAATCAAAACAATGACAAATGGGCAGCCCGGAGTGTCAGCTGTCCCAGCAATGGTTTTTCTCTGAAAGTGCTCTAGCCATTTCACCTGGAGCACTTTTGCTAAAATTGTCCCACCTGAAAAGCAGGGAAGTGAAAATATGTGATGAGTGGTCCCTTGCAGTCTACCCCCAGCCTAAGCAGCGGTGGGCGTCCACCTTCCTAGTGACGCGAAGGTCCAGCCGATCATTCCTAAACCTTCCCCCAAGAGTTTATGTTAAGTAGTAACATTTAGAAACTGAACATGGCGCCTTTTCGGTATAAGACCAGCTTTTACAGTTGTCTTGTATGTAGGGTTTACACCTTTCCTAGAGAAAAATACTGGGCAACTGTTCACACTTTAACATTCTGCAAAGGCCCCAACATTATTCTTCAGTGAAACCTAACCTTTTATGAAATAAATCGGCAGTATTCATTTTTTTAGGGTCCAGCCTGTGAGAGCATCTCATGGACGTCAATTCACCAAAATTCCAGGGGTAGCGGAAGTGACTTCACATGTCCTTTGACCTTCACTTTCACTAACACATACACATGCTTACACATACACACCTATTCACACATACACACTCTGCCTACACATTACACACACACACTCTCTTCAGGCCCGGACTGGCCGTTGCGGGCACCGGGCAATCCCCCGGTGGGCCGCATGGGTGGGGGCCGTTTTTAGGTTTCGACTTGCCGAACGATGCGCAGCAGCGTTTCGCGCAGGGATAAATCTTTTGAGAAGAGTATGTTGGCGTAGTCCCGCCTTTGTCTTCCATTGGCTAGCTCCATAAATGGAGGCTAGCCATTGGAAGACAGATCTGTCCATCAATGCCGGAGCAGATTCGGGGGCGTTCCGGCGATTTTTAGGCATTCAGCCCCTTTGGTAACGTCATTACGGTGGTGGGCGGTTCCTATTTTTTTGGGGGGGAAGGTTTGTTTTGGTCATTGCAGGCCGACCGCCGCCGGAAGAAGTCCAGGTGAGTGCTTTTTCTTGCCTTCTGCTTTGCCTTTCTTGCCGTTTGCCGTTCCCGCCCCCCCTCCCGCTGTCCGTGCCTTTCCCGTCCCCCCTCCCGCTGTCCGTGCCTTTCCCGTCCCCCCTCCCTTTCCCGTCCCCCCTCCCGCTGTCCGTGCCTTTCCTGTCCCCCCTCCCGCTGTCCGTGCCTTTCCCGTCCCCCCTCCCGCTGTTTGTGCCTTTCCCGCCCCCCTCCCGCTGTCCGTGCCTTTCCTGCCCCCCCTCCTGCTGTCCGTGCCTTTCCTTGTCTAAAATAAGATTCTAAATTTACTTTTGCATTACAATAAGAAGTGATCAAAGGCACACGGTGCGAGCATTTACGGTGCGAACATTTAGGTAGGTTTCAAAAGCTCGGTATCTGATCCGGGAAATGCTTACATGTGTTTAATTATTCAGACTGCGTGCTCAGATGGCTACAGTATGCAAATGAAATATGCGTCTCTGCTGGAAAAACTGGCTTGCACAACCCTGCATGATCCAGAGTTACATGCAGCGTGATGCAGAAGCAAAGGATATTTCAATTTATTTTTAGGTAAAAGGAGGCTATTTTTTTCAATGGTCAGTGCCGGTGAGAGAGAATTCCTCTTAGCAGGATGAAGGTTTCCCCAGCATCCGAGCAGCTGTGTCTGTGTAGGCCTGTCTAGTCTGTCCTTCCCTTGCGTGTCCTTCCACTGCCCGCTCCGAGCACTTTAAGCGGTCTCCAGTCGCCCCTCTTTTCTATCAGTGCTATTTCTTGTGCGTGAGACACTATACCTGTATCCCTAATGTGCTTGGTCTTCAGCTTTGCCCTCTCTTTTGGAATTTTCTCCTCTGTATCGCCCCCCCCCCCTCACCTCCCACCTCTGTTTCTGCCCAAGGCCTTTTTGAAATCATTCCGATTGATAGAAAGCCAAGAGTCCCTCCGAGATGAATACATTATTCAAATTAAGAGCTGACCTTTCCCACGGAGTGTCCCGTAACCTGTGAAATATTTCTACCTGCTGCAGGGGATTGCTGTGGGGTGGGGGTGGTGGCCTCGGGGGTCGGGCCCATTTTTCCTGTCGTCCTTTGGTCCGGGGGAGATTGTTGGCGCCTCGGCCAGGAGCCGGAGGGCACTCTGCTGGGTGCTGGCTTTCACGCCACTAATTCAGGGCACTCTGCTTGCCCTTGGGCTAGCCTCGGATTCTGGCTTCAGTTGGGCATACAAATTCACCAAGCCTGGGAAATCCTTGCTGGAAGGAAACAGCTTACCTGGAGATGTGCACGTAAAATCGTGTGTTATGAAGCTGAGTGGAACAATGCACGTGCTGCACAAATCTATCTGCAAGCAGCAAATCACAGATTTAAATCTCAAGGTAGTAGGGGGGGTAAGGCAGCAGCTTTGGGTGGTGCGGGGGCACTACGTGAAAATGTCGGGCTAGGACTGGCCAGGAACCTGGAGTTTAGGCAGCTCTGGCTGTTACGCCACATAATCTCCCCTGTATGATTTGTGCCGGGGGACACAGGCATCTGCTGGTCAGTAACGCCCTCCAGTTTTAAGAGAGAGGTTTATCGGGACGAACAGAAGGGTCTTCTTCGGAGAAAGGTGATGGTACAGCCATTTAATGGGAACGACGTGGGCAAAATCAAACGACCAGGGCAGCCTTACAGCCTGAGACCAAAGACAGAGCTGGACACCAAGTAGGATTCTGTTTCAGAAGATATTTTAACCATTCTTAAAACGGTCTGCCCAATGCTCCAAGTCTTTTCAATTGTAAACCCTATAACATGATTATGTTGTGCAAATATGTGGCATTGTTTTATCAATTTTGAGGCTGTAAGTGTATATGCAACTCCAGTTTTACAAGCTATTGCATTTACGCAAGTTTGAGCTATTGCCAATGTAAATGACAATGCCATTTCTTTATCTGTTTTCAAAACCAACACATAAATACAAATTTTGTCATTTACAATGCCAATAGCTCTAACTTTTCCAAAGGCGAAACCGTTGCATTGTAAATGCTTGTTGTTACAGGGACGTTTTTGCAGCATAGCTGCAAAAACGGCCCTGTAACAAAATCAGCACCAAACCGGCCCTAGCAAAGAGCGCGGCCGCGGGGCCGGCCGAGCACTTAGCCAGGGCCGGTTTCGGTTCCCAGTCCGGCCCTGACTCTCTTACATAAACACACTCAAAACTGCAAGCACTCGCACTACATACATACATTTAAATGCAATTGTTTTTTACTTACCTCAGCTGCTAGAGAAAGTTATATTTCAGGTATTTGTACTACATTTATTATTAAACTAATAGCAAACAATGTAATAATATTCACTACCTGTGTATTAAAAAAATTACAAAATACAAGGAGAGTGAAGCCCCCACTCAATAAGGCTGGGCTGCTTCTGTTCCTGGCACTGACTTTGCCACTGCTGACCCTAGGGGTCGCACAGGCAGTGCCAGGGTTCATTAGGGGCAGGCCAGGGATGAAATGAAATTAAATGAATTCATACTTGTATAGCGCACTTATACCCTGAGGTGTCTTGGCGCTGTACGCATACCGCTGTGGAACCCTTCCTGGCTTTTCCCTGTGAAATGCCCACTCCTGGGCACACCCAAGGTGAAGCCAGGCATCCAAGCGCTGCTGGGGCCGTTGTGGAGATTAAGCAAGCTATTGCCCAGAGTTGCAGAGTGGGACTCATGATTAGAATAGGCACCGAGGCGAGAATTATCAGGTCCGAGGAAATTGAGCCCAAGACCCGCCGAGGCGGGAATTGAACCCTGGTCCCGGGCCAGACCTCTGCATCAGGGTCTGCCGCTCTAACCATTGAGCCACACTTCTCCACAGGAACAACCCCTGGCGACCCCTAAATGATGTCCATGCAGCTTGCGCTAGCGCATGTGTCTCACTTGCAAGACACTATTGTTAACAAAAAGGGCTTGGAGCCCGCCCATTGCTTACAATTTGTTGGCTACAGCGGCACTCTTCTTTGAAGCTTTAATTGGCCAGTGCAGGCAAAACGCCACTTCCGATCCTTTGTGAAGCAGGACCCAATCACAGATTTATTTCATCATAATAAGTCCCCGTCCGCTGCTCCCGGCGTGAGTGTGGTACTATTCCTTCCACCCTCCACCCCCTTCCTCCCTGCCTGCTACTTCCTCGATAGCGCTTTTTTCTTCTGCTTTTTTTTTAATTTCAAGTCATTTTTATTGATAAGAAAATATATGCAAGCAATGACTGATACATGAAATAAATGATACATGACATTTCTTCTGCTTTTTTAACAGCACATTACAAGCGCCACAACTTTCTGGATTGAAAGTTAACTACACAACTTCCAATTAATTAGATATTTCGGCGGCGCACACACTTTCACAGTTCCTTTTCATATTCATACTTTTTCAAAAATAATCACTGAAACGGCATAGCTGGCATGTCATGGGCTGCACGAAGCTTTAAAATTCATATATTTAGCGGACTTCCTAGATTAACACAAAAATATACATCTTTTGCTCAGCTTTACCTTGCCGCTTCTTACCGCTACTTTGTGCTACCCAGAGCTTTAAGTGGTATGAAAAAACTGGGGGGGGGTCTCTCAAATGGGCGTGGCCAATGTAATTAAGGGTGTGGCTTAAAAACGCATAAGCTAAAAATCTGTACTTAGCATAGTGTGCTGCCTGACTTGTATTTTTCTGTTTCTGTTGTTGCATTCAGATATATGGTACAAGTAACCTCATACCTACAACAAGTCAGGACTATTGGCTTTGTCAATGATCATTAGTTGCATAAGATAAATAGGCAGCAACTATGGCTTGTATATAATATTGAAAAAGCTTCCACTTAAAGCCCTGGTGACACCAGGACAATGTTGCTGCTCCTGAGTTTCAAAAAGAGAAGGGAAATCCAGAGTCAAAATGACTCTCTTTAAAGGATTTCCTTTCCCCTACCACGCTCACCTGGCATAAAGTCATGCTGTAAGGTCCCCCAACAACACTCAAGGGAATCGCACTAAATGTCCCAAGTGCCTTGCTTACGCAGCAGATCTAGAACATATGCTGTTTTCTTGCCCAATGTTAAAGGATTTTTGGGGGGTACTAATCAAAATTCTAAAAATTAAAAAGATATTTCTGCCTACGCTTACCGCATCAACTGTATTACTCGATTTATATCCTACTACCCTATCCCAACCCGCTCTGATAACAATTCTTATGTCCTGTGCTAAACTCACATTGGCTAGAGCTTGGATTTATTTATTTATTTATTATTTAGAAAGTTTTATATAGCGCGAACAAGATGGATCTGTCCCAAATCTCCCAATATCTGGGAATGGTGGTCATTAGTTAACGAAATTCGCTCTATGGAACTTGGGTTAGCCAATCTCAGAGGAACACGCTCACGAAAAAAATTTGAAAAGATATGGGGCGATTTTATCGATGGCCCCGGGTTTGTTTAAATGTTTCAATGTTTGTGTCACAGATGTACCGATATACTTTTTCTTTTTCTTTGAAATGTGTTCCAAGTGGAAAAACCGAAATCAGCTTTTGTAAAGATCGTGCTATCTATACTTTGTATTCTATCTTATGAATTTTGTTATGTCTCTCTCATCAGCTTGCAAATAAAAAAGATTTAAAAAAAAAAAAAAAGTCATGCTGTAAGTTCTCCACTAGTGAGAAGTGAGTAGTGTGAGCACGCGCACATCAATGTGCCTGCTGTCACTGCAGTCTGGGAAAAAATGGACCGCCTGTGCCAGGGCACAAAAGAGAGCCTGATAGACACGTTTCAAGGCCCCCTTTAAAAAACTGCTGGTTGCTCAGACCCGGTGAGACTCGGCCCACTTAAAGCCCTGGTGCTACCAATGTGCTTTCTCACTAAAAATTCCTGTTTTTGAGAAACCCATGTTAATTATTGGGCAGTTTTGTGAAATTTCTCCCAGCACACGCTGGTAGGACGAATAGGACTTCGCCATTTACCATTGCACACTAGATCTGTCAACGCGGAGAAAACTATTTCAGTCAACATAAGAAAGGGGAAACATTCTGCATAAAATTACACCCACGGAGGGAGGACTGGTCTCTTAAAAGTACGGTGCGTGGTTCCTGCGTGTTTTACTTTCTTTTTTAGTTTGCCGCCTGCTTTTTTTTTTTTTCTTTTTACTGTTTTCGTTTTATTTTTTTGGTCTGAAACGTAATGTACCAAAAACTATTTATATGAGCATTATTTTATCCAACTGGAAATACGTAAGACTTGCTAAGGCCTTCCTTGTCTAACTGTGTTGCTAATACTTATTTGTGCTGTGCTATGCTGTGCTCTTAAGGCTTCATTTTACTGTTGAGGGCATCACCCACTGCATGCTTTGCGGTTAATGGGTCCCTCCTCGAATGGGAGCAACCTATTGGCTTTGCCAATGCTTGTTTTTACATGGTCTTCTGTCTTTGTTTACTTTAATGATCAGTTAGGGGTCATTATGGCAGCTGTGGTACACATTATAAAGTGTTTTCTTCTTACACGTACAGTAAAGTATGCACTGATTAGGGTAAAACATACACGTTTTAGGTGATTTTCATAATTGTTGTACTGGCAGGGACATTATAAAGCCGGTCATGAATCTGGCCAGTTGGTAACCCTACTTGTATGATGGTTGACATAATTTGCTTTAACCCGTTGCGTGCTCGTGACGGAACCGTTCCGTCACGAGCCTCGGGTGGGCTGTGCTGGTGACGGAACGGTTCCGCCACGGCCCGCTCGCCGCGCCTGCGCGGCGTGAATTCCGCGCCAGCGCTGAGCGTTCTAAAGAGCGGGCGGGGCCGTGACGGAACCGTTCCGTCACAAGCACAGCTCACCCGAGGGCCTTGACGGAGCGGTTCCGTCATGAGTACGGGAGCGATGCGCGGCCCCACCTCCCCCTTAGCTCTGCGGCGGAATAGCCGCCGCAGCTAAGGGGTTAAAATGCTGTTGGTTTTGTTGCGAACCTTTTGAGAACAGTCCTTCAGATTCCACATTACTATAACCCTTGCAATCATGCCACGGAGACTGCTCGACCACCAGATTTGACATCACCCCATCTGTGAGTCCCTCAACTCTCGAGCAGTGACCACAACAGGGTCCAGTTTGTGGCTGCATGGCATCGTATGTACGTATCTTTGTAGAATATACACTTCAAGTCTGACACTATTTTTCTGCTACTTCTGGGAACCTGTGTGGTCCATTCTTTGGTGTCCATGGCAGTCATTATGAAGTGCTGCGTTGCCTAGTTAAGATGTATTTAGGGCAAACTTTGCGTTGTTTAGAAGAACTCATTTTATTGATCTATGAGTTATTTGTCATGATTAGCGGTATGCTTCATCGAAACAATTTATTCCTTGATGGAATACTTTTTGGGGATTAAACTGTTTTGTCTTGACTTGTTGGGCGCTAGGGGGAATTTTTATTTTTTATTTAATTACAATCTTTTAGCGGCTTTGTGGCATTTTCCTTGGGGAATTTGGTTTTGTTTGCTGTTATTTTTTTTGGGGGGTGGGGTTCTCTTCCCAGTGTGCTAATTATTTTTCCTCTCATCCAGGAGTGGAATCAGTTCGGGGACATTATCATTGTTGGTCTTAGTGCATGGGTGCACCAGAGGGCTAGATGCCAATTTCTACCCCTCACGGCCGACTAGAGGCACCATTTTGGGGAAGGCTGTGCTCGTGTCACCCGGTGAGTTAGATTATAACTCCTTACTAAAGGTGCGCTGCAATGCGGACACACAGAGGATACACTGCTGGCATACTGAAGGCTAGCCCATATGCGCTGCAGCCAGCGCCAGCCATGCTGCCCGTCGGGGTACAGCTGGGGTGCATGGCATCAGGTATAGGGTGCAGTAACTAGGAGCTCTCAGGCCGCCATTGTGGTGCCCCATTAAGTTGGAGCTGGGGGCTTGTTGGGAGAGGTTGCATCCCTCCAATGTCACAGTGAGCACCCAGTTGAGAGACACTCCAGGCAGGCAGTTGAGGGACCTGCTAAGCAGGGAGCGGAGGCAGGGGTGAGGCCTGGCAAAGTTTCAAAGGTGGCAGCTATGGTAATAAATGCCAGTTCTTTGCACAAACATGCACTCAATATCTTTGATCTTCTGAGTAGTTTAGTAATTGATGTGATTTTTAGGTCTCGCACCTACGAACAGATCGCAAAGCGATCGTCGCTGCAAGGCCTATTGCAATCAGTTCTGCTTACAAGGAGCCAGGGAGACAAGAGATGGGCACGCGCGTAAACGGATCAGGTCGCGCGTGCGTTCACCATCTCCTGTCTCCCATGGCTCCTTGTAAGCAGACTCACACACACACACGCACGCACGCACACACACACACATAGAGAACCCCCCAGCCGCGTGCGCACACACACACACACACACACGCACACATACATAGAGACCCCCGCCGCGCACGCACACGCACGCACACACACACACACACACACACATCCCCTCCCTCTACCCCCCCCCCACTCCCCCCTCACTCACCGGGCTCTTTCCGCATGTCCCTTTCCCTCCGCGGCGGGTCACTCTTGGCGGCAGCAGGCTCCAATTCAGAGTCAGAGCTCGGCGTGTCTTCTCCGCGATCCACAGCTTGCGCCGGGACAGCGACGGCGTCTTGTGCGCTCCCACCGCGGTTTCGCGCCCGGCGATCCTCAGCTTGTTTACCTGCGTCACTAGGTGCTTGTCAGTGCATCGCACACTCCTCCAGCACTGCCAACAACTTGTTTTTAGAATTAACGTGTCCTGTAACAGTGGAGTCTACCATTTTCCTCCGTGTTTGCTGTCCTCTGCGTTGTGAGATGGGCTGTCGCTCCAGTCGGCTTCGGGACACTATGAAACCCGTGAGGTGACAGTGGAGGGGCTGCAGAGAGACTCCCGGGACTTACAGCTCAGCAAACACAATGGGTGAGTGAAAGAAGAGGGCAAGCGGCGTAAAGGGCAGTGCTACACTCCGGAGGGGGCATGCATCCCTGTAGACAGGGAGCATACGCCAGACAGGGACTGACTGGACAAGGGGCGACACTTTAGGAAACAGCACTTTGGATTGGATGTTGGGGGAGCGTGAGCCCGCAGGCAGTTCTGTATGAAACTGCCACCACAATAGACAGGATTGCAAAACTTTTGAGACGGCGCTTCATGTTGCGTTGGAGTAATTCAGATGGGGGTAGTAAACACTTTAAATTCGGAGAGAATTACACTTTGGGCAATGGGACATAACTTTAGGCAGCACGGAAAGTACATAGAACACTGGAAACCACTCATCTGATACTTGTGAATATAAAACTGGCAACATATCTTTCTGTTATGGCGCAATGTCCTTCCTACCTTGCACGTCCTTATAGTCTTCAGTGTGCAGTCGTATCACCAAAGCGTGGGCTGTCGTCTCCGCGCTGCAAAGTGCTCGGCAACAGGCTGCTTGCTACACCTGACCGACTCTGCCCAGTGTAGCGCTTTGAAAGCGCCATGCCGTTACCTAGTGATGAATTTGAAAGATATAAGTGGTACTTCAGAAATGTTGAACCAGAAATTTTGAATTATCGGACTGAATCAATTTGACAGATGTGTCAAAATAGTTTGAAAGAACTAAATATCAGATCTCTAATAGTTAATTTAATTGTGAAAGTGATTAAGAAAGAACGGGGCAATGATGATGACAGTTCGGATGATGGAGAGTCGGACGAGTGAGTGGTGACGAATGCGGACACAGGGGGCTCGCTGACACACACTACACCAGAGGGCGACGTTCAGGGGGCAGATCAGCGCATAGACTTGAATGATGGGAGCAGGGAAGGTCCGCCTGAGGGGCAATATACACAAGCAGGGAGGACAGGAAGGAGGTTCTTCGAACCGATGATTCAAAGGGTTGAAGTTTTGTTTATAAAATATAAAAAGTAAGAGATTAATATGACTCCGTAATAAAAATGACCTGATGTATACTAATTTGCGAGTAATACGCTGCCGGACCGCTGGTTGTCGGCTGAATAGCTGTGTAAAACACGATTATCATGCATGAAAATGTTGCGAAGCCGGCCAGTGGGATGGAGGCGATTAAGAATGTAATGATGACAAATGCCAATAAAACTCTTACGATCCCCCCCCCAAAAAAAAAAAAAAGAAAGAGAACGGGGCTAGTTTTCGGATGTTGTTGAGGGGCCACGGGCAGAAACGGGGGGGCAGGAAGAGGTGCCAGCTGCTGCCCTGGGTGTGTCGCTGCCCCTCCTCCAGGCCACCCTCCCCCCAGTGGACATTGATCTACAGTTGATTTGCGGCAGACGAGGCTGAACGGTCTGACGGGGGTCCTTGGGCGCGGCCGAGGCGGAATGAGGGGGCAAATGTCCGGCCCTTCACCGGGTGTGTGGCCTCTCGCTCCACCCTGGACGCATGAGCGGCGTGTGCTGCCAGGTAGATCGGCGGGTCAATGCACCTGCAGCAGCGACCCAAGTGGACAAGCGCAGAATCTGTCTCTCATATAAAGAGTGCTATGGAGTCTTTGCTCTTGTATAGCGCTGCGAGGCCAGCGTGGGCAAGAGCAGACGCACAGCGCTGCAACACAGTGCGTGTACCATACAAGCTGCAGCGCTAACAATGTAGCAGCCAAGAGTCGCCTGCGCGCAGACCGACTGACAGACAGCCAGACCGCCGTCCGCAGAGGTGCAGAGGTGCTTGTAGTTCTCATAACTGGCTCAGGTATACATAAGTTCAGAATAAGAGCACAAGAGATGAGACAAATAGAGTGTAGAGGGGTATAAAATATGTTAAAACCGCAGCAGAAAAATAAACCAAATATACTGAACATCTTCGAATATATTATACAGCAATTTTCCCACACTTCCACATCGTTCTATTACTCGACACAGTTGCAAATGAAAGCTAGACGAAATGTGGAAAATCCATATAGTCATAGCTTCCCAGTTAGTAACATTCCATGACTAGGCGTGTACTCTGTACATCATCTTGTGGTGTGGAGCCGAAACTGGAAACACGGGGCAGGGGCGGGTGCCTCCGCCACCAGTTACATGGGCCAACCTTCAACGTCTCTAGGGTGGGTTTTGCTAGTGCTTTGCACGTTCAGATGATGAACGGTGGAAAGCAGTGCTGGTCTGCAAAACAAGTGTTTTGGTTTAAATGCTTTGTGGGTGCTGCAGTCTCAAAGCAGAAGGAAACCCTCTAACGTCTCTCACACTGACACGCTTCCTGTAGCAGTATATCCATTGAAAGCCTTAGAGCAGTGCTATGACAGGGAGTGCCGTTCATTTGTCACGAGGCACATTTGAGAAATCAGCGAGGAAGGTTACACAACCGGTGGCACTAGCAGCAACTTTGCATTTCCATTGGTACGAAGTATTCCTGTTGCAGAATGGTTAGCGACGATAGGTGATGTGCTGTTAGCAGCATTTTTGTGCAGGCATCTTTCATCCAGGAGGCCTCTCTACGGCAGTGCATATTAACACCATTCGCACCCCCTTCCCCCGCCCGCACTCCGCTGCTGGAGCTCATTAAACAAGCATTTTCAATGCAATAGGTCTTGCATTTATGCGAGTTTAAGCGATTGGCATTGTAAATGACAATGCCTTTTATTTATGTTTTAATAACGCAAACAAAAATAAAAGGCACTGGTATTTGCAATGTCAATAGCTCAAACTCGCATAAATGCGAGACCTATTGCATTGCAAATGCTTGTTATGGCTGAAACCTGGCTCTGCCAATTGGCTGCTCCCGATGAAGCTTTAGCGATTCCGGAGGGTTACTCCCTGGTACATCTGGATAGGATCCATAACTGGGGGCAATTGCTTCTAAATTGGCTTTTGGGGCCTGAGAGTTTGAGATTTTGCCTTTCAGTCTCTGCACCGTTGTCCCTTGCTGGTGCCTTGAATTACAGCCCTCCGGGCTATGCGGGCAATTTTGTTAATTCTCTTGATCCTGCACTGGTTCATTTCATATTGCAATTTGCTAGTCTTATGCTGCTCGGGAACTTCAATCTGCATTTTGACAACTCTGATACGTTGGTAGGTACCTTAGTAGATAACATGGCCTCACTTCATCTGTCTCAGCTGGTGACACTTCCCGCACACGCAGTAGAACATATCATTGAATTGATCCTTTCTAACTGTCCTATAGCGGTTAGGTCACATGAGGAGGCGCCTTTGTCCGACCACTCCCAAATTCCAGATCAAGGTTTCAAGTCAGTTTCCGACATTCCAGAGATGGAGGCCGGAAGGTCTTTCTAGCCTGGAATCAAAGTTAAGGCAAGCGATTGGTTGGCGTTTCTGGCTAAGATGATTACCTCCCCCCCTCTCATGAATGAGATAGACTTGAGTGTTGATGTTGTTATCAGATCATGATGCCATTAAATGGGCACAGACTTAGTGCTGTGTTTTTCAGATCGCAAAGTCTTTTTCTGCCTGCAAAGGCTTGTAACAGGGCGATTGTTGCCTTTCGGGAAACTTGTAATGGGTTGGCGGATTTCTTAGAGGACCAGGTCGCTAATATTCAAAGGAGCCTTCTCATTTTGGTGGCAGTCACCCACTGTGAGGCCGGCTGATAAAGACAGTACTTTTTCTCAGTTAAAGGCAATTTCTCTTGCGCAAACTACATCTGAAATTTTGAATTGCAAATCTGGCTCACCCCTGGACCTTTGTCCTCCTGTGATGTTAGCATTGGCAGTGGAGGTCGTTACAAAAAACAAAAGGAGGGAGTGAAGAGGTAGTGTCCTTAACGGGCACTGGAGGTGGATAGATCCTCCCCTGGAAATCTATACTAAACAGAAGGATCCACCTGTAGATGGGTTTCTTTCAGTGGAAATGCTATCTTTGTCAAAGGTGTGTTTCCTACATTGGTTGGAAGCACACAGTGTTTACTTAAACACCACTCACACACCAAAAGGGCCCTTGGTGTCATGCTTCATCATGGGGGTCTTCCCATCCTGCTGCGGGACGGGACGTGCTACGACCTGCGACTACGCGGGAGCACTGATCTTCAGTACTATGTGTTGTGTAGGAGTCGTGAGAGGAAGGGTCAAGGGTGAGTGAGAAAAGTGAAATTAAAAAGAACCTGGCAACTGTGTACTAAAACTTTAATATTCCCTGGAGCTGGTCCTGTTAAAAGCAGTAGGTCTGAGATTTCCTATGTGTAAAGGTCTTTAACCTTTAACATTTTTATGACCCTCTTGAAGTAATTGGTGGAATTCTTTGGGCGTGAAGTAATTTCTTACACAGACGTTACTCAGCTGTTCCTCTACTTTGAGAGGATCTCCACCTTTGTGGAGAAGTCACTTAAAGCCTGCATGCATGTTTTTTCCAACTGGATGCAATGGAGCCAGCTCAAATGTAATTCTGATAAGATGGAAATTCTTTTCTTTTTTTTTTTTTTTTTGGCTCCCATCAATACATTTGGTGGAAGGGAGGCTGGCCTTCTTCTTTGCTGACCCCTCCACCCCTAGCTGCAGTGTTACAAAACTTTGGAGTCAAATTTGACAATCAATTTTCTTTCCAACCACAGGTCTCTGCAGTGGTTGGCACCTGTTTTGGGCGACTTCGTATCATCAAAACGTTGTTGTTTACATCACCTATACAGTGCAGGAAGACAGTGATCCATGTGTTGGTCATGTCTTGGCTGGATTATGCCAATGCTCTCTATCTTGGGATGCCAGACTCATTACTCGGACGGCTTCAGGTTATGCAGAATGCCGCTGCTCGCCTAGTCTTGAGACTTCCAAAGTGAACATTGATTTCCCCTTTTCTAAGATCTCTGCACAGGTTGCTCATCAGATGCGGGCCCTCCATAAATCTCTCGCTGTGGTCCATGGAGCCCTTTGTTTGGCCAGCCCTGGCTCTCTCGCTGACAGATTTTTACCCTATTGTCCTGTAAGATCTCCGTTTGGCGTTGCTGCCTTCGTGGTAGTGCCACAAATCAGGTACATAACGCAGGTAGGGCGATACTTCAGGTTTCTGGCTACTAAGGCAGGGAATCGCCCTCTCTTGGTACTACAGACTCTGGCATTGGAGTAAGTCTTACATAGGAGCCTGAAAAGTTGGCTTTGCTCTGTTGCTTAGTTGTATGCTTGTGAATATTTTTTCTTGTTTAGTGGGGCGTAGCCACAGTCCTTCGCATCGGGACACTATTTCGAGGACCAGTGCACTCTATAAAACGTGTTCATTCATTCATTCATGATCAGTCAAACTACAGTAGATTGGTGGCGGTGGTGTGAAGGTATGAAATTGATCACTGAATTATAGACACTGGTGTCCCATCGATGTAGACCCAGGTTAGGAAGCCAGTGAGATGGTTTAAATGCAATGAAGGCGAACCAACAAACTGCAACGCTCTTGGTGTTCTGTAGAGAATGGCTCATCAGGGGTCGCCACCCACCTACCATAGGCCCTTTTGAGCATGTGGCACTTTTAATTTTGGGAGATATTCAGTAAAACTCTTAATATATGTCGATCGCCCGTCTTCGCAGACGGCATGGTGGGGACGTGACACCGCTGACCTGACGATATTCAGTAGTTAAGCATACACATTGTGTAACTTCAAGCAACAAAATACGTCTTTCAACTTCTCTTCCCAATTATACGGTCGCCAATATGAGCATCATAAAAACAGGAGCGATAACAAGCTCACCTTAAAGGAACCATCTAGTGTAGAGAAAAAACTGTTCTCTCTACCCACCACTAGCAATCGCTAACAAAAGGCATTCCAGAATGCTTAATTGCTTGATGGCGCCTGCTCTGGGTTTGAGGCCTATTGTGGCATCACTCGCTGGGTGGCACCTTTAAGCATAAACATTCCATCAATCTAAGATGTGTCTTGATCTTCTGCACAGGAAACATAGATTGACGCAGGTGTGTAAATGTGTTACACTAATGACTCCACACTAATAACAGGTGTCCACAGATGCCCGAATCCATGCCAGAATTCAGGATATCGGATTGAAACAAATTTCCACACCGTGAATCTAAATAGCAATATAGTGACGTGGTCAATGGTTAGCCCAAAACTCTGGCAAGACCCTGGCCTTCCCGTAACTATGTTATATATGTCAGGTGCATGAATAGAAGGCATCAATGTTTCTCATGTCTTATATGTTGCACATTCTAGGAAGTCCATGCTGATTGGCCCAATCACGCCCATGTAGACATGCTAAATGCATATTATACACAATTATATATATGGTTGTATGAAATTTGGTCTTTCTGTTTCAAGAGCCCACAAGCTTTCATTTGCGCCTCACAGTTGGCTAAACGAACTCACCTTGGTTACCCAAGCGAGCCGGAATACAATACAAACTACCTGCTCCTCAATGCCATCTCTATTGGGTGTCAGAGTAAGGACTCCCTCCTCTTACACACACCTGTGTTGAACACTTCAAAGCAGTTCTACTCCAGCACTGCTGTTACTTTATATCACTCATTCCCCTCATCGCCACTGAGGACCCATCCGCTCACCTTGCGGAAGCTGTTGGAATCCCACCTGTTCTTGCTCTACTTGGACTGATTGTAACCATAAGAAATCTGTTTGACCTGTTCCTTATTTTCGTATGCGCTGCTCCTTACTTCTTTTTATTGTTTTAGGAAATATAGCTGTTCCTTGTATGTCACTTGTTATGTGTAAAGCATGTATACACCAACTGTGTATGGCTGCACTAGAGGAAACTGTCAATAATTAAATGTAAAGAATGCTGTAAAAGTAACTTTTTTTTCTTTGTTTTGAAATA
This sequence comes from Lissotriton helveticus, assembly GCF_964261635.1. Classification (NCBI taxonomy): domain Eukaryota; kingdom Metazoa; phylum Chordata; class Amphibia; order Caudata; family Salamandridae; genus Lissotriton; species Lissotriton helveticus. The sequence continues at coordinate 865,193,649 of NC_136073.1, forward strand.
GACACTACCCCGTCTTTGAATGTCACACGATTCAAGGAGGAGTTTTACGAAAGTGAAACCATTGGTAACTCAACAGCAGAAGACATCCCTGAGTGCCCGGAAGCTCCACCCAGCTTAGGTAAGGAGGCGTGTTTATGGGTGCACACTTTGCTGTGGGACATGCATGTGAATTAACTGCAACTTTTATCTTTTACTGTGGTGTCCACAATGACTGCCCCATAACCGTTGATATTCCAAATATCACTCGGCTTTTACTTACCAGAAAAGAGTTCAGGCACAAACTTTACTTTTATTAATGGAAATGCCAATCGCTCTGGTACAGGGGGTGGAGAGAACGTAGACCCTGCTGTGGGAGGACTCTGACAGCAGTGGGTCCCTCCTGAAGGATGTAACGGGCACTAAGTGGCCGAAGGGCTGGATGGTCTGGCACTGGCCAGCTTTGGACCCCCTGGGCTGTTTGGTCTGAGCCCATCTTTACCAGGCACGAGGCACAGAAGAAGGGGCGGAGCGCGAAGTTTCCACAGCTGATGATTGCTCGTTAGGTAACATCTATGTACCCTGTGTCCCCACTGGTGGGGCAACTGACCCCAGTGGATGAGATTCAAGGCAACAGGTTGGAGTCTGTTCCACTTCCTAGGATTTGGGAGCTTGTCCCTACCTTTGGCCCTCGGTTATGTCAAACCCATCATGCATTTTTTTTGTAACAAGAACGCTGTGCAATACCAATATTCGAATCTTTACGGAGCTCACTTATTCTTGCACCGTCTGCTTGCTTTTTGCCACCTTCGATGGGGATGAGAATTCCAGGGATGTAGAAGGGCTCACGCCTTGCTGGGAAAGAAAGCAATTTTAACACTATAGCCTGCTGCCGAGGGCTACAGCAATTGTTAAATTGGATCACCCTCAGCACCTGAACAGGCGCCTGTCTTGGAGACCTGTTCACTCTTTGTTCCTGCTGGTACCTTCATAAACTGACACAAGGTGTTTCAAGGGCAGCGCCAGGTGTAGCAAGAGGAAAGCCAAGGAAACAACTGGAACCGCTGCCCTCCCCTTACTGGCGTCCATGTACAGTAACTAGGTTATGTTAAAGATAAGGGCCTTTCATCGCATTGTAAAGCTCCTGGAACCTTTTTTGGTAGTTCAAACCAATGAAAAATAAATCTGACATTGGGCAAGTTTTGGTTGTTTGTTCCTATAAAGCAAAAAAACTGCTACTCCTGAGAAGAAGTGGGGAGTTGTTTCGTCTAATACAAGAAGCCCCAGGATGTCCTGCCTCCTGCATCTTTCAATGTGAGGCTGTGTGTGTTCAGTAGGAAGATGTCCGACGCCTTGTCCGTCCGTCTGGCTCTGGTTGTTTAGGACGATTGTGCGGTGTGGTTCTATGGTCTTCAGTGTGTCTGCAGTTCTAGAGTGAGAACGATTTGTGGCGTTATGTACTCTGTGTGAGAGGATACACGTATCTGTGCTTGCACATGTGTGTACGTATGATTGCTCGCGCATGCATGTGTGTACTGGCACTCAGTACCCACCGTCAGCATGGGGGCTACAATGGGATGGAATGCAGAGGTACAATAGAGTTCTTCTGTCATTCCTAGCGAGAAGGTGACTGAGCTATGACATTCCACTCCAGCTATGCTGTTGTGTACATGTTGTAACATGAGTTATTATTAAAAAACAGAAGCTGTTTTAGAAGTGCTGTTTCCTGCCAGGTTCCCGGTACTGACTAAGAATCTTGCATTATTGCAGGTTCCTGTTCTGTTTAAACTTCTTACATGGGGGAGAGTATATAAAACTGATCAGCCTCTAAAGGTCTGAATCTCTTGACGCATCCTGATTCTATCCGGTAAGTTTAGCATGTGGCCTGGAGAAACTAGGCACGAGATATTAACCTTCCAAAAACTGCTGTGAATGTTCTCGGAAAATGTAGTCATTTGATTTCCTTGTCCTCTGATATTACTCAACAGTAGCACGTAACTATGCGTTGAAGAGGTTTCTGGAGGCTGAAAAGAGGCGGACAGTACTTGGAATCAACTCCACATAGGATCAGTGTCTGACCACCTACACAATTCACTCTTGGGGGGTAAAATGCCTCACTTTACTGAGTAAGCGCCATGGAACTTGGCAGACTCAACAATGGTTGTCCGAGTTCTGACCAGAAATCTGGAAAAGTAGCAAAGGTTTTCCTTTAGAAATGGGAAGTGATGTTGACCTTTGAACCTGGACACCAGTAGTTTTTTTTTAGTTGTACATGTAATAGGGTACAGTGCGTCTTTTTACGTGGATTTGTACATGTGCTAAAGCTAATGCTACCACCCACTGGTGCAAGAGAGCCACAGGCTGAAGTGGGCCCTATAGTGTATGCTATGGTGGGCGGAAGCAAAATATGATTTACTGTTGAACAGGCCAATGGGTGAAGAGGGCTGGCGCAAAGCCCCTATGCACGTGCTTTTGATTTATACATTAAGTGGGTTTCGTGAGTCTGGTAATGTAGCTAAATCTTTCTCCAGGGTATATATATATATAAGAGGTCCGAGCGATCTGGTACAGGACCAGTAGGCCTAGAAATACAGAAAGGCAAAGACCGAGAGGAACGTCCGAAAAACGGGAGGGCTTGTTAAAGTCACAAGGGATGTTTTTCACACTTCAGCCTGGCGCTCATACCGGTGCCAACCACATGAAGTCAGTTGGATTGTTTTATTGTCCGATAGTTTACAATAGTTCCATTAATATTACACTTTGAGCATTCACCGGCAGACGGCGAGTTCTGCGTGTCTCAACCAGAAATTATTATTTTACTTTCGTCATGTAATTATGCAATGAACACCCTTGCCAAGTAACAAAACAATCATCGGGTTAGGAAATATATTTGTACTAAAAGAATACCCACACCATTAGAAAAAGCTGTATGCAGTAAATGAACAAGCACTGCAAATGCAACAGGGCTGGATTGCATTTTAAGTTCTGGCTAAAACTTAAAAGCCTGCGGAAGTGGAAATAGATGCAGATTTAATGTGTGATAAATCGGTGCACTTTAAAAAATGTTTATTGAATGCTTAAAACAGTACCTTCGTTCCAAATAACATAAGGAAGAAAAGTAATATGGTAACAAGAGAAATATAACAGAAGAATATACAACCTTATGCATAGGAATGAAAGGAACAATTAGGTACCTATTTAAGGAATAATTATGAGTATATTTTGGGAATATTAGAAAAGAGGGAGAAAGGATAGGTAGAAGGGAAAACGGAAGAAAGGAGGGAGGAAAGAAGGAACAGGGAATAGAGAGAAAAAATATAATTAATAATTAGTGAAAGGATGAGTGTGTAGATAGAAAGGTAGTAAAGGGTAACCAAAGTAAGTCTGATTTAATTTTTTGAGGTATTGAAAAAGATGAAACAGTAGAGATTCTATGTTCATCACAGATAAAGTTCCACCAGGTTAGTGTACATACCCACAGATGCATCAAGCATCCATTTTGCGATTCCTTATTAGCAAAAAATAAGGAATCGCTAATAAGGAATAGCAAAATGCTATGCAAGAAGAACACGCTAAAAAATAGCGATTTCTTAAAATTCCTTAATTGCGAGTCGCAAGCGCCAAGACGCCTCCGGGCATTCGCTGCGCTCTATAAATTTAAATCAAATCAAATCAAATTGTGAGTCGCAATTAAGGAATAGCTCCCCATCCATTCCTATGGGCCTAGAGGCCCATAGGAATGAATGGGAAGACATTCTCAATTTACGAATCGCAATTAGCGAATCGCAAATTGAGAATGCAATTCCAAGGGTGCAGGGGTGTCCAAAGGACACCCTGTTGCACAGCTAAAATTGGTCTGTGCACATATGTTGCGCACACACATGCCCTTAGGGCATGTGTGTGCGCCACATGAAACTTTGAAAAATGCACAAAAGTGCATTTTACAAAGTTTTTGCAAATTACCATGAAGTTGAACTTCATGGTAATTTGCGAGCCCTATTAGCGAAATCGCTAATTTATTTACTTTGATGCATTGCATTTAAGGAATCTCAATTTGAGATTACTAAATGCAAGTAATCGCAATTTAGCGAATTCTTAATTTGCGATTTTTGCATTTGGGATGATGCATCCCAAATGCAAAAATACAGGTCACAAAGGGGCAGATTCTGAGAATCTGCCCCTTTGCGAGCGGATTTTACCTTGATGCATCTGGGCCATAGTTTTGAGTTGTCTTTCCAACAAGAAAGAATAACTTTAAATGCCATAGCAATAAAGAGATCAAGTAAATTCAACCTCAACGAAGTAATATGAATATCATTAGACCTGGAACCAAGAAATACATTTTGAATAGATGATGGAATACAAAAATAAAAAATCTTAGAACATTTGAACAACACGAATTCCCAAAGTTTAAAAAAATTAGGGCAATAGTACAGTAAATGAAGTAAAGTACCATTAGAAGATAAACAAGACCAACAAAGAGGAGAGTGAGAAGGGTTAATTTTATGTAGAAAAACAGGTGTTCGATAAGCTCTGTTATATAGAAAAAACTATTGTGTGATATTAGCAGCATTAGAGGTGGTAAAAAGTTTGTGCCATAGCTTATCCCAATCTTTAATTGAAAGAGTTATTGAGAGATCAAGTTCCCAAGCTAATTCAATCGATGTTTTTGGTCTTGGAGAGTGCGTTCAATAAAGGGTTCGAGACATGAAAGAAATAAGAGGGGAATGGGTACAACCTTGCCTGGTGCCCCTGTGTAGGTCAAAATAAGGGGCTAGTAGACCGTTAACCGAGACGCATGCCTGAGGGGCTGAATATAATATTTTGATAAAGGAAAAAAAAATTAGGACAAAACTGAACCAGTGTAGTTTTGAACATAAATTGCCAATTTATACGATCAAATGCTTTCTCAGAATCTAGTGATAAAGCAGCTTGGGGGTCAGGATAGGGCTGTGCCATAGCAAGGATATTTGAGAACATCCTAGCGTTATCAGAGGTGAGTCTTCCCTTGATAAATCCAGATTGGTCAGAAGGAAGGGTATGTCATTTTCTAATCTAGAGGCAAGGATTTTTGCAAAAGTTTTGTAGTCATAATTAATTAATGATATTGGGCGATAATTTTGACAAAGAGACTTGTCTTTATCAGGATTAGCAAAAAACAACGCTAAATAAATCTTCTCTATTGTACAGAGCTTCACATCCCCTGCTGCTCTATCTAGGGAGTCCAAATCCACAGACACCTGCTGTGAGAGCCTTTCTAATTTCGTCCGGGACAACATCTGTTCTATTCAGGTGGCGTTTATCCCCTGTAATATGGACACCAGGACAATGATAGTATCACCACCAGCTGATCCAGAGCATTCTCTACACACCTTCAAGCCTGTGAACCTTTCTGAGTCCCTTAAAATTCTTAAGGGCCTGAAGTTGGCCTCCCCCTTGGACCCATGCCCGGCTAGAATGCTGGCAGCTATTGCCGAGACCATTAATAACAAGGTCAATGGTATTAATAATCTATCTCTTGTGGATTCCTGCGTACCAGAGGCCTGGAAGCAGGCCAAGATTTTGCCCCTATTAAAAAAGCCGTCCCACGATCCTCTCATCCTAGCAAACCACCGGCCCATCTCCCTGCTACCTAGCCTGGCCAGGGTATGCGAGAAGGTGGTGAACAGACAACTCACAGAGTTTGTTGAGAGAGAGGGCCTGTTACATCCAGCCCAGTCAGGGTTCAGAGCCTCCCACAGCACTGAGTCTGCCCTGGTGGAGGTTGCAGAGTCAATTAGGGAGTGTCTGGATGCCGGTGGGAAAGCTGCGTTGGTTTTGCTTGATATGTCGGCAGCGTTCAACACTGTCCCTCACTCCCTCCTCCTATTGTGGCTAACAGAGATTGGGGTGTCAGGCGCATTGTGGGGATGGCTCAGATCCTTCCTGGAAGGACGGGCTCAACAGAAATGGCTTTATCCGTCCTCTTCTTCTGCTCAGGTAGTGGCCACAGGGGTTCCGCAGGGATCCTCCATCAGCCCCCTTCTTTTTAATATCTATGTCACACCTCAGGTGTACCTAGCAGAGCAACTTGGGGCTAAGGTCATGGCCTATGGTGAGGACACCCAGCTCCTTTTCACTTGGGACAAGAATGTGGTCTCGGTCTCCTCTGCCCAACACTGCCTGTCCTCTATTTTTCATTGGCTAGCCGCAGCACAACTCAAGTGCAACGAAGAAAAATCTGAGATTCTTCTCTACAGAAAGTTCCCTACGAACTTTAGAGATACTTTCTGGCCCCCGAGTTTCCCAGCCCCACCTCTATAGGGAAGCCGGCCAAGAACCTAGGGGTGTGGTTCGAGGAAAATTTTTCCTTCGCCACACAGATCAAGATACCTCTTTTGGGCTCTTGAAATCTTTCAGAACATTTCTACCATTCCTACCTATGAAGGCGAAGGAGTCCGTCATCTGCACCCTTATTTTGTCTCAATTGGACTACGCCAATGCCCTATATGTGGCTATTCCAGACTACCTGCTAAGGAAACTTCCGGTGGTCCAGAATGCGGCAGTCAGACTCCTTCTGGAAATTCCGGCCAGGACTAGCATGAGACCTTACCTGCGCTCTCTGCACTGGCTTCTGGTGGTTGAACCGGTTAAATTTAAATCCGTGGTCATGGCCCATCGTGCTCTTCATGGGCTTGTTCCCACCTATTTATAGAAACGCTTTGCCTTACCCCAGTACGTAACATGCGCTCTCTGTCCCAGCGCCTGGCTCTGGTGCCCCGCTTCCAACGTCAGAGGCTTGGAGGCAGCTCCTTGGCGAGGAAAGCGGTTGTTGCCTGGAACGCTCTTCCTCTCACAATTCGGAATACCCAGGACCCGCGCATCTTCAAGAATAATCTGAAAACCTATCTCTTTCCCTAATTTTCTGTTATTTACCTCTCTTTGCTCCACGCCGGGACAATCACGAGTATCTGCGCGCGTTTCAAATTAAAATAACATAACATAACATGACAATGAGGGCATCAAAAAAGGAGCTCTCCGGTTTGGAATGTGATAGAAAGGAGGTGAAAAGATCATGTAAATGTGGGATCAAAATATGTGAAAAGGAGGAGATAAGTTCAATGGAGATGCCATCAGGCCGGGGGCTTTAACTCTTTTCAGGGATTTTATTGCATTTAAAATGGGAATGATGCAACAGACTAATGTATGAAGAGGCCTGGCTGAAAATCCTTGTAAGTACGAATGTTATGTATAGAAGTTTAGTCAAATCAACGCCAGACCTAAGAAATGGATTGTGTCAGCACGCTCTTTTCCTGGTGCTTGTTCTAACTCAATTGCTGATCATGAGTGGGTTCTTGCCCCTTACTAGAGGCGCGGTAGTACTGGTAGCTTCTGTCAGTGCCAGGGACTTCTTGCTGATCTTCAAGTTACAGTTTTCAACATTTCCTGCTTTTTGTAGGTTGAGTTGTACTTACTGAATGCACTCTGACTGTCTAACTCTAGACCGCCTTATTTCATCCCCCCCTCCTCCCACCCCCGCGCTCACTGGACAAAACCCCATCTTCATCCCACATTGAGGCATGTTTGGAATGTCTTCAGAAGTGTCTGGGCGTGTGTCAGCCACACTCCTGAAGACCAGCTTGCAGGAGATGAGGAAGGCTTTCCCCTACATAGCTATCACTTTCCATTTGGTGTAATTGGTATGATGCTTATCTCGACTAGTCCATCTTTGAAACAATAGAAGGGGCTCTTCATCTGGTCCCCAAGATGCACAATACTCCCTAGAAGTCTGTTTACTTTTCAGCTATTCAAGAGCACCAGTACTTGGGCACTCGCCATCTGACGTGTCGATGGGGAAGCAGCCACTCTGTTGCCACAGCAGCTGTATGACGGCAGTGGCGAGTTGAATGCGGACCAACTGCCTTAAATTAATCTCGGACAAATGGAGGTATTACTCTTTGGGAGAGAGACCTCCTTCTGGAATGCGTCCTAGTGGCCGGCAGAGTTGGGCAACCTTCCAAAGCCGGTGCAGAAGGCTAAAAACCTGGGAGTTTTATTTGAAACGAAATTGTGTTTTTCTGCTCAAATTAATGCAGTAATGTCGGGAGGCTTTTTCATGCTGCATGTACTCCAAAAAGTCATCCCTTACCTTCCCTTCGACCTGCAAAAAATTGTGATGATGGCCCTCATCACATCCAAAATTGACTATTCTAACTCCCTTTATCTAGGGGCTTCTAAATATCTGCTAAGAAAATTGCAGTCTTTTCAGAATGCTGTAGCACGGATACTTTGAAAATTCCTAAATTCAAACCTGTATCCCAATTACTGCATGATCTGCACTGGCTGCCTGTGGAGAAAAGGGTGTCTTTCAAGGCACTGTGCCTTATGCACAAGGCGCTTTATAAGACAGGCCCGTTGTATTTGTTTTTTTATTTTATTTTTTAATATCTTTATTATTCAACAAGTCAGCAAATGATATCAACAGTATTTCACTTATTTAGTAATTTTATACAAGAATAGTGAGCAGGAATATTTATACTCAGAGTGATAATATTATAAAGAGAGAGAAAAAGAAAGGAAAACATAGAGAACATATTCAGATAATGTAAAAATTATAGTAGCTCAAGAGACATCATATAGCTCAAGCAAAAGCTAAATCATATCAAAAGCAATCCGAAATGAGTCCCCACACAGAGTTAAATTTGTTCTGGGCCTGTAAGCCCCTAGACTTTGCCAATATATGTTCCATTGAATATGTCTCTTTCAACAGAGCCCACCATTCCCTAATATTCGGAGGATGTATATCAATCCAAGCTCTAGCGATGACCAGTCTACCATCACACACAGTATCAATAATAACCGGTTTTGTTGATAACTATAGATACGAGGTCCTAACATGATATCCCTTGTATTTATAGGAAAGTCAATCCCTATTTTTTCAGAGCAAACTTGAACAAGCTGTTGCCAAAAATCTTTCAGTTTACCACGAGCTACCTGGCTGGACACTAACTTTCTTCGAGGTTTATTGAGATCACGTGCGCAGGGTTAGGGAGGGATAAGGGGTGGGTAGGTGGGTCATGGGGTGGACGTGGGAGGTGGGAGGGGGTTGTGTGGGGTTGTTTCTTTGATTAGGGTGTCGGTACTACTCCTACCCATGTTGACATTTGGCAGGCCCTCCTGACTGTGGAGAACTGCGTATATGCTTTACCTGATCAATCAAAAATAAAAATGTTGTTGTGAAAAAAAAAATCTTTCAGTTTAGGACATTCTAAAAGCATATGTATCAAGCTTGCAGCCTGGTGATAACATTTAGGGCATTTCGTGTGTGTATTAGTTTGACTAGTGCCGGCCCATTTGGTTATTCTTTCTGGTGTGTAATACAGGTTACAGATAGTGCGAAATTGCTGCATTTGTAGATTAGTGACATGAACGGACTTCCTTACTGTGTGTAAGCTTTGCTCTATGTCTATTTCGGAGACTTCCTCAAACAGTATTATGCTCCATTTATGAGCTAATCTATTACTATCCCCCTTTCGATTATTGGTAAGAATTTTGTACATACAACTAATCTTGCGTTTAGCTCTATCCTGATATAGAAAGTCCCATATATCTGACTCCAAAATGCTAGTCAGTTTCAGATGTGTCCCGAAAAAGCTCTTAATTTGCAAATATTTGAAAAACATATGACCTGGTAGTTTAAACAAATGAAACGAGCCCTGCGTGATCATATAAGTCCCCTAATGACTGAATCCCAAACTCCGCCCACTGTCGTGATATGTTATCATGAAAGATCTCCGGGAGCATTGGGTTGCACCACAACGGAAGTTTATTATAGTAGTAAGATTGGCCAGAGATATTGAAGATATTTCTCCATATAAAAACAGTATCCCGTACCGTCTTAAATTTAACCCGCTTGAAATAGTTAGGGTCAGTAGTTTTGTAAATATACATGTTGCTAATTTCTCCTAATAACAATTGATGAAAAAAAGTCGAACACAAGGATATTAATAAGCTCTGGAGATGTACTGTAAAAGAAGACTAAAAGTACATTTTAAAGTCTCGAAAGTTTATGCCCCCTTTTCAAAAGGGCTCTTCAGTAGAGATATAGCTCTTCGTGCAGTCTTATAACCCCAGAGGAAGCTGCTAAAGAGACCATCCAATCTTTTTTTAAACTATTGGTAACACGTAAAGGAATAGATCTGAAAAGGTATAAAAATCTTGGCAATATCTTCATTTTAATTATATTTGCACAACCCATAATGCCAATCGGAAGTTTATGACTTTTTTTAACAGGGCAGCTGTTTCTTTAAATAGTAACTCGTAGTTTAGTGAAATTATTTGGCTGACCCGTGCAGTTATTCTAACCCCCAGATAAACAGCTACAGTGCAAATCCCAGTTAGGCTACCCCCAGTATTAAAATTAACCACCACCTGTGTTTTGTGTGCGTTTAACTTATACCCAGATAGTTTACCAAATCGGTCTGCTTCTTTTTCTATTTCTATCATTGCACTTGCTGGTTCTGGCGAAAATATGGCTAAGTCATCTGCATAGGCTGTTACCTTTAACATATTTGTGCCTTGCCTTAATGGGATAATTTGAGAATTAGTTTGTAGAAAACAAATAAAAGGTTCAATATAAAGTGCAAATAAAAGAGGAGAGAGTGGGCAGCCTTGACGAGTGCCCCTATATATAGAAAATATTTCCAATTGTGTACCCAGGTACATTAATTTGGCTCGAGGGTTACAATATAAAGCTTGGATCAATTGAATAAATCGGACCCCTAAGCCCATCCTCTCCAGCACCCCCCCTTAAAAACTTCCAGTCCACCCGATCAAAGGCCTTTTGTGCATCTAAAAGCATCATACCCAAGTGAGTCCCTTTTTTTCCTGCTAAATCAAATGCAGAAATAGCTGTATTTATGTGAGACGTAGTCTCTCTGCCTTGAATAAAGCCATGTTGGTGGCTAGATACAAGTTCAGTCATTGCTGGTGCCAATCGGGTAGCTAAGATTTTTGAAAAGATTTTGGCATCTGAATTGATAAGAGATATAGGCCTATAAGAGCCACACTCAGTAGGAGATGTATCTTTCTTTAAAAAGAAAACTATTCGAGTCATATTCCAAGACTCCGGTACTACTCCATTTTGACCAATATCTTGTATTAAATCCCTAAAGGGTTTAATTAGATGTGCTTTAAAGACTTTATAAAATTCCAAGGGAATCGAGTCCTCCCCAGTAGCTTTTCCCGTGGGAAGCGAAGATATTTCCAGTATTATCTCCTCGCTGCTAATATCATTGCCTATGATAGTTATGTCTTCTTCTTTTAATTTTGGCATGTTTGTATTAGAAAGATACTGTTGTATATCTTGATCATTAACGTTAATCTCGGGAGTATATAGTTTCTTATAATGAGCAAAAAATTGTTCTAAAATGCCCTTATGTTCTGTAAATAAAGTCCCATTCTCTGATTTAATTGCCTTGATATAAGTTTTAGCCTGCTCATCTGCTACCTTGTAAGCAAGGACCTTTCCCATATGTTCCCCAAATTCATATTGTGCAGCCCGATATTTGTTAAATCTATTAACCATGCTTTCCCTGAGTGTTTTCTTAGCAAACACCCTTTGATCGATTATTTTTTGCAACAGCTCCTCCTGGTTAGATAAACCCGATTGGACTGCCTTTATATGGGCCGATTCAGCTTGTAACAATAACGATATATTTTGTTGTTTTTGTTCTTGCTTCTTTCTATTTTGTTGTAATATGAACTGTAATGTCAAACCCCGTACCACCGCTTTCCAAGTATCCCAAACAACTATGGGGGTAGAAGAACCATTATTATCCTCAAAAAATAGTTTAATCTGCCTGTTAAAAATCTCAACATATAACTCATCAGTAAGTAAATGTTTTGGGAAGGTAAAAGCTCTTAAGTTTCATTTGGCAGGTGCGACTTGAAAGTTTAAGATAAGGGGGTTATGATCGGAAGTTATACGCGGACATAACATTATCTCCGCTTTGTTGGCTATATCATTAGCTACCCATGTCATATTGATTCTTGAGTATGACTGATGCGGAGATGAATAATAAGTAAAGCCTGCAGTGTTAAGATGTAGATATCTCCATAGATCAGTCAACAAATGTAGTCTCCCCATTTCTAGAATAGCAGATCTTGTCTTTTTCATTCTACGGCCAGGTACCTTTCTACTAGTATCTATGTTATGATCCATAACACAATTAAAATCCCCCATAATAATTTTCCCCCCTCCCAGTTTAATAATTCCATATTGAATCAAAAAGCCCCGGTTCATCAAGGTTGGGTCCATATACAGCCCCTATAACATATTTCTTAGCCTGTATTTCAACCTGGGCTAAGGCCCACCTTCCAGCACGATCCGTTGAAGTTTTTAAAAGGACACATTGAAAACCCTTTTGTTTTAAAATAACCACACCCCTAATAGAACATGATTGTGAAGTGCATATAATAGTTTCATAACCCAGCTGGTCTCATAGCTTCCGATCCTTATAAGCAAGATGTGTCTCAGTAAGGATTGCAATATGCGAGTTATGCATTCTCAACTCCTCACGTACTGTCTCTTGAGTTTGCTATTTAAACCAGAAACATTCCAAATAATACATTTGATTTTACTCATCATACCAATGTCTGTTTCCCTGTTTAATATAACCACTCATTCCTTCACATTTCTTTCTTTCCTGCTTTATTAAAATTGACTCAATTCTTTTTTGTGTATCTGTCTTGTTGAATACTTTTTTTCTCAATTTTTTCCCCCCAGACAAGCCTGCCCTCCACTCCCGATCCCACCCTAGTTCCTTGGGGAAGGAATTACCCCCATCAACAGCTGCCTCACGAGCAGCCAAAGGGAGACAGCGCTACCCCCGTGCAGCCCCCTCACCCAGAAAAACGCCACCACCCCGTCTATACAAGCAGCCTATACCTGTATCACAACTATTTCATACCAATTCTATATATTTTTATTTTTATTTCCCCCCCCCTATCTGTCTAATGTTTCCCGCCCTTCTCCTAATGCCATGTGTCGAGTTACTTCTTAGCCTCATCTATAGCAGAGAAAAAATATGTTTGGCCACCCTTAAGCTCTTTTAGACGTGCAGGTTCTTGTAAGAAAACCTGTGCGCCTAGAGATTTCATAGGCTCTATTATCTGTCGCATGGACCAGCGCTTGTCCATCGTTGCTTTACATAGATCTGAACGAACAAAGAAAGTGACAGTATCAGTTATTATACGAGAGCTGGGTGTGCCTTTAAGTAGACCGCTTGACGTAACAAAAAATTACCAAAATAAATTAATATTGGCCTTGGAAATTTAGAGCCTTGTTTTGGCACCCCAAAGGTAATCTATGTGCACGCTCTATCTGACTGTCCCAATCCCAGTCTGCCAGATCTGGGAACGCCTTCTGAAATAACGACACCAAATAAGCCCGGGGGTCAGAGCCCTCTTTCCCCTCCGGAACCCCAAATACTCTCAGATTCTGTCTTCTCTGCCGATTTTCTAAATCTTCAACCTTAAGTTGAAGCTCTTTAATTGAAGTGTCATGAGTCTGTGGCAGATCTGCTGTTTGTGATGCAGTAGCCTCCGTTTCAGTGACACATTGCTGAAGTTCTGTCATATCGTTTACCAAAGAGTCTACTTTAGAAGTTGCAGATTGAAGAGCCTGTTGGATATCTGCATTGTCCGTTCTTAGTTGTGAGTAATGTTCCTGTGCTTCTTGCCTCTGATCCTTTACAGCTTGAAGAATAAGAACAAGTAACGGCTCTAGGCTACTTCCCATACTTCCCATGCTACCCTCCATAGCTAGAGCAGCTCTGCCATCGAGTGTTCCTGAAGCTAGAACATTTACAGTTGGATTTACTTGATGAGAAGCGGAAAAAGTTGTCCCAGTAAGAGAAGTCATAACAGTCCCAGCCGGGTTTCTTTCTGGGTCTTTCCCTGATGCTCCCTCAGCGAGAGATATATCTGTCGGGCTGGACCCAGAGAGTCTTAGAACCAGTGATTTAACCCCTCCTTTCGTTTGAACCCAACGGCGCGAAGGGAAGTATCATTGATTTCCTTATTGCCTGTTAACCCGCTTTGTTGAGCCACTTTAGCCAGTGTGTTCTTATTAGGGCCTCTCAAATGTTTACCTTTAGTTATTGCGTTCTTCTTCTTGGCCCCAAGTCTGGGTGTATTCTTTATATTTGGCTCATAATCTGATTTATCCCCGCTCTGTATGGAACAATTAGGTGCCTCCCCTTCTTCCGATGAGCTAACATGCGATAAATTCTGTGTATCATTAGTATCGTTGACATTATTAATCTCTATTACTGCCCCATCCGCCACCTCGTTCGCTACTTCCTCTCTTTCATCTGGCATACTGTTCTGAAGTCCTAATTCTGGTATAGCACACATGTTTGTCTGAATCAAAGTCTTATTATGCTCAGCAGCTAGCCCATCTACACTTTGTTCCACTATCCCACCAGTCTGGCCAGCCTCCGTGCAAGCTTGTTGGTTAGGTATAGCTCCCATAAGGAGCGTTACAATGTGACCCAACTCTGTAATTGCTTTAGATGTAATTATCTCTGTCACCTTCCCTGAGCGGATCAATTGAAGGATGGGCTTACCGACCTTGGAGCTGTCAGCTCGGGGCTTTGTGCATGATGCTCCTTCCTCCGTTATCGTATCCTCACACCGAACAGTATCCACACCTGTGACCGGAGGCTTCCCTGCCCGTGTGGTTCGAGTAAGCACCTTTGGTGGAGCCATTGCAGCCTTACTACTGTTGCCGGCCGTCCAGGATAGCGAGCCGACTCTTGAGCGCGACAAGCAGGTCTGCCGCGTTCTACTGCTTTGCCTGAGGACTCCGATGCAGACAGCCAGCGCGAACATGTGTTGCTTCACAAACCGGGCGGTATGTAGAGAAAAGTCCAGTTGCTCTTTGTTGTCACGCTGTGAGGATCAAAGTATTTGTTATATTTATGCCTTTCTTCCACACCTGTTATTTCAATCTCCACGCGCTCCGAGAAGGCAGTAGCGTAGGAGCAGCGGCGGAGTGGCGGAGTAGCGGAGTATCGAAAATGGTGGGGTAGCGGTATAGCCTTAAAATTTGCGCGGTCCGATTTAGAGAACTTCCCAGTGTAAGCCTAAAAGCCTACAAGAGTCCTCATCTCGCTCCTTCGGCATTCGGACTTTTGGGAAGGAAAGCCGCTTGTAGAGACACTGCGGCAGCGCTTAGCAGGCATTCTCTGGAGCTGCTCGGAGTGCCTGACATCCCGGCTGCATCAACCCGCCATCTTGCTCCTCCCCAAGAACCCTTGTATTTTCAAGAGTGGTACTCCTGGTACATGCCCAGCAGGAGCCTTAGATCCAGCTCCGCATTCATGGTTACGGTCCCTGGAACCGAACGGGCCAACTGGGGTGGCAGAACGCTAGCCTATCAGGGAGGAAAACTATGGAACTCTCTCCCCCTGGCTCTCCGCGCACAGCCGGCGCTGAGGGTGTTTAGGAAGCAGCTGAAGACCTTGCTGTTTCGACATTAAGTCAATTAGGTCACCTGGTCTCTCCTCTTCCCCCCCCCCCCACCCCCACCCCATAAACCTATGACTCCCTCGTTCTTTCCGGACTGAATCTGCTTAGCGCTAAGACACCCTCGGGTAATCGCGCTTCATAAAATCATCTCATTCATTAATTCTTGCCTCCTTTAGAACTGATTTGAGAGGAGCTGTGCTGACATAGCTTTTGACCTTCCTTGGGAAACTTACTCAACAAGTAATCATGCCCAACATTTGGGCATTCATGTCACGCTTAGGGCGTTGCACTGGGAGAAAACACAAAGGTGAAATGTTGAATGCTTGCAAAAGTCTCTGCCACTGGCAATCACTCAGGGCTGCATTCAGGTCCATTGTTATTCACCAACTGTGCCACTTTAGACGGTGACCAGTCATAAATGTTCTTGTTGGAACAATCCCGTCTGAGCTCCGTTGCTTAATCCCTTTTGAATGGAATGTCAAGCACACCCAAACCGGTTCCAGCTTACTTAGGCGTTATCAGTGAGGTGTGCCTTAAGTCCTTTGGTACTGTAAGCACGGGACGCATGAGTGGGCATACATAGGGTATTGCACAGAATAGAAAGGAGACAAGTGGAATTCTTGCAAAAGTCTCAAACATTGACAATGGCTCAGGGCCAGATTCCATTGCTCGCTCTTCACCCACTATGCCTCGTAAGACGGAGATGTCTAAATTTAAATAATAAATAAAATACCTACTTTCCCTCCCGAAACCTTCGCTCCGCCACTCAAGGGAGGTTCATTGTCCCTAAAATCAAACTAGCTCGGATGGGCGGAAGGTCTTTCTCTTATCTTGGTCCCACACTTTGGAACGCCTTGCCCACAGCACTACGCAATGAAACGGACTGTGTTTAATTCCGCAAGTCCTTAAAGACGTGGCTTTTTGATAAATAATCGGCCTCTCTTGTTTTCTATCTAAATCCTGCATTTGCTCGCAGCGCCAGGAAACCCTTTTTGGGTAGCTGTCACGCATTATAAAATTAATTAAATAATAAATAAAAGTGGGCTTTGTAGTGATGGACAATTATTGTCAGTTGTTTGATGTATATTTTTTTGCATTCTTTTTCTGCCAACCTTACTGTGGGTGCAAGAATCCTCAGCAGCACCTACAATGAGAATGCATGCTTAGAATCCAAAGAAAGCCCCCCCCCCCTTTCTATCCACAATGAAAAATTACATCTCTGCAGGGAATGTTCTCTGCACGACTCTGCCATCAGTTAGCCAGTGAGTCACTGGGCATTTTAACTCTGTTTCATTTGCCTCAGACCATCTTGCGAGTACAGAGTGGGTCCGGTGTATTGTGGATTAGGACCCAGGGCAGGGTTCTGTGGTGTGGAGGTGCTCGCCTAGTGCAAACACCTTAATCGAGCTGGACTAGTATCCGCTCACCGATCTATACTGGGACCTGTAACCTTTGCAGGGAGATTTACATACAGGCTTTTCCCCCCTCAAACTGGTCAGCTGGTCCCCTGCGACCGGTTCCTTCTCTCCATCCAGTTATGCGAGGATGTCACATTTGCATATATATAGTATGTGTCAGCGTTGGATTGGGAATGAAAATCGGCCCGGGCACGCAAAAATAAAATCGGCCCACATTTGCATAAAAACTCATATCACTGCCGTTGGTGTAATCTTCAAAAAAAAAAATTAGGGGGGGGGTGGGTTTAGAAAATGCACGCGTTAGTTTACACTGGTGAAACAAGTCAGGCCACTACAGGCCCCCTGCCCCCGCTCAGTATGTGCACACATTAATGGACCGGCCCGCGAGACAAAAGGAGTGACACCTCAGCTAAACGGAGGTAATGAGCGCCCATCCGCCTCTAGAAAGGCCACTCAGACTCCCACTGGGCCGCTGGCTGTATTCGAACAATAGAGACAGCGCCTAAATAGCCCCCCAGACTGCTCAAAAAAGCAGCCTACAGCAGAACTCAGACACCGGCCCCTCGGGCATTGCCCGAATGCCCGCGTTACCAATCCGACGCTGGTATGTGTGCATCAAATGCGTAAGGAGTGTGAGTGTGTCACGGTTGACTGTAGGCTCAGCGTGATCTACTTTGGACTTCCTCGGTTGGATGTTGTCCAACATGGCGATGGAGAACGAAGAAGCCTGCCATGTGAGCAGGGATTCCTCTGGTTTCTTCAAATCGTTCCTGAAGCTTTTGCGACAAGCCAGACTCTAGTGTGTGAGTGTAAAGGAGCCAAAGGTCTAAAGTACAGAGCCCTCTTGTTCCACTGGAGGTGTTACCCAGACCTAATTGATGGGTGTAGGGTGTGAAGACTCACCCTTCTTTTGTTCTGTGTTTTTGGATTCTGTGAGTCAGACTCCCTTGCACAGTCCTGCTTCCTGCTGACACTCACGAACAAGGACTGTGGCCTAACCAGCCTGGGAGGAGTAAATACAAGGAGTCGACACTCCTGAAAACAAGCACAGCAGTTTGCCAGTTGTGCCTGAAGAATCCACAAATTCACTCTGGCAAAATATTAGTATAAAAATGGGGCTGAAACCCCAAAGTCAGTGTTCCAGGACTTCTCCCTGACCCATGCTGAGGGGACACCCTGCAGGTTGGAGGATAAAACCTCTGTGACCCTCACCTTGTGCTTCAGCTTCAAGCCAGTTGAGCAACGAACGCACTTTGAACAGCGCTTGGCTGCTTCTGTGTCTCCCTGACCTTTGCCCCTCTGTCCCCACTGCAGCTTTGGAATCCGGAAGTGCGCGCTCCAATGGGCATCTTCAGCCCTCCTCCGGGTTCCTGCCTCACCTGGTGGTGAAGACTCTTCTTTGATTCACTTTTAGGCCTGGAAAATAAAAGCGCTGCTCGCAAGAACAGCTTCTGACTTGCACTGTGACTGCTCTGCAGGATTGCTCTGCAAGATCAGACGTGCACGGCCAAGGCCGGAAGGACTGCAAGAGCAGACAAGATGGCTCCAGCAGCGCGCGCTCTTCCGGCTGTGACCACCGACGCAGCAGGAAGAGGCTTCTGTGACATCCGGGCGGAAGTGAACCTTGCATGATCAGATTCTAACTTGAGCACAACTGCGTATGAACTGGTTGCTTCACTAATCCTGTGGCATAGTTGTAATAGACAAAAATGAAGTGACGCCACAATCCACTGCAAAACATTGATATACATGTATATTAACAGCACAAATCTAGCCCTGCCGAACTGGAACAAAACAGCGCACTTACAGTGGTGTGACGATGAAATAAGGTTTACCAATAAGTCCATTATCAAAAATAGCATAAGCATAGATTTTCCAGGCTTATGCTGTTATTGATAATGGACTTATTGTATGCTTTTTTTGATCTTGCTCTTACGTTTAAAAAGGAACTGACCACTGCAAACGCCATGTGATCAAGACCCAAAGTGGATGGAAACGCGCCATGGTGGACTGTTCGCTGAAATTAACGATTTGTGCCAGATTACCGGATGGTGTGGCTCGTTTTCACGCTCTCGGATGTTGAAAGCGTGCTTTCTTTTAGATATATATATATATATATATATATATATAAGGCGATGCCCACACACAAGCGCTGACCCGCGAGACTAGGCATTCTCATCGTCATTTGGTTAAGAAGCGATATATATGCGTGTGTATATATATTAATAAATATATATAGTCACGCACACACACACACACGAAGCTCCACAAACTACACTCCAGGAATCTTTAATGTTGATTTTGTTAAAGATATATAAGCCAGGTAAAGAGATATCAAACGCTCTGCAAACAACAAAGCTTAAACTAAAAAAGCTATATCAAAGAAAGTCTGTTTAACAGGAAAGACTCTTCCGGGTATTCTGTTTTAAGTCAACAAGTTACTGGGATCCTTAATGCAAGGACAAAGCTGACATAACCACAATGCTCTTGCTGTGGTCATAGCAGTGAACAACTGATCCATTTATTGCTTCTCTGAAAGACATTCATGACAATTCAAAAAGACCGATGTGGACCGTAATGCACAAAGCAAGCACCATGACAGCTGCCACTGTGAAGGCTTATCTACTTGGGAACAATAACAGCCAAGATTAGAAACGGGCAGCCTAGTTTCGGGAAAGAATGGAACCTGAAAGTAAACATGCACTGGAAATGCCAATAGGTACAGATTCAAGAAAGCGCCTCTTCAGTAATTGATGGGATTAGGCACTCAATAAATAATCATAATGCACACTCTTTCACTCACTCATGCATCCCTTCTTCCACACACCAAGCCACACTTACATTCACCCACTTACACAGCCACAATAAAACACACACACAAAATTAACAACATATGCAAGATAAGAGTACAAGTAGAAAAAGAAAACCTGTTGCCATGTAAACGTGGTGAGCATATGCTTGCAATAACAAATAAAATTAAACATAGCAATAGGTGGCCATATTTTAATGGAATTCTACATATCGTATCATTGTTTTAACGTTCTATCATGGCCGCCATGTTTAGACCCAAACATCCAGTGGCATTTCCAAGTCTATGCTCAAGGAGCGGTATTGGAGAAACGTAGATGGTAGAGTGCAACAGTATGTAGGGGCAGGTATCCTAACTTCTACCTTTTTGGAATTTAAAGACACTTACCTCTTGGAAAGGTATATGGACAGAATTGAGCCTCTGGGTGCTAAGACACTCTACGTTAAGTTCTGAATTGGAACTTTGCCACTTTGATCATTTACTGCGAAGTGGCGGCGCACCCTCGTTGATGCTGAGCCTGACCTAAGCTGACCATTTTGCCCAGATGTTAAGAAAACTCATGTCCTGTACTTTTTGCCACAGTATCATGCAAACAGGAGGAAAGGAATCCTGCCGTTATGCTGTAACTTGGGCACAAACTTGCAACTAGGGTATTCAGGGAAGACGCAGTTCAATTATTTGTCTTTGTTGTCTCCCGGTTTCTTGAATATATGTGCAGACACAGACAGAAAAAGATTGCCATGTTGCTGCCCGGTATCTAGCACCTAAGATTCTTGTGTGACCGAGTTGCACTCCACTGTCATTTAAGATTTTTCTTTATAGACTGTGTAATAGTAGCTAACCAGTACAGGAGTTGTAAGATGAGATTCACTCTTGCATCTAAAAACTGTTGTGATGTTCCCCCTATATGCTGCTGGTCTTAACTGTGGGTATTATAAATATTACAATTATTTTATATTCTATATGTTATGCTCCTTCTATATGCTGCTAGCATTAACCGTGGGTATATAAATATCTTAACTACTTTATATCTTCTATGTTATGTTTTTATGCATGGTTTTACAGTTGAAAGTTATTGTGTTTGCTTTTATGGCAATTGCCGAAATAAAGCTTATTATGATGAAGCAATGTGTCGACCATCTTTGAGTGCTAAAACCCTAATGCACTCCAGACGATACCTTTCTAAGTGTCGTCATGTGGGTTAGTGGTACAGACAAAGTGGTCCCTGATAGACAGCTAATTAGTTCAAAGTTAGAAACGTATACAAAAGGCATTTATAACAACATTGTTTTTAATCACAACGTGTAGCATACAAAATCTTTTATATAAATCAATCCACAGTCAAACGCATATAATGCCCCAGGGAGGTGGGATCGAGGAAGGGTAGTCGTTGGATAGTGAAGGTATGGGAATAACACAAATTGGTCATCAATACCCAATTGCAACCAAAATGATAGAAAGTTGACACAATAGAGAACAAATCAATATTCACTTAGGTAATCATGCCTCAGCACAAAATCACAAATGATAATTCAAAAGAGAGGCTGAACACAGAAGAGGATGTCGACGTTTCGACCCAGGTAGGTGCAGGCGTGCTTTAAACCTTGCTAGAGGGTCTTCATCAGGACGGGGAATGTGAAGAACGGGGCAATCGATCTGATACACTCGTGCCGGTTCGTTATCTAAGACGTCATGGAATGGCAGGAATAACTGATGATATCGTGTCTGGCACTCAAGTAGTGTTGTACTTTTGATGTCTTTATGTCGTGATCTGTGACGGTGAGAGACACCGGCAGAAATTGGAATCACTTTTTATGCTCCTTCTATATGCTGCTAGCATTAACCGTGGGTATATAAATATCTTAACTATTTTATATCTTCTATGTTATGTTTTTATGCATGGTTTTACAGTTGAAAGTTATTGTGTTTGCTTTTATGGCAATTGCCGAAATAAAGCTTATTATGATGAAGCAATGTGTCGACCATCTTTGAGTGCTAAAACCCTAATGCACTCCAGACGATACCTTTCTAAGTGTCGTCGTGTGGGTTAGAGCAGTGGCTGCACGGGATGCCGCTCACCTTAGATGAAAGGAGTTGCAAGCAAGTGGCCCACACCCACTGTCTAGGGAGCTGTACGAAGATCTAAAACAACGAAAATAATAGGAGGATAAGGAAATACATTAAATGTATCTCTAACAGAAGAACATGGAAAACTAAAGATCTGGTTTGCTAGCCCTGGGACTAAAGCACCATTATTATTTTCAGGCAGGTGTGTCCATGTGATCAGACAAATGTTGTCATATATACAGAACTACAGCTGGCAAACCATATACAATCCTTTTGTAAAAGTCCAAACCAGGATCATCACAGTGAAAATCTTCCACCGTTATTTTGTCAGAAGGGTGCGCTGTGACCAACCTCACCCCTCATACCTACTAAGGTAATCTGTGAAATTCCATGCAACAAAATACCTCTCTGCAAGCTTTAATACAGATTAATAACTAACCCCCCGTAAATGCCTTTAACCTCTAACATATGCTTTTCACAATAATATAACAGGCCTACTGTCTTCTTTGTAGGGGAAATTGTTTTTATTTGGATTGTGTGATAACGTACAGTTAACATCGACTTTACAGACAATAACAGTGGGTACATTCCAAACACAGCCCAAGCGTTGCCCATATCAGTACTAATCTTGTCAGAATCCCCATTGCCCATCTGACATTAATCGATCAAGCATCCAATAAAACATATCGCTTCAAACATCCACTCAAAATCAATGCTACAGACTCTCCCGCCCACTCACCCTCCCCAAATATAGTCTTGTGCCCCTGCTGCACACCGGGGCTTGATACACACGTTTTCCATTAAACAGCATAGGTCCATCTCCGCTCTCCATGCTTCCCCTTCCCCCCGGAAAGGAGCATCAGCCAGTATCAATTGACGGGCTATGTCTCTTTTCCCTGTCACCAGGCCCAGTCTCACAAGACAAGGGTCCTCTGCACTTAAACCCTTAATCGCCAACTACGTTAAGGAGAGCCATTTTGAGAGTGAGGCCAATTGGGCGGCCAACAACAGCACTGAGTGTTGTCAGTGGAGTCCCAAAAAGAGCGAGGGACTGAGCAACTCCAAACCTTGTGTAGGAAACAGTCCTCCCATTCTGCATCAGAGGCAAGTGGGATCTGCCTATCTGTTCATTCGCCAGAGTAGTAGTGGGGTTAACTATATACAATGCAGATGTCTAAGTTGGATCGTGCAGAATCATGTGGTAATCGATGACTCCTGAGATTCCATGAGAGCTCTTGCCCAATAAACATCGTCTAACTGGCCAAGTTCCACCTCCCATTTTCCCCGTAGTCCTGGGAAGGAATCTGCAGGGTTAAATACCAAGGCCTTTGGTGGAGACACGGCTCCAATCAGGAAGGGGAGCCATGATCAGCTCTGCCAAGTTTCCCCGGTCCATGCATGCTCCAGGCATGATCAGTTTTGCTTTGGAGTGGACTATAGTTAGGTAGGTCAGTGATTGCAGGTACATATGGCTGGAGCGCTGCTTCAATTGCAAGTATCTATAAAACTGGGTGTGGTTCCGTGGCGGTTCATTTGTATGGGTGGAGGGGCGTCCTTTTTCTGCCCCCTAGCTGTGCTTTTATTTTTACGATTAAGAGTGAAAAATAATTTCTGCCAGTACGCAGACATTGACTTCAGGCAGCGTTTTCAAGTCAGGTTTATAGCAGGCACAAATTATGCACTCTGAGCACGCACCAGCAATCCTAAATGTGCCGGGCTAACAAGCTCAGAGGCTCGCAAGATCACCAGCTCGACAAAGTCATTGCATTCCTTCCTGGAGGACCTCCCCCACCAATAAAGTTTGAGGCTCGCAAGATCACCAGCTCGACAAAGTCATTGCATTCCTTCCTGGAGGACCTCCCCCGCCAATAAAGTTTGAGGCTCGCGAGATCACCAGCTCAACAAAGTCATTGCATTTGTTCCTGGAGGACCTCCCCCACCAATAAAGTTAGGCCTGGGCGTTGTGAGATACAGCTCTGCAAAGGCCAGGGATACACACCAATCACAGTTCAGCAAGCCTCACTGTTAAACCCATCCTACCTTGACCTGTGACGAACCAAGCGACGGTGGGTCAAAGTTCAAAGAAAGAAGCTGTGCCAGGCTTCCTCGCACCTCCGGTAAGGGAAATGGAAACACATTTCCAGAATGAAGTGGCTTAGAGAATCAGGCCCATTGTATATGTCAGTATGATAAGAGTTGATGTTAAATTAAACAACTGCAGGTCAAACAATGTGCCCTACATACAACTGCTTCCCTTCTACACCATTGCCCTGACTGTTCACAGGCCACCTTATACCTTCATTAGTTAAGGTGGATCCAGGTACTACTTCCAGACACGTTTCTGGACCTAGCACAAAGTTCACACCGTTGGCCGTTAAAAAGCCTGAGTAGCATCAAAAATGTGCATTCAAGATTCTCTATTAACCAGTGGACTATTAAATGATTAATGAGATATGATCTCTCACTCAAAGGGTGATATTTCCAGTCAGAAGTCTGCATAAACGTGTGTCTATGGCACAACATCTTACTGTTGCTGAACTCTGAGGACATGTGAGTAGAAGGCGGAGCCATATTCTGGTTCAGGAGTCTTGGCGATCCATCCTGTAGTTGTCTCCTTAAGAGGGCGCAACAGGGTCAGTGTCCCCTCAGGGCCTGAGCTAGAGTTTGGCAGACGCGTGACTCCATCAGAAACGTGACGCATAGCCCATCAGCCTTACAAGAGCATTATATCCTGTGGCACCTACAGTAAGAGGGATGAATACATTCCCATAGACCTACTTCAGGTGGGAGACTACCGATTTATGAAGCCATGGCTGTCTCCCGCCTGAAACTGCCTCTGCTTCAATAGAAGTCAATGGGGGAAATGCATTCTCCCAATGATTTTGTAAAAATGTCCCTCTTTCTTTCTCTAAAATGTTGGCAAGTATGGGGATGAGATATCCTTCATTTATTTGAAGGAATAACTTATCCGCCAAACTCTAAATCAGGCCCTTAGTCCTTCAGGCTTCACCCTCTTCAACCACTGACAACGCTCTTCTGCCCCCTGGATTCATGGAGTACCTCGTAGGGGAGCTGGCCAACAGTAGTGTATTCATGGTGCAGTAGAATGATACCAATTTCCACTAATTTTGTCTCGTATGCACAGAGGCTACTGGGCCTCGCTTCCACGCATGCTCCCCATGTCCATGGTTGTATTTTGAAGGACCCTACACTGCCATGTTATGTCTTGGTGTGTCTCATTCCCCAGAAACCCAGATTCTATCACCACTACATCCCATCAAGAAGGGAATTAATTTCAAAACACTATGCCTTCTGTAGGGTTTCTATGCAAGCAAGACGTCCTTGAAACATCTTTTCGGTTGCTACAACTCTGAAAGGATCCCCCGATTGAGCTTTCTGTTCTTGCTCTCTGCCCCGCACCCCAAATGGTCCCAGTTAGGAAGGCGCTCTCTTCGCCTGCGTGGCCCTGAATTTAGGAAAAACCACCCTGTTCACCTCAGAGCCATTCATTCCCATCTTGCCTATAGGAAAGCTCTAAAGACCTATTTATTCTGTTACGACGTCCTCCTTTCAATTAGTGTTTTCAGTCTTCTCTTAAGGGGGATCCTGTATTTTGAATTTGAATTTTAAAATATTTACTAAGCGCACTTATACCGGACCAGTTTCATGGCGCTAGACAGCTGTGAATCAGTGGAGGCAAGGGTGGGGCTAGGCTGCTGCAGATCTAGAAAACAGAAAGGTCTTGAGTAATTTGCGGAATTCCAAGTAGGAGGATGAAGTCCTAAGTGCAAGAGGGAGTGAATTCCAGAAGGATGGGGCTAGCACCGCAAATCTGGCCCCCCCGGACTTCTGCTTCCTGAATCGGGGGACTGACAGAAGGGCCTGGTGAGTAGAGCGGAGCTCTCTAGTCGGGAGGTAGGATGAAATGGCTTCACAAAGGAAAGCGGGGGCAGTCCCCGACCTAGCCTGATATGTGATGCAGCCCAACTTAAAGAGGGCCCTCTCCCTCACCGGTAACCAATGCAGAGACTGCAACAGAGGGGTCGCATGGTTGGATTTAGGAAGACCATAAATCAGGCGGGCCGCCTGATTTTGTATCAATTGAAGCCGGCGGATCAAGTAGGCCGGCGCGCCATTATAGATCACATTCCCATAGTCAAGGCGCGATAGCACCATGGCCATGAGGATGAGCTTAAGTGCGGCGGCAGAGAAGAATCTGGAGAACTTCCGAATAATACGGAGGGAGAAGAAACAGGCAGACACCACTGAGTTGATCTGCGTGTGAAGAGTGAGGAGGGGGTTGATGAAAATACCCAGGGTTTTAACCTTGGGAACTGGAAGGGGAGGGGGGCCAAGGGAATGGGGCCAAAAGGAAGGGGACCAAGGACTGCAACCACCCCCCGCCAAAACCAGTTCGGTCTTGTCAGGGTTTAATTTGAGGTGGTTGCAGTTCATCCTGTTTAATTTTTTACATCTGATAGAGACTTCTAGCTGCAGATTCCTTACCTTTGAATTTCCCTGTCCTCAGGCTGGATCCAGAAACATTTGCTGAGCAGTACCCCTTGTGCACAGTGCCAGGTGGCACCATTCGGGCCTGCGTAATGTCGTTGGCCGCACAGCCAGGTATTTTCTAATCTCACTATATCCACTCAGACCCGTCCACTCTCAGATCACACATAGTATCACTTCACTAATAAGTGCTCCCTCGTCGTCGTCAGTCGTAACACGCCCCGTCCCGCAGCGGGGCGGGAAGAATCCGCTGATGAAGCATGCCATCAAGGAACCTTTTGGTGGGTGAGGGTTATTTTAACAAAACAGTGTGTTTTTCTGATACAAACTTGGAAAAACTGACTAGCTTTCTCTAATACTGAAGAAAGAAGGATAGGAACACTGTTATAGCTAAAGGTTGGACTTTGTTTGGTTTTTCGCAATTCACAGAGGGGAAGCCCACTACCTATTGAACCTCTTCACTCCTTCCCTTGTTTATATCTGTTACATGTAGAGAGGCATATGTGTAGGGCCACTGGAATTATGCGAGTGTGCATCCGCAGCGGTTTTTGTATAGTTTTATATTTGCAGCATTTGCCACATAATTACCATCTGCTGCATAACCTGCAGATTTTAACAAAAAACAATTCTGTCTAGCTCAAAAATGGTTCAAAAGTTACTAAAAACGCAGTGGCACATGTTGCCGTGCAGTGGAAGGCCCTTTTCAAAGGTTGACTGGTCACCTTTCTGTAGTTTAATGCTATATTTGGCTGTTAAACTGGTATTAATGAGGTGCATTCAATGCCCAGAATTGCCTTTTCTTGCCACATAATTTACTCAACCCTGCCACATAATTTTGCCCTCCCCTGCTGCATAATTCCAACGGCCCTGCCTATTTTGAAGGTTTTGGTGCGGTACGGCAGGTTCCGGGACGTGTTCTGAGCTAAGTGTGACAGACTTATAGTTGCGCATAACCATGTGGTGTAACAGAAGTTGAGGTTCCGTGAATTCTGAACCCGTTTCATAAAGGTCATGGTTTTGTTACGAATTTGATATTAGCGAACCGTAACTAGTTAGTACGACAAGCATGAGTGTTTTCGTCATGTTAGACTGATGGATTCACTACGTATTTAGGGATTTCGTTCTGAACCCTTGGGTTCCATTTTGTGTATGGCAGCCATTTTGTGGTTGCCCTCACATAGGCCGATGACTACGGCCGAACGAGTCTTTAGCACACGTACACTTTAGCTGACTTCTGAATGACCTGAGCGAACTGACCCTCTTGCCTGAAGCCAACCTTGTTAGGCCAGTTCCTTTCCCAGTAGCTGATCAAGATTGAGGATCAAAGCACAGGACATCGTAAAACTTTATTGCACACAAATATGCCTTATTCTACTCTCACCTGTTTCTGCTCCTTTCTTTATGGTCTATTTACGATGGGATGTGCCCTTTTTTATTATGGGTTCGTTCGACCTGTCTGAAGGAGAATGTTGGGTTTGACCAATGATTGATCATGGGCTGGGCAACTGAAAAGTGGGTTTTACCGTCATGCGATACCTCTGGTGTGGATACATGTGATTGGACAGTTTGTAAATGTAAGGTATTTGTCTGCAATGTGATTTTTGGCATAAAAACGGGTGACTTGCTGTGTAAAATTGAGCAGTCTCCTGAGAACTCATACCGTGATGATTTCTAGGACTTCTGTTACTGGCTGCAGCCAATAAATTCGATCTTTGACGCCACCAAGAAGTTTCCGTGTCTCCGTGTCTCTGTGTTCTAAGACAGGTGATACCCGAAGACTTTGGGCGTGCCCCTGGCGCCGCCGGGTCTTAAATAACCCGGTTCTTCAAAGTGTGAGAACTGACGCAGTCACTCCCCTGGATTTTCCAGTATCAAAGTATTTTAGCCACACAGAGAGTAAAGGGTACAACAAAGGCCTCTAGGCATGGGAGACCTCGTT
Organism: Lissotriton helveticus; assembly: GCF_964261635.1. NCBI lineage: Eukaryota > Metazoa > Chordata > Amphibia > Caudata > Salamandridae > Lissotriton > Lissotriton helveticus. Next base: position 865,221,880 of record NC_136073.1, read on the forward strand.
CCTTAGTCGCTGCAAGGAAAGATCTGGAGGCAGTCCACCGTCCGAGGGTAAACCAGAGCATCCCTCAGCAGTAAGGAAGGTGCCAGGGTTGAGCCTTGTGCACTTTGCACGTTGGCACGCTTGGTGCCGGTTTAAACCCTGTGGAGGCCCCTAGGCAGTCAAAATTTCCGGGCCCCCTTCGCAAATTATCCCCCAATAACTTTTTAATTTTACCAACCAACAATTTTAATAAACCAATCTTATTACACAAAACCAAAGATTAACAATTGTTAATGTTATTAAATGAAAATTATTTTTTTTAATGTTTTTAATAAACCAACAAAACTTTAAATATTCACCTTCCTTAATTTGTTTGTGGTGAAATCTCTCAGGATATCTTGGAAGTCTAACTTTTGCAAGACGCCGTATTCAGTGGCCATAATGGCAAGTGAGTATTGTCGTTCTTGCGTCATTGAAGATCGATCTCAAGATCAAAAATCAATATTATTTTGATCCGTTGTCACAGGCCCCTAAAAGGAGTGGGTCCTATAGGTAGGTGCCTACTTTGCCTATTTGGTAATCCGGCTCTGGGCACGTGCCACTTTAAGCTGGCATACACCTTCTACAACAAGAGGGCGTGTCATAGTGAGTATCGAGGCACCATATTTGCCTTGGTTGAGGCTCTCAAGCTTTACAACAAATGTGCAAAGCCCCCAGAAAAGTCCTTCTAGGACCAGGCAGGTGAAACGGTTTTCTAATTAGTTATGCATAGTGCAGCAGCGCCAGGGCGTTTTTAATTTATACAATTATCTGTACTAATTGCTTCGCAGTTATGAGCCTTAGAACCTACTGTGACTACCTGGCTAACCACAGATAGCCACCACTTTACCTCAGCATTCCCCCCCCTCCTGAGATTGATAAAATGAGTACCCTTGAGTTGTGTGACAACAAACATCTGTTATTTTGCTGGGATATGTGCGGCCTGTGGCTGCGCCGAATAGAAAGCTAGGGGTTCTGCTCTTGCTCCTCGCCAAGTGGCGGATAGCGATGTGTTGGGTCCGACGTCGAAGACCTTGTGCTGCTGATTGGCTTAGAGATGCAGTGTTCAGTCAGGGACAACTGACTGAGTACTGGGAACTTATGCCTGCCCAGACTCGCCCCAGGGACATCTGGAAACCATTGCAGAGGTTTCTTAACTCCCTCCCACAAGTCTTCGACAAGTCTCCCCCGTGGCTATGAATGAATGTCACACGGTGGAAACAGTTCACTTGTACACAGACAGAATGAATGTAAGTGGGCTTGTAAGACCATCTCTCCTGGAGGCCAGCGGCCTTTTCTCTCCCGCCCCACTTCTTTATCCCCTTCTACTCTTTTTCCCCCCCCATTTTCCCTTGCCGATATTGCGGGGATTGTTAATTGGACCCAGGGTCCAGGACTTTGATGCAAACTACTTGGGCAAGAAGATGCAGATGTGTAATATTGACGGTCGACTGTGTTGATCAGTCTTGTCTATATCAACCTAGTGTCTATACATGTGTATTTGAATGCCCTGATGTTGAACCTGTGTCCATAACGATAATCAATTAAAAAAAATCTGTTATTTAGCGCCTAGGTGCTCACGGGCGAACGTGCGCTTTACAAATACATTTTATGTTATGTTGTTATGTAGTGTTACCTCCTTGTACAGAAATTCCAACAGGATTACATTTCTGTGGGAAAACTAGATATGTGTTTTCTATGCTGTATACATGTCAACAATTACTTAATTAAAACAGTAAGGATTTGTTTCTAATATTTTGCAGTTGGGCCTCTCAACATTGACTTGACAGTTAAAATAACGATTGACGACATCATTGCGGAGCATGGAGATGTGAGTGAAGGGGGTCGTTTTAAGCCAGCGGAGTGCACGGCCCGCCAGCGCATAGCCATTGTGGTGCCCTTCCGCAACCGCGAGACGCACCTTAAATTCTGGCTGTATTACCTGATCCCCATCCTCAAACGACAGCAAGGAGACTATGGAATTTATGTGATTGAGCAGGTAAATGTTCCCAATCGGTGTTATACTGAGGTTTGGGTTAGATTAAAAAAAGATCCAGCAAAAAATATTGTGTCCAGACAGAATAATCTAAATCTAGCATGGGTTGGTGGATTATACCGGTTTCAGGATTAAATGCCTTGATTACTTACTGGTAATTTCCACTGAACGCAGGCTTTCTGCTTGTATACTCATCAGAAAAATATGTTTCCGCCTTTTGCCATGAACGCAGCAACTCGCGCATATCAAAGTTCATTTATTGTCCGTGTGCATTGTATGTTATCTGTTTTAAGTTTACAGTGAGATAATGCAACGTTTGGGTAACTTTTTGTGACTTACTTTATTTTTAATTTGTGCAGTTATTCTTGTACTATCTATAATATCTGCTTGAAAAATAAGGAATCGCTAAAATTGCGATTCCTTATCTTGCGATTGCATTTAAGGAATTGCTAATTTTGCGATTCCTTACATGCAATGTAAGAAGCCAAAAAAAATCGCAAATTGGCCTTCAGGAATCGCAAATTACCACCAACTTCTAGTTGGTGGTAAGTTGCGACATCCTTTCAAAATGCATATTTTTTCATTTTTCAAAGTGCCATGTGGCGCACATACATGCCTTTAGGGCATGTATGTGCGCCACATGTGCACGCATCCAGATTTCAGGGGTGCAACAGGGTGTCCTTTGGACACCCCTGCACCCTTGAAAATATTCTCAATTTGCGATTTGCAAATTGCGAATCACAAATTTCCCCTTCATTCCTATGGGCCTCCTGGCCCGTAGAAATGAATGGGAAATTATTCCTTAACTGCGATTAGCAATTTGCTAATCGCAATTAAGGAATTTTAAGAAATCGCTAAAAAAAAGCGCATTTCTACATACATACCATTTTGCGATTTCTAAATAAGGATTCCTTAAAAATCGCTATTTAGAAATCGCAAAAGGGAATGTTGATACATATGGCCCTAAGTCATGAAACTATTATACATTAAGGGCTTGATTTACATTTTGATGGACAGGTTAGTCCATCACAACAGTGACAGATATCCCATCCACTGAAATATAAATCCCATTTATCCAACAGGATTTATATTTTGCTGGACAGGATATCCGTTGTGACCGAGTAACCCGTCCGCCAAGATCTAAATCAGGTCCTATATTTGTTAAATAAAGCTTTAAAAAAAAAACTGAAATTTATCAGACACACTTACATTATGCCCAGTCTCTTGGTTAAGATTGACCCTACCCGACCCTCGGCCTGCCCGAAATGCCATGCTGATGAAGCAGATATTATACATCTAACATGGATATGTATACACTTAAGCAACTACTGGGCAGATAACTTCGCACAACTCTCCCTGATGGCGGAATCCACTTCGACACTGGACCCATTGTTGGCACTGCTGGGATGTGTATATGATGTCCCAAAGGGGATTCAAAGGTTTACAGCGAAAGCAGTCTTGTTGGCAAAACATGAAATTACGCTATGCTGGGACAGTAGCCGCTGTCCCACTGCTGCAAAGTGGATTAAAAGTCTCATAGTCTGCCACACCACTTGTGAGCTATACGCTTCATTGCAACCACCCACATCCCATCCTTGGAATATTTGGCAACCACTACACATATATTTGCAGCAACGGGTTTAGATGGACCGGGCTGATTAACTTGGATTATGCTTTGTGTTACACATACGTTGCAGTTTTCTTGTTTGTCTATACATTAGAACATTGTGTATTCCCCCTAAGGTCTGATGCGGACAAAGTAGTTATATGTGTCATTATATGATGATTGTTGGACCTACTAACGGATACACTAATTGGTGTATGTGTAGAACAAACTGTCAACTATGCTATTCCTTCTTGCATCAAGGGAGCAAATTTGTGTTTTTGCAACAACATATTTCATGTATTGTCCCTAACATGGTGCTATTTGTAACTTTTAAAACTGATAAATAGTTTTTAAAAAAATCTAAAAAAAAAAGATTAAAAAGAAAAGTTTGTGTATTGAGTGAGGGTAGACAGGTGAAAAGTAGTGTGCAAAGAATTGTAGGATCATGAAGAGTATTTGTAGAAAGCACTGCCCCTCGTCCGTCTTCTTCGCGACAGTACTTTCTCTATAATAGATACCAAAGCAAGCCAAATAGCCTTGAATGATCACCCATGACTCCAAGTCCCAAAGTCTGCCCAAATGAAGGCACATTTATAGCCAACTAGCTGATGATTAAAGGTGGACAATGAGGTGAACAACCCTAATTTTCTGCCCCCCCCCCGATAAGACAGCCGTATGAAGCGACAGTCAATTCTTTGTTATGATTCATCAAGAAATGCCAGTTATTAACCAATGAGGATCTCAAGAAGGAACAGTCTTTGAAAAACGCGAAACATATACTTGTTTGGTTCGAAAACAAGTCAGATGTATGTGATTGTGGCAAACATGGAAAATAACCTTCCAAAAGAATGCAAAGTAAAAGAAAACCAAAGAGGACACACTTGGTGGCAAGAAAATCTTGGATGGGAATCCCAACATGCATGTGTGGTAAGGAAGTACCGAATGGGGGTACTATCAGTGTACCCACATTGTGGGGTACATTAAGAATTCCCACTTTTCTATTCTCTCTGACATGCAATCCACCAACATTTCTCTTTTGCATTCTTTTGGAAGGACATTTTTCCCTGTTTTTTACAATCGCAAACATCTGACTTTTTTGTTGATGTCGAAGTAGGAGGAGGGTTTAATCTAGGGTTGTTTGTCTGTTTTCTAGACACCCTTGAAATAGGGGCCATGAAACACAGAGACTTCTCTGATGTTTGGCAGAAATTACCTCTGTTGCATGCTCTAATTAATAATACCTTATGGTGTGTTTTTGCACATTTCTCTCTGTTGCATGCTCTAATTATTAATACATTAGGATTTGTTCTTTGCACATTCCTCTGTTCCATGCTCTAATTAATAATACCTTATGATGTGTTCTTGCACATTCCTCTCTGTTCCGTTCCATGCTCTAATTATTAATACCTTATGATGTGTTTTTTTCACATTCCTCTGTTCCATTCTCTAACTAATAATACCTTATGATGTGTTTTTTTTACATTCCTCTGTTCCATTCTCTAATTAATAATACCTTATGATGTGTTTTTGCACATTCCTCTGTTCCATGCTCTAATTAATAATACCTTATGTGATTTTTCATATTTCTCTGTTCTATGCTTTAAATAATAATACCTTACGTGTTTTTTTGCACATTCCTCTGTTCCATGCTCTGATTAATAATACTTTATGATGTGTTTTTTGCACATTCCTCTGTTCCATGCTCTAATTAATAATACCTTATGTGATTTTTCATATTTCTCTCTGTTCTATGCTTTAATTAATAATACCTTATGATGTGTTTTTTTGCACATTCTTCTGTTCCATGCTCTAATTACTAATACCTCATGATTTTTTTCCACATTATTCTCTGTTCCATGCTCTAATTAATACTACCTTATGATGTGTTTTTGCACATTCCTCTCTGTTCCATGCTCTAATTAATAATACATTAGGATTTGTTCTTTGCACATTCCTCTGTTCCATGCTCTAATTAATAATACCTTATGATGTGTTCTTGCACATTCCTCTCTGTTCCGTTCCATGCTCTAATTATTAATACCTTATGATGTGTTTTTTCACATTCCTCTGTTCCATTCTCTAATTAATAATACCTTATGTGTTTTTTTCACATTCCTCTGTCCCATTCTCTAATTAATAATACCTTATGATGTGTTTTTTTGCACATTCCTCTGTTCCATGCTCTAATTAATAATACCTTATGTGATTTTTGATATTTCTCTCTGTTCTATGCTTTAATTAATAAAACCTTATGATGTGTTTTTTTGCACATTTCTCTGTTCCATGCTCCGATTGTTAATACCTTATGATGTGCTTTTTGCACATTCCTCTCTGTTCCACGCTCTAATTAATAATACCTTATATGATTTTTCACATTTCTCTCTGTTCTATGCTTTAATTAATAATACTTTATGATGTGTTTTTTGCACATTCCTCTGTTCCATGCTCCAATTAATACCGTATGATGTGCTTTTTGCACATTCCTCTGTTCCATGCTCCAATTAATACCGTATGATGTGCTTTTTGCACATTCCTCTCTGTTGCATACTGTAATTAACAAAATCTTATGATGTGTTTTTGCACATTCCTCTCTGTTCCGTGCTCTAATTAATATATTATGATGTGTTTTTGCACATCCATCTCTGTTCCATGCTCTAATTAATAATACCATATGATGTGTTTTTGCACATTCCTCTCAGTTCCATGCTCTAATTAATAATACATTAGGATTTGTTCTTTGCACATTCCTCTGTTCCATGCTCTAATTAATAATACCTTATGATGTGTTTTTGCACATTCCACTGTTCCATGTTCTAATTAAAAATACCTTATGATGTGTTTTTCCACATTCTTCTTTGTTCCATGCTCTGATTAATAATACCTTATCGTGTTTTTGCACATTCCTCTCTGTTCCATGCTCTAATAATATTTTATGATGTGTTTTTTGCATATTTCTGTTCCATGCTCTAATTATTAATACCTTATGATGTGTTTTTGCACATCCCTCTCTGTTCCATGCTCTAATTAATAATACCTTATGAAGTGTTTTTTTCACATTCCTCTCTGTTCTATGCTCTAATTAATAATACCTTATGATATGTTTTTTGCACATTCCTCTGTTCCATGCTCTAATTAATAAAACCTTATGATGTGTTTTTGCACATTCCTCTCTGTTCCATGCTCTAATTAATAGCTCATGTTTTTTGCAGATTTCTTTCTGTTGCATGATGTAATTAATAACATCTCATGGTGTTTTTTGAACAGTCCTCTCTGTTGCATACTGTAATTAATAAAATCTTATGATGTGTTTTTGCACATTCCTAACAGCTTTCTGTTTATCTTTGTAGTTTGGGGACACAACATTTAACCGAGCCAAGCTGATGAATGTGGGTTTCAACGAGGCGCAGAAGGAATACGATTACAACTGTTTTGTCTTCTCGGACATTGACATCATCCCAATGGATGACAGGAACCTATATCAGTGTGGCAGCAATCCTCGGCACATGGCAAATGCTGTGGACAAATTTGGCTTCAGGTAAATGATTATGGTTTGCATCTGTCATTTTATTCTCTGCTTTCAAGAAACTTTGGTAGAGGATCGAATTCATATCAATGGGTATAAGACTTTTCATACTTCAGCCGTACATTCTGTATATGGGAGAGCTAAACAAGGATTGTGTACATACATTTCAAATTATATGGATGTGACCAAGATAAAGCTGCTGGCATCTAAAATTTATTATCAAATTATCACTATTGAAATCAATCAGCATTGCTGCTTAGTTGTGATAAATTATTATTATAACGCTGCGCCTGAGCAGATTTGCTTGGCCATTAGACAATGTCTAAGGCTAATGATTTTTAGTACATACATAATGACACACAGTTAAAGATATGTTTGTACCTTGGAGTGGGGATTTTAATATTAGTCTATGTCCACATTATGCGGAAAAACCTGTGGTATAACATTAGATGGTGCTATAGGCTATACCCATTTCCCTCATTCTCTTTATGGGGATAATTTGAATGATATTATGTTCAAGTATTATTTAGGCTTCGCTAATGAATTATGCACTCCACCAGTACCATTCGACTGCACCTTTAAAGGGAGAGGTGCAAACATGATTAAAGATTATGTGATAACTGCAAATAGGCATTCAACTAGAGTTAATGGTTTTAAAACACATAACAACCCTCTAAGTGATCACAAGTTTTAAACTGCCTAGCAAAGCAATAAAAAGAAAGGGTAAGTGCTCACATGCAGTTAATAATATTTCTCTTAACAGAACTAATGGTTACTCTTTACGGTGGTCCAAAGTTGATCCTGTTAATTTTACCAAGCAGCTTGTGGGTAAACACTTCAAAGCTTTTTTAGCTTGTTAGCTTGTTTAGATGAGAATGTGGATCATGTTAAAATTTTAGAATGCTTCCAACTGATTACTCATGGGATTTAAGAAGGCTTATTGGTCAAGAAAAGAAAAGGGAACAAGAAAAATCACGGTTGGTTTGACACTAGAAGTACGAGGGCATATAGGAACCTGAAACATGCACTACACAAACCTTTGTAAGTTAAGTAAGAAATCAAAGCATGTAGATTGGAGTATAAACAAGCACTTAAAGAACGCACAAAGGGCATGAGAGAGGATGCATGGAGGGCCCTGCACGAAGCAACATTGGTTAGAAGTAATAATGCGTCTCGTGGGCTGTAAACGCCCCCTTCCTGAGCCCCCTGGATACTCCAACCATAGAGATTGCGATCAGGGACGAGGGGAATGGGTGAATCACTACTCTAATATGTATAAAATTCCAGTAGAGAAGATAGGAACTGATAGTGCTCCAACAATTACGAGCACGATTGTCCCCCTGCCACGCAGATCACCAATAAACCTTAAGTTCACCCTAGAAGAAGTTAATTTAGCTCTTGAAGCAAGTAAAGGGGGGAAAGCTTCTGACCTTAATGAGATACCAGTAGACCTCTTCAAAGCTAATATTGCCCTGTGGGGCCCACTACTTACACAAGTTATAACAGCTTGTTGTACCATAGGTTTCTTTGATACCTGATCGGAATGACTTATTTCTGATATACAAGAAAGGTGACCGCCGAATCCTGCCTGCTACCGGCCAATTTCACGTCTTGATTCTTTGGTCGAGGTGGCTGGACGCAGCATACTAAATAAACTTCAGGGCTAGGCTGAAGCCAATGATATTTTATCGGAGTTGCAATTTGGCTTTGGACCAGGTCTTGGCACAGTTGAGCAGTCACTTAATCTGAACCTGTTAACTGGGAAATACATCCTGGCCAAACATGGTAGACTGTTTTTGGCATTTGTAGACTTATCCTCGGCCTTTGATTGTGTAGAGCAGCGTTTCCCAAACTGTGGTCCGCGGACCCCCAGGGGTCCGTGAGACATTCCCAGGGGGTCCGCAGGACTCGAGTGCCTGTCGTAGTAACAAATTAAACGCCCATGCGTCCTCTCAGCACACAAGAGCTGTGACACAGAAGGCAGAAGGGCACAAAAAACGAAGAGAAAACGAGTGGAACTGAGGGCAGAAGGGCACAAAAAAACGAGTGGAACAGAGGGCAGAAGGGCACAAAAAAACTAGAGGAAAACGAGTGGAACAGAGGTCAGAAAGGCAGAAAAAACAAGTGGAACGTAGGGCAGAAGGGCACAAAAAACAAGGGAAAAACGAGTGGAACAGAGGGCAGAAAGGCACAAAAAACGAGTGGAACAGAGGGCAGAAAGGCACAAAAACGATTGGAACAGAGGGCAGAAGGGCACAAAAAACGAGGGGAAAACGAGTTGAACAGAGGGCAGACGGGCACAAAAAACAAATGGCACAGGGGCAAAATACAGAATACAGAAATATAGGGGCAGCTAAGAACAGAAGGCAGAACAGGCAGAGAGGCACGGGGGCAGCGAGGGGAACAGAAGGGAAAACCGGGCAGAGACACGGGGCAGCGAGGGGTACAGAAGGAAAGACTGGGTAGAGAGAGCACGGGGACAGCGAGGGGAACAGAGGGAAGAAAAAGGGGCACGGACCCTGTACAGGCAGCGGGGGAAGACAGACAACAGCAGTCACAGACACAACAATGAAAATACAGGCAATACAATAAAAGCAATAAAACGTTGATAGGCCCATGTGTATAGGTTACCGTTACTTGGCAGACAGGTAAAAATAGATGCAGCCAGGATCAGCAGTAGGATTTTCGTGCTGCTGTCTGATTGCTCACTTTCCACAAGCCCTTGGGTACCACTAAATAAAACACTGCTGTATGCATACATGTCCATGCCAATAGACCCAATTCAGGCTGTCTCCCTCTTGAAATTGCCTCTGCTTCAAAAGGCGTTTTTAAAAAGAAATTTAAATTGTACAAATTGCTTGAGGGTCCCCGGCTTCCAGTAGTGATTCAGTGGGGGTCCTCGGTAGTCAAAAGTTTGGGAACCACTGGTGTAGAGCATGATACATTATGGATTATAATGGCCAATTTAGGTGTGAAGCCACCGCTTTTAGACTTCTTGAGGCAATTGTACTCTGGCATGAAAGCAAGGGTTCGATATGGGGTTTAGGGCGAGGGCACTGCATCATTCGGCAGAGAGAGAGGGGTAAGACAGGGATGCATTTTGGCACCCTTTCTTTTTACATTATATATTACTAGTTTGGGATCGACACGGTTTGATCAGTGCCGGGATTTACCACAAATTGGACATCGCCCAATACCTGCCTTCCTCTATGCTGATGATGCAGTGCTGATGGCACGAACTCAGTTGGGGCTACAACGTCTATTGATAAGCTTTAATGCTTACATGCAGAACCTGGGGTTGCAAGTACATAAATCGAATACTTTCATAAAAGACTGTGTTAAGTAATCTCAAAGTGCAGGGATATCTTCATAGATAAGAAGAAGATTGAATTCACCAAGACATTTCCGTACCTGTATCCTGTTTGACCAGAATGGCTCATGGTGCCTGGCAATTAAACCAAGAAAAATCTATTGTCATTGAAAGCTTCGGCAGCCTTGGTTAACTTCTCAAGTAAGCTGGGCAAAAAACGCCTGTAGAATTCATAAATATATATAAGGTTAAGTGCGTAACTACAGCTATGTATGGTGCTGGGTTATGGGCTATTATGATTGTCAGACCCTACATCAGGTGGAGAATGCCTTTTTAAGATTTGTACTAGCTGTTCCGGGTGGCTGTTCCACTTATGTATGCTATGCGGATCAGCAGTAACCCTACTTATCAAATTTAATTAAAATACAATCAATTCTTTTATGGCATAAGATTTGGTCCTCAGAGAAAACCACCCTTAATAGGGATATAATAAGGGACTGTCTTAAATTACAGTGGGTACTTAGTATACCTTGGACGAAGTATATCAAAGACTACACAAGCGACCTACGTCACCTGGAATATTACGAAGAGCTGGAATCCCTAGATACATCAGCAGAAAAGATCTTAAAAGAGAGTGCATGATGCTATTGTAGTCTCTTAGGTTATCTCTGGAAATATTGAAGGCACGTGTTTGTAATAAACAAATGATCTTGACCAGTTATGATATACAGCCATACTTGTAATTCATGGCGGGGATGCAGGACAGATTTGTTTAAACGTGCTTTAGGTTAGACATTTTCCATCGCATAACAAGTTTCCCTGTAACTAATGGCTGGTCATGTTTGCTTTGTAAATGTCCATGTGACGATATGTCACAACAGACAACAATTCATGTCGTGCTCTTTTGTAAATTTTAATAAAAACAGAAAAAGATTTAGATTTTACTGACCTTAAGGCTGCTTGGCCTTAAGCAATGCCGCCCAGCATTTTTATCCTTTCAATTGTCAGCCAATGAGTACACTGTGTGGTCTATGGCAATGTTTGTAAAGAATGTAATTAGATGCAAAAAGGCCATCATATTGTGATCTTCTGGTGATGTAAATGTGACTGTTTTTTATGATAAATTTTCTTAGCAACAGTGATTGTTGCTGAAGGTTCCTAACTTTTTTAATAAAATTGTCATATACTTAATTAATTTGTACATGATTTTTAGCTTTGTAAATAGTACTTGTGTTTTTATATATGCATTTTGCTTTTATGATTTCCACAGAAGAAATGTAATAAAGCTTATTTTGAAGGATGTACGTCGTTACAACGCATGCTTTTACCACGCATGCCTTTACGACGCAACTTTTACAACGCAATCCATTACAACGCATAGTGCTTAGGGGTGCTGGATAGTGAATAGTTTAATTTACTATTCCAACTCCAGTCCCCGTGGACACTAGGGAAGGTGTTGGATAGTAAATTAAATCTATTCCCTATCCTAGAGCGCCCCCCAGCGCTATGCGTTGTAATGGTTTTCGTTGTAATAGTTGCGTCGTAAAGGCACTGCGTTGTAAAAGTTGCGTTGTAAAGGATGTTTCCCTATTTGGAATAGAAATAGCTCAGTTTCCAACTTCTCAGTCTGGCACTGTTAATGCATATAAATGTATCCTCGCTTTTACTTTTTAAAACAATGTTGTATAACAATACAGTGATTGCTCAAAATGCTTCTTTATAATTACGTCAACGCAGAGATGGGAAAACCTATTTTACTGAAACAATATCCTGTTTAACTTGGTAATGTGAAGGGTTCATAATAATGACGAACAGCTTTTTTATCTAAAAAAAACTTGCAGTATGGTAAGTTTTAATAAAATAGAATTTCTGACCTCTGCCACTGTGTGCCATTTTTTTTCAAGAGTCACTGTACTCTCTATCTTCATTGATCGGGTTAGGGGAATTCAAAGCTAGCAAGTGTAGTGTGTAACAAAATGTGATGTTATGGTTGATAAGTCCATGGCCACCTCATTCATTCTGTTGAATATTTCTCTTTGCATAGCTTACCCTATGATACTCTCTTCGGTGGAGTGGTAGCGTTCAGCAAAGACCAATTTCTCAAAATCAATGGATATTCCAACGTGTTCTGGGGCTGGGGAGGAGAAGACGATGAATTGTACAACAGGTCTGTATCTCAGATAAAGTCTAAAGTATTTTTGGTGCAGGTTGTGTCTGCAGGCCAGGGGTGTATACACATCAACAAGAAACCAATATGTCTCCACATTATGTCCAAAAATCACAACAATATGGTACTATGTGTCAAACCAAGAGGGTCTTTTGTGAACTACAGGATTCAAGAGGAAATCAGTCATTCCCAGCCTCCATTTACTCCTGATACTTCACCTGGAAATGTCACCAGTAGAGCCCATTACCAACTCCACTGGAATTACATATGTACCAGTAATCAAAGTATTTGTCTCTTAAACCCACCGGAGCAGATGGTTCAGCTTATGTTTTTTGTGCACCACGCTGCTCCCATGGAGAGGACTGAGGAAGGGGCAGGAAGGACATTACGGCAATGCTTTCCAGGGCACAGTAACCGATGACAAGTACCCCACTTTGGGGTCACTACAAGTTGTTCTGACATCTATGTGCCCCCTTGTGACTCCTGCACCTGCTTTACATGCCCTTTCATGTTGAAAACTATTTCTGTCTCATGGGATCTCCATTGTGATCAACAACACTGAATAGTCCCGCTCACGTGCGAGGACCCTGGAGAAGATCTTTCATGTCACATTTTCTTTGCTGTACTTCAGAAACGCCCGGGAGCACGTGTGACACAAATGTGAAATGTTAAAGCCTTAAAACGGGTTATATTGACAATTATATTGAATTACTTTAAAAGTTGAAAGCAAATAGGCATAAGGGGACCTTTTAAAAACGTCCTCCACAAACTCTTTTTTTATTTCTTTTCAATATAAGAGATAGGGGAATATATGGCAATGTAGATGTGTAGGGTAGGCTGCAGCATTGAATATATTGAGAATGAAACACTGCACCTAGTGCTCCTTAACCTCCAGTGTCCCATCATGCCCTGTAGATGGCAGCTTGCTCAGTTCTTTTGGATATACAAATTAGCAGGATAGAGTTATATTTATTATATCTTTTCCTTCGGGGTGGAGTTTATTATTTCAATGGAGATAATGTCAATGTTCAGATAATGCACAATTATTGTATTCTATTGTATTCTTCATCTGAACAAGGAGATAATTCAATGATGTGGTAAGACTGTTCCCTCAGAGATCCCATACCTTGTATTTGAAGATGGTCCACATGAGCATCCCAACCTGTAAGGGAAGCATCAGGCACTATGGTTTCAATCGAAATGTCTTGATGGAAATTCACTCCTGAAATGATTCTATGCTCGCGACCCAGCTGAGCGATTGTTTTTCAAAAATTATTAACATCACTCTGCCCTCCCATCTTCCTGACAGCTGATCCCACTGACCATCTAGGCACTGTTGTAGAGGCCTCATGTAGACGTGCATTTGGGACCAGATAAATCCATGCAATTGATCCTAGAAGAGAGGAGACTTTTCTTGCTGTTGGATGGGCTGTTGTCTTCATATTGCAATATTTCTGAAGGGTTCTTAAGCTTTTCACCTCAGAAGTAAACACTTTTGTGTGCACCGTGTCTAGGACTCAACCCAGGTAGTGTAGGGGTTAAACTGCTGTTGAGATAGATTTCTTGTGATTTACCTGCAATCCCAGTTCCCTGAGAGTTTGCTTGTTGATACGAAGATGCCTTGATGAGCCAGTCGTCTTCCTATGGACAGACACAAATTTTCATTTTCCTGAGGTGAGGTGCCACAGACATCATACATTTGGAAAAAGTTGTGGTGCAGACAAGATCGAAAAGAGGAGCCTTGTATTGGTAAAGGTTTTCTCCTACAGTATACCTCAGAAATGTACAATGTTTCAGGATGTGAAAATAGCCATCATGCAAACATAACATGTCCCCATGATGTAGTTAGGGGTAGATTTGATGGAGCCTACATTTTGATGTCTTTATATTGTCGCAAAGACACAGAGCACTTCTGCACTGACACAGGTCGTCATAGATTCACAGTACTTCTGAGAGCTTACTGATTGTTCCAACAGTTTGTTTAGTTAGAATTCAATCCAATAAAATATAGTGCTCTGTTTGCGCTGGCCTAAAATCGTTCTGTCATTTTGTCACCACCTCTACCTTTGTATACATTAAATCTGTGTTCTTAGCTTCTACCTTTGCCAGCTTTTTTATATACACTTTAGAAATAGATCACAGTGTTGATTAATGACAGAATACATTGAAATTAATGAAAGTTCCTTCGTGTAATAAATATGAGCATTAACAGTATTATAGTAGAAAAATATTCCAACAAGATGTGCTTCCCTTTTGCACTCTTCTAATTAATGCTCACAAATTTAGGTAGTATCAAATCATATTCCATACTAGGTATGTCATCTACATTTGAATTTAGAGGAAATGCGCTATGTTAAATTCTTATTGTTTTGCCTCCTGCAAAGTATATTGGTCTTGGGAGCGGACAATTTTTTATTTTTTTTTTGGTCCTCATTTACCACCATGGTTTCAGGTGTAGTCGCAGGTGGGAAAACGAACATGCTGTCACAGTTTATAAAACTGGCAGTGATTTAACTAGGGTGGATTATCAACATCCCTCAGCAATAACGCTTCCTCCAGAGACAAGCAAAAAGAAACCAGAAAAAAAAGTATAATAGCAGGTGGAAAATACAGCCATTTAGGTACCGGGCATGCAACCGGGTAGAGGCTTTACAGGGAGAGTGAACCACAGCTGTGTAATCATCGGACCCGGGGGGGAGGGGGGGGGGGGGGGGTGAGGGGGGGGGACCACAGCCAGATCCGGGAGCGGATAATTAAACCAACCCTGGGTGGTTTAAAATTAATAAAAAACGGATAAGGAAATTTAAGTCTTGTGTGAAATATAGAACACCAAGCAATGATAAACAATGAGGTAAGAGTGAGGAGACACTTCATTAGCCATACTACACAGAAGAATGAAATGTGCAACATAAAGGATTGTATTAACTAAAATAATTGGGTTTATTCATTACAGATTAGTTAATCTCAAAAAGTGGAGACCATGTTTCTGGTAATCATGCAAATGAACTAATTGCCAGTAGCTGATCAACTGTTAGGTGCAGCTTGCTCCCATCAATATTGCATGAACAAACTCCCCTTTCTTTATAGATACTGTTTATATAATTCACACATTATAAATAAAAAAATTAAATAAATTAGAACAGCAACAATGCATTACTGTACGTTAAAATGTTATCACATCAAATCCTTTTGCATTAATTCAATTCTGTCGATGCTCCATTAAGTCGGTTCGTGAGATCAATACCCCGCCTTCCTGAGGACAAATCTATTTAGATTTAAAAATTCACACAGTAAAGAAAAATTTCTATAGGAAACGAGAGACCTAAAAAAAAACAATCAATCCATATTTAGCAATTATGTTTCAGCATCATTAACTATGTATCCTACTTTAGTGCCGACTACTGGCTAAAAATCAACGACCCTTTACACACTTGCTCAGGGGTGGTCTTGTGTAGGTCTAAATATAATTGCCTCTTGAAATGTATATGTCCTACAATATATACAAATTGATTAGCCGACCAAATTTAAAGTATTACTTAATGATTTCATCTCTAATTTTATGACCCGATATTAAGTCCTCACTTACAAGACCACTCTTGAGCGATGGTGTAATGAATGATGATTAAGGTATATATTTGTTTATAATGTGTCTAACTTGATAGATGCTTATCAACGTATCCCTATATAGGGAAAGGAATGTATGTTGCTGTTTCAAATATTTTGATATTTTTATTTATAATGTGGGATATATAAACAGTGTCTATGAAGAAAGGGGAGTCTGTTTATGCAATACTATAAATAAATATGATGATATGATATATCCATGTCTATTGTGTTGTATATGTGAACAGTGGACATTATTACATTTATTTGAATAATTACAATAAACATGTATATTTTTTCACAGTAAGAAGTGAGTTTCAAATATGGTTTTGTGTACTGACAATATATGGAGTATTTTGTGTAGTGCATTCTGACCACGCTATTAATATATACTAATGATTTACATATATAAAGCGGGAGCACAAAGGGGAGCCCTTCTTTGTTTGAAATGTTGATTGTACACTAGGAAATTGTATTTTATGTCGTTAGATAAACAATGCACTTTAGTAATTTATGCTTCTCTGTCTCCTATAGTCTCTTGATTTTAAAATATATATGTCCTGATGAAGGTGGTGTGAACCATTCGGACTTCCACCGAAACTGTGTCGACAGACTTAAAAAAAATAAGATAATTTTATTTATTTAGAATTTTAACAAAAGTAAAATGACTTATTTATTTGAATATGGTGTATATTGATGTGATCCTTTTTAATAAACACCTGTGTGTTTTTAATGTAATTTATATATTGATAATCATTAAAATGAGAGTGAGATAGAGACAGTTCTTTTTTTTTGTTTTTAATAGTATTTGTGTTTTTAATATTGTTGTTGAATATTACCCTAGATGTTTACTCTTTCATATATGATGGTTGAGGTGTCTAATGAAGGGTGTATAGACACACACAAAGCATGAAAGGGAGGATTATTTGTTGTTTAGTTGTAAACTACCCTGTTCCTTTTGGCCAGTTAGGTTGACTCTCCTTGTATTTGTAGCCTTCCAAGCACACCAGTCCACCAGCCACACCCTAAATGCATGTGACTCGTTTTGCTAACTCAACACCCAAACGTTCTCAAAATACAGTCAGTTGAGAAGCGTATATTTCAAGTGTTGCTGGTGAATTGATGTGTTTTACTCAAACTGTCCTCCACGTGCAATGGAAACTACCCAGAGTTCCTCTTTCTGAATTCCATAATTTATGTGTTGCCTTAGGACTTCCTTGGTTTGTATTTCGTACATAATGTAGCAACTATTTCAGGAAATGTACTCTTGCTACTCCTAATATCACAACATTTCTTTGTGGTTCCTGAATATCTACTAAACATGTAAACAACCATATGGCTCACAATTGAAAGCTACTGAAATGTTAAAGCTTTAAGCATTCTTGAAGGGTAGCCATAATTAACATTTAAGATTTTCCCCTCTTTCACTCAGTGTGCCAATTGGGCCACCAATGCATGCAATGATTGAGCAGAGAAACAGTTCTCCTATAAAGTAACATTTGTGCTTTTGCCCACGATAAATAGGGTTGTTTCAGCAGGCATGAAGGTTGAGCGTCCCAACACTGCCATCGCAAGGTCTAAAATGATCGTCCACAACAGGGATTCTGGGAATGAAAGCAACGGTAAAAGGTATGTTGTGTGTAGGCACTGATTGAACTTCAACGTTCCTAATCCCCACCACAAGTGTTGTTACTGTGTGCATCAATGTGCTTAGGGTTTTATTAGAAACAATATTAGATGTGCATATATATATATATATATATATATATATATATATATATATATATATATATATATATATATATATATATATATATTCCTATATTATGTACCTGAATTTACTTATTTAAAACAGCATTGCAAGACAAATAGCCAAGGAGTAGGACTTGGACTTTTAAGGGGCAAAAAATTGTACATATTAAAAATATTCCATATAGCAGCTTGTAACTTTAGCAATAATAAATGCTTAAACTACTAATAAACAATAACCAACTGGAAGAAAGAGGCAGGAAGAAAACAGAAGAAAAGAAAGGGACAAGCAAATACAGAGGGAGATGAGAAGGCTCAGGGCTGTTATGCAGAATATTATCCAGTATTATGGGTATCTTTCATAGATTCACATGCCTGAATCATTCCCCGTCGTCGGGGTGGGAGTCCCCGGTAAATAATTATAGTAATGTCACATGGACATATACTTAGTACTAGGCCAGAGGCCTCACATTAGTAGCCTATCTAGGTCCTTATGTAAAAAGGACCAATCTTTGGCCAGTAGCCAATCAGCTCTTATCACCCTCCTGACCTTCCTGGAAGGAGCCCTTGTCCCTCAGATTTTCTACCGCACGTCGTGCTGAAGGGAGTCTCCACTGAGCTCTGCTCAGGTTTCTTCATATATCTTTGGATATTATCCTTTTATCCCTTTATTCTTCAAGTTTTGGTAGTCAATATGGCTACTACTCCTAAACAAGCATTTACAATGCAATGGTTTCGCCTTTGGAAAAGTTAGAGCTATTGGCATTGTAAATGACAACATTTGTATTTATGTGTTGGTTTTGAAAACAGATAAATAAATGGCATTGTCATTTACATTGCCATTAGCTTAATCTCGGCAGTCACTCTGCACTCCCCCTGCACTCCCTAGCTACTCCCCCTGCACACCCTAGCTACTCCCCCTGCACTCCCTAGCTACTCCCCCTGCACTCCCCCTGCACTCCCCCTGCACTCCCTAGCTACTCACTACTCTGCACACTCACTACTCTGCACACTCACTACTCTGCACACTCACTACTCTGCACACTCACTACTCTGCACACTCACTACTCTGCACACTCACTACTCTGCACACTCCACAAAGATCTGTTACAATTAGAATTAAATAAAACGAGGTGTAAAAAATGATATGAAGTAATCTTCCTAGAGTCCCTTGTTCCCGTCGAAGGGGACTCTTTCAGAATATGTGACACTCCCCCTGCACTCCCCCTGCACTCCCTAGCTACTCACTACTCTGACACTCACTACTCTGCACACTCACTACTCTGCACACTCACTACTCTGCACACTCACTACTCTGCACACTCACTACTCTGCACACTCACTACTCCCCCTGCACTCCCCCTGCACCCCCCCTGCACTCCCCCTGCACTCCCTAGCTACTCACTACTCTGCACACTCACTACTCTGCACACTCACTACTCTGCACACTCACTACTCTGCACACTCACTACTCTGCACACTCACTACTCTGCACACTCACTACTCTGCACACTCACTACTCTGCACACTACACAAAGATCTGTTACAATTAGAATAAAATAAAACGAGGTGTAAAAACTCCAGAATGAACTGCAAAGCACTAAGAAGTAACACTAAAACACAAGCAGTTGCCACCGTTGGCCCACCCATTACATCAATACTCCTGTACAGTAAACAATAGTTGTCCAGCACAGGAACACACATTAGTTGGGACATCAGTTTTGTTCCAGTGTCAGGAACATCATCACTTTCCTGCACAAATAAGCTATATTCCTATTGGCTGAGCAGAACCTTCAGTTAAAAATGTGCCACGATAATTGAGAATCTCTGTAGGAGTGATTGATTTTCCGTTTTTTACATTTCATGTTCCACATGGCCAAGTGTTTAATTTCCCCCTTTAATCGAGAGGAATTGTTCCGTTTTGGAACAGAGTTCCATTAAAAAAAGTTGCATTAAAAAAGGGAACTTTTCATCATCTCAGGAAGTGGGGGTTCCAGTTTACAGGAATGCAGGAAGCACATAAGACACAATAGAATATTTTTTCTCATTTGAGTTTGAAGTCATTCCGCTTATATAGTTGTAGGTACATGCAGGCACTCGTAGGTATGGAAAGAAGACAAAACGAGGAATGCACGAACACAGGCACCTACATTTGCATTAAGACATTCCTACAGAGATATGCAGATGCATTTACAATGGGCAACATGAGACCACCTACTTATATGTAGCAAAGGCTGTTTTCATGTGCAAGAGAAGACACAATAATAGGAGTGTGGTGCTGTATAGATGACGTTTGCATTAGCTCTGCGCAGCAGGGCAGTGGGTGGTGCATTCTGTGTAATACTTGGGCCCTGGCACCTATTTTAAGCGTTGACACAGTTATCTTGGAAAGAAGAAATCCCAGGTCCCTTCGATCACCCTCAGCTGCCCCAGTTGTGCATTATTTGCAATAAACGAGGGTTCACACGTCACTCACAGAACCCTTGTCCACGCACGGGGGTGGGGACATACAGGGCTTGACCTTTGGAGGCACAAACTGATCCACCCCTCGACATTCTGTGACAAACTAGAAAGCGTTCTTGCTGGAAGCGACATTTCTGCATTTAAATCATCGCATCTGCTTCCCGTGCAGGAATCGCTGAGAGAGTCACACACCCACCGCTGGGATATAAAGCATACAGAGAGTAAATGGTACTCACGCTCCGGTGGGGTGGTCTGCGCTTGTCTGCCTCGGATCCTGTCTCAGAAGGCTTTGGCTTCACTGGTGCGAGTTTGACTCACAAGCAGCACCTTCAGGAGCCGCGCCCAAGGGATGGAAACTGAAAGCACCGCTCCCTCAAGGAATCTGCCCCTGCCTGAACCAGCCCCCGTGGAGGAACGGAAAGGGGCGGCTCTAAAGGGAAACCTTTCACGCACACGCAGGGACGATTACTAAGTTAGGGGTTTCTATGTTAGTTCCGTCCATGCCCTCCTCGCTGCTTTATTTGCATTAATCTCCAGGTATTTATGAATGCACGTGTGTGAAATGTGCATCTGTGAATGACCCTCCGTGCAGGAATCGCTGAGAGAGTCACACACCCACCGCTGGGATATAAAGCATACAGAGAGTAAATGGTACTCACGCTCCGGTGGGGTGGTCTGCGCTTGTCTGCCTCGGATCCTGTCTCAGAAGGCTTTGGCTTCACTGGTGCGAGTTTGACTCACAAGCAGCACCTTCGCTGCTTAGCTTCTGCTTCTTGCCCGGCATCTCGCTGTTTCCCGCCAGGGCCGCCCCGCTCTCGGACATGTTCCGCTTCATAGGAAATAAGACAAGAACAAGCACCTACGAGGACACAGGGGTCGGGAGACGACACGGAGGGCGGGAGATGACACGGAGATGACACGGAGGGCGGGAGGGGGGCGGGAGACGACACGGAGGGCGGGAGATGACACGGAGGGCGGGAGGGGGGCGGGAGACGACACGGAGGGCGGGAGGGGGGCAGGAGACGACACGGAGGGCGGGAGGGGGGCGGGAGACGACACGGAGGGCGGGAGGGGGGCGGGAGAGGACACGGACGGCGGGAGGGGACACGGACTGCAGGAAACGTGCACAGGACAGCGAGGGTGGGGCGGGGAGGCACACGGAGGGGGCGGGAATGGACAGCGCATCTCCGCCCAGGGAAAAAATCTCGGGAACGCCCCCGAATCTGGTCCGGCCTTGACGGACAGATCCGGCACTCAATGGCTAGCCTCCATTTATGGAGCTAGCCAATGAGAGCCGGGGGACGTTCCCGAAGTGCTTAGTGTAGACATAGGATTTCACCTGCGCTGAAAAGCTGCGCAGAGCGCAGCCTTTCGGCAGGCGAAACCCAAAAAGGGCTTTTTAGACCCTGTGCCTCTTGTAGTAAATTGAGGTTACATATAGAGGATAAGCATGAAGATTGCCTGTATTGCCTCTATCCTCAGCATTCTGTCAAGGAATGTAAGATTTGTCGCACTCTCCCGGTCAAGACATTGAAGGACAGGGAAGGGCGACTGCTTCTGTGGCTCCAGAGACTTAAAAACAAAGAGCAGGTAGTCTCCTCAGGTGAGAGCGAGTGTTCATTCAGGAGCTTCCACTCTGCTTCAAAAAGGCCTGGGCAGTCATCTCCAGATAAGTCTGTGGCGCCTCCTCTCAAGAAGCCAAAGTCTATTGAGGGTCATCCTAAGGTCAAGCCTTCTCTTCAGATGACAGAATTCAAAAAGCCTGCTGTAATGTCGTCTAGCCTGCCTGTGACGTTGTCGACAGTCTCCATTTCGACATCCACGGCGTCTACTTTCTCCATGGCATCGACTACTACCACGTCGACGATGGGTAGGTCAATATCTTCTGTCATTCCTGTCAAAAAGTTGTCGTCGTCGCCTTTGACAGCGCTCCCGTCGACGTCTGCTTCATCGTCGGCGAAAGCAAAGCTTCCAGCGTCGACGAAAATCCCACCGTCGACGAGGACTTCCCCGTCGACGAAGATCCCATCGTCGACGAAGATCCCATCGTCGACGAAGACACAACCGTCGACGAGTTCCTCGTCGGCGAGGACACCGTCGTCGACGGGACCGTCGACGTCGAGACCGTCGACGACGAGACCGTCGATGGCGCCGTCGACGGTGACTTCGTCGTCGTCGAATGCTACAGTGTTGACGCCGCCGTCGACGAGGTCATCGTCGTCGTCGACGAAGACATCAATGATAATTAAATCGCCTGAAACATCAAAAATAGTAGACGCTACTCCATCTACAGACACCGCGTCAAGGGATTTACACTCCAAAGGCTCTCCCTCATTGAAGTGTATATATACACATTTTAAAATGTCGTCACGTTTGGTCACACCAGAGATGACCTCACACAGCAAGGTCCAACAGTTGTTGCCAACGCATTTTCTAGAAACGGAAGATCCTGAAGATCAGTCCATGTTTCCCATAGCATCCAGTCCCTCTCATCTAAACATCAAAATTCAGGAGAGTTCGGACTGCGAAGATTTTGAGGAAATTACAATTCAGGAATCAGTTCAAGAGCATACCACGGTTCAACCTATGGTGTGCCTTCCAGCTTCAATTGTTTCTGACCTACAATTTCTAATTTCAGATTATAAACAAAGATTTCCATCATCTGCTCCTGCCTCTGGTGTACAGGTACCACAGGAAACCCAAACTCCTAAACAAGTGGAAAAGGTTCTGTTTGTGGTGTAAGGCTCAGAAATTGCATCCGTTCAATTCTACTCCAGCACAAATTCTGCCCTATTTGCTCCACCTAGCCAATTCAGGGCTGGCACACGCTTCAATAAAAGTCCATCTGGCGGCCATCTCCAGGTTTAGACGTTCTTCGTGTGGCGCTTCCCTATGGACCAACAGACTGGTCAAACAGTTTCTGAAGGGTTTATTCAGGACTTTCCCTCCAGTAAGAGCGTCACCACCTACATGGCAACTAAATGTGGTACTAGCTCAACTAATGAAACACCCGTTCGAGCCAATTCATAAAACAGATCTTAAATATTTATCATGGAAAACGGCTCTACTACTGGCGCTCACGTCAGCAAGGAGAGTGAGTGACCTGCAGGCTTTTTCTGTGCAAGACCCTTTTATCCAGTTTAAGAATGACAGAGTCATCTTAAGGACTAATCCAAAATTTATACCAAAGGTTCCGTCCTCTTTCCATCTCAATGAACCTATTGTCCTGAGATCTTTCTTCCCAAATCCATCATCTGCGGCTGAAAGATCTCTGCACTCATTGGACCTCAAGCGATGTCTCAAATTCTACATACACAGGACTGAGCAATTTCGGAAGTCTAACCAATTGTTTGTTGCATTTAGCAGGCCCAGGAAAGGCTTAGCATTGACAAAACAGAGCATTTCCAGATGGATTTCATCGGCCATCGCATTCTGTCACCAACAGGCGGGCCATCCTCTGCCTTCAAAGGTTCGAGCACACTCCACTAGAGCGGTAGCCACCTCCATGGCGCTCTTTGCTGGGGTACCCATTGTCGACATCTGCAGAGCGGCGACATGGAAGACGCCGCATACGTTCACCAAGCACTACTGCTTGGATTCGGAACTTATGAAGGATGCAGCAGTAGGACAGGCTGTCCTACGTCATCTATTTCATTAGAGGTGAGCCTTCTTCCTCTCATCCCACCTTCCAGGTAATTTGTCGCACATTTCTTATCAGGTTGTGAGTATCATGTAATCTGGGTAACAACTTATGATAAGTTTATTATGTCTTTCAAGATGTATGTTAGAAATGTGCTCATTATTGCTTGCTATTCTGATTCAGGCATGTGAATCTATGAAAGATACCCATAATACTGGATAAGAAATGCGTTACTTACCTGTAACAGCAGTTATCCAGTATTGGTATCTTTCATAGATTCACATGCAACCCACCCACCTCCCCTGGAAGGGCTCACCTAAGTCTTCTCAGTAGGTACTACTTGGCACGGTGCTTACGAAAATCTGAGGGACAAGGGCTCCTTCCAGGAAGGTCAGGAGGGTGATAAGAGCTGATTGGCTACTGGCCAAAGTTTGGTCCTTTTTACATAAGTACCTAGATAGGCTACTAATGTGAGGCCTCTGGCCTAGTACTAAGTATATGTCCATGTGACATTACTATAATTATTTACCGGGGACTCCCACCCCGACGACGGGGAATGATTCAGGCATGTGAATCTATGAAAGATACCAATACTGGATAACTGCTGTTACAGGTAAGTAACGCATTTCTTACTCAATGTAAGATGATCAACTTTCTTCAGATATGTTGGTGACCATTTATTCTTCATATGCTTAAAACCCTATCTGGTGTACTCACAATCTCATGAAGTGATGTGTAGAGCTCATCTGGCATGCCCAAATAGAGGTTGATTTCTGATCTGACTAACACTATTAACTTGCTGTTGGACAGACTGCCAAGGTATTGCCATTGGATCGGTTTATAATTGGTTGAATTTCTTGAGGAGGCCTTATGCTAAACTTTTTCACAGGCTTGCCTTCAATTGTTTTTCAGTGTTCTTCTGATCTTGTGTTGCAAGACGTGCATTAGGTCTTGCTGACCGAAGTCTGATAGAGGTATAAACAGTTGTGCAGTAATAGTGCTCAACATATCTTAGCACTCATCAAAGTAGGGGTTTGAGAAGTTACACAAGAACCTTGAAAAGTCAGCATGTTCACAATTACGTTATGGGCTCTTAAAAATGGAAACTTGCTTAAAATGTGCAAGACGCAAGAGACAGGCCACAGCATGGCAGTAAACGTCAAACTATAAGCATGTCACATTTGGTCGCAGTTGTGCATTGACAATTATATGTGAACCACATCTATTTACATAATTATTGACCCATTTATTTTACGATACATAAAGATTTTATGAGTATGGCTCATGTTTAATTATTTATATCAAATGCTGGGGCATGCTGGGGAAAAAGAGTATTATCAACAAAATTTCATGGGTGATGGTAGCAACTCACTAATGGTTGCGCGGTGCTTGACATCTCACTTTTGCCTATTGAATTGAGCACTTTACTCCTTGTTTGTAAATAGCCAATTAGGCATAAGTAGGAAAACAATTCACAGCGCATGTCACCACCCTATGTGACTGCATAATTTATTATGAAGTAATATTTCTAACCCCCGTATTGCTCAAAGAATCTAGTCAAACTTTTTAATCCCAATTACTTTATCTATAACTGTTGTGATTTAACAATGACAAAAAAGTGATGTTACATATGAGATTAGCCACTTATCAAATCATACACACAAATTGCTAAATCGCTGCCTTCTTAGAACTTTAGTTCTTAAACTAATATGCTTAGTAAACTACTCTAAAAAGAGAAAGCACAACTGTAAATTTGTGGCTGTAAAAGCACCAATGTTCTCTGATCTCACAAATGTCTCTGGCATCAAAAGGTACAAACAAGGCAGATATACCGAGCCCCACAATAAAGGCTTGTCCATTTTTGACATATTAAACAACAGCACTTTAGAAAATAGTCCTCTCAAAATGTAACTTGAGTTGTCCTCATTCTTGAAGGAAAAGAGCTCTATCGTACTCCCCCTCGTTTCAGGGTAGCACTTACAATGGCACACACTTTTCAACCTAGTACCACCATGAAAAGGGCATTCCTATTTCCAAAACTCCCCCAGAGGTACTTATTTCCAACCACCGGTTCCCAAACTCAGATTGAGGACACTCTGTCTTCTCTGGACCGATCATACCTCAGAGTGCTTGGTTGACCAGTATCTCACTTTGACAGTAAGGGGCATGAGGCATCCAGTATACCAGGACAAAAGATGATCTGTCCTAGAGTGGTTTGTAGGACAAGTAAAGAGGATTCATTAAAACCCGACCGATTCTCTGTATAATTTCACCACCGGTGGGCATAAGACCTCATTTAGAGGTTAGTGCTTGTGGGGCATACTCCAGTAAACAGAAGATGTCTTGTCCGCCAACCTCACAGTTCACTTGCCTCATTTAGAAGTTGGGTATTGAATGGTTTCCACTGGCAGAGCCTAAGTGGCTTTACACCAAAAACTCTTGGTCTTTGGACCAAGAATCAAAGTCCATATTTATGCCTGAGATATCTCAAAGATGGTCCATAACTTATGAATTGGTGTGCTACGTTTCCTCTAAAAGCACTTTAGCACCTCTTCAGTGGTATGAAGCAATATATAAATGCAATTGCACTAAAAACACTGACGCTTTCCCACATCATATGAACTTATAAGAATTACATTTAAACCCATTTCCAAAGATTGAGATTTAAAAGATTTGTTTGTGAAATAATATTCCAATGTGCATTTTAATTAAGGCATCCAGTTTTACGATTTTACTGGTTTTTACGGATAAATACAGACAGAAAAAAATCTATTTCCTGACTGTACTCATTTTTAAAAGTAGAAAATTGTGCTTCTTGTGAGTGACACTCCTTGTTATGCTTCATGAATTCCGACCAACTGCTAAGCAGATAGACACCATGAACATGTAAAAACAGGGAGATTTCCTTAATACAGGCATATGTTAACGTATATTTGTGTATAATGCTAATATTTAGCTGTCGGAGTAGTGTTATTTATATTTGCTTGCTTAATTTGCTAAAACGTGACAGGCATCAAAGTATGAGTGCATGTTTATAAGTTCAATAAATGTGGAATTTCACCATTTTACAACTCCATTTATTCTCAAAACATAAAATAAGTATGGATAAACACCAATAAAATGGCCCAAAAATAAATATGGATAAATACAGATGGAAATAAAAACAAAAAAAACACACACACTAAAACTGGGAGCCTTTATTGTAATAAACATGTCCGACATAGATTTAAGATCCTTCTTTTTAAATGAATCTCTTTATTTGTAAAAACCAAACCAGACCTGAGCTTGAATTCCAATTGCTTCACTTAGCCTGGAGAATGTACTGCATGCGAGGTTTGGAATTGTATGCTCAGACATGTGCATAGACCAGCCTAATTGGTCACAGTACAAGATTAGGGAGGAGCAAGCTACAGATATGTAACACTGGTTCCTTCAACCCTGCTCCTAACGCATTCTGTGATAGATGTGTCATGTCTAAAAGCTTAGTGTTGCAAATAGCAAGAAAGCTTAAACCATGAAACCTCTCAACCTAGGAATTTGGAGGGTTCCCAGAAATGTGGTACTGAAAATCATATGCCACTGTGAAACCTAGACTATATTAAATGAGGTAACACACCTAGAAGTGTTTTGTTATATTAGTAGATACAACAAAAACATAACCAACGTTTCCAGTGTTCAGGCATAGGACCCGATTTTGATTTCAGCTGACAAAATAGTGCACATTAGGGTGAAGAAGTACTTTACTCCATCGCCCAGATGCACATCACATCCACCAAACCTAGGGGCCGATTAGGATGGTGGACGGATTGCCCCCGCCGGGCTAGTGATAGCCACGGCCGGCCCAGCGGGGACAATCCGTCCGCCATCCTCACAGAAATGACCCCCCGCCACATTAGGATGGCGGGGGAGTCCGCGGCGGACGACCGGCGGAAAAAAGTGCTTAAATATGGTGGCGGTGTCTGCGAGACACCGCCAACCATATTACAAAATCGGCGGTCCTATGCCTTTCCACGGCGGCATTGCGGCCCTGGAAAGGCATACAGTCTTTGCTTTGGGGGCCGTTGCGGGCCCCCAGGGTGAAGGGGGGTGGGGGGTGCACTCCTGCGTTTCAAAGTACAACATGGCAGGCACCGGTGCCTGTCATGTTGTGCTTTGAAATGCACAACATACATTTTTAGCATTGCTGTGGACGGTGCTTTCAGCACCGCCCGCCGCAATGTTAAAAATGTGGGATGCACCCGCCACTGTGGCGGGTGCATCCTAATTCGATGCACGGGACCTCCGCCCCTGTGGCGGACGGTCCCTTCCTACAACAGGATGGCGGACGGACTTTGTCCGTCCGCCATCCTAATCGGCCCCTAGAGATGTAAAGGATGGGTAGCGAACCATAATCTTCGAGGGACATAACAGCGGAGAAACGCTGCCAGTGGGCATTAAATTAGAGGTGTCTGCGGGCCCTATGGATCTCTATACATTCCCATGAACAATTGTCACGGGGGCCACTGTCATTGAAGGAAAGGTTTATGGATGGTACTTTCGACCATGGTGGTAAGCCATCAAACTTGTCAAAAACTGTTTGTTTTTCAAATAAAGTTTGTTGTGAAAACAAAAAATAACGACACCCCATGCCCTGGAAGTGTTCCACCATTGTGTGCAGATCATTATTCTATTTTTCCTGTCTCTCAGTGCCATGTTTTACTGGCGGTGACGGAGAGGAAAAAATTTCATTACACCGTCCACCCTAAATAGAGTTGGAAGTGTAATGCCATTCCTCTGATGGCTCAAAGTCTCTCCGGCCGTCTGAAGAAGTATTCAGTTGATGGAGCCGACGGGGGCTCCCACGAGGCAATACTTATGGTCCGTTCATCTCTAAGTGAGGCAGGCAGAACAAGGGTTTGGCGATCAGGGACTGGAGTACACTGTCCACCAAACTCTAAATCAAGCCATTTGTTTATATGGAAGTTCACAACAGCAAATAAATGCCTGGCTGACGTCGGAAAAAAGCTTCCCTTATAGAAGTTGCCCCTCCAATGCCACTGATGCTTGCATACCAGTGAACTGATCTGGTTATGCCTCCACCAGAAAAACACAACCGTTGCTGCACCTGTAAATAAGGTTAGGTAACAGACGGTTGGGTGGGATGGACGTCTGCCATTTTTTGACCCTAAGTCATGAAGCCACAACTTGTGTCATAGTATTGTATTGTGTAAGAAACAACCCAAGCATCCCAACGTTATTGAGGTGGAGGAAGTCGAATCTGTAGTTCACAGCACTGGTGAAACACTTTCTTTTTAAAAGATTTAGTGAATGACATTCACATTTTCAGATAACCACCATATTGATGCCTGGGTTACCCTGTCCCGCTTGCACTTGTATTAAGCTTTCCTTATCCATGAGTTGAAATTGTACTAGTGAAGGTCAACCTGGATCATTCTTCCAAACAATGAAATAACATTTTATAAAACTTCATGTATTCATGACCTGTCAATCATGTTTCAAAAAATAATTGTAATCCGTGTATGAAATTTTCAAAATATATTTATCTCTTACTCATTTCATACTAAACCACAATTAAGACAAAATATCTGGGCACTGTTCAAATTCCAAATGTTACCATATTATGCTGTTCAATTTGTAACTTTTCTGCATTTTATGTTTTATCAGCTTTCCACTGATTAGCCAGGCTCACAGGAGGATGCACATTGATGGAGTGAGAAATATACAATACAAGATTGTGACTACAACCAGGCACAAGCTGTACACAAAAATCACAGTGGACCTCGGACAACCTGGGACATAGTACAATTCAGAGGCCTTGGGTAGCCAACTAGGAACAAAAGTCCTCCATCTACCTCATGATCAAAAAAAGCTGTGAGGCCCGCGGACTTATGAATTGATCAAGGAATTTTTTTCGAAAACCCTGTGTTCGATTCGGAAGTAGAGTGCTGACGGCCATCTTGATAAAGAAGTGTGTCACTCGTTTTGATGGCTTGGGCCCAAGTCTAACTATGAAGGACTTTGTTTCTAGACACAAAATACTGTGGAAGTGCAATGAACTTTTCGGATAGCTGGAATTTGCAGGAACCAATAGAATATCGGAGAGGAGCATACAGAATTAAACCAAAGTAACGCTAAAAGAGAGGTCAATGCAATGATAACCTCCAGAATTTTATTTTTTTATCTGTTTGGTGTGTAAAGCCTAAGGTGATTGAACACTCAATCCTTCCAGTTTTATGGTTGATTTTAAGGGGTTTGGTTGTTTTGTATGGTCCGGTGAGCAAGTGTTTGTTTAGAGGGTATGGCTTTTTGCTCATGTAAGAAAGTGTTTTCTTCCTTTGAGGAACTGGTAAATAGTTTTTGCCCTCCCATAAACTGGAGATATTTTTATATACATATATTTATGCTATGGCAGTTCAAATGAATGTGGCCCAATAACGTATTATTTGGAACAAATGTGCTAATAAACGCACATTAACGGGTGTATTACTACTTTGTAAAGGTCAAAGTCCAGTTTATTACCCCAGGAAGGTAAAATGCAATAGAAAATAGGTTTATTGCCTGACAGACTGCATGTTGGAATAACTTTACTCAAGAAAACTGTTCTAAATGACACAACGGCTCTTCAATGGGATTTTACCCTAATGCACAAATGTTACCCCTTCCCTCCTGGTTAGGTTAAATATGTTTTTTAAACAAATACACAAGAAAGGTCCCACGGCATAAACCATATATGCAGTTGTGCAGAATGTAACCTGCTATGCATTGCCACTGTTGAGAGAGGACGAGGGGCATCATGTCCCACTCAAGGCTTTGGATTCCTCCCAACCCCTACTCAACAATGGTAATAAATAGCAAATTACACTGCACATCCCCATATGTGTGTCTGTGTGGCAGAATGTATGATGCTACTAACTAGTTGGGAAATGTGCAAACACTATAGGCAAAATCAGGATGATCGAATATGAGAAGGTCAGCGAGACAACAAGAATGTGGGATAACCGGTCAGGGACCAGGTAGAGTGATTCTCTGTGTATCATGATGTTTTTTGATGTGGAATGGCGAAAGACTGAAACGATGAAATTAGATATGCAGTAATCATGCCTGTACCAACCTCTCTATTCCTGTGTATCACAGTTGAAATACTGTAAGGTAAGATAATAGTGCTGGAACAAAACATGCAGATCTATACTGGCGGGGTTAGCCAAAGAATGAGAAACTACAAGAAGGGGAGCTTAAGCATACTTCAAAGTGAAATGGAAAATCAAGGTCACATCTGCCCAGAGTGCAATTAAAGGCTTGGCTGTGTATTTTGTAAATTAATGAAGTCCAAGGTTGTGTGTTTTGTAAATAAATCAAGTCCAATACCAAAATCGAGACTTATGTATGCATTTGCATTTATTTGTATGCTCAACCATCTGGACAGGAAAGCAGCACACGGATCCAAGAAGTGACTCTTGAGATCTGACACCTATCGATAAAAAAACATGGAGGTGCAAAGGGGAATGGAAAGTGTGAGTGCGATGCGACATTCTAGAATGTAGTAACAGGAAGGTCAAATATTTCAAAATTTGCAAACGTTCAGTGTATCGGAGTATAATGTTAACCAGTTTTATAGATCTCAGTTACCTAAAGGGGTCCTGGCAGTAACTCCAATCTGAATACGGAAAGGACCGGGCCCTCAGTGTTAAATAGCCATGTTTTAAGTTCTTTCCTGAAATTGAGCAAATTGGGGAATGAATAAAGTGAGGTAGCTCCTTCCAGGCCTTGGCTGTACCAACGATGAAGCTTCTTCCTCCCCAGTTAAACTTCTAAATCTGGGAAGTACCAATGTTCTAGAATCTGCAGGACGACGATTTCTATTGGGTACATACCACAAGAACTTTTGTTGGATATGGGCAGGACCAGTATTGTGTAAAGCCTTAAAGGCCATACACAAGGCTTTGAACTTGATCCTGTTCCTGACAGGTAGTCAGTGAACCTTCTGAATTACTGATTTTACAGACCAAAATCTGGAAGTGCCCAAAAGGAGACTGGCGGGGGCATTTTGTTGCTGTTGCATGTTGATGTACAAACTATTACAATAATCTAGCCTTGACAGGATAAGGTAGATCACCACAGTTTTTTGAGACTCTGATGGAATAAATTGAATAAATTGTAAGATATTTTTTATCATTCTGAGCATAAAAAATGGGGTGGATGTCAAGTTATTAGCCTGATCTCCAAAGGAACGTTTATATTCTATAATGACTGGCCTTCCTGACAGGAGTGAATAATATACCCAATTCCTCTGGCCCCCAGGACAGAGACCAAAAGGCAGGATTACTACCAAAAAGAATATTCTCCGTTTTGTCTGAATTTAATTTCAAACAGTTGCTACTCAACCATGAACTGATGGCCTGGGCTCACTGACAAAATATCGACCAAGAAAATATCGACCTACAGGAATATCGATGCAGAAATATCGAAGGCAAGAATATCGACATCCTATCTACAACATGGTAAGTACAAAAATATCGAAAAAAGATATAGATGTTAAAAATATCGATGTAAAAAATATCGTTTTTTTTCTGTAAAAATATAAATGTAAAATAAAGTAAATAAAACTAATAAATCAAATAAACATAGTTAAAAATATCTAATAATGTTTAAAATTAATAAATAATACATATATAATAATAATACATTAATTAAACATATACAGAAAATATATAATATATACATACTTAACAATAACTTGTAGTAATTATTTTAATAATTTATAAATTGATACAAAATATTATAAATTACAAATACATTTACAAACATAAAACAAAAACATAAATAAAAAATAAAGAATTATGTTTAATAAATTAATATATATATATATACTTTCAATATTTTTAAAATTAATTATATACTACATTATCTAAATATATACAAAAACATTAAATAGCTAAATTAATAAAAAGACTATTCAAAATCCATAAGGTAAAAAAATACAGTAATAAAAATGTTGGATAGCATAGAACTTAAAATTACCATTCCCACTCCACAGAGCGCAACAGTAGGGAAAACGTTGGATAGCGTAGGGGTAAAAATTACTATTCCAACTCCAGAGAGTGCAACAGTAAGGAAAACGTTGGATAGCGTAGAAGTAAAAATGACTATTCCAACTCCAAAAAGTGCAACAGTAGGGAAAGCGTTGGATAGCGTAGGGGTAAAAATTACTATTCCAACTCCAGAGAGTGCAACAGTAGGGAAAGCGTTGGATAGCGTGGGGGGTAAAAATTACTATTCCGACTCCAGAGATTGCAACAGTAGGGAAAACGTTGGATAGCGTAGAGGTAAAAATTACAATTACCACTCCAGAGAGTGCAACAGTAGGGAAAGCGTTGGATAGCGTAGGGGTAAACATTACTATTCCAAATACAGAGAGTGCAACAGTAGGGAAAACGATGGATAGCGTCGAGGTAAAAATTACTATTCCCACTCCAGAGAGTACAGCAGTAGGGAAAGGGTTGGAAAGCGTAGGGGTAAAAATTACTATTCCAACTCCAGAGAGTGCAACAGTAGGGAAAACGTTAGATAGCGTAGGGGTAAAAATTACTATTCCAACTCCAAACAGTGCAACAGTAGGGAAAACGTTGGATAGCGTAGGGGTAAAAATTACTATTCCAACTCCAGAGAGTGCAACAGTAGGGAAAGCGTTGGATAGCGTAGGGGTAAAAATAACCATTCCCACTCCAGAGAATGTAATGGTAAGTCAAGCGTTGGATAGCGTAGGGGTAAAATGTACTATTCCCACTCCAGAGAGTGAAACAGTAGGGAAAGCGTTGGATCGCGTAGGGGTGAAAATTACTATTCCCACTCCAGAGGGTGCAACAGTAGGGAAAGCGTTGGATAGCGTAGGGGTAAAAATTACTATTCCCACTCCAGAGAGTGCAACAGTAGGGAAAGTGTTGGATAGCGTAGGGGTAAAAATTACTATTCTCACTCCAGAGAGTGCAACAGTAGGGAAAGCATTGGATAGCGGGAGGGTAAAAAATACTATTCCCACTCCAGAGAGTGCAACAGTAGGGAAAGCGTTGGATAGCGTAGAGGTAAATATTACTATTCCCACTCCAGAGAGTGCAAAAGTAGGGAAAGCGTTGGATAGCGTAGGGGTAAAAATTACTATTCCCACTCCAGAGAGTGCAACAGTAGGGAAAGCATTGGATAGCGGGAGGGTAAAAATTACTATTCCCACTCTAGAGAGTGCAACAGTAGGGAAAGCGTTGGATAGCTTAGAGGTAAAAATTACTATTCCCACTCCAGAGAGTGCAAAAGTGGCGAAAGCATTGGATAGCTTAGGGGTAAAAATTACTATTCCCACTCCAGAGAGTGCAACAGTAGGGAACGCATTGGATAGTGTAGAAGTTAAATATAACATACTTATAAATAATTGTTGTAAATAAAATAATTAAACATTTAATTTTTAAATAACTACATCATTTGCAAATACCCATTAATAATTACTAAAAACATCATTACAATTGAATAATTGATTAAGAATAAAATAACAATAAATACCAATAAATATGAATTAATAAATATAAATTACCAAATAATTAACTATTAAAAATATCAATTACCAATTTAAAAAAATTAATTACCAATCAAAAAAATTAATTACCAATTAAAAAATGTAATTGCCAATTAAAAAACCTTAATTACCAATTAACAAAATTAATTGCCAAATAAAAAATGTAATTACCAGATACAAACCTTAATTACCAATTAACAAAATTAATTACCAATTAAAATAATTAATTACCAAATAAAATAATTAATAACCAAATAATTAGAAATAAAATAATTATCAATACCAATAACAAATAATTAATTACTTAATTACAATTAAATTACTTCCCACCCAATTCCCCTATAAACCCACAACCCGCTACAGAACTTAAACGCAAAAATTAATTTAAATTAATTTACAATTACTAAAAATTAATAAATTATTTACTATAATTAAATTACTTCCCACCCTATTCCCCTATAAACCCACAACCCGCTCAAGTACTAAAACATAAAATTCAATTAAAAATAACATTTTTAATATATAAAAAATAGTACACATATATTTTAAAACAAATTAAATACTTAACAAAAAACATTTAACACATACATATAAAATACATAATAAAATACATAAACTAATATTGATATTAGTAACATCGAAATTAGTGACAACGATATATTTGATATCGATATTACTAACTTCGATATTACTTACATCGATATAAAAAAAATCGATATTACTTACCTTAGGGTCGATATTCTGTCCAACGATATTCTTCACCTCGATACTCTTCCCCTTCGATATTTTTGACTTGATATTACTGTAGGTCGATAATAGGGAATCGATATTTTGACTGTGCACCGATGGCCTGCATACAGTCATGAAAATTGCTGCTGATGTTAATGTCCTGGTTTGAAACAGTCACAACAATTTGTGTATCCACGGCACAGGAGGCCAGACCAAACCCAAAGGATCAAAGCAGATACATAAAAATTAAACTGGGTTGGGCTGATTGACGAGCCCTGTGGGACCCCACAAGAAAGAGAAAAAGGCTCGGAAACTAACAAAGCAAGTGCCACAAACTTGTTCCTGTCCGAAAGTAAGGAATGCAACAGAGCAAGAGCTACTCTCTGAACTTCTATGGATGCAAGGCATTCCAGCTGGAGGTCGTGGTGGACTGTATCGAAGGCCACAGAGAGATTCAATGATATCACGGTAGCCTTACCTCCTGAATCTAGAGCCTCTGATTTCTTCAACTGAATTAATCAGAGCAGATTCGGTGCAATGGCCTCCTCTGAAGCCATATTGTGCGTCATCAAGCATACAATTATACCGAATGAAAGAGGAAAGTTGGAGATTCATACATTTCCCCACCAATCTGGCAGGCAAAGGAAGCCACAAAATAGGTCGAACATTATTTGGGTCATTAGATCAAGACTAGGTTTCTTGAAGAGGAAATTTTGAGGCAAGTTTCCAAGCCCTAGGAAAACACCCAGCTTTGAACATGATGTTAAACAAGGTGTTAGGTTATTGATCATCAATTAAGGAATCAATTTAAAAACTGAAACTGGAAAAGGGTTCAGTGGAGAACCTGCTTTACCCGAGAGAATGAGGTGCAAGACCTGATTAGAAGAAAGAGGTGCAAAATTAGAGGGTAGTTTGAGATTCTGGCAGGATGGGCACAAGTTCGTGACTGGCATGAAGAAGGGCTTCAGCAGAATTCACTCTGGGACCGTAGACTTCGAACATGCGTTATGTCTTATTCGTAAAGTGTATTGCAATATTATCGCAGAGCGACTGATTGCTAATAATCTTTGACATATTTGGTGTGGTAAGTTTCCTAACAGCATTGAACAATTCTTTGGAAGAATGCTTAACCCTCTCTATTTGTTGGGTTAAAAAAAACAGCTTTTTCTTTCACTAAAAGGGCTTCATGGGTAGAAAGGCAGAATTTGTATCTGTCCTTCTCTAGGCTGTTGTAGTCTTTACGCCAAAGGCGCAAAGACTACGACCTGCTTACAAATTTGTTTCTGTTTGTTAAGATCCTCCGAAAACCATGGCGCTGAGGGGAGATGAGGACATGGAAATGGAAGTGTCTATGGAACGAGTTCTGTGCCAGCTGCAACAAACCAATTAGAACAAGCATTTGCATTGCAATATGTCTCGCATTAGTTAAAATTTGAGGTATTGGCGTTGCAAATAGCAATGTTTCTTAGTTATGTTTTTTTGCCAATTGCTTTACTTGTGCACTACTGTACATTGCTACTCACCCCAGTTTTTTTTTTTTTTTTACAAAGACATATCAGAAGAACAGTTATACTATCTGTAGAATACAACTATCTGTTAATCAAAATTAAAGTCCACACAAAAAACACACACACACACAGAAACGAAACTAAGCAAAGGAGAGCTTCGTAAATAAATCATATGAACTTAAAGCTGTGTACCAGAGTACCACTACACTAACTTACCACTATACTAACTTGCCAGAAATGTTAAAGTACGTTCTGATCTATCCTACCTGGTAAGGAAGTCTAACAAATATTTCTTTGCATTTTAGAGTGGATGAAACTTGAATGTATTTTCTTTTGTGTTGTGAGCACACCAGGGTGAATCAGCTGACATGCAGCCTGCAGCACAAGAATGCATAATGGCTTGTAAATAGGGGTACTGCTGGTGTGTTTAGTGGGGGCTGGGCGAGTGCTCAATGATCCGTTTGTTGCTTTCACTAATTATTGTGCACGCAGTGGGTTTAATACATCCTTTTTAGGTAAAACCCTTGCCCGCAGACATTTTTTTTCCATAGTTTTAAATAGCACGAACAAGTGTTTTGCCCAGAATCACAGGATGTTGAGCGCCATTGCCGAGGCTCGAACCCGGTTACCCAGATAAGAGATCGGCCGCCCTAGCCGTTAGGCTACATCCCCTCCCCTAAATGTGCCATTAAATGTGCTTTTTATTTATGAGCTCACAATAAACCCCAGGTGGGGATCCTGAGAAGAAATAAGGAAATCAAATATATGCCAGACAAAGTAAACTGCAACATTTATGGGTTCTTTATAATAGGGCATGCCCTAGTACAAAGAGAGTTTTGGATAAGGATGAGGAAATTGAGGAAGCATTTGTAAAAGAAAATTCAGATTTCGCCAAACATGCTAGAGACCTTTCTTCATGATATCCGACTCCCTATGTTATCCACAGTAGATAAGGAAAAACTAAGTAACCAGATCACGATAGAGGAAGTCCTACAAATAATTAAAACTTTAAAAAAGGGGAAAGCTGCAGGCCCAGATGCTATTCCAAATGAAATTTATATTGCTCTGAAAGACGAGCTAGCACAGTTTTTATGCCAACTTTTCAACTCCCTGTTTCAGGAAGCGCAAGAAATACCACCATCATGGAATGAGGCATCTATTACATTAATTTTAAAGCCAAATAAAAACCCGGAAAATTGCGAATCCTATCGGCCCTTTTCATTGCTAAACAGTGACCATAAAATTTACACCCAAATATTGACAAAAAGATTGGATAAAGTGGCAGGCCTAATGATTCATCCGGATCAGTAGGGTTTTGTAAAAGGTAGGCAATTAAAAGAACTAACACAGGATCTAATAGGTGCAATAGATTTAGCAACCACCTATCAGGCGCCATTGGCAGTATTATCTTTCGACGCTGCCAAGGCCTTTGATAGGGTTAGTTGGCCTTTTTAATAGAAGTATTAAATCGCTTCAATCTGGGAGACCGCTTTGTGGAGGCAGTTAAAGCTCTCTACAAGACACCATCGGCAAGGATACTGGTTAATGGGAGTTTAACAAAGCAATTCAGAATCTTCCAGGGAACTAGGCAGGGATGCCCCTTATCGCCTCTCCTTTTTAATTTCTACATAGAACCCCTGGCCTGTAAATTAAGATCATGTCAAGAAATTCCACCTTTCACTTGCATGGGCTGGGGGAAAAAAGATAGGGCTCTATGCAGATGATTTCATGATTCTAACAGGAGATGTTGAAAAAGCCCTCCCAGAAATATGTGCCCAATTAACTAACTTTGGAAAGGTATCAGGGAACTCCATTAATCAACAGAAAACTGAGCTGATGCTGTGGAATTCCCCCTATAGGAGCCCACTTGTAAAATCACAATTAAGATATCTTGGGGTCCAAATAACAAAAGAAATAGATAAAATTGCTCAACTAAATTTTGAAAAAACCCTGTCCTGTGTAAAACAACAACTGCAGACATGGGAAAAATTTCCGTTATCAATCATAGGTCGGTCTAACCTACTAAAAATGTCGATCCTACCTAGGTTCACCTTTCTTTTTGACACCATTCCCTTAGAATTTCACCAAGTATGGTTCAAGAAAGCACAAGGGCTCTTCTCATTTATTTGGGGAAGGAAGACCCCCAGAATTTCACAAAAGAAACTTAGGCGGAAAAAACCTAAGGGTGGTATTGCCACACCGGATCTTTATTTATATTAATGCGCCTTCCTCCTCAAAAACTCTCAACAACTCCTCAATAACTCCCAGGCATACTCTCCTCTTTTTACAGCTTTAACCACCCCTTATATCCCCGAAGCCAACTCATTCTTGTTAAAATTTGGCCACCCAAAATTCTACAAAAAAGTTAGGCTGAAGATTCTCACTGCTGCCCTAAAAGTCTGGATTCAAGTACGGACTTTGCTAGACATATCCTACTATAACCAAGAAGAACCAATCTGGGACTCCACGGGCACTCCGGCATGTTTGCAGGATGCTTTGTCACTACCACTACGTAGAGCCGGAATAGCTAAATGGGGAGAATTAATAGTGAAAAAAGATCTAATCCCTTGGCAGTGTTTCTCCGCTCTAACAAACAACAATGTTTCAAGATTTAAATACGTCCAAATTCTTGGCTGGTCAAGATCTAGTAGACAGGAACTAGAAGGAGACGGGGACCTAATAAAACAAATTGCTACTAGATCAACCAAAAAGGAGGTGGCTGCCTGGTACTGGCTTTTGGTAGAAACTGGAGATAATAAAGCGATCCCGTTTACAGAAAGCTGGAAGAAGGACATGCCGGGTGAAGACCTTGACACTCTTGGGCAAGTATCAATGTCTACGCTTTGGTCATGTGTGAAAGCTGCCCCACTGAAAATAAATCATCTCTTTACTGTCCATAAGGCATACTGGACACCTTCTAAACTTGCTAAAATGGGAGACGGAGTGGTAAGGAAGTGCCCGAAGCGTGGTAACATCAACGCAAACGAGGTCCATATGTTTTGGCAATGTCCTTCAATCAAGCCGTTCTGGGATCATGTAAGTAACATTATCTCTGAAATTATGGGAGGAATAGTGGGGTTAACTTCATCGACAGTGATTTTTGGGGTATGCGTAAAAGAGATGGCAGATCAAGTCTTTTCCAAGGATCAGAGGGCTCTACTTTTTGTATTGATTCTCTTGGCACAACAGGAATTTTGTATTAAATGGGTTACACCAATCCTACCCACTAAGTCAGAATGGATTAATTCAGTCCAACATATCTCAACTCTTGACCGAGCTAGTAAAAGAAGTAAAGAAGTAAAAACAAGCATTTGCAATGCAATAGGTCTCGTATTTGCGAGATTTTGAGAGCTACTGGTATTCTAAATGACAATGCCTTTAATTTATGTGTTTTGACAACCTGCAAGCGGTGCATAAAACACGCCCTTTCTACTTGTAGTCCTTGTTGACTTAATAGCACCAAGAGATTTTGTTTTGGTAGTGTTTGTTAACGCTATACGAATGTTCATTTAAAAATAATTGCATTAATAATGATTATAATTATTAATATGAAGGAGGCTCTTCCTGTACTGAGACTAATGGAAGCTTGTCTGCTACGGTTTGTGCTGTATCCTGGTGTGTGAGAGAAACAAGCAGTGCTGCTGTCAGTGCTGGAATATTCGACGTGAGGGAAGCTTGCACAGCTGCTGCCTGTGTTGTAACTGTTCTCTATGCAGGGGATGGTGTTGGGGTGGGGGGAGTGTGTGTGTGTGTGTGTGTGTGCGCGCGCACCCTGCTGCTGCCTGTGCTGCACCGGTTATGCAAGGGATGCTTGCACTGATGCTGCCTGTGCTATATCTGTGCATGTGTGTGTGTGTGTGTGTGTGTGTGTGTGTGTGTGTGAGTGTGAGAGAGAAGAAACAAGTAGAACCTCTGTCTGAGCTTTACATGTTTTATGTGTGAGGGAAGCTTGCACTGCTGCTGCCTGTGCTGTACCTGTTCCATGTGTGAGGGAAGCTTGCACTGCTGCTGCTTGTGCTGTACCTGCTCTGTGTGTGAGGGAAGCTTGCACTGCTGCCGCCTGTGCTGTACCTGCTCTGTGTGTGAGGGAAGCTTGCACTGCTCCTCCCTGTGCTGTACCTGCTCTGTGTGTGAGGGAAGCTTGCACTGCTCCTCCCTGTGCTGTACCTGCTCTGTGTGTGAGGGAAGCTTGCACTGCTCCTCCCTGTGCTGTACCTGTTCCGTGTGTGAGGGAAGTTTGCACTGCTGCTGCCTGTGCTGTACCTGTTCTGTGTGTGAGGGAAGCTTGCACTGATGCTGCCTGTGCTGTACCTGTTCTATGAGTGAGGGAAGCTTGCACTGCTGCTGCCTGTGCTGTACCTGCTGCGTGTGTGAGGGAAGCTTGCACTGCTCC